>NC_072002.2:63373718-64733718 GCF_028885655.2 Pongo abelii | reverse complement strand
CTCAGGTTGGAAATGTGCAAAGCTAGGAAATGAGGGTGGAACTGCCCTTCTTCACCTTGACCCCACCAGTGGCCACTGATTTCTTCCACTGGGATAACTGTCCCTGGATGAACTGCAGTGCCTATCTAGGGCATTCCTGGCCTGCCAGTGAAGCTCACTCATGAACTGAAATAATTCTGTACCAAACATGAGCCACTCCACTTTTTCCTATAAATGTGTTAAATGTTACTACAGAATTCACAGCCAGAGTGAATACACACTCACTTCTCCCTATAAGCAAGCAGTACACATGCCAGCATCATATACACACATTTCTCCCCATCGCTGTGTTATGACTCATAGTTAGCTTGTAGAGGAGAAAGGCTGTGGGCTCCTAAACAAATTAGCATGGGCCACAGCTGCTTCCACCATGACTGTGGTGAGTGCTCTGCTCAGAGGCCCTTCTCCAAGGCTTTTCTCAATGGTTCCAGACCCCCAGTGTCTGGTGGAAGCTTCCCTACATCTTGCTCCTCTGTCCCAGCTCCACAAAAAGTGCAAAGCAAGCAGTACCCAGAGCAATTTAGCCACCCCAAGCTGAGCTCTTCACCTTAACCAAGGATCTGTGAAGTCGCCTTCAGGGTATTTTTGACCAGGCAGGGCATGGAAATTAATAGGGGAGATCCTGGCAGCTTTTGGCTGGGATTCCCTTTCCAGGTTGCATTAACCTGCATTTGCCTCTCTAGGCCTGATTAATTGCAGTCTCTAATCCTTTATACTTCTCCTCTCCTTGAGTCTCTAATCCTTTGTTCCTATCCTCTCCTTGAGGCAACAAGAAATAAATGGCTTCAATTTGGGAAAAATACACATTTACTTGTCTTTGATTTCAGCCTTCAAGATGCCAAGGTAGCAGAGGGCTTTAGCTATGGCCAGCCCATTCTTGCTGAGGACAGTTGGCCTGGGAGCAACACAGGCTGTAGCAGATTCATGTGTTCTGCTGCGGAACAGTTGGGGAGAGAATGGGGTAGAAGGCGGGGAAGTTTTGACCCCAGGAAGCAGGACATAGGATTTCCTGGGATTTTATATACTCCTCAGTCCTCTGTTACTTTCTTGTGGTACTTCCTAATAATAAATTAGCATCCAACTCTATTCGGTGCTCTTTAATGTTATGTTTAAAAATGCTTTTAAGGTCAGGCGCGGTGTCTCATGCCTATAATCCCAGCACTGTGTTGTTAATGGTGGAGGGTGTCCAGGTTCTTGGCGTCTTGAACAAAGAATTGGACAAAACGCACAAAGCAAGGAAGGAATGAAGGGATTTATTGAAAATGAAAGTACACGCCACAGTGTGGGAGCAGGCGGAATGAGTTTTACATATTCATTTACAAGTTGTTACATATTCTGGATATTAATCTTTTATCAGAAATATGATTTGCAAACATTTCCTCCCATTCTGTAGGTTGACTACAATGATATATTTTTAGTAAACTTCTTAGACCCACTGTTCACCTTTGTTTGGTGGGGAAAATATATTTTTTTCTTTAGTTTTCTTGGTCTCACTCTCCAAAATAAACATAAATAACCTCAAAGCTGCAATAGTTATTTGGAGGCTATCCATCTCCTCTCTAGCCAGTATCAAAAGGTTTCACAGAAAATGGAGGGGGAGAAATCAGTGATTGCATTAACCCTTCAGCCTGTGACAGTGTCTTAGCCCTGGACAGCCCAGAAGATCCCTGGACATGCCTTCTTCAGGGAGGACATGCATGGCTGGCCACAGTGTTCTCAAACCTTGCAGATCATGGGAAGCTCTTGGCTTCACCCTGGAGTCTCCCAGCCTCCTAGGAAAGCCTCATAGCTCAAGAGGGCTCTAAAGCCAGGCTCCACCTTCGCGAATTGTTCTGAGATGGCCCTTTGGAGCGTGCCTGGAGCCTGACACCACTGTGTGCTTCTGAGGCTCAGATGAAGTTCCATTTTCTCTCTGTCCATGCCAGTACTCCCACACTATGTGGCAGGCCAGGTCTCACTAACGCAGGCCTCTATAGCAACTGTTTCAGTACTGAGTGAGTGGTTAAGTTAAATATTAAAAGGTAAAAAAGTCAGTGCCCTCATACAAAGGCTGGAATGTAACAAGAGCCCACCAAGAGTCTTGCCTAGGCCCTTCCTGGGCCTTAAAGCATGACAAAATAAGGAAGGAATTCTTAACAGGACCCGTTTAAGATTAAACAAGTTTTATTGTGGGTCTGAAGAAACTCCCCAGGCCTCTAGAAACAAGTTTATTGGGGGGCCTGAAGGAACTCCCCAAACCTCCGTGATTTAGCAGGAGACAAGATAAGGGTAATCACCCTAGCACCTGGACCCATTTAGCTTAAGTAAATTTACTGAGGCTCCAGAGGAAAGTCTTAAAGACTCAGATCTTAGTTATAGATTAGAAGTTAATCACTTATGTCTTTGGATGAATGTACACTTACATGTAGACGTATAGCTTAGAAGGTATATAAGCTCTGGAAAACTTTGTAATTTTGAGTTGGGCTGGCGATAATTTCCAGGCCTTCTCCCTGTAACTGGTTGCAGAAAGTAAAAACTCTGTTCCTCCCCAGCTCATCTGCATCTTATTATTGGGCCACGAGAATAAGCAGCCTGACCCTCAGTTTGGTTTGGGAACACTATGGCCTCATTGTCTTCTAAAAGCCTACAGCACATACAATTTCTATTCCTTGGGGAGGCTCTCATGTACTAGTTTCCTATCGTCTGCCCAGTAGCTCTTCTGGGCAGGGACTGTGGCTTGCTCATCTTTGCAGCCTTCATAGTTTGGGACAGTTGGCTGTTAGGTTGGGAGAGGATCACCATATAGTGGATGTTTTCCTGTCCTGCGTTGGAGTTTCAGGCCTGAAGATGAGCTGGGAATTGGAGCATTTGGCAAACTGAGTGGATTTAGGTCCTCAAGAAGAATAACTGACCTTCACCTTGGGGTTTGAACAGTGCCTGGGATTGTGTTCTCTCTAAACTAGTCCTGGGTGGCATCTAGGCACAGAGAAGCACCTGAGCAGAATGCAGGCCCCACCATTCCAAGGTACAGCCAACATCCCGAGGTTGTTCAGTAAAGAGATCAGAGGGGTTGGCCTTTCTGACAGACCCAGGGTGGCCTTGTGAGATTTTATAGGCTTCAAGATGGAAAGGGACCTTGAAAGGATGTCTGGATCATTTCTCTGACCCCAATGCATGATGGCCCTGCTTTTAAAGGCTTCTCCAGGGAGAATTTCCCCATGTTATATTTTCTGTGTGACTTCTAATAATCATTCCCTGGAAGCTATCCTCTGTATGTAATCTATAGTCCATATCTTTTTAGTCTACCAAAGGCAGAATGCTGGAGAGTGAGCTTTATAAATTGGAAAGACCAGGCTGAGCTAGGAGATTTTAGTTCCTTTGACCAGTGCCAGGGGAACGTAGAGTTTCCCAATCTTCAAAGCATCTCACTGCCTCTCACTGCCTCTCTGTTCTCTCTCCAGGTCATGGAGTGAGAGGTTCAAGGAGGCTGATCATTAACTTAGTGACTAATTGACTTTTTATTGCAGTTTCACTTTCCAATAGACACTACCTTATTTGTAGAGGCATCTGTGGCCCTTACTACACTCTGAAGTTAAGGTAGAATGAGAAGGAAATTGCATACTTTTCGACTATGAAAATAGAAATTGAAACAGTGTGATCATTGTGCCATCAAGAGACCAGATGCCACATTTCAGCAGCGATTCTTATTCTATGTTTTGACCTTTCTCCGGCCCAAGGATTCTGGTTTAAATATTTTCAACATTGATTTTACAAGAGAAATTCAGTTCTCTTTAGCATATAAATTTCTTTGTGACACTTTAATGTTGTGAACTATAAATTGATTCATTGTGTTTATTTTAAAAAGTCTTCTCTGTTGATGGGAGGAATTACTACAAATACAATTCCATTGTAAAGGAAAAGTTACCCCATCTCCCTGACTCTGGCTTTCTGAGGTCTGTCATTTTAGAGGTTTCCCCGAGCTGCCCGAGCCCCTCATTCATTTCTGGGCCTCCAGCATTAAAGTAATTATGCTAGATGGCAGAGGAATTGTTACCAGATAATATCTTAGAAATAGGAAAATTACAAGCTGATTTCAGGCCATCTCAAATTAATGAGAATGTTCTTTGTGGAGTGCTACCAGTGTAAACCTTTAGAAAATGACAAGTGGGAGATATTTAAATCCTCTGTGGAGCTTAGCACAGCTCTGCCAGCACACCCAATTGCTATTATCTGGCCAATTGCTGGGGTGGCTCTTTTATCTCCCACCTAGGTTTTATTAATTCAATTTCCTCTGGGGCTTGGCTGTCATCAGCAGCCTCTCTCAGGGTGGAGGATCGAGGAAGGCCGTAAGGTTCTAAGGGACATAGCTCAGTCTTTAAGACTGTCATCTGGGCTGGAAGGGCCCCAATTCAAGGCAGTGACTGGCAGACACAGTGCTTCTCCTGCTTGGTCTGGAGTGCACAGGGGTGGCCTCCTTCATCCCAGCATACACTTTACATCTTTGATCTTGTTTTTTCAACACATGGGCACGGCCAAAGACTGTGCTTTAATGTGGTTTGTCTCCAAGCAGTTGACTCATTTAATCTCTGAATGATTTCCTACTCCTCCATGTTTTATACCTTGATGGGGGAGGTGAGCCCCAGGGAGGGAGAAGCCTGATGCATTCTGGGCACCGGCCCGGCCCCTTTGGGTATCTGCCTCTGTCTGTGGTGGTCCCTCTGCACAGGTGCTATCTCTCCACCACCACCATCCTCAGCCCCAATCAGCGCCAGCTGCAACATTTCTCTCTGGGGTGGTACTGAGGGACTATGCTCTATTTGGAAGGGCTTGCATGACACTTTGTATGACACTGAGAAAATTTAGTTGTACTGAAGAATGGAAAGGGTAGAGACATGGAGTGGGCTGAATGGAGCCTGTGTCCATTGCTGTTACCTCGTTGGTATTACTGGCCCTTTCCCATTCACCATGAGCTCAAATACCTCCTTCTAGGACATCATCCTCCATATTCACAGCCCTTCCACCTCATCTGTTTTTCCTTTTTCATGAAACTTTTCCTCCTCTCTGAATTAAGACTGTGGTCTCAGAAATCATACTGTCTGGGTTCACACACTGCTTCTCTGCCTACCGACTCTCTGGCCTTGGGCAGCACGGCTTATTCAGTCTCCCTGCCCATCAGTTTCTTCAGCCACAGGATGGGATTAATAATAAATCCTAACTCTTGGCTGCTGGGGGCATTACTCAGAACTCCTGGAGCACTTGGGCTTAGTGTTCTGTAGGCTCTCATTAGTGGGGCCACTGCCGCCCATTTGGTGCATTGGGCGGTATAGAATGAGAAGAGGTGTGTGTGTGTGTGTGCGCGCGCGCACGAATGAGAAGAAGTGTGTGTGCGCGAATGATAAGAAGTGTGTTTGTGTGAAAAGAAGTGTGTGTGAATGAGAAGAGGTGGAAAATGTCCATCTCTTCTGCATAGGCTTCTGCCCTTCTCACCCCTCAGCCTGATGCTGCTGTGGAGCATATGAGGTGGGCTGCAAGTATTTGTAGCTAAAGCTGCCAACGTGTGTATAATGTTGCCAGCATGGTGAGTGTGACCACATCTATCCTGTTGCCTGGGTCTTATCTGCACATCCAGTTGGTCATTTGAGGCTCTCTCATCCACATCTTCCTTCATGTCCAGAACCTTTCTATTGGTTGGCCACCAGCAGTGTACGTCAGGCCCTGACTGGATCTTTCTGGCTTCCTACTGTAGTAAGAACTACCTTGCTCACCTTCGTGCCTCCAGGCTTGTACACCCTCCCCCAGCTCACAGTTGTTCTCCTGCCGGTCTCTAAGGTGTGGGTCAGGTTGTCAGTTCTTGACATCCTTCAGAATCTCTCTGCTGCCGCCTGGTAAATTCCAGACCCCTTGGCATAGCCAGCGTGGCCTGGGGGATGACCCCTGCCTCTGCCCACTATGCTGCACATCATGACCCCCATCCCCTCTAACGGTTCCACCTTCCCCTGCCCAAAGATTGGGCCATATTGCACACGTTGGAATTAAGCAATGAATGATAGTGTTGATATTCTAAGATACAAAGCGCTCAAGTTAGTCCATTTTTAAAGTTAAAATCCAACAGAATTGACCAAGCATCAGACAATTCATGAAGTACAATGACTAGTACAGTCAGACAGAAAAATGTTGAGCTGTAGTAATGATAAGTTAAAATTCAGACTTTTTATGTTCCAAGGAGCCAAAGACTTTAAAAAGCTAACATTACACAGTTGACCAAAGAGCTGTGATACACTACCATTCCCAGACTCCCAGTGAAGAGGGGCAGGACCAGATGGGGAGAACACTGGAGGCTGACCCGAATGGAGCATGGGGAAATTTTCCAGGTGACGAAAATGTCCTCCATCTGTGTTTGCATATTCACAGAACATCTCGATCTAAAAATTCTCTATCAAAAATGCATCACCCATCAACAGATGTTGAGAAAAAAAATTTAGGAAAAATGCATGAAAATATACACTTAAAATTGGTGTATTTTACTGTGTGTAAAGGCCAACTCAATAAAGATGATTAAAACAAAATATTGTTAACCAGTATTAGAAGAACAAGACACTTTCGTACATTGTGAGGCTGGAGGTGGGGTCATAACATACATTAGTTCCACCTTTCCAGGAGTTAATTTGCTCTACCTTTTAAGAAAAGTGGTACTGTTTGACATGGTAATTTCTCTAGGATAGCATCCTAAGGAAAGAATTATGAAGTCAAAGAATTTGTCACAAAACTAATAGCAGCTAACAACTGAGAATAAAACCAAAATGTCCTCAATGGGGGTGTGGTTAAATGATGATGCATCTCTATGGGGGCCACTGCCAGCTCATGGGCACCTGTGTTGAATTAAGAAAAGGTGTCCCCTCCGGATGGGACATATCCCTCTGGGGCTTGCGAGGGGGCTGACTGAATTTCAGCACCACCTGTACCCTCACCTGGACACCATTGCAATTCCCAGGTCTAGACCACGGCCCTGATCTATACAGTGGTTGATGAGACAGATGTTAAAACTGATGCCTTCAGAACAGTGGTGTGGGGAAGTGTTTTCAATGGAATGTTAAATGATAATAATAGAAGGTAAGGCCAGGTGTGGTGGCTCATGCCTGTAGTCCCAGCACTGTGGGAGGCTGAGGTGGGTGGATCACTTGAGCCCAGGAGTTCGAGACCAGCTTGGACAACATGGCAAAACCTTGTCTCTACAAAAAAGTAGAAAAATTAGCTCGGCATGGTGGCAGGTGCCTGTCGTCCCAGCTACTCGGGAGGCTGAGGTGGGAGGACCCCTTGAGACTGGGAGGCAGAGGTTGCAGTGAGCCAACATTGCGCCTCTGCACTCCAGCCTGGGTGACAGAGTCAGACCGTGTCTCAAAATAAATAAATTAATTAATTAAATAAGTAAAACATTACATAGTTCTGACTTTTTTCAAAAATGCAAAATTCCTAAAAGGAAACCCACCAAGATATAACTGGTGGTCAATATGAATGATAGAATTATTGCTGGCTTTCTTTTTTAAACTTTCTTTTCCAAAATTTTCCTGCTGTCATTACTTTTTCTAGTTTTGAAAATAGACATGTTCTTTAATTAGGCTCTGTGTAAGTGCTAACATTTGCAACAGTGGTCTCTCTGAACACAAGATGAGACAATGGGGATTCTGTGGTGGCATCGGGGGAGACCTGGGTCAGAGCAGCTTTGTTGAAGTCCCAGTGATTCCTTTGTTGAAAGGAGATGTCTCTTATCTTCTCTTTCCCTTCTGTAGGTTTGAGACGTTTGAGGTAAACAGCTTTGAGCAGTTCTGTATCAACTATGCAAATGAAAAGCTCCAGCAGCAGTTCAACTCGGTAGGCTTGGTTTCTAGACCTGGGGGTACCGGGATGGGGGAGACTCCTCTGGGAGGGACAGCCAGGCCACTTCTCTTCCTCTGAGGTGGGTGGGCCCTGGCTATGTTCTGATATCCCTTGGTTTTCCTGGTGGTACCTCCAGCTTTTGGAAGGGGCTCTCCACTGTTCAGGAGGGAGAACTGAATGGGGGCAACTGTGCTGAGAGGGGAAATGATCCTCTCTTTGGCTTTGACTCCCATTCCTCTGAGCCTAGGTGTCTAGGGTATTTAAGCAACAGCAAGCCAGATATGGGGCTTCCTGTGATTGAATGGGAATACGGCAACTCAGGTGATTGTTAAAGTGCCCCCAGGAAGTGTTCATCCAGGCATGAGGAATCGCCTAACTGTGCTTTGCTTTTCTGCAGTCATAACGATGACTTAGCATCCAAACCTTATCTGGCAGTTCTCTGCTGTCCTCCAGAACCCAGAACTCACTGAGCCCCGGGGGGAGGTGAATGTTAAGGTGTGCCTGCAGTTCACTTGTGTGACCTTTTTACTTGCCCTAGCATGTTTTCAAACTGGAGCAAGAAGAATACATGAAGGAACAGATCCCTTGGACCCTGATTGATTTTTATGATAACCAACCTTGTATCGACCTCATCGAAGCCAAGCTGGGTATCTTGGACCTATTGGATGAAGAATGTAAGGTAAAACTGATGATGCAAATTAGTTCAATTCTAGGTTAGGGATGTGGTACAAGGGAATCACATAAGATCTCAAAGGTGGAATTTCATCTGTGATCAGCTGGCCTTCAGTGTGCTGGAAGAAGCATTGGCATGCTGCATACTAGAAGTGTGTACCATTCTGCGTGCTAGAAGGCAGCATGTTTAACGTGACTGGCAGGTGTTGCTACACTGGTAAACATGTGCCTCTCTTTGGGGAGCCCGGGTGGCATGGGTTGGCATGATATGATGGTGGTTTGGACTTGATGTCCCAGGTGGCCTAGGTGCCAAAAGAAGAACTGCAACATCTAATGGGCATCCCTAGGGAGTGAAGACTGAAGTCTGGGATTGCTAATGCCAGGTCAGGTGGCTTGTGAGTGATAGAGCTGCATGGCATGGTGGCAGGTGAAATTCATAGATTCCCCCATCTGGTTTCTGAGGGGCTGTACCTGGTGGGACAGGGTGAGTGCTGACTTGTTAGACTGGAGAGTGCCTGGCAGCACTGGGAGGGTAAGGTTTAGAGGATCTGGGTTTTATCAATTACCTAACTTCCTTAGCCTCTGGTTTCCTGCTCAATGATAGGGGTTGCATCTAATCTGCAAAATCTCTCCCAGTTGGGTGGTTGATTGCTAAAAGGGGTAAATATATACCAGTTCCTCCAGGGATGAAAACACTAATCAACAGGTGTAAAAGCCACATGAGTCTTGCTATTGCAAGGGAAAGAACCCACTTGCTTTTACTTTCTGCTCTCCCACATCTTGCCTGTAAAGGCTTAAGTGTGGCTTGATGGTTTGGTAGGAGGTGTTTCCTTCCAGAAGGGCTCTCCTAGTTTTGTTGCCTTTGAAAATGAAAGGGAAACAGTAGAAGACAGAGAAAAATATACCAGTTCTACAGCTTGCATATTTTTTTTTACCTCCTGAAGATTTTTAGCATTTCACTGGAGATGGGGGGCTTCATCCTCAGAATCAGTATCCAAGCAGAGATAATCTCTCAGTGTAGCAAGTGTTTGTCCAGGCTTGCCTAACCTGAGAGGTAGCAGTAAAGGTAAAACAATTGTCCCTAGATGGAGTAGCATTGGCTAAATGGCTGAAGTCACAGCCTTGGCCATCCTGCTGTTCATGACTTACTTTTATTTTCTTGGTTTCAGCATCCACTACCACCACCTCCCTTCCCAAACTCAGCCAAGGTCATGCTCCTTTTCCCCACTCTCTTTTGAGATTCCCATCAGTAACCGTCTCCTCCAGCTCCATACCCCCAAAGCTAAAGGCAGCACCATGTCCTGTGTTCAACCCAGGCCTCTGGGATGCTAAGCTGGTGTGGCTCCCTGGGGCCAGTACTCAAGGAGGACCCTGGCTTTTCACTCTCCTCCCAAGTGGTGAAGGTGAAGGTGGTACACAGTTCTCAGGGCACATGGAGTAGGCAGTTTGTCCTACACAGGTTTGTGGAAAGCCTGGGTTTCCTGCCAATCAGGCTGGTGGGGGCTAGACATGTCAAGACACTGGGTGGTACTGTGGATGTGACATGTGTAAACTCACACTGGTGGCCAAGGAGATGAGTTGAACACCACATTAAGGAATAAGACAAAAGTCCACAATGTGGAGACTTTTTGTAACAGGTTTAATTGTTCTGGGAATTCAGGATGATTTAGCATAGTCTGATAGAGCATCAGTAACAGGTGGATTTTAAGCCAACAGGTGTTATTACATTTGTCAAAACTCACTGAACTGTACGCTTCAGTGAAAGGGTGCATTTTACTGCATGGAAATTATTCTGCAATGAACCTTACTTTAAAACATAGTCGGGCCTGGAAGCACCCATGTCTCTGAGCCTGAGAAGGTTAGGGAATCCCCCTGGAGTTGCCATGGCTGGGCAACTCGGTGCCCCTTGGGAAGGATCCTGTTGGGCTGTGGAAGCAGCCTCGAACACATCCTTTCCTCCCTGTCTCTCAGATACTTTGCAGGGTGAGAGCGAATAATACATTGCACTGTGAACAGTTGAGTTCTGTGACCGCATGTGACAGGACATAAAGTCAGACGAAAGATTGGACTCATGGTGCAGAAGCAGCCTGTGGGAAAATCACTTTTCTTGGGGAAGCTGTGCAGTGGCAAGCAGGGTAGCGAGCTGGGGTTTAAATAAGAAGTGTGGAGATGGGGTGGCTGTGGGTTTAAAGGGGGAGCATGCAGGGAGCGCTCCCCAGGGCCTGTGACTGGTGCCACAGCTGCAGAGGAGAGTGCAGACTGGACCAGGGTATTTATTAAACCACCTGAGGTGGAAAAGCCCCTTTGCGGACAGGCCCCAAACAAGCCACAGACTAAAATTGTTCCTCCATTACCCAAGCCCACTCCTCCAAGAAGGTGTTTGATTGTCAGAAATGTTAATTTCCAGGCTGCTCTTAACAAGACTCTCCAAAGATGTCTGGTGGCGGGTGGGGCGTAGGTGCCCAACAGCCCCTGCTGCCTTCTAAGCCCTATTTGGGTTGGGATTTCCTAATATCTTCTTCCCATTCATCAGTCCACTTTCTCTCAGAGGAACAGGCAACCTTGAACCCTGGAAGCAATTCTAGTGAGTGAAGCCCAGGCGCTGTCTCAGGTTGGAGGTGTTGGAGCAATCAACGGCAGGTCTGAGTGGGGCGGCAGGCTCTGCCCTGTGTCCTGTGATGAGGATTGTTTCCTGGAAGAAAGGAAATCACTCAGGACTGTGGAGTGAAATCAACTCACTCAGTGGGGACGCCAGTGTCCCCCGCCCCCTGTTTCCTCACCTGGCCCAGCCTGCTGTCAGGAGGGTTTACTCTCTATTCAGATCAGGGGATTGTGGTTTCTTAAGAAGTGGCCCCACAGGTTTCCTTGTCTAGTGCTTTCGTGTAGAGGTGTGACTCCTGTGTTGGAGGGAGGTGAAGTGCCCTTGCCACATTTATGTATTCATTCACACGAGAAACCTCATGTTCATGGAATAGTGCACTGAGCCCCTGCTTTTCAGATGTCAGCACTTCTTGAGAGGGTCAGGTAAGCACTGAAGTGTCATCTTTGATGACAAAGAACCGGAAACACTGGAGGAAATGACGGAAGAGCGTCATGGGGAGAGCGTTCCCAAGCGAAGTCAGATGAGGAGGGGGCATTCTAGGTGAAGGGAATGTCACACTTGGAGAATTTGAAGTGATCTGATTTGTCTGGAACTCCTGGTGGGGGCAGGTAAGGTTGGAAAGTAGGGACCATGGGAGAATGAGAAGCCACGTCCACCCTGAGCAGGCACTTGGGCTTCACCCTGAAGGCTCTAGGTATCAGCCCACGGGGGAGAAGCAGGGGAGAGGGGGTCAGATGTGAATAATCAGATCAGCAGGTCCCCCAGACTGTGCGCAAGCTGAGGTGGGGAGGGCCTGGAGGGGGCAGCACCCTGAGGCCATGCGGTAGGCCAGGCGAGAGAGAACCAAGGCTTCCAGGAGCTCAGCAGGGAGAGGGCCTCCGTGAGTCCCTTGGGTGGAGGACTTCCTTCCAAGGGAGTTGTTGGAATGGAAGCCTAATTTCGGTAATTTGAGGAGAGCAGGAGGTGAGGCAGTGGAGACAGCGAGTTTGAACTCTCGGAGGCTTGGCTGTGAAAAGGAAGTGGCGTGAGAGAGGAGCATGGGCTTGGGTGTACTGCGGCCCTCCAGGAGGCAGGGGTAGATGGTTGGAAGGCCAGCCAGGATGGAGGCCTTTCTTCCATGAGAAGGACAGAAAGGTGGGATGGCTGTGGGTGCAGATGAGTTTCTGCACGTTAGAGCAGGAATTGGGGATTTCCTGCTTGACAGCCTCTATTTCCCCATGAAGGAGGAGATGAGGCATCTGCTGAGAGGCAGCAGGGTCAGAAGCTTGAAGAGGATGGAGGAAGGTGGGAATGGCTGCCCAGTAAACAGAAAGAGAAATTGCAGAGTGTGCAGATTGTTTGGCTGAGGTTAAAGACCATAAATTGAGGTTTAGGAGTTGTTGAGATCAACTTCCTGCTTAGGTCTAGAAACAGTGTCTTAATCCATAGAAGTGATTCTCCGAGTGAAATTCAGTTTTATTTTTTGGCTGCAGTACTTGTATAAAAGTATAATGGCAGGGCTTGGTTAAAGGAAGATGAGTTGATGTGTGGTCTCATCCAGCCACCCAGGTATGGGTAAGAAGAGAATGGGTAGTTGGATTCATCTAGAATTAATGTTTTGCTGAGCGTACAGACGGATATTTTGTAAAGGTGAAAAATAAAGGCCTGGAAGCGGCACTGGGGGTGGCTGGCAGGTGAGGAGGAAGGAGCTGCCTCCATTCCAGAGAGCAGTGAGGACTGCAGAGTCCTGGGGGGCCCAGCTGGGCTTCTGTGATGGCAAAGAGGGGAGGGGCCAGAGGGTACTCCTTAAGGAGGCTGGGGATCCAGAGATATTTATGGTACAATGATTTGAGAGGTCAGCAGGGGTACAAGGCATGAAGTATGGAATGGAAGGAGACAGTGAGTGACCAGGAAGGTTGGTGCCAGTGGCCCAGGAAGACAGGGATGAGAAAAGAAGCAGACATAGAATAACTGGCCTTGGGGTCTGGTTTTTTTTTTTTTTTTTGGCCTTTTGTTTTGTTTTGTTTTGTTTTGTTTTGTTTTGTTTTGTTTTGAGACAGTGTCTTGTTCTGTCACCCAGGCTGGAGTACAGTGGTGTCATCACAGCTCTCATTGCGGCCCCCATCTACCAGGCTCAAACGATCCTCCTGCCTTAGTCTCCCAAGTAGCTGGGGCTACACCTGGCTAATTTTTAAGTTTTTTGTAGAGATGAGGTCTCCCTGTGTTGTTGCCCAGGCTGGTTTTGAACTTCTTGGGTTCAAGCCATCCTCCCACCTCGGCCTCCCAAAGTGCTGGGATTACAGGTGTGAGCCATTGCGCCTGGTTGGCCTTGGGGTCCTTAAAAGTCAGCTCCTGTCAGCAGCTTTGTTGGGGGCAGGCTTTGGCCTCAGAAGATGTCCCAGGCCAGCAATGGCAACATCTGTGATAGAGAGTACAGTTTCTGTTTAGAGTTCCATAGGGAACATTGAGAGGGGCTTAGGGAGCCCAGAACTTGTACTCCCCCACTGCCATACCTGCTTTTTTATTTTTTTCTATTTTATTTTACTAGCAAGGAGTGGAATGAGGTCTAATGTATTTTAAACAGCTTTAATGAGATGTAATTGACATACCATACAATTCACCCATTTAAAGTATACAATTTGGTGGTTTTTAGTATGTTCACAAGGTTGTGCATCCATTACCAACCACAGTCAATTTTAGAATATTTTCATCACCCTGTAAAAAAGCCCTTTAGCAGCTACTCGCCATTGCCCCCCTCCAGCCCCGGGCAACCACTAATCTACTTTCTTTCTGTATGGATTTGCCTATTCTGGGCATTTAATACAGATGGGACCTTTACTTTTTGATGTGATCAGTCCCAGTACCACAAGGTCAGAGGGATTTAGGCCTCTGAGGGACAGAACCTGCCTAGACGAAGACTGAGCCATAGTCCTGGCTCCTGGCTCAGTGGTCTCTGCATTGCATTGAGAAGAGCGGAAAGAACTTCATATAAGCTGTATGTAGATTTCCTTTTTAAAGGATTCAGTTCAGCTGCATATTATGGAGCTACCAATATTCATGACCCAGAAGTTATCAAAATATAAGATTTTTTTTCTTTCTCCTGTGGCTGTTTAAAATCTATTTCTATGGAAAGATTTTTGGAGATAAGCACCTTCTACCTTGTTCTGCTTTTGTGGCAGCCTTTAAAACTCTCTCATCAGGCAGGAAGAGTTAACTTGTCATGCTTGGAACACCAGCTCTGCTATTTAATGGCAAAAGCCACAATTACTTTTGCACCAACCTAATACTTCCCCATTATGTGACCTTGGCAAGTTACTTAACCTCTCTGTCTCCATTTCCTCATCTCTAAAATGTTTACAAGCATAGCACCTAGCTGACATGATTGTATGAGGGTTAAATGAGTTGATACATCTAAAATGTGTAGAAAATGGCCTGGCAAACAATAAGCACTGTGGGCACTAACTGTGAGTATCATCTGAGACTCTTGATTGTTGTTAATTCCTGCCGGCCCTTATTTTTAGTTGGAGGTGGGGTGGGCAGTGAAAGGAGAGACTGATCCTTGTCAGAAAATATGTATACACTTGGCCTTGGTTGTTGGTTTCCTCTGCTTATTAATTCATGCCAATCTGAATTAGTGAATATGTAGGATTATGGAGTCTTCTCACAGAAGTCCAATTTCATCTCCAAGGCAAGATGATTTTGTTCCTAGCCAATTTTACCTGTCTGCCTATGTGGGCTTCCCACCATGGTTCTGTCTGCCCCAGTTTTGCCGGTCCTTCTAGGTCCGTCTTGTGCCTGTCCTCTATCCCACCCGCTCCTGACAGCCATACTGGGAAGACCCCTCCTTCCTTCACACCTGGTGGTTCTAAACACAGAATGCTTGGAGACAAATATAAAACAGTATGTATAGAAAGTGCTGAATTAAATATATTTTATTGTCTGCCCAGTACAATTAATAGCCTCCTTCAAGATATTTTTATTTTCTTTAATTTCCTATGGTGCTTAGCATTGAGTATTCAATATTAGTTATGCCAAAATGAATCTTGAGCAAAATCAGTTTGCTTACAAAGGATTTAAGAAATTGGTTCCCAAGTATGTAAGCATTTTCTTTATGGTGCGGATTTTATTTGTTTACCATAAAAATCCCTTTGTAAATGGCTAGTGCAAGGGTCACCTTCAACCCTTCCTGATCCAAATATGCAATCTAAACCAAAGAAGGGCAGGTCAGTCAGTGACCCGTCACTGAGGACTGGACTGATTCTGGTCAGTAGGTGTGTGCAGCGATGACCAGGGATGACAGAGGAGGGAGCACTTTCCCGTTGGAAGAGTTGCTGTCATCCTTGACAATTTGAATGGTGGTTACAGTGACTCTGTTACATTTTCAATGAAGTAAGATGCTTTTTACTTTTAAAGCCATCCATAAAGATATTGAAAGGGGCTGCCCTTCAGAATTCTTAATGCAATGGAACCTCTAAGTCTGACTTTAGACAGTGAGAGATGCAGAGATTAGCACCATGTAGAACACTCACTAGGTACTTAGTTCCCACTGCACGGCCAGAGCCCAGTTCTAAGTTCTTTCAGGGACACATAAGCAATGTAATGCACAGCCAGTCCTTGATCACAACAAACTTACAGTTTGTAGTGACAAAACCCAAAACTCAGGGGTGCACAATATGCTAGGGCACGTGTAAGAGCTTGATTGTGAGGGATTCCAAAGAAGAGAGAAGCGAGATCAACAGTGGTCAGGAAAGGACAGACTTGAGCCAAACCTGGACGATGGTATTTAGGTGAGTTTAGGGAGGGGGAAGGTAGGCTTTCTCGTGGCAGGAGTTCACCTGGGTGAGTGGGTGAGCTTGGCACTGCAGGTGGATGTGTTTGTGATGCTGATGTCACAGCCCCAGTTGCAGGGAAGTACCTTCAGGTGATCCTGTGGGCTGTGACTCTGCTCCTGTGACCTTGGCTTTCACCGTCATCCTCCCTAGCACTTCCAGTGTCTGCCAACCAGCAGGCTCAGCTGCTCCCACAGGTCCCACGGGGGCCAGCCCACATGGGATGAGGGCACGCCGTGGCCGGATCCTGAACATGTATGGTTGAATCATTCTTTGCACTGTCCAGTTAAGGTCCTGGTTCGAGGACTGAATCAACCTTCACAGAGCCAGCCTACTGATCCCATCCCTCTGCTGCAACCCAGGGCTTCCTTCTTACTCTTCACAAAGCACTCTGTCCTATCTTGTTGTTCTGCAGGTCCCCAAAGGAACTGACCAGAACTGGGCTCAGAAGCTCTATGACCGGCACTCCAGCAGCCAGCACTTCCAGAAGCCCCGCATGTCCAACACGGCCTTCATCATCGTCCACTTTGCAGACAAGGTGGCTCTCCTCTCTGTTGGCTTGGGTATTCCCTTGGCCTCTCTCTAAGTAGACTCAATGGGCTCTAGACCTAGAGAGAAGGCTGTCCCTTATGAATTCAAATGGCCTGAAGCCTCAGCTAGGTTCCCCTTCCATCCTCTTTTACTCACCCCTCTACTTCTAGGAGATACCAAGCTTACCACAAAACATAACTTCACAGGGGGTGCTATAGTTGCCTAGTCATTCATATATATATATACACATACACACACATACACACACACACATATATACACACATATATACATATACACACATATGTCTGTATATAGTCTATACACACACAAACACACACATATATATATGTATATATAAATTCTAAAGCAGTTAAGAGTCTACCCTCATGGAGCTTGAGAAAGAAGGGAGGGCTGAAAACAAAGTACTGAATGGTTTGGCTTCTTACCTGGAGCCAGTGTAGCTGCTCTTCAGGGGTCTGCTTTCTCAGTAGCTGGTGCATGCATAGAATTTTTCTAAGTGGATTTCTGTTTGCTATGCACTAGCCCGGTGTTTCTTAAATTGCAATGTGTGTATGAATCACCTAGGGTCTTGTTAAAATACAGATTGATTCACTGGGTCTGAGGTGTGGCTAAGAAGCTGCATTTATAGAGCCCTAAAGAAACCTTTTATTATGGGAACTCCCTTTAAAACAATTTCTTCCACAAAATGAATACTCAGTTCCCTGTATGTAAATCCTGACCAGTTATTGGGTTTGCATTTTAAGTGGAAACATCTGTGGGTTTCCTGTCTACTCACAGCTCTTTTCAGAAAATGCTACATGGATGAGATGAAAGTGGTTGAGAAACTGCTGAAGCACTAACGACTGTGTCTCTCTCTGGTTGCTGTGGCCCCAGGTGGAGTACCTCTCTGATGGTTTTCTGGAGAAAAACAGAGACACAGTGTATGAAGAGCAGATCAATATCCTGAAGGCCAGCAAGGTAAAGAGTGTCAGAAGTGGGGAATGGAGCAGGAATGCCCACGGCCAGTGCTGGACAGGGAGTGGTGATGCAACCCCCTTGGGGTGGAAAGACAGAGATGCTGGGCAGGGAGGAGGCCAAGGGGTTTGTTGGTCATTTCAGTATGAAAACACTTGAATGGCCATACCACTGTGAATGTGTCCAATCTTGTCTGAAAACACTTTAGTATGGCCTGATGGAGGGAAGAAAGCAAGGAGTGTAGGGGTAGGGGGAGAAAACTGGGAAAGATGCCTGCTAATAGAGGGGATGGGGAGCATGGGAGGTGACAGGAAGAGAGAGGACGGTGAGCACAGTGATGGAAATGTAGCTGGTGTCTATCATGTCATCTGTCCTCCGTCTCCTGCCTGCAGATGTAAGATTATTTAAACCCCATCACATCTAGTATCTGCATTTAATTTGTTCAGCAGTCTATAGAACCTCTCTATAAGCAGAAACTTAATGGAATAGAAGGTGGGATTTAAGGAACACTTAAATCTACTACTTTGGACTCTTTCTCTGTTATCAGAATTTCATTTATTTCCAAGCATAGGAAAAAGGTAGCAAATATTGTGTCCATTCTACAGGTAGAGGAAAGAAGGCACCAATTCACCCAAACATATCTTTACTAAGCACCTGCTTTGGAAGGCACTGCCCTAAACACACCATTTTCACACAAAGATGAGCAAGACAGAGTCTACACTCTGGTTGCTCCCCTTCTAATGGGCTGTGAGTGGGTAGGTAACTGTGAAAGGAGAGAAGGGGGCAGGGGGAGAGGGTGGTGCAGTCAGGGGAAGCATGTGTGCTGGCATTCTAAAAGCCGACTCTGATGCAGATGCTGTTGCTGGCTTTAGCCCTGCAGAGGAAACCTAGGGCCGGTGGTGGGGGAACTTCCCAGGATTTAGGAGGCTTTCTCCCAGACCACATGATACTGAACTCACTGCAGGAGCCTGATAACATTGTAGAAATGGCAGATTAATTTCTCTTTGTGATAAGCTTTAGATGAATGCAATAGGATGAGATGATAGAATGGAGAAAATATATCCAGCAAAGTGGACCCAGGACATAAAGCCAAGTAAACCCTGTTCTATCACGTGGTGAGGGGTTTAGGGAGGATTTGAGTCAGTAGCAGCATGCAGACTGCCAAGAACAGACCCCTGCCCAGTGTGATCTCTGGATATCTGGAACATCAGAGAATTAGTCATCACTGGGACAAACTGGCTGTGGGTAAAAGTGAATATCACTTAGGGAGCTGCAAGGTCAGTCTTGCATTGAATTCCAAATTTTTTAGATCTCCAGTCTGTGGTGGTTAATGTGACTTTTTCCATTTTTTTCATGAGGGTGGTGGCATAGGGAAGAGTCCCAAGGCACAGGGAAAGAGAGTAGATGGAAGAGTTCTGAACCCTAGGAGCCCCTTCCTCATTATGGTCTCTTACGATGCCTGGAGGCCTGTGACAACCTATAGGGCCAGAAAACTCTGTTGTCTTGGTAGAAGTTTCTCCTTTCAGATTAGGAGCAGAAATGAGGTATGGAGGGAAGAAAGGTGGGTACTTTTCATTTAATACAGAGTCTGGTTCTGCCATTGTGTTGATTTCTGAGCATCTTAATTTGAGTGACTCTCGAGGATTCCAGAATCTAAAAAGGAGTGGTGCCAGGAAAACTCTGTTATACTCACTCTCCAGCAGGTTATCTTTTATTAATAGCTGAGCTGCTTTTCCCTTATTTTTATTTAACAACTTTATTGAATATTTGTGTAGTATATAGTGGTAACCAACACATGTAGTTAATCTCATGGAACTTAGTGGAAAAGATGCACAGTTTAATTACAAATTGTGGTAACGCTAAGAAGGTCAAGAAGAAGGTGCTATGGAAGAGAATGATAAGGGTAGGTTGGTGGCCCCCAAGACCACTCCCAGGTTCAACCATTTGCCAGGAAGACTCACAGAACTTAGCATATAGTTATGGCTATAATTTGTTACAGCAAAAAGTAAACAGCAAACTCAGCAAAGGGAGAGGTGGATGGGGCAATGTCTCTGGGAGACCAGGCACAAGCTTCCAAGAGTCCCTTCCACCTGGAGTCATACAGAATGCATGTAATTCCCCCTAGAAGCAAGTCATGACACTTCTTTTGAAATGCCTACCAGGGAAGGTCACCTGAGCCCAGGCAGCCAGGATTTTTATTTGGGGTTGATTATGTAGGCACTCTTAGCCTAGCACAAACCAAAATTCCAAACTCCCAGAAGGAAAGCAGATGCTCAACATAAATTATTGTTTGCATGAACAATTTAGGCACAGTGAACAGTTCTTATCAGGGAATGGTGAAAATCCAAGTTCCCCTAACACCAGCCAGGGGTCAAGCAGCCTTTCTAAGGATAGCAGATGCAGGCCTGCTGTGTTAGCTCTTTTCTATACAAGAATATTGTTTTAGATTGTAGGTACTGGGTTTGTATTAGAAATTAAATATAAGCTCATAAAAAATTAAAATAGTGTAGAAATATATAAAATAAGTCTTCTTTCCCACTCCTTGACCCATTTTTTGATGGGTCAGAATATACCCTATTCTGCATGTTGGTACATCTTTTTAAGATTAAAATAAGTGCATTATAGACACATAGTCCTCTGTAATTTAATTTTTCAGTTACCATTGTATCTTGGTTGTCTTAAACAACTGCTGATAATTTGCTATTTCAAATAATGTAGCAATGAATATCCTTTATGTGTATCTTTGCATACTTCTGTACAATTATGTCTATTGGGTAAAATTTTAGAAGCAGATTGATGATGGTTCAAAGAGTATGCACATCAAAAGTGTATAGATGTTGCTAAGTTGGAGGACAAAATAGGTATGATCTACTCTTGAAATGCAACTTCTTCCTTCTCTTTCCTGCCCACCAAGCACAATACTAGCTTTCCCCCTCACCAGCTAAAATGTCTAAAGAGCCAATGACCTTGTTGCCACCCCTGTCCCCATCCCAGCAACACCCCTGAGATGCGGTGATGTTGGCTAGCAGCACTGAGATTAACCAAGAAGGGCTCTGGCCGACCAGACCTTAGCTGGAAGAGGGCTTGAGAACTCTCTACCCTGAGCCCCTCCTAGCTTGTTTCAGACGTCTCAAAAGACAGAAAGCAAAGATTGATGCTGTATCACCATAAACCTGCAGATGGGCTATACACAGACTGCAGCTGCAAATCAAAGAGTGATTCTAAGTATGCTCTACACCATTCAGGCAGATGGGCATGTCTGGCAGCATCTGTCATTTTAGTATCTTTAAAGCTCATCATTTACTGAGTGAGTCTATTTTCTTTAAAATTTTTAGTTTTCATAGTAGCCCTATGAGGCATATGTTTCTAACTCCATGTTAAAGAAAAATGAAAACCTAGAAAGATACAAGGTTCTATGTCATTACATTAAAATTGTAATGCTTAAATTTTTATTGGTTTTCATTTAGCACAGCTAAATCTCAAATCCTGTTTGTAAATTCATAATTTTACCTAAAGTACTTTTATTTTATGAGAGACTTTTTTCCCCCCATTGGGTGACATCCTTGATAAGAAATTAACAAGTCATCATGAATAATTAAGCAGTAGGGGGTAGAAGACACCCATATACTCTACCAACCAAAGGGATGTTCGAAGAACTCCCACTAAGAGCAGTGAAATAACAGGGCGTTAATGAGAATGTAATTAGTGAAGCCAGTTCCATTGTCTGAGTGGTTGTAATGTAGCTAATTGCTTTCTCAGCTATTGGATCTATAAATAGAGACTTAAGTAAAGAAATGCCTCTTTAAAACATGACTTCAATTTATTAACAGACTCATTTTCTTTAAATACTAAAGGATGGAGGTTTTCCCTTCCAGTTTTTATTTATTGTGAAAAGGAATAATTTATCAACCAGGAGAAAAAGAAAACTTTAAAAGGAGAATGTTTTTCCTCTGACGATTTCCTATTCCTGGCCACCACTACATGTAGGTCAGAGGGACAAGCTGTGGGTCACGTGTTTATGCCAGCATGTGCTGGGCAGTGAGGGTGTACTGGGCAGCGTTTCTGGGCTATGGGACAGGCATTCCAATGGCATCTTTCCACTCTATCCCAGCATAAGGGGTCTTGAGATGAATGTGGTCCAGAGGCCACCTTGGCCCAAAGCTACGTACCCTGAGTTCATGAACCCTACACCTCCTTCCCAGAATTAATTTTCCAACAAACTCATCCCCCTCTGAATCTCAGAGATCCTACCACTTCCAAATGCAGTCTCAATGACAGGGACCTACAATTAAAACCTAGATTTTAAAATAAAATACAAATTCACCAGACTGAACCTTGGTCATGTTGGTACCCAAATTACAGCACAGGAGTCGCAGGAACAGCTCAGACAAGGCCCAGGTGTTTACTCCCCTTCTCCCTCCTGCTGCTTATGGCTTGACTTCGGCTTGTCAAGGAATGACAAGTACACATGTCCATTGCTTTCCACGCTGATGTGTTTTTAAAAGGTTATATACACACACCTTGTTTTGACCAAACAAGTTTGCTTTTTAAAAATCTTATGTTTACTTTTAATTTTTTAACTTATTTTCTGTATAGGAGCTTGAGATAATAAACATACTATAAAATGTTCTCAAATGTACTTTGAGTGCTTCCCGTTTAAGATGTGCTGGTATTTGAAAAGCTTCTACCGATTCTTAAACCAAGCAGGGCACTATGTAGGATGACTTTTTAGTTGACAAAATAATATCATCTCCTTTATAATACGGGACAGTCCATGTTGTCTTCCAAAAAAAATGAAGTACTGAGACTTTTCCTCCAAAGCCTATTTAAAACCCTTTTAAAATATTCATCTAAATCTCAGAGATGTTTCCCTCCAAAGGGTACCATTAGTCATGTAAAAAGAATTGATTGACGGGAAAATGTGTTTATTACATTTACAGCCATAGATTTCTTTTTAAAGAAAAGATTCTGGGGAAGAGACACCCAGTCAAACTGTTCTTATACTGTGTCTTATTTTAACTTTATGTGTCTGTTTCAGAGGAAATATCTTTTATATTCTTATAAACACAAATGAGTAGGTGTGATTTCCAAGGTAACAGCTATGTCTCAGCTGTAATTGACTTTTTCTAAACTGCCAAATGGCCTTTAGAAAGTCTTTTCATGCTTCTTAGTCCCTTTTTGATTTGCCCCAGGCTTTTAAAAGCTATATATAGAAATGAATAGCAGAGAATACCAAAGCCAGTCCCTATATACAGGTTTTAAACAAGTGACAGGAAAGTGTTGGTTTGTCGGGAGGTGCTACCTTGAGTGTTTGAGTTTGAAGGGGACAAATTGTGAGAAATGCCCAGGTGGCTGCCCTAAGGTAAATTGTGGCAGCTCTCTTACTGCTCAGTCAGCTTAAAAACAGACTGCTGAATAGCTCTAACACATAATTGGAGTTTGTCAGTTGCCCTGATCTGATCACTATACGCTATATATGTCAAAACTAGGTACCCCATGTATGTACAGTTATTATGTGTCAATTAAAAAATAAAAATTTAAAAACTTCCTTTCACTCAGAAATTGATCCTTTGTATGGGTCCTTTGTTAAGTAAGAGCTTGGTGACTACGGCTGGGTGCGGTGGCTCACACGTGTAATCCCAGCACTTTGGGAGGCTGAGGCAGGCGGATCACAAGGTCAGGAAATCGAGACCATCCTGGCTTACACGGCGAAAGCCCATCTCTACTAAAAATACAAAAAATTAGCCAGGCGTGGTGGCGGGTGCCTGTAGTCCCAGCTACTCGGGAGGCTGAGGTAGCAGAATGGCATGAACCCGGGAGGCGGAGTTTGCAGTGAGCCGAGATCGCGCCACTGCACTCCAGCCTGGGTGACAGAGTGAGACTCCGTCTCAAAAAAACAAAAAGAGCTTGGTGACTACTTTTCATTGTGACACTGGGCTTGTGTATAGTTGGGACACTCCTCAGGTGAGGTATCCTTACCTAGCCCAATCTTCTTAAGGGATGGGTGTGGATGGAACCAGTAATTTGTATTTCTTGCCTGGGTCTTTTGTGGTTGTCTACAGCCCAGTGTTGAACATGGTATCTCTTAGTCTTTCAGTCCTGTCATCAAACTAGATCTCTTTCTATGTTCATTGAGTTTATAAAACAAATTTTGAATAAAATATGAAGCATACTGTACCTTCTTTTGAGAACTAATATTCCAACACAGTCATCTCCCTCTAAATCCCAGATCCTACCACTTCCAAATGCAGTCTCAACAGCAGGAACTTAAACGAAAACCTAGCTTTTCAAATAACATACAAATTCTTCACACTAAACCTTGATTATGTTTGTATCCAGATTATAGCACAGTGCCAGCTTAGGTACAAATCTGCCTTGGACAGTTTTTACTTTCTGTTCTTGAGTTACAAAGTCCCTGTTTAATGTATACAATTAAAAGCATAGATAGCCTTTCTAATGGAAGCAGAGGAAAGGGCCTGAAATCTTAAAATTCTCCCATTGGTGATTCTGATTTCCAAGTTCCTAGTGTGATTTTTCATACAGATCAAGCATCACAAATCTAGAATGCTCTAAAATTTGAAACTTTTTGAGCACCAATATGACACTCAAAGGAAATGCATCTACAGCCGTACTACCCCGAACGTGCCTGATCTTATCTGATCTCAGAAGCTAAGCAGGGTCGGGCCTGGTTAGTACATGGATGGGAGGAAATGCTCACTGGAGTATTTTGGATTTTGGGTTTTCAGATTAGGGATGCTCAGCCAGTAAGTATAATGTAAATTCTCCAAACTCTGAAACACTTCTGGTCTCAGGCATTTTGAATAAGGGATACTCAATCTGTACCTGTTACTGACCTTAGGGCTTAATATATTTTTTCACAGTAAAAGCTACTATGAATGATTTCTGTAAATTTGACCCCCTCCCCACCACCCAATAGTATAGTTATGCAGATTGGTAACTTCTACCCGTGCCTCAAACATCTTGAAAATTCACTTCAGAAAGTATATGAATTAGAATTATTTAATAAGCCAGTGTTTTGCTTTGCCATGACAGACAGGCATGAATCACAATAACATCTTCAAAATGTGAACCTGCCTCTAGCCTCCCATTATTTCCCCATGGAATTTTCTCAGCACCAGTCTGACGGACCACTTTGTCCTTTCTTACCTGTGTCTTGGCTCTCTGGCCCTGGTCCATGGAGCCCCCAGGCCCAACTCTTCTCTCCTCCCCTCCTCCCCTCCTCCCCTCCTCCAGCCCATTCTGCTCCTGCCACTCTCAGTGTTTAGTTCACCTGAACACTGTTCATCTATGGCTTTCTGCCATAGACAGTGAGGACAAACAAATGGGCCTTTAACATGTGGCTACTGGATAAAGTTTGCATCCAGAGAAAACTCTGGCTGTTGGTTGGAATGTGTTTGGGTGAAGGTGTTCCCAGAGGTACGCCCTCACGCTTTCGGTGACTGTGGTGATCCAGGAGAGAGCTGGGTAGTCCTGAGCTGGAGCAGCAGCTCCAGCTCCAGCTCCAGCTCCAGATTAATGAAAAAAAGGACTGCGTGATACTGCCCCATGGGCAGAACCTAGTACTTGGTTGAGATATAGGAAGTAGGGTGAGGACAGGATTCTAGCCTAACCTAGGAAGTCAGTGGGTGAAGGTGGTTTGGGCTGTATTGAATTCGGAGTTCCCAGTAGAACACCTAGAGGGAAGAAGAGCAAGCTGGAATTGTGAATCATAGTAACGGGAAAAGATCCAGACTGGAGTGGCAGGATCTGGGAGGGATGGTTGGAGCCATGGCCTAGGGGAGACTGTCCCCAGGGACTGAGGTAAGTGGTGAGGATGAGGCTTTGGAAAATGGCAATGCAAAGGAGGGAAGTGCAGGAAAAAGCTCCGTGGGAGGTTCTGGGAAGGGCTCCGGGCAGGGAGAAGATTGGAGGAAGCAGAACTGCTAAGTCTCAGGAAGGGACCTTTACAAGGAGTCATGGGCAAGTGGCACAGAGGCCTTTGAAGAGGTCGAGTAGGATCAAAAATGTAACCACACCACTTCTAGCCATTGGACTTGACAAGCACTGGAGTTGCTTTCAAGGTACATTTTAGCAGCATGGGGAGGAGGCCATCTGGTAGAGGGAGGTCTGAGGAGGAGCGGCGTGGAGGGCGGCGTCCATCTGTGGACGCCTTGCTCGAGGTGATCGATGGTAAAGTGAGAAGAGAGACAGGCTGAGCAGGGAGGGGTTTGAAGCAACAGAGAAGCTTGAACGTAGCTGTATGCTTGGTGGATAGAAGCCAGGGGATGGAGCGATTCAAGTATAAGAAAATGCAGGAATCCAGGTCAGGGAGTGACTTAAAGGAATCATCTGGTCAGCTCTTCCATTTATATAGATGAGCAAGTTAAAATCTGGTAAGCCTGAGAGGTTTGCCATGGGCCACACAGCTATCACGTTGCAGGGTCATATCTAAAGTTCAGGTCTCCTGACCCAGCCCCATGCCCTTCCTGCTATACCTCATTACTTCTGAGCTCCCTGCTAGGTTGTAAGCTCTTCTGGTCTCCCTGGTCTCCCTTGACTCCCTTGACTCCTCTAGGCACCCAGGGCAGGGCTTCACATGCAGTGGACTCTTCCTTGTGCTGTAGCCAGGGATCTGTTTAGAAAGAACTGCCATTGCTGGTTCTAGTCATTGCCGCTCTCTGTGGTGCATTGTTGCTTGGACTCTGGAGCCAGGCTGTCTGGGTTCAAATCCTGACTATGCTACATACAGCTCTGTGATCTTGGGCCCTAAGTCTCAGTTTCCTCATCTGTAAAATAGAGTGCAATGGTGCTTACACCACTGGGAGGCTTGGAGGAGTTCATGTGTGCCAGGCATAGTCAACGTGCTCAATAAATATTAGCCCCTGTTATTTTAACCCTTTAATGGCTTCCCATTGCTCTTAGGATAAAAATAAAAATTCTTAACTGAGACCTACATGAGCTGGTCCCTCTTACTTCCTTCTCACTGTGTACATTGTAGGTTGACCGGCTTTATCTTAGCCCCCTGAATGCACAGAGCTCCTTCATAGGTGCCGTTATTTCCACCCCATAACATACTGTCCTCCCCATTCAATGTCCTACAGTTCAGACTTCCCTCCCTAAGAGAATCCTTTCTTCATTTCCCACATCCCAGACCCCCGATTCAGTAGCATCTTTGTTGTTGATTTCCTTTAGGATATTCATCATCTTCTCATTATGTTTTTAATTGTGGGTTATTTTCATTAGCATTCACCTTCCACGCTAGACCATAAACTCCATGATGTAGAAGAGGCTAGGCTTGTTCTATAACACTTTTGTGTTACCAGTCCCTAGCACAGCACTTGTTGCATATTTGAGAGTCAGTTACTGTTGATAGATTAATGCGTGGATGAATGAATGAGTGAACAAACTAGTCAGTCTAGTTTTTTGACAGTCAGTGACCTAGTATTTACTTTCTCACCTTTGACTGCACATGGAATTGAGTACCTAATGAAAATATCGGTTTTTTATGATGTTGGCATACAGATTTTAGCCACAGATCTTAAATTGTGTTTTTATTTCTGACAGCTTGCTAGTTACCTTGCCGTCTAAAAAGACAATATTTATGACTTTGAAAAGCCATGCATGAAGAGAGGGAGGAAAATTTATTTCAAAGATGCTGAGAATAGCAACAGAATTGTCACCTGTTGGCAGCTAACACTTGGGGGCATCCTTAGTGATGTCACTGGGGGACCCTCCAGGGTACCTGCCTGACAATAATATCATCAGTATCCTTAGCAGGGATTTGTCTCTATTTCCTTCCATGGAGCTATTTATACTCTGCATGTTGTGAATAGGATCATCCCTTCCATGCCCTCAGGCAGGGATTTGAGGTGTGCTTTGCTCAGAAATATGGTGGCATTCTCTAGTGCTAATCATGGTGTCAGCAGCCTATTGTAGCCACAGAATAGCCAGCAGTGAGAATGGGCTTGCACTGCTCACCAGAGATGGCCTTAAGATCATTGGTTGGTGCTTTTAGACTGAACTTAGAACCCAGGCCAGGGAACTAAGGAACTGCAACTTTTATTTGCATGCAAGTCACTCTGGTGGAAAATGGGAATTGGATGCTTCTAATGGTTGGTGTGTCTGTGAGAAATGAGGAGTGCAAGGGAAAAGTGAAACTGACACGTGTTGATTCCAGCATGGTTGTGCATGTAGGTGCACATGAAACACTGTTGTTTCATTGCTTTATAACCCATTAGACTAGCTCCTGTGCTGTGTAAAACAAAACACTGACTTGTGTTAATTTCTCTTGACTCTTAAAACTGAAACTACTGAAATGTATGAACTTTGTAATAACTAAGAATGAGGTAAGAGGAACTAATTTTTTTGTATGTTTTTAGTTTAAAATGCTGGATGTAGAAGATTAGCCCATAATTTTCACCAGCATTAGGTGCTGTTTTAAGCATTAGGTATTGTTAACCTTGTATGTATGTGCAGGTGGGCACACTCATTCTAATCCACTGCGATAGTGAAGTGTTCCTGCATAAGGTGAGGCTTAAGACTTGCTGAAAACAAACCCTTGGATCCGTGGAATTCATACAAGTTGTTTTATGCTTGATCTTATCCAAAAGGCCTAGAAGCCTAAATATGTGAAAAATACCAGAGTCATCAGACTGAGGGGGGTTCACTGAGCAAAGTGTCTGCATCTCTCCAGTTTCTCCTTGGACGTGACCTGGGTAGTTGCTGATGGTCTTATGCCTGCCCTAAGCGAGGTCAGGTTGCAAGAAGCCCCATGGAAATGGGATGGTCATCGTGTGTTTTATAACCCCCGTCATATCACCCTGGAACTCCAGCACAAAGGTACCTAATAAGGTTGCAGAAACTGCCTTTGAGTGTGCTAAGACACCTGAATCTGACAGGTTCTGAGAACAGTTGTAGTGTGCCACAAGTACCATCTTGCTGCTCTGTCTGGACACTGTAATGTGTTAATGTGACACCATGACTCTGTACTGTCAGGTATCTCTGACTGCAGGAGGGAGATGAGCCAGGGCCCACTGTAGACTGTAATGTGAAAAAGCTCATACGCATTGCCTTGTTTTGATATGCTTCTAGGACTTTTTGAATTCACCTAGAATAGTGAATTATTTTGTGAATTTTGGACCTATTCTTACATGATTCTTTCTTTCCAAGCTCTTGGCATGATTCTCTTGGTATGAAAGCCTTTGTAGGTGCCAGTAAATACTCCATTAGGCTGGAACTTAATTTATTGAAGGTCTCGGCAGTGCAGAGCATCACCAGAACATGAGCTGTCACTGCTATATGGGACCTGTAGCCATACGTGAAGATGATGCTGCATCTTCAGTAGGTAGTTTGCCTTAGCCTGAATCTCCTACGAGTCTCAGGAGATGATGTCAGCTAAAGAAATGTTTCATGGAAGTGTTATCTTATGTATTTAATTGTTGTTGCAAGTACCTCAAAAGTCAAGGCTGTATCTGAAGCCCTTTTATATTTCTACTTCCTTGATATTGTGGGTTTAAATGACAAGGCTATATTTATGTATTGAAACAAACTCTGACCTGGGCATCCAGAGGCCGAGGTTCTAGCCCAGGCTCAGCCACTGACTAGCAGCCCTTTGAGAGCTGGTGCTGACCATTGTGCTTGGTGGCGGAGGGAACAGAGGTTGGAGCAGGATTCCGGTAGTTTCCTTCTCCCCAGTCACCTATATCCTCACCTGCCACATGGAGGTGAAAGTTGACCTTTACATTTGTTCCAGATCTAAAATTCTATGTTGTTTCTTCAGATCAAAAATACAACTTTCTTAAGCATCTGTGCTTACGTGGTTTAGAAAGATCACTCATGTAGGCCAGGCATGGTGGTTCACACCTTTAATCCCAGCGCTTTGGAAGGCCGAGGCGAGCGGATCACGAGGTCAAGAGATCGAGACCATCCTGGCCAACATGGTGAAACCCCGTCTGTACTAAAAATACAAAAATTAGCTGGACGTGGTAGTGCACGCCTGTAGTCCCAGCTACTCGGGACGCTGAGGCAGGAGAATCGCTTGAACCTGGGAGGCAGAGCTTGCAGTGAGTCGAGATCGCGCCACTGTACTCCAGCCTGGTAACAGAGTTGAGACTCTGTTTCAAAAAAAAAAAAAAAAGAGAAAAAAAAGAAAGAGTGTTCATGTACATTACTTAGTAAAAGTAATAAAACTAGATAATGTCTGAGCCCTGTATGCTGAGCACTCTTCTACATGCTTACACGGATTCTCTCATTCAGTTCTCTCCTCAGCCCTTGCTCTCGGGAGGAAAGGAAGTCTCAGCAAGCGTAGAGCTCAGGATTCAACACAGACCTCGGGGGGGTGAGGGCGTCCCAGGGCACCACAGAGCCTGTGGGAGACACAGACAGGAGTGATGGGTGCTTTGGGAGAGGGTCACGGGAGGGGCAGGGCTCAATCTTGAGAGAGGGGCCTCTCAGGATAAGTATAGAAGAGAAAGGGGTGGGGGTATTTCAGGTGAGAATAGTACAGTAAGCAAAGGTATAGAGGCAGGAGTAGTGAGCATTGTGCCTATGAGACAGCAACATGACCAGCTGGATGGTTTTGCAAGGTATTGTCTGAGAGGGGTGAGTGGGATCTGATCAGGGAGCCCTCAGACACTAGACTAGGGAGTTCAGACACAATGGCAGGAGAGGGGAGCCATTCATTTAAGTGGGGGTTAAAGGAAGAGGGCACAGGGTAGGTAAGAAGGAGCAGAGCCTAGCATCTGAGGCTCTAGCATTTAGCCTCTCTTCTGTTGAGATTGGAAGTGGCTCAGGATTAGCAAATGGGGCCTGTATGTTCCTTTTCCCTCCCTCCTTTTCCCCTGACCCCTGCAGGAGTGTGGTAAAAGCCTTGTAATACTTTATTCTAGCTGCAGCATTGACTTCCCCAAGGGATGATGGCAGGACTGTGTTCCTGTCAGACTGAACGTCTTGATGGCTGGGACTCTGTCACCAGCGCCTCATCCAAGGCCTGCATCTTCACCTTGTTACAGATGAAGATATTAACCTCTTATTTAGTATTCATAACAACCCCATATAACAGGCATAGGCTTATCCCTATTCTGATGAGAAAACAGGTATCAGGAAAGTTAACTTGACAAGGTGCAATAATGTAGAAAAATAGAACTTAAATGTAGGTGTATTAAAGTGTAGCCACCTCCTAACACACCACAAGGAAATGAAGTTCTGCCCATTTTGTAGTTGAAGATTGAGTAAGATTGTATGGGAAAGCAACTTTTTTCCTACCATTTAAAAAATTGAATTGTCATTCATACATTATAAAATTCACCCTTTTGAAGCACACAATTCGCTGGGTTTCAGAATGTTCACCAATTTATGCAGTCATCACCACTATAAGTCTGGGAATATTTTTATTACTCCAAAAAGAAATCCTGTCCCCCTTAGCAGGCACTCCCTTTCTTCCCTTCTTCCCCTTCTTCCCTTCTTCCCCTTCTTCCCCTTCTTCCCCTTCCTCTTCCCCTTTCTCCCCCAACCCCTGGCAACCAATAACCTACTTTCTATTCCCAGGATATTTCATGTAAATGGAATCACACACTATACTGTCGCTTGTGTCTGGTTGCTTTCACTTGGTATAATTTTTTTGAGGTGTGTCCATGTTGTGGCATGGATCAAGAGGTCATTTCTTTATATTGAATATATTAATAATGTTGAATAATCCATTGTATGGAGGTACCACATTTGCTTGTCCATTCATCAGTTGATATTTGGGTTGTTCCCACCTTGTGGCTCTTGGGAGTAACGCTGCTGTGCACATTGGTGTGTGGGTTTTGGCGTGGACATGTGTTTTCCGTTCTCAGGTATATATTGAAAAGCAGCTTTGAGAGGAAACATATAAGGTGCAGGAGATATCACTTTCATCATTCTTACTGTGATTGTTTCTAGTTCCCACTAGTGGCTGACTTGTTTCATGATGACAAGGACCCTGTTCCTGCCACCACCCCTGGGAAGGGGTCATTTTCGAAGATCAACGTCCGTTCTGCCAGGCCCCCCATGAAAGTCTCCAACAAGGAGCACAAGAAAACCGTTGGCCACCAGGTCAGCCCTGGACCAAAAGCTATGGGCCGAGGTGCATGTGCAGGGCTGGCCTCTCTGTAGATGCAGGATGGCGGCAGGGTGAGAGGGAAGCCATCACAACAGCCTTGACATCAGTAGCCTCAGCCACCCAGCTCTATCTTTGTCCTTAGAAGAAGGAAACTCCAAAACCTTCACCACAGGGAACTAACAGAGGGAGGAGGGAAGGGGCCGACCATAGCCTCCATAAGTATGTTAATGCCTGTGGTGGGGCTGTGCCACAGGGCCACAGACACCTAGTGTGGGAGGCAAGAGGGCCTGGAATTTATAGGTTAGAGAGGAGGCTTAAGGAAGCTGTGGATCAGGAGACTAAAAGCAACTTCTCGTGCTGTGGGGTCTCTGTGGCTGTTCTGCCCATTGTGTCTCTGGAGAGAAGAGAATGCTTGCCAAGTCCCTGGCAGCCACCACCTAACATTTATTCCTATGGGTTTGCCATTCTGGACATTTAGTAAAACAAATTATTTCCAGGATGCCCAGGCATCGGGGTCAGGGCCCCAGGCCCTCAGGTTTAGGAAGAGCAGGCTTCTGGTGCACAGTGACCAAATCTCTCCGACAGTATTTGCCCACCTTTCATCTTATTTGATCCACAGCACTGGGAGTTAGGCACATTAGGGGGTAGTCTCTCCCCCATGTAATTCGAGGAACCCTTAAATAGGAAGGACTTGATTTTGGTCACAGCAAGATAGCAGTGTCAGAGCTGGAATCTTACCCCAGGTCTCTGAAATTTCTTCCATCCTTCTGGATTAGTAATATAATAGTAACAATAACTACCACCACCTATATATGAGTTTTTCTTTATCACACATCCACAACTTGTTAAAAATAACCAAGCACTGGCTTTTGTCTCTCTAGTTCCGTACCTCCCTGCATCTGCTCATGGAGACCCTGAATGCCACGACACCTCACTACGTCCGCTGCATCAAGCCCAACGATGAGAAGCTACCCTTTCAGTAAGTGCCTGCTGGGCATTAGCCTGTCCAGCCCAGCCTTAGAGGTTCAGGTGGAACAGGGTGGGCCAGGCCTTGCCTGGGGGTCTGTGGCCTTCAGCATGATGACCAACTGGACTTACATTCCCCAGACATCTTACTTGCTGCAGACAGACTGACAGACACTTGCTGAGTACCACCTGTCTGCTGTCCAGGAGGTCTCAAGAGAAAAAATGCCATTCCCCGATCCCATGCAGCTTATAATGGTGATCAGGAATGTGCATGCTTGAATCAAATAGAGAATGTTAAATGTAGCCATGAGTACATCTCACAGCAAGTGTTAAACTCAGACTTGGAAAGGTTGCTGGAGTGGTCAGGAAAGGCTTTTCTTGAGTTGAAGAATCAAGACCTCACATGATGTGTTGGACAATAGGACATGAACATGGTCCTGTTTCTCACATTCCCCTCTGCTGCTAAGCTTCCAGAATTATCCACATTTGCTCCCCTTTTCCTCACTCCTGAACCTACTCTGATCCAACTTTTGCTTCTACCCTGACCTTGAAACTTTGTTCTGGTTCTGTCCATGCTCCTGTGGCTGACCTCATCCTAATCTGTAGAACTCTTAATGATCTTTGTACATCTTAGTTTCTACTAAATTCCAGACAAGTGTTTGTGCAAACCTACTACAGCTTCGTTATCCACCTTGCCCTCAGCACATCTGAGACCACACTCTTCATCTCCTGCCACCCCCCAAGAATGGTTCCTTTTTAATTGGTCTTTGTTGTAGTAAGAGGCATAACATTTCCTGATATCTCATCCACCCACGAGACCTGATCTCCCAGACTAGAAGTCTCTCTAACCTGCTGTGCAGGGGAAATCCCTGTGATGATGGGTATGTGCTGTCATCTGCCTTATCCAGCGTGGGAGCCGCTTGTCACACGCGGCTATCGAGTGCTTGAAACCTGTCTAGTGTGAGTGAGGAACTGAATTCTGAATTTTATTTCATTTTAATTTATTTTGGATACCCTGAGATGCTAGTGGCCACCATACAGCATGGTTTAACCCTTGATTCTTCCGTCTCCTTCACTTCCCAGTGTCTAACTGATGTCAAAGTCCCATGAAGTCTCCATGCAAGTTCCTCACCCTGGTCTCCCTTTTCTCTTCCTTATTCACCTTGTTCCAGATCCTCTTTTCTTGCCTGAAATACTACCTTAAACCTTTAAAAAAACATCCTCTCACTCAGCTCTGCAGTCTCTTCTGCTCTGGGCCTTCACACATGCTGCTCCGTCTGGCCAGAGGAGGTGTATTTTTAAATTTTTTAAGCACCTTATTCCCATCTTTCCTCCCCCATGATTTCTGTTTCGGGCCTAGTATAATTTCTTTCTGTGAAATAACTTACGTACTTTGACAATTTTGACTCTCAGACTGAATATCTGAACTGCCTTCTACACTCCTGTCATGTAATAAAGCTTGGCTTCCATTCAGATGGGCTCTGTGTGGAAAAGGTTAAGGAGACAGAATGTTATCAGTTTTCTTTGCGCTGTGCTGCTTGCTCGCTCTTCCCTTCCTCCAAATCTCTGAGACATGCTTAGGAATTCCCCCTGGGTGGCTTCTGTTTACCGGCTGACTCCAAAAGAGAAGAGGCTGTTAGAAGTGTAGTGTGTGTGAAAGACTCAGATTCTGTGTGGAGGGCAGAGTGCTGTGCAGGGCTCAGGGAAGAGGAGATGAGGGCTGTATACCAGCTGGGCCAGACCAGCTGTGGCCTTGGGCCCTTCCCTCATCAGAGTGTGGCCCTGCTGTGGGACAGATACTCTGCTGGGTCTCCCCTCTTAAATGAGAGAAGACACTGGGGACTTTCTAGTCCTGAGGTCCCACTTTTCTAAGACACTCCCTTACCTTCAGAACCAAAATCTTCCTCCCAATACAAAGAAAAGGTGGGAGGAATACTGACCGTGTCATGATACCTGGATTCTAGTTTGAGCTCACTGCTGATTTGGCCCGTCGCAAGCTAGTCTTTTGCTCTCTGTGTCTCATTTCCTTACCTGTTAATTCTGGTGAGGGCCTGGTGTGGTGGCTCATGCCTGTAATGGCAGTGCTTTGAGAGGCCAAGGCAGGAGGATCACTTGAGGCAAGGAGTTTGAGAGCAGCCTGGGCAATATAGCGAGACCCAACCTCTACAAAAAATTTTAAAATTAGCTGGGCATGGTGGTGCATGCCTATAGTCCCAGCTACTCCAGAGGCTGAGGCGGGAGAATTGCTTGAGCCCAGGAGTTTGAGGCTGCAGTGAGCTATGATTGTGTCACTGCACTCCAGTCTGGGTGACAGAGGAAGACTGTCTTTCAAAAAAATATAAATATCCTGATGAAAGAATCTGAATAGGAATTATTCATGAGAGTATAAAAATTTATATGATTACAGTTATTAGTTATGTCATCCTAGAAGGAAGTTTCTGTGTCTCTCCACCCATTTCCTGTAATCGGAGTTGCTCAGCCGCAGCAGCACTGACATATTGAGTCAAAAAATTCTTTGCTGGGGCAAGGGGTGCTGTCCTGTGCATCACAGGATGTCGAGAAACATCCTTGGCCTCTACCCACTAGATGCTACAAGCATCCCACCATTGTGACAGCTAAAAATGTTTTTAGACATTGCCAAATGTTCCCTTGGGGACAAAATTGCCTCCAGTTGAGAACTCCTGTCCCACATTAAATGCTTTGATAGCATGACCTATACAAAAGTCTTTTTCCTGTGCTTTCTTCATTCAAGAAACATTTATCATACCTCTTACTAGGCACTGGGCTAGGACAGGTAGAATGACAATAAGACATGTCCCCCATGCTTAAGGAATTGTCTGTCACAAGCAACTGGCAATGCCACAGAAGTGGCTGTCAGTGGTTCTGTGAAAGTGCTGACAGGGCAGAGGCAAGAGAGAGATGAAGTATCCAGAGCAGTAGTGGCCTGGGGTGGGAACGCTTCGTGGAGGACCTGGTCACTGGTTTTCCGAAGGCCAGCCCAGGTCTCAGAGTCTCAGAGTTCTGAGATGTGACTGCAGGATGCTGCTGAGCCTGGGGAAGCAGGTAGGGAGCTTGCAGCCCATGGAGAAATCAGTTCCATGGTGGGCGATTGTGGAGGTAGGGCTCGGTTCTAACACAGTGGGATCCTCTTTTTGCATCCAGCAGGCTCCAGGGTCTGTTAATCCTATTGGGAGAGGAAAGCATGAACTTCAGTTTCAGCACTGTGACCTTCTATATCTTTGATGATTTTTCTATGTTAATTGTCCTTGCTATGGTCCTCCAAGATTTAATAGAAGGAGGGCTGGTTTTCCATTCCTAGTCATCTAATAGTGAATGCAGTGAGGCGGATTGAGAGATGCATTTGACGGTGGGTTTTCTTTACTGTTGGGGAGAGGAAGTACAGGAGACCAGCTGGCCTCACACATCCCCTTGGGGTATGTGAATAGGGAAAGATGATGGCAATATCTTCTTTGTATAGTGTCTGTTAGCTTTTTCTAAAAGCATTCTTCTTCTTTTTTTTTTTTTTTTTTTTTTTTTTTTTGTAACATAGTCATTACAGCCACCACTGCTTTATAGTTGGGCAGATATGTTGAGCTCTCATTGAGTAAATGAGGAAAGTGAGGTACAGAGAGATTGTGTCTTGCCCAAAGTAACACTACCTGTTAGTGGCAGAGCGGAGGCCACACTGAGTTCTTTGCCCCAGACCACAGGGGAAAGCAGTGTTGCCTTCACAGGAGGACAGAACAGGTGTGGCAAAGGGAGGGGATTTGCTGAGCTGGTCATAAAGAGGGAAGAATGTTAAGGCTGAGTTCAGAAACTCTGTGCCAGGTGCCTTCTGGGGACCAGCTCCAGGCACGATGTGTGGAGACTCTAAGAGAAAACCGATGTCCCCAACCCTACCCTCAAAAACTCATGCTGTGCTGTGTGAAGGGAGGGGACCAACACTCAGTGAGCCATTGCCTGGCCCTTCAACAGGACAAAACTGGGATGCCAGAGGTCAGGAAGCATGATGTGGGGATACCAGAACAGAGAGGGAGGGGACAGATGGGGAGGAGAAGCAGTACTTTTAAGGAATGACGGCGTTCTCAGTGAGCTGCTGCTCATTTTGTTAGTACTATGAGGAAACAGTAGGAGGTCCTGGAAGAAGAAGGGACCCCCAGCTGGGCCTGTAGCCCACGTGGGACCTAAGGGTCCCAGATGCTCCTGAACACGCTGCCATCCCCGATGTGTACAATGGGCTGAACTTGACCCTGTGGTCATGCTGAACAGAGGAAAGAAGCCGGTGGCTGGCCTGGGGAACACGGCTGCTGTGGGCAGGGGCAGAGTGCCTGGGGAGGTGGTCTACAGACCACAGGATGCCTTTTCCAAAGCACTGGGGTGTCCGCTCTGCCTTCATGATGCAGGGCCTGGCTGACAGCTTTAGCAGTGAGAGCATGTGAGCAGGGGAGCCCGCAGCCCGAAGGCTTCTGATCACTCGCAGTCATGGGCAGCCTAACAGCTGCTTATGACTGGTCATTGCCACCCCTGGTGATGAAGACCCCCTTGGATCCTGGAACTGTGTTTCCTCTTGTGGCAGAGCAACCACAGGGGGCATTGGAGTGAGAGGGTGGGCAGGCAGTGAGGTGCTCAGCACATACTCCCTGCTGTCCTGTGAGACCCTCGCACTAAGGGGCTTTTACTCAAGTTAGAAAGATGAAGTCTTCTGAAGGAACTGTTTTGTTCAGAGCTGTGTAAATCAATGTTCCATTGTGCCTCACATGCTCAGTGCCATGGACTGTTGGAGCTGGAGGAGTTGGGAAGATTTTATGGAGAAGCTGGGTGTGGAAAAAGGTGGGGCTCGGGAGGGCAGAGGGAAGCAATGAAGCCCCAGTGAGCACAGCCTGGAGGGGAGAGTGTGGGTGTCTCACGGGATGAGACCCAGGGCTGATGTGCAACATGGAGTGTTGCCTGGGGTGAGGTGGCATCTTGCAGTCATCAGTTGCTTGGAAAATGCCCACTGTTTTCCAGTGCCAAGTGCCCACTGAGCCCAGGCACTATCTATCAAGCACTGTGTCCCAGAGTGAAAGGAGGAAAGGAAGCATAACTCTTGGCTTCAGCTGAGCTGCAGGACAGTCAGAAGGAAAGGGAGCATTTGTTCTTCATCCCTTCTCATGGAGTGGGGCAGTAATCTTAGCAAATTAAAAATAGTGATTAATTCTAGGTTGCCTTAATTCTTTCTCTATGAAGACTCCCTGCTTACCGTAGACAATGGTGATATCTTGCTCTCTGCCTTGTTTTTTTTTTCTTACTAGTGTTTTTATTTTTATTTTTTTTTGAGACGGAGTCTCGCTCTGTCACCCAGGCTGCAATGCAGTGGCGCAATCCCGGCTCACTGCAACTTCCGCCTCCCAGGTTCACGCCATTCTCCTGCCTCAGCCTCCCAAGTAGCTGGGACTACAGGCGCCCGCCACCACGCCCAGCTGATTTTTTATATTTTTAGTAGAGATGGGGTTTCACCGTGTTTGCCAGGATGGCCTCAATCTCCTGACCTCATGATCCACCCACCTCGGCCTCCCAAAGTACTGGGATTACAGGCATGAGCCACTGCATCTGGCCCTTCTTATTAGTTTTTATGATTTGTGTTTAACAACCTCAGACAATTGCTCTCTGGCTTCTTTTGACATTTTCACCATGTTTGTTATGTACTGTCTTGTATAAGCTTTCCTCTTTAAGTGGGGATACTCAGAAAGCTCACACAGCATCTGGCTTTTTATTCTACAGTGCCATACTCAATATATGTTTAAAAATGTACTGGGTTTTGAGTGCTAGCCTTAGCTTTGTAGGACATGTGAGTGGTTGAAAATGGTGCACATATCTCTGAAGACTGGAAAGTAATCTGTAATAATGTAAATGAAGTTTATCTACATGATTCTTAACTGAACAGCTGTTGCGATCATAGCTAACAACATACACAACGTATGTGCCCTATGCAGTGCTAGGCACGGTTCCACCTGCTTTCAGGGACCATTACATTTAAGCTTCACACTAACCTGATAAAATAGGTACTGCTGTTTTCCCCCATTATATGGATGAGGGTACTGAGGCCCAAGGGGACATGAAGTGACTTGCCCCAAAGTAGACACCCAGCTGGTAAGTGACCATGTCGTGATCGAAACCCAGATCTGCCTAGTCTAAAACTCATCCTTTTAATGCTTGAGCAAAATAATGGTGCTAAGCGTATATGCTTGGGACAGTGGGTGAAGATGCATGCCCATGTGGATAAAAACAGTAAGAGTAGGCTCTGGAGAGGAGCAGGAATGATGAGTCTTGGAGGGTGGGGAGGATTCAGGTGGGCAAAGAAGAAGGGTATCCCAGGTGATAATAAGAATGTGCACAAAAGCCTCAGGCACAGAACAGAAGATGCTGAGATGGCTCAGGTGCCTGCACATTGGCATCTTTTAGTCTATGCCTAATCCCTGACTTGAGCTCAAGGGTGCCTGATGAGCTGTAACTCAGTGGCAGCAGGTACTTCACATGCTGCAGGAAAAGATTCTTTTTTGTTTCTTTTTTGCAAATGTGGCCACTCATCTCTTGTCTTGCTTTTTTTTTTTTTCTCCTTTGGCAGCTTTGACCCAAAGAGAGCAGTACAGCAACTCAGAGCCTGTGGGGTGTTGGAGACGATTCGAATCAGTGCAGCTGGCTACCCATCCAGGTAACTAACGTGCCCGCCAGCTGCCTCCTGGGGCTGCCCTAGAGCAGCCAGAGTTTGGTTCCCCAGGGAGCCCTCTTGTGTACTGTCAGCCAGAAACAGATCCTTCAAAACAGTTCCCAAACATTGAGGCCCAAGCAGGATGCTGATGGAAACGAGACTCACATTAGCCTGAACAATTGAGAAGGTTAGCAGTCACATCCTCCTGGCTGCTTTTCTCTAAAGTCCTTTTCAGATTTCAGATTTTTGGTGTTGGTCTAAGTGATGAGCTAGCTAGAGTTGCAAAGAGGATTTCCCCTTCTCTCAATTCCTACGTTGTCCCCTTTACCATTCCCCCACCCTTTCTAACAGTGGGAAAATATACGTATTTACCATCTTAACTACTTTTTAAATTTTTTCAATAGGTTTTTTGGGGGAACAAGTGGTGTTTGGTTACATGAATAAGTTCTTCAGTGGTGATTTCTGAGATTTTGGTGCACCCATCACCCAAGCAGTATACACTGTACCCAATGTGTAGTCTTTTATCCCTCACCATCACTCCCCTTTCCCCCAAGTCCTCAAAGTCCATTGTATCGTTCTTATGCCTTTGCGTCCTCATAGCTTAGCTCCCACTTATGAGTGAGAATGTACAATGTTTTGTTTTCCATTCCTGAGTTACTTCACTTAGAATAATGGTCTCTAACTCCATCCAGGTTGCTGTGAATGCCATTATTTTGTTCCTTTTTATGGCTGAGTAGTACTTCATATATACATACCACATTTTCTTTATCCACTCATTGACTGGGCATGTGGGCTGGTTCCATATTTTTGCAATTGCAAATTCTGCTACTATAAACATGCGTGTGCCAGTGTCTTTTTCATACAACGACTTCTTTTCCTCTGGGTAGATACCCAATAGTGGGAGTGCAGTGGCATGATCTGGGCTCACTGCAACCTCTTCCTCCTGTGTTCAAGTGATTCTTCTGCCTTAGCCTCCTGTGTAGCTGGGACTACAGATGTGCACCACCACATCCAGCTAATTTTTGTATTTTTAGTAAAGACAGAGTTTTACCATGCTGGCCAGGCTAGCCTCAAACTCCTGACCTCAGGTGATCCACTTGCCTCAGCTTCCCAAAGTGCTGGGATGACAGACGTGAGCCTCCATGCCCGGCCCAAATGGTAGATCTACCCTTAGTTCTTTAAGGAATATCCACAGTTTTCCATAGCAGTTGTTCTAGTTTACATTCCCACCAGCAGTGTAAAAACATTCCCTTTTCACCACATCCATGCCAACATCTATTTTGTGATTTTTCAGTTATGGCCATTCTTGCAGGAGTAAGGTGGTATCCCCTTGTGGTTTTGATTTGCATTTCCGTGATAATTAGTGATGTCGAGCATTTTTCCACATGTTTGTTAGCCATTTGTATATCTTCTTTTGGGAATTGTTTTCTCATGTCCTTAGCCCACTTTTTGACAGGATTGTTTTTTTTTCTTGCTACTTTGAGTTCCTTGTAGATTCTGGACATTCGTCCTTTGTTGGATGTATAGATTGCAAAGATTTTCTCCCACTCCGTGGGTTGTCTGTTTACTCTGGTGATTATTTATTTTGCTGTGCAGAAGTTTTTTAGTTTAAGTCCCATCTATTTATCTTTGTTTTCGTTGTGTTTGCTTTTGGGTTCTTGGTCATGAAGTCATTGCCTAAGCCAATGTCTATAAGGGTTTTCCCAATGTTACCTTCTAGAGTTTTTATGGTTTCAGGTCTTAGATTTAAGTCTTTGATCCATCTTGAGTTGATTTTTGTATAGAGTAAGAGATGAGGATCCAGTTTCACATTTCTACATGTGGCTAGCCAATTATCCCAGCCCCATTTATCGAATAGAGTGTCCTTTCCCCACTTTTTGTTTTTGCTTTGTCAAAGATCAGTTGACTGTCAGTATTTGGCCTTATTTCTGGGTTCTCAGTTCTGTTCCATTGGTCTATATGCCCGTTTTTATGCCAATATCATGCTGTTTTGGTGACTATGGCCTTACAGTACAGTTTGAAGTTGGGTAATGTATTGTCTCCAGATTTGTTTTTTTTTTTTCTTTTTTTCTAGTCTTGCTTCGGCAATGCAGGCTCTTTTTCGGTTCCATATGAATTTTAGGATTTTTTTTTTTTTTTAGTTCTGTGAAGAAATATGGTAGTATTTTGATGGGAATTGCATTGAATTTGTAGATTGCTTTTGGCAGTATGGTCATTTTCACAATATTGATTCTACCCGTCCATGAGCATGGGATGTGTTTCCATTTGTTTGTGTCATCTATGATTTCTTTCAGCAATGTTTTGTTGTTTTCCTTGAAAGAGGTCTTTCACCTCCTTGGTTACCATCTTAGCCACTTTTAAGTGTACAGTTTAGTGGTATTAAGTACATTCCTTTTTTTGTGCTACCATCACCATCATCCATCTCTAGAACTCTTTTCATTTTGCAAAACTGAAACTGCGGCATTAACAATATTTCCCTATTCTCTCTCCCCCAGTCCCTAGCAGCCACCTTTGTACTTTCTGTAAATCTGGTGATTCCAGGAACCTCATGTAATTGGAATAATACAGTATTTGCCCTTTTGTGAGTGGCTTATTTCAGTTAGTATACCTTCAAGCTTCATCCGTGTTGAAGCATGTGTCAAAACTTTTCTTCCTTGTTAAGGCTGAGTAATAATATTCCATTGTACGGATATACCCCATTTTGCTTATCCATTCATTCCTCAATAGATTCCTTTAACTTTTAAATATAGAATGAAATCTGTGGTGGAAAAATGAAGTTTCTTTGAGTTAAAAAATAACTATCATGCTCTGATTTGCCTTGCGGATAAGCCACTGAACCAGTCCAGAGCTTGTTGGAGCTATGCCAACATTGGATCCCCTCTGGACACTTGCCTGAAATAGGGGTGAAGGGTGGCTGGTGACCCCACTAGCTCTTGTGAAATCACACTGCCTACCAGCGTCATGTAGACCAAACATCTGCCGTTAATTGGAGCTGAGCTGAACAGTGTAGCAGCCCAGAGCCTGTCCCACTGGGACCCTCTCTCCTAACAACTCGCTCGTATCAGAAGGTGGAAGGAACCAGAAGTGGGAATGAAGAGATGTGATATGGGCCTCCCCTCCTCCCTGTCTTCTCTCCACCTGGCACTTTCCCACTGTAGTAGAGGAACCATTTCGTATGCAGTGGTTAATTTCCCATAAACAACTTAACCACAAACAATTCCTAAATGTTTGGCCTGAGAAGGAAGCTGCTGATGGAATTAGGAATTTACATTTGACCTGGAAAGTACAAGAGCTGTCAGTAATCTGCAACACCCGGGCAGCTTTTCAAAACCCAGCGGGTCCCAGCATTGTTCAGGATGAACTGCTCTAGCTAGGTTGAAGGCTGTTGTTATTTTCTTTTCAACCACATCTGTCACTTCTTAGAAAAAAGGACAGACAGTGTCCTGGGGCTGCGTCCGATTTTTTGACCTTAGGTTCTGAACACAAATAGCTAACAACTCTGTTAATGAGGTGGGCCAAGCTTGTCACCTTAGATGAAAGCCTGGCACTCCTTTTCCCAGTCTGCCCTGCAGTCTCCTACATCGGCCTTTTGATGGAGGGGATGGGGCTCAGGCAACGGGTGCAGTAGTTCAGTTTTGAGTTCAAGCCACTAGTCTGACAAATTAGACTGCCTTTCAGTGCCTGCTTACAAGCCCAGGGTTCAGATCAGACATATCTTCATCCAATTTAAGAACAAGAAGAGGACCTTAGGGAGCTGCGGAGCTACTTGTTTTCAAACCATCTTCCATGGGCAGCTGGCTGCACTCCTGCTCCTGGCTCTTGTATCTGCCAGGCTTCCAGGAGAGGATACACCTACAGAAAACATTTTCTTATCCACTGTTTCTCAGAACTGTGCACTGCAACCCATTTATGGGTTAGGATATCAATTCAATGGGTTGTGTCAATGAAAAGAGTCAAACTATAGAATATTTGAAGAGATTTCTTCTGAGCCAAATATGAGTGACCAATGGCCCATGACACAGCCCTCAGGAGATCCTGAGAACATGTGTCCAAGGTGGTCAGGCTACAACTTGGTTTGATACATTTTAGAGAGACATAAAACATCACTCAGCACATGTAAGATATACAATGGTTTGGTTCAGACAAGTGGGATAGCCGGAAGGTGGGGGCTTCCAGGTCACAGGCATATTCAAAGATTTTCTGATTGGCAGTTGGTTGAGATATTATCAGTAGAAAGGACCGTCTGGGTTATGATAAAGGGTGGTGGAGACCAAGGTTTTATCATGCAGATGAACTCTCCAGGTATCAGGCTTCAGAGAGAATAGATTATAAACGTTTCTTATCAGATTTAGAGTCTGTTCTATTAGTAATTCCAAAGGGAGGAGGGTATAATGAGGCATGCCCAGCTCCCCATTCCCAGCATGGCCTGAACTAGTGTTTCAGGTTAACTTTGGAATGCCCTTGGCTGCGAGGAGGGATCAATTCAGATACTTGGGGCTTTAGAATTTTATTTTTGTTTTACAGTTGTGACCAATATACTGTTTTTGTTTTTTTCATGAAATAACTTGGGGTGGAAAATGGGAGAGGGCAATTTGTGGGAGAAAGGACATTGTGGCATGGTCATAGTTCAGTGTTATCTATAGGGATGGGTGCATCAGGATGTAAAGTGCATGTTTACAAGTGAGACACAGACAAGGAAGGGAGCTGCTCAAGATTACCAACCTGGTTGGTGGTTGAGTTAGGCCTAGACCTGCCATTCCTCTGCCCCAAGCTATGTTGTTGCTGCTGCCAAGCATCTTACTGCTGGTGTGCAGGAAGTGTTACCATCCCAGCAAAGGTTTATCAGAGGAGGAAGAGGTGAAGCAGGATCCTAAGAGACTGCCCTCTGGGGCTGCCTCCAAACCTGAGACAGTGCAAAACTCCCTCCTGTTTCCAGCTTGTGGGAGTCCAGACTGCAGAGCTGTGGCCTGCCAGAAAGCTGAAAGAGCCTGGTAGTTGAATTCTTGGACGTTGGAGTCAGGCCTGGATTCAAGTATTGACTCCCACACTTCTTGGCTGGGTGATCTTGGGGAAGTAAATTAATCTCAATGAACCTAGGTTTCCTTATCCTTAAAGAGAATGATCATACTCACTTGGTAGGTTGTTGTCAGGAATTAGGTAATGTATCTAGAGTTCTCAGCCAGCACTGGACACTTGAGCATTTAGTAAGATATTTATTACTTACTGGGATATGAGCAAGAAGCTACCTCCCTATGGGTGTAACTATCTGGGTAGAATGTGTCTATCTCAGAACTTTCTGGTGGTATTTTTGTGAAATCCCAACATGTGTGGCCACCTGAAAAGAGCATTCTGAAATTCCCAGACCTCTTCAAGCAATTAGAAAGCTCAGTTTAAAAAACATGTAAAGAAGTCTGTCAAAACAGACTGGAGCTGAATGTCCCATGTTAAACTGTTGAGGATCACTGTACAAGAAACTTCGGGATTGCAGGTCCTCACAACCATCCTGTGCTGTACAGTGCAGAGGTCTGGAGGTGAGCAGAGAGACCCAAGGTGCTCATGGAGGACTTGTCAGGTAGGAGGTGTGAACATTAGGACCATGTCAAGCAGGGGAGAAGAAACAAGGGAAGCGTGTGACAATGAGATATTCTAAGGCAGGTGGAACCTCTGGGACCCCTCTCAGTATATAAGGTGCCACCGAATTCACAAAGAACTTTTTAACAGAATGAATTGTCCAATAATAGAACAACAGACTACACAGGATGTTGCTTCAAGGGTTTCTCCTTGGAGAACGTTAGGGAGGAGCTAGAAGTCCATGGATCTGACGTGGTTAACCATAGACCATGCTCAGGCAGAGGTCTATACACATCTCTGCCACCTTGATTCATTGGCTGAGCTAGCTTGAAGCCTCGCTGTGTGAAATCAGAGTGACAGTGTGTGTCACCCACACTCCTACTGGTCTTGCTTTCTCCATGCAAAATGGTCTGTTTTAGAGGGGGAAGCCAGTGGGGAGAGGGTTTTGCTTCTAGGGGCTTACATGGGCTCTATGTAGAATGAGAACAGTTTTTGGCCTTTGTGGTTTCCTTCTCTCCTGGGAATCTTTCTCTTCCACATCTCATCCTGCACCGAGCATCTAGCCCTGTGCTGCTTCCTGGGAGGGAATGAAAGATGCAAGTCATGGGACCTGCCCAGTAGGAACTCACAGTCTCAGGGAAGTGATATGAGATTGAAACAGAGCAACATATAACCAGATGCAAGGTTGTAGTGCAAGTGCAGGAGGAGCTGCAACTTCACTGAGGAGTTGAGACTTGAGCTGGGCCTTGAAGGGTGGAGAGACTGCCTGCCAGGGAGCAACATGATGTCTGGTGCTAGGAGGCACAGTAAGTTGCAGAGGGCTTCTCTGGCCACTCACTGCCCTGTTCCTACTGCTTACACCCCTAGTTGTAGCATGCTGGGAGACCAGGTGTGATTTTGCCTCATCCAGGCAACCTCATTTTTAGCAGCTAAAAGAATGCATTTCCCCAAAGTCTTTAGACCCATGTGGAAAATGGGATTCTCCTCCTGTTCATTCCACCTTGCTGCGAATCAGAGCTGCCAGCAGAGTCAAGATGCCCACAACCCCTGGCCTCTTAAGGGGCAGCTGATAGCTGTCTTTTACTGCTATTCTGATTGTTCTGGACTTTTTTCTAGCAGATACTTACAAGGGTATTTGTACCATTTCTTTTTGTAATTAAAGGTATTGTGGAAATTGTAGGGAAGGAAGGAATGACTGTATTTCTGGTATCACAGGAACTGTTCTGTAATTCTGTGAATTAAATGTGTGGACTTAGATCTAGAATGCTGCCTTCCTTATCCTCCTGGCATTTGCCATCTTAGCAGGTTTTGCTAAAGGGTCAAAGAGAGGATTCCCTCCCCAAACTGCTATTTGAAATGTTAACTTTGCAAAGAGGCACTGTGTTTTGTGTCACTTTTGTTAGTACTGTATTGAGCTGCAGTCGAATCATCCTCACCATTTAATCCAGAGCCTAATCCTTTTCCTCTCACCACAACCAAGCCACAGCGTGTAGGATGGCATTGACTTTGAGGATGAGCAGTGAGAGCACAGGAAGCTATTACACCTGTAATATTTTGACTCAGCACCGTTGCTTAATCTTTTCCATCTGCCAACCATGGTAACCATTTGGAGTGATGTCACTGATTAAAATAATGATGCTACCTAACTGCTTAATCCAGGAGATTGGTATATGCCTACTGTATCTGGGGATAAAGCAAGTGAGGTTTAGTGGATACTGTGTGCCCAACAAGGTGTTAGCTACTGAAGGAAATATACAAGTGTAATGTGTGCTAGCTTCAGTGTGGAGTTGAGCAGTTATTTTGTTGTGACTTTAGGAGACCTTCATGGGACCAGAGGGACCTCAGTTGGGTGCTGGATAAATTGGGAGTTTTCTACAAAAATTCAGCTCTTTGGCTGCTGAAAACTCAACACAGCGAGGTGATTCAGCTCATATTAGCTTGTCAAGTAACTATACAACTTTGCACAGCTGTTTCCAAAAGAAACTTCAATGGCGCTCTTTGATTAAGGGAATTACAATTTATGCCATCTCCAACAGTTCTTACAATTTATGCCATCTCCAACAGTTCTTGTGTGGAAGCAGCCAAAGTGAGGGAGATGGCAAAGGAAAAGAAAATGTGTCATCCCAGGACTGCAGAAGCCTGTGATGAATTATCCACAGGGCTGCTCCCAAGAGCCCGAGCACAGGGCTTTTTCAGCAGAGTTCCTGTGTCCAGCCTACCGACGCCCCGGAAGAAGAATTCTTACCCCCCTTCCCCAAATTAATACATGCCGGTTACCACCAAAATTCGCCAAGCCAGAGAGCAGGAATGCAGCATTGCAGGACAGCAGTGGCTGCTGGGTATTCCCTTAGCCTGCCCTCGGGCTTCCCTATACCGGTCTATTTTTATCCTCCCTGAGAATTATGGCTCTCTGTGAGTTTGATTTAAAATGAAAATGTGTCACTCAATTTGAAATGCTGTGCAGTGGCTAAGAAATATGTCCATTGTTATGCACATAAAGCCCTGTGATAAATTCACTGCCCAGGAAGAGAGGCTTGTCCACCCGCCACCCAGCTCCTGGGTCTTGTGCCTGTGCAGTCATCTGTCTCCCTCTCCAGAGAGTCAGCAGCTTTGTGTCCTGGAGAAATTGTGAAGCAAATACTGCTTACCCCGAAAAGTGTGTGTGTGGCGGGGGGACTACTTAAATGTACAATGTTGATATTAAAAAAAAAAAAAAAAAACACAAAACTCTGCATGAACTTGAGTTCTCCTCCACATCCTCCCACCTTCACTTCATAAAAGTGGCGCTTTCTGAAAAGACTTCCACTTCTTCCTCAACTTTCTTCTCCCCAATCCTGTAAAGAGTAAATAGCATAAGATTGGAGAACTAGAGGGAAGCTTTAGAAGTGGCCTGCTTCCTCTCCCTATTTAATCATGGTTGAATTTAAAACAGATGCACAGTTACTTCCCTTGCTATTAAACATCCCACAGAGGAAGAATAATACAGAACTGATTTTGGAATGATATGAGTCATTACCTCAGGATCTCACAGCCTTTGGGTCTGACTCTTTTGCCTGAGATCTGTCTTCGTTCCTTTGGACTGGAGCCTGACCCAGGGGTTTTCACGCAGGGCTGCACGTCAGTCATGGGGACATACTCAGCAGTCTCAGAAGCTGGGCCCCCTCAGACCTATTAAGTCAGAGCCTGAGACTGAGCCCTGAACATCTGCATTTTGACAAGTTTCCCCAGGTGATTTAAAAATGCATCCTGCCTTAAAATCATTACCCTGAAGGCATGTGTTGGCCCCTGGGTAAACTACAAGCCACTTCGTCACATCCAGGCAGTGTTAGGATGGATTGGGTTTTCCTGTGTCCTCGCTTTGTGTCTCAGCTCCAACTCGGAGCCAGTGGGGAGGAATTGTGTTTCCTTCCCTCTGCAACAAAGTTCTGCAGGTCTCAGATCTAGGGCCACTAATGAGGCTGAGCCTGTGTTCCCCTAGGAGGCCCAGGACATAGTTGGGGGATAAAGGGAAAGGCAAACATGGAGTGTTTCTGATGGTGTGGGTGCTGGGTGAGCATCTGACAACCTTTGCACTAGGAACCCCTCCGTGAGTTTCAGAGCTGAAAAATCATATGTATTACTTTATAAAGGCCACCCACAAACCTCTAATGTTTTCATCATGTTATCTTTTCAAAATTTAGATATAATTTATCTACTATAAAATTCACCCCTTTAAAGTATGCAATTTCAGTTATTTTCATTATATACAGAGTTATACAACCATCACCACTGTCTAATTTCAAAATGTTTTTATCACCCCAAAAGGAAACCCTGTGCCCATTAATAGTCCCCACTCCCAGCCCCTGGCAAGTGCTAACCTACTTTCTATTTCTATAGATTTGCCTAGTTTGGCTTTTTCATATAAATGGAATCATATAATATGTGTCCTTTTGTGTCTGGCTCTTTTCACTCAGGGCTGTTTTCAAGATGTATCCATGCGCAGCATCCATCAGTAGTTTATTCCTTTATATTGCTGAATATTATTTCATCAGATAGATGCAGCACATTTTGTATTATCTGTTCATCAGTGGATGGATGTTTGGTTGTTTCTACTTTGGGGGCAGTAAGAATGCTGCTGTGAACACTTGTGTACATGTTTTTGTGTAGACACATTTTTTCTCTTGAGGGTATACCTTGGAGTGGAATTGTTGTGTCATATGGTAACACTCTCCTCTTCTGAGGACCTTCCATATTGTTTTCCACAGTGGCTGTACCATTTTGCATTCTTACCAGCAGTGTACATGAGGGTTCCCATTTCTATGCATTCTCATCAACATTTGTTCTTGTCTGTCCTTTTCATTATAGCCATTCTGGTGGGTGTGAAGAGGTATCTTGTGATTTTGATTGGCGTTTTCCTGATGACTAATGATGTTGAGCATCTTTCATGTGCTTGTCCATTTGTACATCTTCTTTGGAGAAATGTCTATTGATCTCCTTTGCCCATTTTTTTTATTGGATTACTTGTCTTCTTGTTGAGTTATAGGAGTTATAGCAGTTGTTTATATATTAAGAATATGAGAACCTTATAAGACATACGACTTGCAAATATTTTCTTCCATTCTGTGAACCATCTTTTCACTTCCTTAATAGCGTTCTTTGAAGCACAAAAGCTTTTAATTTTGAAGAAATCTGTTTATTTCTTTGGTTGTGCATTAGGTGTCATTGCATTAGGTTGTGCATTGCCTAACCCAAGGTCACAAAGACTAACATCTATGTTTTCTTCCAAGAGTTTTACTGTTTTAGGACTTTGATCCATTTTGAGTTAATTTATGTGTAAGATGTGAAGTAAGAGCCCAGTCTCATTCTTTTGTATGCATTTATCCATTTGTCCCAGGACCATTTGTTGAAAGGATCCCATTGACTGTTGAGGAAGGCAAGGTAGACAGTGACAACTTCATAAAGGGATAAAGAAATATACCCAAGAAAAGTGAAGTAATCAGATCAAGTCCTCCAGATAGAAAAGAGCCACCATACCGCATGTCCACAGGTTAAGGATGCCCGTTCCTGTGAGCCTTTGAGAAGGTGTCCCTCTCTTCTCTGATTTTGGCCTCTTATGTCCCTTTAGAAATTTTGTCCATCCCTAGTACACTTCCAAGGGAAACTCTTGTATCCAGCATCATCTATTTCTCTGCTGATTTGTTCCTTCAAAAAGGAAAAGAAGTGTATGTTGCTTGGTGGCATAATGAAGATTATCCATGTCTCAATATCCAGAGAGAGCCTGTTGGTCCTGGTAGGTATGCCTCACAGCATGGCCAAACAATTCTGCCCCACAAATTGCTGCTGGTTTCCATGTGAGACCTTGTAGGGAACAAAGTCCTGCTGAGGCTCATAGGTTCCTGTAAGGCTCTTTAACTAGAAAAGAAGCATACCTTTTGTATTCCACCTCCATGTGACCAGAAATCCTCCAGCTAGGTTGCATGATGGTATAGTGGAGTACCTGAAAGGATGGGTTGACCCACCTAATTCTGACTGGAAGAGCCCTGAGGGATTCTTTACCATTTTCTAAGGGAAACTTAGGTTACCCATCAGGACATCTTTAGGGATTCTTTTTGTGGACTGATGTCAGAAGTTGTGTGATTTAGAGCCTTATGCCATGGTCTTACTGGAGGGACTCTAGGGTTTGTCTGATCCAGCCAGTCCCCTCATGAAGAAACATGCCCGAGGGAGAAGAAGCACAAAGTGCTGTAACTCTGCAGCTCCATACCGTCTGTCCACATTGGTCCACTGGGGCCCTTGCAAGCAGGCATGTTGTTCTGCAGAATATTTGCACGTGCAGATGGTTAAATCCAGTGTTAGGCTCTGTATGGGAGCTCCGTTAGCCAAACACATCCCAAAGCTACTGCGCTTCCTGCACCATTCTTAGCAGCCATGTTACCACTCCCTGCCTTGAGCCTGAGGAGCTCATTACAAGGAAACATCTTTCCAGACTGGTGGGTTCTGCTGAATGCCTGTCCTGGCTCATCCCATATTGGCTTTTGTTACTGTCTCTGATCTCTCCCTCTTCTTACCAGGAAGCAGTCACGGGTCCTGGGCTTCTCCCATACACCCAATTGTGACTCCTTGACCCTGTCAGGGCGTCTGCTCCCCAGCAAGCTAGAGGCATTCCAGGTGAAGAAGGCCTTGATTCTGGAGGAAGCGTGCCACTGAAGTCCAGAATGCTCAGCCAGGCCCCTGACAAGCAAGTCAGAATCCAGGGAGAGCAGGGCTGAGTAAGAATTATGTTCCTGGAGTCACTAGATTTGGGATGAGGGCTCTTCTCCCACCATTAATGTGGAATGGAATGGAAGAGCAGCCAAGCCAGGATTGGGTGATTGGGTTAAAAGACGTCTCCTGGCCAGTGAGCCACAGAGCCACACTGAGTAGGGAAAGGCGTCTCCATGGCCATCTGATGAGGGTGGGGGTCATGCTGTGGAGGTGATGGAAGTCGAGAAAGTGTCTTGTTCTTCTGGAGTAAACATTTACAAACCATGTTCTGGAGTAAATGTTTTACAAACATTTGGGAGCATTTTTGATGTCTCAGTGAATGGGGTCAGGGATAATGATCCAAAGATGCTGCATGGTGTTAGGACTGTCCCACACCCAAGGGTGCTGCCCCAAAGCCAGTAGCACCCTCTGTGAGAAACACTGGTAGAAAAGGTTCACCGTGTTGAATGGTCAGGAGAATACCCATTTTTAAAACTGTAATTGGCAACTGAGTATAAAGACACCATGACATAGGTGCTGTAAGGGTTAAACGTGGGTCAGAGAGAGACTTGAAGGAGGTGCAAATCTCGCAGAGGAGCTACCCCTGCACGAACATATCCACAACACGAGGTGGAATGCTCTCTGTCCCACAGTGGACTCAGAAATAGCTAAAATGCTGTGAGAGGGGGAGATTCCGTCATGGCAGCCTCAAGAAACCCTGGACAGCCCGTGGTCTTCATGAGTGGGCTGTTCCAGCTTTAGGTGATTGCAATGAACACACACCCAAAGGTCCCCACCAAATCAGAATGCCCCTTTAAAAAGTTCTATTTTTGGAAAAAGAATCACAAATTCTCTTAAGCTTTACTTTGAAGATTTTCCTCTTAAAGGTGAGGGAGCCTTTCTTGTGAGAGTTTTATCTCTGAGGGTTTTCTCACAGAAATCCACAGAAAGGAGAATTCACATTTGATGCTGGGTCCTTCGGGGAGCGACATCTTTACAGCCCTTATGCCCAGACCCCATAGTGGGTACTGACCTCTCTTGGTCCCTTCTGAGGGTGTCGCCACCCTCACGGCCACGAAGCGATGGTGGTGCTTCTCAGTGGACGGTTTGCCTTCACACAGGAGCTGGCATCTCCTCCCCTCTCAGCCTCTCTGCACACCCTGTCTGTGGTACAGCTGTGTGTGAAGGACACCTTTGTGAGAAAAGGGGAAGGGAGTGGCTTAGGCAGGAAACAAGAGAATTCCGGTCTTTGGAAGCTTTGGAGCTCTCCATACGCCCCATCTCCTGAACTCCCTGGCTACTAAAGCCCTGTGGTGCTTGTATGAGATGGGTGATGTTCTCTCCACTGAACAGGTAGGGGAGGGGAGGCATCCAGGCTGGGACTGGCCCCAGTCACACTGCTGGCCGGCATCAGAGCCAGGCTTCTGTCCTTCTGTTCTCCAGGTTCGTCCTGTACTGGCCTTGATGTCTTTGCAGCCACAGCTCCTCACTCTAGTAATTTCCTTGAGTTATGGATCTGTCAGCAGTAAGAGGTTTTCAAATTAGAAGCATTTAAGGTTTTTAGCCCAGCTAAATGATGCTTTAATTATTTCCCCAGTGAAATTGCAAACTCTTAAGGAGAACTAAAACAAGTGTGTACGCAAATAACCATGGTGCATAATGTGGGCAGTGCCCTCAGACACACGGAAGGAAAGGGCAGGGCAGCTTTAAAGGGGGAGCCCGCACCTGAGCAGGTGGGTCAGCAAAGCCAAAAGAGTCAAAGATGGATGGTGAGCACTGGGAACAAGGGGACTTGGACTCTGTGAGGCCCTTTTTCATATGGTTTCTTCCACCTGATTCTTACCCAAATCCATCTCACCCCAAGAGAAGTGTCTATATTTAAAACTTGGGGGCCGAGACAGGAAGAACCTGGGAGAAATTCAGCCATGCTGGCATGTGTTAAAACGCACATCTGATGGGCAGTTTATCGGTTCTGGCTCTCTCTTCCCCAGGATTTCTGCATTAAGTTGTTCGAGTATGGGTCAGGGCTTAGGAGAGTTCTGGATATTTATTGCACATGATAAAATAATTAAAACAGCATATAGCTAGGCAAATAACCTTAAATGTTTCCATTTTTAAAGCCTCCTGTTAGAGATAATCAGCAACTCAATGGGTTTGGTTCACAGTCTTTCCACTACTAGAGGGACAGGAAATAGTTTCTGCTCGGTGAGTAAAGGGCAAAGGGCAGAGCAGCCCTTTCCAGGCCATAAGACAGAGGCCTTGGTGCTCTAAGCGCCCTGCGCCCTTCCTTCTGAAGGGAATCCACATGGATCTGATGAGCAGGGCCTTGTAAAGACTCATGAGCTCTGAGCAGAATACGGGCTCTTGTTCCCTTGTGCCACTACGTGCGTGACAGATGGGACCAATTAAAGAGGGAACGGGCATAGAGACAAAGTAGGTTAGTGGTTGCCAGGATCTGTGAAGAGGGGCGAATAGGGCAGAATAGGGTGTGATAGTTGCACAACTTTGCAAATATACTAACAATTATTGTACACTCTAAAGGGATATATTTTACACTATGTGAGTTATAGCTCAAACTTAATTTTATAATGGTAAGGAGCCATTTTACGTAGAGAAAAAAAAAGGAAAAGGGAGAGATGTCATTTTGTTATTTGCTCTTATACTCACCCCTTCTCTGAGACCCATGGCTGTGTTAGACATCTTCCACCAGACCAGGAAAAGTGTTTGCAAAGGAGCAATGAGGGAGGGGGAAAGGCAAGGAGCTCATCCTCCATTTTCCTTCTCATCCCAGGCTGCTGGGAGGGACAAGGCCTCCTAGGAACCCAAGGGCTGCAATGCTGGAAGATCTGCAGCTCTGAGAGAACCTACTCCAGGCACGGTGTGCCCCTACTGCCCACCATGCTGCAGCTGAATCCAAAGCTGTATGTGATACTCCACAGTACTTGTTTCTTTTTCTTTTTTTCTTTTCTTTTTTTTTTTTTTTTTTTGAGACAAAGTCTCTGTTACCCAGGCTGGAGTGCAGTGGCATGATCTCGGCTCACTGCAGTCTCCACCTCCCGGATTCAAGTGATTCTCCTGCCTCAGCCTCCTGAGTAGCTGGGACTACAGGCATCCACCACCATGCCCAGCTAATTTTTGTACTTTTAGTAGAGACAGGGTTTCACTATATTGGCCAGGATGGTCTTGAACTCCTGACCCCAAGTGATCCACCCACCTCAGTCTCCCGAAGTGCTGGGATTACAGGTGTGAGCCACCACACCTGGCCAAACTTTTACCTTGTTTCTTTGGACAACATTTTTAAAGGGCCCTCTTAAAAGGCAGAAGTGCTTCAGGAGAAGGGATACAATCTACTTACTCTCTTTTAATATCTCAAAATGAGTGAGTTTACCTGAGTATGAGACGGGAGAGTTCCCTGGCCCCCTGTCACAGGGTGTGCTACGGGGGTGTGGCTCTCTGTTTGCTGCTGTAAGCTCAAACCCCTTATGGAATGGGGAGCAGGCAGAAGGGCAGGTGCTGGAACCGGGGCAGGCCCTTTTGGGCTCTAGCCCCACAGCAACATCTAGGGGTGGGAGCCTGCAACTCCTGAAGCCCCAGTGTCACAGTGCTGTTTTAGCTCTGCCGTCGGTGGATGGCTTAAGTGTTAACCAGCTCAGTGCCCACTTGGTACCCGGGCCCTTGTCCAGGGTCCTGGAAGAGTCGGGTCACACATGGACTTGAAGGATGGTTGCTGGGGGGTGGTTATTGAGTGGTGGAGGTGGCTCTTAGTGGAATGAATGGGGAACTGGAAGCAGGGGATATAGTGGGAAGATGATCTTCCCCTGGAGTTTGGCCATCCAGTGGCTGAACTCCTCTCCCACCACCCCCAGGTGAACTCCTCTCAGTGTTCAGATGCTCTTTCTCTTCTCTCTTTCTGTTGTGCTGTTCTGCCATTGATCTGCTTGTCTCTTTGTCTCCTTGTCTGCCTTTGGAGCCTGGAGTTTGGAGTTTATATGGGTATAGGATAGGGGGCGTGGTGGGCCAAAAGGCAACTTTTTGGTCGCAAAAACAGGAATGCCCATCCTCATTTAGGGCCATGGGTATCCAGGCTTGAGGGTAGGGCCTTTGCCAGGGAACCATCCTCTTCTGTCCAGTATTTCCCTGTCTCCTGTCCATATCAGGTAGTTGGACAGTCACATAAATTACTTCCACGTGAGGGGTATGGACAGCACATGCCTCGGAAGATGAGAGTGAGTGGGGGGGCTGCCTGTACACCTCCACTGATGACACAGAGAAAGTGGGGATAGGCTGGACTGACCTTCAGAGGGATGTAGAGTGAAAATTCAAAGTCTCCTTAGAGTAGGGATTGTGCTGAGTCACCACATGACTATATGAAGAAGTTGTTGAATACCTCCCAAAAATTGAAAGAAGAATTAGTTTCAGGAGAATGAGCCTATGTATGAATCGAGACCACCTTAATGAGAAAGGGACAGACCCTACCTGGAAATAGCAGATTTGCTCATTGGAAAGACTGCATTTGTTTAAGCAGAGACCATTTCAGAGGCTAAGGGGAAAACTTAAGGCTTTCTTTAAAGATTCCCCTCCCACACAGACCAAAACAGCACTCACCTACATAGGTAGGGGTGTTGTAAATGCTCTTAATTATGTGAATTGCTGGACATTTTCTTTACAGTGGGCCTGTATTACTCTAATAATCAGAAGAAAAAAATCACAAGCAAAATCTACTTTGGGGAGAAAAATGGTTCCTTCTATACTGATTAAAACATAAACCATGTTATCTCTCCAGGGGTTAGGAAACGGCCACTTGTTATTTGTTAACATACATATTTCTGCATTTAAAAAGCTGTTTACAATGAGCAGTATTCTATAAGAAAACCAACATTTGAAAATAAAGCTGTGCTCCAGGTAAGGCTCCTGCTACTGAGGAGTGGAGCACTGCATGCTTGGGCAGTATATTAGACTGTTCTCATGCTGCTAATAAAGACATAATCAAGACTGGGTAATTTATAAAGAAAAGGAGCTTTAATGGATTCACAGTTCCACATGGCTGGGGAGGACTCACAATCATGGCGGAAGACAAAGGAAGAGCAAAGGAACATCTTACATGGTGGCAGGCAAGAGAATGAGAACCAAGTGAAAAGGGAAACCCCTTGTAAAACCACCAGATCTCATGAGACTTATTCACTACCACCAGAACAGTATGGGGGAAACCACACCCATGATTCAATTATCTCCCACTGGGTACCTCCCTCAACACGTGAGGATTATGGGAGGTACAATTCACGATGAGATCTGGGTGGGGACACAGCTAAACCATATCAGGCATAAACCTCCTGTTTAGTCCTCTAAGAAGTACCTTCAAAACTCACCTTTTTTCCAGCCCTCCAGCCACAATTCCAAGAATCACCTTTACACTGAAATTCTTGGAGGGCCCTGGGGAGGACAAAACTCCCCTGGGACTGTTCTGCTGCTCTGAGAATGACTTTGTGCCACAGTGTTGACCCCATGGGGAACTGTCTGAGGTCACTCATGGCTTTTGTGTGGCCAAGAGGCAGAATGTGTCACCGGATGCCCCTTTGCTTTCCCTCCAGGTGGGCCTACCATGACTTTTTCAACCGGTATCGGGTGCTGGTCAAGAAGAGAGAGCTCGCCAACACAGACAAAAAGGCTATCTGCAGGTCTGTCCTGGAGAACCTCATCAAGGTGAGCCACACAGCCCAGCTCCAGGAGAGGCCTGACCAGGGCCCCTAAAGATTGAGGGGGTGGCGTCATTATCTACATTTTTTTTTTTTGGTCTTCATCCTTCTTACTGAATCTATTTCTGGGATATTAATCCATTTTCCTACGTCAGTGACTAGAAAAAAAAAAGCAACCTGTTCACCTATCTAGAGCACTTCCCAACCTTTTTCACAGCTCAGCAGGCATAGAAAATGGAATTCTGTGGCAGCGCTACTCTCAAGGGCACCAGCTGCAGGGAGTCTGTCCCTTGCAGACCCCTGACCCAGTGACAGATGAATAAAGTACACTGACACACAGATATTCTGCTCTGCCAGTCCAGCTGAGGGTCTGAGCCACTTACAGGCTCCCTGCTGAGTCCTGTAAACAGTTGCGACTGGGCCCTGATCAGCTAGTCAGACTTACATTTATTCAGTAAGATTAATTAACAAAAGCTTGAGTCAACACCACTAGAGGGTAATTGACATTGTGGACTTCCCGAGTAAAAAAGCACTTACACAACATTGGTACATCAAAGGTTAGTCTTAAGATTATATGAGTAAACAAGCTAGCTAGGTAAACTACTCTGCCTTTCTTTATTACTATTTTAATTTGTTTATCTAAAGGTAAAGGTATCAGGCCACCTTCAGCCAGATCTGTTACCAAAGTTATGCAAACTTCTAGGCCTTCCAAGAAGATTTGTTTCTGTTTCTATAACTATCTCTAACATTTCTCCCACCAGCCTGACTGAACCCTAACAGAATTCTTTGTACGGCTTGCTTGGGTTTATGATGAGGCTACTCCTAACTGCAAGCTGCTGGCTCAGGATCTCTTGTTTCTCCAATTCTCAGGGGCTACATAGCACGGCCCATCTGGTACACCTGGGTAAGGGCTCTGATGTGGAGCCCAGGCCTAGCCCTGAAGCCAGCAGAGGGGAAGATAGCTGCTGCATCTAGCTGGTTGCATCACCAGCCTCAGGCCCTCCCCCAGATACTTGTTTTAAGTAAGGCAATAGATTTTATGTTTTAATTGAAACAATTTGAACTCACACCTGACAGCTGAGACTGGCGAACTATAGAAGCAGAGCTGTTGGGGCCTTTTGTGAGGGGCAAATCCTTAAACATTTCCATGGTGCCAGACATTTCAGGGATTACAGCAGAGTATGATCATTAATGGCTCAATAAAGGTTAAATTATATCAAAAATCACTTGAACAAGGTAATAAAAATAATTACCTCAGAAATTTTAATTCTTCAAGTTTTCTGTTCAGAAAATCTGTTCATCTGGAGTAGCTCATTGCCAGATGATCAGGATCTAAGGTCATGTTTTATTTTGTAAATGTGTCGCAGCCATCTTCCGAGCATCATCTTAGCTGCTCAAGTCTAGCTATAGACAGTGCAGAATATTATAGTAAATATATGCGTAGCTTTAAATTTGCCTTTTTAAAAAGAAGGTCTAAATACTAGCCCACCTTGCCATGCCATATATATTTTTTTTTTTAACAGGGTAAGGGGGTAACAGGCTGGTTAATCAAGGGCTATAGTTAGCTGGACTCTGGTTGATTGAGGTTTTTGCTGTGGTCCACCTATCAGTGTCTATATTTTAACGTCTTTTTATGGACAAGAAAAATCTCTGTTAAAGGTCAGCTGATTTCAGGGCCTGCGAGTAGCCCACTCTGCCATGTGGCTGCCTTCTCATTTGTCTAGGGTCATAGTTTCCCTCTTCTGTTCCTTCGCTGGATTTCTCCAGGATTACCATCAAGACCTCTGATTCCCAAAGAGGGAACTCTGGAGGGGACCTAGATCAGACTGGCTGAGTCGGCCCCCACACTGGGCTCTCCTCCAGTTAACGGGACCACATGCCACTGCCTGGGGCTGCTGCTGTGATGTGTTCAGGACACTGGGCCTTTCCTGGCACAGCTGCCTCTTCTCTTCACTGACGGGGAGCCTGCCCGCTTCTCAGTGCTAGGCTTCAGTGCAGCTTCTCCCTCCTGCTTCCCGTGGTCTAGCATGTGGCACTTCATGTCCCTCTTAGAGCTCATGGCATGCTGACCTATGTTCCAGATGTGTGTGTCCTTTTTTGTAGAGGACACTGTCTTTATGTTTACACCACCTCCTTAGTTATGAGCGCTGAGCCTAATACACGGGAGGAACCTACCTAATATTTATGGAACGAATGGAAGAACAAGTAACTTGCCTAAAGAAAAAGTATATGAATACATGCTGTTTCCTCTGCCTGCAATGCTTTTTCCCCTCTTTTGCCTGCCTGACAAAGTGGTATTCTTCCAAACTGAGCTCTGAAATACCTCCTAGCCTCCCAGATGTTGTTAGCTACTCCATCTTCTATGGGCCAGCAGCACTCACCTCCTCCCTTCCTTTATTGCGTTCATCCCCTTATTTGTAATTGAGGGCTTGTCATTTCACCAGACTGTGAACACATAAATGACAAGGGTCCTGTTGTGGCTGTGTTCTTAGGACAATTCCTGGTTGTCACAGAAATACATGAGTTTGTGCAGCTGGCTACATGGGAACCAGCCAAGAGCTGCTCATGACTAGAAACCTGCCAGTAATGGCTCATCCTATGAGGACTATACAGAAATCACCCTTATTTTACAGATGAGGAAACTGAGGCACAGAAAGCTGATATAAATTGCCCAAGGTCACATAGGTGGACTGATTCTGACTCCCGCTGTCTAAACTACATTGCCCTCTGATCCAGTCTGATTGAGTAATGTTACTGAGCGCAGTTATCCTTCCTGGAGACTGAATAGAGACACTAGTGCTAAAGATTTCCCTGGGGCCTTCTATTTCCTCCTTTTTATTTTTCTCCTCTTCTTTGGCCACATCCGGATACCCATACTTCTGATGCTGAGTGACCTGGGACTTCGTATCAAGACACTAAGACTCGACAGAGCTGCATGTTAACTTAGAGGAGCACATGCCAGTTCCCCGCCCTGTCCCGAGCAAGTGCTAAGTACGTTTTAGAACAGAATGATGAGGAGAGAAGTGGGGACAAAGGTGGCCTGCAGGACAGGCACCAGGCACTTAAAGAGCACCTTCCTGGAGGGGCAGCCTGGGGCTGGGGGCTGCTTCATTAGGCTGTCAGTGAGGTTTTAATAAATTGTTGTGGTGGTTTAGGGGAGAAAAGTGGATTCTGGTGGCCTCTCCCCTGCAAGGATTTTAGGAATAGCCCCTATCATTCTTAACCTGAGTTTGTTTATTCTTTAACTCCACACTTACTGAATTCTTTGTACTCTAATCTAGAGGGTTTAGTGTGAGGGTTATAAAAAGAGTGCATTATATGGACCCTGCCCTCCAGAATTAATAATAGTCTAATGTGATGATGGCCATAACTGTAGAGGACCACATCATGGAGACTGGCTGTCATGCAAGCCTGAACCTTCATCACAGTGGCGAAGGAGTGTATTAACAAACATCTACAGGGAGCCCACGGAGCACAAGGATGTGTGCGAGCACTGTGTAGAGGAGATAGTGTCACGAAAGGGGATGCTGCAGTTGGAGACTTGGGGCCTGGGAGACCCAGATCTGGGGTTATCCTTTGATATTTGCTCAAGTCACCTTGAGCAAGTCACTTCAGTACTCTAGGCTTCAGTTTTATCATCTGTGAAGTAAAAGGAGTGGCTTTGAATGGATTGCTAAGGTTGCTTTCAGCCCCTGCAGTCTGACTCTTGGAGAAAGGTTCTCAAAAGATGATTGATTGACTGATCAGTGAACAGTCAGTTCTAAGGGTTAGAGGAAGCAGATCTGGGTGGGAGATGTTCTGGAGACACACAGGGTGAGGACAGTGTGGAGATGAGGCTGATGGGTGTCTCAGTGGAGCAGGTAAGACCCTCAGAGAAATCCTTGTTCAGAAAAAGTGGCCTTGCAGAGCATATCATCCCTTCCTGTTTTTTTTCCAGAATAGGGAATGGAGTGCAGGTACTGCTGTTGCTTGGATGCAGTAGGCAGCCCCCAGCCTCTGGCTCTGCTTAAGCTGGAGGACCCAGGCTTGTCCCCCGACTCGGGGGCTTAGCTACCCTGCTTTGGCTGAGCCATGGAGGCTCCCCCAGCAGGGCAGAGATCAAAGCAGGGCCGTGGCTGCCTCAAAGCTCCCAAGCCCCATCCAGCCCTTGTTCCTCTCAGCATGAGCTGATGGCCCAGTGGGTGCATGGCTCTGAGCAGACACAGGGAGGAGAGCCAGACCCGGAGCCCACTCTTGGCAGCTTCACGAGCAGCCTGGCGCGGGCCGGGGACTGTCAGTGACACTTAAGCTGGAAGCTGTGCCGCCAGCTCAGTCTTAGCTCAGGCAGGACAGCCTTCCCAGTGTGTGGAACCTGACTCCTAGTAACCCAATAGGGTTTAACCTATGAAGAATGATGACTCGGCACTTTTCAGGGCCATTTGCCAACATGAAACGCAATGTTGTGTGTGTATTTTCCTTGGACTTGGCTCATTCCTTCCTTTCTCATTATGGTCTTCATGCCAGTGAGCAAAATGAGATGGCAGTTGATTTACAAAGAACTCTGTCATCATGGGTTACTCTCCCAGTGCTCTGTCCCAGGCTTGTCCACAGGAACCCTGCTGGGTTGTCTTTCCTCATCCACAGGGGTGAGCCCAGGGAAGGGCAACTAATTTTAACCTAATGGATGTAATTAAGACAGTAATTACAGGTCCAAAACAATCTCATAGTTTTATTTGGGGGTTATTTGCATCCTGTAATTATGCATACAACTGTGTGGCCATCTGAGGATAATCTTTTTAAAATGTTGATCAGATCAGGTCATTCCCTTGCTCAAAGCTTGCCTGTGGCTCTCACCCCAATTTTATGCTGCAACCTACAAGGCCTTTGGTGATTGGCTCCTCCCACCAATCACCTTCAATTCCCCCAGCTAGCCATCCTGGCTCTCCTGATCGTCAGATATACCCAGCGGTTGCACCACTGGACATAGGCATCCACTCTGCCCTTCTCCTGAAGCTTTCCTCCTTCCTTCTTTTCTGTGGTTGCCTCCTTCAGCTCATTTAGGTCTTTGCTCAGCTGTCACCTCCACAGAGCTGCCTTCCTTGAGCATCCCCATCCCACACTCACCAGCCCCCGGTTTGTTTTCTTCATAATCCTCACCATTCTCTGAAAACAGAAAGCATCTTTATTTGCTTGTCTGTCTGCCTTCACCATAATGTCAGTTCCTTGAGGGCAGGCATCTTGTTCACTGCCATGTTCTAGAGTCTGGCCCGCAGTAGGGTCTTGGGGTCTGTTAAGCAAATGCTGAGACTGTGTGTCCATCTACAGAGAGGGGTGCATGAAGTCTGGCCAGGGGATTCTGCATTGGAAGAACAAGGGTGGTGTGGGCCATGTTATTTCTCTGCTCACTGGTGACCAACCAGATCCCCTCCCTACCTTGTAAAGGACCCCGACAAGTTCCAGTTTGGCCGCACCAAGATCTTCTTCCGAGCAGGCCAGGTGGCCTACCTGGAGAAGCTGCGAGCTGACAAGTTCCGGACAGCCACCATCATGATCCAGAAAACTGTCCGGGGATGGCTGCAGAAGGTGAAATATCGCAGACTGAAGGGGGCTACCTTAACCCTGCAGAGGTACTGCCGAGGATACCTGGCCCGCAGGTGAGCCAGGCTGGGGCAGATCAGGGCAGCAGATCATGGCGGGGAAGATGGGGGTCTGTCTTTCTCAGCTACTTGGTTTCTCTCTTCCTCTGTGCTGAGAGTGGTTCCTGTTGGGGCCATGTCTGCATCTTGGCTTTTCTCTGGCATCTGGGCCTACCCCTATAATCAATGCCCTTCTCACCTCAGGGGGTAGGTCTAGTTTCCACATCTCCTGGTTTCCCCAGGCTCCCTCTATCCTACCAGCATTAGAACCAGCTGGTTTTGCCACAAACAAACCATTTCCCCTTTGCCTGAACCCCAAAGTAAAAAACTAACTACTTTTAGGAAAAGAGACCAATATAGCCTGGCACAGTTAACCTGCACTTGGCCTCATTATTTATTCCACAGATTTCATAATGCCTCGGAGTTGGGCGATTAGGGCTACAAAGGTCCTGGGAGGTCCCTTTTGTGTTACTGCACAAGCCAGGATGGAGAGAGAGTGGCTTGTCTAAGCACGAGTGTTGACCTAGGGGTAGAGCCAGGATGCCAATCAGCCTCCCCTGCCTGCCCCCAGCTTGACCCCAAGCAGAAGAAACTACTGCAGGGTTCCTTCCTCACTGACACTGGGCTGATGAGGCACTACAGCAGCAGGAGTGTGTCAGCCAAGACAGGCTGAAGACAGCCTGCCCTCTGACCCTACCCTTGGTTGTTAGGTTTTGAGCCCAGGCCTGGTTCAAGTCCAGTGCCCTCTCCAGAAAAGAATTTCCTTAGAGAAGTGACAATAATTGCCACAAAGTTTTGTGTTTGGAGGCCAAACAGAGAGCTAGACTAGGGAATCAGATGCATTTCAGCAAACAGGTGACACATGGGCTGAGTGGGTCACTTTCTCCTTTGAGGCTTTGCTGAATGATTTCCAAGGTCCTTTTTAGTATTTCACACTGAGTCTCTAATTGAGCACTTGTTATAGTTCAGGCAGCAAACAAGACCCTTCAGAAGGGGAGGAAGTGTTAGACTGGCTTTATTTGGGAGGTGAGATGGGAAGGCAGAAAGGCAAGAGAGGAGAGGAAATGGCCACATTCAGTGCATCTCGAGCAGAAACGGTTGAGGAGATAAAGGAAACAGAGATTGGTCTGGGCCTGAGAAGGTTTAGTCACTCAGCAAACACTTACCCAGTGCCTGCAGTGGGTCCAGGATGATGGAGAGACAGCCCCTGGGATCTCCAAGCCTGGGGAGGTACAGAGGACAGGCAGCAATGTGAACACACGATGTAGAATGCTACTGGTGAAGTAGTTGAGGACTGCCCAGGCACTGTGAGGTAGAAGAGTGCTCAGATAAGGATCATAGAGGAGGTCAGACTCTGACTGAGTTTGAAGCTTGTGGGAAGCCTTTCAGGACCATAAGGAAAGAACTAACACTGCTTTTCTAGCCTCAGCGTCAAATGCCTAAGGCATTGCTACATTTGTTAGAGGTGAAGAGAGTTGGCTTCCCCTGGGTGTGTTCAGGTAGGGCCACAGAGGGAGGGGTTTGCATTTGCAGATGTCTCAGGGTCCTCTGCATCAGGGCGGTCAATACTGTCTCCCTCACACTGCCTGTTTCCTCTTGCTCCCCAGGCTGGCTGAGCACCTGCGGAGGACCAGAGCGGCTGTGGTGCTCCAGAAACATTACCGCATGCAGAGGGCCCGCCAGGCCTACCAGAGGGTCCGCAGAGCTGCCGTTGTTATCCAGGCCTTCACCCGGGCCATGTTTGTGCGGAGAACCTACCGCCAGGTGAGTAGCCACTCTGAGGGCCTCACGGCTGCAGATTCAGAACTAAAGTGGCAACAGATGAATTACTGCCAACATGAACCTCTGTCAAGCACTCCCAAGTTTTTTCTAAATGCTTTCACATCTCTGTTCTCACCAAATCCTTTCTGAAGTCCCACAAGGTAGGAAGGGTGTGCATACTGTTGTCTTAGTCCATTAAATGTTGCTATAACAATATCTGAGGCTGGGTGATTTATGAAGAAAAGAGGTTTATTTGGCTCACAATTCTGGTGGCCGGAAAGTTCACAATTGAACATCTGCTTCTGGAGAGGGCCTCAGGCTGCTTCCACTCATGGTGGGAGGCGGAAGCCGGTGTGTGCAGAGATCGCATGGTGAGAGAGGAAGCACAAGAGTGGCTCTTTTAACAAGCAGCTCTAATGAGAACTAACAGCGAGAAATCACCCTTGAAGAAGGGCATTTATTTGTTCATGAGGGATCCGCCTCTATGACTCAAACATCTCCTGTTAGACTCCACCTCCAACATAGGGGATCAGATTTCAACATGAGTTTTGAAGGGGGCCAGCATCCAATCATGGCAGTTTTCATACCCCTTCTGATACCTGAGTTGCTCAGAGAAGCCAGGTCACCGGCCTGAGGGCCCAGGCCAGCCAACAGCAGGGCCAGGTGACCCACCTAGGTAGGGCTTATTCACACTTGAGAGCAGGCAGTGGTATTGGGCATCATCAGGTCTAACTCCTCCACTTAACGGATCAGGAGCTTGAAGCCCAACGTGGTGAGGTCAGGAGGGAGGCACCGACCTCTTCCCTGCCAGGTTCTTGCTCTTTGTGTTGTTCCAGTGAAGCCAAAACCCTTGGGTTCGGGAGCCCCACATCAGGACACATCTGTTCAACCGGTAACACCAACACATCTGAAGCACAGAGCTGACTTGAAACACGAATTGGAAGGAAATGTCTAAAATGGTTTTCTTTTTCATTAAATGAACATCTGTCTCTTCTATGATCACAGAAGGTGTGATTTTCTAAATAATAAAAGTAAAGCACTAAATTGATAATAATAAAAATGTGGTCAGGGTGGAGCACACCCTGGTGTAATATGTAGAGAAACCCAGGCCATTGGGAGAAGGTTCTGTGAGTGTTCTTGGGTGATGGGTGGCGTTGGTGTGCTGCTCCCATGGAAGGGGCAGGTGATGTTTGGGAGTTTCTCAGCAGGGGCAGCATGTGCAAAGAGTGAGCACTGATGTGGCTCCCAGCTCTGTCACTCATGGCTGTGGCACTGTTCACTGCTCAGCCTGTTTGCTAATTTACTCATTTATTCCACAAACATTTATTTTACCAGGTATTAGGGCAAGCACACTGATGATGCTTTGATTTCCTGAGTGGTTTTTTAACTTGGTAGAAAAAAACCGAAACAAAACAATGAGTTACACACCAAGTTTGTAATTATAAGCCATTAGCCTGCTGTGGACACTCACTGAAGTATCTTACTTCCAGCTCAGTGCCACCAGGAGGGGACCTCCACCTGGTAAATGGATAGAGAGCAAGTGGATGATCATTAGGCCCCTACAACCTTGAGGTTTTCAGACTGTGGTTTCCTAACCCATAAAACAAAAAGGAAAACAAAGCTGAAAAGAGTTTGACAGCTGATTCCCTGTGGATATGTGGGCTGCAGAACCTCGCTGAAATGTGTTATAAAACAAGCACCAAAGCCTTAGATCTTAGGGGGCACATTCTCTGTGTAACTCCTAGAACCAAGGCTGCCCTGGCCTCTCCCCTCCACAGGCAGTGATGTATGCTTCCTTCACTCCTGTCCTGCAGTGCAAACCCACAAGTTGTGTATCCTTGTTTCCCGCCAGGTCCTCATGGAGCACAAGGCCACCACCATCCAGAAGCATGTGCGGGGCTGGATGGCACGCAGGCACTTCCGGCGGCTGCGGGATGCAGCCATTGTCATCCAATGTGCCTTCCGGATGCTCAAGGCCAGGCGGGAGCTGAAGGCCCTCAGGATTGAGGCCCGCTCAGCAGAGCATCTGAAACGTCTCAACGTGGGCATGGAGAACAAGGTGGTCCAGCTGCAGCGGAAGATCGATGAGCAGGTCAGTGTCTGCAGCTCCCTACCTGGGTGTCGGGGGCTGGAGTACTGGAGCATTTTGAGAGAGCCCACGGCTTCCTTGGGGAACGGCACATGCCGAAGACCCAAGGGAGCACAGATGTCCTCAGACCACAGCAGATACCAACTGTGGCAGGCAGATCAGTGACCCTTAAAGACCCTCAGCCCTAGGATCTGTGAGTGTGTTACCTTATATGGCAAAAGGGACTTTGCAGATGCAATTAAATTAAGAACTATAGGATGGGAAGAGTATCCTGGATGAGCTAGGTGAGCTTGATATAATCACAGGGGTCCTCCTAAGAGGGAGGCTGGAGGATCAAGTTCAGAGAAGTGATGACAGAATCAGAGGTGGGAGGGATGCAGGCAGCCTTGAGAAGCCAGAGAAGATGAAGACATGGACTCTCCCCTAGAGCATCCAGAAAGAATGCAGCCCTGCCAACCCCTTCAGACTCCTGACCTCCAGAGCTGTAAGATAATGATTTATGCTATCTTGAGTCATAACTTGGTGGTAACTTGTTGCAGCAGCAGTAGGAAACTGACACACTAGCCCAAGGTGCTGGTGTTTTGCCCTTGCAGGGGTGACATAGGGTAACGCAGCAGCAGTTGGTGTGCATGGAGGGCTTGCTGTGCGGGGTATGGGGCTGGCGCTTTGTCTAGAGTAGCTTGTCTAATATAGCGGCCCTCCTACAGCAAGTATTACCATCCCCCTTTTTGTACAATTGAAGACACTGGAAGGGCACATGGCATCCTAAAGTCACGCAGGTGGCAGTGACAGGGTCGAGGTTTGAACCCCAGCTGTTTGGCTCCAGAGCCCATGCTCTGCATCACTTTGCCCTTCTGCCTCTGTCTGTCTATCTGTCTGTCTGCCTCTTTTGGAAAGAGTGTTTGCTTTGGAAATCAGAATTCAGTTCTTCTGCTTAAAAGTTGAGTGACTGATGTGACTACTCTGAGCCTCTTTTCTTATCCATAAAATGGGGCTGACAGGGCTGAAAGAAGAATAAATGGTCTAATGCATATGCAGGGCCTGGTATGCAGTAGGAGAAACTTGAAAAATGGTTAGCGCTCTTATTTTTAAGCTTTGTCCTCTTTTTACCCTAGCCACCTTCCCATGTCAGCCAATCACAGGAGTAACAAGCCATTGGTTAAATCCCTGTAGAGGGTTGGGTACCGTGCAAGGTAGTACAAGAGATTCGAGACAAGCACAGAACACTCAGCTTTGTCTAATGGAATAGACGAGGCTCACACGTATGCATGCACAAATCTGGACCCCCACTTTTTGGTGGCCCACATGGCCAGTCCTCCTTCCCTTCAGAAGACCTTTATTGGATGCCTGGCTGTTTCAGGTGCTTTGCTGGCCTTGCTGGACAGAGGATGGCTGTAACATGTGTCACATGCTGTATCACAAGGGAGGAAATCTTATGCCAACAGGCCGAACAGCATTGATCCTAAGGATTTTCCAAGCACCCACCATGTGCCAAGCTCTGCGATATGTGTTTTGTGTTCACTCTTATTTTATCTTCATACAATTTTGTGAGGTCATTTTGTATATGAGGAAATGGTGGGCCAGGGACATCAAGTCCCTTGCCAAAGTCACAGAAATAGAAAGTGCTGGGACCAGGATCCTACCCCAGCTCTGATCCAACAGCCATAATGAGGGCATTGCTGGTTTTTTAACCCCAAACATTATTGAAGGGTTTCAGTCCTTTCCCATGCATGCCTACTGCTGCCTTTGGCTCCCAGAGTTGAATGGAGGCCCACTGTTACTTTGTCCATGCAGGTTGTGGAGGTGACCACAGAACCAGGCTTCTGAGGTGCCCCAGAGGGTGCCTCCTAGGGAACGAAAGGACGTGAAGAGTGTGTATGGCATGGAGAAACAGAGAATTTTAGAGTTGGTATGGCCTTGGAAGTCATTGGAATTTAACGTATCTATTCTATACTGGGCATTTTTAAAGCTTCTCATGACCTAGTAGGGCAGGAAAAAAGCATTTTACACCTAAGCCAGCTGCCCTGAACAGGAGCCCAAAAGTAGTGCAGAGATAGCAATAGAATGCTTCTGTTTCCCTGCTCTTGCAAAAGACAAGGCTTTCTGAGAAGAGACTGTCACTGGGTGTTTCTCTGTGTTAGTTCTACAGGGTACCTTATTTGGCTTGGCTCCTTACTGGGGAAGCAAGGCAGAGAGCCCAGGCACAGGGTGGGCACAGGGCTTGTGCCTGCCCCTGGTCAGCCTGCTGTGATACACCAGGTCAGGGAGGAGGGCACATCCACTCAGAGGGAAAAGAGTACAAAGGAAAAGATCTGCTGTCTGGCACTGGCCCTTTGAAAAACACAAGCACAAAGCATGCCAAGGTGGCAGTGGCTGTTGTGGCTGTTGACAAGAAGAAAATACTTGCTTAGTCAATTGTTGTAAGTTAACCTTCCAGCCAGAGTGCAGTCTCAGGGATGAGTAGGCATTGACCGCTGCACCCTGCTGGGAGCCCCGTGCTGGCTCCCCCAGCCCTTGCTTTCCAGCCATGGGGCTCTGCATTGGCATTGCTGATTTCTAAAGTTAACTTGAAAGGATAAAAATAAATCTAGCATTTTACAATCCACGTGCTTGAAAAATCAAAGAAAAGCAGATTTAAATGGCCTATTTAAAAAAAAAATAAAAAAAGCTTTTTGCCTTAAGCTTCCTGCTTGACAAACATCTGTGAGTGGTGGCAGGTGTTAGCTACCCTGGGCAGGATGCCCTGTGTGTAGAGGGTGATCAGAAAAGATGGGAGGAGTGGATAAGCTCTTGCTTTCTTGTGCCCTTGCCCACACTACCTGATTAGGCACGCTCTGCTCTTCTCACATATTAACTCATTTAATCCCCACCAGAACCCTAGGAGATAAATATTAATATTATTCTCATTTTAAGGATGAAGGAACTGAGGCACACAGAAGTTAAATAGCCTGACTGAGGTCAAACAGCTAGTAAGTAGCATGGCTGGGATTGAAACTTGGCAGGTTGGTTTCAGGGTATGTTCTGCTACCTCTGACCAAACTATAAGATATCTAGCTATTGGGAGACTCTTGGAACATGTCAGGAGAACTCCTCAGTCCAAGGGAGACTCTTAGCCTTAGTTTGGGTTCATGCTCATACAGATAGCATTGTCCTTGGGACTGGCTGGCATTTAAAGTGGGGAGTGTGACCCAGTGTCAAATAACATGCTTGACACTCTCTTCCAAGGGGAAGCATTGACATAATCTCCATTAGAGCTCTATATAGGGGCTTGTTTCACTGAAATCTCTTAGCAGATGGAGCCAGCTGTTTGCAAGTGAATTTTTTTTTTTCCTATAATTCCTGGAGACAACTTAGGCAGTGGTCCTCTGGTCACACAAGGTTTCTAAGCCAGAAGGAGAGGATCTGCGAACACCAAGGACACCACAGGTGAAGGTGTCCCAAGGTATTTGTCAGAACAGCATAGGGAGTAGACAGAGTGCCCACTGGACAGAGGCCTGGGTTCTGTCTCAGTTGTATTCACAACCAGAGCTGATAGCTTGGAAAGGATTGGGCCTTTAGTTCTTCCAAGGGGATTTGCCTGAGATCTCTAAGGTAACATCTAGCTCAAAAATTCCCTGATAACCATGATCTGGCTAGAGTAGGGTTCCTATCCCCAGACCGTGCTCTAGAATCCCCTGGGGAGCTTTTTTCTAAAAAAGTATCCTCACTGCCAAGAAGTCAGTAAGGGAGGAAAGAAAGATAAAACCAGGGTAAGGTTAGCACCCGACATTCATATCCTAAGGCCTTGTACACCCAACTGGAAAGAAAAGATGCAAATTTGGCACCAAGTTTCTATGCAAACAGTAACAGGAAGAAAACTGAGTGGCTTGAGAGTTCTTAATAGAAAAGAATATGCAGTTCAAGAGGATTTGGAGCTGTCCATGGTGCTGACTTATTTTTCCTGTGGGCTTTCATAATCTGTGACGTGACAAGCCACATCCTTCACCATATCCTACAGTGATATATACAGTGCTGGTTCTTGAGACCATTTCTTACAGTGTCCCTGGGATAGGCTGTGGTATGACATCATTCAGTAAAATGATGTAGTCTGTGAACTCGGCTCTCTGCCAGCCTGACTTTAGTCAAGCACACATTTAGAGTTGGCCAGTTTAACTTACAATTTATTTATAATGAGAGTAAAGTTCCTTAGACACTTATGAATATAAGGTTATCCTTAAATATATTTTATATGAGAAATATGACACAAATATATGGAGTCAGTAGCCTTTTAAATCAATTTGATTCCATATACTTAGTAGTCACTTTGTAAATATGTTAAATTCGTTATATGTAATCATGCATATATGTCATATACAGTCATGCATCTGTTAATGACAGGGGTACTTTATGAGAAATGCATTGTTAGGTGAGTTTGTAGTTGTGTGAACATCATAGATTTCACTTACACAAACCTAGATGGTGTAGCCTGCTACACACCTAGGCTATGTGGCATAGCCTATTGTTCCTAGGCTACAAACCTGTACAGCATGTTACTGTACTGAATATTATAGGCAGGTGTAACACAATGGTAAGTATTTGTGTATCTAAACATATCTAAACATAGAGAAGGGATAATAAAAATATGGTGTAAAAGATGGCACAACTGTATAGGGCACTTACCATGAATGGGGCTTGCAGGCCTGGAAGCTGTGTGGGGTGAGTGAATGTGAAGGTCCAGGACATTACTTTCCACTCCTGTAGACTTTATAAACTGTCCACTCCTGTAGACTTTATAAGCCGTACACTTAGGCTACACTAAGCTTACTAGAAAATTGTTTTCTTCAATAATTAACCTTGGAGTACTGTAATGTTTTTACTTTATAAATAAGACTTTTAACTTTTGGCTCCTTTGTAATAAGGCTTAGCTTAAAACACAAACATGTACAACTCTACAAAAATATTTTATTTCTTGATATCCTTATTCTGTAAGCTTTTTTCTATTTTTAAAATTTATTTTTGGGGTATCCCATTCTTCATGATGTGCTTATTTCACATTGCATATCTATCAAAACATTTTATGTACCCCATACATATACACACCTACTATGTACCCAGAAAAATTAAAAATTAAGTTAAAAATTTTTTTTTTTTTACTTTTTTTTTGTTAAAAACTAAGACACAGATACATTCATTAGCCTAGACCCACACAAGGTCAGGATCATCAGTATCACTGCCTTCTACCTCCATATCTTGTTCCACTGGAAGGCCTTCAGGGCAGTAACATGGCAGGGAGGGTTTCTGGGGTCTCTGAGTGGACACCCCATGCCCTGCCCTCTGCCAGGCTTGGCTGCATGGCTGTGACACCTGCAGGTGCAAGGACGAGCCTTCTGGGGCCTGCCCTTCTGAAGTCAGATGTCCAGAACAGAAAATGCACTGCCTCCACAAGCCCCCAGTGACAATATCTGGATGCCCATGAAAAGACATAGGAGCTCCCCACCCACACCCCCGAGAGCCAGAGACTCGGGCAACTCTCCAGGGTAGCCACCATCTCTCCAGGGTTCTCCATAGAGAACCTGAACAAGGAAGATAGCTGATGTTTACTGAGCCCCTCGCAAAGTACTTTATCTCCCTAATCTTGATAACCACCCTCTGAGGCAGGAGTTACTATTATATTCCTGCTTTACACATGAGGACACTGGGGCACAGAAAGGTTGGTTGATTAGGTCAGATGTACACGGCTGATCAAGGATAGAGCTGGGATCTGAGCACAGGTCTGTCCCGCTCCAGCCACTCAACTCCCTGACATCCCTGAGCCACGTCTCAGGCGGTATCAAGATCAATGCAGCTGGGCCTCCTGGATACATCATACCTTGCATTAGAGTCCTGAGGTGCCATCTTTGTCAATAGCAGAATAGGATGTGCCTCCTGTTACCATGTGTGCCTCTCTTCATCCTCCAACAAGCTCTACCTAGAGACCTCCTGCCTAGTTATCCTTCCACTCCTAGTGATCTGACCCAGGCTGTGCCATGTAGAGAGAGCAACTGGGCCAAACCCCACATCCAGCCCAGAGCAGAGATGAAGTCAGAGGGTGGCTACTCCAGCATGTGTTCCCTCCCTGTGCCCCACTCCTCTGTGCAGAGACCCTCAGCCTCCAGTGGAGACCCAGACTGGAGTGGATAATACAGACATGCATTGGGGTTTTCAAATAGAATCTGCTTGATTGGATTTCTTCTTTGTGATGCCTTAGAACAAGGCTGCAGGCAGACCAGGCTTGAAGGTGTGTCAGGATGTAACTGGAAGGTTCCCACAGAGTGCTGGGGAAAGGGTAACATGTCTCATTCTGTTGTGTCGGTGCAGGAAATGGACTGCTGGCTTGTGTATTGCCGTACTGGTCACAACCACAAGGCCCCACAGCATCTGTGGCATTTTACAGTGTCCAAGGGCTTTTCTTTTGCTGCTCTTCACTGTTTTCTGTGAAGTTTAATTTCTTATGTGAATTAATCGTTGATTCCTGATGCTCCAGTTTATCAGTGATTTGGCTGCTAGCTCTGTTCTGCCTGGTGCTCCTACAGACCAGAGCAATGAAGAATAATCAATGACCATTGTTGCCTGCTTGATGATTTGGAGAGCCCTATTTCTTTCTCTCCATTTTCCTCACTGACCACTCTTAGCTAATGCCCTCAACTCTTGTGGTGCTGATTTCTTCCCATAATTTGCAGTAGCACTTGATACCAGCACTAGCTGCTTAGGGCTCTGGGCCCATGGGGGATGTTTCACACCTGTGTGTTGCCTGAGTGGGCTGGGATTGCATATCCCATCTGCAGGAGCATGGTGTGGGCAGGGTGGGTCAGGGCATCAGTTCCCTGAGTCTTAGAGTCTTACGGGGCAAGCCATGGCTGACAGGGGTGAGAGAGATTCCAAGACCCCATGGAGGGCCTCCTTGGAAGAGGGGATGCTGAAGGGGTCCTTTGTCTCAGAGCCAGCGATTAGGTTGCAGCTCTTTGTGCTGGCGAGTCCACAGGCAGGAGGGCTCTGTATGAAAGAGCAAAGAAACCTAAAAAGTGAAGGCTGCAAACCCAGAGAGCCAGCTTCTTTGTTTCTGCAACTTAAAAATAAGGTGTAGGATCCACCCAGCCAGACATAGAGCAACCTGTTACCAAGCAGTTTCCAGCTCTGCACAAGCTCATGAAAGCTCCTTGAACTCTTTGAATGTCGGTGTTGCTGTTCTTTGTTTTCCCCTATTTCTGTAAGTTCACAATAGTGTTTTGTTAGGGAGATGCCAGGCAAGTACTTGAGTGTGCAATGATTGTGAGACTTAATCCTACCATGGAAGTTCCTTTTTTGATTGCCTTCATGCTTTTTTCCTGGTAAAATAACACTTTCTCCCCTTACTTCTTCTCCCTTCTCCTTGTTCTCCACAGAACAAAGAGTTCAAGACACTTTCAGAGCAGTTGTCCGTGACCACCTCAACATACACCATGGAGGTAGAGCGGCTGAAGAAGGAGCTGGTGCACTACCAGCAGAGCCCAGGTGAGGACACCAGCCTCAGGCTGCAGGAGGAGGTGGAGAGCCTGCGCACAGAGCTGCAGAGGGCCCACTCGGAGCGCAAGATTTTGGAGGACACCCACAGCAGGGAGAAGGATGAGCTGAGGAAGGTATGCTCAGGCCAGAGGGGCAGGCGCTGGCAAGCAGAGTGGGTGGGCACACGGAGCCACCCCTCAGAGAGCACTGCTGCTTCAAGTGGTAAAATTGCCATGGTCTTGGGGTCATGTGCACAGACTGACCATTCATCTGTGTCTAGACAGAAAGTGGCATGCTTTGGGGAAACCCACACAAGCATGACTGTGCTTCTGCTGTTAGCTGGACACTGTGGCATCCCCTGGGAGGGGCACATGGTGTCTGCCTGTGAGCATTGTTTTTATGGTCTCGAGTTAGGCCCAGGGCTGGCTCTGTGGTCCACATCCTTGTTGGCAAGAAAGCTGTGACAGAGGCTGGGGATGATCTTGATGCTGCCTGCAGGGGAGGGCAGCCTCTGGGCACCCCTGCCCATGACGCAGCACTGTGCTTTGGTGGAGGTGCCTCACCTTTGAACACTTAAAGTCTCAGCCTGTCACACCCACCCTGGTGGGCTTATTTCTTACCCCATGAAATAGAACTTCCTGAGCTTTGCCCCAAACCTGAGCATCAGGCAACCGTTCCAGCCAGGGAAGTCCCAAGGGCCCCTGGAGAGCCCCTCACAGACTTGGGTCATTGCTGTTCTGCCTCCCACCACCGCCCCCCCACCCCCGACCACCATCTCTACAAGCCACGAGGAAAATAGCATGTTGCCCACTTTTTCAGTGTTTGTCCATCAATGGGGAGTCACAGTGGATGGGAATCTAAGAGGGAGAGATCCAGTGTTCAGGGTGTTGGAGTAACAACTTCAAAATTGGGGCAGGCTGGATGCTGCTGCAGGAAGGGCCCTGCAGTAGACCTTGGAGTCCCCAGATTCCCATCCCCACTCTGCCATTCCCAAGCATGTGCAGAAAGCCTCACTGGCCTTAGTTCCCTCATCTGTGTGTATATTTATAAAAGTTGGTTCAGATCATCTCCAAGGCCCCTTCTGGACTTGCACCTGGCCGCCACCATGAGATTGTGTTTGGCTTCTGGAAGGAGCAGAGGCCCTTGGCCCTACGTGGGAGTCCTTCTGTCTTCTATTTCCCACTGCCTTTTCCTGGCCTGAGCCCTCATATGCAGCTGAGGAACACACAGACATCCGTGGAGGTTACAGAGCCTACAGTGCCGGCCGGTGCTGGGCTTGCATAGATCTTCTGCCCACCTCGGGCCTCAGCACCATCAGCTCCTGCCTTCACCCAGACCCCAGGGATCTCCAGGGGCCAGAGGTGAGGTCCAGGTGTGGAGATTAAGGGAAGAAGAAAGTAAGATGTGGTCTTCCCATAAAAGGCCACCGTCCTGATGTGTTGCTTTGAGGTACCACAAGACCCTCTGCCCAGATAAGTCACCTGCCAGCCTGCCCACCATGAGGCATGAAGTGGATTCATTCTTTGGGAGAAAGCACATGGTGCTTGGAAGCTCCTGTTAAATGTGGCTACAAGCCTTGTAACCTACAAATCATGGAATTCCACACTTGCTGTTTGTCTACCCTTGGGAGCAGATGAATGGAATGGTGACCTTCCTACATGAATAAAAACCAGAAGGTGAGGTCCAAAGCCAGAAAGGATCAAGAATAGAACTGGAGACTCCTGAGACTAGTGACCCCGGGAGAGAAAACATTCCCTGCATGTGTGTCCCAGTCAGATCAGACACCTGCAAAGTCTGTTTACCCAGCAGATCCACAAAATCAGGTCTCACCTGTCTCTGCCCCAACAGATAGCACTTGACTCATCAGCTCCCCAGCCCCGCATCCCTGCTTGCTGCTAAATGCTACAACTTGGGGACTTCAGCACTCTAAAAACCCAAGTCTCCATCAAAGGGAGTGCAGAAGAGTTTATAATATGAAAATCTTCATTGGAGGAGCAAAACAGAGAAGCAGACTTCCTCCTCCTCTCCTTAAGAAATGTTGCTACTCTTCCCTAGCAATAATATGCTGACCTAGGTCTTAAAGAAAATTAGAGCTTGGAATTGGTAACAAAAAATTAAGGACGCTGCAAGGAGGGGATTGCTAGGAGCAGAGTAGTGCAAAAGCCCCTTCCCTACCCCAAATGTAAGCAAATTCCAACTTAGAAACACTCAGAAACCAACAGGAGATGACTCATGAAGTGGCATGTCCACCTCTTTCCTGGAAAAGAAAAAGCGGAAGCAAACATTCTTTAGAAGCTTCAGAATCTTTTTGTTGTGGTGGTTGGAGGTAGGTAGATGAGCTGGCTGGCTTTTTTTGTTTTGTCTTCTGTGCCTCCTCAGGGTATAATATTTATCAAAGGCACTGTGTCAATCTCAATAAATGCTGAGTAATCAGACAATCGGTTTCCTCCAGGGCTTGAGCAGGGGCCTGCTCTGCATTGAGCGAGATTGATGAGACCAACCAAGCACAGTGAGGGGGCCAACCACTAGTAGATGTTTAATGAGTTTGATATTTCCATCAGCAAAGGCAGCGAGTGTCATATTGGAACTGCTATGCTGGAAAACTCTGGGCTTGCCATCTCTGACGATATTAATTGGTGGGCCACGTGGCTGCCCTGCCTTGGCCTGTGGGAGGCCAAGTCTCCCTGAGGGCAGGAATTCATCTCTGTGTCCACAGAGTCCAGAGCAGCTCTGTCGCATAAGTTAGATGACATCCTTTTCTACTAAAGGTATCTGTTGTTTTGGCGCCTCCACGGGGTAGTCCACACGCAGGCCCTTAACCTCCTTCCCTTTTAGCCTGTGCATTGTGTACATTTTGGTCTTTTTGAAAGCTTCAGCGATCCCTATGCCGGCTGCTTTTGTACAGCTGTGCTGTTTTGCATGGCTACTCTGTTTGGTGAAAGAGAGGTGGCCCTCAGGTTTGCCCTAGGCACAGAGGTGACAGCTCATTATTCAGAATCTTCTCTGAAGGCTGCTCAGTGGGGCCAGAGCAAGGCTTAGCTTGGTGCAGGGCTGTGGTGGGTGAGGAGGAACCACCCACAGCCAGGTGCCTGGCTCTCAGAGGGGATCCCTGGTCCTTGTGAGAGATGACTAGCAGGCCTCCAGGCACTGAGCATTCGGACTAGTGGGGCTGAATTGTGCATTGTATCAAGACATCAGTCATAGAACCACTAGCCACTAGTTGATTGCCTTGGGTAGTTCAAGTTATAAAGATTTTGATTTCTCCAAATAGAGGTAGAGAGATCTGGCTTGGGGAATGGGGGCTCTCATAGCAGAGCGTGTTGAGCCTTCTCCCCGAAGGTGTGGAGCAGAGCTACTTTGACCAGCCAAGAGGGGGTTGTGCTTTCAGCAGCACCAGGACTCATGGTTCATGTGGAGGCTGAGGATTATTAGGAAGGGGACCCTGACCCATCCCTGGAAGGACGTTGTCTTGCTGCAGAAAGCACAGAAGCTCATGGTCCTTCATTCAGCAGGTGTTTGAATGCCTGTATGTGTTAGACCCTGTTCTACACACTGGGGCAAAAGGTGAATGGTGTTTGAAAAAACCCTTCTCATTTTTAAGGAGCTTAAATGTGTGGGGATGGGGGAAGAAAGTACAGACAGGAATCTAACGTGAATTACCCCCCAAGGGCTACAAACAACAATGAAGCAGAGTAAAGGGGATGGAGGGCGACCTGTGGGGGCCTGAGGGGTATAGTTTCACTTTTGATGGCCACAGAAGGTCTTTTTGGGAAGACATCTGAGTAAGGGGAGAAGATAAGCCAAGGCGATTTGGGGATAACAGGTTACAGGTGTGGCACACTTGCACGGGCCTTGGGATAGGAGTAGGCTGGGTGGGTGTGAGGACCAAGGAGGTGCTCACTGGGCTCAGGTGGAGTAAGTGAGGAGGCAAACAGCAGGAGCACAGTGCAGCCAGGTCAGGAAGGATCTTCTGACTTCAAGGGCAGCCTTGACCCATGAAACCTCCAGAGAGATGAGCAACTCTGTCCTAGGCACTTCAGCTTCTGTGAGCTTAGGGGTGAGAGAAGAATTAAAACACATCTGCAGGACCATTTTGAAGATATTTTAGCCATTGTTTCAAAGTTGTCTTACTATCCAAGGGAAGTTGATTTTCAACTTTTGCTTTAATAACTACTTTAAAAAACAAATTCATACTATGCTTACTTAGAAGAACATTCTCAGAAAATGGTCAAATACTTTAAGATTTTGGAGAATTAAAGGTGTTGTCCCTACCTAGGGCCATGCCTGTAAATGTGGTAACTGCACAGCATCAAGGACAGATGGCAGAGGAATCTCTTCTGATTGGCATTGTCCAACCAGTTTTCCCGTGTTTGCTATTAGAAACCTTGCGCTGGGTCTTCTTACAGTACTAATATCCCACTTGAAAAAAATAAGACAAAGCCCCTAGCTACATTTGTATCCCCAAAGACAAACTAGTAAAGACAGTTCTTTAGCATGTTGCTGGGGCATTTACTTAACTTAATATAGGTACTGTATTAGTCTCATAGATACAGGATTTTCCTCCAGTGTTGATTCTGATAAGCTGTCCCAAATAAGCTTTTAGAAGAAACAGTGAGTAATATTGCTTGCAAGATTTAAGACTAACCACTCCCCCCAGTCCAAAAAAAGGAGCTGCTGAATGGTGTTGAATGAGTCCTGAAACCTAAGGTGTTATTTATCATGCTCAGGGGATGCAGCCACCTGTTTTATGTTGTTAAAGCATCTCCCGCTGCACCCTGCAGCCCTGACAACCACAAAGTGGGGGCCATTTGGCTGCAGAAGTTTGTTACCTGCTGTGTCTGCCAACAGCTGTGTTAGCTGGCTGGGAAGACTGGGGTTGGCTGGTACCTGGGGAAATATGATCAAGGAAGCATTCTCTCACCCACCTGGGGTGTGGAGCTGAGTGTGGGATTGGTCCTTTCCTGATGTTCATGAAAGATCAGGAATATGGGCCTACCTCCAAAATTGTTTAGGCAAGCAAGAAAAGCAAATCCCCCTGATGCCACTTTAATGTATGGCTTAGAATAATAAAGCCAAGTCAGAGACCTGCATTCATGAATCAAAGAGAGAGACAGAGGGAAGAAACGAGCCTCAAAACAATAGGAGGTGTAGGTGGCATACATGCTGTGTTAACCATGGCACTCCCAGACTGTAGTCTTGGCTCAGGTTTTAGATCATAGGTTGTTGCAATGAAATCATGTGTTCTTAGGTGGCAGTCATAGGACTGGAGATTTCAGGACCCACTTGGTGATGATGTCATGCACTCTGTGCTGGTCAGATGGCATGTTCCATTTCAGAGTGATACTGACTGTGTGTAGGATGCTCAAAGGATGGCGAGGGGTCTTGGTCTTCTCAGGTGACCTACTGCTCTGTGAGCCATCTAGATATTAGGAGGATGTTAAGGGGAAGCAAAGTTTTGCTCCATGGTAAGGTCTGGTTACTTCACAGCCTGCTGTAAAACCTACCAGTAGTTGACTGATTCAGAGGGTATGGCCTTGTTCCTGGCAGGATGGGGCAAGACCCCTGCCTTCCTAACTGTGACATAGATCATGCTTCATTGCCCCACCCTAGGCTTTATTTTGTAGGAGTACATACCATGTGGTTTCTCCTGTTGGGTTGTTTTCAGTTTGATTTTATTTGTATGTCTAGAAAAGTGAAATCTATTCTGATAATTTGCCAACCTAATTTAAAGGTGCTCCTGAAGTCATTGAGTGAACTACCTCCAGTAATAGCAAATTAGATGCATTTGAAGAGTGTTTTTCCTACATTGTATATGCTTCCTAAGTTGAATTATTTGATTAAACAAGCTCATGTATTCTAGATATTTTAGTCAACTATGAACACATTTATTTAAAAAAAAAAAAATTTTAAAGGGAGCCCTTATTTGTGACTGAGGGAATGCAAGCTGCTTAACTTGGTCTGCAGGGCCCTTCTATTCATTTGATAAGCTTTCAGGTGCTGGCGGTGGCCTGGGTTTTGAGGATGTGACAGTCTGGTGATATAATCCCTTGGTCCATGTTGAGGACTCTGGTCCAGGCTGAGCAGGCAGATGTATGAGGAAGCACTGCTGTCCCACAGGCTCTGAAGGGATGTGCAGGCCCTGTCAGAGCAGGACACTGAGCATGGGGGCAACCCCACCACCCCGTGTGGTACAGGAATGTTTCCCAGGAGAGTGCTGGTCAAGAGCTAATAATGAGAAGAAAGTAACCGGTAAAGAATGGGAACGACAGAGCCCTAGCAGAAGGAACAGTGAAACATTCAGGCATATCCTGGAGGGCAGGAAGAGGCTGGGGAGAGGAGCTGGGCCCACCCAGGTCGAGTTAGGAGAATAAAAGGAGTTCAGTGTTTCCTGAGGACAAAGGAAGAGAAGCCATTCACAAGCTGATTCTCCTTCCCTCTACCTACCCAGCCTTAACTTTTCTCATTGCCCCTGCCGCAACCACACGTTTTGGCAACGTAGAACTCTTCACATTCCCAAACCCGTGCCCTTCCTCCTTCCAGACCTTTAGGCACTTGTTCTTTCCACCTAGAATGGCCCTCAGCTGCTTGAGACATCCCACTTGCAGGCCTAATCCAGATGACCCCCACCTCTTGTGAAGCCTTCATGGACCCTGAGGCTACCTTCTTTTCCTTCTAAATCATCTTATTGTAGTGATTCTCAGTCGGGGTGATTTTGCCATTAGGGGACATATGGCAGTGCCTGGAGACATTCTGGTTTTCACAAATTGAAGATGGGAGGAGGGTGTGTTGTATTGGCATCTAGTGGGTAGAAGCCAGGGATGCTGCTGAACACCCAGTAATGCACGGGAGAGTCCCCTACTCCCCCAAGAAAGAATTATCCAGCCCAGAATGTTGACAGTGTTAAGGCTGAAAAACTTTGCTTTATAGGAAGCTGCTACAACCCTTATTGATATCATTACTATGTATGCACCTGTCCCTCATCCCTGCCAGGCTGGACACTCTCTGAGGGCAACTACTATATTAGACTGTTCTTGCGTTACTATAAAGAAACACCTGGGCTGGGTGCGGTGGCTCACGCCTGTAATCCCAGGCCAAGGTGGGTGGATCACAAGGTCAGGAGTTCCAGACTAGCCTGGCCAATATGATGAAACATGTCGCTACTAAAAATACAACAACAAAAAAATTAGCTGGGCATGGTGGTGCACACCTGTAATCGCAGCTACTCAGGAGGCTGAGGCAGGAGAACTGCTTGAACCCAGGAGGCAGAGGTTGCTGTGAGCCGAGATCGCGCCACTGCACTCCAGTCTGGGTGACAGAGGGAGACTCCATCTCAAAAAACAAAAACACCTGTGGGTGCATAATTTATAAGTAAAGAATGTCTAATTGACTCACAGTTCTATAGTCTGTACAGGAAGTGTAGTGCTGGCATCTGTCCTGATGAGGGCCTCAGGGAGCTTCCAGTCATGGCAAAAGGTGAAAGGGGAGCAGGCATCACATGGTGAGAGTGGGAGCAAGAGAGAGTGGGGAGGTGCCACATGTTTTTAAACAACCAGATCTCATGTGAACTCAGTGAGAACTCATCCCTCACTGAGTTCACTCTAGGACAATGAAAACGTTGCTTCCCCTTAACATCCTTCTAATATCTAGATGGCTCACAGAGCAATAAGTCACCTGAGAAGACCAAGACCCCTCGCCATCCTTTGAGCATCCTACACACAGTCAATATCCCTCTGAAATGGAACATGCCATCTGACCAGCACAGAATGCATGACATCATCACCAAGTGGGTCCTGAAATCTCCAGTCCTATGAATGCCACTTAAGAACATTCATTGCACTTAAGACTTCATTGCAACAACCTATGATCTAAAACCTGAGCCAAGACTACAGTCTGGGAGTGCCATGGTTAGCAGCGTGTATGCCACCTACACCTTCTATTGTGAACTCAGTGAGGAATGAGTTCACCAAGGGGATGGTGCTACAGCATTCATGAGGGATCCACCCCCATGACCCAGTCACCTCCCACCAGGCCCCACCTCCAACACTAGGAATCACATTTCAACACGAGATTTGGAGGAAATGAACATCCAAACCATATCAACTACCATGAGTCGATCTATCTCATTTGATATCCCCCAGCCCTGGCAAGGCTCCTGGTACAGAGGTGTATCAGGAAATGTGTGATGGATGAGTAACAGCCTTGCCCTGTGTCATACTAGGGGCCAGAACTAGGCTTGGTGAGTGGGTGCCTCTACGGATAAAACATCGTCACTCTCGGTTGGTGCTTTTTCTTCTGTACCTTGCCCTCAACACCAGGTCACATTTTAGCCTCTGAAGACATACAACATCTGTTGCATTAATTATTATAGGCAATAAATATTATAGGCAATAAATGTTATTCTTTGGCAAAATAAATTGCCAAAGAATAACAACTTGGTATAATTAGTTTGATGCATGTATATTTTTATCAGCTTTATCTGATTTGACCTCCTGTGGGGCAGAAAGCCAGACCCTTTGCCTGGCTCTCCATACCGAGAGTCCCTGACTATGCTTATCATTTACTTGTGGGGTAAGGAGTTCTGCTGGATATAAAGACATAAGACCAGCAGCTCTCAACCTCTAGAGCTTCAGAATTACCTGGACGACTTTTGAAAACATGCTTGTGAGAGCCTCCTTCTTGTAACTCATGGAAGCCCATCCACAGATAAACGGATGAGACAAATTGAGTCTGCTTGAATTGAAGGGAAAGAAAGATTGAAAAACTCCTTAAATTTGAAGGAGTTCTAGACTGTTAAGAGTGTTGGTCAGGTGCTGGTGGCTCATATCTGTAAACCCAACTACTTTGGGAGGCCAAGGCAGGCAAATCACTTGAGCCCAAGAGTTCAAGACCAGCCTGGCCAACATGGCAAAACCCCGTCTATACTAAAAATACAAAAATTAGCTGGGCATGTTGGCAGGCACCTGTAGTCCTAGCTACTCAGGAGGCTGAGGTGGGAGGATCACCAGAGCCCGGGGAGGTCGAGGCTGCAGTGAACCGAGATCTCACCACAGCACTCCAGCTTGGGTAACAGGGTGAGACCTTGTCTCAAAAAAAAGGGTGTTAACAAAGTGCTTGGATCTTTTTGCAAGCCCTTAATAGTATTATATTGTGTATCCTACTTTTCTATATGAGGTCTTAAAGGACAAACCTAATGTAAGGCCACTACAGACCCATCAGCAGCTCCCCAGAGTGGCTGAGGCACCTTTAAGTGAGAGTCGCTGCCTTCTGAGTTCCTGGGGTGGGGAGAGCCAGTGACCTCAATCCTTAGCCCCAGTGTGTTGCCATTTTTTCCTGTCCCTTTCTACGTGATGCCGAGGGTGGGGCAGCTGCTCCCTTATTAACTCACCTCTTGGTGCCTTGAGCTTAATTTAAAGCCAGGAGAGGAAGGAAAGATGGCATTTAAGCATTGTAACCAGTTGAAATTCAAACTTCATGCAGGCTTCTGCTGGTTTAGTCCATATCCCTAGGGCCACTTCTCTTGGTTTTAATGCCATAAAGTCTAGAAGAGTTTGAAAGGTGCCTCTCTGATGGGGGTGCAGGTGGGTACTCAGGGGTCTGTATGGTCATTTCTCCTCTGCTCCACGTGGTCATCTCCTAGATTGCAGTCCCACTAGTCATCAATTAGTCCCTCTGCCATTGCACACTTGCTAGTCATTATGTGTTGTGGTGCTGTCCTGAGGAGGTCATTTTTGAGACTCTTTCTACACAGGTTGAGACGAGTTCTCTGGAAGATGACTGCATCCTGTGACTTAAGCTAGAAAGGGTGAGGTTGTTCTTTGTGTCAGTCAGCATACAAGTTTTTGTGTGGACAAGGTTTTCACTTATCTTGGGTATATGCCTAGGAGTAGCATTGCTGGGTCACATGGCAACTCTATGTTAAACCTTTCAAGGAATTGCCAGAGTGTTTTCCAGAGCTGCTGCACCATTTTATATTCCCACCAGCAGCATATGAGGGTTCTGATTTCTTCATATTCTCACCAACACTTGTTATTGTTTGTCTTTATTATAGCCATCCTAGTGAGTGTGAACTGGTATCTCAGTGTGGCTTTGATTTGTATTTCCCTAATAAGATATTGAGTGTCTTTTCTGTGTTTATTGGCCATTTGTATATCTTATTTGGAGAAATGTCTATTTCAGTTCTTTGCCCGTTTTTAAAATTGGGTTGTCTTTTTATTGTTGAGTTGCAAGTGATTTTTATATATTCATGCTATGAGTCATGTATCACAGGAGTCTCCAACCCCCAGGCCACGGACCAGTAGTGGTCCAGGAACCAGGCCACACAGCAGGAGGTGAGTGGTGGGCACGTGAGCAAGGCTTCATCTGTATTTACAGCCGCTCCCCATTGCTCGAATTACTGCCTGAGCTCTGCCTCCTGTCAAATCAGCAGTGGCATTAGATTCTCACAGGAGCACAAACCTTACTGTGAACTGCACATGCGACACTTCCTTTTAAGACTCTAATGCCTGATGATCTGTCACTGTCTCCCATCACCCCCAGATGGGACTATCTAGTTGCAGGAAAACAAGTTCAGGGCTCCCACTGATTCTACATTATGGTGAGTTGTATGATGATTTAATTGTATATTACAATGTAATAATAATAGAAATAAAGTATATAATAAAGTGCTTGAATCATGCTGAAACCATTCCCCCCTCACCCTGGTCCGTGGAAAAATTGTCTTGCATCAAACTGATCTCTGGTGCCAAAAAGTTTGGAGACTGCTGATGTATCAGATAGGTGATTTTAAAATATTTTTTTCCCATTCTGTGGGTTGCCCTTTCACTTTCTTGATGGTTTGAAGCATAAAAACTTTAAATTTTAATGAAGTTCAATTTATTTTTAATTTGGTTGCTTGTGCTTTTGGCATTGTATTTAAGAAAACACTGCCTAATCCAAAGGTCACAAAGATTTGTTGCCGTGTTTTCTTCTGAGAGTTTTATAGTTTTAGCCCTTACATTTAAGTCTTTAATGCATTTTGAGTTAATTTTTGTATATTATGAGGTAGTGGTCCAGCTTCATTTTTTTCCATGTAGATATCCATCTGTCCCAGCACCTTTGATTAAAAGACTATTCTTTTCCTCATTGAATTGTTTTGGCACGGTTGTCAAAAATCAATTGACTGTCAGTGTGAAAGTCAATTCTGTTTCATTGATCAGTATGTCTGTCTTTATGCCAGTATCACGCTGTCTTTATTAGTTTATCTTCTACTAAGTTTTAAAATTTAGAAGTGTGATTATTCCAGCTTTGTTCATCTTCTTCAAGATCCTTTGGGTATTCTGGATCCCTAGATATTATATACGAATTTAAGGAACAGCTCATGAATTTCTGCAAAGAAGCCATGCAGGATCTTCATAAGGATTACATTGAATCTGTAGATGAATTTGAGGAGTGTTGCCATCTTAAAAAGTGTTTTGATCCATTATCTCAAGATGTCTTTCCATTTATTAAGATCTTTAATTTCCTTCAATAATGCTTTTTCATTTACCGAGTATGAATTTTATACTTCTCTTGTTAAATTTATTCCTAAGTATTTTATGCCATTATAGTGGAACAGTTTTCTTAATTTATTTTTCAGATTGTTCATTGCAAATATGTAGAAATACAATTGAGTTTTGTATATTGAAATTGGACCCTACAACCTGAACTCATTTATTCTAATAGTTTTTAAGTGAATTTCTTAGGATTTTCTGTATACAACATTGTGTCATCTGCAGATAGCATTCATTCTGGATGCTTATATCTTTCTTGCCTATTGCCCTGGCTAGAACCTTCAGTACAATGCTGAACAGAAGTGGCAAGAGCAGACACCCTTGTCTTCCTGATCTTAGGGGAAATGCATTCAGTCTTTCACCATAAAGTGTGGTATGAGCTATGGAATTTTTATCAGGTTGAGGATGTTCACTTCTATTTGTAGTTTGAGTGTTTTTATCATAACCACTTGCTAGTATTTAGTTGAGGATTTTTGAATCTATGTTCATAAGAGATACTGGGCTGTAGTTTGGTTTTTTGTGATTTCTTTGGTTTTGGTATCAGAGTAACACTGGCCTCACAGAATGGAATTGGGAAGTGTTCCTTCTTCTAATTTTTGGAAGAATTTGTAAAGAGTAGATACTGTTTAAATTTTTGGTAAGTGGTGGAATGGTTTTAAAGTGTGTATTTCCATTTCATGCCCAGTAAGAGTAATGTAGAACCATCCACATATATTGATCAACTGCTCTATGCAGTGACTTCTGCTTGGTACTTCACATGCGTCATCTCATTGAATGATGAGAAACTCTGTGAAGTGGGTTTCCTTTTTTTTTTTTTTTTTTTTTGAGATGAGGTCTTGATCTGTTGCCAGGCTGGAGTGCTGTGGCACGATCTCAGCTCACTGCAACCTCTGACTCCCTGGTTCAAGCGATTATCCTGCTTCGGCCTCCCAAGTAGCTGGGATTACAGGCACACACCACCACGCCCAACTAATTTTTGTATTTTTAGTAGAGACGAGGTGTCAGCATGTTGGCCAGGATCATCTCGATCTCCTGACCTCGTGATCTGCCCACCTCAGTCTCCCAAAGTGCTGGGATTGCAGGCGTGAGCCACCGTACCTGGCCAGGTTTCCATTTTATAGAGGGGGAAACAGGTTTATAGAGCCCATGATCTGTGTGGCTGTGAAACTTGTTGTCTTTGCCATATACCACACTTAGGATGTGATCACAAGAGATTATTCTGTGGGGAATGGTGATGGATCAGCCAGCCATGGGGGAAGGGAGATCTCAGGTGTGGAGGCCTGAATTTTGAGGGGGCACTGGCATGTGTTCCTCATTCTCTCCCTGCCTGTTTTTTGCAATGCTCAACTATGTCCTCATCCATGTCACAAAGGCAGGGATGTGATTTTAGTAGGGAAAATTACTTGACAGCCTCCTGCAGAATGAATCTCTTGGGGATCCAAGCACAAAGGTGAATCAATTGCAATTTAGCCCCCATGTTGTAAAAGACCCTTTCCCATCCTCCTCTATACCAACTAATGATTTCAAATTCTCTTAGAACACAGCTGAATTGTTACTTTTTAAAAACCCATACAAATAGTTGCTCTAATAATAAATAGCGAAAACATTTTTTAAAAACTTTCTTCACACTTTTTTTTTTTTGAGACGGAGTCTCACCGTCTCCCAGGCTGGAGTACAGTGGCATGATCTCGGCTCACTGCAAGCTCCGCCTCCCGGGTTCACGCCATTCTCCTGCCTCAGCCTCCCGAGTAGCTGGTACTACAGGCACCCGCCACCACGCCTGGCTAATTTTTTGTATTTTTAGTAGAGATGAGGGTTCACCGTGTTAGCCAGGATGGTCTCGATCTCTTGACCTCATGATCCGCCTGCCTCGGCCTCCCAAAGTGCTGGGATTACAGGCGTGAGCCACCGCACCTGGCCTCTTCGCACTTTTAATTCTTACTCCTCTTTGAGTAGACTACAATTTTTCTTTAATTAGTATTTTTTCTTTTATACCTTTTTTTTCTGGTAATAGTCACCTTATTTTGGTTTTGTCAACATCATCAGAAGTCCAACACTAGATTAGACAGTTGAATGTCAATAGCACATCATCTCTTTTCTAGAATTTGAACTGTACTGGTCCAATAAGACAGGTAAAGCAAGTGGGATGAAGACCAGAGATCATTTGTTCATTGTGAGCTTTTGGCCTTCCTAAGACCAGATTTGAGAGCTCAAAATTTAGTAAGACAGGCAAACAAATACAAAAACATGAAAGCTGACGTGGACCCAATCCCTGTTGGACTGAACAAAAGGGGATGAATGCGGGAATAAAGACAAAGACAAAAGAGTATATTTGGAAGAAGGGGTCGGGGGCTCCTTGCTTCCAGTAAACAAGGGCCCTAAGCTTTTAGCTCCCTTTGTATTTATTGAGTAAAAGAGATAGGGAGAAGGGGGTGGTTGTCAGTCAGCAGCTTGACTTGGTGCAGGCTTGCACAACTGCATTCTCTGAACAGTAGTCCAGATGTGCCAGTAGATAACCTCAAGAAGCATGGTGCCAGGGACTGATTGCACTCAGCAAACCTTCTGGTGGCAGGTGCAGATGTGAGTTTGCCCACATCCTGCATTCATGATAAACAGTTTGCTGTTGGATCATATAGCCTCAGTGGAATGCTGACTTGGTCATGATCCACAGGCCTTCAGCTCTCTACAGGCCTGTTATCTTTGCAAGTTCCTCAACAAGGCATGTGAGCTTGTGATAGACTTTTCATGACGTGTTTATGGACATTAGATGACCATAAATAGTGCTGAGCTCATCTGTCTTGTTTTAATGGGATTTTTCTTTCAGTACACAATTTTTCCTTGAAAACAAAAGAAGCTTTAACCAAATCAGTTTTCTTAAACAAAAAGAGCATTTACACATATCCAGTTAAAATTCAAATCCCACAAAAGGAGCCTCTCCTCTTCCCAGCATCATGAGACATTTTCCCCCTGTTGCTCTCTTCCAGCGAGTTGCAGACCTGGAGCAAGAAAATGCTCTCTTGAAAGATGAGAAAGAACAGCTCAACAACCAAATCCTGTGCCAGTCTAAAGGTAAGTACCAAAGCACTTGAGTTTTATTTGGGGGTTTTAATCTCTTTTCCTCACTGACTTCCCTCAAAGACTCCTAGCAAGCGTGCAGTTAGACTAGAGGCTACAGTGGGGAAAGGATTTTAATAGAGGAAGATGAAGAAAGAATAATGACCTTTAAGATCCCGCTAGGATATTTGGCCTCAAGAGTCTAAAGAGGTGAGACACGTATAATGGGCAACATAGTACATGAGACTTGGAGTCAGGGAGGCCCGCACTGGAAGCATGATTCTGCTGTGTGCTTCTGTATGGCCTTGAATAGGCTTTCAGTTTGTTCCTCTACTACATGGACATAAAGGTCCAGACATCAGGGGGCTCATGGGAGGAATGAGGAAGAGGCTGCACGTGAAGTGCTTAGGAGGGTGCATGACATGCAGCGAGCACTCAGGAGCTGTCACCATCGCTGGGTTGCACATTTGTCTTTCGTGTCCATCCACTTGTTATGGTTTCTTCTACCCAGTGGGTCATCTGTTAATGTTTACTGAAGAAAGGGTCTTGAATCAAATCCCAGGTCAGCCTCTCTCAAGTGCCCACCAGCTCCTGGGCTGCCATCAGTCCTCATGTGCCACTCGGCTGTGGAGGAGCAGGGAGAGTCCACAGACCCCAGTTTCTACTCCAACTCACTGTGATTTTGAGCAAATCCCCTTCTCCCATACTCAGGTTCCTCATTCATGTCACAAGAGGATGGAACCACATGACCTCACAGTCCCACCCAATATCAATCTTTTTGAAAATGTGAACTGTTTTTAAATGTCCTTTTAAAACAGTTTTCTGTCAATGTGAATAAGTTTTGGCAGGAGAGTAGCCCATCCTTCTCTGTTTGCCTTCCTTCCTTTTACCCCAGTCGCCTTTAATCTCCCTGCACTCCTAAGAACTGAAAGATCAGGACTAGGAAAGGAGTGTGGAATAAGCCTTCATTCTTCCAGGAATGCTGCCAGCAGTTGCTGTGACAGTTGGCAGAAGAGAGGCTGGGGCATCAACTGAGGGAATTCTCACCTACGCTGCCAACTTCTCTCTCCCCATTCCCTGAGAGCAGGGTCTTTCTCTCCCTCTCTGAAGACTAAGCCAGAGTAATGAGACTCACCTTTGCTCTGCAGTAGGTGAGGAGCATAATAGATTCATCAAGAACCTCTGATGAGCTCATCATGGGCAGCCTCTTAACAAGAGATTAATCAGAAAGCATGAGTCAATACATGTGAGGGAATCCATCCAGAAAAACTGCAGCTTATCATGTTGCTTTCCAGATGAATTTGCCCAGAACTCTGTGAAGGAAAATCTCCTCATGAAGAGAGAACTGGAGGAGGAGCGATCCCGGTACCAGAACCTTGTGAAGGAATATTCACAGTTGGAGCAGAGATATGACAACCTTCGGGATGAGATGACCATCATAAAGGCAAGGGGGGTGCTTCTGCTGTGCCATGGCACAGGTCCCCGGCTCCTGTCCAGCTTCTGACCCCGTGATCTTAGGCACTGCTTTCTGATATGTGATGCTCAGTCCATGTGTCATATGTGCAGCACTTGCCATTACTGCAGAGAGGCAAAAGTAGCTGGGCTGGGTGATTCATTCCTGCTGACAGCTCCTTTTCCAACTTTGGGGTCATGAAGATCTCAGTTATGAGTTGAAGGAACATTCCACCCAAGTGTGTTATCTTTCCTGTTTCCTGTTATGGGAGCATTCCTGTGTTGAGACAGTAATGGGGTGCGGGAGTTCTCAGCTTCATTAGTGTGTGTGTGGCAGAGAGCCCACAAGGGCCTGATTGTGTCTCCTAATCTGATGAGATGCAGTATACATAGAGACAATTTTATGATATTTTAGGGTCTGTCATTCTTTTTTACCCCATGTAAACATTTCCTCCAGAAATGAGTATTCAAACAAGATGGAGTAAGTTAATTGCATAGAAGCCAGGAAGAAAAGCTGAATAGGAACATCCAGAGAAGTCTAAAATTGTCCTACCAAGCTCAGTTTTCACACTGACAGCCAAATCAGATGCAAGAAAAAAAAAGTATTTTTAAATGAACAGTATAAATAGTAAACTATTTTTAATATGCTACTATTTTCATAAAATTTGGGGAGTGCAGGTTGAAGGGAGGGGCCATTCTGGGCAGGTGTGGAACATTCCTTTCAAGGGAGAAGTGGGTAATGTGACTGCCTTTGTGCATTTCAAAAGCAAGACTGGGAGTGAAAGGTTTTTCCAGGACCTCTCGGAGAAATTGACCCAAGTGTTAGGAATTTGCATTTCATTAAGAGATGAAAAGTGGATGACTACAGTAAGAACTGTAGGTGAAATGTTTCATAGGACTAGCTCTATTTAGCCATCATTCCAAGAAGCAATGATACCTATTCTTGTTGACAAATTAGACAGAAAGATAACTCTAGGGCCTGCCACCATGAGAGGTAAATTCTCATGAACATTAGTTCCTAATGAGCTATCACATTTTTCTTGTTGAACAGCAAACTCCAGGTCATAGGCGGAACCCATCAAACCAAAGTAGCTTAGAATCTGACTCCAATTACCCCTCCATCTCCACATCTGAGATCGGAGACACTGAGGATGCCCTCCAGCAGGTGGAGGTGAGTGATGCAGGCTCTTGGGTACTGTCCTCCTCCAGAGGGAGTGTGTGTTTTTTTCTGTGTGGAACTGTCCAAGAGAAATTTACTCTTCTGCTGATGGTGACCAGAGTGCCCAGGGGCTAATTCTCAAAAGCAGGATCACTTGGACTACAGTGGATTTAGAGACAGTTCTCTGGAGTTAACACTTACTGTGCAAAGCAATACATTATTGTTCACCTTACGCCCTATCCAGAAAGGAAAGAAGAAGGTGGATCTCTGATTCCTTTTGAAAAACCAAGAAACTGATGCAGAGAGGTGAAATAGGTGGTTTAAGAAGGAACAGCTAAGTCATTAAAATAGATACAACTTATCCCCACTTAATATCATAGTGTATATGGTAATATCAGTAAATAAACAAGAAAATTGCCCCCTCACTTAGAAGCTGGATAAAACTCAGAACAACAAAAAATATTTGGAATGAAAGTATGCTGGGTGACTGTATCTTTGTTGGTAATAGCCTCTTAGTTGGTCGCTAAATATATCACACAGTGGAGTGTGTGGTCTGTGTGTAATTTTGTCAAAGGTACAAAAGATACAATTTTTCCTCTGGCATTTGAAAAAAAAAATCACAGGCACGTGTGTGCGTGTGTGTGCGTGCACACACACACACACACAACCTTGTAAAGTATGTGGAAATAACACGGAAGAGAGACAGAATAAAAACAAATGGGTTTGGAGCAGTTCTTTGTGCAGGATCTCCCGGTCAGTGCTAGAGAAACAGTGGTGACTGAGCCAGAGAAGTCCTTGCCCTCGTCTGACAGAAAGCTAGTCAATGAGCACTTAGGGAAGAAACATGTGATATGATTGCAGGTCCTGCTAAGTGCTATAAAGAAAAATAAGAGACCATGAGCAATAGAGAATGCTGGAACAGAGGGTGGAGGGAGAGAAGGAGGTCCCCAGTACTGAAGGTCTCCTCTCTGTTGTGCGGTTCTGCATGGCTTGCTGCCTGCCGGACGCACTTAGTAAGCCTTGCATAACTGCTGGCTTGAGACGCTTGGCTTTGCATTGCGGTCTTCTAAGTCTAGGCCCCTGGAGGTTTCAGTCAGCCTCAACTCCAGGCTTATCACCCTGGTGTTTGTATGTGTGACTATCTACATGTAGACATAAGCATTGTCATCACGGGGTTTATGTTCTTTAAGGAAGCCAAGACTGGTCCAGTGCTGGTTAAACATGAAGCATTGGTGGAACCAGTGCTCATTAAATCCTGGTGGAACCAAATTATATTGTCTCACATGTACATACATGTGCTTAAAAATCCACATGGATGTGCTCATACACATTACCCATTCACAGGCAGATACACGTGTTTGTACACCCCTATCCCCACACATTAGGGTCCTGGAGGGCAAACTCAGGCATGAATCCAAAAGGAACAAAATCTGGGAAATAGATGCTTTAAGATCTGTTGGATAAATAGGTTCCGGGGCAGAGCAAGCATTGATTCCATTTCAAGATGCAATCAAGTGATGGCTGACAGCACATTGCAGTGATTGGTAACCACGCTGATTCTTCATCAGGAAGTGCTACGTCCCAAGTTCTATAGTTTCTCTGGTGTGAGACCATTTTCCAGAAGTGAGCTCTTTTAACTTCCAAAGAAAGTGCCTGTGTTTTTATCCATTTGTTCTTGGAATATATGATTGGTCATTTTAAGTGGCTCACACAGGAGGAATATAAATGGCTGAGACTCAGATGTTATCTGGACAGAAAATGAGCCTGGAGCACCAACTGTGATATGAGAAATGTTAGTTGGTTGTCATTGGCTTTGTATTTGAGATGCAAATTGATGTTTGGGAGGAGAGAGGAGACAGATGGCTGATAGAGAGGCAGGCAGTGAAGTGCTGTGTGTTCCCTAAGGCATGTATTTAGGAAAACCTTTTTTCTGCGCCTGTCTTCCTTTGAAGGAAATTGGCCTGGAGAAGGCAGCCATGGACATGACGGTCTTCCTGAAGCTGCAGAAGAGAGTACGGGAGCTGGAGCAGGAGAGGAAGAAGCTGCAAGTGCAGCTGGAGAAGAGAGAGCAGCAGGACAGCAAGAAAGTCCAGGTTTGTGAAGGGGCTGCAGTGCTCTTATGGTGCTTGGATGAGAGAATAATCTAGCTCATGTGTCCAGGGCTCATGTGGCATGTGTGACCACATGGGATTGTGCTCCTGCTAAGTCTCAGAGGGCTCCTACTTAGTGCATTGGAGTCATGCTGAGTCTTCTCTGAATACCCCTACACCACCCAGCTGAATAGGAGTAAGCTCCCTCATGCCCCGGGTTTCTGCTGGTGAAGCTAGGGGGAAGTCTGTGGCATCATCACCTACTTGCAAAGAGGGGAGCTCCCTGCCAGGAGGACCAGGGTGTGTAATAAGAGTGTAAATACAGCAGAAGTCAAATGTTCACAGAGATGACCTATCACCCTTTCATACCTGGGATCTTGCATGGGCTTGGGTTCAGCCTTTTTGGGTCAGAGGCAGACCCAGTGTGTGTCACTCACTCTCCTCTCTCATGGCTGCACCCTTGCCTCAGTCCAGATTATCAGCAGCCTCTTGGGTCTAGAAAGGATATTGTTTGAAATCTTAGTAGCCCTAAAAGTAATCGTTCCATCTCAAGGAACTATTGGGCACCCATGCTGCATGCAGAACTATGCCAGTGCCAGGCACGTAGTAGGTACACAAAATGTTCATTAAAAGACAGCAGATAACAATATAAGAGAAATTCCCAGCCATTGAGGAATTTAAATGTTATGAGGAATTTAGATGTTATGTCTGGGAGAACTGGACATAACACAGGTGAAAAGTAAAAAATAACATTGGTAGCACTTAAATAAATGCAAGTTGAGTGCAAACAGGTTGGTGCCATAGGAGTAGGGAATCCATTGACTATAGCAGTGCTAAGGAGGAAAGAACCATTTATTTCTTTGGAGATAGAAGGACCACTTCTAAAGGGTACAAGGCCAATTCTGCCATGGGTTATATCATCAGCTGACCTCATGGTTTGAAAAAGGCCTTTGGTATGTTCTCAGGCCGGAATTATTAATTGTGGAGTTTGACACCTACCCCATGTTCTCAATCCCTACCCCTTCCCTCACTTCTGTGTCCAGTCATTTTTTGCAACACCTGTATTCCCTTTGCAATCAATTGTGATACAGATTCCGATCTATATTGCTAGCAAATTCTTGGTTTTTTTCCCCCTGAGCAGTAAGTGGGGAGGTAAATCTTGCCGATGGGTTTAAATTTCTTAGGTGGACTTGATTCAGAATGGAAAGTGAAAAGATTAGGTTTCTAAATGACTCATTGAATTAGAAGGAAAGCTGCCCTGACAGGCAAGTGCAAATCAAATCTATGAAAAGCTACACAGATGACATCAGACGGTGCCTGATGTACAAGTTCTTGGCCTATCCAGCTGTACCTAAAGATTCATTCTCCAGGCTCCCCATTGCAGACATGCCAACTAATTTTGGAATCTTGGCTTTAGAACCTCTCTGGATACCAAATAAAAAAGGGTATCTCTTTCCTCCAAAATAACCACTGAACAATAGTTAGAACTCTAGGGTTGGGCCATAGCTCTGTCATGCATATTAAGGATCTCTCTTTAGGAAGAATGGCCTTGTTTCTGACAGTTTAAGGAAGGAAAGGCAGGAGTGGGTTGGGAGAGGGTATGGGATCTCTCTACAGCACCCTGAAATGGAGCTTTTGGAGGTCAAGTTCTTGGATTTTCTGTTGCTCCAAAGAGGGATCCTGAACTACCTGGGTCTTCATTCTGGAGAGAGATGGCTCAGGTCTCAGCTGCAGAGAGAGGCCATGCACTGAGTGAGGAATGGCAGGGAAGCCCGTGGGATGTACCATCAGTATGGAGTGACTGAGGCGCCGTGAGGGTGGGGCCTCTATGACAGTCTACTGTCAGTGAGTAGACTCCCACCCATCCCTTTGACCTCCCACCCATCCCTTTCTCAAGCCTGGCAAAGTCACCTTGGCCAATAGGGTGATTCCTATGGGCTTCCCACTTACAAACATGACTGCCAGCCCATCTTAATAGAGCCCCTTGAGTCTGAGTAGGTGATCTCCATTTTCTGAGAATCTAGCGTACTCAATATCATCCACGGACACATGGCAAATCCATGCTACATAGAACACAAGTACAGAACTCTCACCGGAGCAGCATGTTGAATGCAGACCCTGGACAGCCACAGCCTCCTGTACCACTGGTGGTGGTGGTGGAGGCAAAACAAACACTGGTACCTGGGAGTGGTTTTAACCCCAGGTTGCAGGGCTGGAAACAGTGCGGTAACTGTAGGCATCCTTCAACTGGGAGGAGTACAGGAGATGCTCAGATCCTGTTCCCGTCTCCAAGCCTGGGGCATGCTAGTGCATCCACAGAGGGAGGACTTAACACTGCTAGCTAGCACATAGGTAATCTCATTAAGTGATGTGTCCATTTTTACCTCCAAAAATCTATCTTATTCAGGGACTAACACCCACTACTTGAAATTACTCCAAGTAGTTAACCATTTATGAAGCTGTTTCTACCCCTTCTCATTGGCAATTTAAGTCTAAAAGCAGCTAAATAACTGAGGAATTATTTGCTCAGCTGAATCCTAGTGAGTTGTTATTCCAGAAATTGCCATAGACAAGCACTAGCTTTGGAGTTCTGATGTCAGACAGCATTACAGAGTGTTGTGGGCCATCTCTACTACCTGCGGTAGTGTCATGGAGGAAGCAGCTCTCTGCAAGGTGCTTAGAGTTTAGTTGGGAAACAACACACTGGGGAGCTTTCCTCCCTCATAAATTGGAACGTAACTTGTTAGCCTTGTTACTAGAGACGTAGTTTTACAGTGTGTGTTAGCTTCCTAGAGCTGCTGAGACAAAACACCACAAACTGGATGACAAAACAACAAAAATTCATTCTCTCTGAGTTCTGGAGGCCAGAAGTCAGAAATCAAGGTGTTGACAGCCTGTGTTCTCTTGAAGCCTTTAAGGGAGAATTTGCTTTATGCCTTTCTCTCAACTTCCCATGTTTCTGGCCATCCTGGTGTTCCCTGCCTGGCAGCTGTGTGGCTTCAGCCTCTGCCTCCATCTTCACGTGGTCATCTTCCCTATGTCGTCTTCTGACTGGATTAGTGTCCACCCAAATTACCCCAGCTTAACTTGATTACATCTGCAAAGACCCTATTTGCAAATAAGGTCACATTCACAGTTTCTAGGGGTGAGGACTTCAGAATATCTTTTGGGGGGCAAAATTCAAGCCATAACACAATGCTATACGTATTCAACCTATAAGTGCCTGTGGGGACCATGTGAGTGAAGGTGGGGGTGGGGACAGGAGGGAGGTGTTGATGGAACACTTCATGGTAGGCTGGAGTGTTGAGCTGCACTTTGAAGGTGGGAAGGAAGTGGACTTGTGGAGGGTGGGGGTGTTGGGTATTCACGCACAGGCAGGATGAGCAAGTTTGACCACAGTTGGAAACACCTCTGTGGAATATCTTGTTCGAGGTCCGCGCTTATCTTTGTGTCTCTATCCATGCAGGCAGAACCACCACAGACTGACATAGATTTGGACCCGGATGCAGATCTGGCCTACAATAGTCTGAAGGTAAGATTCTTGGGGGACAGGCTTCCTGGAACGCTCCCCTGGCAGAGGGCAGATGACAAATCTGGGCATCAGGAAATCAGGCCCTGAGCCCCAGTCTGCTAACAAGGAGAGCAGTAAGCAGGTAGCTTCCCTTTTCCATGCTGTAGTTTCTTTACCTTTGGAATGAAGAAAAATTTGTATCTACTACAGGAATGATAATAAATACATAACCTACCCAATACAATTTCAGTTAAAATATGGTCACTAAAAATCACTTAGGAAAAAAATCAAGGCTTGCATGGGCAGACATAGGGCAGAGGGATCAGCCAGTGTGTCCTCTGCTGGCACGCAGGGAGACAGGGCGGTAGAACAGTGGGAGGTGAGCGGGTCCCACAGCAGGGAGGAACGCACAGAAAAGGGGCTTCAGAAGAGGCCCACCCCATTCCCATCCTCAAAGATGTAGTAATGTGGGAATTTAGCCTATCTGCCAGTCACTTACAGGACTACAAATAACTCTGGCTGGTTGGTCTGAAGGTAGTGAGTTATCTCAATGGGCTGTTCACAGTCTGTTACAAATCGAACTCCTTGTTCTATTCCTTCCCCTGTCTTACTGCTGCACTTGACTTGTCAAAAAATAAAAAACTTGTCAAAAAATAAATAACTCTGGTAACAGCTACATTGCCCAGGAGAACAGCCTTGAATCATTCCCATGGCTTATTTCTAATTTTTTAAAGTGTGGTAAAATACACAAAAATTTACCATCATAATTAACCCTTTTTAAGTGTATAGTTCAATGGTATTAAATACACTCATAATATTATGCTAGCATCTCACCAGCACTTATCTCCATAACTCTTTTCATCTTTTAAAACTGAAGCTCGTACCCATTAACAACTTCCCAGTTCCTCCTCCCCCAACCTCTGGCAACCACAATTGTACTTTCTGTCTCTCTGCATTAGACAATTCTAGGTTGCTCACATAAGTAGAATCGTATAGTGTTTGTTTTTTGTAATTGGCTTATTTCACTTAACATTTATGTCCTGATAGTTGATCTCTATTGTAGCATGTGTCCATCTTCTTTTAAGACTGCGTCCCATTGTGTGTATAGGGATCACACTTTGCTTATCCATTTGTTAGACATCTAGGTTGCTTCTCTGTTTTGGCTATTGTGAGTAATGCTGTACTGAACATGGATATACAAGTATCTCTTTGAGACCCTGCTTTCAGTTCTTTTAGGTATATACCCCGAAGTGTAGAGTTGCTGGATCATGTAGCCATCCTATTATTAATTTTTTGAGGAACTGCTGTACTGTTTTCCATAGCAGCTACACCATTTTACATTCCCACCAGCAGTGCACAAGGGTTCCAGTTTCTCCACATCCTTGCCAACACTTAGTATTTTCTTTTCTTTTCTTTTCTTTTTTTTTTTTTGATAGTAGCTATTCTGATAGGTGTAAGGTGATATCTCATTGTAGTTTTGACTTGCATTTTCCTAATAGTAATACTGAGCATCTTCTCATGTGTTGATTGGCCATTTCTATGTAGTCTTTGAAGAATGTCTTTTCAGACTTCTGCCTATTTCTGAATTACGCTGTTTGGGGTTTTGTGTTGAGTTTTAGGAGTTCTCTACATACTCTAGATATTAATCCCTTATCACATACATGATTGGCAAATGGTTTCTCCCATTCTGTGGGTCATCTTTTTACTCTGATAGTGTCTTTTGGTGTACAAAATGTTTAAATTTTCATGAAGTCCAATTTGTCTATATTGTTGCCTGTGCCTTTGGTGTCATGTTTAAGAAATCATCAAATCTGATGTCATAAGGCTTTTGCCCTATGTTTTCTTCTGAGAGTTTTACAATTTTAGGTCTTACATTTAGGCGTTTGATCCACTTTGAGTTAATCTTTGTTGATGATGTGAGGTAAGGGCCCAACTTAATTCTTTTGCTGTGGATGTCCGGTTTCCCAGAACCATTTGACTTTTTAAACAACCAGGGCCACACAGATGGCATAGGAGGGTGTATCATAGAGATCTCCTTCTGGAGTTGTTTATTAGACTTACTTTCCTTATGTGATATTCTAAAGATTCAAAACCCTCCAAGGAGCCTGGGAGTCTTTCAGTGGGATAAATGCCTGCAGCAAGGGGACTTCTGCATGCCAGCCTTCACCCGCCTTTCCCAAGGGAGGCTTAGCGCCTGGGGATGAAAATGAGCACGTGAACTATTATAGGTAGCACTTTCAGGGCATCAATCCCACCCATCCTTTTAGAACTAATGAGAGGGGCCCAGTAGTTCCCCAGGAGTAGATGTGGGACTGATGGCATCAGCATCGCTGAGCTTACTGGAAATGTAGATTCTCAGGTACCCGCCCCAGACCTGCTGAATCAGAAGCTTGGGATAGGGCCCAGCCATCTGTGTTTTAACAAGCCCTGCAAGGGATTCTGTTGCCCACTCAAGTCTGAGAACCACTGTACTACCCTACCCATGAAACTGCCTCCCAGACTCCTGCATTAAAATCAGCGCAAAAACTCCTCCTCCCATTTAGCTGTCCTTGAGGAAGATGCCCCTTCTTGATTTTACAGGCCTCATCTCCACTGCCAAGCATGGGGCCTGGCACAGAGAGGGCCCAATAAATATTTGTCTTAAACTGCCATAAGTCTAAATAGCTGCTCCACTCTGCTGCTGTTGACTTAGGCCAGGATTCTGAGGGTGTGAGACCTGGTTTTCCCAGCATTGTCTCTGATGAAATGATTTTACTTGTGGGCCTTGTCACAGAGGCTGGTCCCGGGGACCCCTGGGGTTGAAACTACCCACTGAAAGGAAGTACTCATGTTGAAGAGGCTGGCTTGGGTGCTTCTCAACCAGGCCCAGCCCAGACGTTCAGGGGACTTTATTACCACTTACTAGTATTTTTTATAATAATGGAAATCGGGCTCTTAGGCAGAACACTGTCAGCTTATATTTAGTGAGCTCAAGCTGTGCACATCCCTCCTGAATGCTCTGAAGTGTGCAAAGGGATGGGAAGTGTACTGTGCCCTCCAAAAGTATAGACTGTACCTGAGCAGGTAAGTCAAAGCGCTAAAATGATGAGTCAATACACCTGGCCACTCAGCTGCCTCTTCCAACCTGATCCTTATCCAGTTGGATTTGAAAAAGCTGCCCACAGGTAAATGCATAAGATGAAGCTACTCTAGGAAGACCCCTTGACAAGTAGTGATTTTTTGCTTAAACCCTTTTACCAGAATTTTAGAAATTTCTGCTGATCCTTCTGGAATGCAAAAAGTAACTGCAGCTCTCGGCAGAAGCACATTGACTACGTACCCTGCACAAGGCTTAGGTGCCCCCATTTGGGGTAAGGTCATGTAGAAGGGTTCTCAGGGCCAGTCACTCCTGCAGAGCATTGTCCCTGGAGGCCTGAGTAGGGTGGATGGAAGATGGGTCTCCCTGCAGTGACTGTTAGCCCTGGCCAGTGTGCAAAAGCAGAGGAGAATGAGTGGTAGGGATGGTGAGGGCAGGAGGGGTGGCTCTAGGGTCAGCAGAGGGGGAAGCTCACCATTCCCTGGTGCCTGAGACAGGCCTGGTAGTCAAAAAGAGCCATGACTGTGCTGACCTGGAAGCTGGCTGGGCAGACAGACCCTGCTTACGGCCAGCAGCAATGTTGGTTTTTCTTTATCGACGTGCTATCAGCCAGAGCTGGATTCAAATCAGGAGATGGTACCCACTGACTCAGTTTGTGCAAGAATGATAGAGAACTAAGAGTCCAGCTTGGCACTTAAACACTTTTCACCTCAACTGACTATCCAGCCATTGGCTTATCCAATGTTGAACGTGCATCAGAAAAGACTCAATTGAGAAGATTCTTTGAGTGTTTTTTTTTCTCCTTAATGTGTCCTTTTTATAGACATTTTTCATTTTATTTGTAAATTTATTAAAGTAATTCTGTTCATCTTAGAAAAATTTTAAAATACAAGAAAATCTAGAGAATTTTTAAAAAATCCATATTCCTGCCACTTAAAGGCAGTCTCTGATATTATTTGGATATTTATTTCTAATGCTTTTTATACGCATATTTATATAGTTGTTATTCTTCTTTTTTTCTCACTATAACGAGCATTTTTCTACATGTCTTTGTAAACATGATTTCCATGGTTGATTACAATTTTATGACATGATTATCACAATTATCCATTCTCTAATTGATGAATATATTCTCATGTTTTACTTTTATAAATAATCCTGTGATGAAACTAGGCTTTTTTTGAGAGAGAACTGGACTATTTTATTAAAATTCCTCATAATTTTAAAACAAACTGTATCCATTACTGTTTACTGTGGCTAGATTTGTGAGAGCCATTTTCACAACTTTAGCTTGTTTTATGGAACACGGATCAGTTTTACTGGTTTAAAATCTTACAAAGTTATAGAATGGTGGTATAGTGTTGACTATATATAGAATTTCCATGAACCCTTATTCAAAATTGTGCCACCTCCAGTGGTAACGCTCATCCCGTGTGAAATATCTACTTTGTAGTGGTCATCGTCATAGGGTGCTTTCCAGGGATGGACTGAAGTTTAAGAAATAGACACCCAAACTCTCTATAGAAAGGTTTCCTGCCCAGTCCAATGTCCAGCTAACCTAGGGCTACCCAGGGACAGGAAATCGGAAGCATGTGGTGTGCAGGGCCTCAGCACACTCTCCCGGGGCAGTTTCACCCCCACCCACCCACACATCCTCCCAAGACTTCAGTCCTCACCAACATACTGATCCATCTCTAGCCCATAATTTCAACTGCTCACTGCACTGTGGGGACTACAGCTGCACAATGTGAACCCTGAAACCCCATCTTGTCTCAATAGATGACACACGTCACCCAAGCATCTAGACTTTCTTCCCACTCACTTCCCACATTCAAGCAGTCTCCAGGTCTTGACAATTCCACCTCCTAAATCTCTGCATCTCATTCACATCTCCCTCTGCTCCCTGCCATGGGCCATGCCATGTTGTACTCCAGCCAGGTGGCCCATCTCCCCATGCAAACCAGGGAAACCCTTCTGAGGCTCTGCGATGACCAGCTCACTGCTTTTTCCTGGATCCAGCTCCCTTCCCTGGGTTTTGGAATCTCTTGACCCCCACCCCCTCTGCTCTGCCTTCTGCATGACAGCATTTCCCCGGCAACTCCTGCTTGTTCTCCTTCTCTAAGGCCTTTGTACCTGGAGGCCTCTTGTCTGTCTTTTTCACATAGCTAGCTGTTCCTGTCCTTTAGCTGTCAGACCTGTTCCCTCCCCTTACCCTCTGGCCCTACCCCTCTGAGTCAGTGGATGGCATTCTTCTGCGTTCCCCAGTCACTCTGGATTCACTCATGTCATGGTGTGTTCCAGGCTGCAGTGCCATGATCTGTACTTTAGTGTAATTGATAGGTTCTAAGCAGGTGTTGTGCCTGCAGCATCTAGCACAGTGCCTGGCCTGAAGAAGGCAGATGATGATTGGTGGGAGGCAGGGCCGGGGAATGGGACTCCCTTATTCTTCAACTGGAATGGCATAGCATTTGGGTGCATCAAAAATATGTCTTTCACACAAATTCATCTGTTTCCATTTATATGAGGTACCTAGAAGGGTCAAACTCAGAGACAGAAAGTAGAATGATGGTTGCAGCAGATGAGGAGTGGGGATGGGGAGTTCATGTTTCATGGGGACAGAGTTTCAGCTGGAAAAGATGAAAAAGTTCTGGAGATGGATGATGGGGATGGTTGCACAACATAAATGGACTTAATGTAAATTAAGTGGACTGTGCATGTAAAAATAGGTAAGATGGGGCCAGGTGCGGTGGCTCCTGCCTGTAATCCCAGCACTTTGGGAGGCCGAGGTGGGCAGATCACAAGGTCAGGAGATCGAGACCATCCTGACTAACATGGTGAAACCCCATATCTACTAGAAAAAAAAAAAAAAAATTAGCCAGGCGTGGTGGTGGGCGCCTGTAGTCCCAGCTACTCAGGAGGCTGAGGCAGGAGAAAGGCATGAACCTGGGAGGCGGAGCTTGCAGTGAGCCGAGATCATGCCAATGCACTCCAGCCTGGGTGACAGAGCGAAACTACATCTCAAAAAAAATAAAAAATAAAAATAGGTTAGATGGCTAATTTTGTGTTTTATATTTTTTACCACAATAAAGCATGCATATTCTTTTGGCACTGTTGGCCAGAAAGGATGATGAGGGAATGGTAGTGAGCCTGTGGGGGAGGAGAGGGGAGTGGAGAGGAGAGGTGATGGGTGGGGGACCAGTGGGGTATGGTTAGGGGAGATGGTGTCCAGGAATGGTTAGAGAATGGGATAAATAGAAATGTCACAGATGTGCCCTGGGTAGAAATCCTTGAAAAACAGCCAGAGCTTTCAACCAACCTGGCTCTCTTTGTCTTGAGGCACAATCTCACAGCTGAGTAGGTCCTGGCGTGGCTGTCAGCACAGGCACCCAGCCAACAGCTGTCACCGAGCTCAGTTCTGGCCTGTCACGGCTGGAGGAAACCTTAGCCACCAGCTGTTCTCACTCCCTTAAGCCACACCTGAGGAGGCTAAGGTTCCAGGACTGTGCAGTGTGCACCTTGAGCCAGGAGGGGACCCAGGGCTGCCTCCACACCCAGTGCTCCTCTAGCATGTGACACTGGCTCTCCTGAGGATGGCCTTGGCTGCCAGAAGATCACCCAGGCACTGAGGGGATCCTTAACTCCTGAACTTAGTAAATAGACTCACCATAGGCTTGGTGACTCATCAATGATCATTATTAATCACCTTATTTTGGGGCCCTCATCATGTCTGCAGAGTTTCTATCTCTGTGCATCGTTCTAAATCTTCTGGAAATCACCACATATATGGTGGAGTCATGGGGGCGCCCTGGCCCTCTGTCCTGGGTCAGTCTCTAAACTTGCTGTGAGCCTTCCCCTCCCTGGGCTCAGCTTCCTCACTCAGCAAATCAAGAGATTCATTCTCCCCAGCGGTCTCCTGGTTCCATCATGCTATGGCTCTGTAACGAACATGCAGCCAATGCATACTCATCCACATCTTTGGGTTTCCTTTGGGAAATTTTGAATCTCATGTATCCCAGGGTCCTGCCGGCAGTTTGTGTGTGATCATCAGACCTCATCTCAAACACAAAGTTAAATGTACTATCCAGAAAATATGAAGTATGTTCCAAAGTTGAGTTCCAATAACACATTCAATTCTGTATGTAGGTATTTTTCCTCTGCTGACAGTGACAGTTGGTGGCTTTCTATATGACCAAAACAACAAAACTGTGTCCCTGGTGTATCCTCTAAGTCTAATTAGTCCAGGACAAAAATGATGCTTCCTGAAAAATAGGGAGCAAGGGGTTCTCTGGGCAAATAAATTTAGGAAATCCTGCATTCTTGTATCTTTTCTTGGAAAGTCACAAAGTGTGTGAACATATTTGGATTCTAGGAATTCTTATGTTTACTATGTCATTTAAAATTGTGAGCCCAGCATTTCCACAAGGAGGAGTTTCACAGCCAAACGTGTTTAGAAACACGAACACTGTTGAATCACTTGGGAGACTGCCGCTCTGGAGGCATCGTGCAGGTGCTTCACACTTGTGACTTGAAGTCATGAGTTCACATCCAGGCCCCAGCTTTGACTGCTTGCTGATGGCAGTCAGAACTTTCCATGTGTTTCAACGTTTAAAGAGCGAAGTTTCCCAGTGGACAAAAGAAGAGGAGGAGGGGAGGCCCACACAGGGAGAGGGCCCTAGGGCAGGGAGTAACGGCAGCGGCCCTTGGGCTGTTTTCCAGAGACAAGAGCTGGAGTCAGAAAACAAAAAGCTGAAGAATGACCTGAATGAGCTGAGGAAAGCCGTGGCCGACCAAGCCACGCAGAATAACTCCAGCCACGGCTCCCCAGATAGCTACAGCCTCCTGCTGAACCAGCTCAAGCTGGCCCACGAGGAGCTCGAGGTGCGCAAGGAGGAGGTGCTCATCCTCAGGACCCAGATCGTGAGCGCCGACCAGCGGCGACTCGCCAGCAGGAACGCGGTAACAAGATGGCGGCCCGCGGTGGGGCTGCTGAGGGGTGACCCTAGGTGGTAGATTAGGGTTTTTTTAATGTATCTTTACCCACGAGGGTCTAAAACCTGAAAGAGCAGAGTCTCTCGCTGTGGGGTCTCCTCTAAAAAGGCAGAGCAAAAGACTTGCTGCCCTGTGAGCATGACCTTCCCTGGGGGATGCAACTACAAGCTTCTAGACTCTTCTGAAGTTAATATGATACGAAGATGTTTAATAGGTAACCTCAGGGTGGCCTTTTCACCTCATACCCGTTGCTGTTTGCTTTCTGAAGTGGAGAGAGTCATTGTGCCTTCTCAGTCCCCCAGGGTGGCAAGTCCTAGTCACTGTATTTTCCTAATGTTCTCACTTTCTGGGACAGACTAGAGCCAGAGGATGGGGACAGAGGCCACGTGGGTCACTCCATGGGCTCTAAAAGCCTGAGCCACTTCTGGGCATGAGCCTCGGGACAGCTGGGGTAAGCAGGTGCTGACAAGTGTGGAGGATTCCAGCTGAACCAGGGTCTACCTGTGTGCTCTGGACTTGGGTGCTCTATCCTCCCAGGGGCACCTCCTGGCCATCTTCCCCCACCACCCCACATGCAGCTCTGTCTTAGCCTGGCCTCGTTGTTCTGTGTCTCTTCCAAGGTGACCTTTTGGAGTCATGTTCCTGGCCTGGGTTTGATTGTGGTTATCTCTGTTCTTTCCAGGCCTTTGTCTTTTCCCAAAGACATGTTTTTATACCTGTTTGTATATAAAGCCATTTTGTGGCAATTGTTTAACCAGAGTTATTTTTTTATCTGGGGCTTCCTAGGAGCCAAACATTAATGCCAGATCAAGTTGGCCTAACAGTGAAAAGCATGTTGACCAGGAGGATGCCATTGAGGCCTATCACGGGGTCTGCCAGACAAACAGGTAAGGCGGCCGCGGAGAAGGGCCCTGCCCAGCCGAGTCTGTTTGGGGTTTTCCTCAGGTGATGACCATGTGCTCAGCATCAGAGAATTATTTATTAGAGGACACAGAAAGACTGACTCAGAACCCCTGCCCTACTGTTAGCTCAGCAAGGCTCGAGCAACACACTCAGCATCTAGAGCCCAGGTTCCCTGAAAAGGATTAGGAAAAGGGAGCTTCCCTGGGAGGATGACAGGAGTGGAATAGGAAGGTCTGGCTGAGAACAGCTTTTCTCCTTGAGAGGACGCTGGCTGGGGAGGGGGATGGGGGGTGGCTAACTGGCAGCAGAGGGCTGCCTAGCCACTTGCTGCAATGCCCTTCTCATGCATGCAGTGTTTGTCACACAGTGGGGGCCCACCCTCTGTCATTCAGAACAGATGGAACCCAAGCTGGGCACTTGGGGGTGGAATGGGAGCATTTCATCTCCACTGTCTTAGCCAAAATGAGATCTCCTTGGATGTGAGTTTAGCAACAACTGTCCCCTTGAAGATGAGCTGAGCCAGGGTTAGGGCAAGCAAGAGTGATTGTCTGAGGGCAGCAGCAGGGCCAAGTGTTGTCAGCAGACAGAACGCAGATCCCCAAGGCACAGTGTCTGAGAAGGTGCACTGCGGAGTCCACTCCTCACAGTTTAGTAGTGGTCACATGACTGATATGTGCCTCAGTTGCCTCATCTGTGAACTGGGGACAGCCATAGCGGCGTCCTTCGTGTGGCTTTGGGGAAGATGGGGTGAGCTCCTATCATCTGTGTAAGGGACTTGGGACGGTGCCTGCCTGTGGCGCGCACATGATGAGTGTTACTGCCGTGATACCGTTATCATCTCTGCTTCTCATGCCCCTGTGGGCACCTATTTTTAAAAACAGAGCTGGCTGGCCGAGCATAGTGGCTCACACCTGTAATCTAAGCACTTTGGGAGGCTGAGATGGGCAGATCACCTGAGGTCAGGAGTTTGAGACCAGCCTGGCCAATGTGGTGAAACCCTGTCTCTACTAAAAATACAAAAATTAGCCGGGCGTAGTGGCGGGTGCCTGTGATTCCAGCTACTCAGGAGGCTGAGGCAGGAGAATTGCTTGAACCCAGGAGGCGGAGGTTGCAATGAGCCGAGATCATGCCATTGCACTCCACCCTGGGCAACGAGAGCAAAACTGTGTCTCAAAAAAAAAAGAAAAAGAAAAAGACGGAGCTGGCCTCTTCCCTGGCTACCTTTCTCTCTTACCTCAACTGATAGAATGTTGATCAAGTATTTGTTCAAAATTGGTGAAAATAGCAAATAGCAAACATTTCCCAAAAATGTCATTAGGTGGCACTGTGAGTGCAACTTTAAGTTTTTTTGCAAGAATGTCACAGTCACTGAAGACTTCTGGTGCTTTGATTCCCAGATCTTTTCATCCAGTCCCTCTTTCTGCAGAGGAGGAGACTGAGGCTCGGAGGGGTGGAACAGCTTAGGCCTGCGGGTGGCCTGTGCCTGAGTCACGGTAGAATCCGGAAGGCCTGACTCAAGCTGGGGCGGCTTCCAGCCACTGAGTGGGTAATCAGAAATTGAAGGTGGTGTCGCAGGCTCCAGGAGGAAATTAAATTTCTTTCAAGAGAGGTATAATTCTTTTCCCCAAAGGAGGGAGAAAAGGAATGAAGGTGACTCACTCAGTGCTAAAACTGGAGTCAAGATTTAGTCATTTTAAATTATCTTGGGTTGAAGATGATAAATGAGATGAATAAGAAAAAGCCCAGGTGATATTAAAGTAGAAAGGAAGAAGCAGCCGTGTGCTTGGTCTGACAAGCGGTATGCGTATCTCCCCGATCTTCAGAGCCGTCACCGTTGGCAGCCCCTTTTATTCATGCAGCGGTTGTCAGGGATCCAGACCCCAGTTTAGGTTTTCCCAGGGGCTGCTTAATACCCTGGATTTGTCTTCCTTTACAGCAATAATAATGATGGTGATAAAATAAAAATAGCTTTTATTATATCTTAAAATAATTCTGTTCCCAGCAAGCCTGGTGTACAATAGGAAATTAATAGCCTGTGAAACTGAGTTAAGTACAGAAAAGGAGCCGGCTGCCCTGGGGAGTGGAGGCCTGAAGAGCCAGCTCCACAGTGTGTGCTGCACCAGGTGCTGTGGAAGTGGCCATGGTGGGCCTGCCTCTCTCCCAGTCTGGCCTTAGCTTTGGGAAGTGTTCATGATTGCTGCGGATCCCAGCATTGAGGGAGGAGAGGCAGGGAACAGGGACCCAACTGGGATTCTGTGGAGCCAGTGACAAGGGGATTCCCATTACCATGAGGGCCACCCTGGCAACTGGGGTGCTTTGGAGATAGACAGCTGCTCTGCTTTCCTACAGTTTTCCTGTAATGGAGAGTTCTACTGCTTAAATTATATCTACACATGTGTGATTTGTAGGAGACCATTTAGAATTTTGATGACATCTATCCTCTCCCTAGAAGAAGTTACACTTATATGCTGAATTTTACTTAGATTTCTGGGGGCTTCCATCACATTCCCAGTCGTAGCCTCTTTAAGCATTCATGATCCTCAAGTTCAGAACTTTTATCACTTGCTAACCTTCATAAGTTTGTAGAGTTTTGTTCTGGTCCCTATAACTGTGTCTTTTCCTTTGTTTTGAACTCTGGGGAGAGAAGCTATTATTGAGGGGCTGCTCTGAGAGGAGCTGCAGGAATGCAGGTGGCACTTCTGCTTCCACAAAGCTTTCTCCTTTTTTACCTCTGGGAACTAAGAGACACCAGCATCATTGTCACCATTTTATATATAGGAAAATGAAGGGGCAAGAGGGCTGTGAACATGAGCTGGGTGCTGGGCAGTTTGTCTTCTTTTCAGGGCTGTATATGGGAGAAGGATGGGGAAGTGGGTTAGGAGGGTACAAGTTGCCACTGCCCTCAGCCCAGCCTCACCTTGGGGTGAGCACTTAAAGTCAGAGGTAGGGGCAGGAGTGTGGCCAGGGCTCTGGTCTGGCTCTTTGACAGTGCTTCTTTGATTCCTCTCCACTTCTACCCAAGCCTTACCAAGAGTGTAGAACTCCAAAGTGAGTCTAGTGCATTCATGAAGTCCCAGAAAACCTCCTAGCAGCTCCTCTCTAACCAGCAGTTCCCCGGCAAGACAGGAGGCCTCCAGGCATTGCCACCTGGGCTTGATCGGGCGCACCTGGGGTTATTATTCACACCCCCCCCCCGCCCCCGCAATACACACACCAGGGGCCTGTCCAGGACAGCGGAGACTGTGTTTGACAAGGAACTGTGTGCAGTCTCAAGATTTGCTTGGAGCTGTTGGCTCATTTGACCTTGAGCCTCGACTGCTGTGGGCTGCCTTGCTCAGAATGGCAAAGAAGGCCGGAAGAGCTGGCTTCTGCCCAGCTCCTCCCCCAGAGGGCCCAGCTTTAACCCGTCCTGACTAAGAGCTCTTGGCTTTTTTCAAGGAAGTGATCATTTCCTTATGTTTCCCAAAGTTCTGCTGGTCCTGAGTTGGCAGCACAGTTTGGGTCTGCTGTAATTTCATGGCTGGGTCATATCAATCCACAAACCGTTCACCCTCATGTGGCCAGGCCTAGGGCCTCAGATGTTTCTCTGTTGTTCCTGGCGTTTGGAGTGTGCCTTCCATTTCCCAGAGGTCCCAGGGAATATGCTAGGAGGTTGAATAGAAAGCTTGGATATGAACTAAAGAAGTTAGGCTATCTGTGGAGCACGCAGGGGGCTTTTTAGAACCGGGAAACTGACCATCTCTGAGCTGGCAGGAACCTTGTCTGTTTCCCCAGGAAGGCAGGTTCTTAACTGTGGTGGGGCCATGATTGGTAGATCCTGTTTTTCAATATCTTCACAGAGGCAAAGTAAATATTATCCTAGGCCTTGTCTGGCTTTTTATATGATGTGGAAGAAACCTTTGCAATAAGGTTAGTAATTAAAGATCTGGAAGAAACCTTTGCGATAATTCAGTGGGCTGCTTTCACTTTACCCATAAAGAAAGAGAGGCCCAGGGCGTGGAGGTGATTAGCCCGGGCCATGGGCTCATTACAGGTAGGGCTGGGAGTTGCCCTGATGCTAGGTTCTCCAGCCAGTTTCCTGGATGCCGAGCCTCACTGCCTCCTGTGGCTGAAGACTGACTGCAGCAAATTAACTTATCTCTGTGTGTCACAGTAGTCTCTCTGTAAATATTTGTAGATTTATTAATTGATATCAAGGACTTACATTTTCAACAAAAAATCCTGAGCCAAGTAGTTTGGACTTTTTCTTTTCCCACCAGGAGGTGGCGCTCCCTCCCTGGCCTTGGCCCATAATGGCCTAAGTGGAGCTGGAGGATCTCCTCCAGGGGTTCTTTCCTCTGGGAACCAACGGCTGAAGCAAGTTGGTTGACTGGTTTTTAATTTACTTGTGTGTCTGATTTCCTGAGCACTGTGGGCTGCCGGGGCTGCACAGTTCTCTACTTTTATCTTTGTCCATAGTGCCTGGCTTGTTACAGAATTAAGAGTTCTGGGAGTATGGCCCTGTGAGGCTGGTGGCCTGGGCATTAATCCTAACTTCCTCGTTGTGTGAGTCAGCTTCGCGTGCCCCACCCTAGAGAGCTCTGCAGTCTGTAACTCTATGGGGACAACAGAGGTGAGGTGACCCTCTGAGACAGAGCCCCAGCAGCCCCTCCCTGGGGGGTGGGGGGCTGGAGGCTGGAGGCTGGAAAGGAGCTTTAGTGCAAGGTCTGAAGACCCTGGGTCCTGGCGCAGAAGTCAGTGTCTCTGGTGTGGGAAAGGAGGTGGGTGGAGCCCAGGATCCCTGCACTTGTTCCCTTTGAGTGCTGATGCTCTCTACTTCCGGCCCTCCCCGAGAATCACTGCAGTGGTGCCTACAGTCCTCCAGTGAGCTGTGCCTTTGGGTTAAAGCACCACCCATGAAAGGCCCTAGTAAAATGCAGGCACTAACACCTGAGACGGGATGATGCTGAGTTATGAGTTTGGGATTTGTTAAAGTCTGTGTTGATGTAACGATGGAAAGGTATAATGAGGCACGTCTGACCCCCACTTCCTATCGTGGCCTGAAACAGTCTCTCGGGTTAAACATTAAAAGAGCCCTGGCTGAGGAGGAAGTCCCTTCAGATGTGGGGGGCCTTAGGATTTTATTTTTGGTTTACAGATGGTTTGCCCCCTGGGAATGAAGACGAGGGGATTAGGGGTCCTCATTTAGGGCTGTTTGGATGCAGCTCTTGCTCCATTATTCCTGCCTGGAAAGCTGGAATCTGGCCTGCAGGAGGAATACTCCAGGAACAGAGGCTGTTAGGAGCAGGGAGGTGGGGCAGAGTCCTGCTGGGGGCAGCAGGCCCCTACCTGCCCTCCTCCACCCAACCCTGCTGGCCCTTGAGTATCTCTGTGTGCCCAGGGCTGTGCAAGTTGAGGACCTAGGTGGAGGTGGAACGCTGGACACACCTGACCTCCAGGAGCTGCCCTTGCTGGCATGGGGCAGACACTGGGTGACTTGGAAACAGCAAGAGAGTTTGCATGTAGAGGGGTAAGGAGTCCTGCTTTCCCAAATTGAGTAAAAAGTGGTAATGCACCCCAGTCCTAAGGTCAAGGGGAGATATCATTCAGTTCTCATCTAGGGCATCACAAAACTTGTTTTAGCTATTTGAGAAAGACCCTGCAAGGAGAGCTGGAGTTAAGATTAGTTAATATTTTTGTGCCTTTAAGGAGTCTCAGAAAGATCTGCATTGAAAAGCAGGTAGTGTCTGCAGTCTCCTTCCTTACCCTGGTTGGGCCTGACGTCCCCCAGGGGCTTCCCATGCTGCTCTGCAGATGCAATGTCTTCCCTACCATGAGCCTGCTCACTGCCTGCAGCTTCCTCCATGCACACTTAGGGTTCTCTCCTCCCAGCCCCTTTTGCATCTCTCCCTGTGCTTGTCTGAATCAATCTGATTGAGGGAAGCACCATGTGTGAGGCTATGTGAATGCTTCCACACTACCTGCACTGCTGCCTTGCTGCCATGCTGCCATTTACAGAGTTACCAGAACAAGCTGGCCCTCTGCTGTCTCTGGGGCAGCATGCTTTCCCACCTGGGGTTATTAGCAGGCCCCACATGAGACCACATGAACCCACTTCCAAGACAGTACCTGAAACCGGAGGACTTGTGGGAGAGATGCTGTTTGCAGGTGACAGGAGAGGAAGAAGGGAAAATGGGAGTTCTTGAGCCTTGCCTTTTTTTCATTTCCAAACCTTGGCTAGAATCGCCTCACTTTCCAGGACTCCCTGCCTGCCTGTCTCTTCCCTCTACACTGGACACCCTGTTTTTCTGTCCTTTGTTTCTAGCAAGACTGAGGATTGGGGATATTTAAATGAAGACGGAGAACTCGGCTTGGCCTACCAAGGCCTAAAGCAGGTTGCCAGGTGGAACATATTCCTTTCTTCCTGTGTCTGCTTTGTCTGTTGTGCCTGCTCATGTCTATGCTTAACCGTTTTTCAGCTACAGTGGGTGCGAGAGCACGGGGAACAGTTGGCATGCAGTCTGGCTGGTAGCCCCTGTGGTTGACCATCTGTTGCTGTGCCCAGGCTGTGCAGATATGACTGAGGGTGGCTGGTTGTTTGGGTCAAGGTGATAGCATTTAGCGGACCTCAGGAACCACATGGTCCAGCCCACTTGTTCTATAGGTGAAGAAAGAGACAAGTGCAGGAGGTCACAAGGCGGCAGGCACACAGCTCTTTAGAACAAGGCTGAGAAGGAAACATACCTCTGGGGAATCCTGGGCCTGTGCTGCTTCCACACTACATATTGGCCCTCCTAACTGCAGGATCAGCCAAAAATGTCTGCCTGATCTGTGCTGCTGGCTGTGCTCCAAATGTAACCTGTGCCCCCCAGAGCCTGCCATCAGTACGTGTGCTGGTCCTGATCTCTGGGACTCCCTGGAGCTGATGGCAGCCAAGTGCAGTGCATTCGCCTTGACATCTGGCCTCACAGCACCTTTGTGGGGTGGGGACACTGAAGCCCGGAGGGTTTAAGGAAATTGCTGGTGAAGCAGAAGATCCAGAATTTGAACCTGGTTCCAGCTGATACCAGAGTCTGTGCCTGAAACCCACTGGCCCTCAGCAGTGGGTGAGCAGCTTAGCCAGACAGGGTAGGCATGCACCGAAAGGACACCATGTGATGGTCACACCATAGGCCTGTTGACTGCAGGTGGGTTTTAAGAGCTGTGGCATAGCTTTGCCTATTGGAGCCTCTCAACAAGAGATGGACTGGTGGTCATTGAGCTCGCTTTCCAGAGAGGAAACCGGGACTCAACAAGGTGGCATGAGTGCTGGACCCAGCTCCCTCAGCCAGGTGGTGGCGGAGCAGGAGCCAGAAGCCCTCATGCTGCTTCTCCTTGCTGCCTGCTGAGGATGTAGTAGCGGTACCGTTGCACCAAGAGCATCTCTTCTTGGAAAAAGAAAGTTTACTCAGCTGATTGACAGGGTAGTGTTTCTCTGGGTTCAGATGTGGCCCCACAATCTGTGAGCAAGGTGACATGGTGGGTCTGTTTCCTTGTGAATGGAATAGGACCTTCCTCATGGGGCATTATAAGGAATAAGGTTAATACAGGTGAAGTACTTTGCACATGCCTGATATGTAACCACGGAATAATAAATATTAGCTGCTACTTCTATTACTATCGTGGTTACTATTCAATAAGATCAGATTTCTGTCCCACCAAGTAGTTGTTTTATTGGAGGAAGGACCCTTGTATGAAGCCAGGTGATTCCTTATGCCTCTCCATCAGCAGATCAGATGTGGCTTCATGAATCGGCAGCTGAATGCATTAATAAAGCACAGACCTATGAATCAAGAGTCCTGGTTTCTAGAATCAGCCCTGCCACTGGTCATGGCCTCAAAGCTCTTTTGGCCTTAGTTTTCTCACCTGCACGATGAGGTGGCTAGCTGAATGTTTAAGTAGGAACAGACCCTGGCTGAGTCACTCAGCTACAGTCCACCTGGAGAATAAGACTTGAACAGTGAATGTGCTGCACAAGGCAGGAGAGAAATCCTCAGGGCAGCTCGCCTAGAACCCAAGAGTGTCTGTTCTCTCTCATTAAATGTATAACTAATTGGTGACTACTTTTAATGTGCTTACTGTAGCCAATATTGGATATTATCTAAATGCTGTATTTCATTTAAAATCCTGATTTAATTACCCAATTATCCTCCACAAATCTCATGTTATTTTTGTTTGGTAATAGGTAATATCGCCTGTAGTGAATGAGTGATTTTCTCAATCACTTCTTCATTCATGTAACTTTGTTGAGGAGCCACTGGGAGTCAGGTGTTACACCCAGTGCTGCTATGGAGCTGACTCAGCTACATAAAATGTGGTTGCTTATATCAACAGTGTAGACTTTCCCTCTCTCTCTTGCTTCCTTGTAGACATGGTTCCACCTGTCTTATGACAATTCTCGCCTCCCAAACCATCAGAACTGTAAAAAACATAGCGCCTTCCTCCAGGGCAGCCACGGCCTCTTAACAGCTGTCCACTGGGCACAACCAGGTTCCTATCTGTGTGCCTACCTTGGTCATAATCGTTATTTGCATCCCTGGAAGACACTGGGTGGATTTTTTCCATGTAACCATGTCTGGAAGCTCTTTACAGTACAGTACCTCTCCCCCAGCACCCTAGCTTTCTTCCATATGAAGCCTGCTGCACTGAATCAGAAAGCTGGTTTAAGTAACTGAGTCCAAGAAGGACAGCATCATGGTCATGTTAGCATCTAACTTCCTGAAGATGAGGCTGCCTATGAGCCTTCATTAATCTCTTGCCTTCTATTATGATGGGAGCATTGCCCAGGTAACTGGCACCTCCTGGTCTTGGGCCTTTTGACTTAGAGTCTTCTGAGACTTCTCCTCAATCTTTGCAAGATCTCTAGGTCTTTCTGCGTCTTGTCATGACACCAGCTGATCTTACACCTTCCCCAAGATCATTTGCAAATAGTCTTAGTTTTCATTTTTGGCTGGAGGAAACTTGTATATAAAAATTGTATATGTAATAATTGTATATATAAAATGGGGCTAGTAATAATGGTAAAGATAAAAAAGAAAGCGGCTAATATTTTGCCTAAAACTTGTGGAGAATCTGCCACAGGGAAAATATGTGAATAATATAATTAGCTCAGTTTTGCCAGAGTTTTATCTTAAGAAGGAGGTTCTTGTGGACTTTGGGGCAGATGTACATGTTTTTACTTAAAAGATGCTTTAGAAATGTATTTCTGTTGATGGACATTTTGACAGGGAGACAGTCTTTCAATCCCAAACCATTAAACTATGCTCACAGAGTGAGGAACAAGGGTTGAGAAAAAGGCTTAGGACCAGAAGTGCCTTTGGCCTTGGTTTCCCATCATCTGAGAGGAGGACAGTTTGGCCTGCTTGCCTCGTGGTCCCCATGGCATATGTCTCCTGCTGCGTTCATCCCTCTGGGGGATGTGCAACCGCTGCTGCTGTATGCTTGGCTGCTCCCCTGTTGTGTTTCTGCCTGTGTCCCCTCACAAAGGGGGCCCTGGCCTGGGCCACATGCTCACCTGTCCTCTCCCTGGCACAGGCTGCTGGAGGCTCAGCTGCAGGCCCAGAGCTTGGAGCATGAGGAGGAGGTGGAGCGTCTCAAGGCCCAGCTCGAGGCCCTGAAGGAGGAGATGGACAAACAGCAGCAGACCTTCTGCCAGACGCTTCTGCTCTCCCCAGAGGCGCAGGTGGAATTCGGCATCCAGCAGGAGATATCCCGGCTGACCAACGAGAATCTGGTGGGTAGCCATGTCTAGTGGACCCCAGCTTTGGGAAGTCATGTTCTGGAAGCAAATGGGATCAGGATTGCCTTTGGCAAAACTGACAAGGTTCATGACCCTTGGCCCTATAGTAGGAACAGAGATTCTAGAAGTCTCCAGTCAAGACCCCTTCACTGGAGCTGAAAGATCTCAGACAGCCTCACTCCTATGTCTGGGGCCTTGTTGTTGGCTAGGGGGCCTCACCTGCCTTCTTGCTGAATTTCATTGGTCTGAGCTGCTTTACCTGGCAGCTGGCTTCCAAGAGGATGAAAGCAGGAACAGCGAGACCCCTTAAGACTCAGTCCCAGAACTAACTGTTGCTTCTGCCCATTGATCAAAACCAGTCTCATGGCTAGGCCAGATATGGTGAGAAAGAGATTCTACCTCTTGAGGGGAGGAGTAGTGGAAGAAGTTGTTGGGGGCCTCTTTGCAGACAGTCACCAAAGGAACCCCAGCAGATGCCAGAGAAATGGAAGACAGCCCCTGTCTTATGAGAGCTTGCAGATTGGTCAGTAGGGGAAGCAAGGTATGTAATAAAGAAGAGAAAGTAGATAGTGTTTTTAAAAGCATGATTCTGCATTGAGTTAACAATGAGTATTACAGGAAGAGAATAAATGGTGGGGCGAGCTTTTGGGAGGATGTGAGGCTTGAGCTGAGACAGGAGGTATGAAGGGGATGTAAATCATGGAGACTGGCAGAGGGGGAGGGAGAAGAAAAGCATGGACCAAGGCACCCAGACAGGAGTGAAGGCAGTCGGAGGGCGGGGCTCAGCAGTGCTGATCACCTTCTGGAGCTGAATGTGCCTGCAGAGTGCAGCATGTTCATGTGCCCACAGTGCATCCAGTCCAGGAGTCCAGCCATGGCTGTCATTTCACTTTATAACCAGATCATCTGTGGTTGGGTGGCCAGTTCACTTGATCCCAAGAGGAAAAGTGGGGCCCCAGACTCACAGCTGAATAGCACTTACATACACATGATCTTCCCTCCCTCCCTCTCTCTCCCTCTGTTTGTCTGCAAGTCACTCTCTGTTGCATATACATGTGTTACCTGGTGGCTTTATGAAAAGAAATGCACCATATTAAAGAAACCTACCTGACCAGCTTCTTCCAGGTAGAGGAGGCAGCCTAGGAAATGCATTTGGTGGCCTATGTTCCCTGGAGGGCCATTGACTAAGTAGTGCAGTGAACAATCACCCTATAAAGAGGGCTGTGCACCGTGCAGGTACTGCGTTAGCTCACGGCACACCAACACAGGGTTACCAAGGCCACACTTAGGAGAGTTTGTGAATGGAAAGAGGTGGGTAGTCTTACCTTAGGAGTCCTACCTTAAGAGAGCAAAAGAAAACAGTGCAGTGGGCCCCTCTGCTGGGGTGGTGACACTGGGGCATGAGTAGAGGCCTGTGCTGCTGGCCGGGCGAGGAGGAGGAGGGCTCCAGTTTGCAGCCTGCTGAGAGACTCCTTGGAGAACGTGGTCCTCATTTGCCCAGACAGAGGCTGGGACCCCTAAGGAGAGCCAGCTGCAGCAGGTTTCAGGGGCTGTTGGTGATGTATGTTCACCTGCTTAGCAAGCATTCCTGCCTACTGTGTGCCAGCTGGTGAAGCACTGACCTCTGACAGAGAGGAGACCGTGTATACACAAGTAACCACAGCACAAGGTGCTTGGCAGCCTCATGGAGAGTGTAAGGGAAGTCAGGGGAAATGGCTTGAGGCTGGAGTGGTGGGGAAGGTGTCTGTGTAGAGGGGAAGATGTGATTGTCCCTCCTGGTAGCAACTTGAAAAGTTTAGAGCCATCTTCAGATATGCTCATTTTTCATTTCCAAGATTCCTTATGAATTGAACTCATTATTCTGTAAGCTTTTGTAATTTTAGGCTTTAGGACTTTGGGCCTTGGTGTCTCCACAAGTTTACAACCACTGTGGCCAGCACTGTGTTCCCTTTATTTGTTCTAAATTTGTTGATTTCAAGCTTTAAAGATTCCCAGGTGGTTCCAATACCCCTACAAAGTTTGGGAAGCATAGCTCTATATAATTCCCCTTAGCACATTAAGGAATTCAGCCTTCTGGGATTTGTAGGGGGTTGGGGGTTAGACACCCAGGCATGTCTTAGCACAAAGCCACCATTAATACATGGATCTTTACAATCACCTCTGCTTGAGCATTTCGGGAGGGGTATTGGATTTTCTGGGCTTTCCTGAGAAGCTGACTGAGATGTCAGAGCTCTCAAAGACAGGAGTCAAAGCCTGGCCACTGAATTAATCTTTCCTTCTTGAAGCATGTGGTGTATAAGATGTTGCAAATTAGCATTAGAGCATTTATTGTCTGTCCTCCCAGGGTGTAGTGAAGGTTTTCAAAGTAATGGTGGAAAAGACACAAGAAATACTTTATCTTGTGGATTTGGTAATGTTGTACAGAGGAGCTTCGGACTGATGGTGGTCATAGTACCAGCGTCCTGGTCCCGATCTGTTCTGGAACAGCCCTGGGCTCCCCATTCACTGGGCTGGCCAAGTCTTGTGGCCCCAAGTGTTGGTTAATCCTTTGCAAGAGTCAGAGCTGTAGCTGAGGATTCAGTGGGATTGGATCTGGACAGGGTTATATGAGCACGAGGCGGGGTGGCAGTGCAGTGGAGCGGGGGAGCCAGGGGCATCACATGCTTTGGTGCTGCTTGGGAAGGCACCTAACGGGGGAGATGGAGTCTGAGTAGAACCCAGGGTTCACAGGAGACCTTCGGTAGCCACAGAGAATCCTGGCTTAATTTTCTCTAGACACCTGGGTCCTTTCCACCAGCTGGCCTCACACAGAGGCCATTCTTAGGTCACTGAATAAGGGTTTTACTGTCTGCCGCCTCTCCTGTCATTTAAACTGGGTTTTTAGATGCCTCTCCATTTAAGAAGTATTTTTAAAGATTTGCTTCTTTATCAAGATGAATAAAGTCCCTAACAACATCTATAACTAGGTGTGTAGCTTGGGATGGCCACATCCCTGGGACTGGGCCAACTCCTGTCAACAGGCTGATCTTAAAAAGTTGTCACCCAATGTGATTGTAGAGGCTTCACCATGGAATACTCGCTTCTGTCTTCCTGTCACTCTCTAGTCACCGAGGCCAGCTCTAATGGTGATGGAGCAGGGCTCCTCTTCTTCTCTTTGTGTCCCTGGCCACAGAGGACCGCTGCTCAGCTGGGATGGAGGTGACATTAATGACAGCAAACTCCTCCCTCAGCGGCTTGCTGTTCTAGGTCTCAGTGGGCTGATGGGCTTCCAGTGGCAACAGCTGCTAGGGACTGGGGCCACACCAGTGTCCTGTTTTGCCTCTGGGCCCTGGATAATCTCACTTGCCCACTTGCTCTTCCAACCTCCCTGCCCCCTGCATTCTCACACCTCTACCTGTCCTTTCCTTCCCAGGGCGCTGCCCGCCCCACCCTGGGACTCCTAGGCTGAGTGTGTCTCCTGGGGGGTTGGCATGGCAACCGAAGGAGGCTTGGCTTGGGGAGACTTGGGATTCAGCAAGGCGCCAGAGAGCCTGACCTGGGAGGAGTCTTGCCTTGAGAGAATGGACTCTGACTCATCATCTCCCACTTCCTGAGTTCCAGAGCAGGTGGCAACAGCCTGTGAGGAGCAGCTCTCCTGGCAGCGTCCCTGACTGGCGCATTTCTGACGGCTGCCCACGGGCCGCACTGGCCACCTCCCACTCCAAGCAGGATTTTACCCCCACCATCCCAGGCCGGGCTGATGTCTGTTCTCACACTGCTTCCTCTGCTTCCAGGACCTTAAAGAACTGGTAGAAAAGCTGGAAAAGAATGAGAGGAAGCTCAAAAAGCAACTGAAGATTTACATGAAGAAAGCCCAGGACCTAGAAGGTAGGGGGTTGTGAGTGAGTGTGTTTTGTGAATCAGAGGTACACTTGGCCACGCCTGTGGGTGTGAGCTGCCTGCCTGCCCTCTGCACATTCTTCCTACTTCACTGATTTCTTGGTAGCTCTGCCCAGTCCAGCCACGCAATAGAAGTCAGATCCCATGAGCTTACACATCTGCAGTTGCCAGAATATGGACAAAAGACACTTGAATTCAGCCAGTTTGGGTGCTTACTCTGAGCAAGGCTCTGCAGGGCTAGAGGAATGGGGAACCCAGAGGTGACCTGGTGGTCCCTGCCCTCAAACAGCTTGAAGTTGGAGGCAAGATTGATGTGAAATAATGCTGTGTAACACGAAGACCTAAACCCCAAGGTCCTCACTCCATGCTATGGGGTGTCAGGATTAAACTTCCAGTCTGGGATCTTCAGGTAGAGATTTTAAATCACTCTTCCAGAAAGACCTAGAATGTTTTCTCCCTCTGACTCCCTGCTGCAAATCTCACGGTGTCACTCTTTACATATGTCACCCTGCTTGGAACCCTCTTTCAGCCCCTCACTGCTTGGATACCCCTCCACATCCTTCCACCCTCAGCTCAGGAGCTACATGCCCAGGGCTTGAGTCTCATCTTAGTCCTGACCCCACTTGTGTGTTGGGCACAACCCTGATCACAGTTGTCATTTTACCTGTTTAATCTCCTGCTCCCCTAGACTGGAAGCTCTTAGAGGACAGGGATGTCTGTGATCTCTATCCAGGGGGGACACTTCTCTTCATATCTGCCCATGTGCCCACCAACTTTGGATTTGCTATTCCTCCAGTTCTCATTCTCCTAGTCTCTTGGCTTCAAGCTTTGCTTACTCCTAAAGACCTATCACTCCCTCTTTTCTGATGTTTCTCTGTGTCTGCCCCTACCCTTGTATCCAGTTCTTGTCCCCTGTTCCCAGATTGCTTAGTAGCTTTCCAGTCCTGTTTTTTCACAGCACTGTCTGGCCTTTGCCGTCACCTTATTGCCTGCAGAATGAAATCCCAGCCCTAGTCTGCCAGCCTTCATCCTCTCACACTCTCCCCCATCTCCACTCAGAGCCTCCCTTCAGCCACTAGGAGTTCATGGAGCACCCTTCCCTGGGTGTCACTCGTCCTGGTCCTCTTCCATTGGTCCTCTCCCAGTGGATCAGCCTCTTTGAACCTGGATGTGAGAGTCCCACCCGCCCTTCATCCCACCTCTTCCGTGGGGTCCTTCCAGCCCCACCACCATCAGCACCCACCCTTCATCCCACCTCTTCCGTGGGGTCCTTCCAGCCCATCACCACCAGCACCCACATCACACACTCCTGGCTTGGTACCTGACTGAGCTGTGTCGTAGTGTTTCCATGTGAATGTACAGATGTGTCTCCTTAGTTCAACTGGCCAGGGACAGATTAAGCATGCCATTGTATCTGTTCCCATGCTTAGGACAGCATTCCGTGTGCAGTCAGCACTGAGATGTGTTTGGGAATAACGCTGTGGTTGCCCACTGTCCCTCTACCACGGTGTGAGGCTGAAGAGAGGCCTGAGTGAGGGTTGACCAGGCCTTTATATCCTCAACCCTGCCACTGAAACTCTTCCCAAATAGTCATCATCTTATGTAGTTGCAAAGACTGCACTTGGCAGCTTCCTAAACCTGAACCTGCATTTAGTGGCTGAGGACGTGTCCTTACTATCACCATCACCACCCTGATCCACTGCCCACAGGTCACAGACAATGTCCAGGCCTTGCCCTGAACACCTGGTTTGCCCTGCAACTGCGTCATGATGGCCGCGTTATGGCCACACACAGGGAACTGAGTGTAGTGGGCCAGGCCGAGGCCAAGCACTTCCCAGAAAAACAGTATCTCCTTTCCTTAGAAGTCAGTAGGGAAAGAGAAACAGCTGTGCAGGAGCGGAGAGAGACCATGCTGGCTCTCATCCTTCACAAGTTTTCTCTGGTCTGAAACCTGCCTGCTGCCTTTTCGGATGTTTCCTCTCCCCTTTCCGGAGTGTGGACCCCAGTGCTGGATGCTGAGCTCCTCACACTTGGAGTGTGGCTCTGGCTGCAGGAACAGACCCTGCAAAGAGAGTGGAAGCTTGGAGAACCCAGTATGCCCCCTGCCCCAGGTCCCATCCTCCACCTGCCAGAGATGCCCCTTCCCCCGCCCCAGGTCCCATCCTCCACCTGCCAGAGATGCCCGCTACCCTCAGGCCTGCAGCTGGAAGTCTCATCCATGCTTCCTGTTTTCTTTCCTGCTCAGCTGCCCAGGCATTGGCCCACAGTGAGAGGAAGCGCCATGAGCTCAACAGGCAGGTCACGGTCCAGCGGAAAGAGAAGGATTTCCAGGGCATGCTGGAGTACCACAAAGAGGACGAGGCCCTTCTCATCCGGAACCTGGTGACAGGTCAGGACCCTCTGCGCCACCCCATGCTGCCTGCCCCTCCAGCCCCCACTCCCATCTCCATCCCCAGCACAACCCCCACACCCCTTCCTCCACCTCCTGCACAGCCCCCACCCTCTGTCTCCTACTTGCCCTTGCACCCACCCCCATCTTCCACTCCCCACACCTACTCTCATCCTCCCCCCAGCTCCTGCTGTGTCCAGCTGCTATTCTTGATGGCAAGACCCACTGCTTCTTTGTTCTGCCCATAGGATGGAAGTGGGAGGGGAGCCACCCACATGCTTTTCCTCAGCAGCAGCCACAGCTCCCTTTCCTTGGTGCAGCTCTCTGTGGGCCACAGTGCTTTGGCAATGATGGAAGCTCATGCTTTTGGAGCACATCCTCTGCCAGACACATCCCTCTGCCCGACTTATCCCTCATTTAATCCTCACAACCTCCCTTTAAGTCAGAACTGCTGCCTTCTCATTTTACACTGAAGGAAACAGAGACTCACTCTAGTAACTTGCCCAGGTCACACAGCTGGGAAGCAGTGGATCAAGGATTCAGATTCCTTCTGTTTGGTTAGGACTTTACAGTTTAAAGTGCTGTGTGGTACAGCACATGTGGGTGTGGTCTCTGGAATCACATGGGCTGTGTTCAGACCTGGCTTCTTTCCTAACTAGCCACACATGGCCGTGGCTGTGCTACTCACCAGTGTTCTTGTGTAGAGCACGGGAAAGGGGATCATGCTGCTGGCATGGAGTTGTGAGAATGAAAGTTCATATTTCTTTGCTCACACATGGTCCCTGGACCAGCAGCATCAGCATCACCTGGGAAGGGGTGAGAGATGCAGAGTCTCAGGCTCCATGCCAGGCTTCCTCGATTGCAAGGCACATAACAAGATGCCAGGTGACATTCACAGGCTCATTAAAGTGAGGAATGCTGAGCTCCTGCAGTCTGTCTGGGATCACCCTGGTCCCACTGTCAAAGTTTATCAGGGTTGGCTTTTACTGTCCCTGTGATCATCTGCAGTTTCTCATCCAGGCATGTGGCTGAATCAGGGCTGGCCTGCCAGCCCCCCACCCCCATGTGCTCCCTAGGGCCACCAGGCAGCTATGAGAGCCACTGCTCAGAATCTCTTCCCCAGCTGGGCTCCTAGAACTGAAAGACCTTCCACACTAGCTGCCAAGAGGGCAGGGTTTTCTCTGTGAAAAGAGGAGCCCCCGCCGCCCCTCTGAGTCCCTCTTGGCTGCTCAGCAAGGGCCAGGAGGGAGTCTGTGTGACCTGTGCAGCTTGCTCAGGTTTGTGCCCAGTGCTGCTTTGCCAGTCGTACCAGCTCCCTCCCCTCCAGTCTTGTGCCCCATCTGCCACAGGCCACTGCAACAGGCCACCTCCCTGCTCTGTACCAACCCAGTCCAGCATCCCCCTGCAGAGCCAGGAAGAGTCTTAGAGGAGAGAGTCCTGTGTGAAAGAGGAGAAATCTTTGGTGGTCTGATCCTCTGGACCCTGAGCCAGCAGCTCCCTTCTCCATGGCGCCTTAGTGAAATGGGATGATGACACTGACCTGCCTGCCCCATGATGTGAAGCGTGACAAAGGTGAAATGCTGTGTCAAAACTGCAAAACCCTTCTCAAATGTGAGGCTTTCAAAGGAGTGGTAGCTTTTGCAGGAATATTTGAAGTTCAAATAAGAGGCAAGCATTATTTTAGAGACACTTATGTAAGACTGAAGTGCGACTCTGCTGAGCACTGTGCCTAGGGCCGAGGGACCCAGGAAGAACAGATTGTGAAGTCTGCCTTAAACAGATTTGTTCCAGCTGTTTGGTTTGTGTGTTTTTAGTAGCCTGCTTCTTAGATGTATTTTTCTCTTTTAAAAAGCTTAATCTCCCCTACCGTTGTCCAGCAATTAATTAAATGTGATGTAAGTTTATCTTAAATTTCCTTAAACAGACTGCATCTTGTTCAAATGCAATTAGGAACAAACCTTTCATCTCTGGTGAATGAAACTTCCAATAAATAAGGCTGCTTGTGTCAGACAGGTGGCTCCCTCCTGCCATTTGCCAGGGTTTTTACAGAGAAAACCCTGCCATCAGCATGAGATGACCCTTGCTCAGGTGGCCCCAGGAAAGGTCATCTCCTGCTGAGCTACCTAGGAAAATCCTGCAGTCATCTTCCCTCCAAAAGACCCCATCCAAACAAATGCCAAAACTTGACTGCCGACCACCTACCTCTTAGGTACCTGGCACTGGCCAGTTGCTGTGGAGGAGAAATAAAACTGGTGTCATCGTCTCTTCCCCAAGATGCTAACATTTAGCTGGGGCACCCAAACAAGCTTTATTTAATCACAATAGAACATTCCAAGACAGGACAAGTTGTTTGTAATCTGCACATGGATAAGGTTTGAGGTAAGAAGTTATGGATTGGAAGTCTGGGCCTACAAAATACATTTTCCTGGATAAATGTGACTGGCATTCTAATTAGAGCCAATGGCCAATCCACAGCCATCTGCTGGACCTATAAAATGCCCAAATGTCAACCATGTACTCAAGAGTATTATGGCCTACAGTTATCATTTAACTAGAAGGATGTGTTGAAGCAGGGATGGTGTAACCCAAGTACCAACTGGAGCTGCTGGCAGCAGCGCCCAGCCCAGGACCGGCCTAGTAGAAGGTTTGCAAGGATACTGCCCACCTGCAGGTGGAAGGGAGGTGGCCTCCCTTCATTGCCATTCTGAGCCTAGAGGTGGCTCACGAGGCCTTGTTTGGGAGGGTATGAGTATAAAGAACAAGGGCTGGAGATACAGTGCAGAGCTATGGTGAGACCCCTGGGGCCTTGTGCTCCTGCCCCATTCTCACCTGTCATCTTGCCTTTGCACCAGGCCTTTCGCCTTTCCCCCTAGTTCTCTGGCCTCCTACCACCACCTGTTGCCTTAAGCCTGGCTCTCCTGGCATGGTCTGGAATAGAAAATGGTCTGACAGCTGCTTCCTGTCCCTCCAGGGCCTTTTGCAAGAATGGGCCAAAAGGCTGAGTCTGTAGTTAATGGGGAGACTCACAAGGCCCTTCCAGTCCAGCCAGAGCAGCCCTTGCCCAGGCAGGGGCAGGAGTGTGGGATACAGAGGAGAGCAGTTGGGGGAAGTAAGAGAGCTGCTGGAGAGATGCATGCCAAGCAGCAGCACCGGGGTGGGGAAGGGGGGCCTGCCTGATCTATTTGGCTGTGAAGCTGGGCAAGCACGGCTGGGTAATTTGTTCCTGAACTGATGGGTCAGAGGTTGTTCCAACCTCCCTAGCCCTCAGCAGGCTGGCCCTGTCTTTGGGAACATACAATTTGTCTAATTCTGGAGCCAGCCCTTGCCTTCTGGAAGTGGTGGTGCCCACGAATCAGGAGTTCCTGCCCCCATGTGGGAGCTAGGTCCTGTCCTCAGCCTTCCTCTTGCCATGGGCCCCTGTTGGCTGCGGACTGAGGCATCTGTGTAACTTGCAGGCATTTTTCCTCCATATTGTTAGGCTGAGGCATTAGAAGCCTGTTTCAGTGTTGTAGTGCAGATAATTAGGAATGTGGTTTTGTTTGTGTTTTTAACCACAGTGTCTGAAACTACTGGTAGGCATGCTCGGGAGTTTGGGTACCCTGGGTGGCTTCTCTCCCAATCCTCTTTGAGACATCTATTCCTAGATGAGCTATGGGGAAATACTGAAAACATGTCTATTCAGATGAGGATTCTGACAGCCTCCACTGTCCCCCATAGATCTAACTCTTGCCATTTGCTGCTGTCATTGCTCTTAGACTTGAAGCCCCAGATGCTGTCGGGCACAGTGCCCTGTCTCCCCGCCTACATCCTCTACATGTGCATCCGGCACGCGGACTACACCAACGACGATCTCAAGGTGCACTCCCTGCTGACCTCCACCATCAACGGCATTAAGAAAGTCCTGAAAGTAAGCAGCCCCTGCAGAAGGTCATGGTTTGTGGTGGGTAGAGCGAAGCCAGCCCCTTACTGTTGCTTCTCTGTGTCTGGGTTTGGCTGTAGTGAATTCTTCCAAGGCTCCAACTTTGAAGGTAAATGAGCCATAGAAGCATCCATGTAACCGGGATGCCTGGCAGTTCCCAGAGAAGGATGCTTAGGCCCAGCAATGGCAGGAAGCCCAGGACTCTGGTGTAGGTAGCCCTCCAGCACCTCCCTGCTGAGCCTCCAGACATGCCCAGTGCTTACAGAAGCCTTGGCCTGCCCACTGCCAGAGGTGCTAGGGAGACATCCTGCTGCAGCCAAGGGGGTGTGGGCCTCACCTTGGAGCAAGTTCAGGGACACCCCTGAAACATGGGCCCTCTCCACCTTTCCAAGGGGCCGGGTGCTTGCTTCCCTGGGGGGTAACACAGGGAGGGCTGTGACATTCCATCACCTCCCAAGGTGAGGCAAGCTAGGCCAGGACAGGGCTTGCCGCAGGGTGTTAAAGGTGCTCGGGACTGCCACCTGAAGGCACAAGGCTCTTCTTGAATGTAGTGCAGCCACTGCAGAAACAGGCTGGCCTGCAGGGAGGAGGGTGAGGCCTGTCCACACAGGGGTGAGGGCCAGGCAGTGGGGGAGGTGAGATTCTTGAGGGAGATGAACCCTCAGTGAGAGGGATTTCTACCTGCTAGCAGGCCTGTGCCCTGAGTATTATTGCTCTTAGAGACCATCTTTAGTTCTCACACACTACTGCTTCCAGGATACAAGCCATTCTCAAAAGCTCTCAGTCCAAACCAGTTCTGGAGTCCACTGAGCTGCTGGTTGCTGCTCTGAGAATTCCAGAACCAGCCTTTAAGTCTGATTTTCTGCTCTCAGTTTCTGCATTGCCCTCCACAGGCAATTTTATCCACTCACGGCTCTAAAACATACCTACATGCTCGTAGCTCTCAGATTTGTGTCTCCAGCTTTGATCCTCTTTCATGAGCACCATCCAGCTGGAATCTTGGGCCAGTCTAGGCCAATTTAGGGCTGACACAAATGTCACTTCCTTAGGAAAGCCTTCCCTAATTCTGAGCTAAAACAGTATGTCCCAGCCCCAGCAGTCACTTTCTATTCAACCTCATTTCTTTTTTTTTTTTTTTTTGGTCGTACCTCATACCACTCTGTCATTTAAATAATGATAACGCTTACTTGACAGAATGAGCTGCGTGAAGTCATCAGTTTTAATGCAGCAGCTGTCTCATAGCTGTTTGGGTTGCTGAGCAGGCTTTTTCACCTAGTTAGGGTTTGTAGCCATTTTCTAGAGAGTTAAAGCCATGATGCATCTGACGTCTAGATAAATGGGACACCAAACTATTTTGCTGTTATGCTCTTTAGCATCCCTTGTGTTGGATAACTGGCAGTTCAGAAACAGAGCCAGTTAGCCCAGGCGGTTAGACGAGAGCCCAGGGCTGCTGGGGCAGAGCCTCATCTGTCACTCAGCTTTGCACTCATTCTTCAGCCATGGAAGGCAGCCTGTCCTTTATGTGTGTCCCTGTATGTGCACCACTGATCAGGGGACCAAGATGGGGGTTCTGTGTACCATCCCTGGTGGCAGAGGAACACTCACACAGCCTCTCAGCAATGGGTCTCAACCCCGTGACTGGCAAGTGCCCTGCCCAGCCTCAGGGCTGCTCAGGAACACTAGGTAAGGGTAGGAAATGTGGAGAGAGAGGTACCGAGGAAGCATTTCACCAGATGGGAGCCACTTAGAGCTAAGGATGTCCATTTCTTTTCACAGAAGCACAATGATGACTTTGAGATGACGTCATTCTGGTTATCCAACACCTGCCGCCTTCTTCACTGTCTGAAGCAGTACAGCGGGGATGAGGTGAGTGGGGAGCCAGGCACCCAGGAGGCATTCCTGCTTCATCCAAATGTGGTTGAGAATTGCTTTGTATACCCTCAGAGATGAAGTGGGGTCTTTGGAGCACCCTTGGGGACCTCAGACCGTGGGCACACCTTATCATACCTTGTGGCTGGAAGCAGCAATAAGGCCGGCCACAGGAGACCTGCCTCCAGGAGGCCTTGATGAGCCCAAGGGGCCCCAGAAAGCACTCCTGGGTTATGTAAGTAGAGTCTGCATAACCCATCATCAATAGAGGCCCTGGGAGTCTCCATGAAACTCTTGTAACCTGACATTTCTGTATCATCTCTAGAAGAGCCCCACTGCCGTGGATACTGGCAGGAAGCTCAGTTGCCTAGTGGGTCACCCTGTCTCCTAAGCCAACCGATTAATCTGTCCATTTCAAGATAGACAAAGATGGCCACAAGAACAAAGGCACACCATAATCAGAACTACGTGTGCAAACTGACCTGGAGGCCCAGCTCCATGCATTTATCCAAATTGGATTCCTTGACCTGAGGCCCAACTACTAACCCCATCACTTCACAATCCACACCAGACCTGTAAGGCCCAGCTTTTTCTGGAACTCACATTCCCAGCTTTGGTCCCTGAAAGAACTTCTCCCATGCTCTGCACTCTGCCCAATGACCTAGTAATATGTGGCTTGTTTCCATTCTAGTTTCTCTGGTGAGAATCCCAACTCGTTCCAGACATGCCCACTCACAGGTTCCTGTAGGTCTTCTCAACTTTTCTTCACCTTCCTTTCACATATCTCACCATCTGCCCTTCCCAAGGTCGAGATATAGTGTAAACCAAAATAGTGCGACCATTTTTAAAGCTTTATTCCATCTTTTGTGCCAGAACCAATTTTGACAGACTCTTCTCCCTGGGTTAGTAAAAGGATATGCCCTTCCTTCCAGTCTTACCTTCTTTGCAGTTGGCTTGACTCCATCTCTCTCCTAAGAACGAGCACTTCATTTGATGGCCTGCTTTTATTATAAAAGGGATGGGCCAAAGGTTAAAGAAATAGCCATTTCAAACCCCATGCCTTCTGTTACAAAATCGTAATATCCAAGCATTTACTTGAAGCATAGAACTACATGTAATGTTATTTCATTGAGGTCCATCACTTTACCCAATGTTATACACATTCTAAATGGGAGGTTATATAAGGCTAGGGCAGGACCTGGAACTCCATTACATTAGGCTGCGGTTACATGTGCTCATATTCTCTGGGTCAAGAGCTGAACCACAGCATAACCAGATCTGTGTAGTCCAAATAACAAGGAAGAATGATTGACTCTATCTTCATCATTACAATTATCCCCTTTTCTGCCTGCTTTTGTTCATATTAAGATGGCTTTGTATTTGACACAGTACAACAGGCCTTGCTGAAGATGGTTGCCCTTTTGGGAGCACTAATCTTTCTGGCAGATACTGATTTCCCTCGGCCTGAATGAAAAGGACATTGGTCACATGAGTCCTTCTGATGTCAGCAGTTCCCTTAACTTACATGTGATTTCATCTGATTAATACAGAAAGCTAAGAGGACACAGTGCTGTAGCTATGAAATCACTTTAGTTCATCTATTAATTCTGATAACCAGTGATAGAATCTGTATAAAATTTCTCCTCCTACAAGCATATAATCTGGCCCATGGCCACACTCCTTTAGAGGCTGCACATCATCTAACATTTTAGGGGGGACCTGGTATATTGAGGAAAGCACTGGATGAAGGGAGAAAGCAGGGATCCCTTTCTCTGGACCTGGTACCAACCTGGGTTTTGCTACTGTAGGGAAATCACTTTGCCTCGGGGATTTGGACTGAGCGATTCAGGCTTTCTCTCTCATGTTCAGTTTTTCTACTTCCTTCAAGTTCAAGGGTGATCAATGAGGCCTCAAAGAACTGACAGGGTTTTGTAAAACATCATCTACACAGGGAGGGCCTGAGTAGGCCCCCTGCCCACCAAATAGATGACTAAAGTTACCAGAGCCCTGGAAGTTGTGCTGGGCCCAGCAGACCACAGAACTCAGTAGTGCACGCCTCTCCCTCTGCAGGGCTTCATGACTCAGAACACTGCAAAGCAGAATGAACACTGTCTTAAGAATTTTGACCTCACCGAATACCGTCAGGTGCTGAGTGACCTTTCCATTCAGATCTACCAGCAGCTCATTAAAATTGCCGAGGGCGTGTTACAGCCGATGATAGGTAAGCTGGCAGCAGGAGAGCTACATCACTCATCATGGGGTCTGAAATGAGGGGAAGGCGTGGTCAGCACCCTCTGCCTTTCGGGAACCAGATATCTTAGCCATGACCTCCAGAAAGCCAGAACCTTCCAGTGAAGGCAGAACTGAGGTGTGCACATCATGCTTAGAAAGAGCTGTGAAAGTATTTGACACAGTGCAAGAGGCATAGGTGACTTTCCCTATATCTCTTTTTCTGTAATATGTTGTATTTTTTCCCAAATTTTAATACATAATAAATGTAAACTCAAAAGGTACAAATGCATACACGGTGAAAAAGCATAACCCTCTTAACCTATTATGAACTTGATTCATGGAAAAAAGCAGGAGTGTTCATGCGAAAGGACACAGCAGTCGGCACGATGCATCAGTATTTATTAGACACTTGCTTTGAACCAAGCAGTGTATTTGGGCACTGAACATGAAATCAGAATTGAGAAATGAGAGCAGTTACATTTTCAATCGGAAGAAAAATGATGTGTAGATGCATTACTCACTGTGCTCTGCAAAGGCTGGGAAGGAAACTGTACCTGGACCTATTCATAATGCTTTCCCCAGGTTCTTACAACACAAGTAGCTTATGGGTGAATCCCAAGAAGGACCAATCTAGAAATACATTACTTGAAATGAGGTTCATTCCAAACCCTCCTTCCTGTGTGGAAATCTTTTTATAAGGCACCACACAGAGGGAGAACTGACATATCAAGCTGGAGATACTCAGAATAATGTGAAGGTTAATAGTACCAGTTCTGGAGTCAGACAGACTTGGGTTTAAATCCTGGCCCTGCCACTCCCTATCAGTGTGATCTCAGACAAGTTATTTAACCTCTTTATGCCTCAACTTCCTCATAAAAATGGATAGTACTTCATAGAGTTGTTGGAAGATTGAAAGAGATACTGAACATAAAGCCCCTGGTGCGTAGGCAATTGCTGCTTAGTAAGTATGACAGACCAATGAAGTTCTTATTTACATAGTCAGTGGCTGGACCAGGATGACACCCAGGTTGCTCAATTCTCAAACTGTGGACTTCAGCACAGGCGATGCCAAATCGAGCTGGTACGTGCCCATCATCTTTGTCTAATCGCCAGTAAATTAAGTGAAAATGCTGTCCACAGCTGTTTTATTCCATACAGAAATCAACACATTAGAAATTTTTTGCCAAATGTTATAAGTTCCTAAGCATGTCAACATTGCACACCTCTGGATGGTATCATTGCTAAAGCCTGGAGCACTAAATGATTTGAGTAGTCCAATCTTTGCATTGTTAGTGGGGAATGCAAGCTTCTCTAACTGTGCTTTTTTTTCAGTTTCTGCCATGTTGGAAAATGAGAGCATTCAGGGTCTATCTGGTGTGAAGCCCACCGGCTACCGGAAGCGCTCCTCCAGCATGGCAGATGGGGATAACTCATACTGCCTGGAAGCTATCATCCGCCAGATGAATGCCTTTCATACAGTCATGTGTGACCAGGGCTTGGACCCTGAGATCATCCTGCAGGTATTCAAACAGCTCTTCTACATGATCAACGCAGTGACTCTTAACAACCTGCTCTTGCGGAAGGACGTCTGCTCTTGGAGCACAGGCATGCAACTCAGGTAAGAGAGGAGCACCCCCCAACAACACAGGTAGAGTTGGGCCCTCACTGACTGCAGCTAGAATCAGAACACAAGACTGCTGTTTCTAAAAATGAAATCCAAATCTAATTGACAGTCCTTGTCTCCATCAGTCTGTGTGACTCAAATCCATCACCTTTTTACCTGTTGGTGAAATCCATCGAACACTGAGATGGTTGATTTGGTAAACAAATTAGTTCAAAGCTTAAAGATGATGATATACTCTAAGTTAAAGACTAAACACAAAGCAGATAGGTCAGAGAGAAAACTCAATGAGTTAAGAGGCATGAAGGCTCACATAGAAGTATAAATACATTTGTGAATGTTAAATATAAATACTTACAATTCAGTATATTTAATGCCTGTTTTTCCCTGTTAACTTATGTAGACACTTCAGGTATTTCATCTTTGCTTGATTTTAAGTACCCACTCATTCATGTATTCATTCTTTATTTAACAAATAGTTCCTGAGTGCAAGGCACTTGCCATGCTTTTTAACCATGTGAGATAAATAATGGCACTAGCTGCAGCTGGCCTGCAAAACACAACAGGTGTCCCCTTCTCAGTGAATTAGGAGGACCGGCTTAACACAACTTGCTTTCTACCTATGGCTAAGGTACAATATAAGTCAGCTTGAGGAGTGGCTTCGGGGAAGAAACCTTCACCAGAGTGGAGCAGTTCAGACCATGGAACCTCTGATCCAAGCAGCCCAGCTCCTGCAATTAAAGAAGAAAACCCAGGAGGACGCAGAGGCCATCTGCTCCCTGTGTACCTCCCTCAGCACCCAGCAGGTACAGTCACTCTGCACCTCTGTCAACCATGATATTCCAAGCAAGCCCAGCGTCCATTCCAAGTCTGTTCTCGTTAGTGGTTATTTGTTAGTGTTGCACTCCCACCCTTTATATATCCCTAATGATACAATTTTGAAGTGCAGCTGATGGGATATTCCTAGATGAACCAAAAACCATTTGGTCTATGAAACAAGATGCCACGGATACTGTTTTCTAGTAACTCTCTATCCCTCTTACTCACTTAAAAAGATAAGGTAGCAAACCCACAAAACGTCAAGTTTAGGTAAAAACTTTTTTAAATATAATGAATTCTGGAATGTTTCTTACATAGAAATCCACAAATTTTCAGAAATTGGCAGCATCAGATATTTGCTTTCTTTACTATAACTGTAAGAAAAAAATTTTTCTTTAAAACTAATTTCAGTATGGTCATATTTTCACTCACACTCATTTATATTGTTTTAAATGAAGTCATTAAGAACTTAGGGGCATTTAAGTGTTACTTTCCTTTTCCCTAAAAAATGTATAACCATGATTCAGTTGCCGACACATTGCCAGTCCCTGAAAGATAAATAACAAAATCCAAACTCAGTACAGAAAAACACATCTTAATATAGCAAAGTGAATACATTTCCTTACCTCCTCCACTTACTATTAAAATATTAAATATCGAACTCTTAAACTGCTTCCTTCTGTAAACATTTCCAGAAAGTCTTCAAACATTTTTCTCCTCTTTAAATACATTTCACTTAACATAAGTTTCCTTCTAGAATGCAGCTGGCATTGCATTTGGGCAGTCTACTTCCACCAAACCAGTGGTAGGCAGACAAAAGAGTATCTCCTGTTCAAATACTCATTTGTAGACAATGTTGGGGGACAGGGGGTAGTTAGGTATTAAAGAAGACCTTTCTCATCTAAGGTAAGATCTTCAGTACTCTTCAGAAGAAACCTTTAAATTACTAGTAGATATGAGGCTGAGGATTTCAGGCAACCACATTCTGAACTCCTCATTGTGTATACCAACGAGCATAGTGGGGAGGGGCAGGTGGGTTTACAGGAGACATGAATTCGGTGAGAGGGCTGAGATCCACCTGGCAAAGCTGTGGGCTCTAGTTTACTGGATGCGATGCAGGCTCCAAGTGTAAATGTCAGTCCAGCTCCATCTGTGTTGTGGGCCTTGTCTAAAGAGGATCATACTCTTGTACCAATGTCACATATTGTTTAAAGTTCAAAAGTTGTCTCATGTTCATTTAGCTCTGTGCTAAATTCCGTTTTTAACCCCAACAGATTGTCAAAATTTTAAACCTTTATACTCCCCTGAATGAATTTGAAGAACGGGTAACAGTGGCCTTTATACGAACAATCCAGGTGAGTTTTAAAATAGTAATTTTATAAAGTCCAGTCTAAGACTATAAAGGAAATTAAAAATTTGGGTTTTAATCTTGCTTCTCTTTATTACTAAAATACTGGTTACATATATGCTAGGAGACCTTACATTCCTAGGCTTTCTACTTAGGTAAACATGAACCATATCACCCATGAGTAACTTACTATTTACACACAGAAAACTCAACTTTTATAATCTCTGCCTCTCAGATTATAGACATAGTTTAAGCATTATTTCATTTGCCACTAGCATGTTACTGAACTATGAGCACCAAATGGAATTAACAATGTCAGCAGAATATCAGCCCTAACCATAAATGGAACTAAGAAATATTCTTTAAAGAAAACAATTTGAGCTCTTAAATCTTTGTCTAAGACTTATAATATAGGCCAGGTGCGGTGGCTCACTCCTGTAATCTCAGCACTTTGGGAGGCCGAGGCGGGTGGATCACAAGGTCAGGAGATCAAGACCATCCTGGCTAACACGGTGAAACCCAGTCTCTACTAAAAATACAAAAAAAATTAGCCGGGCATGGTGGTGGGCGCCTGTAGTCCCAGCTACTTGGGAGGCTGAGGCAGGAGAATGGCGTGAACCTGGGAGGCGGAGCTTGCAGTGAGCCGAGAGTGCACCACTGCACTCCTGCCTGGGCGACAGAGCGAGACTCTGTCTCAAAAAACAAAAAAGACTTACAATATTTGCTTTTAGGAAAATGCTTGAAAGAAAATGTATTAGGGAAAACGGTTATTTAAATCTGTCGTTTCCTAAGATGATGGGAATGTTTTACTTAAAGATGAGCTTCCTCAAGCCGAGCCCAAGGTGATGGCTGAGTGAGCGCCTAACCTTTGCATGTGATAGTAACTGTAACAGTGTTGGAATGATAGTCATGTCGCAGTGATTCAGAAAACAGGCCACACTTCTCCCATGATTACCTGTGGGGAGCACCTCAGGGGAGACATAGCACTCCCTCAAACTTTTAAATGACCTTGTTGGCCAGTGAAGTGATGTTGACACGAAACAAGGATTAAAAAGGGGTTCAGGGGGAAGTGATCAGAGGGAGAGTCAGGAAAAAGGGAACCAAATGGAGGTTTATCAAAGACACTGAAGAAACGTGAGGAATCATGGAGCTTTGTACAAGAACCTGTTCCCTTTGGAATACTCCTGGGATTTTATTTGGAGCTCTTTACAGTGTTTCAATGTAAGAGATTCAATGTTTCAATGATTCAGTGTTTCAATGTAAGAGATTGTACAGTGTTTCAATTCAAGAGATTCAGAGAGCCCTGAAAAGAGCTAAAAAGGGGTTTGAAAAGAGCCATGGCAAAAAAAAAAAACCTAAATGAACTTTAGCCCAGCATCTAAGTAGAGAACAGAGGCCAACAGAGGGAACGTCTGGGAAGCGGTGCCTAGTCAGACTAAAAGTTGTTCTCCTAAGGGCAATGACAGAAACACAGTCGATTGTTAAAGACACAGGCCGCAGAGCGGGGCAGGCAGAGTGAGTCTCTACTCACCAACATGAATATAACAATGGGGTTGTGGGTGGCGCTGACAGAAAGGATCCAGTTAGGATGCTCATAGTCAGCTGCTGAATGGGAAGAGTTTGATGACAGAAGCCACTGAGATATCTGAACCTGGACCTATTATATGGATTTTTATGGAGGGCTGATAATTTACACAAAAGTTCAAGTTTAGAAAGTCTTGTTTGGTTTTGAATATCTGAGACACACATTAGAGGGAGAACTATAACTGCTCATAAATTGGCAACCCCACTGTTTATGAGAATTCAAGTTAAAAAATATATGCCAAATCATACTGCAGGTTTAATGGATCAAGGACAAAGGAAAAATATAATGGAGGTTAAGCCCAAATATTCTCTTAAAGTATGTACAGTCAGATTCTGAATCTTCCTCAGTAATCAATTTCAGTGTCTCGCAGTTCTAGCAAAAGATTTTTTTTCGCGAGCTATAGCTTTATGTTCTGTTTCTACTTATACAATGCTCAGAAGAAATGCTGAACAATCAGTCCCGCCCTCCTACATTTGAACTCACATGTGTGATAAAGACAAGTTACTTGTTAAAGCAAACCATTGCTTGGGTGCTCTGGGCTTTTTATAGCTTTGTACTGACCTTTAAAAATGTAAATTTGAAGTTGTTAAACTCACCAAAGCATTCACAGGAGGATTTCTGTGAAATGACCATCTTGTATATTTTAATTGATTAAATGTATACATGTCTTTTGCTGTTGAATTGTGATAATATAGGTAATATTTCACTTTCTTTTCCCATTTTTATACTCTCTAAAATTTCTTCAAACCCTTTAGGTAGTGAAGTCTACTGTCACATCTAACTAATGTGGAGAAACACAAGGGCCCTTAAGTGCTACAAAGATGACTTTTTTTCCCAGAGCCTCCTGCCATTTCACATTTTACATACATATGCCATGTGATAGGTTCATGATAATAAACGCAGCAAACCTCAGAGTGGGCTGTGTGTGAGCTGTCAACAATCCCAGAGAATCATTCTGCCAGGCCACACCAGAGCCATCATTGAGTATCTTGAATTAGCGAGGCTAGTTGCTTATTCCTCCCTAAATACCTTTCTCTCCTTTAAGCTTCTCTCCCATTATTTCAAACGATTAAAATTACTTTAAAATTTTGGCCCATCTTTCAAGATGCCAAACACACGGGTACTGGAAATTTAAGTCATGCTTTCTATTCATAATTCAGGTAATGGATGAAAATGTGGGCAATTCTAGGTTCCCCTGCCACTATAGAGCCATCTTACAATGCCATGCTCCAACTGACTTCATTCTGTAAACCTATTTCCCAGCATTTTTCAAATGCTGCTGTGTATTTACTGACCATGGCCTGTTTTGAGGTTTAAGAAAAATAAATTGTGTTTTCACAAAATCAGGATATATTGATTTTCCTTTTTGGCAATACTCCCACAGTTAACCCTATTGACTTTTGTAAAAGTACAACTTCTACCAGCAGTTCATGGTTCAGAGGTCAATGGTTAATGCACAGGCAGGAGGAACAAAGGAGCATATTATAAAACTGATAACAGCAAATACAGCACTTACTATGTGCCAGTGATGGTACTCTGTGTTCTTTACACCTGTTAACTCTTTAAATCCTCACAACCTTATCAGAAGGGTCCTCTTCCCCATCCCTTGGTTTTGGGGTATGTGTGTTCTATTTTAACCATTTTTAAGTGTATAGTTCAGTGGCATTAAGTATATTCACAATATTACATAACCATCACCACTATTTCCAAAATTCTTTCATCATCCTAAACAGAAACACTATCCATTTGGGCAAATAATATTCTCCCTTCCCTTCAACCCTGGGTAGGCTTCTATATGTAAATTCTAGATATCACATGTAAGTTGACTCATACAATATTCTTTTGGGTCTGGCTTATTTCACTTAGGTTCTCAAAGGTCATCCATATTGTAGCATGCATAAGAACTTCATTTTTTTAGTGACTAATATTCCCTTTATATATCCCACTCTGTCTATTCATTGGTTGATGGAAACTGCACTGTTTCTACCTTTTGGCTATTGGGAATCATGCCGCTATGAACATTGTTGCACAAGTAGCTGAGATCCATTTTTCAGTTCTTTGGGGCATATATTTAGAGGCAGAATTACTGGGTCATATGGTAACTCTATATTTAACTTTTTGAGGAACCTCAAACTTTTCCACAGCAGCTATACCATTTTACATTCCCACCAGCAATGCGTGAGAGTTCCAGTTTCCCCACATCCTCACCAACACTTGTGATTTTCCAGCTTTTTAAAATTATAGCCATCTTAATGGGTGTGAAGTGGCATCTCATTGTGGTTTGGATTTGTATCTCTCTGATGACTAGCATCTTTTCATGCGCCTATTGGCCATGTGTGTATCTTCTCTGGAGAAATATCTATTCCAGTCTTTAATTCATTTTTAAATTAGATTATTGTCTTTTTGGTATTGAGTTGTAGGAGTTATTTGTATAATCTGGATATTAAATCCTTATCAGATATGATTTGCAAGTATTTTCTCCCATTCTGTGGGTTGTCTTTTCACTTTCTTGATAGTGTCCTTTGATGCAGGAGTTTTAAATTTTGAGGATGTCCAATCTATGTATATTTTTTTGTTTCCTATGCTCTTGATGTCATTTTTAAGAACCATAAATACTTCCCCCTATGTTTTCTAAGAGTTTTGCAGATTTAGCTCCCTTTAAGTTTTTGATCCATTCTGAGTTAATTTTTGTATATGGTATAAGGTGAATGTCCCACTTCATTCTTCTGTATGTGGATATCCAGTTTTCTCAGCACCATTTGTCAAAGACACTGCCCTTTCCCTCACTGAATGGACTTGGCACCCTTGTCAAAAATCAATTGACCAGAAATATGAAGGTTTTTTTTTTTCTGGGCCCTTATATTCTATTGGTCTATATGTCTGTCCATATACCAGTGCCATACTGTTTTGATTCCCATAGCTTTGTAAAAAGTTTTCAAATGGGAAGTGTGAGTCTTCCAATTTTGGTTTTCCTTTTTTTTTTTTTTTTTTTTTTTTTTGAGTGAGACTCTGTCTCACTCTATCACCCATGGAGTGCAGTAGTGCAATCTTGGCTCACTGCAACCTCTGCCTCCCAGGTTCAAGCAATTCTCCTGCCTCAGCCTCCCAAGTAGCTGGGATTATAGGCATGCACCACCATGCCTGGATAGTTTTTGCATTTTTAGTAGAGATGGGGCTTCACCATGTTTGCCAGGTTGGTCTCAAACTCCCAACCTCAGGTGATCTGCCCACCTCAGCTTCCCAAAGTGCTGGGATTGCAGGCATGAGCCATTGCACCCGGCTAATTTTGTTATTTTTCAGGATTGCTTTGGCTAGTCAAGATCCCTTGAAGTTCAATATGAATTTTAGGATTTTTTTAGATTTCTGCAAAAAACATCATTGGGATTTTTGATAGGGATTGCATTGAATCTGTATATTGCTTTATGTAGTATTGTCATCTTAAGTCTTCTAGTACATGAACATGGGGTGTCTTTCCATTTGTTTAGGTCTTGACTTTTTCAGAAGTCTTGCACCTTCTTGGCTAGATTTATTCCTAAGTATTTTATTCTTTTTGATGTTATTGTAAATGGAATTGTTTTTCTTTCTGATTATTCATTACTAGTGAATAGAAATACAACTGATTTTTATGTGTTGGTTTTTTATTATGTACTTTGCTGAATTCATTTATTAGCTCTAGCAATATTTGTGTGTGTGTGTGGATTATTTTGGTTTTTCTACATGTAAGATATGTTGTCTGCAAGAGGATCATTTTAAATTGGCTGCCTCTTATCTCTTTTCTTGTATAATTGCCCTGGCTAGAACTATACTGAATAGAAGTGGTAAGAACAGGCATCCTTATCTTATTCTTGATCTTAGAGGAAAAACTTTTTGAGTGTGATGTTTGTGATGTTAAATGTGGGGTTTTTACATATGGTCTTTATCATGGAGGGATTTATCTTTTTATCTTAAAGTTGGATTTTGGCAAATGCTTTTTCTCCACCAATTGAGATGATGTGGGTTTTTTCCTCTTCATTCTGTTAATGTGGTATATTACATTGATTGATTTTTATGTTGAACTAACCTTGCTTTCTGAAGGTAAATCCTGCTTGGTCATGGTGTATAATCCTTTTAACCTTTTACTGAATTCAATTTGCTAGTATTTTGTTGAGGGCTTTTACATCTGTATTGATAAGGGATGAATATAGTTTTGTTTTCTTACAGTGTCTTTATCTGGCTTTGATATTAGGGTTATCCTGGCCTCAATGAGTTAAAGTGTGCCTTCCTCTTTGATTTTTAGGAAGAGTTTGAGAACTGGTGTTAATTCTTCTTTAAATGTTTGATAGTCTTCACTAGTGAAGCCCATCTTGGGCTTTCCTTTGTTGGGAAATATTTAATTACTAATTCAATATCCTTACTTGTTATAGGTCTATTCAGATTTTCTATTTCTTCTTAAATCAGTTTTGGTAGTTTGTGTGTTCCTGGGATTTTGTCCATTTCATCTAGTTTATTCAATTTGTTGGTGTTAAATTTTTCATAGTATTCGCTTATAATCCTTTTTATTTCTGTAAAATTGGCAGTAATGTCCTCACTTTCATTTCTGATTTGCTAATTTCTCATTTTAGTCTTCCTGCACACCTGTAATCCCAGCTACTCGGGGGGTTGAGGCAGGAGAATCACTTGAACCCGGGAGGCGGAGATTGCAGTGAGCAGAGATCACACCACTGCACTCCAGCCTGGGCAACAGAGCAAGACGTCATCTTAAAAAATAAATAAATAAATAAAAAATAAAAAAGATTTGTCAATTTTTTGAACCAACTTTGATTTCATTTGTTTTGGGTATTGTTCTATTCTCTATTTTTTCCATCTGTGTTATTTCATTTCTTCTAGGGTTAGGTTTAGTTTGCTCTTTTTCTGATTCCTTAAGGTATACAGTTAGGTTATTGATTTGAGATTTTTTTTTTTAATGTAGACATTTACAGCTACAAACTTTCTAGCACTATGTTCATCCCATCCCATAAGCTTTGGTTTATTATATTTTTATTATCTAATTCCCCCTGTGATTTCTTTAGCCCACTGGCTATTTAAGAACTTATTATTTTCCATATATTTGTGGATTTTGCAGCTTTCATTTATTGATTTATAGTTTCATTCCATCCTAATCAGAAAAAATATTTCATATGGCTTTAATATTTTTAATGTATTCAGACTTGTTTGAATATTGGAGACTGTTCCATATGCATTGAGAAGAATGTGTATGCTGCTAAGTGGGGTGTTCCATATGTGTTTGTTAGGACTAATTGGTTTATAGTGTTGTTCATGGCCTCTATTTTCCTTTTGATCTTCTATCTGGTTCTATCCATGATTAAAAATGGGGTATTGAAATGTCCAACCATTACTGTAGAACTATTCTCCCTTAAAGTCTGTCAATTCTCCCTTCAAATATTTTGGGGTTCTGTTGCTAGGTGCAGATGTTTATTATATCTTCTTGATGAGTTGAACCTTTTATTAAAATATAATGTCCTTCTTTGTCTCTGGAAATGACTTAATTTCTCCTTCATTCTTGAAGGGTAGTTTTGCCAGATTTAGAATTCTTAGCAGACATGATTTTTTCCTTTCAGGATTTGAACTGTGTCATCCCACTGCCTCCTAGCCTCCATGGTTTCTGATGAAAAAACAGCTGTTAATCTTATTTGAGGATACCTTATACAGTCAGCCCTCCATATCCACAGGTTTCATATCTGCAGATTCAGTCAACCACAGATTCAAAATTTAGTATTCACAGGATGCAGAACCTGTAGCTATGGAGGGACAACTTTTTCTGTCTATGGGTTCTACAGGGCTGACAGCAGTACTTGCATGTCCATGGATCTGGGTATCTGTGGGAATTCCTGGAACCAATCCCCCATGGATACTGAGGGATGACTGTATGTGACAAGTCACTTCTTTCTCACTGCCTTCAAGACTCCCTCTTTGTCTTAGGGTTTTGACAATTTAGTATAATGTGTTTCACTGTGAATCTCTTTGCCTTTATCCTGCTTGGAGTTCATTGAACTTTTTGGATGATTACATACATGTCTTTCATCAGATTTGGGAAGTTTCAGGCATTATTTCTTCAAATATTTTGTTGCCCCCTTCTTGCTCTTTTCCTTCTGGTACTCCTGTAATGTGTATGTTGGTATACTTGATGGTGTCCAATAGGTCTGTTAGGCTCTGTTTGTTTTTACCTCATTATTTTTATTTTCTTCTCAGACTGGATCATTTCAATTGCTTTATCTTCAAATTCACTGATTTTCTTCTGCCTGCTCAAGTCTGCTGTTAAACTTCTCTAGTGAATTTTTCATTTCAGTTTTTGTACTTTTCCTAAAATTTCTGGCTTCAAATAGGAAGCAGGGAGGGGCTCTGTGCCTTTAAATTTTCCAGTTGATGCCACTAGTGGAAGCCATTGCATCCCAAGGAATGTCTAAACCAAGACAGGCATCTGCTGGGACCCACCAGATCAAAGTGCACAACCCCAAATTTTTGGAGGACAAGGTCCCACTGCCTGACCTGGCCAGCTAGCTACTCCAGGAATGTGAGCTGCTATCCCCATAGCTTCAGGGGAGCTGAAGAGGGGGGGATAGTAGCTGGGTCACACACACAGTTCCCTTAGCAAAGATCAGCAGCCTCTCCCTTTACCAATCAGTCTCCCGATTGTTATAAATGTCCAATCAAGTTCCAGAGTTATAGTTGACAATCACTGTTTCTAGTTCAAGGTAGCTTCAGTGGAGGGACCAATCCCTAGGGCTTCCTACTCTGCCATTTTATGTGATGTACTCTTCTCCCATTCTACAGGTAAAGAAACTGAGGCATAAAAAAAAAATCAGGAATTTGCCCAGGGTGGTGCCAGGATTAGAGCTCAGCTGTCTACCTAAAAAAAAACCTGTGCCCTTGGCCACTTCACTATAGTGCCTCTCCATATGGTTTGCACCTGAGATGTATTTTATATTCTCCCTTAGAAAATTTTTTAAAGAATGCTAGAATTGGGAGAGTGCTTACAGCCCTCTGATCTCCAAGAAGCTTAAGTCAGGGCTTCTCTCCCCACTAAATACCTCAAGGGTGAGGATATCACATTCTCCTAGTCCTGAAGTTCTACCTAACTGTCTTAGAAATCTTTCCATGATATATGCCAACTGACTTTCGTGAATTCACTTAAACTGGCTATTTTTAGGGGTACTCAAACTTTACATGGTCTTATTCTTCCCCATAGGCACAACTACAAGAGCGGAATGACCCTCAGCAACTGCTATTAGATGCCAAGCACATGTTTCCTGTTTTGTTTCCATTTAATCCATCTTCTCTAACCATGGACTCAATCCACATCCCAGCATGTCTCAATCTGGAATTCCTCAATGAAGTCTGAAGATGCATGTTTCCAGCATTAGTTTGATTCCCAATGTGAGCAAGAAGGAAGTATGTACAGTAAAGTAAATTCAAGGATCTGTTAAATCTGGTAAAAGTAGATCAAATCAGAGATTGACAGCCTGTGGAGGGTGCTGAACTATACAGAATTAGACACAACTATGTCATTATTTTTTGTACCTACTGCTCAGAATAAAAACACTTGAAATATGGAAGATTTTAAGTTTAATTTCAGTCCAACACATATACATAATTTATAGACACCAAGCAGTCCCCATAGACATATAAAAGGTGCCAATTCTATAAAATGAAGCTGCCTAGTTTTGATCTTTGCATATAACTGGAGAATGTCCAAATTAAAATACCAAATATATATAAGTCACATAAATTGCCTTCAAAGGGCTTTAACAAACAATGGTACTAATAACCATGATAATGGCATATACTGACATTTCCCAAAGTTTGCAAACCATAGGTGTGGTTGAGTTTGTGGTGAGATGTTTTAAGAACAAAAATATGGGGATGAGACTTCTGAGAAATATTCCCAAAATATTTTTTAATGGCTGATTATACAAAGACAATGGTGTAACTGACCTCCAGACCAGACATTTTGAGTACTGGTTTCTGAAGCAAAATTAGAAGTGCCAGTCCTCAGTGTGCTCAAACGCTTTTGTGTTATCTTGGTTTAATGGAAGAGATTATTAAAATGCTGCTATCCCAAACTCCAAGTGAGAAAGATGGAAAAATATTTTGTTTCTGATGCTAGTCCATACACTTTCCAAGTCCCACAAAACTTTCACAAAAATGTATATAAGCTAAATCTTAGAAAAGGATAACAAACTTGTTTTATTTATAGATGTAAAAACCAAACAAGTCAATGTGAAAGCTTTTAATCTCTTAATACCATTAAGCTTCCAGTAAGAGCATCACATAATGCTCTACTGTTCCAGAAACCAAATAGTAAAACAAACTAAAGTTCACACATCAGATCATCTGAAAAACCTTCAAAAATAATCAGTTCAGGGATATTATACAAAAGTTTGGGTTTTTTTTTTTTTAAGAGGATAAAATGGCTTAGGTCAACTTTCCCTTTTCAGGTTATTTTCAACGTTTTTCAAATTTAGCACACAAAAAATTGTAAATATCTCTCCTACAAAATAAGGATTTAAAAAAAGTAATTCAGTAATATAACAGGCTTAGATGTTTGCTGCTCTTAGAATTTTTTTTAACTTGTTTTTGGATTCTTCAAAAGCAAGCATTCAATTGGAAACCTATATTCTTTCCACACTTTTTTTTTATTGTCTTTTCCCTATTTCTTTATAGCAGTATGCTGTTCCCATAAGAAAAAAATGGTATTTGCAAATCATAGAACAGCCTCTGTATTACATTGAGAAAATAAGATTTATCCATGACTTGGAAGTAGAACAGCCTGCCTCCACCCTCTTTTACTCAACCGCTCAACTTAAAAGGCTCTTGGTAACACAGCACACTCCACGCTACCTTCTGCACTGTGCCCTTAGAGCACAGCTTCCTCAGTTGTTCTCAGCGTCTCCTGGGGCTTAGCCCAGTCTTAGCCTGGGTTAAGGCTGCTGACATTGTGTTCCGATCAGTTGTCATGGGCATTATCCCCTCTACATCCACATTAAACATGCTGGCTTCTCTTGGGCATCTGCAGAACTGTGCCTTTTTCTTTCAGTTACAGTTACATAATCACTGACGTCCATGACACTTACCCATGGATCCATGTGCTGACTTCATTTAGAAGGCCAATCTAAAACAACTGGGTTTGTGGCTACCTCTTTAAAGTTGTTTGTGAAGTATAATTTGTTTTTTAATGCACTTTAGTTTGAAAGTGAGTCTCTTATGTAAGGACTGTCCTTAAAAGACCAAAAATGCCTTGTTAGAGTGTTAAGGAGTTTTGACATGCAATGGTTCCACAAACACAGTGGCTTACCATCCTTATATACTGTCTTATACCATCATTCTCTCCACTCTCTTGGTCACTACTCTCTGCTGTCACTGGTTAATCACTAGGTGCCAAGAGCTTACTGAATAAAAGCTTGGCAATTAGAATAAATGGGGAGGGAAGGACCTTATGAATAGACCATTTAGCCTAAGAAATGACAGATTTAGTTCTTCTCTTCCAAAAGATAAAGGTGTATCCTGGAATTGTACTTAAAACTTATAGATGACTAACAAATATATACTTTATATGTAGTTAATATTTAGATCTGTCTTATTTAATACTTGGAGGCTAGAAGAAGCATCTTTAGGGGAACTATATAATCTTTTGTTAGCATTTTCTCTGCATTTTAAAAAATCATTTCAATTCCAACATTTATCAGTGTCATGAAATCAGTAATGACTCTTTAACAATTCAGGTTTGAACTCTGCATTAAATGTCTCTAATTTTTTAATATTTAAAATTTAGTTGACATTTTTTTCACCAGGTGCCTTTAGTGGTTACTAAGATAACTGACTTATCAATTGTTTCTCTGAAATAAGTGTTGCTGTGGGAATAATTTTAATGTTCAAGGTGATATCACAGGGGAGTTTTGTCTTTTAAAACATTAGAAGCATTTTAAATATTAAGAATCAAATATTTATAGATCAAAAACTTGTGTTTTAAGTATTATACGGGACCTGTTTACTTATAGTAAATGTGTATGTACACGAGTTGTTGCTGAAGCTGACAAGCATATTACATACATGCATTTTCTCTGTGCCCTCATAGTAAGCAGTTAGAGTTCCAGTACCTGTAGGCTCGCCTGGGAGGCAGATTAGACCCAAAGGTAGATGTTTTTCCCCTTTCCATGAAGCATGTCACTGGGAGTTGCTTCCTTTGATTTCCCTAGTACTAAATTTTAAGGCTTTTGTAAAAACAAAACAAAACTAGGAGCTTGGAACAATTAAAAATCAACACTGCTACCATCAATTCATCAAATATTTACTTAGAGCTTTCATATATTAAGATTCCAGTAACCAGTAAATTAGAATTCATTTATTCTGCATAAAGTAAATTTTCATACACTTGACCTACTAAGACAGCAAGGGTGTCCTAAATTGAGGCATTTGTATAATGCCTACATAACTAAATGGTCACTAAAATGGGACAGCATGGGGCAAGACCTTGTAGTTCTTCACAGAATATTTGTGGTCAGTTTCTCCAGTTAATTTGCTGCATGAGCCAAATAACCATAATTCACTTTTTATACCCACTGGTGCCATAATTAGAGAATCAGAGGGTGTAGACAGAGGTTAATGCCAATGGCAAACACAGGACAGGGTTTTTTTTATTATAAAGGTCATTAGATACAAAAGATTGTTTTTCAAAAAATTTCTAATTCTAACAAAGGGGATCAATCAGAAATGAAACTAAGCTACTTTCTAAAGTGACACTGTATCAGAATAATCCAGATTTGAATATAACATTTTGCCACCAACTGACGTTTAGATGAAGGACTGCCTCTCTGAAAGAGTTCAGATCATATTCAGGGGTGAATCTAACACCATGGAAGAAAGACTACTGATGAAAATATTTTTCCACTTTGCACAAATCTGTAAACTACACCTTTGTTTATAGAAAAATGCTTGTAATAGTCACTGTAATATTTAGCTGTGGATAAAAATTTGTGGAAATAAATACTTTTGAATAAAGTGTGCCAAATCTAAATGAAATTTAAAACTCTGCAGCTACAGGTTGACAAAGTTTCTTTGTAATGATCTCTTGAGAAGCTTCATTATGGGGGCCTATATTCTAATACGTGTCATGATCATTTAAACCAGAGGTCAGCATCTTACAGTCCAAAAGTTGGGGGCAGGGAGAAACGCTCAGATAACAAGGCTTATTGAGCAATTACTTTAAAGCTATGGAATTAAAGGCAGTTTTGGCATAGGCAAAAACAAGTAGATCAATGAAACAGAATAGGGAGTGCAAGGATAGGCCCAATCCTATGTATAACATAGCATACGGTAGAGATGGCATGAAAAATCAGTGGGAAAATAGTCATAAGATCTGTACGGAGGAATCTGTAAAATATAAGTGAAAAACAATGACAACATTAAAATGGAGAAATAATTAGGTACAAGAATTCAAGGACTCCATACCACTAAAAGTTTGTCAGTTGTCCCCAAGTTGATCTATAGATAAAAATCAAAATTTCGACTGTTTCTATGTGAAAACTGACAAGCTTATTATAAGATTTATATGGAAGAGCAAAGGCCCATGGATAAGGAAGACCCTCCTTGAGAAAGTGGGAAGCTTTCCTTAGCAGGCATTGAGACTTAAAAATTTCAGTAATTAAGATGTGTGAGGATGACAGACATGGAAATTTTTTTTTTTTTTTTTTTTTTTGTGACAGAGTTTCGCTTTTGTTGCCCAGGCTGGAGTGCAATGGCACGGTCTCAGCTCACCGCAACCTCCGCCTCTCAGGTTCAAGTGATTCTCCTGCCTCAGCCTCCCTAGTAGCTGGGATTACAGGCATGTGCCACCACGCCCAGCTAATTTTGTATTTTTAGTAGAGACAAGGTTTCTCCACGTTGGTCAGGCTGGTCTCAAACTCCCAACCTCAGGTAATCCTCCCGCCTCAGCCTCCCAAAGTGCTGGGATTATAGGCGTGAGCCACTGCGCCCGGCCCTGGACATGGAAAAATTGACTAGTGGAACAGAATAGCCCAGAAACTGAGCATCTATATGGAAATACTGATACATTTTTTCTTAACTAGGAGCACACATCAAAATCACCTGGAAATCTTTAAAAAAATTTACACCCAAATTTATGGAATAAGACATCTCCAGAGATGGTGCCCTTCCACACCCATTGTTAACCTGACCCACCTAAAAATATACAAGAAGACATCCCCAGGGATGGTGCCCTTAAGCACCCATCATTAGAGACCACTATTGAAATATTTCATGATCCAGAAAAATGGTCACAGTATAATTAGTCCTCAATGTCACTGATAAGTTCTAGGAAACCACGAGTATAAACAAAATGACATAATGACACCAATTTTAACATAAGCTAGTTGATATAAACAGTTCCTACAGCATATTTATGATCATACAAACACCACCAAATTTTTTTTTTTTTTTGAGATGGGAGTCTTGCTCTGTTGCTCAGGCTGGAGGGCAATGGCAAGATCTCAGCTCACTGCAACCTCCGCCTCCTGGGTTTAAGTGATTCTTCCTCCTCAGCCTCCTGAGTAGCTGGGATTACAGGCGTCCGCCACCATGCCTGGCTAATTTTTTTGTATTTTTATAGAGATGGGGTTTCACTATGCTGTCTGGGCTGATCTCAAACTCCTAGCCCCCAGTGATCCGCCTGCCTCAGCCTCCCAAAGTGCTGGGATTAGAGGTATGAGCCACCATGCCCGGCCAAACATCAACAAACTTCTAAATAAAGACCAAAACACTTCTAGAATTAAACACTGAAATGAAAGCTATACATACATTTAAGAAAGATTAATAAAAACAAATGAGAAAGTTGCCCACTTATTCCATTTAAGAGTCACTGAGGGCCCACCTCTCCTGGCAGCTCAGGGTGCCAGGCAGGCACCAGGCCTGGACAGGACCCCATCCTGTCACTGGGTGTGCTCACAAACCCACCCACGCTCAGACTGGGATTACTTAGACACATCCATTCACCTCATGTACACAGCTTTAGGACATGGGAGGAAACGAGAATCCAAAGAAAACAGTCATGGGGATCTCACCAGTGGAACGTATCCATGTCTGTATGAATGAGGCTGCAGCCTCAATTCTTGCCACCTCCGAAGAAAGAATTTGAGGGCTGTACAGCAGAAGGAGAGACCAAGGCAAGTTTTAGAATAGCAGTGGAAAGGCAGGAAAGTACACTTGGAAGAGGGCCAAGTGGGTGACTTGAAAGAGTCAAGAGCGTGGCTTAACCTCTTGAAAGAGTCAAGAGCGTGGCTTAACCTCTTGACTTGGGGTTTTATACGTTGGCCTACTTCTGCGGTCTTGTGTTACTTCTCTCAACTCCTCAGATCTTGTCAGGAAGTGGCTGATCACCAGTTTCACGTGTTTTGTATCGGGAGACTGCCTTTCTCTGATGCTGGCTGCGACCAGTGACTACTTTAGAAAGACAGTTAACAACTGCCTTGACCATCACTGGACAGTCACAAGATGCTCCTGGTGTGTGTGTGGAGGGGGGAGCTCTCTCCTGCCCTGCTCATGCCTGACTAGCTACCCACTGTAACAGGGAGAACCTGCAAACTCCACAAACACAGTGGCCCTGGCCAGGAAGCAATTCTTTTTTTTCTCACCAACATTATGTCAAAAAATGACGATGAATGAAACAATGTTATGTAGGGACCTGCTGTATACTATGCAGTGAAAAGTTGACTTTTGAACCCACCTTCCAGTCTAAAGATGGATTCACTTTTTGAGTGGCTGGCCAAACAATACCCTCACTTGAGGAAAGCCTTCAGCTCATTCTCAAAGAGGTTTAGGCCTAGCTTCAAAGCCTCAACAGGAAAACCACATTTGAAAAGCAGCAAATTTCATACAAGATACACTACAGTTCAGAAAGAGAAAAGCAGACTGACTTCCAGGAACTGATCTGAAACTCAGAGCTAGGCCTGGGTCATGCTAGAAGCTGGCCTGGTCCTCTATGCTGGGCTGTGTTGTTCTTTTGCAATGAACCACCTTATAAAACACCAATATCAGACGTGGTCACTCTGTGACTACACTAAAGTGATATGAAACAAGACTGTAATTTTGCCCAGGCACAAAAACAAGATCACTGTGTAAACCATGTAACACCAAATATGCCCTGTCCCAGGTAATATGAGGGACTGTAGCTGCTTTCCCAGGTGCAGCTTGAGCGTAGCTCTAATTGGCCCTCCTTCAGGATAAGATGATACTGTGACGGTTAATATTAGTTGTCAACTTGATTGAAGGATGCCTAGATAGCTGGTAAAGTATTGTTCCTGAGTGGGTCTGTGAGGTTGTTGCCAGAGGAAATTAACATTTGAGTCGGTGGACTGGGAGAGGAAGAGCCACCCTCAGTGTGGGTGGGCACCATGCAATCGGCTGCCAGTGCAGCTAGAACAAAGTGGGTGGAAGAAGGTGGGATAAGCTGGCTTGCTGAGTCTTCTGGCTTTCATCTTTCTCCTGTGCTGGATACCTCCTTCCATTCCTCCTGCCCTTGGACATCAGACTCCAGGTTCTTCAGCCTTTGGACCCCTGGACTTACACCAATGGCTTGCCAGGAGCTCTCAGGCGCCCTTTGGCCCCAGACTGAAGACTGCACTGTTGGCTTCCCTACTTTGAGGCTTTTGGACCCAGACTGAGCCATTCTTGGCTGAGCCTGCTGATGGTCTATTGTGGGACTTCACCTTGTGATCCTGTGAGTCAATTCTCCTTAATAAACTCCCTCCCTCCCCTCCCTTCCTTCCGCTTTTTTTTTTTTTTTTTGAGACGGGGTCACAGAGTCTTGCTCTGTCACCAGGCTAGAGTGCAGTGGCACAATCTTGGCTCACTGCAACCACTGCCTCCTGGGTTCAAGTGATTCTCCTGCCTCAGCCTCCCAAGTAGGTACAGATGCATGCCACCACGCCCAGCTAATTTTTGTATTTTTAGTAGAGGTGGGGTTTCACCATGTTGGCCAGGCTGGTCTCGATCTCTTGACCTCATGATCCGCCCGCCTTCGCCTCACAAAGTGCTGGGATTACAGGTGTGAGCCACCACGCCTGGACTTAAACTCCCTTCCATATATACATATGTCCTATTAGTTCTGTCCCTCTGGAGAACCCTGAATAGTACTGATACCCAAAGACTTGTCCCTATTTCCTGACAGTACCCAATCCAGAGTGAACCCGTACTTCCTTGGATCCTCCCCAAATCACCTAACCAAACCCCAAATCCTACCACCCTTTTACTGAGATGTGCTGCAGTTCCCAAAGGCACACCCATGATGTGCAATCTCCCTTCTTCCAAAGAACAGTAAACCCAACTTGTTCAACTACAGGTGTGTTTCTGGAGGTTTCTGGCTGGAAGGCAACAACAGCATTGTCTCCTTCTACCAACATTAGTATTTTGCAGAGTAAACTTAGATCCAAGGAAGATTTGCCTAAGGTTATGCTACTAAATGAAAGTTGAGCCAAAGATATAGACGCTGCAAATAACTTTCAGACAAGTAGAGAAAAAAGAAAAACAAATATCTATCTTAAGTTTGAGACAGTGCCTTAGGGTTACTGGGAACACATCAAGACTTACGGTAAACTTAACATGAGGGAGTTTGGCGTATTGGTGTCTTTATTACTTCCTGTCTACATTCCCTTAGAATAGGTAGCTAGGCAGACTTGAGTAGGGCAGGAGAAAACCTCCCCCACCCCGCCCAGGAATGTCAAGCAACTATCAGGTGATGGTCAGGCAAGTTGTTAAACTATCTAAAATAATCATTGGTCTCAACTGGTGTCAGGGCAAGGCATTCTCCCAATAGATGGAAAATACTAGAATCTGGTGATCAGCAGCTCGTGGATAAGATTTTGGGAGAGTGGGCTCAAACATGCTCACTAAGAGGCAAAATGGTGGAGTTTAACTGGTATATGAGCTTCCTCTAGGAACAAGACTGGTAAGAGAAGAATGTCTCCAGTGAGTATGTGCACAACTTCAGTAAACACACTGCACATGCCGCCCCTCCCAAGTGCTGGCAGGCCACTGAGCATGCCGACAGCCCACCCCAAGGGAAAAATCGGAAGAAGTAATGCAAGGCCTAGAACCGTACCAATGTATCAATCCCCAAATCAAGGGTCAGGTGGCACAGCTGAATCTCTCAAGTTGCCCACTTGGCCCTCTTCCAAGTGTACTTTACTTACTTTTATTCCTGCTCTAATACTTCTTAATAAACTCTCACTCCTGCTCAAAAACTTGCCTTGGTCTCTCACTCTGCCTTATGCTTCTTTCCTTTGAGGAGGCAAGAAGTGAGTTGCTGCAGGCCGGTACAGATTTGCCACTGCGAACAATTTCATTCATCTGATGTTCTTGCTTGGCAACTTGAACTTTCTGAAGAGTTAGTATTTGTTGTAAGAATAAAACCACATTCAACATTTGCCTTCTAATTAACAAAAATTGAAGTTATTTCCAAAGCAATTAGATTAACAGTGAGCACACACATAACGTTCCAAACTACTCAAGATCAGCAAATTCACTTATCTCACTCATTCAGATTCATATACTCATTTTTAAAAGTTGTCCTAGGCCCTACTGACTTCGTCAGCTTTCCCCAGTTTCCATTACTGAAACTTCTAAAGCCACTGCTGCTTAAGCCACCATCAATTTTTAGTGTTATAGGAAAGCAGGAGAAACTGTATTTAAGCATAGGAAAATAAGTATAGAAATGATAATATTGCATTTCTAAAAATACTGAGAGTTAAATGTCTAAAAATAGAACAATAACTTTACATCTCATGAAAGACTCCACATCTAGACAAAAATTATAACAATTTTAATATACATATTAAAATTACAAGAATACATACCTGCTTAAACATGATGTAAACTTCAACAGGACCAAATATTTTCAAAAATAACTTGTTTCAAGCAATTTTGTAGCTTACGTGAAGGACATTTTTTCTCCCAACTTCTATTTTGAAAGAGTTAAAACCTACAGAAAAGTTGCAAAAATAGAAGAATGTGGTACACGCCTGTAGTCCCAAGCTACTCAGGAAGCTGGGACAGGAGGATCCCTTAAGCCCAGGAGTTTGAGGCCAGCCCTGGCAACATAGCAAGCAAGACTCCCCACTTAGAAAAAGAATAATGGGCCAGGTGCAGTGGCTCACGCCTCTAATGCCAGCACTTTGGGAGGCCGAGGTGGGCAGATCACCTGAGGTCAGGAGTTTGAGACCAGCCTGGCCAACATGGCGAAACCCTGTCTCTACTAAAAATACAAAAATTAGCTGGGCACGGTGGCAAGCGCCTGTAATCCCAGATAATCGGGAGGCTGAGGCAGGAAAATCACTTGAACCTGGGAGGCAGAGGTTGCAGTAAGCGGAGATCATGCCACTGCACTCCAGCCTGGGCAACAAAGCAAGACTCTGTCTCAAAAAAAAAAAAAAGAAAAAGAATAATGAACAACTGTATATTCTTCATTTGGATTCCCCAGTTGGTAATATTTGGCCATATTTGCTTTATCTTTCTCTGCCAGTGTATAGTCATGCACTATCTTTCCTATGTTTAGATGCACAAATACTTACTATTGTGCTACAACTGCCTATAGCGTTCAGTACAGTAAAATGCTATACAGGTTTGTAGCCTAGGAGCAATAAGCTGTGCCATATAGCCTAGGTGTGTAGTAGGCTCTACCATCGAGGTTTGTGTAAGTGAAATCTATGATGTTCACACAGTGACGAAATCGCCTAATAGCACATCGTTCAGGATGTATTCTCGTGGTTAAGCAACACATAACTGTATATATATAAATGCATTTTTTCCAGTCATTTGAGAGTTAGTTGCAGGCCTCATGATTCTTCAGCCCCATATATTTCAGTATGTATTTCCTCAGAACAAAGGACAATCTCCTACACAACTACAATATAATTATCATGATCAGGAAACTTAATGTCAATATTACCATGTCATCTATAATTTATATGTTTCTCCAGTTGTCCCAATACTGTCTTTTAGAGTATTTTTTTAACCCAGGTTTTAATTAAGGATCTCATACAATATGTGTCACATCTCTATAGTCTTCTTTAATGTGATACTATTCATATTTTAGCCATTTTTTGTTTTTCACCACACTGATGTTTTTAAAGAGTTCAGGTCAGTTGTTTTGTGGAATGTACCTCCATGTGGATTTGTCTCATTGTTTCCTTATAATTAGATTCAGGCCAGATGTTTTCAGGAGAAATTCTACACAAGTGAGACTGTGTTGTCGCTGTAGCAAGGGGAGCTCATGACGTCAGTTTGTCCCTTTATTGGTGATGGGACACCATTACTTCATAATTTGGTGAAGTAATACCCGCAAGATTTATCCATTGTAAAGGTACCCTTTCCTCTTCATGAGACTTGGAGACTATGTCAATATTCTCTCATATATTTACATGTTTTAATATATGTAAACCTTTCACTGAATGGTTTTAGAATCCACTCATTAGTGACATTTCCAATTAGAGAAAACACAGTACATCTATAAAGACCTACTGATGGTGATCTGCAGTGGGAAGTTGTGATACTTAACCTTTCTTAAATATGTGGAGGCAAATTGAATAGAAAACTGTGTACAAAAATGAACACTCTATACATGAGCATCTTTTTTTTTTTTTGAGACAGAGTGTTGCTCTGTCACCCAGGCTGGAGTGCAGTGGCGCGATCTCGGCTCACTGCAAGCTCCGCCTCCCAGGTTCACGCCATTCTGCTGCCTCAGCCACCCCAGCAGCTGGGAATACAGGCGCCCGCCACCACGCCCAGCTAATTTTTTTCTATTTTTAGTAGAGACGAAGTTTCACCGTGTTAGCCAGGATAGTCTCGATCTCCTGACCTGGTGATCCGCCCACCTCGGCCTCCCAAAGTGCTGGGATTACAGGCGTGAGCCACGGCGCCCGGCCTATACATGAGCATTTGTGAAGCTTGTCTAAGATTTGTACAGTTGATTGCGTGGATATTTTGCCTTAAAAAGAACTGTAAATGAATAATGTGTGCTGATGTGTTCATGGGTGTAGAGTACTAAGGTCTGCATTAAAAAGGTAAGATGGTTTGATGGAAGAACAGGTGGATAGCAATATAGCAAAATGTTAACAGTTGGGTCGATATGTGTCCACTGTACAAGTCTTCCCACTTTTCTGTAAGTTTGAAAGTTTTCATAATACAAATTTGGATTTAAAAACACCCCAACATTGCAAGAGTGTCACCAAAGCGTTTGAAAAGCAGGATTCTAGGGGGGGCATTCGCTGACGACTCAGAGAAACCGTCCATGCCACCCACCACCCCTACGCACTCAAAGAAGCCCTCGCTAGGCAGCCCGGCCCTCCGAGCCCTGGTATCGAGGGGCTCTCCGCCTCTCCCCTGCCCCGGCCGCCTCCTGCTTGCCCGGCCTCAGTCTGTTCTCAGAACATACTCCATCACCTGGTTCCCAGAACTCAGATTGCGCAGTGGTCTCGTCATCATCGGCCAGGACTCACAGTGACCGCGGCAGAGGCCTCCCTAGACCTCCCTCCCGTCCAACCTCACCCGCTGCCCACTCTCCTCACGCCCCTGCTCCAGGTCCCCTGGCCCCACTTCGCTCGCCACGTTTTCATAATCCTCTCAGGCTCCAGGCAAGCGGCGCCGCCCGCAATGGGACCTGATCATATAAGGAAAATACTGCGGGCTCATCCGGGGGCTGCAATGGGGACCCGAAAGCGCCCTAGCCTACTACACTCACCGCACCCCAACTGCCCCCCACCTCTCTGCCCTGCCCCCAGCACAGTACCCAAACCCAGTCCGGGTCCAGCTCCGCGGCCCGAGCCTCCGCCCAGCGGACTGCGCAGCCGCCTGCCCCAGCCAATCCCGCCGCCGCCGCCACGCCCCGCCCACAGGACGTTAGATCCCGCCCCCGGCTGGCGGCCGCCAGCGCGCTAGGTCCCTCAGCCCTTGGCTCGTGCCCAGTGTTTAGGGTGTTGGCGGAGACGAAAGGGAAGAGTCATCGCCTGTAGGGGCTGGGATATGATGGGTGAGAGGTGTCAAACCAAATTCTCTCAGTTTGGAAACGGAGAAAATCTAAAAACGAGGATGTGAAGAAAGAGTCCGCTCTCAAGGCGCGTTGTGGTCTACCCGAGCCCCGTCCCCTGTGCTCCCTCGGGCTGGGGGGAGGCGGGCAGCTACGCGTGGGGTAGGACCATCTTACGCTGGGACCCCGCCAAGGAGCCCCGGGAAGTAGGTGAAAGGGCAGGGGCGTGGCTCTCGGGGCGCCACCCACGCTTTTGAAATCTGGGTGACTGCAAGCGGCTGCTCAGCGTCCCCCACGCCACAGACCCGCGCCGCCGACGACCCAGCCGCCGCCATGGCTCTGCTCCGAGGTGAGCGCAGCCCCCTCCTCCTCTCCTCGCCCCTCGGGGTCCTGCCCTCCCCAGGCCAGGCCTCCGCTTCCGGCCGCCGCGGAGAGTCGGGGTCGTGGGGTGAAGTTCACTCAACCTCCTCGGTTTTGGAGCGGACGTGATAAAAACCCAGCCCGAAGGGCTTGTTTGGGTTAAGGAGAAAACCCTTACTTGTAAGGCGCTAGCGACAGCGATTTCGGTGCAATTTCCTGTTGAGTTGAGACCAAAGTTTGCTTGCATGTGACCTTGGAGGTCATTCCTTTCTTCGCCTAACAGTGACCCCACTAGTTCGAGTCCAAGTATTAGAAAAAATGGGGCGGCGCCATAGGCCGCGGGCGCCTGCTGCTGGGCAGCTGCGCACTGGAGCCCACCGCTCGGCGTCGGTGGGCAGGGCTCCCCAGATGAATCGATGGAGAGGCCTGCAGAAATGGTAGCTGGTGTTCTGCTGGAAGATCTGCCTTGCTCCCTTTTCCGTTCCGTTGCTTTAGATTAGAGCGGTCACTCTATACCTAAGTTCTAGGGTTATGAACTTGTTTAAAACAACTGTGTAATAAACTCCCTTTTCAAAACAAGTGGGCACAGTCAATGGACTCTTACTTTAAGGATGTACGAGTCGAAGAACATTCAGGTGGAATACATATCGAGGCCCTGAGACAGGAAAAAGCTTGGCAGGATCTAAGAACCAAGCATTTTGGTGCTCCAGGGCCCTGTGGACTCTGTAAGAAGGTAAGGTTTTGTTCCAAATTCAGTGGAAGGCAATACAGGGATTTAAAGCGGGGTAATGACAGGATCTGATTTCCACTCTGTCCGGATTTGGGGCGGTCTGTGTAATGGCGAAGAGACCATTTAAGGATCTATTGTAGAGGTCCAGGGAGCAGCAAATGATGGCTTTGACTCGTGTGGGGCAGTGTAACTGGGGAGAAAAGGGGAGGGATGAGTTGAGATAGATTTGGAGGTGGATTTGATAGAAAGTGGATTGGATGTGGTGGAGTAAATATAAGAAGGAAATGTCAAGAATGACGAAAAGTGTCCGGTTTGATGAACCGTGTTCATGATGATGCCACTTACAGAGTGAGGAAAATTGGGAAAGGAATAGATGTGGAAAGAAGGATTGAGAATTCAGTTTTAGGCAGAAAACTTTTTGGTGCCTGCGAAGCAGCCAAGTGGAGGTGCCAGCTAAGCATTGGTTAGGGGGATCTGAAAGTCAGAAGAACCAAAGTGGCATGGGAACAAATCAAGGGAAAAATCGGTATTCTGGGACCAAATGCAGTGTTTACAGTTTCCTGCAACGTGGATTTCATTTGCCAGTGCCCTTCCTGACTGAATTTACTACATTTACTTCATAAAGCAGCGTGGTGAATTTTTTTTAGACGAGGCATTTACACTTCATTTAAAAGGTGCATTGTCATGAGCTATCTTCTAAAAAAGGAAATAATATTTTTACTGATATCCTTTTAATATTTTATCAGTGGTTCTTACCCTTTCTTATAATACAGACCCGTTTGAAAATTTCATAAATACTATGAACCCAAAAAGGAAAAAAATGCACATTGACACCTGTATTAAGGAAGTATAAAGTTTATAAATTTGTGGTACAATTTACTGTAGTGTTAGAGCTAGTGATCGTATTTTTTCCCATTTCCTTATTATAGCAATTAGGAGGACACTCATGTCGAGAGAGGTAAAGTGGTTGTGTATAATAACACAGGTAGTTAGTGGCTGTGACAAGAACCCAAGCTTTGAGCTTGAAATACTGATGTTACAGGCCGGCTAGAATCATTAAAGATACACTTCTCTCAAGCAGCATACCAAGTGTTTGCAGGATGGGTGGGAAGAAAGAAGAGCATGTGACTGATTATAGGGGAAAGGACACATTTGAGTTAAATTTTGTTAAGGATTAACATTAATTTATCAGATTTCAGTCAACAAGAAGAACCAGCTCCTAGGTTTTTATTAGCACCCATCCCAGTACTTGGCAGGAGGTTTTCACTCGACAGATCTTAGCTCTCCTACTGCTCCTAGCTTTGTTGGGAATGTTTGTGTATTTTTTCAAGGCAAGTAGACAGGGCTGCTCAATTGCCTTAATCTTGAAACAACTGGATGCCACCGCAGCTTTCCTTAATTTGCCCTCGTTGCTGCCTGAAGTTGCTCTTACCAAGTGAATATTTACCTAAGAATGTGATAGAAAGGTAGTGCTCCTGTTTCTTTCCTACTGGTGCTTTTCCTGTACTGTCAGCTCAGCACATCTTTCCAGGCCCTTTCTTGGAGCTACTTGGAGTCACTACACTCTGGGTTAATAGGTCTCCACTGTCTTTCAGTTTTGGGAAATTTTTAGCCTCTGAATTTTCAGGGTGTTTAAATGAGATTTCAGTTTGGTGTTAAAGATTGTTAAGTTTTAGACCTTTTCATATCCACATAAAATTGACATCAAATGAAAATTGACGTGGTATACAATTTATGAAATTAAAAAAAAAACCTTTAAACTTTAAACCTTTATAGTCTATCTGCGCATCCCAGATTATTTGTTAAAACAAAGATTTAAAATAATAATAACAAATTATTTTTTAAAATAGAGAAAACCAGTCTCTACAAAAAATACAAAAATTAGCCAGGCATGGTGGCACTCACCTGTAGTCCCAGCTACTTGGGAGGCTGTGGTGGAGGATTGCTTGAACCCAGGAGGTTGAGGCTGCAGTGAGCCTCTCTGCACTCCACTACCGCACTCCAGCCTGGATGACAGAGTGAAACCCTGCCTCCAAACAAACAAACAAAACCCAAACCAAAAATATATGATTGAGAACATTTTCTCTGTTCAAAATAATTGTGTTAGTTCAGTTAAGGTCTTACTTGAGCTAACCTTTACAGTCTGGGAGCATCAAATAAGAAGTAATATGGGTAAAGGGGAGGTTCTTTTTTTGTTTTTATTTTCCCATGCACACCCTTTCCTTTGTAGATATTGCATATTTCACTACTAGCACTGCCTTCTCACAAACACTTTCTTAGAATATGAGACATAGGGGAGAAATTCATAAAAGGAACTTTGTAGAGAGACAAATGAAATTAGGCTGTATTGTTTCTGAGAAGCGAGGGGTCATTTCTATGTGTGCAATATGTCGTTTTTATTTCTGGATGCTTTATATATTTTTGTTATCTTTGGATTTCAAAAGTTTGACAATGATGTGCCAAGCTGCAGGAGAACGGGGTGTGGAGTGTTATGTGTGGTGTTTATTAGAGTTGAGGTTTACCAAGCTTTAATATATAAATTTATGTTTTTTATCAAATTTGGAAATTTCTTCTTTATTATTTCTGCAAATGTTTTTTTAAATCCATTCTCTGTCCTCTCCTATGACTGTAACTTGTTAGTCCTTGAGGTTCTGCCCGTGTTTTTTTACTATCTGACTTTAAAGAAAAAATTTACAAACTTTGTTTTTGAGCAGATTTAGGTTTTACAGAAAAATTGAGCAGAAAGTACGGAGTATTACCATATGCTCCCTTGCCTGGTCCATTTCCCCTATTATTAACATTTTGCATTAGTGTGGTACATTGTTACAATCGATGAGCTAACATTCATATATTATTATTCACTGAAGTTCACATTTTGCATTCAAGTTCATTCCTTGTATTGTATAGTTCTATGGGTTTTGACAAATGTGCAAATGAGTGATGTCAGTATTATAGTGTCATGCAGATTAATTTCACCACCCTAAACATCATCTGTGATTCACTTATTTATCCCTGTCTCTGAACCCCTGGCAAGCACTGATCTTTTTACTGTCTCCATAGCTTTGCCTTTTCCAGATATCATATAGTTGGAATCATACAGTATATGGCCTTTCCAGACTGGCTTCTTTCACTTAGCAACATGCATTTAAGATTCCTTCTTTTTATGGCTTGATAGCTCATAAAATTTTATTGCTGAATAATATTCCATTGTATGGCTGCACCACAGTTTGTTTATGCATTCACCTGTTGAAGGACATTGTTGTGGGAAGTCAGGGACCCTGAATGGAGGGACTGGCTGGAGCCATGGCAGAGGAACATAAATTGTGAAGATTTCATGGACATTTATCACTTCCCTAATAATAGTCTTACGCCTGTCTTACTTTAATCTCTTAATCCTGTTATTTTCGTAAGCTGAGGATGTACGTCACCTCAGGTCCACTGTGATGATTGTGTTAACTGTACAAATTGATTGTAAAATGCATGTTTGAACAATATGAAATCAGTGCACCTTGAAAAAGAACAGAATAACAGCAATTTTTAGGGAACAAGGGAAGATAACCATAAGGTCTTGACTGCCTGCGGGGTTGGGCAAAAAGAGCCATATTTTTCTTCTTGCAGAGAGCCTATAAACGGATATGCAAGTAGGAGAGATATCGCTAAATTCTTTTCCTAGCAAGGAATGTTAAGACCCTAGGAAAAGAATTGCATTCCTTGGGGGAGGTCTATAAATGGCCGCTCTGGGAATGTCTGTCTTATGCAGTTGAGATAAGGACTGAAATAGGCCCTGGTCTCCTGCAGTACCCTCAGGCTTATTAGGGTGGGGAAAAAACGCTTCCTGGTAAATTTGAGGTCAGACCAGTTCTCTGCTATCAAACCCTGTTTTCTGTGGTTTAAGATGTTTATCAAGACAATATGTGCACAGCTGAACATAGACCCTAATCAGGAGTTTTTGATCTTGCCCTTTGCCTTGTGATCTTTATTGGCCTCAGAAGCATGTGATTTTTGTTCTCCTTTTTGCCCTTTGAAGCATATGATCTTTGTGACCTACTCCCTGTTCGTACACCTGCTCCCCTTTTGAAGTCCTTAATAAAAACCTGCTGGTTTTGTGGTTCAGGTGGGCATCACAGACCTACCGATATGTGATGTCACCCCCGGTGGCCCAGCTGTAAAATTCCTCTCTTTGTACTCTTTCTGTTTATTTCTCAGACCGGCCGACACTTAGGGAAAATAGAACCTACATTGAAATATTGGGGGGCGAGTTCCTGCGATAGGACATCGTGGTTGCCTTCAAGTTTTAACAATTATGAATAAACATTTGTTTTCAGGTTTTTGTTTGAACATAAGTTTTCAAATCATTTAGGTAAATACAAGGAACATGATTGCTATATCATACATATGGTTAGGTATGTTTAGTTATATAAGAAACTGCCAAAGTGTCTTCCAAGCTGGCCATACCATTTGCATTCCCACCAGCAATAATGAATTTCTGTTGTTCCACATCCTCACCAGCATTTGGTGTTGTCAGTGTTTGGGATTTTAGCCTTTCTAAAATCCAAAAGACTAATAGTTATGTAGTAGTATCTCGTTGTTTTAATTTGCAATTCCCTAATGACATATGATGTTGAGGATCTTTTCATATGCTTATTTGCCATCTGTATATCTTCTTTAGTAAGGTATCTGTTCAGATCTTTTGCCCATTTTTAAATTGGGTTGTATGGGTTTTTTTGGTTTTTTTTTTTAATTGCTGAGCTGTAAGAACACTTTGTATGTTTTGGATACCAGTCCCTCATCAGTTAGGTGTTTTTATAAATATTTTCTCCCAGTCTGTGGCTTGTCTTTTCATTCTCTTAACAGCATCTTTTGCAGAACAGAAGTTATTTATTCATTTGTTTTTAGAGGGTCCCGCTCTGTCGCCCAGGCTGGAGTACAGTGGTGTGAACACGGCCACTGTAGCCTTGACCTCCTGGGCTCTAGCAGTCCCCTTGCCTCAGCCTCCCAAGTGGCTAGGACCACAAGCACACACCACCACGCTTGGCTGATTTCTTAATATTTTGTAGAGACAAGGTCTCATCATGTTTCCCAGGCTGGTCTCAAACTCCTGGGCTCAAGCAATCCTCCCACCTTGGCCTTCCAAAATGCTGGGATTATAGGCATGAGCCACTGCACACAGCCAGAAGTTTTCAATTTTAATGAAGTCCAACTTAAGTTTTCCCCTCATGGATCCTGCTTTTGGTGTTATATCTAAAAAGTTATCACCAAACCCAAAGCCATGTAGATTTTTCTCATATGTTCTAAGAGTTTTGCGTTTTATATTTAAGTCTGTGATCTCTTTGTTTTCATTTCTGTTTTTTTAGATAAGAGGTCTCACTCTGTCACCCAGGCTGGAGTGCAGTAACTTGATTGTAGCCCATGGTAGCCTTGAACTCAGCCTCCTGAATAGCTGGGACTACGGGCACATGCCACTATGCCCAACTAATTTTTTAAATTTTTTAGAGATGGGGGTCTCACTGTGTTGCCTAGGCTGGTTTCAAACTCCTATCCTGACACAGTCCTCCCCCCTCATCCTCTTGAGTAGCTGAGATTATAGGCTTGAGCCACAGTGCCCAGCCCACGATCAAAGTTGACACATTTTTGCCTGGATTCATTTTGTTTGGTATATAGATGTTTTGTTGTTCCAGCACTATTTGTTGGAAAGACGATCCTTTTTCCAGTGAATTGCCTTTCCTCCTTTGTCAGACCTTGAGATTCTGGCTTTGTTTTTTAATCTTTTTTTTTTCATCTGTTCTTCAGATTGGTTAATTTCTATTTATCTATCTTCAGAGTCGCTGAATTTTTCTCCTTTCATCTCTATTTTGCTGTTAAGCCCATCCAGGGAATTTTTTATTTCAGGTATTTTTCAGTTTTGGAATTTCCATTTTGGATTTTTATAGTATGTATTTCTTTACTGAGATGTCCTATGTTTTATTAGGAGCATATTTTCCTCTACATCCTTGAGCATAGTTATAATAGATTGCTATTTTAAAATCCTTGTCTGCTAATTTCAGCATCTGGGTCATCTTGGGGTTGGTCTCCATTGATTGTCATATTTTTTGTTTCCTCATATGTGGATTAATTTTGAATTGTATTATGAATATTGTGGATGAAACATTGTGGAGACTGGATTCTGTTATAATCCTGCAGACAGAACTGACTTATTGATTGGTTGGCTATTTATTTTTTGTAGGCAGTTACTTTGCCTACAAAATCACCCCCATGCACCCCCATGATAAACTGTGTCTCCCCTTGTACTGGGCAGCAGCTTAAATCTAAGTTCAGTTTTTTAAGGCTTGGCTTAGGTGCTTGTGGTCTGACCTACACATGAATGGCTAAGGAGTCAGCCAAATATTTGGGCAGAGTTTATATGTGAAATTTGGAATCACCCTCTATGGTGCTCCTCTTTGCCGGATTCTCCTTCACTTTCTAGTGGCTGTGCTTACCATGAATTTTATTCTTTGATTCTTCAAGCCAGTAAGACTGTGAGTTTCTGAGTTCTAGCCATTCCATGCATCATGGATTGTTAGTCTTCAAGTTAGTTGCTATAAATAAATTGGACACTTACCCTGTTCTGTTCCCTTCCTCTAAGTGTCAGCTCTTCTCCTTACCTGTCTAGTTTTGTTCATTTCCAAGACCGTCAAATAGTAGTTGTTCTTATATATTGTCTGGAGTTTTTCATTGTTATCTGTTGGAGGGTTGGTCAGATAGCATAGTAGGCCGTGACCAGAAGCAGAACTAATGAAATTAGGAAGAAGGCATGGAAAGAGGAAAGAAGAATGAAATAAAGCAACCACTGATAGGCCAGGTGCAGTAGCTCGTGCCTATAATCCTAGCAGTTTGGGAGGCCAAGGTGGGAGGATTGCTTGAGCCCAGGAGTTCGAGACCAGCCTGGGAAACACAGCAAGACCCCATCTCTACAAAAAATAAAAAATAAATAAATAAAAATTAGCCAGGTGTGGTGGCACATGCCTGTAGTCCTACCTACTTGGGAGGCTGAGGCAGGGGGATCACTTGAGTTGGGGAGGTCGAGGCTGCAGAGGTCGAGGCTGCAGGGAGCTGTGATCACACCACTGCACTCTAGCCTGGGCACAGAGCAAGACTTTGTCTCAAAAAAAAGAAAACACTGATATAAAAATAGGCAGAGACTGTTAAGGAAGGAGGATGAAAGGAAACTTGAAAAGATTCAGGAAGGCATCATGGTACGGAATAACCAATTTACCAGAACAAAACATTTGTAATGCACCCGACTAGTATTTATGGCCTTTTGTAACTATCTGAATTTGTATCTGTAAAAAACTGAGTGGATTTGTTCTAGATTATAGTTATATATATTGCTCCTAATATTCCTTTAAACTGCAAATTTCTCAAAATAGGAATGAAAAGAGAGGTTGAAATAGAAATATTTTAGGTTAGGTTTGGTTTGTTTGATGAAAGAGATCATAAACTGGAAGATTATACTTAGATACCAGTAGTGGTATAATGCTTAAATAGTCTCATTTGTAGATCAGTATCTTATCACAAACCCATTGCCGAAAGTCCCATAATTTCTTGACAAGATGTGGAAATGTGAGCTTAGATTGTCTTGGAGAGAATAAAGTTAGTATATGCAAAGTGCTAGCATGAAGTCTATTCCATAGTAAGTGTCCCTCTATGTTAGCTATAATATTTACCTTGTAGAGTTGCTGGGAAGATTAGCTTTTGTATGGAAAGTGATAAAATGTCTAGTATTTAGTAGACGCCTAATGAATGTCAATATGATGAAATGGCTATAACTGATGCTGCTTACTGATATGCTGGTTTTGCACTGTACAGCTCTAATGATGATGAGTGGGTACCACTCACATCATAATCATATATTTGTACAGTCACAAGTTTTTTTTGGCAGATGGTAGTAGGTGATTGGGAAGGGGTGATTTTTATTTATTTGTACAAGGACACCGATTTAACTAATAGTGATGCTGCAAATTGATAGTCTTAGTTTGTATTAATAGATGTATAGATAATTCCTCTGTATTCTTTGTGTTTAGATAAAATGCATGCTATTTTGTTATTCTAAGGGACACATTTTAATAGGATGTTGGCAAACTACAGTGTCTTTAGAGGAAAGCAGTCAGAATTAATGTCAAATAAAGAACTATTGAAAGAATGCCTTTTAATTTACCTGAGATGAGAGTCGCTAGGTTTGGTGACTTACAGTTTAGCTGACTTCAGATACTGGAGGTGGGGGATACACATGTAGAAGGTAACCTGTTTTGCCCATTTTTTTCTAAGAGTAAAAGATAATAGTTCAGGTTATTTATTTGAAGTCTGTAACTTGAGTCATCCTGTGACCCTAGAACCGGTGGCATATATAATTCAAATTCAAAGCAGCATATATTCTAGAAACTACATCATTATCTGTGTTGGTGCTTTTGGATAGAACTAGAATTGATGGATGGAAGACTTTGTAAGCTGATTTAGTTCCATATAAAGAAATATCATTCGTTGGGGCTGGGAGTGGGTGACTCACGCCTGTAATTCTAGCACTTTGGGAAGCCGAGGCGGGTGGATCCCCTGAGGTCAGGAGTTCAAGACCAGCCTGGCCAACATGGTGAAACCCCATCTCTACTAAAAATACAAAAATTAGCCGGGCCTGGTGGTGGGTGTCTGTAGTCCCAGCTACTCGGGAGGCTGAGGCAGGAGAATCACTTGAACCCGGGAGGCGGAGGTTGCAGTGAGCTGAAATCGCGCCACTGCACTCCAGCCTGGGTGACAAGAGCAAAACTCTGTCTCCAAAAAAAAAAAAAAAAAAAAAGCAATATCATTAGTTTATGTTGTCCATTGACCAGCACACTGTTTCATGCTGTAGAGTATGCCCTCTTACTGAAAGTTTTCTGGCAGAGGTTTAGAGAGAACCTTTTGTCAGGAATTTTTAGAGGTAGTTCTTATAGAGTGAGTGGTTGACCTCAGACAACCCTAAGGCACCTTCTAGTTTGGAGATTCTTTTATTCTAATACTAGGCAATATACTCCAGCACATAGAAGGATTTTAGTTCTCAACATATGTTTCTAGCATTGTGAAGCATCAGAGAACGAGAAAGTTGTCTAACCAGAATGGCTTTACATCACAGTGTAGCAGGACGAGCCGCAGTCAAAACTCCTCAGACACCGGATTAAAGAAGGAAGAGGCTTTATTTGGCCGGGAGCATCCGCCAACTTGCTTGTTAAGAGCTAAGCTCCCTCAAAAAGAAATTCTTGGCCCTTTTAAGGGCTTACAACTCTAAGGGGTCCACATGAAAGGATGGTGATAGATTGAGCAAGTGTGGGGAACGTGACTGGGGGCTACATGCATTAGCTAACGGAGCAGAAAGTTTTGCAATGCTTTTTCATACAATGTCTGGAATTTACAGATAACACAAGTAGTTTAGGTCAGGGATTGATATTATTATTATTATTAAACTACCAGGGCCGGGTGGTGGCACCAGGCTATCTGGCTATTTATCTTACTTCTGTTTCTTTTTAACGTTTTGCTTTTTTCTTTTCCTCCTGTTTTATAAACTAGGCAAAGGGGGCGGGATGCGCAGGAGAAGTGGTGGTCTTCTTCCTTAACAGCATGCAGTGCAGTTCTTGGTACCTGCATGTAGGTGAAGATCAAACTGTCAAACTGGTAGTCCTTAAGACTCTGCTGCCATGGGTGTGACTTGTTCTAGGTATTATTGCCTAACAGAAATTTCCATTATCTAATTTTAAATTGTGTAAGGTTTCACAGTGAGATTATTCGAAGCATTTAGAGGTATTTACTAATCTGCGATGGCTTACAAATCTCTTCTTGTTGCAATAGGTGTGTTTGTAGTTGCTGCTAAGCGAACGCCCTTTGGAGCTTATGGAGGCCTTCTGAAAGACTTCACTGCTACTGACTTGTCTGAATTTGCTGCCAAGGCTGCCTTGTCTGCTGGCAAAGTCTCACCTGAAACTGTTGACAGTGTGATTATGGGCAATGTCCTGCAGGTTAGTAGGGTAAAGGAAGGTGTTCACTCCTATTGCTTCTTTGATCAGTTTCTAAAAATAATTCCTTTAACATATCATAATGGTAAACAAGTTAATAATAGTTATAAACTTTTTTTTTTTTTTTTTTTTTGAGATGGAGTCTCACTCAGCCACCAGGCTGGAGTATGGTGGTGCGATCTTGGCTCACTGCAACTTCCGCCTCCCAGGTTCAAGCAATTCTCCTGCCTCAGCCTCCCAAGTAGCTGGGATTACAGTAGTGCGCCACCAAGCCCAGCTAATTTTTGTATTTTTAATAGAGACAGGGTTTTACCACATTGGCCAGGATGGTCTCGATCTCTTGACCTCGTGATTCTCCTGTCTCGGCCCCCCAAAGCGCTGGGATGACAGGCGTGAGCCACCACTCCCAGCCAATAGTTACAGACTTTATACATTTGTAATTTGAGTAATTCTGTGACTCCAGAATCAATGGCATGCATAATTCAAAGCATCGTATGTTCTAGAAACTGTATATCTGACTTGGGATACATTTCAGTGCTTCCTAAATAGCAGATTGACTTCCTTGGCTTACTTGAAGTTAATTGATCTTCTGTATATGCCACCTTAGTAAACCCAAGCCATACAGCACACCTCCCCTAATTTTCTTACACATTGTAGGAGCTTGATCAGTGTTTGTTGTAAGAAATAAGATGCTTCCTTACCCTCTGTCTTGCTATGTGTGATGTACAAAATCAATCATTCATATGCAGGTAATTGAAAATTCAGAATTCCTTTAAAGTATACAAACATTTGTTGGATACCTAGTTAGAGGCTATTATAGGTACTATGGCACCCAAGGTGGACCAAAAGGAGGTAATAATCTAATGAAAAAGATAAGAGAGAGATATATATATATTTGATCAGTTTCTATGATATATTTTATGTATCATATATACACACACAAATATATATATGATATACATATTTAAAGATGTCAATGATGTGATCATTGCTAAAGGAAAGAGAATGACAATGGACACAGAAATCACTAGGCCTTGCATTTGAACTTGATTCTGTTCATCTTGCCGTTGTGTATCTTCACATCCAGAAAAAGCAGTGACTTTTTTCCTTTGGCAGTTATGTCTGTTGAACCTAAAATATTTTCATAAAGAATTCTCAGTATTGTCTTTTGTTCTTTTTATTTTGTAACTTTTACCTCTGACCTAAGAAGGCATTAGAACAGATTAAATCGAAATTGGATACTTTCGTTTTTTGTGTGTTCTAGAATTTTAAAGGAGTTTTCCTTCTAAAATATTTTTTTCCCAGCATGTATTCTCTCAAACTTTATAACATAAAGTCACTATAAATAGTATCAGTTTCATTGTGTTTGTGCCTCTGTTCCTAAAGACAGTTTTTCTTGCATTAAGTTTTCTGTCAGGCCAAGATAGAGTTTTCTTGTAAGGATGTTAAGTGCTTAACAGATAAATATTTGGGGTTAGGCATTTATGGTTAAGAGAGAACAGAATATGCTTCGAATAACATTTGACAAATACCACAAAGCTGCTTTTCTAATTGAGTTTAATATTATTAAATATCACTTGGAATAAATGAGTTTTACTTATTTCTTAGGAAACAATGAAATCCAATGTGGATTCTTTTTATTTCTTTTTCTTCCCTAATTGCCCTGGCTAGAATCTCCAATGTTGAATAGAAGTTATAAGAAATGGATATCTTTGTCTTATTCCTGATTATAGGGGGAAAGCATCTGGCCTTTCACCTTTACATATGATGATAGCTGTGGATTTTTATAGATTCCCTTTGTCAGATTGGGAAAGTTGCCATCTGTTCCTAGTTTGTTCAGTGTTTTTGTCATGAAAGGGTGTTGTATTTTGTCAAATACTTTTTCTGTTGACCTTTTGTGTTGAAATCCACATTGGATTTCACTGTTTCCTAAGAAATAAGTAAAACTCATTTATTCCAAGTGATATTTAATAATATTAAACTCAATTAGAAAAGCAGCTTTGTGGTATTTGTCAAATGTTATTCAAAGCATATTCTGTTGTCTTAACCATAAAGGCCTAACCCCAAATATTTATCTGTTAATAATTTACACAAGATGATCATGTAAATTTTTTTTATTCTGTTGATATGTGATATTTGACAAACCTTGGCAAAAGAATATCCATTGGCCAAGAATTTTTTTAGTGACATTAATTTGTAAAATAAGATAATTTCATCTCAGTCAACAAATGAAACATTTAGTTAGTAGATTGATTGATGTTATACTGAGTTCCACCCGGTTCCATCTGCATTCAAAACCTTTAACTTATAAATGTGCTGAATTTGTCAAGTTTTGAAAAACTTGAAACCTACACAAAAGTTAAAAGAATAGTACAATGAACATCCTAAAACCCCGTACCTTGATAGACCAATGTTTTACATTTTGTCAAACTTGCTTTTGCTCTTGCTAACAGCCTCCAAAACAGGCTGTTAATGTTTTTGGTTGTTATTGGTTTTTTTTAAGTCATTCTTTTTATTCAAAGTGTGGTTCTTGGACTAGCAAAATCAGCTTCACCAGGGAAATGGTTAGAAAATGCAGAATCTCCGGCAGACCTAGACCTGTTGATTCAGAACCTACATTTTATTATAACAAGATGCCCCCATATGCATTTTAAAGTTTTGGGAGCGGTGGTCTACTCCTACCTCTTACTCTCCTGACCAATCATTCATCTGTCTTCTCCCTAAGTATGCAGTCCTCAGCCTGTTTTACATTAGAATTACTTGGGGTGCTTTTTAAAAGTGACTACTGATGCCCAGGCCCCACCTCCAGCCTGTCTGGTTTAATTGATTTGCTTAGGAACTTGAGCATGAGTATGTTAATAAAGCTTCCTAGGTTATTCCAGCCTGCAACCAAGGTTGAGAACCACAGCCTCAGATACTTCCTTTGTTAAGGAGCATACTACTTTAGGATAGCATATTCCATTTTTAAATAACTCTAATTGTTATAAATTTCTGTCTTATATTAAGGACTTAATGGGATTTCTCTAAGTAGCAATTATCTTTAATATATTTGAAAACCAATTGACTATGGTTACACAACATTATGAATGTATTTAAATAATACCATTGAACTATACACTTAAAAATGGTTACAATGGTAAATTTTATGTGTATTTTGCCCCAATAAAAAAAATAGAAAAAAACCCAATTGACTGTAATTTTTATTCAAATTGTAAACATGTATTAGATATAATATGCTGTACTTAGATGCATTTTGTCCTACCTTAGAGCCATATAGTTTATCATTTTTGATAGATTGCCAACATTTCCATGTATTTTGTGCTTGTTCTTAATTAGTAGATTTATAGAGGAAATTATTTTTCTTTTCCTTCTCTCTTCTAGAGTTCTTCAGATGCTATATATTTGGCAAGGCATGTTGGTTTGCGTGTGGGAATCCCAAAGGAGACCCCAGCTCTCACGATTAATAGGCTCTGTGGTTCTGGTTTTCAGTCCATTGTGAATGGATGTCAGGTATGGACAACATTTTTTTAAATTCTCTGAAAATATGTTAATAGTTACGAGAAGAAATGTCCCACTGCAATATAACACTTTAGCTTTAGGGAGGATTGCTTGAGCCCTGGAGGTCAAGTAAACCATGATCATACCACTGCACTCCAGCCATGGGCAACAGAGTGAGACCTTGTCTCCAAAAAAAAGAAAAAAAAAAAAAGCTAATAATGAACCTGAAAGTGGAATAAGCCTGTCATAAAAGGACAAATACTGTATGTTTCTACTTCTTTGAGATACCTAGTGTAGTCAAATTCATAGAGACAGAAAGTAGAATGGTGTTCCCAGGGACTGGTGAGGGAAAGTTAGTGTTTAATGGATATGGAGTTTCAGTTCTGCAAGATGAAAAGCGTTCTGGAGATGGGTGCTGGTAATGGTTGCATCACACTATGAATACACTTAATGCCACTGAGCTGTATACTTAAAAATGGTTAAAATGGTAAGTATTTTATATATATATATATACTTCAATATTTTTAAAAGCTAATATGTTCATCATTCTTTTCGAGTGCTTCCTACATGCTAGGCACCCTACTAGATTTACATTCAATATCTCATTTAATCTTACATCCATCCTATGAAGCAAGAACTATTATTATTATTCCCATTTTACAGGCAAGGAAACTGATTAAAGCCATTAAGGTTACTGAGTCATAGAATTTGAACCCAGGTCTGTGAGCGTTACCTGTGAGGCACTGAATAAAGACCGTGAGGCAAGCAGGAAATCTCAAGAATTTAGGAGAGGATAAGGAAATGTATTTTATTTCAAAAGAAGCGAATGATGCTGTTAGTAGAAGTACAAACTAGTTTGACCTTTTTAAAGGACAGTTGGTTAAATACATTTGTTTCTTTGAGCACAGATAAGAGAGTAAAGTGAAATCCAATTTCATTTGTAAAAGTCTTCATTTTATTACAAACAAAATAAGAGCCAGAGGCGTATTTTAATAAACAATTTTCACATTAATTTGTTTCTGTAACGATATATCTTAAATAGTGACCTCGGTTTTCCTAGTAATAATTTTAAGAACCATCAGGTTCGTAGAGGCTCATTATTTGCTCCCTTTCTGAGAAAGGCAAATAAACAGTGGAAAGTGTTGGAAGAATGAAGTGGTTTCCTTTTCATGAGCCACCCAGATTGAACTAGTTCTTGTAAATCTCTGGTCTCATTCAGATACATCCATTAATGGGATAAATTTTTCTTTTGCCTTTTTAAAGGGTTTTTCCTTTATTATCTGCTGTACATTTATGCCAGATATTAATATCTGTTGATTTTCAAGATTTATATTGTGTTAAGAATTACTATTCTTAGCCACATGTAGGTAGGGCCTGTTACTCAGGCAAACATGATTGAAACCTTTTAGTTTTACATCTTGGTAATGGATACTTTAGCATTTGCTTTACAGTTACTTTAAAAGCATTTCCTTATGAGACACTATAAGCTACAGTACAATATTTGTTAGATTTACCGTTAATTTGTAAAATCAGTGTGTTTCTTAATACATTGTTTGGGTATGGTAAAAGGAGTTTTTATTGCTGTTTGTTTTCAAATAGGAAATTTGTGTTAAAGAAGCTGAAGTTGTTTTATGTGGAGGAACTGAAAGCATGAGCCAAGCTCCCTACTGTGTCAGAACTGTGCGTTTTGGAACCAAGCTTGGATCAGATATCAAGGTTGGAACCATAAAAATTTAAAAGAATTAGTTCTTATTAGCATTATATAAGTACTTTTAATAACATACCTTTTTATGGGAGAGAAAACTAATTTTGAAGCCAATTTCGTTGATGAGGATTGGCAAGATATGAATGATTAGAAGTTTGTAAACTATTTCAAAACTCTATTTTGGTGGTTAGTTTTGACATTTTAATCCATATGAAATTAGATTCTATCTCAGCAGACCTCTAGTAGTGTTATTATCCTGTGTAAGTGGCCATAGGCGTGGGAGAGACGGAGGAAGGGAAGAAGTAGATTAAAAAGATAGACAAAAGAGTGAATTAATCTCACTACTAAACAATTAGTAATCTGAGTAATTAAATCTTAAACGTGACTTATAGAAGTTTTATTTCTGGGATAATCTCAGAATAGATTTCTTCATCATCACAGAAAACATCTTTGAATACAGATTATATTGTCCCAAATCAAACAAAAACTGATTCTTTTATCTTTGAGAGCTACAACTTGAGAATGATGGTACAATACTGATAAAGAATGACATTTTCTTCTCATTCCCATGTGAAAGGGCTACTGACATTTTATATTTTTTAGCATTTTCTATAGTAATGTTTCTATAGTAATGTTTGACTTACACTGTTCACCCAGTTTCTCACCTGGCCTTTTTGGAAGTTGAAAGGAATGAGACTTAAGAGAATCTATGTGGATTTTAGCCACCAAACACATTTGAGATATCCTTTATAAAGACAGGTCAGTGAGTCAAACGTTGATGAGGCAGCAAAGTGGGGCACACTTATCAGAGACTAACTACTTGAATAATAATTAACAACCTTTCTGTAACTCTGGGAACCTGTCCCAAGTTCTTTTCAGCCGCATAGTAACCAATAGAACCAGCTATTCCTGTCACTGAGGCGCAGGATGAAAAAGAAAAACAGATAATACTCTTTATTACAGAGATCAGGGCTGGTTTACAAAGATGGCTATAAGAAAACATTGCATGAAGACTCATTGTCAAGTTTTCTACAAAATATACCTTGAGGATTTAATTTTTGATCGTAGGGTAACTTCTGTGATCTCACCATGCATGTCTAGTCCTGTTGGCTGTTCTTAGACCCCCCACATTTAGAGAGGGACAGAGAATGTGTGCATTTTATTGTGTGACATTGAATGTTTTTAAAAAATATCCCAGAACTGAATATGAATAATAATAGTAAATGGTTATCAGAAAGTCTTAATTTTACTTTTATTGGAAGTGTTGATTATTTAAAGAAATTATAACATTACTTTTAAAAGGTAATGCCTTAACAAGTCACTTTATTAATGTCTTTTAATAGCTGGAAGATTCTTTATGGGTATCATTAACAGATCAGCATGTCCAGCTCCCCATGGCAATGACTGCAGAGAATCTTGCTGTAAAACACAAAATAAGCAGAGAAGAATGTGACAAATACGCCCTGCAGTCACAGCAGAGATGGAAAGCTGGTGAGTGAAACTGGAAAATATCAGTATCTATAGAATAAATATCTATAGGAAATATTTTCATCATTTCTATTATGGTTATATAATATTTACAAATCACACCTTTAAGAATTATTACATCTTTTCATTATTCCTTTGTTTTTAGATGATCAGATATTTTATTAATTATTGCAAAATTAACTGGGAATTTCTCTTTTGAAAAAGTTAGTACTATTTAAAAAGTGGTATTGCTACTTGACCCTAGATGGACCCTTGAGTTTTGTGCTGAACTGGTCCTGTTGTCAATAGAACATGATGAGGAATATGATACACTCTGTCAGAGGTGATAGCTCACTGTGGCAACTGGAATATAGAGGATGTCCTCTCCCACAAGCCATATCATAATCATAAGAAGGGATAATGTATTTGGAAAAGACCCACTGGGTCTTTTATGCTTTCCTTCTCCCACTCCTAATTAAGAATCATCGTACCTGACTCAGAGACTTAGAACTAGTCCGAGACTCTAGTTAGAGTGCCCTGGTGTAGCACAGCAGGTTGCTATAGAGCCAGTCCAAAACAGGCAACGTGACAGCAGTTCTTTTAGCAGTGCAGCAAGTTGAAGAAATGTGATATTTAAAAAATTAAACTGTTAAAGCAAGTGGAAACTCTTATTTAGGAATATTAAATGCTTGAAGTAATGAGGATAAAGTCCATCTTAGCATTTCAGAAGGATAAGTGGAATAGAACTGATGCCATCTAACTCATCTGTGTTTTGTTACTTATATGTTCATAGTGGAAGAGGATTGGTCTAGAAGTCAAGAGTTATCAGTTCTGTTTCTACTTCTACCATGCACAACTTATCAAGCTCAGTCATATCATTTATTCACTGAACCTCTGTAAGATAGAGGTAACAATATTTGCCTTCCCTGTTTATCTAATAAGGTTGTTTTAAAACGAAATAAGGGCACATAAGGAAAGTATTTTGCCAATTATAAAGTGATGATATCAAAATTAAGGTTAGTATTATTCCTGACCCTATTTCCGAAGCTATAGATTACTACAGTACATTCTAGTCAGTGGAGGTCAAAGTAGGTAAGATGTTTTACTTATAATTGTATTAGTGACTGCTCCCATAATTTCTTCAGGTTGCCTATCACTATTAAGTTTCAGTTAGATTACTTTGTGGCATAGACAACTTGGTAACTTTTTAATTGCTTATCTCACCAAAAGAAGTTTAAAAGGGGTATTAAATCCATTTAGTGCCATTACATCTATAGCTAACAGACAAATGCTGCTAACAGTCTTAGCAGTACCTGGTGAAAAAAAAATTGTGGTTAAAAAATATAATGTTTAAAAGATGCAAAATGCATCTACATAAACACATGATGGTATCGTAAATCCTCCAATACGGAAGGTAAGTTGTGTAAGTAAATAGTAAAGACTCAGGCTGAGTGTGGTGGCTCATATCTGTAATCCCAGCACTTTGGGAGGCCAAGGAGGGCGGATCACGAGGTCGTGAGTTCAAGGCTAGCATGGCCAACATGGTCTCTACTAAAAATATTAAAAAATTAGCCGGGCATGGTGGTGGGCACCTATAATCCCAGCTACTGGGAAGGCAGGAGAATCACTTGAACCCGGGAGGCAGAGGTTGCAGTGAGCCGAGACTGTGCCGTTGCACTCCAACCCAGGTGACAATGTGAGACTCCGTCTCAAAAATTAATAAAGACTCAATATTAAAGTAGACTGTGAGGAAAGGGTAGATCAGAAATTAAACTGAATAATATGTTTGATTTATTTTCTTGTTTCTCTCTTTTATTCTTATGATAGTCTCTCTACTATTTTTCAGCTAATGATGCTGGCTACTTCAATGATGAAATGGCACCAATTGAAGTGAAGACAAAGAAAGGAAAACAGACAATGCAGGTAGACGAGCATGCTCGGCCCCAAACCACCCTGGAACAGTTACAGAAACTTCCTCCAGTATTCAAGAAAGATGGAACTGTCACTGCAGGGAATGCATCGGTTGGTATCACCACACAGATTAGCTTGAATTCTTCCTGGTGTGTTCAACAAAAATAATCATGAAGTATCTTGTAAATACTTTTTATGCCAGTCTTTAGTTGTTTAGCTTAAACTAATAGTGTTCGTATTCAATTAATTTGGGTTTTCATAGTCCCACACAAAATCTTTTCATATTTATATAATACTCTTCTGATTTCTTAGTTTTTTCAGAACTAAGAAATTTCAGAAACAAATCTATCTGGCTTATTATTTTGGTTTTCAAACTTTTTTTTTTCTCATGCATACAGTTCATCATTTTTCTTCTTACATCTACTCACATCTAGATAAAAGTTTTTCCTTGACACCGTTTTCCTTTTTCTTTAGTAAAGTTGTGTTCTGTGCCTTAAAAAATCTCCTTCATCCACCACAGTACCACTTTTCTAATTGTATCTCACACTGTGCACTGGCTTCCTATGTACTGCCATATTCCTAATACTACTAGTCCATTAGTTCAAACCTTGATTAACTGGATTATTTTAGCCTTTAGTTAATCTAGTATTTTTATTTTCAAGGGTATAGCTGATGGTGCTGGAGCTGTTATCATAGCTAGTGAAGATGCTGTTAAGAAACATAACTTCACACCACTGGCAAGAATTGTGGGCTACTTTGTATCTGGATGTGATCCCTCTATCATGGGTATTGGTAAGTTTATAGTAAAACAAACTGGTTCTATAATATTTCCGGAGGTAAGTCTTTGGCATTCAGAGTCCTGAAAAAGTGGCCAAACCAAGGTCACCTGTAGAGAAAAGAAGATTGGTAATCAGTTTAAATAAAAAATCTTTATGAAGAACTGTCCTAGACACAATAGAAAAACCAAGACCGTGTAAACGCCATGGAGGAAGTAATCATATCTTAGTGTCCATTTGAGATTTAAAAAATCAACACACAGTAATCATATCTTATTGTTCCTTTGAGAGTTTAGAAATCAACACACAGAAAATAACAGAAGAATTACGTGATCCTGACAAAATAAAAGAAATTATGAGATGGGAGAAATCCTGGGGTAAAACAGAGAAGGGTGTATGGAGAAGGTGGTACTGCAGCTCCTTGCTGGTTGTTTTACACACAATGGAAGTACTTCATTCAGTCTTCCCACATCTCCAGTAAGGGAAACTTCTTTGTGAATGAGAAAATTGAGGCTTAGGGAGGTTGTCTTATAAGGTTCCAAATCAGTAAGTGACAGCCGGGGTATGAATCCAAGTCTCTCTGAAATCAAGTGCTCTCTTCACTGTGAGTTAAACGCATAGTCTCAGGAAGTCAAAATAATATTCCTCTTGCTCAGGTGAATATTAGCAAAAAAAGTACTAGCTGGAAAAAATTTGGAAGTCTATAAACATGTATAGACTTGGCTTAAAATATTTGATTTAGAAGTAGAACAAAGAGCTTTTTGCTGGATGCACTCCTAGGAACCACACACGATGCTGAATTTTAATAGTTCCTGTCATTCTCTGGGGGAACAGGGAACCCATTAGGTGCCTCCCTTAGAAAACTAAAATTTGGTGCTCAGTAACTTTGATATATCCCACCTACATATAACCTCCCACTCTAAGGAAAAGCCTGCCCTAGGGTATAGGTTTCAGATTGTTTAGCCCTTTTTTGAGTAACTGTTTTCTGAGGTGGGTTCCAAGAGAGGAGGAGGATAACCTGTTACTGACCTGCCATCTCAGAGATCCTTCAGTGTAAGCCTACAGGTTCTACTCGAACAATACCACTTACACTGACTTGGGATTAATACTCAACCATATTTGCTGCTATGTCCCTCAGAGAAGACATATCTCTGTATAGAGTTCCTGAGAAAGAAAGCTGGCATGTTCATATTTTGTCGTCTTTCACTATGTGTCTCAAATTTATGTCAGCAAGAACTGCAAGATATTTTGACACATATGAAAAGTCAATCTTAAAAGCTTATTAGCTTTCGGCTATCCACTATTGGCAAAACATAACTTTTGTCTTAGAAATGGAAGGTGGTGGAAAAATTAAACATCCATATGTTGTTATGGCATTTATTATTTTGATATCTAGGGCAGTGGTTCCCAACCCCAGATGATTGTCAAAATCCACTCATAACCCCACACCCTTAGATTTTGTTTCAGTAAGTCCAGAGTGGAGCCCAAGAGCAGAGTTGGTTTTGTTTTGTTTTTTTTTTGTTTTGTTTTTGACACACAGTCTTGCTTTGTCACCCAGGCTGGAGTGCAGTGGCGTGATCTCAGCTCACTGCAACCTCAGCCTCCCTAGTAGCTGGTATTACAGGTGCCCGCCACCACGCCTGGCTAATTTTTGTATTTTTAGCAGAGACAGGGTTTTTCCACGTTGACCAGGCTGATCCTCAAACTACTGACCACAGGTGATCCGCCCACCTCAGCCTCCCAAAGTGCTGGGATTACAGGCGTGAGCCACCACGCCCAGCCCAAGAGCAGAGTTGGTTTTCTCCCCCCATACACCTAGATGCTTTTGATGATCAAACAAATGTATGTGACATGGGTTGGCTATTTTATACTCCTTTTTCAGTTTAACCTTATTTAATAGGTTCTGGTAGATTAGCATAGCCAGTGAGCCAAGAAAGTGTTGTTTTCCTTCCTTCTGTTCCTGGGCCTGAATATTTGCCCTAAAGTACAAAGAATGCCACTGTGGTAGGATTGTCATTTTTCCTCAGGGCTTAAACAGAGCTGTACATTCCAGATGTCCCACAGTATCAGCTGCCCCCTTCATCTAGAAGCTTGGCTGTCACTTGTATATAGTGATGGGATTAAACAAAGTAACTCGTTGAAGCATCCCAGATGAATAAGTGGGGAGAATAAGTTATTGAGTATCTAGTGGGAACTGGTTTGTTAATCTAACTTACAAGAATAGTGGTCCTCAGTTCTATGATTACCTAATGACTAGCAATCCTTAGCCCTGCAGAATAGCTGCAGACCAAAAAAAGGGGGGAAAGCCATGACTTGAAAAGAATAGTAGTGGTTCTGAAGAAATACACAGCTATAGAAAGACAGCGCTCCCTGGAACTCCTCGGGTGGCAATGGTAGAGGTTGGTGGGTGGAACTTTGAGCCTCTTCAAGTGGAGCAGTCTGGCATTATCCATTACTTGGCATCATATGCAGAAAGAATTCTGATGCTTAAAGAGAAAAAGGTTGAAAACCCATTCAGAGCACTATCGATGAGTAGCTTGATGCCCAGAGAGATGCACAAAGTCACACAGCTATTAGTGACAGGAATCAGGACTAGAAATAAGGTCTCCTTTTCCTAACAAGAATACTAAACCTTCCTAAAGTCCCAGTAAATAACAGTGGTCTGGGAAGAGTCCTTTAAAAATCGAGTTATGGCCTAGCATATTGTTACGGTGGATTCTGAGTTAAAGTGAACATACCAAGTCATGCTTGCTGTGTTGTTTATGCAGACAAGGAAGTGTGTACAGTGGTCTGAACATTGTCCACCTTTTATGTGTCTGTCACCACTGTTGGCTACTTCCTCCCCTGACCAGGCTGGATAACTGATGCTTTACTACTGACTACCCATCTCATTTTCATAATTTCGTGCTTTAGACATACAAAGAGAATCTGGAATTAGATCCTGTAGTAAATCAGTAGCCACATGAAACTGGCATTTTAAATTGAAATGCATTAACTGGATAGTCCTAATCAATAAGCACATGGTTTGTTGTCCAAAGAGCATTTTAACTGTGTGACAAAACATTATAAACATTATATTTAGGTTTCATTATGCCTTTCTTGTAAAGACTGATTTTCCATTTTATAAGGTAAAATGCTTGTGAAACTTGATGCAGAATATTTGACTACTTGAATTCAGCAGAATATACTACATATTTTTCTTTGTAGACATTTTTGGCAGTTTCATTCTTTAAGAACAACTTGAGAAGTAGATAATCTTCTCTACCCAAATTTTTTACCTTTTGAGAAAAAATAATGGATTTACTTAAATTATGAGCAATATTAAACTCTCATTACATCATCAGAAATCTGGGAGCTAAAGTTTATTTCAGAAGTCTTATTAGATGGAGTTGCATTTCTTAAATTAGGAGTTATGTTTTATTTAAATTTCCTGCCTAACTTTGGAGTTGTAAACATCACCTTACTTCATAAAACCTTCCCTGAAGTGCCTCATAGTTTCCCATCTCTCTGTGCCCATGTGGAGATACTGCTATTTCTTGTCTTTTATCCAAATGGGCGTGAAAATTCAGAGTGTAGCCACAATAACTTCTGTGCTGTGAATGCATATGGCTTGGATCCCAGGAGAACACTCAGTCTGCCTTGCTCTTTGATATCAATTATAATCTATTAATATAACTGACTGAAAAATCCCATATATGGACTCCTTTGGCTGTTTTCAATCTTAAAGCCGTTTATGATAGAACTTTTCATGTAATTCTCTTATCTGCAGTTTGAATGTATAAACAACTTTTCACCTTGGTTCCATTTTATTTTTATTATTGTACTTTTTTTTTTTAAGAGATGGGGTCTTGCTGTGTTGCCCAGGAGGCTAAAGTGATCCTCCCACTTCAGCCTCCCAAACTACTGAGATTACAGGCATGAGCCACCATGCCTGGACCCTTTTTCTGCCTCTTTATGGTCACTTCATTTAATAGGTACTGTCAAGATAGTAAGATTTGTGGCTACTAATAACTGCCGCATTATTTCTTCCTTACTTGGAAAGAAGGAGAAGCTTGATACATAAATATGACATTTATTTCTATATTTTTATAGAAGATTTTTATTATTATATAGGTCCTGTCCCTGCTATTAGTGGGGCACTGAAGAAAGCAGGACTGAGTCTTAAGGACATGGATTTGGTAGAGGTAAGTGTTTTTTTTTTTTTTAACAACATGAATAAACCGTGTACTTTTATAGCATAAATGACTTTAATTTGGTCTCATTGCTCTTTGAATTTCATTGTAGTTAGCCTTTCCAAATGATGTACATCTAAATAAATAGTACCTTCATTAGATGCCTTGTGTTGATACTTTTCCCCACCTGGTTAAAATGCTTTACTTATATTTGAATATTCAAACTGCCTGACTTCTCTTACTCAAGTATAAATTCCTGGGAATTTCTTACTACTTTATAAAACTGTTACATTTTAGACTATTAACATGCCTGTTGAATATTAGATAAGGTGGGAGAAAAGTAACTTTAACTTAATAGATTAAAGTGAAAAAATATATGTAAAATAATTGACATGATAGAAAAGCAATATTTAGTGCCAAGTCTACAAGTTTCTTGCCCTTCTCGCCAGATAGAGCCCCCTCCCTTAAATGTATCTTTGGCTTTATACGATAGTTGTAGCTTGATTTGGGATGCACCTATCATTTTTGACACTGGAACTTAAATTTATTGAGTGATTTCTTTTTAAATGTTAGTATTAGAACTAAAGTGTCTTAAGCATAATTAAAAGAAGAGGTGGAGAAACATTTAAAGATGATTATATACATTCCACACTTTTGGAATATTTGAAAATTTTAGGTGATTAAGCATGTGATGCCTGGCATTGGGAAATAACTAATAGAACAAAGGAAATCTAACCTTGATAGAGAAGGGGTAGGCACAGGTGTGATTTCCTCTATGATAATCTCTCACACAGGAAACCATTATTTCAGACAAATGGTTTATCCTTAAATCTCTTCCACTTTTAGCAGATCACAGTTCAGAGCCTCAAAGAGGCTGCTTAATTTATTATATTTGTGTCAGCAAATAGGTACCACTAAATTTCTCACTTTAGACTTCACATTTAAAACTATTAAACTATATCAACTTTGGGAAGTTTTTCATAATCATTTGGAAATGTATACATTCTGAAGGACATAACTCAGAACATAGTTTTCCTAGGTTCAAAAGCCTAGTTTCACTACCTATTCTAGGTCTCTTAGTACCTCCTTGAAGATGGCTCTATATATAGAGTAGAAAGATAATGGTGGATCTAAGCACAAATGAGGCACCATCTTGAGAGACCACAAAGTATAGTAGGAAAGAGCACAAGACTGAATTTTATCCCAACTCTGCAAAAGTTACCTTTCTTAGAATGAGTTTCCTTATCTATAAAATTCCTGAATTAAGATCATATGATAATACAGTACTATAAACTTGAAGTAAGGTAATTGCCAGTTTGTGTAAGTATAACATAATATACTTTTCAGTTCTGCCACATTTCAACATAGTAACTGTTCCCTTTATGTATGTGGCTTTGAAGGTTTATTCTTTGTTGTGTGTCAGCTTCTTGGAAGGATAGCTCCTAGTACTGCATAATAATAATAATAATTGCAACCACTTATGGAGTACTTGCCATGTTTCGGGTAATACACTGGACACTTAATACTCATGATTTTTATCTAACCTTGACAGTGACTCTTAGCATGATACCACAGTCACATTTTCACATGCGGAAACATGAATTTAAAGAGTTTAAAGAATATGCACAAGGTCACACCCTAACAAATGGTATAGCCAATATTTGAACCATCCATCCAGTTCTAAAACCTGTGGGCTTTCTACAATATCCCACCGTGTCTGGTATGTGTCAATTTATGGGATTACTGAGAATTTCCTCAAAGGGATGCATTTGACTAAAAGTATTATTTAGTAAATGTACACATTTCAAACCTGATAGCTTTATGCAGAATGATTGTAGATAAAATAACTTTGTGAGGTAATTTAAATAGGAAGAAACAGCAGACTTAGCTATTGATAGGACTGGACCATTCTCATTTAAAAATTAGTTTGTGAGTAAGGATTTTTGTTAGTGCTTTAATTTTTGTTTTAAGGTGAATGAAGCTTTTGCTCCCCAGTACTTGGCTGTTGAGAGGAGTTTGGATCTTGACATAAGTAAAACCAATGTGAATGGAGGAGCCATTGCTTTGGGTCACCCACTGGGAGGATCTGGATCAAGAATTACTGCACACCTGGTTCACGAATTAAGGTATTATTTGCTAGAAATAGCTGCATTTCAGATTTGCTGTTTTTTATAGAAATGCATGGATTTAGGTTTCCCCAGAACACTGCAACATTTTTCATTCTTCATGTCTCCTGCACTGGCTCTTACCAGGAACAAGTTACTTGCGTAGTGCTTTTCATCTGGTCTCATAGATGAGTCAGTCACCTTGTTAGTGGCTCTGCACTTAAGAACCAAGCTCTTCCTCTGTGTGTCCAGTCTCTGTGCACTGTGTGCCCACTCAGCTTGTGTTCACTGCATGAGCAGATAATGAGGCCCTGCTTCTCATGGCACTTGTATTTTAGTGCCAGTTACAGGAGTAAAATAAATCTATTTTAGAAAAAAAAAGTAGTGAGTGAGTACTGATCTAGATGCCATAATTTATGAAATCTAAGCAAACTGACATTTGGGTCTAAGTTTTCCTTTTCACTGCTTCCAGGGTTCCAGGAGGAACCTTTTGTGTGTCTGGTGCTTTTCAGTTTTGATAGATAGTACCAGAAGGAGGAGCTCTTCTATTTTTGGAACATTTTGCTCTGTAGAAAAATTGCAAACAAAACCAAGTAAGTCAGGCTGAAAAATTACTCTGACTCCCTGTTAGGCCAGGGGAAATGTGACTCTTATTTCACTTAATGATTCACTGGGTTGAAATAGGTGATTGCCACATACAAAAGTAATTCCTGGATAATTTTCTCGAAGTCATCATATTAGGAGTGAGGAGTACTTTAAAAGCGTCTAATTTTTATGAAAGGGACATGGATAGTTTCTAAATTATCTGCCCTTTCATAGGGACAAACTATTAATTACATTTCTTCTAAGATGCCATGAGGCTCTCACAGTATATAAATCAAAGGAGGTGAATGTTCATCCCCTTCCCCAGCTTCCCCTGTTTATCCAGTTACCTCCTCTTCTCACTCCTTTCCCATAACACACACAAGCTTGTGTATGTGTTTCAGGTCTTCTAACCCTAAATCCACTCATCTCCTTTTTAGTTTGCCTCCCTCTTCTGGTGTTTTTTGTTTGTTTTTGTTTTTGTTTTTTATTAAAAACTTTCAGCTTTCCAAAGTCTTTTGCCTGTTGTAATTATACCAAAATTGAGGACTGGGGAAAAGATTGAGCAGATGAGCTGAATAAGGATGAATAATGCAAATGTGATTGTTATTAGTTCTATTTCATTAATCTAATTTTTTATTAGAGTAGATTTCAGTCACTGCTTTCTTTTTCAGGCGTCGAGGTGGAAAATATGCCGTTGGATCAGCTTGCATTGGAGGTGGCCAAGGTATTGCTGTCATCATTCAGAGCACAGCCTGAAGAGACCAGTGAGCTCACTGTGACCCACTCTTACTCTACTTGGCCAGGCCACAGTAAAACAAGTGACCTTCAGAGCAGCTGCCACAACTGGCCATGCCCTGCTATTGAAACAGTGATTAAGTTTGATCAAACCATGGTGACACAAAAATGCATTGATCATGAATAGGAGCCCATGCTAGAAGCACATTCTCTCAGATTTGAACCAGTGAAATATGATTATTTCTCAACTATAGAAGACATTAAAAGAAATCATATTCTTGCCAAGTAACCACCACCTCTGCCTTAGATAATATGATTATAAGGAAATCAAATAAATGTTGCCTTAACTTCAGTTAATGTTTTCCTGTCATTTATATTTTTAAAAATTTTAAATTGTGATAAGATACACATTACATAAACTTTACCATCTTAACCCTTTTTTAGCGTACAATTCACTGGTATTAAGTACATTCACATTTTTATACAAACATCCCCACTTTTTATCAACAGAACTTTTTCAGTCATCACACACGGAAGCAATAACTCCTCATTCTCCCATCCCCCATCCCCTGACAACCACCAGTGTATTTTGTCTCTATAAATTTGATGACTCGAGGTACCTCATATCATAAGTGAAATTATAAATATTTGTCCTTTCGTGACTGGCTTATTTTACTTTATATAATATTCTCAAGATTCATCCATCTTATGTTGTAGCATGTGTCGGAATTTCCTTCTTTTTAAAGGCTGAATAATACTCCGCTGTGTGTATAAACCTTACTTCCTTTCTTCCCAGCTTAAAGGTCATCTTTCATCCTTTATTTTCTCCCTTTAAAATGCCCCCACAACACTTCCATTGCTTTATTTGTCTGTTGTAAGACTGGATATCTAGTAGGGCAAGGCCCTATTCTTGTTAACTTCATGAAAGAGCCATCGGAAATTTTAATTGAGATTAAATTGAATTTATGGGTTATACATTTATTGGGGAAAAAAATTTTTTTTTTTTTGAGACAGAGTCTTGCTCTGTCCCCCAGGCTGGAGTGCAGTGGCGCGATCTCAGCTCACTGCAAGCTCCGCCTCCTGGGTTCGCACCATTCTCCTGCCTCAGCCTCCCGAGTAGCTGGGACTACAGGCGCCCGCCACTACGCCTGGCTAATTTTTTGTATTTTTAGTAGAGACCGGGTTTCACCGTGTTAGCCAGGATGGTCTCGATCTCCTGACCTCATGGTCCACCCGCCTTGGCCTCCCAAAGTGCTGGGATTACAGGCGTGAGCCACTACACCCGGCTTTTTTTTTTTTTTTTTTTTTTTTTTTTTTTTTTTTTTTTTTGAGATAGCATCTTGCTCTGTCACCCAGGCTGAATTGCAGTGGCACAATCATGGCTCACTGAATAACAGATGTTAAATAATACTAGATAATGTTAAATAATAGTATCATAAGTACCTACACTGTTTCCTCAACCCTTTGCTTATATGGTTTCCTTCATTTGATTAAAAAGTTGGAGTGGCACATACATCCCCCTCTCTGTCATAGAGAGGCAGATGACAAGTGGTCCACCCATGGTTTGGGATAATGGACTAGTGGCAACAGGCAAGTCCAGCTTTTCTTGTTTGGGATCCTTACTGAGAAGCAGGCTTCCTCTAGTGTCATAAAAATATTAAAAAGTAAGAGCCCTGTATAATTTCTCATAATAAAACAATGTTTTGCAGAACATTTTGTTTTTTACATATTCTTCTTTTGTTGTAACTTATAATAAACTTTCTCTGTGGGATGAAATGACCAAGGCCACATGTTACCATCTTCTAGAAACACTAGTGATAGTTTATCAAGCCTATGAATTTCCAGATAAAGGAGGAATTGTCGCCAATTAAATAGCTGAAGCAATCCCCTTCCCAGGGCATCTCCTGGCACAGGCCTTGGTAAAGGTTTATCGCTTTTCCCCATAAAAGTCTTGTGTAGTTTTGTTATTCAACTGAGACCTTTTTCCTATTTTCTTTTACATTTGATTATTGCTAATGAATAACTTTTGGATATTATATATCTAGCCAGCTTGTGGGAACCCTTTTATTAATTTGAATCATGCAGATAGTATCTCATATATTTTTATTGCCTTTTTGCCTTGAGCTGAGACCACTGGCGCAGTACTGGAGGAAATAAAATGTGGTAATGCTCATATTCGTTCTTCACTAAGTTGATGCTTACAGTAGGTTTCTGATAGATAATGCCTTATCAAGCTCAGGAAGTTTCCTTCTATTCCTAGTTTTCTTAAGAACTTTATGAGTGGTTCATTCATTCTTCACTCTAATCTCACTTGGCTGCCACCACTTAAGCCACAGTTCTCTTGCTCATGCCACCCTTTATGTTCATATTGCCAGAACTAGTGGAGATCTTTTTGTCTTCACCTTATTTGACTTCTCCAAAACATGACCCAGTTGACCACTCCTCCTTGAACTGACTTCTGTTCATGTCTCTGCTTTTCCACTGCCTCTCAGGCCATTCTTTTTCGTCTTCTTGGGCAGCTGCTCCACTGCTGTGAGTTTCTTGGGATTGGTTTTTGGATTTGTGGCGATTTCTTTCTATGATTCTAAATACCATCACATTTGGCTGGGTACAGTGGCTCATGCCTGTAATCCCAGCACTTTGGAGGCCAAGGCCAGAGGATCACATGAGCCCACAACTTCAAGACCAGTCTGGGCAACATAGTGAGACCACATCTGTACAAAACAAAAAGCCAGAAAAATGAGCTGGGTGTGGTGGCATGTACCTATAGTGCCAGCTGCTCAGGAGGCTGAGATGGGAAGATTGTTTGATCCCAGGAGGTTGAGGCTGCAGTGAGCCATGATTGGGCCACTGCACTCAAGCTTGGGTGACAGAGTGAGACCCTGTTTCAAAATACATACATACATACATAATATATCATCACATTTACATCCCAGCACTGGTCTCTACCTCTAGACTCCTGTAGCAAACTCCCCTCTTGACTTTTCTCATAGATGACTTCTTAAATATGCCCTGAGCAGTAACTTTTATCATATCCCACTTAACCAGCTCCCTCTTAAAGTTCTTCTCAGTGCCAGTAGCTCAAGTCAGAAATCCAGGCATTTCCTTCAGTTCTACTCTCTCCCTCACTCTTATTTCCAGTCTATCAGCAAGTATTATCAGTTCTTCCAAGATATAGCTCAAATACATCCATTTCTTCCCCTCTCCACCTCCACTACTGTGGTCCTAAGCCACCAGAATCTCTTGCCTGGACAACCACAAGAGCTTTTAGAGGCTCCTACCTCCATTCTTACCCCTCTCCAGTCATTCTCTAAGAAGCCACCGGGAGCATCTTTTAAAAACTCAAACTATGGTGACTCTAACGTGATCTCAGGCCGCTCCTCTAGCTCCCAGTGCTTCAGACAAATGGCCTTTCTTGGGACGGCTTGCACACCATGCTCTTTCATGCCATAGGGCTTTGGCAGATGTTCTTTCCTGTGCCTTCCTGGACCTGGGTCCTGCTCACCAAGTCTCAGATGCTTCCTCTTCACCCTAAGTTCCTCTCCCTGAGACTTTCCATTGTAGCACCCTGACCTTTATGAAACTTTCCTGAATTCATATTCACTTAGTAGTCCATTTACTGTCTCACTCCCTCATTAGACTGTAAACTCCATAAAGGCAAAGACTTCATATGTTTAGCACAGCGCCTGGCACATGGTAGATGCACAAGAATGTTGTTGACGGAATGAGTACTTGGATGGATGGGTGAATGGATAGATGGACAGATGATGTTTGAAGAAATTATAGCATAAAAAATTGCTTAATCTTCAAAGGATTAAGATGATGGATGGGGCCGGGCACGGTGGCTCACACCTGTAATCCCAGCATTTTGGGAGGCCGAGGCGGGTGGATCACCTGATGTCAGGAGTTCGAGACCAGCCTGACCAACATGCTGAAACCCTGTCTCTACTAAAAATACAAAATTAGCTGGGTGTGGTGGCACATGTCTGTAATCCCAGCTACTCGGAAGGCTGAGGCAGGAGAATCACTTGAACCTTGGAGGCAGAGGTTGCAGTGAGCCAAGGTTTATACTCCAGCCTGGGCAACAAGAGCAAAACTCTGTCTCAAAAAACAAAAACAAAAAGATGATGGATAGGAGGCAGGACTAGATTACAGCTCCCACTGAGATGGATGGAGCAGTATGTGGAAACTAACATCATGAACTTTTGCTCTAAGAACTGGCAGGAACATACCAAGAAAGCTGAGACAATCCACAGACCCCCCTGTGAAGGAACTGGATCACTGCTGCAGGCTCCCTGAGACACGAAAAAACTGAGTCTGTTTGCTTTCTCAATGGGAAGGCTCATGGTCTGGGGCAAGTTCTCAGCCCCGGTCTTCGGCTGTCTGGAAATAGACTCGGTGCTGTTGGCAAGGCATGGTGGGAGTGAGACCAGCCTTTAGGACTGTGGGCTGTGTGGAAGCGGGGTGAAGCCTGTAACTGCCGGCTTTCCACCACTTCCCTGACGACCTGTATGACTCAGCATAGGCAGCCATAATCCCCCTGGGAACATAACTCCATTGGCCTGGGAACCACACTCCCATCCCTTACAGCAGCTGCAGCAAGCCCCGCCCAAGGAGAGTCTGAGTTCAGACATGTCCAACCCTGCCCCACCTGGGGTCTTTCTCTACTTGCCCTGGTAGCCGAAGACAGAGGTCATAATCTTTTGGGAGCTCTCTGGCCCTGCCCACTGCCTGAGAAACCTGAAAACCGGGTGTCCCCAGGACAAGTTTGCATCCTCCCTATAATACTGCAGCTGATGTGCTCTTGAAAGCACCACCTCCTGGCTAGAGGCCAACCAACACCAACCAGCACACAAAACAAAAATACAACCAAGGACCCTCACAGAGCCCACTTCACTCCCCTGCTACCTCCAACTGGAGCAAGTGCTGTTATCCACGGCTGAAAGACCTGAAGACAGATCACATCCCAGGACTCTTTGCAGACATTCCCCAGTACCAGCCTGAAGCCTGGTAGCTCTGCTGGGTGGCTAGACCCAGAAGAGCAAAAATAATCACTGCAGTTCGGCTCTCAGGAAGCCCTATTCCTAGGGGAAGGGGGAGAACACCACATCAAGTAAGCACCCTGTGGGACAAAAGAATCTGAACAGCAGCCCTTGAGTCCTAGATCTTCCCTCTGACATAGTCTACCCAAATGAGAAGGAAACAGAAAAACAATCCTTGTAATATGATGAAACAAGTTTCTTTAACACCCCCAAAAGATCACACCAGCTCACCAGTAGTGGATCCAAACCAAGATGAAATCTCTGAATTGCCAGAAAAAGAATTCAGAAGGTCGATTATTAAGCTAAGATAATTAAGACACCAGGGAAAGGTGAAGTCCAACTTAAAGAAATCAAAAAACATGACACAGGATATGAAAGGAAAAGTCTTTAGTGAAATACATAGCATAAATAAAAAACAATAATGACTTCTGGAAACCAAGGACACACTTAGAGAAATGCAAAATGCACTGGAAAGTCTCAGCAATAGAATTGAACAAGCAGAAGAAAGAACTTCAGAGCTCAAAGACAAGGCTTTCAAATTAACCCAATCCATCAAAGACAAAGAAAAAATAATTTAAAAAATGAACAAAGCCACCAAGAAGTTTGGGACTATGTTATATGTCCAAACCTAAGAATAATTGGTGTTCCTGAGGAAGAAGAGAAATCTAAAAGTTTGGAAAACATATTTGAGGGAATAATTGAGGAAAACTTCCCCAGTCTTGCTAGAAATCTAGATATCCAAATACAAGAATCTCAAAGAACACCTGGGAACTTCATCACAAAAAGATCATCACCTAGGCACACAGTCATCAGGTTATCTAAAGTCAAGACAAAGGAAAGAATCTTAAAAGCTGTGAGGCAAAAGCATCAGGTAACCTACGAAGGAAAACCTACAGATTAACAGCAGATTTCTCAGTAGAAACCCCACAAGCTAGAAGGAATTGGGGGGGTCCTATTTTTAGCCTCCTTAAACAAAACAATTATCAGCCAAGAATTTTTTATCCAGCAAAACTAAGCTTCGTAAATGAAGGAAGATTCAGTCTTCCAGACACATGCTGAGAATTTGCCACTACAAAGCCAGCACTACAAGAAGTGCAAAAAGGAGCTCTAAACCTTGAAACAAATCCTCAAAATGCACCAAAATAGAACCTCCTTAAAGCATACATCTCACAGAACCTAAAAAAACAATAACACAATGAAAAAAAACACACAAGGTATTCAGGCAACAAATAGCACAATTAATAGAATAGTACCTCACATCTCTACACTAACATTGACTGTTAATGGCCTAAATGCTCCACTTAAAAGATACAGAATGGCAGAATGGATAAGAATTCACCAACCAAGTTTCTGCTGTCTTCAGGAGACTCACATAACACATAAAGACTCACATGAACTTAAGGTAAGGGAAGAAAAAAGATATTCCATGTAAATGGACACCAAAAGCAAGCAGGAGTAGCTATTCTTATATATAAAAAAAAATAAACTTTAGAGCAAAAGAAGTTTAAAAAGACAAAGAGGAGCCGGGTGCAGTGGCTCACGCCTGTAATCCCAGCACTTTGGGAGGCCGAGGCAAGCAGATTACAAGGTCTAGAGATCGAGACCATCCTGGCCAATGCGGTAAAATCCTGTCTCTCCTAAAATTACAAAAATTAGCTGGGCGTGGTGGTGTGTGCCCATAGTCCCAGCTACTTGGGAGGCTGAGGCAGGAGAATCACTTGAACTGGGGAGGCAGAGGTTACAGTGAGCCGAGATCTCACAACTGCACTCCAGCCTGGTGACAGAGTGAGACTCTGTCTCAAAAAACAAAACAAAAAAAATGCAAAGAGGGACACTATATAATGATAAAAGGACTAGTCCAACAGAAAAATATCACAGTCCTAAATATATATGCACCTAACATTGGAGCTTCCAAATTTATAAAACAATGACTACTAGACCTAAGAAATGAGATAGATGGCAACACAATAAAACTGAGGAACTTTAGTACTCCACTGACAGCACTAGACAGGTCGTCAAGACAGAAAGTCAACAAACAATGGACTTAAACTATACCCTACAACAAATGGACTTAAGAGACATTTACAGAACACTCTACCCAACAACTGCAGAATATACCTTCTATTCATCGGCACATGGAACATTTTCCAAGACAGACCATATGATAGGCCACAAAACAAATCTCAGTAAATTCAAGAAAATTGAAATTATATCAAGTACTGTCTCAGACTACAGTAGAATAAAATTGGAAATCAACTCCAAAAGGAACCCTCAAAACCATGCAAATACATGGGAATTAAATAACAACCTGCTCCTGAATGATCGTTGGGTCAACAATTAAATAAAGATAATAAAGATGGAAATTTAAAAATTCTTTGAACTGAACAATAGTGGCACAACCTATCAAAACCTCTGAGATACAGCAAAAGAGGTGCTAAGAGGAAAGTTCATAGCATTAAATGCCTATATTAAAAAGTCTGAAAGAGCACAAATAAGACAATCTAAAGTCACACCTCATGGAACTGGAAAAACAAGAACAATCTGAACCCAAACCCAGCAGAAGAAAAGAAATAAAAATCAGAGCAGAACTAAATGAAATCAAAACAAAAAATACAGAAGATAAACAACAAGCCGGTTCTTTGAAAAGATAATAAAATTGATAGATCATTAGCAAGATTAACCAAGAAAAGAAGTGAGAAGATCCAAATAAGCTCAATGAGAAATGAAATGGGAGCTATCACAGCTGATACCACAGAAATACAAAAGATTATTCAAGGCTACTATGAACACCTTTACATGCATAAACTAGAAAACCTAGAAGAGATGGATAAAGTCCTGGAAATACACAACCCTCCTAGATTAAACCAGGAAGATACAGAAACTCTGAACAGACCAATAACAAGCAGTGAGATGGAAATGGTAATTTTAAAAATTCCCAACAACAACAACAAAAACAAGTCCAGGACCAGAAAGGTACACAGCTGAATTCTATCAGACATTCAAAGAAGAATTGGTACCAATCCTATTGACACTATACCAAAAGACAGAGAAAGAGGGAATCCTCCCTAAATCATTCTATGAAGCCAGTATCACCCTAATACCCAAACCAGGGAAGGACGTAACAAAAGAGAAAACTACAGACCAATATCCCTGATGAACATAGATACAAAAATCCTCAACAAAATACTAGTGAATCAAATCCAACAGCATAATAGAAAGATAATCCACCATGATCAAGTGGATTTCATACCAGGGACACAGGGATGGTTTAACATACATAAGTCAATAAATATGATAGCCACATAAACAATTTAAAACAAAAATCACTTGACTATCTCAATAGATGCAGAAAAGCATTTGACAAAATCCAGCATCCCTTTATGATTAAAACCCTCAGCAAAATCGGCATAGAAGGGACATACCCTAAGATAATAAAAAATATCCATGACAAACCCACAGCCAACATTATACTCAACAGGGAAAAGTTGAAAGCATTCCCCCTGAGAACTAGAACAAGACAAGGATGCTAACTTTCACCACTTCTGTTCAACATAGTACTGGAAATCCTAGCCAGAGCAATCAGACAAGAGAAAGAAATAAAAGGTATCCAAATCAGTAAAGGGGAAGTAAAACTGTCACTGTTTGCTGATGCTGTGATCATATACCTAGAAAACCCTAAAGATTCATCCAAAAAGCTCCTAGAACTGGTAAATGAATTCAGCAAAATTTCAGGATACAAAATTAATGTACGCAAATCAGTAGCTCTGCTATATACAAACAGCAACAAAGCTGAGAATCAAATCAAGCTTTTATAATAGCTGCAAAAAAAAATATACTTAGGAGTATACCTAACCAAGGAGGTGAAAGACCTCTACAAGGATAACTACAAAACACTGCTGAAAGAAATCAGACAACACAAACAAATGGAAACACACCCCATGCTCATGGATAGGTAGAATCAATATTGTGAAAATGACCATACTGCTAAAAGCAACCTACAAATTCAATGCAATTCCCATCAAAATACTGCCGTCATTCTTCACGGAACTAGAGAAAACAATACTAAAATTCATACGGAACCCCCCCCCCAAAAAAAAGTCCACATAGCCAAAGCAAGACTAAGCAAAAAGAACAAATCTGGAGTTATCACATTACTCAGCTTCAAACTATACTACAAGACCATAGTCACCAAAACAGCATGGTACTGATTAAAAAAAAAAAAAAATAGGTACATAGCCCAATGGAACAGAATAGAGAACCCAGAAATAAAGCCAATACTTACAGTCAACTGATCTTCGACAAAGCAAACAAAAACATAAAGTGGGGAAAGGACACTCTATTCAACAAGTGGTGCTGGGATAATTGGCAAGCCAAATGTAGAAGAATGAAACTGGATCTTTGTCTCTCACCCTATACAAAAATCAACTCAAGATGGATCAAAGACTTAAATCTAAGACCTGAAACGATAAAAATTCTAAAAAATAACATTGGAAAAACCCTTTTAGATATTGACTTAGGCAAAAACTTCATGACCAAGAACCCAAAAGCAAATGCAACAAAAACAAAGATAAATATATTGGACTTAATTAAACTAAAAAGTTTCTACACAGCAAATGAAATAATCAACAGAGTTAACAGACAACTCACAGAGTGGGAGAAAATCTTCACAATCTATACATCCAGCAAAGGACTAATATCCAGAATCTACAAAGAACTCAAATAAATCAGCAAGAAAAAAAAAATCCCATAAAAAAGTGGGCTAAGGACATGAATAGACAATTTTCAAAAGAAGATATACAAATGGCCAACAAACATATGGAAAAATGCTCAAGATCACTAATGATCAGGGAACTGCAAATTAAAACCACAATGCAATACCACCTTACTCCTGCATGAATGGACATAAAAAGTCAAAAAATAATAGATGTTGGCATGGATGTGGCGAAAAGGGAACACTTTTACACTGTTGGTGGGCATGTAAACTAGTACAACCACTATGGAAAACAGTGCAGATTCCTTAAAGAACTAAAAGTAGATCTACTGTTTGATCCAGCAATCCCACTACTAGGTATCTACCCAGAGGAAAAGAAGTCATATACAAAAAAGATACTTGCACATGCATGTTTATAGCAGCACAATTTATAATTGCAAAAATATGGAACTAGCCCAAATGTCCATCAATGAGTGGATAAACAAAATGTGGTATAGCTGGGTATGGTGGCTCACGTCTGTAACCCCAGCACTTTGGGAGGCCGAGGCAGGTAGATCGCCTGAGGTCAGGAGTTCGAGACCAGGCTGGCCAACATGGCGAAACCCCGTCTCTACTAAAAATACAAAAATTAGCCAGGCATGGTGGTGGGCGCCTGTAATCCCAGCTACTCGGGAAGCTAAGGCAGAATTGCTTGAACCGGGGAGGCAGAGGTTGCAGTGGGCTGAGATTACGCCATTGTACTCCAGCCTCGGCAACAAGAGCAAAACTCTGTCTCAAAAAAACAAAAAACAAACAAACAAACAAAAAAAGAAAATATGGTATATATATATACTATGAAATACTACTCAGCCATAAAAAGGAACAAAATAATGGCATTCACAGCAACCTGGATGGAATTAGAAAGTATTATTCTAAGTGAAATAACTCAGAAATGGAAAACCAAACATCATGGGTTCTCGCTCATAAGTGGGAGTTAAGCTATGAGGATGAGAAGGCATAAGAAATGATACATTGGACTTTGAGGACTGTGGGGAAAAGTTGGGAGGGGGTTGAGGGATAAAGACTACACATTGGATACAGTGTATACTGCTCAGCTGATGGGTACACCAAAATCTCAGAAATCACCACTAAAGAATTTACTCAAGGAACCAAACACTACTTGCTCCCTAAAAACCTATTGAAATAGGCCGGGTGCGGTGGTTCACACCTGTAATCCCAGCACTTTGGGAGGTCAAGGAGGGCAGATCACTTGAGGTCCGGAGTTCGAGACCAGCCTGACCAACATGGAGAAACCCCATTTCTACTAAAAATACAAAATTAGCCGGGCGTGGTGGTGCATGCCTGTAATCCCAGCTACTCCGGAGGCTGAGGCAGGAGAATTGCTTGAACCCAGGAGGCAGAGGTTGCAGTCAGCCGAGATCGTACCATTGCACTCCAGCCTGGGCAACAAGAGTGAAATTCCGTCTCAAAAACAAAACAAAACAAAACAAAAACCTATTGACCTACTGAAATAAAAAATAAATTAAAAAAGGAAAATCACAAAAAATAATAAATTGCTCAAAGTCATACAGAAGTAGAGCAAGTAGCTGCTCACACAATTTCCTTTACCCTCATCTGTCTCTATAGATTATCATGGAGTATGTGTATGTCTGCACATACACATGTGTGTACCTATGTGTTTTCAAAAGAGAAGGAGTGGAGAACTGGGGGAGATACCAAAGATATTGCCACCTGGCACTAAAGATCAATAGAAAGTGGGGTAACTATGGGAAATTTACTTCTGACCCAGCTACATGCTATAGAGAGAGCTGGGAAATAAAGCCAAATGCATCAGAGGTTGCCCCTAGGATGCCCAGTGAATTTATCATCCACACCAGGTCAGTCTTGAAAAGTGAAAGAGGACATTATTAATAATTGCCCTGAGACAAAAGGTGTAAACTGGGACTGTCCTAGGCAAACTGGGACCTAGAGGTACTCTAATAACCAAAGTGCATTGCAGTGACTCCACCTCAAGTTCAAGGAAGCTGAGCAAATATATTAAGTATGGATTGTTGGGTATGAAGATGATAAAGTAGTTGGTCAGAGTGGGATTCATTGAGTCCTTGACATTTGAGCAAATGCTCGAAGGAGGTGAAAGTGGCCACACAGGTATCTGGGAGAAGATCAGGGGAAACTAGCAGTGCCCATGCTGAGGCAGGAGCATGCCAGGTGTGTTCAGGGAACAGCAGTCAGTGCAGCTGGAGCAGAGTGAGTGGGGTGCATGTCATGCAGAGCCTTGTAAGTCATTAAGAGTGACTTTGGCATTTATTCTGAGTACAACCAGGAGCTACTGCAGGCTTTTGAGTAGAGAAAAGACATCATCTGACATGCATTTCTATTGATATGTTCTACTGAAATGAACTTCAGAGGGACAAAGTTGGAGGCAGGGAGGTCAATTAGGATGCTATTGCAGTCATCCAGGCTAAGGAATAATGGTACCTCAGATCTGGGAGTCTACAGTGGGGGTGGTGAGAGGTTGTCAGATTCTGGATATATTTTGAAACAGTCTTGAGATTTTCTAATGGGTTGATTAGCTGTGAGTTGGCAGAGAGAAGTCAAGGATGATTCCTGGGCCTTTTCTCTCAGCCACTGAGATAGAGAAAGCTGCAGGCAGAACAGGTTTTGAGGGTAGTTCAGACATTCAGATGGCGACGCCAAGCAGGCCCTTAGGTGAAGGAGTCTGGAGTCTGAAAGAATTTGGGATGGGGATATAGACTTGAGAGCCATCAGCTTATAAATAGGACTTGGTCAAGAATGGGTGGCCTTCATCCTAGATGGACATAAATAAGAAATAAATATCAATTTTTCTTCTTATTCCTAGGTTTTCATTTTTATGACTTTAAGAAAAATATGAATGACAAAAATAAAACATAAAATCAAATATATCTGTATCGCCCTTTGGGGGACACCATCTCTTGCTCACTTTACACAGTAAGTGCCATTTCCTTCACCTCCATGGAAAACATTTTGTAAATTACTAAGATGAATAACTTAAAATACAGGACGGGAACATACGTTTTAAAGGAATGCCTTTGTAAATGAGAAATTGTTTTTATAAAGTGAATGATGACTTTTCTTTCCCATTCTCTCTATTCTATTTTTTATTTTAAATTTTAAATGTGAGTCCTAGAACTTCACTGACTGGGTGACTTGCCATAGTCCAGCAATAAGCCCGGGCACACCTTGTACCCTAGGTGGCGCCTCAGGCTTGGGCTCCCTTGGTCACTTTCTCATCAGCATCTCAAAGAAGCATCTCAGCGAAACTGGCCTAACTCCTTCCCTTTCACTTCCTGGGACTTGAGGAAGAGAGAGAAGAAGCCAGGAGTAAAGAAACCTACGGTAGCAGGTGGGGCGCAAATGCCCCACCTCCTGGCCACTGCCCCAGTACTGTTGGCCAAAGTCACTGCCTTTTGTTTCTCGTCAGTGAAAACGTGCAGTCACAAAGCCCCCAGAGCTGGGGAGTTCGTGTAACACAGCCCCTGAGCCAGTAACAGAGCGCAGGCCCTCCCTGAGGTGCTGAGCACCAGGGCAAGTGAGGACATGGAGGGACACAGTGGGGAGCATGGTCTGGAGCAGCAGAGAAGATGCGGCAACAATCATGGCATTCCCCACGCTTCTCTCCTGGAGCCCCTGGAGCCAGGGTAGCTCTGCTTCCTCACCCTGTCCCCTGTACTTGAGAGTCCACAGCTGCCCCCAGCTGCTCTCATGCAACAGAGCAGGGCTGCAGGAGCTGTCTGTCTATCCCTCCTCACTTTCTATGACATCAGCTGATACAGCTGTCACCAGAGAGGTCTGGGGGGGATGGGGAGCAGCAAAAAGACAAGCATGGGGAGATGTGTGTCCTGTGCCCTTGTCTTCCTTCCCCACTGAACAGCCCAGCTCCCAGGACAGGAGCCCTGCTGCAGACTCCGCTCACACAGTCTAGTGCCTCTGGTACAAGCGCCTCAGCAAAGAAAAAAGCATCTGATAGATGCAAAACCTTCCAGGAGCACAGCCAGCATGGAACGCAAGTCCCCACCTGTCTGTGCTGCCGTGTCTACTCTCTGCAAAATCCATCAGTTCCAATAAGTGAGAGCAAAGGAAGTCATGAGATAAGCTCCCTCAGAGCCAAGCCCTGGACCAGTCTCAGCACAGCCGGGATGTAGACACATTTCAGAAGCTTGGACCTTCTGGAATGTTGTAGAAACAAGGGGCATTGGCAGAAGTAAAATGCAGAATTGGATCTTAAACATGAAGTTCCTTGGGAGCCTTTTGAGTAATACAAGATCAAATTAGAAACCCCACAATGAAGGAATATGCTGATACCAAGAGCAAGCTATTCTAGCTACACACACACACACACACACACACGCTCACGTATTCTTCAGACTACATTTCTAGATTGCAAAGAAAAGCTACATCCCCATGAGCTGAGGCCCACAGTGCAGACGAGATGGAACTCATTCCATGCTGGCCTGTAGGTTTATACCTGGTGTGACCATGAGCCTAGTGCTGGGACCCTACTCAGACCATCACCCAGGGCTCTAGGCCTGCGTCTTCCAGGGAGAACTAGCAGCACCCCCAGCCTTGCTGTCTCCCAATTCTATGCATCAGGTCATTACCCAGGCTGCTTTCTGGTCCCCACATGTAGCTCAGAGCCGTGAGATCACACGGATCTGCCCAGCCCTGGGAGGAGGCAGTCTGCCCACTGGAGACATTCCATTCCATTCTATACATTTCAATATGTCCATCACAGACATGAGCCCCAAGAGGGTCTGGAACCCCCAGACTGTTGTTCTTACTGCACATGGTAAGTGGAGAAAACAAAATATCCACTGAAAAGACAATGGCTGAGACAAGACCATGTTATGAAGGATACATTTGTGTTTGGTCCCTTTGAACATTCTAATAGGCAGTTTTAGAACAAATAGGAGGAAGTCCTCTTTACATGGGTGCAAAGTAACTTCAGCAACTTGTTTTCACCAAGAAATAGTACAAGGTGAAAACAGAAATATTCTTAAGACCAAAAACATTTAAACATTTCTCAGTGTAATGAAGGGTGGGTCAGGGAGGGCTTTGATGCCACCCTGCCTGCAGTGGTCCCTTCTGGGTCTCCAGGTACCTGGCCCTGCCGGGCTCATATATCCATCTCTGTCCTCCTGGGCCTCTGCATGGCTGCCTCTGTGCACCATTCATCAGCAGTTATCCTCCCAGCGCCCTGCGAGTCCAGGCCCCTACACAGCAGCAATCCTGCCCAGCCCCTCTGTCCTGCCCTGTGTCCAGTGTGCACGTTGAGGGCCTGTTAGAGGCCCAACAGCCTCCATTCAAAGATTCTAACCATAGAATTCTGGGCACTGAGTGGAGAATGTTCTGGTCAACACAGCCTCTGTGCCCCTCCAGATCCTTCTGCCTTCAGACGGGGGCTGCCCTGGCTGCCAGATTCCACGAGACCAGCCCACCCATTTCTCTCCTGGCATGCTTCTCCATGGGCCACTGGGCCACAGGACAGCGAAGGGCCCCGAGGAGTGAGTGTGTGTGCGTGTGTGTGAGTGTGTGTGTGTGTGTGTGTGTGTGCGTGTGTCTGCGTGTGTGTGTGTGTGTGTGTGTGCACGCGTGTAGATGTGTGGGGGGATGTGTGTGGGGTGTGGGGGGGTATGTGGGGAGGGTGTGTGTGGGGGTATGTGTGTTGGGGGTGGGGGTGTGAGTGTGTGGGGGTGTGTGGAGGTGTGAGTGTGTGAGGTGTGTGTGTGGGGATGTGGGGGGTGTGTGGGGGTATGTGGGGAGGGTGTGTGTGTGGGTGCGTGTGTGGGGGGTGGGGGGTGTGAGTGTGTGTGGGGTGTGTGTGTGGGATGTGTTTGGGGGTACATGTGGGGGGATGGGGTGCGTGAGGTGTGTGGAAGGTGTGAGTGCATGTGTATGTGGGGTGTGAATATGCATGTGTGAGAGAGTGTGGGGGTGGGGGCTGTGTGAGTGTGCATGTAGGGGGTGCGTGTGTGGGGTGTGTATGTGGGGTGCGTGTGTGGGGGGTGTGTGGGGGGTATGGGGTGTGTGTGGGGTGTGGGGCGGTGCGTGAATGTGTGTGGGGTATGTGTGTGGGGTGTGTGAGGGGGGTATGGGGTGTGTGTGGGGGTGCGTGTGTGGGGGGGTATGTGGTGTGTGGGGTGTGGGGGAAAACGTGTGTGGGGCGTGTGTGTGTGTGGGGTGCGTGTGTGTGGAGTGTGTGGGGGGGTACGGGGTGTGTGTGGTATGTGTGTGGGGGCACGTGTGTTGGGGGGTATGGGATGTGTGGGGGTTGTGTGGGGGGTGTGTGGGTGGTGTGTGCGGGCTGTGTGTGGGGGTGCGTGTGTGGGGTGTGTGTGGTTTGTGTGTGGGGGTATGGGGTGTTTGGGGGTGTGGGGGTGCGTGAGTGTGTGGGGTGTGTGGGGTGCATGTGTGGGGTGTGTGGGGGGAAGGGGTGTGTGTGGGGTGCGTGTGGGGTACGTGTGGGGGTGCGTGAGTGTGTGGGGTGTGTGGAAGGGTACAGGGTACGTATGGGGTGCGTGTGGGGTGCGTGTGTGGCGGTGCGTGTGTGGAGGTGCATGAGTGTGTGGGGGTACAAGGTGTGTGTGGGGGTACGAGGTGTGTGTGGGGGTACGAGGTGTGTGTGGGGGTACGAGGTGTGTGTGGTGTGCATGTGGGGTGTGTGTGGGATGCATATGGGGTGTGTGAGGTGCGTGTGGGGTGCATATGGGGTGTGTGGGGTGCGTGTGTGGGAGTATGGGGTGTATGGGGTGTGTGTGTGGGGGTATGGGGTGTGTGTGTGGGGTGTGTGGGGGGTATGGGGTGTGTGTGTGGGGGGTGTGGGGGGTATGGGGTGTGTGTGTGGGGTGTGTGGGGGGTATGGGGTGTGCAGGGGGTGTGTGTGGGGTGTGTGGGGTAGTATGGGGTGTGGGGGTATAGGGGGTGTGGAGGGTATGTGGGGGGTGTGGGGGTGTGTGAGGGGGTATGTGGGGGGTGTGGGGGGTGTGGGGGGGTATGTGGGGGGTATGGGGTATGTGGGGGGTGTGTGTGGGTGTGTGTGTGGCGGTATGGGGTGTGTGGGAGTATGGGGTGTGGGGGGTGTGTGGGGGGTGTGTGGGGGGTATGGGATATGTGGGGTATGTGTGGGGGGGTGTGTGGGAGGGTATGGGGTGTGTGGGGGTATGGGGTGTGTGGGGGGTGTGTGTGTGGGGTGTGGGGGTTATGGGGTGTGCGGGGTGTGTGTGTGGGTGTGTGTGTGGGTATGGGGTGTGCGGAGGGTATGTGTGTGGGTGTGTGTGTGGGTGTGTGTGTGGGGTGTGTGGGGGGGATATGGGGTGTGTGGGGGGTGTATGTGGGGGGTGTGTGGGAGGGTATGGGGTGTGTGGGGGTATGGGGTGTGCGGGGCGTGTGTGTGGGAGGGTATGGGGTGTGTGGGGGGGGTGTGGGGGGGTATGTGGGTGGTATGGGGTGTGTGGGTGTGTGTGTGGGGGGGTGTGTACGTGTGTGGGGTGAGTGTAGGGGTATGAGTGTAGGTGTGTGTGAGTGTGTGGGGATCCTGTCTGGCAAGTTTGCCCTTTGCTGAAGACCGGCAATGGCCGGGGCTTAGGCTCTGCCATCTCATGGAGGGGGACTGCTCCATCATCCACACCTGCCCCTGCCCCTAGGCAGCACCTCAGAACGACGCAGACGCCCTGAATGAGACCAGCTGGAGGTCTGGCGAGGGCAGCAGGCACAGTTTGGGATGAGCTGGGCAAGCCCTGGCCCCGTGCATTTCCCGACCACATGGTCCCCTCGTTTTTATTTATTTATTTATTTTTTTTTCCCCAAGACAGTCTTTCTCCGTCACCCAGACTGGAGTGCAGTGGTGCTCTCAGCTCACTACAACATCCACCTCCTGGGTTCAAGCAATTCTCCTGCCTCAGCCTCCAGAGTAGCTGGGATTACAGGCACCTGCCACCACACCCAGCTAATTTTTGTATTTTTAGTAGAGATGGGGTTTCACCATGTTGGCCAGGCTGGTCTTGAACTGGCTGGTCTTGAACTCCTGACCTCGTGATCTGCTCGCCTCGGCCTCCCAAAGTGCTGGGATTACAGGCGTGAGCCACTGCGCCTGCGACCCTGGTGCCCTCTTTTTTTCTTTTTTTAGATGGAGTCTCGCTCTGTCACCCAAGCTGGAGTACAGTGTGGCAATCTCGGCTCACCGCAACCTTCGCCTCCCGGGTTCAAGCAATTCTCTGCCTCAGCCTTCCGAGTAGCTGGGATTACGGGCACCTACCACCACGCCCAGCTAATTTTTGTATTTTTAGTAGAGACGGGGTTTCACCATCTTGGCCAGGCTGCCCTTGAACTCCTGACCTCAGGTGATCCACCTGCCTCGGTCTCCCAAAGTGTTGGGATTATAGGCATGAGCCACCATGCCCAGCTCGGTGCCCTAATTTCTAAGGTGAGCCACTGTGGAGTTCTGAGGCCTCTTCCACCGCCCCTGCAGAGGGACTCCCTTATCCCAGGGAGGCACCTGAGGAGGAAGTGACCTTAACTTACATGAAAACTGTAGATATTCACTGAGAGCTTCCTCTGGCAGGCCTTCATCCAAGTTCCCCAGGTGCTATTATCAGCACCTCCTGTTCAGATAAGGAACCCGAAACCCACAGGGTGGGAGGGAATAGCCCAGCCTCAGGGAGCTCCTGCATGGTGGAGGTAGGCTTTGAACAGGCAGCCAGACCGACCCCAACACGTCCCCTGCCCCCTGAGCTTGCACAGGAGCCCCACCTCACCCTTCACTCTCTGCCTCCATCTGGACAGATTATCCTCTGGAGCCCTTTAAGCCTTCCTTTAACCAGCCCCCTACACACACACACACACACACACACACACACACACACACACTCTCTCTCTCTCTCTCTCTCTCTCACACACACACACACACACACACACACACACACACTCTCTCTCTCTCTCTCTCTCTCTCTCTCTCTCTCTCTCTGCAGCCAGAGCGGCCCCACGCAGTTGACGGGCCCCGCCCCCAGCACCCGGTACTGTGTCCCGGGCCAGACTGTAAGCTCCTTAAAATGGGTTAGGGGGAGGGGGGACGCTCACATGCTCCGCGAAGGCCTGGATTTCCCAGCACAAGGCTGATCCTGAATAAACTGGATGTTGGGCATGACCCCCACTCTCTCAACACACACCTCCCAGTCCCCGCAGCAGCTCTTAGGGGTGAAATAAGGGCTTGGGGGTTCGTGGTGAAGTCAGTTTGGGACATACTCAGGGTTCTATAGGTTTCTTCACTGCAGGGCTTCTCAGGGCTTTCAAAAGGCTAAACACTCACTGGTCAGCTGAAAGAGGAAGATGCAGTGCACAGGTGCGGCAGCTCCCCAAAGGGAGGTGACCAGGGAACAGACTCTTTATCACTGAGTATCTCAAGGGAGCCCACTTTGAGAAACCCTGTCCAGAGCACCGGTACCAACATAATTAGTCCCGCCCAACAGAGAGTCTCTAAATCACTGCAAGTTTGTGAATAGTACCGGAAGGACGTGCCGCGAGGATGAATAAAACCTCCTGAGACGTCATAGCCTCTTATCCCCAGTGCCCACCACCTTCTCCCCTGGAGTTGATCAGCTTGAACTTGTTGAGTAGGCACTTTGCATTGCGGAAACCCACCCCCATCAGCCAGCGGGAGAAAGAGTCAGGGCAGCTTCTGGACCACCAGGAAGCCAAATCATCCCTCGGGAAACTCCAAGTTGATGTTAATGGCACTGGGGGTGGGGGAGGAGGAGAGGCTGTTAAAACACCAGCCTCACGCTGACTGCTACCTGAACAATGAGAAACACCCCACATGGCGCAGTTCGCCTTCACATCCACTTCTTTATTTGGTCCTCACAATTTGGTCCTCACAATAGCTCTGTGTGGTGATTAAAAACAAATACCACTGGCCGGGTGTGGTGGCTCACACCTGTAATCCCAGCTCTTTGGGAGGCCGAGGCAGGGGGATCACAAGGTCAGGAGATCGAGACCATCCTGGCTAACATGGTGAAACCCTGTCTCTACTAAAAATACAAAAAAAATAGCCGGGCGTGGTGGCGGGTGCCTGTAGTCCCAGCTACTCGGGAGGCTGAGGCAGGAGAATGGCATGAACCTGGGAGGCAGAGCTTGCAGTGAGCCGAGATCGCGCCTCTGCCCTCCAGCCTGGGTGACAGAGCGAGACTCCATCTCAAAAAACAAACAAACAAAACAAAAACAAAAACAAAAAACAAAAAAGCAAATACACTAACGAAAATATGTCTGGGTGTGATTGTGTGTCTGGCTTTGCTCAATGGAGTAAATTTGCCAGGTGGACACAGGGTCCTGGCTGGATTCCTCTTACTCTTTTTGCCCCAGCCCATCACCCTGCAATTCCCGTTGGCAGCATCCCCACAACACATCCCAGGCCGACTCCTTCACTCCCTGACACTGACGCCCTAGTCCAGGCCACCTGGGCACTGCAACAGCCTCCCAGTGGTCTTCTGACTTCCACTCCTGCCACCCCGGAGCCTGTTCTTAACACAATGGCCACCTCAAGTCAACCACCTGCTTAAAATTCTGCAGTGGCTTTCCATTGCATTTGGAGAAACGTCCCCAGTCCTTCTGGCTTCATCCGCTCTGCCTGCTCCAGCCCCTCCCACCTCCCCGCCCATCCCGAGATGCCCCACCCACCTCCCCGCCCACTTCAGAAAGCCCCACCCATCCCTGCCGGCCCCGCCCTACCTGCTGCCCTCAGCTGCTCAGCAAACTCCAGCTCTTAACTCCTGGCCCCTGCCAGGCTCCTCCCCTGCCTAGCATCCTCCCCAACTCTGTCTCCTCATTCATGTCTCTGCCCAAATGTCATCTTCACAGAGAGACTCGCTCTTGACTCACTGGCCTGCCACCAACCGCTCTACGGCATCACGGTCTCTATGGCCTTTATTTTGAATGCCGTCTTTCCTCTCAGTTTGCTTCCACTTGATTTTGCTCTGAGGGCAGAGGCAAGTATCTTTATCACCACTCTACCTCCACACTGAGAAAAGCACCCGGCCCACAGTGGATGCTGGACAGTGGGACGGTGAATGGTCAGTGACCTCTGGACCTCATCCCCTCATCTGCAATGGGGCCCAAGAGGGTCTCCAAGTCTGCCCTGGCTCTCACGTTTATCTTCCCTTCCCTCCGTCCTGCTCGTCCAGAGCCACACATTGGCTATCACACGCTGGCTTGGTTTGGTGCCCAAATTCTTGATCTCATCCTTTCCACAATTCAGGACAGAAGGGAGACAAGATGGAGGAGAAAATGATCCCAGGAGATGCCAAAGAGGCGAAGGGCTCAGAAAGGAAGACATCGTTTCTAGGAGTGGGTGGGGTCTTTCCTGCCTGCGCCCTCACACAGACTGCAGTGCATTCAAAGTCAGAGGGGACAGCGGGTCAGAGCTGCTCTGTGACAAGAGACCAGGTGGGCAGCAGGGGCTCTGGGAGGTGGCAAGGGCAGGATCCAGAAGAGGGCCCAGCTCTTTCCACGAAGGACAGGAGGCCCAGAGACCTCAGCCCGGCCCATCCGCCAGACCAAGGCCCAGTTTAGGACAAAGCTCCCTCCACCCAGAACACCCCAAGCTGCCTTTGTTCCCCTTCCAGGCAGTTTTTGATAATTCTTTGAGCCAGAGTGACCCTATCGGTTATTGCTCAAGCTGGGACACTTTTGAGAGTGAAAGGGGAACTATTAATAATTATGCCAGGACAACAGGCATAAGGTAGGCCCGTCTCAGGCAAGTCGGGGTGTAGAGTCACACTATTTTAATCCCATTTCACTAGATTAAACATCATAAAATATAACGCAGGCAAGGAGGCCCAACATGCTCCTAGAGAATTAATCCATCCTTGCAAATTCAAGAAAAAACTCATAGTAGGGGGAGAGGAAGGAAGATTTGAATTCTAAATCAAGCCACCCATGACTCCTGGTAAAGTGGTCAGGGCCTGGCAAGGGTGACTCCAGACACAGTCACAGTGGCCTTGGGCACCTTCCCTCTCCACCATGTTGGGGAGGATTGGGTAGACCATAAAGACCGGGAAGGCTCTGAGGAGGTGGTGAGCATGCACAGATGCTCACCTGCCACCGCCTTGTCCCCCATGTCTCCTCACCCCCAGCAGTTACTTAGTATTTGTCAGGAAGGCACATTCCAGGCCATGAAACCTTCTGAGTATTCTGAGCCCTGCAGACCCAGGAGCTAAATGCAGTTGATGGGAGCCATTCACTCCCCATGAAGTCAGTGGACTGTCTTGGGAAATGCTCCCTAAAGGCTATCTTGTGGCCTAGAGGGCACTGGGCAGAGAAGGTGAATTAATGCCATTATTTAGCTGCTACTTTCTCCCTGCAAAGGCTCTCTGGTTTCTCTCAGCACAGCCCCAGGACTCACTCATGTGCCGTCTCCCTTGCTTTTCCACCAGCTTGTTTGGTTTTATTCCACTGTGTTTCCTTAGTTCGCCTGTCTGCACTTGGCTGCCCCATGATCTGCCCTGACAAAAGCGTTGGAATTTTCTGAGTCCGTCCACAGAGGTGCCTGTCCAGCATGGAGCCGCCAGCAAGCCCAGCTGGACTCCAGAGTGGAGCCTTTGTGAGCGGCCAGTCATGGTTCTCTCTGAAAAGTTCATTCACTGGGTCCCCTGGTCACCCTGCATTAGAGAGTCTCCTTCCAGTTCCGTAGGCCCAAGAGCTCCCAGTGATGAGTAGACAGGAATAAGAATCAGGGGTCAGTAACTGAGTGGTTGTGGAGACTGCAGGCATTCCCCTGTGCTCAGTGACAGTGGTGGGTTCTGCCGCTATTCACCAACAACACGTCCTGATCAGGGCCCTGCTGTGTGCTGGGCCCTGTGCTAGGCACTAGGAGCAGCAGTGGACAAATGGAAAGAGGTCCCTGTCCTCACTGAGCTTACACTCAAATGGAGGAAATTGACAGTTCGTAAATGGATATGTACTTAGGGTCAGTAGGTTCAGTAAAGAAAAGTAAAGCCAGGTGAGGACGTGGGAAGTAACTGAGGTTGGGGGGTGGGTTGTGTGCTATTTCAGGGAAGGATCAGGAAATCCTCTTTGAGCGAAGACTGGAGTGAAATGAGGGTGCAGGACACAGAAACTCCCTGGGGAAGGACAGTCTCAGGCAGGAGGAACAGCAAATGGACATTCTCAAAACAGGGGGAGGCTCTGAGGCTCAAGAGGGTAGAAGGACGTTGGAGTCAGCGAGGTGGTGACCAATGGCCAGAGTAGGCCTTGTAGGCCAAGGTCAAAAGGCTTCAATCTCCCAGTGAAACTAACGTAGGATCAACGCCCAGCACAATGCCTGGCACATAATCATCAGTAGGAGTAGCAAGGATGACAATGATGATAACGATGATGACAACCAGCATATCTGCTTAGTAAATATTTTCCTCTCAGTTACGTGGTTTGCTGGGAGCTGGCAGGGGTTGGCAGGTGTGATAAACTAACCAGCACAGCTCTCAGGGCCCTTTCTCATCTATTATCTCACTGGATCTTTAGAGCAGCCTTGGAGGGTAAATGATTGGATATTATTATGATGCCACCTCTCAGTAGTTGCTTAGTTTCATCATCTATAAAATGGGAGAATACCTACCCCCAAAGAAGTAATGTGAGGATTGAAGGAGACACAATGGGAAAGGAGGACCCAACACCAACCAAATAGAAATGGAAATTAGCTCCATTTACATTACAGATGATAAAACTGGAGCTTGAGCTCAAGTGCCCATGGGTTGCCTTCCCTTCTTGCAGCACAGAAAACAAAGGCTGCTGAGTCAAATATGTTTGTGACTAGATGTATCTACCCACAAGAATGTTCATTTGCCCAGAGCACTCTTTCAATCCAAATGTCTGAGTCAGTGATTACATCCAGACAAGCTTGATGTGAGGATGTGATTTCTATCTTCCTCTGAGATAATTAACTGAAAGCTAGTGAAGTGAGTTTACTCATAGTTGTAAGTCACTCATTTTCTAAGTATTAGAAAGCTAGAGAAAACCTTTTTGGGCCTTTGCCTAAAAATGAGGTTAGTTCTCCACTGTGGATATGCAGAGCCCTTCTCTTCCCCATCCCCCTTCTGAAGATATTCTCAGGGGAGGGGCTGAAACTTACGGGAAATAGCAATAATACATATGAGCATGTGTACTTGGGAAATGTGGGCTTTCACAGAAATGAGAGCATAAGATTAAGGACTTCATAGAAAAATATATATTGAATAACCACAAACAGTTAAACATCAATTTTAAAGGGTATCTTGTGATAGAAATCAAAACAGTGATTGCCTCTGGGGCAGGGGGACATTGACTGGAAAAGAATATAAGGGAACCTCTCCCAGGAAATGGACATGTCTACATTTTGTGAGGAGTGGCGGTTATTCCACAGGTATATACAATTGTCAAAAAGAGAGTTTTGATACATACGTCAGAACTATATGCATATGTACACCTAAGTCTGTGTGTTATTGTATGTGATTATACCTCAATAAAAAAAGACTACTGGAGAAAAGAATACTTGTTACAAAAGCAACAAAAATATAAAGAACAAATAAATAAATCTAACTGAAGATATACAAAACATCAATGGAAAAAAGTACGAAACTTAATATTGAAGAAGTTAAATAGATATGCCAAGCTTGTGAATACAATGATTCAATGTTACAAAGATGTCGATTCTGCCTAAATTAATTTTTGAAGTTGCTGTACATTTCATATCACTGACAGTTTTAAATCCAATTAAACTTAATGTCAAGTATGTTGAGAAATGCTAACACATACACACTGCTAATAAAAGTGGAAAGAAATGTCAAAAGTGCACATATTCTACAATCCAGCACCATCGCTCTTAGACACTTATCCTATCCCTCAGGTCTTCAAAGGAAATATGTACAAAGATAGTCACTGCAGCATGATTTATAACAAAAGCAAAGATAAAAGACCTGGAAAACAGCCTAGATGCCTGTCAACCAGATGGATACATTATGGTATTTTCACATAATGGAATACTATACAGCAGTGAAAATGAATAAACTACAGCTACATGTATCAACACATTGTGTGTGAGTGTGTGTGTGTGTGTGTGTGTACATAAAATTTAGAAACACCTACACATGTAGCAAAAAAATAAAGAAATGCATGGGAATGATAAATAACAAATTAATTAGAGTGGTTACCCGTGTTGGGAAGATAGGAAGTGAGGGAGGTTCAGTGCTTCTGCTTCTGGAAGGACTCTGGCCAAGGTTGTTGATGAGAAGAAGAATATGCCAGAGTTTTAATTGTATTTGTAACACTTTACTTCATAAGCTGGGTGATGGGTTCATGGGTGGGAGGAATTGCATTCTTTCTTATACTTTTTGTACATCTTAAATATTTTATAATCATTCAAAAATCTTCACTGAGCCTAGATATTGACACCTGATATCAACCAACAGTTATCGTCCATCTAACTCAGGGATGCTGGGATTACAGGAAAGACAGGGCCCTTGCCATGAGTCAGTTGTTAAGTTAAGCAAGATACAATCCCCGGCTCATTCACTCTGAAACTGGAATCAGACATCAGCATCAGCATGGGCAGGGATAAGCCAAACCTCTACCTCATTGCCACATAATCAAGTCTCTTGCCAGGGATCACTTGGGTAGCATGGAAAGTTTCCAGGGTTAACCTCGGAGGCAGTTTAAGTATGCCCCTGCCCATGATGGGGGACCCTTTTCCCTTTCTTGTGGGAAAACATGCAGAAGACCTTCCTGGGCTGTAAAACAACAACTTTGGCCAGAGTCCTTCCAGAGGCAGAAGCACCAGCTTCAACCAAAGCCATCTCCAGCCTGGAGACCTCCGGCCTGCAGGTAAGTGGAATTGGACAAGTGTTTGCTCAGCTCACACTAGGGAAGGCACATGCTTACTTTCTAGTTAGATAGAGTGCAGAAACATGAGGCTTACATGAAAATGGGCAAGTTAGATAGCAGATACCACTGCTATTTAAGGCACGACCTTCGCTGGGAATGCCAGATTGATGAGCCAGAAAGCGGTGCAGGCATTACAGTTTCCTGGACTTGGAGAAGTGAGCAGTCCTCTCTGGCTGTACTATCCACTCTGTTCTTAGGCATGGCTAGGAGCCTGTCTCTGAGTAGGGTATGTCTTAGAAATGATTGTGTTCCTCCCTGAACACCCAACTCCATTGAATGGTTCCTGAAAAGCCCAGGGTTTCAGACCAAGTTGGCATCGCCTCTTCTAAGGCAAGTGATGACCAGAAACAGTCCAAGGCAGAGCTCTAAGTCAAGCTCAGCTTTGGGGCTTTGGTTCCCAGGTATCCGGAGATCAAGCATCCAATGAGGTACCCAAGATTCTGGTTACCACTTTCCCCAGTTCTTCCAGGGACCCTCGAATGGCCCTGGGCAAGTCACTTAACCTCCCCATTTCTCCAGCTGTACCTCTACATCACAGTTATCAGGGGAGGAATGCAACAGGGGATGGAAAAGCACCTTCTGAAGTATAAAGCACTCTCCCACTGTGGGAGAGCATTGCCAGGAATCAAAGCTTTGAACTTAAGAACGTAGCTTTCCAAAGAGGATTGGGGCATCCGCTAATGGGTAGGAGAATTCTTTGGAGGCAGGGGGGACAGGAGGGCTCTGCAGGGCCTCTGGGAATCATGCCCTAGGGATCCATCTATGGAAAGACCAGCCCTGGAGAAAGTGCTGCTGGATGCATGACTGCTCAAAGTTGACACTCCAAATTGCCATCACCTATGGAGACTTGTTTAGCAGGGCTGGGCAGAGCCAGATAATATTCACTTCTTTCTTATTGTCCAGAACAAAACCTGTCATCAACCTGTTCTCTCCACTGTCACTTATTGCTTGTTATTTGCTGTCACACACAAGTACACACATGTGCGTGCACACACACACACACACACACACACACAAAGCTACCACTTCCTGAGAACCTGCTACAGCCCAGGCTTTGGGTACATTTCATTGCTAAACCCTCACAACAACCCTTGCTACTCTCTGTCCCATCTTACGCCAGAAAACTGCCACTCAGGAAGATTAAGCACCTCATCCAAGGTGACATAGGCGGAAAGTGCTAGAAGAGGGATGTACTCCCAAATATGCATCAGCCACAGAATCGCCCTGCATTTCACCATCATGTGGTCTCTCCTTTAAAGTGATGATGACCATGAGCCAGTTTTCCCGGAGTGAGGATGGGGTGCTGGAGCCACCCACCCTATCCTGGCTGTCCCCACAGGGAGACTTGGGGTGGCAGCAGTGGGGAGGAGGTCGATGGCTCTGTCTGCAGCCCTGGAACACAGAGGGGCTGCTGAGCCCTTCTGGGGTCACTGGCAGAGGACACTCCCCTGCCTGGCTCACTGGCCTTCCAAAAGGGAAGCCCAAATGCTTCCTGATCTGCACCCAGGGCGAGCAGCTCAGAGAGGGCTTCCAAACTCACAACCCCATTTCATTTGCACAGAAACTCCCCAAGGAGGCAAGACAGGGACATGATCTCTCTGGGCAGCTGAGGAGTTCAGGGTTCAAAGAGATGAGACATGGGAGAGCTGGGGCTACAGCCTAGGACTTCTGACTCTTAGTAAAGTCAGTCAAGCTCTCTCCACTTGCCAAATGCCTCTTAGTAGAGAGCAAAGATAGACGAAGTATCTGCCTCCTGCACTGATGTTCACCCAAAGTAAACCACCCAAGTTATGCCCTGAATACTGCCTCCAAGTTATTTTCTAAATGATTCTTGAATTCATAAAAATATATGAACATGTTCCTTGTAAAAACAATAAAATAACGGTTGGGCACAGCGGTTCACACCTGTAATCCCAGCACTTTGGAAGGTTGAAGCAGGAGGATCGCTTGAGGCCAGGTTCAAGATCAACCTGGGTAACATAGCAAAACCCTGTCTCTACAAAATATATATATTTTTAAAATTAGTCAGGTGTGGTAGCATGCACTTGTCCCAGCTACTCAGGAGACTGAGGCAGGAAGATTGTTTAAGCCCAGGAGTTTGAAGTTACAGTGAGCTATGATGATGCAACTGTACCCCAGTCTGTGCAGCAGAGCAAGACTCTGTCTAAATAAATAAATATTCTGAAGCTAAAACTTTAACTACCCTGAGCTCAATGTCCTTCCCACATATAACCATTGCTGCCAGTATGGTACATTTCCTTCCAGACTTGTTTCATTTATATTTGTACTCAGATATTGATAGAAAATACAAAGTATTGTTTTGTAGCTTTTCTTTTTTTTTCCGAGACAGAGTTTCACTCTTGTCACCCAGGCTGGGGTGCAGTGGTGCCATCTCGACTCACTGCAAACTCCACTTCCTGAGTTCAAGAGATTCTCCTGCCTCAGCCTCCCAAGTAGCTGGGATTGCAGGCACCTGCCACCACACCTGGCTAACTTTTGTATTTTTAGTGGAAAGGGGATTTCACCATGTTGGCCAGGCTGGTCTCGAACTCCTGACCTCAGGTGATCTGCCCACTTCAGTCTCCCAAAGTGCTGGGATTAGAGGCATGAGCCACTGCGCCCGGCCTCCAACCTATTTTTTACAAAGGTGCAAAAGCCTGTCAATGGAGGAAAGATAACCTTTCACCCAATGGATGTCCAATGGAGCAATTGGACACCCATCCAAAAAAACTGAACCCCAACCTCAATTTCACATCTTATACAAAAATTGACTCAAAATGGGTCACAGACTTGAACATAAAGCATAAAACTATACAACTTTTAGAAAAAAAATAGGAGGAAATCTTCAGGGTATAGAGCTAGGCAAAATGTTCTTAGACTCAATACAAGAAGCATAATCCATAAAGAAAATATTGATAAATTGGGCTTCATCAACATTTAGAACTTTAGACTGGGAGAAAACATTTGCAAACCGCATATCTGATGAAGCACTAGTTACTAGACTATATAAAGAACTCGCAACAGTAAAATAAGACCAATCAATCGAACAAAGAAATGGGCGAAACCCACGAAGAGACATTTCACTGGAGAGGTGTACAGATGGCAAACAAGCACAAGATGTCCAACATCACTAGCTACTGGGGAAACGCGAGTGAAAACTACAGTGATGTGTCACTACATGCCTATCAGAATGGCTAAAATAAAAACAGCGGCAACACCAAATGATGATGAGGATGTGGAGAAACAGATCGCTCATACATTGCCGGTGGGTACATCAAATGTCACAGCCACTCTGGAAAACGGTTTGGCAGTTAGAAACACTAAACATGCAACAATAATACTACCTAGTGATCGCACTTTGGGGCATTTATCCCAGAGAAATGAATACTCAAGTTCACACAAAAAACTGTAAATGAATGTTTATCACACCTTGACATAAAATAGACCCAAACTGGAAGGTATTCGTCCCTGGGTATGTGATTGAACATGCTGCGGTGCATCCATGCCACGGAACAGCAATTAAAAAAAAAAAAACAACTATTGATAAGCAACCTAGGTGAATCGCCACGGAATTAGGCTGAGTGAAAAAAAACTAATCCCAATAAATTACATGTTACATGATTTCATTTAAATAACCTTCTAGACATGATAAAGTTATAGAAATGAATAACAGATTAGCCATTGAGAGGGATTAAGGAGTGCCGGGGTGCGAGGAAAGTGGGTGTGCCTGGTAAAGGGCCGCATGATCTTTGTGGTGATGGAAGTGCTTTGTATCTCAGCTGTGTCAGTGTCGACATTCTGGTTGTGAGATTGTACTACAGTTTTGTATGATGTTACCTTTGGAGAAATTCAGGTAAAGGGTACAGGGGTCTCTCTGTATTATTTCTTCCAGCTGCATGTGAATCTATAATTATCTCAAAATGCAAAGTTTAATTAAAAGGAGAGTTTGTCCATCTGACAGGTAAAGCATAGCATCTCTTGGTTTCAATGTTTAATGAGGTTGAGCACTTGGGGCATTGTCACTCAGGAGTGTTTGATTATGTGGTAATCAACTTATGAGACTTCAGGCCTGGCGCAGTGGCTCACACCTGTAAAGAACTCTGGGAGGCCGAGGCAAGTGAGTCAACTGAGGTCAGGAGTTTGAGACCAGCCTGGCCAACATGGTGAAATCCCCTCTCTACTAAAAATACAAAAGTTAGCAAGATGTGGTGGCAGGCACCTGTAATCCCAGTTACTGGGGATGCTAAGGCAGGAGAATCACCTGAACCTGGGAGGTGGAGGTTGCAGTGAGCTGAGACTGCACCACTGCCCTCCAGCCTGGGCAACAGAACAAGACTCCATCTCAAAAAAAAAAAAAAAAAAGATTTCAAACTTTTCCTTTCTGCTCTGTGTGTCTGTGTGTGTGTGTTTGTGTAGAAGGCCTTCTTTTCCCCAAGGTCATCAATATATTTTATATTTTCTTCTAATGTATTTATAGCATTCTTTAATCTATCCCCCATTTATCTTTGTAACTGGTATGAGGTAAGGTTGCAACTTGATATTTTTTCCTAATAGATAACCAACTTTCCCAACACTGAATCATATTTCCTTTCCTACTGACTGGAAGTGACATTTCTTATAAAATACTAAATTCCTATGCATACGTGAATTTGTTTTTCGACTTACTGGTTTGTTCCATTTGTGGAAGAAACAAAAGGAAGAAGAAAATAAACTTAACCCGAGGAATGTAAGTCCCTTTAAATCATCAGGCCCAGAGAGCACTGGAATGAATCAGCAGCCACGTCCATCCCCCTTGAGCTAAATAATTACCTCTTGAAGCCACTTGTTAAGGGGCTCTGGAATGACATTGAGTAGCTATAAAATGCCACACGCTGGACGCCTTAACTTCTACCCTGTAGTTCAACAGTGTATAGCCAATCACAAATCACGTTATTTCTGTCAACCAATGAGAATTCCTATCAAACAACTTCATCCAGCCCACTCCTGTTCCCTTTCCTTTAAAAATCTGCTTGCAGCAAAGGCTGTGGGAGCAGGCCCCAGGGCAATGTGGAAGTGTGTCCCAGGCAGCTGTCCTCACTTTGGCTCAACTAAAGATGCCTCAGCCTCTTCCTTTCAGGTCAACACACTGATCCAATTGTTTATTCCTGTGCTGAGAAAATGATGTCTTTCTATTTTTTTCCTAATAGTTTCTAACATATCTTTGTAGCTCACTGTTCTTTCTTTAAATGGACTTGGCTATTACTGTATATTTATCCTTTCACAAGATTCAGAATAAACGTATCAAGATACAAAATTTCAAAACAAGTGTATCAGAAAAATAAACACTATTTCTCCTCTCACACGGTCAACACTCAACACTTCACCCCAAAATGTGTGGGGATATCTCTCCATCAGCAGCCAACGCCCTGGCAAACACCAAGTAACTGTGCTATAGTTTAACTTCATTCGGACACTGTCTGCCTGGAGATACCATCAGATCCCACATGTTAGGACTCAGTCCCACGAGACTGTCCCCCAGTGGGATTGGCAGTTCAGATGCCAATCACAAGTAGTAGGTTGTCACCTATACATCTAACCAATCGGCTATAAATCAGGGTTCCCACTACCCCTTCCTTGCATTAGATTAATTTACTAGGATGGCTCACAGAACTCAAGGAAATACTTATGTTTACCAGTTTATTAAAAGGGATATTACAAAGGATACAGATGAACAGCCAGATGGAAGAGAGGCATGGGGCAAGGAATATGGGAAGGGTGGGGAGCTTCCCTGCCCTCTGTGGGCTTGCCGCCCTCCAGACACATCCATGTGTTTAGCAACCAGGACGCCCTCCAGACCCTGTCCTTCTGGATTTCTATGGAGGCTTCCTTACTAAGCATAACTGATCAAATAATTGGCCATTTGCGATTAACTCAACCTCCAGTCTCCTCTCCCCTCCTGTATTAGTCCATTTTCACACTGCTATAAAAAACTGCCCGAATAAAGAAAAGAGGTTTAATTGACTCACAGTTCTGCATGGCTGGGGAGGCCTCAGGTAACTTACAATCATGGCAGAAGGGGAAGCAGGCACCTTCTTCACAAGGCGGCGAGAGAGAAGAGAATGAATGTGGATAGGAGGAAGTGTCAGACACTTACAAAACCATCAGATCTCGTGAGAACTCATTATCATGAGAACAGCGTGAGGGAAACTGCCCCAATGATCCAATCACCTCCCACCTAGTCCCATCCCCAACGTGGAAATTATGGGGACTACAGTTTGAGATGAGATTTGGGTGGGGACAAAATTATGGGGATTACAATTTGAGATGAGACGTGGTTTGGGTGAGTCAAGCCACATCACCGCCCCACAGGTGGAGGAGGTAGAGCTGAAAATTTCAACCCTCTAATCACCAGCTAACCAGCTCCCATCTGGCAGCTAGCTGGGGGCTTGCTGAAAGTCACCGTATTAACATAAACTCAGGTGTGGTGGAAAGGGGCTTTTAGGAATTTTTAAAAGACACTTCTTTCACCTGTATCACTCTGGAGCTATTTCAGGAACCAGGGACAAAGACCAAATGTAATAACAATAGATGCTCCTTTTACCTTTACCACTTAGGAACTGACAAGCATTTTAGGAGCTTTGGCCAGGAGTGAAGACCAGAACATATATTTCTTCTTATATCACAATATCACACCCTGTCTTCAAATACAGTCACATTCTGTGGTAATGGAGGTTACGACTTCAACATATGGAATTGGAGAGGACACAGTTGAATCCATAACACGGCAAAATCCTTCTCAAACTTCAAGGCCTTCCCCACCCTGCCTGCATGTTCCAGCCTATCTCACCTTCCAAATGGCCATTTCCTGGGACAAAACAAATGACCCCTGTCCTGCTCAGCCACAGGTTGACTCCTATCCTCCTTGCAGTATCAATCACAGCACCTCTAATGATCTGTTCATGGGCTGGTCTTCCCTACTGCACTGTGAGCGACTTCATCTTAGAAGCTACTCCTCTTCAGCTCATCGTGTTCTGTGTATTGGGGGTCTCCCCTCTTTGGGTCTCCAATCATCCATCCAAATGAGAAAAGCGAGGCTTACACTCGTCAAGGCTCTCAGTGCTTTGCCTGCTGCAGCAGGTGCCGGGCATGAGCGCCAGAACAGCGTTTGCTCTCAGCATGGTTACCGGACCTCTGCCCGAAGGTGGACCATGCAAGTATGAGTGTCTGCAGAGATGCAGAATCACACACGGCTGGACTGAGACTGATGGAAAGGGAATGTGCTCTGGGTCAGGGAGCACCCATGAGATGGGCCTTACCCCAGGAGAGGAGGTGCAATCATTTTTAGAATAGGCTAGAATGTTCCCATCAGACCTGTGCTGACATGAAATTGGCCTCTCCACTGTGTCACTTTCACAGGTGAGGCAGGTTCAAGTTCACCCCCTGCACAGCTGACCTTCCCTTGAGGACCATGGACTTCTGGTGACGACGTCTTTTCCGTGGTCCCTGGGAAACAGAGTGGCACTAGTATGCTGGTGTATGGAGAAACTGCCCAAGAAGTGGGTGAGAATGGAACTGAGTCCAACCTGCCCTGTGGCACTGCCTCTGCCCTTGGCCCAGCCCCCTACAGCTGGCCACCCTGTGGTCCTTCCTTCCCTCCACACAGCAGCTGGGGCATCTGGTAGAACCTGAAGCATATGCTGCAGACACCAGATCCCTACCTTCAGGAAACCTCATATCCGAGCCACTTGAGCTGGGTGTGTGGTGCAGTTCCCATAAGCAGCTGGCAAAATGGGAGGGTCAGACAGTGAAGACCGTGGAAGAACAGTCCCTTCCTCTGTCCTGGGCTAACTGCACTCCCTGTTGTGGACAGCTCCTGTTAGTCCTGACCACCCTTCCTTCTCTTGGAGGAAGACTTTTCTTCATTCAGGTACCTACGCCCCATCCCCAGCCACCCATGTGGCTCCAGTGGGGACCACCCATCACAGTTTCCCATCCCCCCGACCATGGGAGTGAGCACTTGACCCAAGATGGGCCAGTCGAGGTTCTTCCCTGAAGATGTTCACGTTAACATCAGGAGAAGAGACTCAGGTCCATAATAATGATGAAGATGATGCTAAAAGCAGCTGTAACACTTAGCAATTATGAACAGTGAGCACCCACTAAGTGTCAGCACTGTTGCATCATCCTCTTTAATTTCTATAGCAGTCATGAAGTAGATTCTGTGATTACCTCATTTTACAGATAAAGAATCTAAGGTCAGAAAGGTAAAGGAATTTGCCCGAGTAAATGGCAGAGCCAGAATTCAAACCCAGGCAGTCTATCTCCAGAAACATCACTCTCAGCACCTCATACACTGCCTCTTTCCCGGGGGAACTGCCAACCTGAGGCCTGCAGAGGCTGGCAGCCATGCTCCCTGCTGTGTGGGAAAGCCGCATTAAAGCCAATCTGCAGAGAAGCAGCTATGAGCGATGGAAATCAGAACTTGGCAACATTTGAGTCCTTAGTTCTGCTTCCTTTTTCTCCTTTCCCATCTCTTGGTTTGGTTACATGAGGCAATAAATAATCTTTTTTTTTTTTTTTTTTTTTTTTGAGACAGAGTCTCACCTTGTTGCCCAGGCTGGAGTGCAATGGTGTGATCTCGGCTCACTGCAACCTCCACCTCCCAGGTTCCAGCGATTCTCCCCCCTCAGCCTCCCAAGTAGCTGGGATTATAGGCGCATGCCACGACGCCTGGCTAATTTTTTGTATCTTTAGTAGAGACAGGGTTTCACCATGATCTCTTTTTAAAATTATTATTATTACTACTATAATTTGAGACAGGGTATTGCTCTGTTACCCAGGCTAGAGTACAATGGCATGAACATGGCTCACTGCAGCCTCGAACTCCTGGGCTTAAGTGATTCTCCCACCTCAGCATCCCAAGTGGCTAGGACCACAGGTGCCTACCACCACACCTGGCTAATTAAAAAAAATTTTTTTTTATAAACACAGGGGTCTCACCATATTGCCCAGGCTGGTCTTGAACTCCTGGGCTCAAGCAATTCTGCTTTGGCCTCCCAAAGTGCTCGGAGGTGTGAGCCACCGTGCCCAGTCAGTGAATGATCTCTTTTTCCTAAGACGGTTTAGATAGAAGCTCTGTTACTTGCATCCTGCCTTGTGACCCTATCTCCTACCTGCCTACCTTTCCATCATTGTTGCGGTTTTCCTTCTCTCTATCTTCCACCTCTCCCCACCCTGACCCCTTGCACAGGTCCACTAAATTGCTAAAGCCTCACTCTGCCTAATAGAAACAACCTTTTCTCCTGTGAAGTCTGCACAGCTGCACCTTCCCCTCTCCTGTCATCCCACTCCGGGAAGAGCTGCCTCACTTGTGTCATCATCTGCTCCTTCCCTTGCCCTTCGCCGCCAGGCTTTGATGCTTATCTCCCTTGGAGGCCAATCTCTGAAGACCCAACCCAGTGGTCTTTTCTTAGCCTTCTTCCTCTTCAATCTCTTTCCCTCCTTTGTATTCCTAAATGTACAGGCATCCCAAGGTTTTGGACTTGGCCCTGCGCATGTTGGTCCTGACTTGTCCTTCTTTTGCAATCCCATCTGTCTCCTTGTTTAGATGTCCCTACTATGGCCCTCAGGTCTGTCCGTTGGTCCCTGACCCATCTCCAGCCCCGAATTCACAGTGGCCCTGAAAGCAGCCTCACCTGCATGCTTCATCAGCACCTCAGACTCAAACTGCCCAGAAAACATCTGGATATCATCAGGAAAAAGACACTGGACCCATCCCTTAGACCCTACACCAGAATACATTCCAAAAGGATGAGAGATCTGTATTTGAATAGTGTAAAAGAAAAATTGGAGACACAATTACATTTTAAAGAGTTTATTTGAGGAAAAAGCAATTCATGAATTGGGGTATGCCAGACCAAAAAAATGTTCAGTGTTCTAATGACATAGCGTCAGAGGCAAATATTTTTAGGGTGAATATGGAAACAAGATAAAGAAATTATTTGATTGGTGGCAGTTGCAAAATTATCTTATTTGATTCATCCCATTCGAAAGACCCTAGTTATATAATTAGAAACTTTTTGTCTGCCAATAATTGGCTGAGGTTTTCTTTCTAACAAAAGCATTTACCAGAAATGGCTAAAGTTAAGTTTCGCTAACGTTTGCAAATTAAGCAAAGTTAAGATGACTTATGAGGCCTGACTGCTTTTGTCTAGTCAGAGATTCTTCAGGCCTGGTCTCTCTTCATTTTAATTTACTTTAACAATAGTGAACTCATACAGGAATCAGAATAAAGACGGAATCTGCAAGACTGAAAGCACATACCACTTATTAGGAAAAATCTCTAACAGTAAACCTTCAGACACATTCTGGTTAAACCATTAAACTAAAAAAAAAATTTTTTTTTCACATTCAGGACAAAAATAATTCACTTACAAGGAGAAAAAAATCAGGTGGGTTTCAGATGTCTTTCCAGCAGCAATCAGTGCCAGAGCAAAGGAGAAATGTCTAGAAGGAAAAGAGAATATGACCCAAGTGGATTCTAGCCAGCCAAGTTGGAGCTTAGGTATAAAGGCAAGAGCTCACATTTTCAGACATGAATGGACTCAGAAAATACAACATCTGTTAGCCCTTGTGAAAAATCTACTTGATGGTGAGATCTTGTTATCTAAAGGTTGCATCAAAATAGAGTCCTGCCATTCTGAAGCTGTAGAAGTGGGATTGGTGGGGAGCATGGAATCCAGGTGGATACAGGAATGCTATTAACACCCACGAGAGATATGGTTTCAGACGCAGAATGAAATGTTGCAAACTCTGAAAAGTTGAAATAATTTAAGCATCGAAACCAGAAGGAAGAAGAGGGTAGGATAGAGGTGCATCTAAATATTAATCTCTTATCTTTCCCAACATGTCTTCAATCAATCTCATCTCTATGGAAACTAACTTTTTTTTTTTTTTTTTAGACATAGCACTCTGTCGCCCAGGCTGGAGTGCAGTGGTGTGATCTCAGCTCACCGCAACCTCCGCTTCCTGGGTTCAAGCGATTCTCCTGCCTCAGCCTCCCGAGTAGCTGGGATTACAGGCATGTGCCACGACACCCAGCTAATTCTTTTTGTGTTTTTAGTAGAGATGGGGTTTTGCCATGTTGGCCAGGCTGATCTCGAACTCCTGACCTCAGGTGATCTGCCCACGTTGGCCTCCCAAAGTGCTGGGATTACAGGCGTAAGCCATTGTGCCTGGCCGAAAACTCACATTTTAAAAAACCCACAATGCAAAAAAATAACAGATGCTGGTGAAGTTGTGGAGAAAAGGGAACGCTTATACACTCCTAGTGGCAATGTAAATTAGTTCAGCCATTGTGGAAAGTAGTGTGGCAATTCCTCAAAGAACTTAAAACAGAATTACCATTCAACCCAGCAACCCCATTATTGGATATACACCCAAATTAATATAAAGCATTCTACCACAAAGACATATGCATGTGAATGTTCATCACAACACCACTCACAATAGCAAAGATATGGAATCAACCTAAATGCCCAGTGGTAGACTGGATGAAGAAAATGTGATACACTTACACCATGGAATACTATGCAGCTATAAAAAGGAATGAAATCATGCCCTTTGCAGCAACATGGATGGAGCTGGAGGCCATCACCCTAAGCAAATTTACACAGGAACAGAAAACCAAATGCCACATTTCTCACTTATAAGTAGAAGCTAAACGCTGAGTACATATGACACAAAGAACGGAATGACAGACACCAGGGCCTACTTGAGGGTGAAGCGTGGGAGGAGGGTAAGGAACAAGAAACTACCTATCGGGTACCATGCTTATTACCTAGGTGATGAAATAATCTGTATACCAAACCCCAATGACACACAATTTACCTATATAACAAACCTGCACATATACCTCTCAACCTAAAATAAAAGTTAATAAATAAAAAAAATAAACAACCCACAGTGAGTCCAACTTCATACATTCACTCAGATTTAGTACCACCTTCTAGGAATTTATTTCCTTTATAGGAAAGAGCAATGATCTGAATTACAGTTTGACCGAAGCTTTTGTTCCTGTTAAATTCTTTTAAAATTAAGTGTGGTACTTATTTTCAAAAATACATCACATATAGTTAACACTATCATGATACAATTGTTTTCCATCTGTTTCAGCATCTCCTCTGTCTCTCTCTCTGTCTCCATCTCTGTCTTTCTCTAGATCCTTCTTTCTTTCTATGCATAGAGAGACGTCTGGAAAGATGTCAGTCAAATGTTATAACCAATTATTTTTAGGTTGTATAATTTTTGGTAATTCATTGCTTTCTTCTTCACACTTTTCTGTATTTGTTAATTTTTTTTATAATTAGTATGTGTAGTTTACATTAAAATAATCACACACTTAAAGAAAATAAAGCGATGGACAGAGAGATACCAAACAGATATGCTTAGAAGGAAAGCAGGAATAGACAGATCTACTAACATCAGGCGAAGTAGAATTTAAAGTCAAAAGCATTCATTGGAGTTATGAGAGACATTATGGTACGGTAAAATGTACATATTGGAAAAAATATAACAGCTATAGATTTTGATATTCCAAATAGCATAGTTATACATAAAACAAAAACTACTACAATATAAGAAGAACTTAAAGTATACGCACGCACACATATACCCCCACACATATACTGTAATAAAATACTTTAGATATGCCTACTTTTGAATTTTTTTATTTACTTATTTTTTGAGACAGGGTCTTGCTCTGTCACCCAGGCTGGAGTGCAGTGGCTTAATCACAGCTCACTGCAGTCTCGCCCTCCTGGGCTTAATTACTTCTGAATTTGGGAGATCTAGTAAAACAAAAATAAATGACATAGAGAATCTCAATATTACAATTAACAAGCTTGATTTAGTACATACATAGAATTCAGTGTCTTACCAATGAAAAATAAACATCATTTTATTTTGTTCTCAGAATCTTTGTAAAAATTGATCTCATATTTGTCTCCAAAGAAAATCTATAAAATATAAAAAGTGGAGATACACAAGCTAAATGTCCTAAGCTTCAGCCTATACAATTAAAATTTATCACAAAAGCACATCTTAAAAAGCCTTAACTATTTAGAATTAAGAAACACTCTCCTAAATAACTTCTACATGACAGGAATTCAAAATTAAAATTATCTAGAAAAGAATAAAAAAGAGATATACATGAATGCATAAAGAATTGAAAGAAAAGAGGGAAGGAGAGAGAGAGAGAGAGAACTAACCTAAATATTTTTTAGTTGTTTGAAAAAGCCATCAGGTGATGCCAATTAATAGAACCCCACCATGAGTCAGCAGGTGTAGGCTCTGGTCTCACTTCTGGCATCATCTTGGCAAGTCATTCTTCCTCTGGACCTCAGACTCCTAGCTCCAAAATGACAGACTCAGCAAGATGATCTAGGGTTTCTCCTGCTCCAGTTCATTCGAACAGCATCTTTTCCATATTTCAGTTAGTCACCAATATTTACATATCAGAAGATTTGACATAAAAAAATCCACGTCTATTTTCTTTTAAAAACCAGAGTTTGAGGTGGCACTCCTGGGTCTGCCTGGATCAAGGTCGCTCGTTTAGGTCACCAGAGTTCCTACCACCATCTTCACTCTGGTCTGCCTGGACTGTGGGGTTTTCAGCCCCTAAGCAGAAGAGAGGACCTTAGAGTATCAGTTGTCACTCTCTCCAGAGAAAACTCAAGGCTTTTTTTCTTTTTAGGTTTCCCCTTATAGTGAATATAGAGTCCAAGAGAACAAAACCTCAAACTAATTCTCCAAATTATCATTTTGGTTCTTCATAAAAATTTCCATCCAGGCAGTTTAAATAAGCCCAGTTGTTTCCAAGAAAATAGAAGGGAAATCTGAGGAAACTCCACCCCCCATGCCCAGTTCCCAGGGCTCCAGAGCTTGCTCTGTGCCCCAGACCACTGCCCTTCTGGATCCTGGTTGTGTTAGAGGAGCGGGCATGGGAGGGCACCATCTGGTAGAGAACTTACTGCGGTTTGGCTGAGTTATATAGGTGAAGCTTTCATTCTCAAATAAATTTTAAAAGATTCTTGCTCAATATAAGGATATGGGATATAGAGATAAATGTTCCAGAAAGAAAAAAAAAAAAGATTAAAAATCCACACAGGCAACAATCCTTCATCTTCTTAGGGCAGTCCAGTCCAGGAAGCTTCTCCTGCTTTTGAAGGTTTTTCTTTGATCTTAAAATAAATGAGGCCATGTGCAGTGGCTCATGCCTGTAATCTCAGCATTTTGGGAAGTCAAGGTGGGAGGATCACTTGAGGCCAGGAGTTTGAGACCAGCCTGGGCAATATAGAGAGATGCCATCTCTACAAAAAAATAAAAAAACAAAATTCGCGGCCAGGCACAGTGGCTCACTCCTGTAATCCCAGCACTTTGGGAGACCAATGTGGGTGGATCACTTGAGGTCAGGAGCTCAAGACCAGCCTGGCCAACATGGTGAAACCCCATCTCTACTAAAAATACAAAAATTAGCCAGGTGTGGTGGTGCATGCCTGTAGTCCCAGCTACTTGGGAGGCTGAGGCAGGAGAGTCACTTGAACCCAGGAGACAGAGGCTGCAAGAGCCAAAATTGCACCACAGCACTCCAGCCTGGGCAACACCCTAGATGTTACTTTTTAAGATGTCTTTAAAATATATATAAATTTTAAAATAAAATGAAAGTTTTTTTCTCTTCTCTCAATAGACTCAAGTTTTCTTTGCTTCTTGTGAATGGCCTCACTACGCAATCTTTTTTTCCCATGGTGAACGTGCCCAGAGAATGCAGGTCAGCCGGACACCAGAAGGGGAAGTGGAAAGGCTGTGGGCTATTGTCACTGAACTACAGATGGATGGGAACAGGCTGGTCTCTCAGACTTGGGAGGTGAGAACCAGATACCCCCAAATCCCATGAGCCAGAAAGAGCTACTGAGACCATCCTCATGAACACTTCTCTTGGTATGTTTTAGAGATTTAACCATACATTGTATGCAACTTTATATGCATATGGTGTGAGTTTTAGAGAACTAGAATCGTGTTGTTTAGGATGTTTTCTGTTCAGCAATATGTGAGATGTGATACATCTCAATCTGAAGAAATAAAAGATCTGCATCAGTGGGGCCGGTGGTACTAACTCATGTCTGTAATCCCAGCACTTTGGGAGGCTGAGGTGGGAGGATCACCTGAGGTCAGGAGTTCGAGACCAGCTGGCCAACATGGTGAAACTCCGTCTCTACTAAAAAATACAAAAATTAGCCTGGTGCAGTGGTGCTCATCTATAGTCCCAGATACTCATGAGGCTGAGGCAGGAGAATTGCTTGAACCTGGGAAGCAGAGGTTGTAGTGAGCCAAGATCGTGCCATTGCACTCCAGCCTGGGCAAGAGTGAGCCTCTGTCTCAAAAAACAAAAAGCAAACAAACAAAAAAAACACCAAGATCTGCATCAGTGGTGGTACTGAACACAGGTACAATTTCAACCACGGCTTCCTAACATGTTGTATCCATTTACAGTCCTAACAGCAGGATGTGAAATTGCTCATATTTTCTAGACCTTTCCTACACTTGGTTTTATCACTTTGTTTATTCTTCGCCAATCTAAAACTGTTCCAATACAATGTAAAATTTAAATTTAAATAAAATGTGCATTTCGCTGATTAATATAAGTTGGAATATCATTATCTTTTCATAGTTCTTGGGCAATTATATTTCTTCTGTCAGGTTTACACAGTCATGTCCTCCCAATTTTTCAATGTGACCATTTAGTTCTTACTGAAAAGTAAGTGCACATTTTATAACAGGAGTATTAACCCTTTGTCTTTTTTTTCTTTTTGTAGAATTTTGCAAAATCTTTGTGGCTTGTCTTTCCACTCTGATTTTAATGATAGTCTTGATTTGTTTGTTTTTAAAAAAACACTATGCTGCAGTTTTAAATTTCTATGTAGACAAATCTTCCGTCTGTGACTTGATAGAAAAGAAGACAGATGAGCCGGGGTGGATTGAGCAGGAGGGTCTCATGGCCCTGTGCAGAGTGCAGCTCACCTGTGAATTCTGACAGGTAATCCCAGCCACCGTCCAATAACTGCTGGCAACAGTGAACAAAGGAAAGCTTCTGTGCCTCAGGTGAAACAGGAGTCTAGAAAAAGTTAATGAAAGCAATAACTGAGTAAGTAGCAAATACGCATCTGTTAAATAGATGTCTGAAGCCACAGACTTTAATATTTGGAGCAAAAGACAAAATATTAAAAACTCAGGTAAGTGGACTCTTTATTTTTTTACTAAAAAAAGTTTGGAAATATCCCTGTGAAAAGGACCCCACAAAGCCTCTTTGCTGCTCTCACCCATCAATTCCTCTTCTGAAAGTTTCACAGGAAGGCATATATTTTGAATCTCAAATGAGAACAGGAAAGAATGATAAATAACCAAAATACCAGGAAACCAGCTTCTCTAATCTGAGGGGCAAAATAGTCTCCAAGAATAATGTCCAAGCCTCCCAGGGAAGACAATTTCTCTCCAAGTAGCTGGAACATGGAATGAACCCTCTGTACAAGGCAACTTTGTATTTCTAAAGACTCAAAGACCAATAAGAGGTGACAAAACTCATGACAGAATGGCCTGTATTTGGAGCGGTTTCATTTATTGAGGGTTTTTGATGTAAAAGAGCTTGCTAGGTTAGGGCAGCTGTGTTTGAGGACAGTGTGTTAGAAGGAAAGCAGATGAACTATAGAAGAAAGCCTGAACTTCATCAGCCCCAGAGCCCATATAACAGCCGACCTACAAGCCACACCATTGCATTGAGAGCTGGCCCTTTCCCGGGTATACCAGTTTTCTATTGCTGTGTAACAATGACTGCAAACTTAGTGTTTAAAACAACACACACACATTGATTATCTCCTAGCTTCCATGGATCAGAACTCTGAGTACAGCTTAACTCTTCTGCTCAGGATCTCATGGGGCTGCAATTCAGTTGCCCTGTTGGTCGGTGCTGCGGTGGTTTCACCTGAAGTTGCGGTCCCTTCCAAGCTCCTGTGGTTGTTGGTAGAATTCAGTTTCTTGCGGCTGTATGACTGACACCCTCAGCTCCTAAAGGGCACACATAGTTTCTGGCTGTGTGGCCCTCTCCGTAGGCAGTTTACAGTGGTGCAATTTACTGCTTCAAGACCAGTAGAAGATTCTGTCTAGCACATGCTAGCAAGATGGAACTACCTATATATATTACGTATGTATATCTTGTTCTCTTTCCCTCTCTGTATCTTGTGACATAATCATGGGGGTGGCATCCCATCTACTTTGCCATATTCTAATGGTTAGAAGCAAGTGAGAGGCCTTATGCTCCAAAGGAAGGGATTATCCAGGGCATGAACATGGCCCCCCGCCGCCCCAGCCAAAGTGTCCATCCATCACACCAGGCTTGTGATCCCCTAACCCAGAGTTTCCCAAGGGGTATACCTGAAACACTAATCCCATAACAATTTTTTTTTAAAATGGTATCTGAGTCATACAAGTTTGGAATTGGTACACGTTCTCTTCACCTCTTGGAGATTCAAAATACACATTAGCATATTAAAGGTACTGAGACTTTCTGGGTATCAATTATGATTGTGCTCAGCAGGAAGAAAAAAAAAAGCCAGAAAACTTAATGATAATACCTTCAAATGTTGAGTTTTTTAAAAAAGACAAGAAGCTCTGAGAGAGAAAGTTGCTGGCCTGGATTCAATGGGTCAGTCATGTTCGGGCAGATGTCACCGTGATTTTCTTGGCTTTCCCTCACAGTTACCACGAGGGCTGCCTCTGTTCTGGCCATCATGTTTGTATTTATAGCACACGAGAGGAGGAAGGAAAAATCCCAAGTTGGTCCTTTCGGTTTCATTCATCATGAAAGCATAAGGTTTCTAAAAACTTTCAACTTCTGCTTCTATCTCGTGGTTAGAACAGGATCATGTGGCTATCTGCAAGGAAGACTCATATTCCTATCTGGAAGGAAGAATATGGGAGTAAATATTCAACAATTCTTGCATTGATGGTAAGAAATGGTAAGGGAGATTGGGGTTGAGAGAGCCTTTAGGGGTAGCCAATGATCAGTGTCTGCTTCATGAAGTCTTAAAGAAATATGTTTAAATTTTCCACATGATGCTCTAATATGTAACCTCAGAGACACACCTTCAACAACGTTGCTGTAGCCAGAATGTCTTGGAGTGACAGAACCAAGAAAACTCAACTCCTAACTCTTTGGCCTGGACATCTGACACCGAAGTCTTCTCTGGTTCCTCTCATTCTTGAGAATAGCTCTGGGCTCAACCATGGGGTGAAGGGTAAGCCTCTTGGATGCTTCAACTCATCAGATGTCAGCTGTGCACGACCACAAGCTCAAAAGGATAGCCTTCTGCCCTCTCGACTTTGAAACCCCAAGACCCAGAAAACTGCTAGCCCAGCATCCCTTCCTTTCGTACCATAGCCAAGAAAGCCTCCTTAGCCAAAAACCACACCTTGTCACTGGGAAGGGCTCAAGAAAAGCTACTGGGAAGGAAACTGACCCCAGAGTTCACCCGTCTGGTTTCTAATAATAAGCTCTTTCAAACTCTCCCTTTCCTTTATTTCCATTTCCCAATTTCTCTCTCACTTCTTCTGACCCAAAATGGGTGTCAAGAAGTCCCTCTAGTCCCTTTTCTGGTTTTACATCTTCAACAAGATTGATTGACGTCCCTTTATCTCCTCTAGCTATGCTTGGCATTTTGGCTGGTGACTGCAAAGTGGAGTCTGTGGAGTACTCTTGGCATATTTCAAATGGTTGCAGATTTTCAGGTATTGTGATGGGACAACATGGTCTTGTAGAAAGAGAACTGGTTGGGATGTTCAGCTCCATCTTAACCAGTGGTGAGACTGTGGGCAAGTCGACAAGAAAAACCTTTGCGTTACAAAGGGGATGAGGGGAGGGAAACCTGGTTCTCCACCCCATGCAGGATTCCAACAGGAAGTTACCAGTCTAAGAGAGCACTTCTGGAGGCAGCAGATTGCACTTGGAAAAACTTGCCACTGTAAGAAAGGTCGCTGCTCTTAGGGTCAACATTTTGCAGCCTGAGCTCAAGGGCCCACCATCCTCATCCTCAGAAAGAAAAGGCTTCCAAAGGTCAGAGCACCTGCCCATAGTTACATTGATAAGAGCCCAGGTTTTTGGTTCTTTATTAATTTCTTCTTTGATCACCATTCTCCATCCATGGGAAGGGTTCATGTATTCATTCTCCATACTAACTCACTGACTCATTCAACATCTATTTATTGAATGCCTGCTGAATAACCCTATAAGCTATAAGTTAGCCCCAAGGAACTTACAATTCAGAGAGGAGACATCTGTGCTGCCAATAACAACACAATCCAATAATGACTGTGATATTGGGGTAGCAGGTAGCTTATGAGTGGTTTGGGTGGTTGAGCAGGGGTTGTCCACTTGGGCTAGGCCCTTCCAGAAGGGCCTTGATAGCATCTCTAGGGACAAATGATGTCATTCTAAACAGAACCCTCAATGGGCAATAGTGCTGAGCACCGTTGACTGATGGGAGGGGAATGGACTATTCTGTCTGACAGAGTGTCCCTGGGCTTGGCCCTGCAGAGCCTCCTATTTTCTCAATTTTACACTTCCTTGTCATTAGGTCCCCCTCTTCCCCCTTCCCTCCACAGACTGTATGAAGGATTGTGAGAACGTAAGAGGAGGAATACATAGGTCTCCGAGGAAGGAGCAGAAGGTTCCAGAAGAAGTAGCCCTCTATGTGAAGTGTGAGAACAAGAAGTCACTGCGACGGTGACAAGGAGGAGGCCTGGCAGGGTGTGGTGCCTCATGCCTGTGATCCCAGCACTTTGGGAGGCTGAGGTGGGTGGATCGCTTGAGCTCAGGTGTTTGAGACCAGCCTGAGCAACATGGAGAAACCCCATCTTTACAAAAACATACAAAAAATTAGCTGGGCATGGTGGTGTGCAACTGTAGTCCCAGATACTTGGGAGGCTGAGGTGAGAGGAGGATCACCTGAGCCTGAGAGGTCGAGGCTGTGGTGAGCCATGATAACACTACTGCATTCCAACCTAGGCGACAGAGCAAGATCCTGTTTAAAAAAAAAAGAAAAAAGAAAAAGAAAAAATGGAGGCCTTCCTGGGAGAGGGAGCAGCATTGCAGAGACATGGAGGAGGAGAGGGTTAAGGTATTCCAAGAATAGCAAACAGTTTAGTAATGCCCAGGCATCAGGGGCTGCAGGGCTGGGTGGGCAGGAATGCAGGAGGGAGGCTGAGCAGCTCAGCCAGGGTCATATCAAGGGTCTAATGAAGTCTCCCCATATCTGGTCCTATCTCAGTTTTCTGAGCCCAACAAAGTAGACGTAATACTTTCTTATTCTCCATATAGAAATCCTTAGGTATATAAACACAAATACCAAAGCCTCAAAATATACATTTTAGAATACTCAGCTCTTCTCCAAGCTAAAAAACCCAGGGTGGCCTATATGGCCGAATGGCCGTGAGCTCATCCCCCAAGGAACTGATCCAAGCTTCTCTACAGGAGCCACTGTGCACAGGCAAGAACTAGCCTGTGGGGAAGGAAGCCAAACAGCCAGTCACCTAAGCAAGGCCAATAAAGGCTAGGGGAAGCAGTCATTGCTCAGTAGTGTCTTGCCTCCAGCCTCACTCTCATCATTCAGAAGCCTGTTCCAGTGTCCCCTCCCCTTCATAGCTCCCTAGGTATGTTTCTGGACCTTGCATGGACTTGTATAAGTACACATATCACTGTGTGTTATGGTTCACTTAATAACATGTTCTGAGTCTATAAATTCCTTGAAAGCAGGAACTATGTCCTAATAATCTTTCTCTCGCACAACATAACACAGGGCTTGGTATACAGTAGAAATTCAATAAATATTTATTCAACTAGGCTGAACTTTGGGATCTGGCAAGAGACGCATTAGATGACTATGATGATCAAAAGAACCACGGCTGAAGAATAGGAGTGGAAAATAACTACAGGGGGATGGCCGATTTGGCACCCCAGTGCCAAAGCTACAAAGAGAGAAAATCTGACTAAAATTCGTTATATGAAAAGAATTTCTCATAACTAAAAAGTCCCAGGAGAACTTCAGGTGAAGCTTGATCTGTGAGCTCAAACAATATTACCAGGATGCAGTCTGTGTCTCCTGTGTCTGTTCTCTGGGCTGTCTTTATTCTCTGTCTCTACGTGGGGCAAGAGTTGCATGGCAGATCCAGGCCCTCACTGTCCAGGTTTGTGCATAGCTAGAAAGACCATGTGCCTTACTCTCAGTAAGTACAGGAAAAGTGGCATTGATTACCACCAGCTCTGCTGAAATACTTTCCACCCAGAACCAATCACAGCAGCCAGGGGAATGGGATATTCTGATCTTACAGCTGTAAGATAAAGATGATGGCCAGTCTGCAAGTACTGTGCTCATGGCAAGTCATGTGACTCACTCTCTGGTACAAATGGGCCCCCTGCAAGTTTAAGCAGGGGACTGTGGTTCAAGAGTCATTATCAGGCACCCCAGCTCTGCCCATAATTAGCATGTGAACAGGGCAAGTCACTTCACACAGCTTCACAGACTTCCATCTCCTTATCTCTGTGGGACCCTCTCCAGTGATCTGTCTTGGAAAGATTACTTGCCAAGCTCCACCCTTCCAGCAACAGCACCCTGGAGGCCTGTCTGCCCTAGTTCCTAGCTTTGCCCCAGCAGCTCCTCTGGCCATTCCCACCTCCAGCTGCAGGTGTCTGACCACAGATGTCACCTGAGCCTGGAGCCTGGGCATTTGCGTTTGGGTCTCTGTCCCTCTGGATTCCAGGAGTCACTGCCCATCCCAAAGGCCTCGGGCCCTGAGGAGCACAGCCTCACGCAGCAGAACTTCCAGGTGAAGGAGGCTTTATTTACACAGCACCTACACTGAGCCACTGGAAAAGTGTCCAAGATTTTTTTTTACTAAGGAGCAGACAGAGGGAGTGCAATAAGTTTGAGAATGTCAGGTTTGATCCAGGAAGACACCAGACCATGGGAGGCAGCAACATCCAACAAGCTATATTCAGTGGCACTTGGACAGTGTGGAAGGAGAGGGTGTGTCCCTCCTGGCAAGGGGCCTTCTGCAGCTGGCAGGCAAGACCACCACCCAGAAGGGGAGTAGGGCTAGGGTTGGGGAGCTCCTGGGGAAGAAAGGGGAGTTGTCTGGGTGATGTCCCTCCACAAGGTGGGGAGTCCCTGGGTCCAAGAGCTCTGAAGGGCAGCAGCGATGTGGAGTTCTTCACAGCCACAGGGTTTGTCTTATCCATGGTCAGCAGTTGTTGGAATATGCAAAATAGGTAGGCTCTAAATGGCCAGAAATACAACTGCTCCCCAACTTACAATGGGGCTGCCTCCTGACAAGCCCATCATAAGCTGAAAATGTCTAACCCCATTAAAGGTCAGAGAGCATACCGAATGCGCAGTGCTTTTGCACCATTGTAGAGCTGAAACATTTTTAATGGAACCATTGTGAGTCAGGGACCATCTGCATGTTTATTTGGATGATATTCCAAGCAATTGGATATGTAAGAATTTGAGTTTAGCACTGGCTGGCTTTGGGCTAATGGTCCTAGCCTGCTGTGAATAAATGAACAAGACAGGAACATGTTAGGCCAAGCCACTGAGGCCACACTTGGCCCATTCATATAACAGTGAGATGCAGCTGAGCGAGTATGTCTCCTGGGTGTGGGTCACCCACCAGCCAGGCATGTGTAGAACCTCCATCAGATAAATTGAAATTATCCCCAGAAAACTCAACCCTCCAGGGCCTGAGGAAGTTCTCACCGTGATTTTCTTTCAAGGAATTAAGTAAATAATAATCCTTTAAGTATGAGTGGAACTTTATCTTTTTCAAAGCCCTTTCATATTTGCTTCTTGCAACACCCTCTGAGAGAATCAGAATAGGAATGCCCCGCGCCCACGCCCTTCACAGATGGGGACATAGGCTCAGACATGTGAAAAGGACACTTGGGAACAGGAACAGGCACAGCCAGGACTGAAAGCTGGACTCCTAAACTTCTGACTGCTCTATTTTGCCAAACTGCTGGGGAAGCAGCTGGAAATTGTGCTCATTGAGGGCGAGAGAGGGCAGATCAAGACTATTTTCTGCCCCGCGTTCCTGAATTGCACAGACTGACAAAGATTTCATGATCTTGGGCCATGATCATGAGCCATTTGCTCCTTTTTTTTTCTTGAGATGGAGTCTCACTCTGTCATCCAGGCTGGAGTGCAGTGGCACAATCTCAGCTCACTGCAACCTCTGCCTCCCGGGTTCAAGCCATTCTCCTGCCTCAGCCTCCCAAGTAGCTGGGATTACAGATATGCACCACCATGCCTGGCTAAGTTTTGTATTTTTAGTAGAGACGGGGTTTCACCATGTTGGCCAGGATGGTCTTGAATTCCCGACCTCAGGTGATCTGCCCACCTTGGCCTCCCAAAGTGCTAGGATTATGGGAATGAGCCACTGTACCTGTTTTTTTTTTTTTTTTTTTTTTTTTAATGAAATGGGGCAGTTCTTATGGAATTTAAAGAGAAAGTGAGCCAGGCGTGGTGGCTCATGCCTATAATCCCAGCACTTTGGGAGGCCAAGGCGGGTGGATCACAAGCTCAGGAGATCGAGACCATCCTGGCTAACAGGGTGAAACCCCATCTAAAAATTAGCTGGGTGTGGTGGCACGCACCTGTAGTCCCAGCTGCTCTGGTGGCTAAGGCAGGAGAATCGCTTCAACCCAGAAGGCAGAGGTTGCAGTGAGCCGAGATCAAGCCACTGCACTCCAGCCTGGGTGACAAAGCAAGACTCCGTCACAAAAAAAAAAGAAAAAAAGAGAGAAAGTAGTATCAATGTCTTTGCTTTGCCTCACCCACTATCTCAGCTAGACAGGTCCCTGAGTCATTTAGGTGTCTCACAGATGGGGGAATGGAGGCCCATGAGAGGAAGTCTCATCCAAGGCCCAGAGCAACTGCAGTGCCTTTTCCCCATCGGGCTTGCTCCACCCTTTGGGCCCTAGGGGGCGCCAGGAAGCCTCACCTTTCCCAGAATCTATGCTGAGAGGAGAATGCTGCCACCAAAGGCCCAGTGGAGGCCATTGGCCTCCCCCTCTTCATGACACTGTTCTCCCAAGTCTCTGCAGCACCCCAATCCTGGGGCCCTCAATATCAGAACTCAGTGCTCTAGGGGCCCAAGAGGGGCCTGGCTTCCCTGCCCCACAGGAGTTTAAGGCCCACTGGCTCCTTTTCCCAGGAATGCCTTCATTGCTCCAAAGCCCTTCACTTTCACCAGGAAATAACTCTCCAAGGTGGCCCCAGACACTGCCGCTGGGATGCCCCAAACTCTCTTCTGGAAGCCACTCCTCTCTCTACCGAGGCCCAAGGGTGTTCACCCTGGCCCCGACTTGCTGCTGTCACGTGGCCAGCCATTTCCAGAAATGTTCTGGTTTGAGGACTGAAAGGCCCACGTTCCGGGAAACCCCTCCGTCCTGTGTAAACTGGGATATTGGTCACTGTACTGTCATCTCTCTCATGGTAGGTCGGCTCCAGCCCAGGGCTCAGCCCAGTTCTTGGACCCCAAGCATGGGTTTTGATTATTACTCCAAACCATGGGTCAAGTAAGAGGTCCTCTCTGCTGATCTGTAAGGGTTGGCAGGGGCCTGCCCTGTGCCCAGTTCTGCCCCTGTCCAGCCAAGGAAACAGACTTAGTGATTATCTTAGCAAACAAGGAGAAACTGTGTGAGTGAAATAGGATGGTACCATTGCCAGAGTAAATAATAGTAACTGTATTAAATCTCTAACAAGCGCCAGGTTCAACACTGGGAGCTTTGCGTGGACTCTTGCATCTAACCCTCACTGCAAACTACGAGGTAGGTCTCTTCCATACTGGTTCTGTGGATGGTGACTTGGCAGCTCAGCAATCATCAGCTTGCCTGAGGTCACCCCGACTCTAAGGGCACAGTCACAAGCTCTTTCAACCACATTACCCTGGCGCAGGAGACAGGGCATCTGGCTTCTCATCCCAACTTTTTCATTAGCTAATTACATGACTTTGAGGGAGTCCCTTGGGACCCCGGAGCCTCCACTGCATTGGATAAATGAGAGCTCTAAGCAAGGTGCTCTCCCAAGTCCTTTTGGGGGTAGCTTAGTGATAGAACATGGGCCCTGGGCTGAGATGGCATTGAGTTGAATGTCAGTGCTGCCACTTACAACACATATGAACAAGGACAAGTTACTTAACCTGCCTTCACCTATAAAATCAGGAAACTACCTCCAGTCATTTGTGGTAAGGAGTAAATGAAATGAGGCACCAAGGCTGGTGTTTATTAAAACTTTTTTTTAATGCCAGCTTTTATTGTTCCAGCTCCTACATTTTAGGACATTGTGCCCCCCTACCCCACCCCCTTTCACCCAGCCCTTATAACAGATCTATATTGCCCAGAATGCATTGTATGCAGAGCTAGAGAAAACTTCTTGGCTGGGCTTGGTGGCTCACACCTGTAATCCCAGCACTTTGGGAGGCCAAGGCAGGAGGATCACTTGAAGTGAGGAGTTTGAGACCAGCCTGCTGGCCAACATGGTGAAATCCTGTCTCTACTAAAAAATACAAAAAATAGCCGGGCATGGTAGTACTTGCCTATAATCCTAGCTACTCAGGAGGCTGAGGTAGGAGAATTGCTTGAACCTGGGAGGCAGAGGTTGCAGTGAGTCGAGATTGTGCCACTACACTCCAGCCTGGGCAAAAAGAGTGAGACTCCATCTCGAAAAAAAAAAAAGCGATAATTTCTTGATTCTTTTTCTCAAATATGCTTCCAGAAAATGGAAAAGACGTGTCCATGGTAAACAGAGAGAGGTGGCCTGCAGAGATGGAGGGGAGCAAAAGAGTTGGCTGAGGCCTGACCCAGAAGATAGGAGCCCGTGGTCACTGTGGCCAGTCAGTTTCCAGACAGTTACCATGGGAGAGTTGGTAAATCTTCCCTTCTAGGATTTCAGAGCACTGACCCGCCTGCCAGGCCCAAGTCTTAAGATCCAAACCAGGAATGAGCTACTACTATGGAAAGTGTGATTTTTCTGCAGGATTAAGAAGCCTTCACACTTTTTCAGTCACATCAGAATTGCCACCCCTGGGAGGGATGAGTCAGATAATTTGAACCAGGTGCAGACTTCGTGGCCTGTCTTTACAGGGCAGACACTCACACACAGATTTTGTTGGCTGTGCCACGGACTGTCTTTCTTATTTTCCTAACCTAGTCAGTACTTTCTTCCAAATTTCACAGACAGTTTCGAGAAGCCGCACACACTGCCTGCCAGGGGCCGAGCAGAAGCTGGGAGGCCACGATGGTAGAAATGCGTTCCAGTGTCACTGAGCCAGGCAATTGCTGCGGCCCTTGGGTCTGCTCCCTTCCAATAGGAGCAGGACTAGCTTTCTTCCAAGGGATCAGGAGATCCTCCCAGCCAATGCAAAGCTGGACCCCTGTGACTCACCCCCGGCGTGTGGCTTCTCAAGCAGATTTCCCAGGACAACATGAAAGGCTGATAGATTATTACTATCTGGTTTCATGTTCCTCCTTTTGTTAAAATTCCTAATATAAGGAAGTGGAGGTGGGGGACTGAAGGAAGTCTCACTTTACAGCCCGACCCCCACTCCCTGGCAGCTCAGCTATTGCTGGCCCTCCAGGGTGGCAAGAGACAGAAGTGTATTTCCCAGGACCAAGTCAAAGAGCTCTTCCCTCTTCATCTCTCTTCCCCTATCAAGGGTGTTAATCTTACTGGAATTCACTTCAGTACAGCACATGGGGCCAGATGGTAGAGGGGAGGAAATGACCCCAAGGTGTCTTGCCTATAAACCTTCCAGGGCCCTCGGAAACTTCTTGGGGGCACTCAGCCCGTCAGGCCCCCCAGGAACTTGTAGCAAGTCACAAATTCCCAACCCCTGGGGATGGAGACTGAGTCAGGAAGGTGGGCTAAGTGAGAAGGTAGCATGAACCCTCTTACCCCCACTCCAAGATATACTTTTTAAATATTTTCAAATTATTTTTAAATGTTCTTTAGTTATTTTTAAATGTTCTTACTAGGTATATTTAGTGTGTGTTTATTCCTCTCCTTCCACCCCTAAAGCTATTATTAAATCTATGAGGTATCTGATAACTGGTTATGGGTGAAAAGGTTGACATAAATGAATAAGGAAGAAACAGATTTTCCTGTATGTTACCATTCAATATCCTTTTTTTTTTTTTTTGCTATTTTCTTCCCATCAGCCTGGGTTTTTAATGGTTTTTATCTACTAATTTTTTAAATAATCTTTTTTAAATAATTAAAAATAGCAACTTGTATACCAATGTTTATAGCAGCATTATTCACAATAGCCACAAGGCGGAAGGAACCTGAATGTCTATTGACAGATGAATGGATAGATTAACTGTAGTCTATCCATATGATGGAATACTATTCAGCATTAAAAAAGAATAAGGCCGGGTGCGGTAGCTCACGCCTGTAATCCCAGCACTTTGGGAGGCAGGAGGATCACGAGGTCAGGAGATTGAGACCATCCTGGCTAACACAGCGAAACCCTGTCTTTACTAAAAATACAAAAAATTAGCCAGGCGTGGTGGCGGGTGCCTGTAGTTCCAGCTACTCGGGAGGCTGAGGTAGGAGAATGGCATGAACCTGGGAGGCAGAGCTTGCAGTGAGCTGAGGTCACGCCACTGCACTCCAGCCTGGGCTACAGAGCGAGACTCTGTCTCAAAAAAACAAACAAACAAACAAAAAACAAAAAAGAATGATAAATTCTGATTCATGCGCCACCATGGATGAACCTTAAGGACATTATGCTAAGTGAAATGAGCCAGACACAAAAGGCTAATACTGTACGATTTTGCTTATATGAGGCTCCTAGAGTCGTCAAAGTTGCAGAGATAGAGGTAAAATAGAAGTTACCAGGGGTTGGGGAAAGGGGGGATAGGGGAGTTATTGATTGATAAGCACAGCATTTCTGTTTGGGGTGATGAAAAAGTTCTGGAGATGGATGGCAGTGATGGCTGTGGAATATTGTGAATGTCCCTCAGTGCCACTGAACTGTACACTTAAACATGGTTAAAATGGTAAATTTTATGTTATATATGTTTTACCACAGTAAAAAAAATTTTTAAAGATAAAATTATTCAGGATTCCAAGCTGGTGACAGCAGAGCATTAAACCAAGCACAGGGCTTTCTGCTTGTGGGGCCCACCACAGCACAGGTCACATGCTTGTGAAGCCACCTGCCTGTACCTGGCATTAGGAACAGCATCAAATCAGACCTGGCCCTGCCAGCGAGGAGCTGGAGATGGAACCAAACCCCGAGACTCTTCCCGACATTGGCCGGGCAAGAAGAGCTCCTGACCAGTGTTTCCTGATCTGGGTTCTAAGCACAGAAAATGCTGGAATTTTGGCATGTAGCTAACTTTTGTGAAACACTCTTTCCTGACACATGACATTTCATATAGGTGAGGAAACTTTTGGTATTCTTTTAAAATAGAATTGCAGAATCCTGGGTAATTCAAGGGTTCCATCTCGGAGCTAGGTCTCATCATCACTTTCACCTTTCTGATCTTCCCTCCCGTTAAGATGAGAATCAAACAAGAAAATGCCACATCATGGTTCCTAGGTGAGCATCAGGTCAATACAATACATCTTCCCTCCCGTTAAGATGAGAATCAAACAAGAAAATGCCACATCATGGTTCCTAGGTGAGCATCAGGTCAATATAATACATCTTCCCTCCTGTTAAGATGAGAATCAAACAAGAAAATGCCACATCATGGTTCCTAGGTGAGCATCAGGTCAATACAAATAGAAGCCACTGAGATCAGAGCGCAAATGGCACTGAGAGGTGGTCCTGGGGTGCCACAACTTGTTGACAGGGGGACAACTACTGTCGACTGAGAATATGAGAGGCAGTGAGTCAGAGGGAGAAATCACTGATAAAGAACAATGCTCAATTGTCAGATGACGCCTCCCTGCTGATAACATCTCACTCTCGAAAAGGCTCAGAGTTTCTCTTTGCAAATTACTAAGGAAAAGGAAGAACCTCTCCACTTCTGGGCAATTTTCCCATCTCTCCTTATAAACAAAAATGTGATCACTGCCAGCCCGCCCTTCTCCTGCATCCCACACTGTGATGTGCCCTCGCGATGCCTAGAGTGACCGCAAGACGGGGCAACCCCCGGGGGCTGCCTTTGAGCCATGGCTGTGAGAGAGGGTACAGCCACATTTCAAGTTCTCTCTCCTCTGTTGTGTTTCCCAGACCTTCTTTTTTAATGTGTGAAAGCCTCCCTTAAATCCTTTAGGAAAACTGGCAGTACATAAAAAACAAAAACAAAAAGTCAAGAGTAGAACAATGATAGCTCGTCTCAAATAACTAAATGCAGAAATAAACAAGTTCTTCCCATAGCCTAGCCACTGATGGTGTGTCAGAATAAAAATGCGGACCTGGGAGTTCTTCGGTCAAATTGCTTTCATCAAATTATGTGCCCTTTGAGATATTTCTTGTCTCAAAAAGGGATAATCCTATTTCCCAGAGGTGTTTGGACACTAAATGAAATTTGCCGTAGAAATTCTAAAAACCCCATTGGACCTAGCTTTACCTAACATTGGGATCCAAGAACACCTGATGACAGCTCGTCCCACACCACAGAACTGAAGGTCAGCAGCTGGTTGTGTACAGGGAGCCAGGAAGGCTTTCCTGCAAAGCTATATTTTACTCAGAATATATCTATGCCTGTTTCCCTTCCAGGTCTCCCAGCAAGGTAAGTTTATCCTGTGATGTCGAGTTCTGGCCCCATGGTTTGACAAGTGCTACCTTAAAGAAAGGGCAGGGCTGAGCACCATGGCCTTATTGTCTTTGCTGCAATTTACTTTAAAATGCTTTCGTATAAACAGTATGATGTACCTGTGTGAAATTAGCTTATACATTTACTTGCTCAGACTAGGTAATACATTCACATGGTAAAACCATCAAAACAATATGAAATGTATTACAGTGAAAAGTCTTGTTTCTACTCCTACCCCTATTGGCCCTATTTCAAATCCTCTTTCCTATCCTCATCCCCAGAGGTAACTTACTAGTTTCCTGCATATCTGTCCAGCAAATACAAATGCAAATACAAATGCAAACCCTTATTCCCCTCCAGCTCCATAGGATGCAGCCAAGTATTTCCTCAGATGTCTGCACCTTGATCTTTCCCTGAACCCTATATCTTGGGGTGGGGGCAGGTGTTTCTCCACCAGTTCCTGGAAAGCTTCCTTATTTGCTTACTTCAGTAGCACACTGTTCCATTGTGTGATTGCACCAAATTTTCCTTATGGAGTCTCATGAAGGTGGGCATTTTGGTTGTTTCTAGTTGTAAGATGACTTAAATCAACATCCCGAGAGAGGCTAGTTAGCATTTAAAGCACTAACCACTTGATTTCAAAATTTAAGTCAGAGGGCTCCAGAATTAACATACAAGATGATAGAAGTAATTTCTAACTTTTCACTGGTGAAATGAATGCTGATCAACGTGGTTAGCTAGAAAGATGTTACAATACCCACCACCCATGAAAACAAGGTCTAAGAAGCTAGCCAGCCCAGCAACCCAGCCCCTCTGGAGTGCAGCCTAGAGTGTGAAATCCATCTGGTTCTGGGTTTGCCACTTCATGGCGGTGGGGCAGGGGTGGTCTGCCGCTGACTCACCATCATGATATTATTCCACCCCCTCTGAGTGCATGTCTGATGCAAGGGGCCTGATGCATGTCTGTGAGTGGGAACCTCCCTGACTTTGGAAGAACGGGTTGTTTGATTGCTTTTATGTAGAATCTGGTCTAATACTTGTGTAGGGAATGAAAATAATAACTTTTTTTCTCACCCATTGCTAGGTTCATGACCAAAGACCCTATAACAAAACACAGATTAACAAAAGAAAAGCATACAGATTTTCTAAATAAATGTTTTATGTGACATAGGAGCTTTCAGAAAGGAGAACTGAAAGACACAGGTAAACGTGTATATTTATGCTTAGGTTTGATGAAGAGTGGATAGTCGTGGGGCAGTATGATTAGCGGACAAAGGGGTATGATCTAGTGGTAATAAACTGGGGGAACTTAGCAGGGCCTATCTGTTCAGATTCTTCCGGGTGTCTCTGTCTTTGGCTCTTTTATAGAGAGGGTACCTCTTGAATGAGGATCTTAGATCTGCTTCAAGGGAAAAGGGTGAGAGAAGGTGAGAGTGACCTTTCTGCTCCTGTAGCATTCCCAAATGTCAAGTGGCTGTATTTGGGGGTAACATGTCCTGAACCCCATCACTTGCTTTTGTTGTAACATGCCACTTCAGGGAGAAATTGGGGGAAGGGGACAAAGTGCCTCTATTACTTCCCACTTCTGGAAGCTTCTGAGAGCTCACAGCAAATGCTGAAAGACCAACCTGATTGGCTTAGGTCACTCCCAAAAATGATGGAGTTGCATCTTGTCCTGAAGTCAGAATGGAAATAGAAAATCAAACTAATAAAAATCACCCTTGAAAATGCCTTAAATTTCCCAAAAGGTATACCACACATGGTTTTGTATATGCAGCTTTAGATTAGTTCCTGTCATTGTTAGTTAATTAAGACTTCTCTACAACCCTTAATTCAGTCCTTGCATTTCTTCTTCGAGAAATGAAAAACCATCACTCACCTGCCTGGCCACTTGCAGATAAGCTGTACTCTCTCTGCCATGGGTCAGGACCCATTTTAAATGACCCACATGTTCATTCCACAGATCTTGCTTGCACTGATCCAGGCCTTGCTGTCTCCATTGCTGTCTACCACGATGATGCAAAAGGCCTGATCCCAGAGGCTGGATATGAATCCCCATAAGTTACATGTGCCTAGGAAGAAACTGCTGTGCCTTCCACATGGGGCAGCTACAGGAGAGCCCTGAAGAAGTGGGGACCCTCCAGGGACCTAGGTACCAAAATCCAGGACAAAAATGGCTACATGGGAGATATGAAGTTGAGGGTGGGGAGAGAAATGCAAACACTTTTTTTTAAAGGAATAGCTCTGCTAAAAGTAAAGTTTAAAGTAAAACACACACACACACACACACACACACACACACACACAAAAGGACAGTTCTAAAGAAATTCCATGCTTCAATATTCAACAGACACTAGAATGATCCATGGGGACCATAGAATTTCATGGGAAAAAATATTCATGACACAATGTTAAAGTGAAAGAGCAAAACAAAAAACGGAACCCATATTTCACACTCACTCTGACTTTAGCTAAGGAGAGACACTAAACTAGGAGAGAATGCACCAAAATGGATGTTATAATCATGACATTATGAGTAGATGTTTTTTTTCTTCTTCTCTTGGTTTTCTAACTTTCTGTGATATGGTTATGCTGTTTTGATAATTTTTAAAAATTATAAATGTAGGAAAGATATACAAAGAAATGAGACAGATTTAAGGCCAGGTGCAGTGGCTCATGCCTGTAATCGCAGCACTTTAGAAGGCCAAGGCGGGCAGATCACCTGAGGTTGGGAGTTCGAGACCAGCCTGACAAACATGGAGAAACCCCGTCTCTACTAAAAATACAAAATTATCCAGGCGTGGTGGCACACGCCTGTAATCCCAGCTACTCAGGAGGCTGAGGCAGGAGAATCGCTTGAACCCGGGAGGTGGAGGTTGCTGTGAGCCAAGATTGCGCCATTGCACTCCAGCCTGGGCAACAAGAGTGAAACTCCATCTCAGAAAAAGAAAAAAGAAACAGATTTAAATAATAATAATTATTCGATTGCTGGCAAGATGTTGAATAGGAACAGCTCCCGTCTGCAGCTCCCAGCAAGATTGACGCAGAAGGTGGGTGATTTCTGCATTTCCAACTGAGGTAACCGGTTCATCTTACTGGGACTGGTTGGACAGTTGGTGCAGCCCACAGAGGGTGAGCCAAAGCAGGGTGGAGTATCGCCTCACCCGGGAAGCGCAAGGGGTCAGGGAATTTTCTCCCCTTATCAAGGGAAGCTGTGAGGGACTGAGCCTGAGGAACTGATAACTCCGGCCCAAATAATATGCTTTACCCATGGTCTTCGCAACCCACAGACCAGGAGATTCTCCCTGGTGCCTACTCCACAAGGGCCCTGGGTTTCAAGCACAAAACTGGGCGGCCATTTGGGCAGACACCAAACTAGCTGCAGGAGTTTTTTCCATACCTCAGTGGCGCCTGGAACGCCAGTGAGACAGAACTGTTCACTCCCCTGGAAAGGGGGCTAAAGCCAGGTAGTCTGGCTCAGTGGGTCCCACCCCCACAGAGCCCAGCAAACTAAGATCCACTGGCTTGAAATTCACACTGGCAGCACAGCAGCGGTCTGAGATTGACCTGGAACACTCGAGCTTGGTGGGCGGAGGGGTGTCCGCCATTGCAGCGGCGTCAGTAGATGGTTTTATCCTCACAGCGTAAACAAAGACACCAGGAAGTTCGAACTGCGCAGAGCCCACAGCAGCTCAGCAAGGCCGCTGTGGCCAGACTGCCAGATTTCTCCTTTCTGGGAAGCGCATCTCTGTAAAAAAGGCAGCAGCCCCAGTCAGGGACTTATAGATAAAACTCCCAACTCACTGGGACAGAGCACCTAGGGGAAGGGGCGGCTGCAGGCTCAGCTTCAGCAGATTTAAACATCCCTGCCTGATGGCTCTGAAGAGAGCAGTGGGCCTCCTAGCACAGCGTTCGAGCTCTGCTAAGGGTCAGACTGCCTCCTCAAGTCAGTCCCTGACCCCCGTGTATCCTGACTGGCAAACTGAATAAAATACTGGCAAACAGATGCTGGAGAGGATGTGGAGAAATAGGAATGCTTTTACACTGTTGCTGGGAGTATAAATTAGTTCAACCATTGTGGAAGACAGTGTGGCAGGATCTAGATCTAGAACTAGAAATACCATTTGACCCAGCAATCCCATTACTGGGTATATACCCAAAGGATTATAAGTCATTCTGCTATAAAGACACATGCACACGCATGTTTATTGCAGCACTATTCACAATAGGAAAGACTTGGAACCAACCCAAATGTCCATCAATGATAGATTGGATAAAGAAAACGTGGCACATATATACCATGGAATACTATGCAGCCATAAAAAAGGATGAGTTCATGTCATTTGCAGGGACATGGATGAAGCATCATTCTCAGCAAACTGACACAAGAATGGAAAACCAAACACTGCACGTTCTCACTCATAAGTGGGAGTTGAACAATGAGAATACGTGGACACAGGGAAGGGAACATCACATACCGGGGCCTGTAGGGGGGTGGAGGCTAGGGGAGGGATAGCATTAGGAGAAATACCTAATATAGGTGACGGGTTGATGGGTGTAGCAAACCACCATGGCATGTGCACACCTATGTAACAAACCTGCATGTTCTGCACATGTACCCCTGAACTTAAAGTATAATTTAAAAAAATTAAAAAAGAATAATCATTAACACCAATAACTTAAAGCCACCACTGGATTATGTTAAAAGGTTTTTGATGAATCTGTGTTCCAAATGCAGAGAGAGAAGGAGGGAGTGAGAGAGATTTTGTTTTTTGAATTAAAGCAAATCTGTTAGAAGAAACCTGAAAAAGGCTCAAGGCTGCCACATCTTCAGGGCTCAGCCTTGCCACTGGCTCTTGGTAGGCAAAGGCACAGAAAACTGGGCTAGAGCTCTGGGCAGGTGCCCAGCAGACATTCCACAAATAGTGGTTTTCTTAACTCTTGACTTTTCTTTTGGATTCCAGGGATACATGTGTAGGTTTGTTACATGGGTATATTTCATGATGTTCAGGTTTGGAGCATGAATGATCCTGTCCCAAGGTAAGTGAGCACAGTATCCAATGGGGAGTTTTTCAGCCCATGCCCCCTTCCGCCTACCCCGCTCTAGCAGTCCCCAGTATCTGTTATTCCCATCTTTATGTTTTTGTGTACTCAATGTTTAGCTCCCACTTATACGTGAGAACATGTAGCATTATTGTTCCTGGACCAAACCAAGGGTTGGGCTGCTTATTCTCGTGTGCCAATAATGAGATGTAGATGAACTGGGAAAGAAGAGAGGTCTTTATTTCTGTAACCAATTACAGGGAGAAGGCCTGGAAATTATCACCAGACCAACTCAAAGTTACAAAGTTTATATATCTTCTAAGCTACATGTCCATGTGTAAGTGTGCATTCATCTAAAGACCTAAGTGATTAACTTCTTTTAATCTATAACTAAGGTCTGAGTCTTGAAGACCTTCCTCTGGAGCCTCAGTAAATTTACTTAATCTAGATGGGTGCAGGTGCCAGGGGTAATTACCCTTATCTTGTCTCCTGCTAAATCATGGAGGTTTGGGGAGTTCCTTCAGACCCCTAATAAATTTGTTTGTGGAGGTCTGGGGAGTTTCTTCACACCCTCAATAAAAACATGTTTAATCCTAAACGGGTCCTGTTAAAGATTCCTTCTTTATCTTGTTATGCTTCAAGGTCCAGGAAAGGCCTAGGCAAAACTCTTGGTGGGCTTTTGTTACATTCCAGCCTTTGTATAAAGACACTGGCTCTTTCAGCTTTTAATATTTAACTTAACCACTCAGTCAGTGCTGAAACAGTTGTTATGGAGGACTGTGTTAGTGAGACCTGGCCTGCCACATTAGGTTTTCTGTTTCTGCATTAATTTGCTTAGGATAATGGCCTCCAGCTGCACCCATGTTGCTGCAAAGGACATGATTTCATTCTTTTCATGGCTGCATAGTATTCCACGGTGCATGTACCACGTTTTCTTTTATCCAGTCCACCACTGACGGGCACCTGGTTTGATTCCATGTCTTTGCTATTGTGAATAGTGCTCCAGTGAACATACACATGTATTTGTAAATGGCTGTTTTCTTGACTTTCATTCCCCTATAAAATCTGCACAGAGAAGGAATTGGCACATCAGTGGCTCCTCAGCTCCTTAGCTGTCCCCTTGGCAGTCCCTAACCCATTTCTTGCCCTGGCATCAGGAAGCCCATGTTTCCCCAGAGTCAGGAAGCCCCCCGGGAAATGCAGAGGCTGGCTGTGACCCAGCAGAGCTCGGCAGGGTGCAGTCCTGGGGTCAGGCTCAAGTTTCTGGGAAAGTGCCTACAATTATAGGTGTGTGGCTTTTCTCGGTATGAAACCCATACTTCCCCCTTCAACTCCAAACTCCAGCAAAAGGAGCTGCCCTTGGGAGCATCTTCCTATGAAGACAGGAACAGGAATAGCATGCATCCCCTTCAGTGGCACTAGTGGTATCCTCTCTCCAGCCTTATATCTTCCAAAGAAAGCCAGGGTAAAAACTAGGGGAGTCTGGTTCCCCCTCGTCAGAAACCACAGCAAGAAGTGAAAAGCATTCACAGACTGATGAAGGCCTGTGATGTGCCAGACACTTTGCAGGATTCTAGGTTAATGGGAGAGAGAAAATATCAACACTGGACCCCACTTGGATGGACTAAGTGCTCTCGAGGTGCTGAGGAGGCCCAGAGGAGGGAGTTTCTAGCTGCCCAGGGGAGCCAAGAAAGACTGTACCAAGGAGACTGGGCCTCAGCAGGGTCTTGAAGAGCAGATAAAACATTAGCCAGGGGCCACGTGCAATGGCTCATGTCTGTAATCCCAGCACTTTGGGAGGCCAAGGCAGGCGGGTCACTTGAGGTTAGGAGTTCGAGACTCTCCTGACCTATGGTGGAACCCCATCTCTACTAAAAATACAATAATGAGCCAGGTGTGGTGGTGCACACCTGTAATCCCAGCTACTAGGGAGGCTGAAGCAGGAGAATCGCTTGAACCCGGGAGGCGGAGGCTGCAGTGAGCCGAGCTCGCGCCACTGCACTCCAGCCTGGGTGACCATTTGCCAGATAGAAAAGATGGCAGTTCACTAGGCCACTTACCTCAACATTATACCAAGTGCTGGGTGATTTGATTCTGGGTTACAGCCGTCATAGGAGCTGGGGGCATCAGATTATCCCATAAAGACCTGACCTTTTGCCTTTCTGGTGGGTAGTAAACACTAGAGCTTGCAGTGCCCACCAGCTTAGCAAAGGGCCATTCATTCAGCCTCTCCTCAATCCCACTGTGAAACAGGCCTGTGTATATGCAGCTCAGCGAAGCTCTAGCACTAACTGCAGGGCAGAAGCTGGCTGGCTCCCGACTGACAACTTGATTTCTCTGCTAATGCCTTACCTCCCCCTACATAAAAATTTCCCTCCTAGACACAAGTTGAAAATAATATACTGATGGCTACTTAGTAACCTAAGAATTAAAACTGAGGTCATTTATTCATTTTGGAGAAAGAACTTACCTTTAAATCTTTTATCCTCTTTTGGTTAAGGTTTCCATTTAGGAAAAAAGTTGTCAAACAATCCCTGATTTTTTTTTGTATCATTTTCATTATTACACCAAATAAATGTTGGGAGTTGAAAGAAAAAAAAAGATGACAGAAGAAATAGCAGGGCAAAAGCCCACAAAGGTGGGCTCTGGAAGCTTCTTTAGTTGAATTACAACCATAGTGAGATTTTGAGTAAGTTGCTCTCTGAGGGCAATTTCCCCAGCTGGGAACCCCCCACCATAATGATCTGTACTTTCTGGGAACCCAAAGGGGAACTTAAATGTTTATCTTTAATAAACACCACTTTACCCCAGGAGGCTGAGCTAGGCTTTGAAAACAGTAAAAGAGGAAAGGGTGTTACAGGTGAGCGATATTCAGCTTGACTTCCAGTTTGATCAAAATATGTAAAAATGTGTTATTTCAAGAATAAGTCATATCATTAAAATGGCTTGAGCTTTTTAGTCTGAGAGATTGCAAATTTTAGCCGAGAAGTCTCAATGTTCACTCTGAATTGGGCTGCATCTTACAAATGTCTCCTCTCTGGATCAGAAACCAGCTACCAGAGCTGACTAGAGACGGGGACGAGTGGGCATTGAGAAAAAACTATTGGCTCACTCTGTAAACAAGAAACCCAATAAAGACAGCCAGACCACCCACCCACCTTTAGCAAGTCTCTTTAAACCATGTGGATTCATCAACAGCTGTTCAGGGGCATTTCCAGAAACTGCTTCAAGGTCAAGCAGTCTCAGAGATGAGCAGGCGGCTATTGATGACACCACCATCTAGAGCCTCAGAGATGAGCAGGCGGCTATTGATGACACCACCATCTAGAGCCTCAGAGATGAGCAGGCGGCTATTGATGACACCACCATCTAGAGCCTCAGAGATGAGCAGGCGGCTATTGATGACACCACCATCTAGAGCCTCAGAGATGAGCAGGCGGCTATTGATGACACCACCATCTAGAGCCTCAGAGATGAGCAGGCGGCTATTGATGACACCACCATCTAGAGCCTCAGAGATGAGCAGGCGGCTATTGATGACACCACCATCTAGAGCCTCAGAGATGAGCAGGTGGCTATTGATGACACCACCATCTAGAGCCACTCCACATAGTGGAAGGCAAAAAACATCATGTTTGTCGAAAACCAGAAATATTTTAAGAGGTAAGATGGATGTGTAAAAAGGTTTTCCAGACATTCCACTACATTTTTCTCTATTGCTGAGATCTTTTTTTTTTTTTTTTTTTTTGAGATGAAGCCTTGCTCTGTCACCCAGGCTGGAGTGCAGTAGCATGATCTCGGCTCACTGCAACCTTCACCTCCCAGGTTCAAGCAATTCTCCTGCCTCAGCCTCCCGAGTAGCTGGGACTACAAGTGCACACCACCACACCCAGCTAAATTATTTTTCGTATTTTTAGTAGAGACGGGGTTTCATCATGTTAGCCAGGATGGTATCGATCTCCTGACCTCGTGATCCGCCTGCCTCGGCCTCCCAAAGTGCTGGAATTACAGGCGTGAGCCACCGTGCCCGGCCTGCTGAAATCTTTTAAATATTACTAAAAATTTACAGATCCACATGAAATATGCTCACCATCATTAATTGCTAGGGAAATGCAAATCAAAGCCACAATAAGGTACCACCTCACACCCATTAGGATGGCTGTAACCAAAGAAACAGAAAATAACAAGTGTTGACGAAGATGTGGGAAAATTGGGGCACTGGTGTATTGCTGGTGGGTATGCAAAATGGAGCAGCTACTGTGGGAGCAAGTATTGTGGCTCCTCAAAAAAATTTAACATAGATTACCATATGATCAGCAATCCCACTTCTGGGTATGTTCCTCCAAAAAATTGGAAACAGGGACTCAAACAGCTATTTGCACACCCTGGTTCATAGCGGCATTATTCACAATAGTCAAAGGTGGAAACAATCCAAATGCCCATCAATAGAGGTGAGTATAAACAAATGTGGAATATCCACACAGTGGAATATTATTCAGCCTTCAAAAAGAAGGAAATTCTGGCACATGCTACGACATGGATAAACCTTGAAAACACTTTGTTAAGTGAAGTAAGCGAGACACAAAAGGACAAATACTATGATTCCACTTACATGAGATACCTTGAGCGGTCACATTCCTAGAGGCAGAAAACAGAACGGTGGTTGCCAGGGGGCTGGTGGGAGAAAGGGGAATGAGGAGTTAGTGTTTAATGGACACAGAATTTCAGTTTGGGAAGATGAAAATGCTCTAGAGATGGGTAGTGGTGATAATAGCACAACATTGTGAATGTACTTAATGCCACTGAACTGTTCACTTAGAAATGGTTCGGATGGGCCGGGCATGGTGGTTCATGCCTGTGATCCCACTTTGGGAGGCCGAGGTGGGCAGATCATCTGAGGTCAGGAGATCGAGACCAGCCTAGCCAACATGGCAAAACCCCCTCTCTACTAAAAATACAAAAATTAGCCAGGCATGGTGGCGGGCACCTATAATCCCAGCTACTTGGGAGGCTGAGGCAGGAGAATCACTTGAACCCGGGAGATGGAGGTTGCAGTGAGCCGATATCGTGCCACTGCACTCCAGCCTGGGTGACAGTCAGACTCCGTTTCAGAAAAAAAAAAAAAAAAGAAAGAAAAAAAAAAGAAATGGTTCAGATGGTAAATTTTTATGTTATATATGTTTTACTATAATTGGCCAGATGCAGTGGCTCATGCCTGTAATCCCAGCACTTTGCAGGGCTGAGGCAGGTGGATCACTTGAGGCCAGAAGTTTGAGACCAGCCTGGCCAACATGGTGAAACTCCATCTCCACTAAAAATAAAAAATTACAAAGATTTTTTTAAAAAAATACAAGAAAATTGAAAAATATGGCATATTTGTCATTCAGAAGCAAAAAAAAAATTTGAAAAAGTAAATAAAAGAGAAATTCACAGATATCTTGGAAAGTTAATTATAAAATATTCAAACAATATAGATAAAGCAAAAGTCCTTCTTGATTACGCCATGCCCTCAACGTAACCATTATCTTCAGTTTGAGGCATACCCCATAGATAGCTTATATGCATTTCCAATAGTGGATATATCTGTGTGGAATTCACATATTTCTGTTTTGTATTCAACTTTTACATAATTATTGTCATGTTGAGCACTGTGGCCAATCGGATTAAACTCTATTTCTCATACTAGATTGATTTCTGGATTTCTCATTGGGCTGACCATTTCTTCCTCTCCTTTATGGTTTCCCACGTCCTCCCTGCCTGATGATTCTGGGCCAAGAGAACCTCCCCTTGCTTTAATTCCTAACATTTTGGAAGAATGCAGGAACTTAGAAAGTGTCTGGCGTGGCCTCAAAGTAGGACATGACCGCCTTCACCCACACGATGCCCCACAGCCCCCGGGCTTATCTCTGATTGGACCACGCCCACTCAATCATGAGCTTACTGCACGGTTCCCAGCACCCAGCACAGCACTCAGCACATACAGGTACTAGGAAAGGACTTTTTAAAACAAAGCAATCAACCAAAGCACTTGATTAGTGCTTTCCTGGTAAATCTCTGAGTCCTGCCGAGCACTTAGAGGCTCCTGGCAGAGAAGGAAGTCATGGACGCCTGCCTGGCTTCTCTCTTTTATACCTGGCAGCACAAGTCTGTTTTTTTTTTTTTTTTTCATTTCGGTCAAATGTTTGGAAAATCTGCGACCTAGCGCCCCTACCCCATCTGCTGCCCATACTACTGTGGCCCCTTTCCTGGAGAAGCAGCTCCCAGGGGACAGGTCCTCAGGGTGCTTGTCTTCAGCGAGCGCCAGGTGGGAGCCAGCCCCGCAAAAAGACAATCTGAAGATTAAAGAACAAAACTGGGAGTGGAGAGGAGAGTGTTGGGCTTTTTGAAGGCTCATTAATGGGAGCACAACCAGCCCTGCTGGGTGAGGATATAGCAAACGTGAAACTAAGGGACTTTTGCTTTGCAGCCACATGAAAATAGAAAACGGAGTTCTCATGCTATTTGCCAGCAAAAGGGGAAAGGGCTTTTCACCTGTACCTTTCCAGAAACCTCAGTGCCTTTCCCCAGCCAGGTGACTGAACACTAGCAGGACAGGAATTGGGCTCAATATTGGTCACAGGTCTCTGGAGAAACCCTCACAGGACTAGATTTGGTGAGAATTGGGTGATAATTTTTTTTTTTTTTTTTTTTTTGAGACAGGGTCTCACTCTGTTACCCAGGCTGGAGTGCAATGGCACCATCATGGTTCACTGCAGACTTGACCTCCTGGGCTCAAGTGATCCTCCCACCTCAGCTTCCAGAGTAGCTGGGACTACGGACATATGTCACCATGCCCGACTGATTTTTCTATTTTTTGTAGAGATGGGGTTTCACCATGTTACCTAGGCTGGTCTCAGACTCCTGGGCTCAAGCGATCCACCCTCCTCGGCCCCACAAATTGCTGGGACTGTGCCAGGCACAGTGGCTCATGCCTGTAATCCCAGAACTTTGGGAGGCCAAGGTAGGCAGATCACTTGAGGTCAGGAGTTCAAGACCAGCCTGACCAACATGGTGAAACCCTGTCTCTATTAAAAATACAAAAATTAGCCAGGTGTGGTGGTAGGCACCTGTAATCCCAGCCACTTGGGAGGCTGAGGCAGGAGAATCGCTCGAACCCTAGAGGTGGAGGTTGCAGTGAGCAGAGATCGCACCATTGCACTCCAGCCTGGGCGACGGAGTGAGACTCCCCCTCAAAAAAAAAAAAAAAGTGCTGGGACTGAAGGAGTGAGCCACTGCACATGGCCTGGTGAGAATTTTTGTGCTTTTTAAGCTAGTTCTCTAAGATGAAAAAATCTGTTGGCATTTTCTTTCTTTTACAACTTACTGAGGTATACTTAACTTACAATAAACTGTACATATTTAAAAATACAATTTGATATCTTTTGATATTTGTGTGTACCCATGAAAGCACATCTTAATCAAGGTGTAGAAGTTTCCATCACTCCTAAAATTTCCTAATACCCCTTTGTAATTTTTCCCTTCCTCCCCACCCCATCCCTAGGCAATCAATAGTCTGGTTTTTGTCACTATAGGTTAGTTGGAATTTCTAGAATTTTATATAAATAAAATAAAAATGTTTTGCCTTTTTTTTTTTTTTTTTTTTTGATAGAGTCTCATTCTGTCACCCAGGCTAGAGTGCAGTGGGGCGATCTCAGCTCACTGCAACCTCTGCCTCTCACGTTTAAGCAATTTTCTTGCCTCAGCCTCCCGAGTAGCTGGGATTACAGGCTTGTGCCGCCATGCCAGGCTAATTTTTGTATTTTTGGTAGAGATGAGGTTTCAACGTGTTGGCCAAGCTGATCTTGAACTCCTGACCTCAAGTAATCTGCCCACCTTGCCTCCCAAAGTACTGGGATTATAGGCATGAGCCACCACACCCAGCTAATTTTTATTTCTTATTTTTTGTAGAGATGTATGTTGCCCAGGCTGGTCTTGAACTCCTGGTCTTAACTCCTGTCTTGGCCTCCCAAAGCGCTGGGATTACAGGTGTGAGCCACCACGCCTGGTCTGGTCTGACTTCTTTCACTTCAGCATCATGATTCTGAGGTTCATCCATGTTGCTGCACACATCCATAGTTCATCCATCCCCTTTCATTTCATTGGTTCTTTTTCATTCCATTGTACAAATATACCACAATTTGTCTATCCATTCATCTGTGATGGACATTCGGGTTGCTTCCAGTTTGGAGCTATTACCAAAATGGCTGCAATGAACATTTGTGTACAAGTGTTTGTGTGGACATATGTTTTCATTTCTCTTGGGCAAATACGTAGGAGTAGGATGGCTGGGCCACACTCATGGGTTTTTAAATAGGCCCTGGGCTAGGCATGGTGGCTCATGCCTGTAATCTCAAAACTTTGGGAGGCCAAGACAGGAGGACCACTTGAGGCCAGGAGTTCAAGACCAGCCTGGGCAACATATGTCTCTACAAAAAATTTAAAAAAATAAAAATAAACAGGGTGTGGTGGTATGCACCTGTAGTCCTAGCTATTTGAGAGGCTGAGGCAGGAGGATCACTTGAGCCCAGGAGTTTGAGGCTTCAGTGAGCTATGATTGTGCCCCTGCACCACTCTAGCCTGGGCGAAACAGCAAGATCCTGTCTCATACAAAACACAACAGGCCCAAAAGAGCCGTGGGCTTTCTGCCTAGACTGAGGAAGGAGCATGGAGCCTGATGTTCCAGTTCCCATTTCAAACACAGCAGCAGCTCCAAGAGGATCCTCAGATATTTGCTTTCTCTGTCAGCTTTTCTTGAAGAAAGGTTTCCACAGTCAAGAAAAGTTTGAAAATCGAATTCTTCTTCTTACTCTCCCCAGCCCCGTCATTTTATAGATGATGAAAACCAAGGTTGCCACAGCCCATGGCCAAGGTTAGTGGACTAGATGCTAAGCCTGCACTTCCCAGGCCTGGGTTCAGGCCTGTGACCATGGCCTCTTCAAGTCATCATTTTCAGCTTCTGGGGAGTGAAGAAGCTGCTGGAAGTATCAGGCTGGCATCAGATAGAATCATGTCTCAAATATGTAGACATTTCCTTTAGAAGCCCATGAAGCCGGACACAGCAGACAATTGAGGTCAAGGGGTCAGGAAGGCACTGCCAGGGGGCTTTCCAGAGCTGCAAAGTGGTCTTCCGGGGAGTCCCAGTGGACCCACTCGCTGCTCCACTAGCATAGATCTGAGCCAAACAGTGCTGGAGGGGACAGGTAATCAGGCCTGTCTTTTGCCCTCCAGGAGAGGGAGAGAGTGAAGGATTCTCAGGGCCCAGCCTCACCTCACTACTCCTACAAGGAAAATGAAAGACTCTTCCTCCAGGCCCTCCAGCCTGGCAGGCTCCTAGGCACTACATCCTGAGGACAGGGGATGAGCTAGTTTGCCTCAGTTTACCCAGCTGTTTGAGGTGAGTTGCAGCATGGTGGCCTCCAGGTTTGGCCTCTCCGAGCTCCCCTTTCCTGGGCCCACGCTGTCACTCCCCTAAGTCCTCTGGCCTAAGCCCAGGAGGAAGCCCTGACTTGTCTTTGCGGAAGTCAGTCCATCCATCCCAGCTTCGTACCCCTAATCCTGGCTGCGCATCTCTTTGCTGGAGCTCCATTTCCCCTCCGAGGGCCCCTTTCTTGATCCAGACACAAGGCTCCTCCATAGCATCCTGCTGTCTGGCTCCCTAGCAAATTGAGCAGCTGCTAACTACACACATCCCTTGGTCCCACCTCAACAGCTGACCCACCATGAACCTCTGAGGTTGGGACCCCAAAGCCTGCCTTTTTAATAAGATCCCCAGGTGATCCTGATGCCTTTAAGAGTTAGGGGGCCCTGGTTGCTTCTGTCTTTGGCCAGCATTGGCATTTTCATGAGAGAATGAGAAGGACAAAAAGGCTCGAGCAGCCAGAAGTCTGTCAGGGCAGAGCTTCAGTCAGCTTGCTGGGTGAGCGGAGGTGTGGTGAACTGGCTCCACGTGTGACCTGAAACCCAGCAGGTGTGGCCAGGGCTGAAAGGCCAGCCCCGGGCTCCATCACCCTGGGTTCAGGCAGCAGCTCAGCATGGTGAAAACTGAGCCATGTCCTTACCTGGGAAGCTGTGTCTCCATCCTGGGAGTCAACTCCACTTTGTATTTTTCTCTAAGTCTGGTGACAAGGATTTCCGAGTTTTGTATAGCACATGTACTTTTCACCAGCAGTGCTTCATTGTATCTCCCCAGAATGAGATATTATATCTCCACTTGACAGCCATGGAAACTGAGATGCAGGGAGGCAAAAGTCACAGATGACAATGGGACCACGGAGTGGGTGGCGATGCCTGGGGACAGGCCCAGGTCTGTGAGTTGAAGGCTGGAGTTTTGGCTCTATTACCAGGAAAAGGTGGTCTCTTTCACTCCCCAAAATCATCTTCGGCTCCAAGGACCCTTCTTCCCAAGACACCCGAAAAACAACAAAGGGACTTTTCACTTGCTTTCTTAACAGACTGTCCATGACAAAGGCTGGCAGAAAATTTTGTTGTTATTCCAAAAAAAGACGGGAAGCAACCAGCAGCGTTCCATTGCCGATGTAGAGGATTTGCTGGTTATAGAACTCATGACTGAGGCTCATCTGAATATTTTGCCAAATAATTATAACTCAAAACTTATTTCCTGAATCACACTAAAGAAATATGGAGTGAGGAAGGGGGAGTATCAGGCCAGTCTGTTTTTTCCCTATGTGGAAGCAGGCTTATCCTTGGCTTGTAGAAATCAATTATTCAACTAGAATTTCATTTCATTTTGACATATATTTATTGAGTACATATATTTACTATGTGCCAGGAAATATATTAGAAACTCTCAGGAATAAAACATGCTATGCCCTAGTCCCTGCTCTCAAGGGGTTACAGATGAGGCAGAAGAGAGAGGTGAGGTCACACGAGACACGCAGGTTCGAACTTGATCTTGAGAGCAATAGGAAGCCCCGGAAAGGCTTATACCGGAGATGGCCTGGCCACAGTTCTGTTGCTGAGCACAATCCAGGAGTCAGGCATACTTCAGCTCCCAGGAGCTGCCTCTAGCAAGACAGGACCAAATGAGGCACATGTGTGAGAGAGGTACAAGCCATCTGATGTGACAGTCAAGATGTTAGCCTGGACCGGGTGCAGTGGCTCATGCCCGTAATCCCAGCACTTTGGGAGGCTGAGGTGGGTGGATCACCTGAGGTCAGGAGTTCGAGACCAGCCTGGACAACATGGTGAAACCCTGTCTCTACTAAAAATACAAAAATTAGCTGGGCATGCTGGCGCATGCCTGTAATCCCAGCTATTTGGGAGGCTGAGGCAGGAGAATCATTTGAACCCAGGATGTGGAGGTTGCAGTGAGCTGAGATCGCGCCACTGCACTCCATCCTAGGTGACAGAGCCAGACTCCGTTTCAAAAAACAAAAAAAAAAAAAAGAAAAGAAAAAAATATTAGCCTGATTAATTCTCATTGGAGGATTCAGAGAAGCCTTCCTGGAGGGGGTGGCATTGAAGCTGAGCCTTGAAGGGCATGGTGGTTTGGATGCGCAGAGGGGAAGAAGGCAAGCTTAGAGGCCTGAAGTGGAAGACCAGCCTTACAAACAAGCGGTCCAGCAGAGTGGTCTGCTGGGGGTGGGGAGAGAGGAGGAGGAGGAGGAGGAAGAGGAGGTTAGGACAGGACTGCACAGTGCTAATAGCATGCTGAGGATCTGTGGTTTTTTGTGTAGGGAGAGGTGTGCTTGAAGCTGAAGCTTGTGCATGCCCCCAGCAGGGTTCTGGCACCTGGCAAGCCACTCAGGTAACACCTGTGCATTACTTACTTGAAGGGGTTCGGGAAAACTGATCCCTCCTCCTTCCCACACTCAGGCCCTTCCTCGGGTCATCTCTGAGGGGAGCAGAGCACCAAGGGCCACTAAGCTGCATGCTTTCTGCACCCCTACCCCCTTCACTCAGGAAGATCAGGTTACCCAGGGTGCAGAACTTGGCAGTAATGAATATTTATTGAGTGAATAAAGGAATATATAAATGAATGAATAAATACATAATTGAAAACTTCAAAGGGAAGTCACAAAAGGATTGTGTGTGTGTGTGTGTGTTTGTGAGTAAGGAAGAAGGTGCAGTCCTATCCTTTGTCTTGGCGTGTGGGCCTGGGAATGCTTCAGAGGGAGGGAGAGCAGGCTCTGACTGAGCAGAAGCTTCAGGGTGGTTCCCCAGCAGCTCCATCTCCATTTGTGCTTTTCCCATACACAGTTCCCCACCGCCAGTCTCCACACACAGGGCCAAGTCTGGATTCCCTGACACTGGCAAACACTCCATCCCGGCCCTGGGACTGAGCCACATTCCAAGGCTGTGAGGACTCTGCTGTCTCTCACATGGGCAGCAAGGGACTTGCTGGAAAGCCATCCAGGTCTTTCCAGCCATTAGTGCTATTTTTCCCTACAATCTACTTCCTGCTGAGTCCCTGTGTGAGTCCCAGCCAGAACCTCAGCCCACCCAAGCCATTCCAGTTCCTCCCTCATTTCCCTAAACTCACCAAGCCCAGTCCATGCAAGCTCGCTTTACTGCAGGCTGAGGACAGAAGGCCACGCCGCCCCCTTCCACAGGTTCCTTTCTAATCTCACACTCGCACTTCACAGCCTCAGAAGGCAGCAGAGGGCAGCTGTTCCCATGCAATCAGGCAGGACCAGAGAGGAACCCCAGATCCTTTCTCATCCTCTCAGAACCTCATCTGTAAATGGGAATAGTGATTACTTACCTCACAGGATTAGAAGGACCTAATGGCAATATCCTACAAGAGAAGTGGTTACCAATTCAGTCCACAAACACCGAGTTTTCCCTATCTTTTCCTTTAAGTTAACTCAATTCTGACTCCCAGTTTCTGCTCTAGATGCAGCAATCTGGAAAGAACATTGCCCACACCTTTACAACAACAAAAAAGCTGGAAAACCTGCAAGTTTAGAACTCTCATTGAAGCCATCAGAGAGCTCAGGTTCAGCCAACTAGCCTGAAATCTAAGAAGAGACAGGTGCCCACAAGAAGAGATGGGACGTGAACACTGGTGCACCTGGGGCCCCGCAGATGCACAGCAGTAAGGATTCAGCTGGAATACTTAATGAACTGGTAGGGATGGAGTTTGGGTGGGCAAGAAAGTGGGAAGTCTGAAGCAAGAGTTTGCACCCTTTTCCAGGCTTTCCCCCATGACCCCAGGTGGGTGGGGGAGGGTACGAGAAAGCATCCCTCATGATACAGGCCTGAGGGGCTGGGACAGCAGCCATGGCAGGAGGGACACAAAACCCTACCCAGATGTCTCTCCCCCAACTCCCCTATGGATAAAAGCTTTGATCTCTAGAGGAAAGAGCAACACCATTGCCATGAAAGCACCAGTGGAAACCCTTTAGACCTGGAGTAAGGGAAGAGAAAGAACCTGTACCCTGGGGGAGGAGCAGGAATACGTTCCAGGCCCAGAACTACACACCAGCTCCACACCACAGCCATCAACAGAACGGAAGAGCATCTACAGAACCAGACACAACACAGACACTGAAACTACCTGACAGGGAACTTAAAACAACCATGATGAATATATTAAAGGCTCTGATGGAAAAGAAGGACAATATGCAAGATCAGAAAGGTCCTTTCAGCAAAAATATAGAAACTATATGAAATAATCTAATGGAAATGCTGGAAATGAAAACACAGTAACAGAAATAATGTCTGCAATGAGCTCATTCATAGAATTGACACAGCTGAGGAAAGAGTCAGTTAAAGATAGTGCTATAGAAATTACCCAAACTGAAACACAAAGAAAAGACTGAGGGAAAAATGGAGAAAAGAACATCCAAAAGCTTCAGGACAATATTAAAGATCCTAATATACATGTAATTACAGTCCAAGAAATACATGAAAAAAGAGAATAAGGTAGGAGAAATATTTGAAGAAATGATGGCTGAGAATTTTCCAATAATCATGACAGACACTAAGCCACAGATCCATAAAGCTCAGTGAATACCAGGTTAAATAAGACCAGAAAATACACATACATATACACATCTAGGCATACCATACTACAACTGCTGAAAATAAAAAAGAGAATATCTTGAAAATAAAAAAAATGTAGAATGAAAAAACACATTATATACAGAGGAACAAAGAATTATAGCAGATCTCTTGTCAGGAGCCATGCAAGTCAGAAGATGACAGAGTGACAGCTTTAAAACACTGAAAGAAAAAAGAAACAAACTATCGACCCAGAAATCTATATCCAGTGAAAATCACTTCCTAAATAAAGGAAAGATAAAGACTTTCTCAGACAAAAACAGAGAATTCATTGTCAGCAGACCCACAAGAAATTTTAAAAGAAGTTATTCAGATACAGGAACATGATACAGAAATAAAACTTGAATTTGCATAAAGAAATGTAGAAGGTTAGGCATGGTGGCTCACACCTGTAATCCCAAGAGTTTGGGAAGCTGAGGCAGGAGAATCAATTGAGGCCAGGAGTTTGAGGCTGCAGTGAGCCATGATTACACCACTGTACTCCAACCTGGACAACAGAGCAAGGCCCTGTCTCCAAAAAAAAGAAAGAAAGAAAAAAAGAAAAGAAAAGAAAAGAAAGAAAAAAATAGTAAAGTAATGGAAACAAAATAATTAATGGTAAAATAAAATTCTTTCTAAAAATGCTTAATTACTCTGCTCACCCCTATAATCCCAGCACTTTGGGAGGCCAAGGCTGGAAGGTTGCTTGAGTCCAGAAGTTCAAGACCAGCCTGGATAACAAAGTGAGACCTCCGTCTCTACAAAAATAAAAAAGTTAGCTGGGCACAGTGGCACGCACCTGTGGTCCCAGCTACTTGGGAGGCTGAGACAGAAGGATCGCTGTGTCCCAGAGGTCAAGGCTGCAGTGAGTTGCTTTCAGACCACTGCACTCCAGCCTGGGTGACAGAGTGAGACCCTGTCTTAAAAAAAATTCTCATTAAAACTAAATCAGAAATTTTAAATAATAAAATAAAAGCCAACTTCTGCTGTCTATATCAAATATCTCCTTAAAAACTCTTGTGTTTCTTTGTCCACTTTTCTTTGGGGTCTGCTGATAGGCTGGCCTGGCATGGCTGGGTCCCATGCCTTTTTCCCCAGAGCTTACTTTCCTGAGACAGTCCTTAGAGTAACCTGGCAGCCTAGGAGAAGCCCAAAGCAAGCACGTGCCCCTCCACTGGAATCCATACAGCAATTGTTTAAATTAATATCTTCCGAAAGATTTCAAACTCCTAACAGCCAGACCGTGGGCCACCCCACACCCATCTCTGCAGCTTTACTCATTCATTTCTTTTTCACCAAGCCTGGACTAACTACCAAAATTGGTGCTTGGGATCCAACTGGGCACCCATATGATCTCTGCCCTCGTGGAACTGACAGTATAGGACGAGATGCACATTAATCAAATAATCACACAAACACACAAACACATAATCAATAACTATGGTGATAAGTCCTGTGAAGGAGAAGACCAGCTCAGCGTGAGAATATGTAGCAGGGAACTGGCTCTAGCCAGGCTGATCTAATACAAACATCCCCCACCATGTCCCATGTGTCTCTGGCCTGGATGGCCTTCTCTGCTTCTTTCCACCCATCCTTATCCTATTTGTCCAAGTCAGGTCACTTCCCCTCCATAAATCCTGATAGTTTGGCCTTGGGGATCTCTTCCACCTCTTTCCCCTTTGAGCAGGACCACTCCTTTGGATCTTAAGGACTGTGGGAACTTCCTGTCAAAAGGGTGCCACGCATTCACTCTTTGATCACTAAGTGTTGACAGACACAATATTTTTAAAAGACAACCAAAAAGACTTCTCCAGACTCAAAAACGAGATTAACATCTTTGTGGATGAGCAATAGGAGCACAAAGGGGTGAACAGAGCTGAAGCTGCAGCCTGCTGGGCTTCAGGTCTGGAGACAGGTGGTGGAAGCTGGGGAAAGGAGGACTAAAGGACCTCTATTCAAGATAGTAGAAGGGACCAGAGACACGCTCAGTACCTGAAGGCAGGCAGCGGAGTAGGGCTCCCTTCTTACCCATGAAATTAGGCTGACCAACCTCTGCCAAGAGCCAGGAATTTCTAAAAGCTATAGATGTAAGAGGCTGGAGAACAAGACATTGCTTGGTGACCAGAAGCTGAAACCAGCTACCCTTTGCCTCTGCATCCAGATCTACAGAACCCTCAAATCCCCACAGGGCAGGACACTCTCAACTGCCATTCAAGGATCCAGTTCTGTATTGGGGACCCAGACGGTTAAGTGGTGACCGTTACAAAACTGCTTGTTAAGGGAGAATGTGTACAGAGAAAAAAGACAGAATAAATGAAAAAGCAAGTACTCCAATCCTCAAAATAAGCCTGTACCTCAGAATTCCAAAACACATGGAGAAGCCCAGTGCTTACAAAGACAGTTCACAGATTTAACATTCAAAATACTAATTTACTCCAGATGAAATTAATTTTATGGAACAGTCTGACAAAGACTCTCCAATCAATATGCTTAGGGTGTTAAAGATATAAATGAAGGCATAACTTACGCAATCTAGATGTTGTACAAGCAAAGTGTGTGACCTGAAACAAAACTCTAGTTTTGTACTCCCACCATAAACTTTACTTGACTCCCAAATAAACTTTGAATTCAACGACTTTATTTGGTCCCTTCTTAGTTCCTGCCTCTCCCTGCTGCCTGGAATGCAGCTGTGCCATTAACCAAGAGGATGGGGACACTCCCTAGAGATGGTGGAGGGCTTAGAGGAAGGAGCCCAAGTCCCAGAGGGCTCCGTGGGAGAGAGATGCCCCATCAGCCCTGGACTTGTTGGCTTGTCTTGAGGATTTTAGTCACAACTGAACTTAATCCCAGTTATATAAACAGAGCCGTGCTATCTTTTTACGTGCATGTATCTGTTTTTTAGCTGGATTATATGGCCCTTAAGGGGGAAAGTGGTGTCTTAGAACTTTTTGGTATCTGCTTAATATCTAGCTTTGTAGTACTTGGTTTTCACAATGGCATAGTCTAGGACCAAAATCTAGTGAGTGTATCTTACATGTTGTCTTTGTAAAAGTTGTAGAAACTAAGTGTCTGTGTCCTAAATCCCCAGTGACTTCCATAGACTGGATTCATCTTTGTCAATCACAGACTCCAGGTCTAAATTTAGAATGAGTGTGCAATGTCTGGAAGCCTAATTCATTTTGGACACAGCTCAGTGCTGTCAGAAACTCTTCACAAGTCTGCTCTCCTCCACCCTAATTCACACCTTTTTTTCTTAATCCTCTGCTTCCTGCCTGGGACCCTGGGGACCCCCAGAAATAAACAACTTAACTTGCACTGAAAACCTGTCTGCAATGTGTTGTTGTTGTTAACAAAGGGTGTCATCTAGCAGAGAAAACGCATTTATTTCATGATTTAAAATAGTATACACATACTGGCAGTTTCACAGAATTCTCACCATTAAAGCTGATTCCTTTTATTCCTGGCTACTCACTCATTTCTTGGGCCTCATCCCCAGAGTGGCCTAAGAGGTGGCTGTTTCTGGTCCTGCTATGATAGATGAAGGGACCAGTGCTTACAGAAGTGCTGTGACTTCCTTAGGTGCTAGAGGGGGATGTGGAGGCTTGGACGCTGGAATGTTTGGTAGAACAGTTGAGGTAGGATTTGGGGAACATCATAACAGAATTTAGTTTTTTGAGAGGGAGTTTATCTTTTTAGAAAGCACAGATAGAACCCAATATACCCTAGACCAGGGGTCAGGTAACTTTTTCCATAAAAGGCCAGATAATAAATATTGTAGGTTTTGTGGGCCATATGGTTTCATCACAACTACTCAACCCTGCCATTGCAGCATGAAAGCAGAATGAGTGTGGCTGTGTTCCGGTAAAACTTTGTTTGCAAAACAGAGGCAGTCAGCCAGAATAGGCCCACAGGCTGTAGTTAGCAGGCCCCTGCCATGTATCACCTTGAGGACTCTTCTACAGGGGAATGGCAGTTTCTCCTTCCTTTCCCCAAGCCAGTACTCTGGGTCTGCCATGCCACTCCACAGTCCCCACAGAGGCCTCACAGCTGGAAGAGGCTGCTGACAGGCAAAAGCCTGACCTGCCACAGCCCTAGGCCAAGTTTGTCCTCGCCAACATCTCCCTCTCTGTCCAGGGATGTCCAGCTATTTCTTGAAGGCCTCTTGGTTGCAGGCTCCCCAGCACGCCCTTCAGGGCCCAGCCAGGATGCCTACCAATTCCTGTGCTCTAGGACTGTGAGACCTCCTTTTCCCTTCCTCCACTGAAATCGACCTGTTAGGAGGAAAGGTAACTCAGCCACCTAATCACCCTAAGGGATGGTGTACCCGCCATACATCCATGCACTACTGATGCAATGGAACAAAGCTTCAGGCCTTCCAATGGCAAGAGAACCAGGTACATGGTGACCTACAGTGTCTATGCACAAGGCTGGTTAACCTATCATAGGAGATGGTCTCGGGGCTGGGCTGCCCTGCCTTGCCTCCAAGTACATAACAGAGGCTCCCCTCAGGCTGGAACTCATTTAATGGTCCAGCTAGTGGTGACATGGCCCAGTGGGGCTCCTGGTCAGTTTCCTATAAGGTGTCTTCCCAGAAAGGACATTGACATCTTCTGTTTGTCTGCCTATGGGGCCACTAGCAAAGGTATATGTACTACTGACCATGTGTCATAAAAACAGACTTGTTAGTTCTCTAAACTTTTGCATCCCTCAAAGAGCCCCTTGATCAGCTTGTAGCAGCTCTCCATCCCACACCCCTCCAGCCAACCCTCCAAAAGCCAGATGGAACTTCTGCAGGAGGGGTTTGGGACCCTGCCAGGTTACTGTGCATGGGTCCGCAGACACCACTACCTCCCAGCCAAGGTTCTTCCGGTTCTCTGCCCCCACACACCCTTCCTCTCGCCTGGTTTTTCCCTCACCTTACTCCCACCCAACTAATGGCCAACTAATTCTGACAAAGCTACTTCCTGTTTGTTGTAGATGGCAATCACTGGGGAGAGGGTGTGGAGGAGCACTTATTTAGCTAGAATATCAGGAATCATGGATCAGCTATGCAGAAAGTTTTGGGAAACCAAGCAGATTCAAATCACTCAGATGGGACTCATTTCTTCTCACTCCAGTTCTTTTGGTTTTCTAAGGCACTGTGGCCCTGGAATGTACAAGCAATTTCTCTTTCTATTCTGATCTTTAAAGAGGTTGAAATAGTTGTCACTTTCATTTTTGCTTTCAAATTTTTTATTCTAGCTTCCATTAGAGTTGTATTCATTGCTGGTGGATAAAAACTTTAAAAATATGATTACATTTTAATTTCTGTCTTCTAGGATTGGGTGAATAGAGGTATAATACTGGACATATAACGAGACAATGAATGAAGTGTATCATTCTATCATTGTGAATTCATCACAGTGAGGCTGAGATGGGAGGAAGCTGAAGGGGAGCCATGGGCATCCGCTCATATTTGACTCTGGATCTCTGACCCAGCAAATACATAGGAGTCAATTTTAATAACTTTTTTAAAAAAGTAATTTTAGACTATGGAAAAGTTATAAAGATAACATAGGTTTTCCATATATCCTTCACCCAGCTTTCCCTAATGTTAACATTTTACATGATACAAACGCTCCTGTTTCCAAAAGCAGAAAATTAACACTGATGCAATACTGTTAACTAAACTATAGATCTTAGTTGAATTTCAGCAGCTTCCCCACTAATGTCCTTTTTTTTCTGTCTGGGATCCAACGCAGAATCCCACACGGCATTTAGTCATCATGTCTGCTTGGTCTCCTCCGCTCTGTGAAAGTGTCTCAGTTTTGAGGTTTGTCTGATGTTTTCTTATGATTAGATTGAGATTACTCAATCTTAGCAAGAACAACAGCAGGGAGGCTGTATCTTTCTCTGTGTGTCATATTGGTATACATGATGTCAGTAGGTCTTGTTACTTGTTAGCCTTGACCACATGGTTAAGGTGGTTTCTCCACTATAAAGTTACAATTTTTTGCTTTGTAAGTAATGAATATATTGTGGGGAGATACTTTGAAACTATGCAGATACCATGTTTCTCATCGTGCTTTTGCCTACTCATTTTAGCATCCCTCTCTGGTTCTTGCTAATTAGTGTGATATTTGCCAAATGATGATTTTCTATTTTCCTCATTCCTTCTATATTTAGTAATTGAAATTCTGTAAGAAGCAGCTGTCCCTTCTCTACCAATATTTCTTTATTTAATTATTTACTTATAACAGTATGAATGAATGTTTATTCTACTTAGTAATCTATATTTATATAATTTAATCTTCTCATTTTTTATAGTATTACTTGAGTTCTCCCACCTTTGGCATTGGGAGCTCTTCCAGGCTGGGCCCTGTGTCCCTTGCCATGCCCCATCTCTTTTTGAGCACTTCCTTACTTTCTGGCATAAGATGTTCCCGGCTCATGTCATATTTTCCCTGCCCTAACCCTGGAATCAACCATTTCACCAATGAATGCTGCTTCTTTTTATTGGAGAATGGTATTTAGGAACCAAGATCTGAGCAGTAGGCATACTCATTGCTAATGGAGTGTCATTCCTTCTAAGCCTCCTCAGCAGACAGACACAGAAAATACACACACACAGACACACACCTACATACACACACACACACTCATGCCTCTATTAATTTCTGTGTTCATCTATCTGTATCCACATTATGTTTATTAATTTGTTCAATCCTAGTGTAGACATAAAATAACTTCAAAACTGAAGAAAAATTCCCTATGAGAAACAAATTTACTAACTAGAATACAATATTCGCATACAATTCTTTTTGTCTTTAGCCTTGTAGTAGCCAGTGAAAAGAGTGAATTTGAACTTTTTTAGTGTTTAAGGGTCATTTTAACATCTTTTTTTGTGTGTGAAATGCCTGTTCATGACCTTCCCTCATTTTTCTATCAGGTTTTTGATGTTTTTGCCCTTCAGTTTTTGAGAGTTCTTTATATTGTAGGAATATTAGCTCATGGTTAGTGGTATATGTTGCAAATAACTTCTCCAATGATGTCAGTTATCATTTGAATTTGTTTAGGGTGATGTTTTTGTCATGAAGACTTGTGTTTTAAGACAGGGTCTCACTCTGTTGTCCAGGGTGGAGTGCAGTCGTGTGATCATGGCTCACTGAAGCCTCAACCTCCCAGGCTCAAAAGATCCTTCCACTTCAGCCTTCTGAGTAGCTTGGACCACAGGAGCATACCACCACACCTGGATAATTTTAAATTTCTTCTGTAGAGATGGGGGTCTCCTTATATTATCTAGGCTGGTCTCAAACTCCTGCGCTCAAATGATCCTCCTGCCTCAGCCTCCCAAAGTGCTAGGATTACAGGCAGAGGTAATTGAGTTAACCTCTTACCTGAGGTTAACAGAAATTCGCCCATGTTTTTCTCTAGAACTTTAATGGTTTCATATTTTACATTTAGATCTCTAATCCATTTCAAGTTCATTCTTACATGTGATGTGATGTATGGTTCTAACTGTATCCTTTTCTAAGTGGAGATCCAGTTGTACCAGCATCATTTATTAAAAAACCCATCTTTGCTCTGGAATTTGAGATGCTGCTTCTATCATATGCTAAATTTCCATGTGAACTTAGGTCTATTGATGGACTTTCTATTATTTTCTACTAGTCTATATTTATATTCATGCACCAATATCATGCTTTTAATTTAAAGAAGTTTATGGTATGTTTTAATGTCCAGTGGAGCCAGTGACCACCATACTTTTTATTTTTCAGTGTTTTCCATCCACTCTTGCAGGCCTGTTTCTCCACATGAATTTTAGTATCAACTTACCTGAACACCCCAAAAAAAGACTTGTTGGAATTTTTATTGGTATTGCACCATGTTTCTCCCATAACCTAGAAAGAACTGATATCTTTATGACATTGAGTCATCTTGTTCAACAATTGGAGCTATCTTTCCCACTTCTTAAAGCCTACTTTTGTGTCTTGCAAGAATGTTTTTAAAGTCCTTTTTGTAAAATTTAGATGTTTCTAACCAGAATAAGCTTAACAAAGTTTATACCAAAGTATTTAATATTTCTTATTGCTGTTATAAATGAAATTTTCTCTACCATTATGTCCTTTAACTGGTTATGATTTGTGTATATGATAGATATTGGGTTTTATATGTTAATTTTATTTTTATTTTTAGTATTTATGGGCACATAATAGTTGTACATATTTATGAGGTACATGTATTATTTTGATACAAGCATATAATATGTAATGATTAAGTCAGGACAATTGGGTATCTATCACCTCAAACATTTATCCTTTGTGTTGAGAAAATTCCAAATCTACTTCTCCAGTTATTTTGAAATATATAAAAAATAGTTACGCTATTGTACTACCAAATACTAGATCTTATTCTTACTATCTAATTGTATTTTTGTACCCACTAATCAACCCTTCTTTCCCCCCTCAACCATATGTTAATTTTATACCCTGTTACTTTACTGAATTTTTTGTTGTTTGAGATAGTTTTATCATTGATTTCTAAGGCTTTCCAAGGATAGTAGCTGTCATGGACTGAATTGTTTCCCCAAATTTCACATGTTGAAGCCCCAAGCCTCAGTACCTCAGAATGGGACTGTATTTGGAGATAAAGCCTTAGAGAAGTAAAGTTAAGATGAGGCCTTTAGAGTGGGCCCTAATCCAATCTGATGTGTGTCCTTATAATTAGAGGAAATTTGAACACACAAAATAGGCAACAAGGATGGTCCTGCACAGAGGAAAGACCACGTGAGCAAGAAGAGAGCCATCTGCAAGCCAAGGAGAGAGGTCTCAGGAGTAACCAACCCTGCTGACACCTCCATCTTGGACTTCCAGCCTTCAGAAATTCAAGAAAATAAATTTCTATCGTTTAAGCCACCCAGTCTGTGGTATTCTGTTATGGCAACCCTAGCAAACAAATACACTAACATATTGTCGACAAATTGGGGTAGCTTTTTTAAAAAACGCATTTTTATGCTTCTGAGTCAGGGGTCCCCAATCCCCGGGCCATGGAGCAGTACTGGTCTGTGGCCTGTTGGGAACCGGGCTGCACATCAAGAGGTGAGCCTGTGGCCTGTTAGGAACCGGGCTGCACATCAAGAGGTGAGCAGCAGGTGAGTGAGCATTACTGCATGAGCTCTGCCTCCTGTCAGATCAGCAGCGGCATTAGATTCTCATAGGAGCTCGAACCCTGTTGTAAACTGTGTATGCAAGGGATCTGGGTTGTATTCTCCTAATAAGAATCTAATGCCCAGTGAGACCACCCCCTTCACCCAGGGGAAAAATTGTCTTCCACAAAACCAGTCCCTGGTGCCAAAAAAGTTGGGGACTGCTGTTCCAAGTGATTTCTCTCATTTACTTTTATTAGGACACTAGCATAATATTGAATCATAGTGGAAATAGTCCTGATCTTTAAAAATGTACCTTTGGTGTTTTTGCAGGGGTTATGATTATGTGACCCAGAGCTGGAGGAATAAAATAAGTATAGCTAATATTTATTGAACAATTGTAATTTCCTTCTCTGTCTTCACAGAGCATCCCAGCAAACACCCACCTCATTTCATCCCAAATGAGAGAAAAGCAGCTACATGTCTGACTTGAGTTTTGGATGGTAATAGTCCCAGTCATTTTAAATCAATCAAGATTGTCTTTGTACCCCATCACAAAACTACGCCCCAGTTTTTCTTCTTAGGCAAATCCATAGGAGATGACCCACTAGGTAAAATCTCTGGGAACTCCAGACCATCTACCTTGGCAAAGTTTTATGGTACTGTCCAATAAAAATGCAACATGAGCCACATTTGTAATTTAAAGTTTTTAAATTGTCACTTTGAGAACATTAAAAGAAAGTGGGTTAAATTAATTTAACAATATATTTTATTTAACCTAATCCATTTGTAATATTATCACTTCAACGTGTAATCAAATTTTACATTTTTTTCCACTCTTCAAAATCTGCTGTATGTATAAAACATACAGCAGATCTCAATTTAGACTGCACAATTCAAGTGCTCAATAGCTACACGTGGCTGGTAGCTACTGTGTTGGGTAGCACAGGTTTAGGAGAATCAGTATTCCTATTTCTCCAAGGAAAAATGAAATTATATTTATTGAGTACCAAGGCACCATAGTTGTTTTAATATACACGATCTCATTTAATCTTCATTACAATGCTATACAGCTGGTATGATCACCCACATTTTACACATAAGGACGCTGAAGATCAGAGATATTAACTAACTTCCCCAAGCTCACACAGTCATTTGATTTCAAAATTAATGCTAAGAACTATCTAACCACCTGGGAAAGACTGACTGAGCCTGCAGGCAGAGTAGGGAGAATGCAGCCAGAAATCACTCCATACTCACAGGAAAGAGAAGAAACAGCAATTATAACTGACTAAGAGCACAGTTTCCTCTGCTCAGAAGGTGGTTTACAAAGACGTCTAGTCCCTCCCCAGCACTTGCTGTCTGCACGCAAATTGCATACTTGACTATATCCTGTTTCACATTGCTCTCTCAATAAAAATGAGGTACCTCAACAAGACCTTCATTGTCTCAAAAGCAGGGAAGTAAATTTCTATTTCTCTCCTTGTGTCCTCTACTTAGTAGAGATTGTGGGCATGATAGGTGCTCATGACTAATTGATAAAACAATAGGAAGTTTCTGTGTCTGATCCTGAATTTTACCCCATGGGTAATCTTTAGAAACAAAAAGGTATTTCCTATTTGCCTTTCTAAAGTTTTAGTCCCTGTTGCTCCAGTTCCAGGCAGTCAGTCTTGGTGTGGAGACAGCTTTCTTTGTCCCTAACATGAGCAAGACTTCCTGGTGGGAACTGGTGAATTGATTATATCTTGCACCTTGCACATGTATCTCTTCCTGGAGTTGAGCCAAAAGGCCAGAATGTAAACATTCAGAACCTCCCTTGTTTCACAATTTTTAAATTTTATACAGAGTCAGCTTTCTTGGTATCAAAGTTTACAGGAACCAGAGTCCACAGCCTGCTGGTAAATGGGCAATCGGGAGAGCCCATCAGCCACTTGGGAACAGCCAGGCATAAATTTTCTCCTGGCCACTGCCTCCACCGTGGCTATAGCTGCGTCCAGCACACATAGTAGTGCTTAAACAAATATCTGCTGGAGAGCAGATGGATGGAAGGATGGATGGATGGATGGATGGATGGATAGATGGATGGATGGATGGATGTTTACATTAATGATAGGCCAAGAAATGGTTGGAAGAATGGATGGAAGGATGGATGAAAAGATGGACAGATAGGCCAGGCACGGTGGCTCATACCTGTAATCCCAGAACTTTGAGAAGCCGAGGCAGGCAGATCACGAGGTCAGGATTTCGAGACAAGCCTGACCAATAGTGAAACCCCATCTCTACTAAAAATAGAAAAATTAGCCAGGGATGGTGGCATGTACCTGTAATCCCAGCTACTCAGGAGGCTGAGACAGGAGAGTCACTTGAACCTGGGAGGCAGAGGTTGTGGTGAGCTGAGATAGCACCACTGCACTCCAGCCTGGGTTACAGAGCAAGACTCCGTCTCAAAAAAAAAAAAAAAAAAGAAAAAAGAAAAGATGGAAGGATGGATGGATAGATACATTAATGATAGGCCAACAAATGGATGGAAGAATGGATGGAAGGATGGATGAAAAGATGGAAGGATGGAAGGATGGATAGATGGATGTTTGGATGGATGGATGGATAAATAGATGCATGATTCCTGCTTAGTGTGTCTGAAGTGGGAATCTGTAATCTGACCATTTTTCCAATTCCTATGGTAACTCTGATGATTGGTCAAGGATGGAGCAGCTCTCAGTCCTGTCCCCTGGCCCTGCAACTTCTGGACCTTTTACTTTGTGACCAGGAAGGGAATCAAAATCTCCCTTCTTACTCATTATCTGAAGAACCACAGCCTGTTTACTGAGAGGAGCTTTCTAGATTCTCCCATTCAGAGATGATAAGCTGTCAACTCTCAGTTTGAGCTTGCTTGGCCTGCAACTTTTTTTAAATCTGAATTAGCTGGCAACATTTAAAATTAGATGATTTTTCTAAAATCTGGATTTCTGAATTTTCTTGGGAATAAAAAGACAGAGAGAGAGAGAGAGAGAGAGAGAGAAGTCTTGGTAGAATTGGGTCATTATTCTTGCAAGGCACTGGAATCAAGACCCAAAGAGAAGAAGTCATTTGGATGGATTCAGGCTGTTAGCCAAGGGCAGACAATCCAGATCCCCCAGTGCCCAGAGATCCAGATTTCCCACATCTTTCCCTGCTGCATGGTAACTGTCAAAACAGGTCAAGAAGACTGAGATCTAAAATGTGTTCAAGGAAAATGAAGTAAGAAGTTGGCTAATTAAAGCATGGTCATCATCATCATTATTACCATCATTGTCACTTAAAAATTATAGAGCATGTATTATTTATAAAGCACCCTTTCATACAACAGAACAAGAGACACAACAAACACCTGACAAGGATATCAAGGAGAAAAAGCATTTAAGGATTATTTCAGAATGGGTGATAATATGAAGCAATATGCTACCACACCTCCTAAAATAACGCACATGCACTAAGCAAACAGATCATTTAGTAGAAAGAAGGGAACTTGATGTTTTCTCAAAATGGATAAAAATGTATCTTAGATATTATCTTGTTAGTTGATACATAGCAAAATAACAAACTAAACTCAATCAGCTCAAAACTTTTAGATCCAAAGGAAACAGGAGAGCTCGGCCATTTTCAAGTCATAGGCAATCTCCAAACTTTATTTTATGCCAGAAACTTATCAACCTTTTGTAATGCACAATCAAATCTTTGTTGTGAATTGCATCCCACTTCTCCCCACTGTCCCTTTCCTGCTCTTCCTTCCTCCCCAATCCTCACTTCTGAATCAAACTCTTGATCCATGAGTTCTCATGAGATCTGATGGTTTTATAAGGGGCTATTCCCCCTTCTCCTTCCTGCCACCTTGTGAGGAAGGTACTTGCTTACCCCTTGCCTTCTGCCATGACTGTAAGTTCCCTGAGGCCTCCCCAGCCATGTTGAACTGTGAGTCAATTAAACCTCTTTCCTTTATAAATTACCCAGTCTTGGGCAGTTCTTTATAGCAGTTATGAAAATGGACTAATATACTCACTAATGTTGAAATGTATGTGACTCACACTAGCATTCAGGGTCACAACTTCCAAAGGGGTTTAAGCTTTAATCGAGTTAAGAATTGCATTTGTAAGTGAACATTTCCAAAGTGTATCAAGGCTCACAGGACACCCATACTGGGGGGTATATTTTTCCCTATGTCCCTGAAATCACTCCCACTCAACCCACATCCTTCTCTGCAGTCACCAGTCTCCCAGCAGGAGCCATACCAGCCAAGACCTGAGATAAACCGTGTCCCAGTGTCCTGCCCTGCAGGCCAATGGGCCCTGGTCAGAACTTTTAACCTACTTCCCCCAGTGCCCAGGGATTTCAATTCCAATGGGACAGCCCTGGTCCACGTTGTTAAGTTTGACAACAAACCTTTGACTTACAGGATGGCTCTTGGCGGGAGCTGACAGGCCTTATCTCTGCCTGTGGCTAAGTTATCTCATGATAGCAAAACAGCAAAATGAGCCGAGGCTGCCAGCCCACCCAGTTTGCTGACACTTACTCTTTTCAAAGTATTTCTCCATCAGTTCCTCACTCCCACCGATAGCCCCTATGATAAGCATCATAAACCTGAGTTTCCAGAGAAAAACACATGGTCCAGAAAGTGATCAGTCTTGATCACACAGCCCAGCCGCTGTGGACTCTGGCAGGCTATCTGAGTCAGCCTCAGGCTCCCTGCTTTGCAGCCTGTCTGCTCTGTGGAACAATTCCAAATGATAGCCACACACATCTGGAAAGTCTCAAGCCGGTCAGTAGCCCAAGAATTTGCCCAGCTGGTTTGTGGAGGTCACCTCCGCCTCGGATGTGGTTGGTGAGCCTCTGCACAAAGGTACGCGCTTCAGAAATGGACAGTTGGAAGCCGGGTGTGGTGGCTCATGCCTGTAATCCCAGCACTTTGGGAGGCTGAGGCGGGCGGATCGCCCGAAGTCAGGAGTTTGAGACCAGCCTGACCAATATGGCCTCCCAAAGTGCTGGAATTACAGGCATGAGCCACTGCATCCAGCCATCTTCCACTCACTTCTAAATGAGCATTTATCAATAAATAGGCAGCAACTGCAGCAGCTGAGAACAGAAAGAGGAATTGCATTCTGAATAACTGAGGCTTCATTTCAACAGACAGGACTTGCATTCCATATAACTGAATAAACCCTTTTAAAAATATGATTTTAATTTAATAATTTTTAAAATTTATTTTTAAATGTTTTACCTGTCACTGACTTGAAGCTCATAATTTAACAAATTTTAATGCACATTGTCCTAAAGTACAGTGATACTTCTCTGCAGATAGGATTTTATAGAAAGATGCGGGATCTTGCACGAGGAAATACAACACCTGTTATCTCTGTGATCTTGTGCATCTCTGCCTCTGCAAACCAGCAATTGGATGATCTGAACCTCATAGCTTGTGAAGAGAAGGAAATGAGGCAATGTGTAGAGAAGCTCCTCACACACTGTAAAGTACTATGTACATATTGTCATCCTATTGTTCTCTGGACAGGATCAACACAGAAAACAATCTTTTCCTAGTAATTCAAGACCAAGCATCAGCCACCACAGTGTCCTTTAATTACAGCTGCAAAAGACATATGAATACCGTCCTGGGTAATAGCAGGAATGCCCTGACCCCCACCCCACCCACCCCCAGAGATGCAGTGGGTCCGTGGGTTGGGGTGCCACCCAAGGATCTGTCCCCCTAAAACATCCCTGGGTGATTCTGATGTTTCATAGCAACTGCACTTATGCATCAAACACTAGCTCTCCCCTTTCCCAGGTGAGGGACAGCATGGGTAACTGTTTATCCCCCTTCGCTCTGAATCTGTGGAATCATTATATTTTCTGTTCCATTTTCACCTAGTATCCCCTACTTGGCCTTGGGACTGTTTGCTGCTTGCCATATGAGCAGCTGCCTAACTGCTGCTTCTGAAGATGACCACGGCTGCTCTCACCCCTCAGTGCCCCACCCCTGCCCCACTCTCTTCTTTTCCAGGTCCTGCAGCTTCTCCTTTGCCCCATGGACTTTGTAAGAGAAGACTGGCCTTTGGTAGATCTTGTCAACACACCCCAAGACCCCAGTGCCCTGGGCTTCTATCTGCTGAGCAACCCCATCCCAGACTGGGCCAGTCTGCTTCAACAGCATCTCCTTCTAGTACATGGGGAGGCGAGGGGTTGTTTGCTGGCTTGGTTGTTTTTTTCCTGGAAGGCTTTGACACAAACAGTTCATGTGACTGAATATCTGAGAGACCAAGAGGAAAGAACCGATTGGCATTTGTAGGGGGTCATCGAGGGGGAATTCTTTGGAGCAGGGAGAATCAGAGTAGGTTTCCACAGACATTGCTGGAGTGTTTGGCCTAACAAAGCTGGTCCCGCTTCTCCAGGAAAAATGCAAAATGACTCGCAGATGATGTTGCAAATACTTCACTAATTCATGCTAAGAGCAGAAGGGGGAGTATACATACAAATCCAAATTTCATCTCTTCCATAACACCTATCTTCATCCTTTTGAGTTTTGCAAACACTAACAGCCCAAGGGGAATTGAGGCTCATTGTTAAAGGAAAAGCTGATCCCAGAGAGCAAATGAGCAAAGGATTCTGAGACCAGACAGAAGGTTTCCTCAATGCTCTCTTGCCTGCTCCATGTTTCTCTGGCCCCTCTCAGCATTGCAGCCCATGTTGCTGGTGGCTTCACTGTGACCATCTCACAGCAAGACTGGCTTGGGATACTTTTAGTCCTGCAGATTAGGTCAGGTATGGATTCATAGGACATGTGAACATACAGTCTCTTTGTTTTCATATGGACTAGTTTGCTAGGGTTTCCATAACAGAGAACCACAAAGTGTGGAACTTAAACAGCAGAAATTGATTCTCTCACAGTTCTGGATGCCAGAAGTTCAAAACCAAGGTGTCGGCAGGGTTGTTTCCTTCTGCAACTGTGAGAGAGAATCTGTTCTGGGCCTCTGTCCTGGCTTCTGGTGGCCTGGCAATTTTTGGTGTTCCCTGGCTTGTAGAAGGATCACCCCCATCTCTGCTTTCATCTTCACATGCCTTCTCCCCATATACGGGTCTGTGTTTAAATTTCCCCTTTTTATAAGGCCATGAGTCATATTGGGTGAAAGGTCCACCCTACTGCAATACGACCTCATCATAACATAATGACTTATGTCTGCAATGATCTCCAAACACGGTCACATTTTGAGGTACCAAGGGTTAGGACTTCCACATATGAATTTTGGGAGGATACAATTAAATTCATAACACTATGTAACTGATCTGGTCCTCTTTCTGGACTCCCACTTGCTGAATAGCATGTGGTGGGGAGGGGCAGGGAGATACAAGGTATAGCCAGTGTAATGGTTAATTTTACGTGTTGACTTGGATGGGCCACGGGGTGCCCAAATTAAGCATTATTCTGGGGGGGCCAGTGAGAGTGATTCCAGGTGAGGTTAGCATTGAATCAGTGGATGCAGTAAAGTAGATTATCCTCCCAATGTGGTTGAGTATATCATTCAGGCCACTGAGGTCTGAATAGAACAAATGGTAGAAGGGGGAATTTTCCCCTTTTATTCCTGCCTCACTGGTTGGGCCGGGGCATCATCTCATCCTCTCCTGCCCTCAGTCTGGGATTTACATCAGCTCCCCTGGTTCTAGAGGCTTCAGACTCATCCTGACTTACACCTCTGGCTTTTCTGGGTCTCCAGCTTGCAGATGGCACGTCCATTGTGGGACTTCTTAGCCTCTACAGTTGTGTGAGCTAGTTCTTCACTATATATAATAAATATTTCTAGATCTAGATATTACATACACACACACACACACACACACACACACACACACACACACAGATGTTCCTCAACTTAGGATAGGGTTACATTCCAATAAATCCATAGGGAAGTTGAAAAATCATAAATCCAACCATTGTAAATCAGGGACTGTCTGTGTAAGTCTTTTATTGGTTCTGTTTCTTGGGAAAACCCTGACTAAAACACCCAGTCCAACAAAATAATTTCAACAGGCTCTCCAGAAAATGTTTACCTCTCCAGGAAAAAGAAAATGATCATATCTCAGACCCCTCCCCTTCCTCTCCCACGTTCCTAAGATGACTGAAGGGTTTACAGCAGAGGAGGTGGCTTAATATGCCTGTGGTTGCCAGAAGAGTCGAATCTTCCAGCATGCTGTCCTAAGCCACTCTGCCTTCAAGGCAATGTCCCTCCTCTTGCGAGTTGCTGCTTGTCCTGCTGTCTTTTGAAGCTTAGGTCAACAGCTAGTGGAGTCAGGACCCATCTCCTCGGTGTCTAGGGCCCAGGCCGTCCACCCTAGCCTTGTCCTCTCAGGTTGCTCTTCCTGGAACTGAGGTCAGGCTGCAGTGGGCGTTTGGTCCTTGACCCAGGTGTTCTACCCAGTTGCCCAAAGCTACAGGATCACCTGTCCACTCTGTTCTCCACATGAACTGGTTTTCAAAAATGACCTCTTTTATTTTTAAAGGGCACTGAAAACCTTTGTCATCAAGGGCCTGCCCAGCCATATTCTAGCAGGGGCTACATCAGTCCCTGGAGGTTACCAAGGGCTGGAAATGGCCTGTGCTTTGTTAGGGGGAACTGAAGTGGCCTGTGTCTTCAATTTTCCTTTTTCTTTCAGTATTGAGATGCCTTTTGCCCTCTGCCACCTCCTTTTATCTTCTTTGACAGGCTCCAAGTTCCAAACCGAACTGAACTAAGAGAAAAGATAGACATCTTCCTTATTGCTCTTGTGGCTGAGCCAGAGGCCACTGTCAGTTGCCCTGGGAACAGCCAGTGAGGCGGAAGGGAGGCCAGATGGTTTCTAGTCCTCAGGGTTCCTCCCTCACTTTGCGTCTGCTGTTGCCCCTGGTGGGGAAGTAACTATGAAGGCCTGACATGTGCCAAACCAAAGATCTCACAGTATCAACAAGAAAACTGAAACATCATGTGTGCATGCGCCCTGAGGCACTAATGTAGCCCTCATTCAACTTCAAAGGAAGATTGAGACATTAATTAATTACTCAAGCATCAAACAATGTGAATGAAAACAGAAGCAGGAAGGAAAGAGGTGTGTTCATTCACTCTCGTCTCTCTCAACGTGGCTTTTTATCCCCATCCCATTACCAGCCCACCAAACTATTTCCTCAATTGAACTTTAATAGGACCAAATCGCATGTCCACATCTCATTCTTCTTTTTCCTTGAGTTCTGTGCCATACGGAACACTCTTCAAGACAATCATACCGGCTAACATTTATCCTGTGCTTGTGACGCCAGGCAGCCTTCTAAGGTCTTTACACTTTTTATCGCAATTCATCATTTTAAAAAACCCTATGAGAGAGGCACTATTATGAGCCGTAATTTCTAAAGAAGGAAATGGAGGCACAGAGAGTCTGGGTAAGTTGCCCAAGGGCACACAGGATGTGGTGGAGCCAAGAATTTCACCCGGGCCTTCATTTACAGAGCTCGTGTTCTCCTTGACCAGGTCCTAGCAAGAGGGAAAGGTGTTTAGGTCTTTGATGTAGCCCCAGCCTCCTGAGTAGCTGGGACTACAAGTGTGTGCCACAATGCCCAGATAATTTTTTTTTTTTTTTTTCAGTAGAGATGAGATCTCGCTGTGTTGCCCAGGCTGGTCCCAAATTCCTGAGTTCAAGCGATCTTCCTGCCTCAAAGTGTTTGGATTACAGGCTTGAGCCACCACACATGGCTCTGAGTCTTTTTTAAAGAGGTTCGTGGTGGGTCTTGGTTCACTTCATGGTGGGATGAAACTATATGACTCACATGACCTTGTCCTCCCTCTGGTTAAAAAAAAATGTCTTCATCCCATGGCCCTGGATGTCCTTTCCCTGTCTGTATAATTCACTGGGACTTTAGTTAGAGTTTCATTTGTCTAGCATGGAGTTGGTGCTTTGGAAGCCACTACAGGCAACGTCATGCCCTCTCCCCTGAGACCCATGCTCTCTGAAGTCCTAGCACACCTGACACCTGACCCAGGATGTCAGCATCCCTTACCTGGGTCAGGTGCCTCCTAGCCTCACCATGTCACCATGTTGCTGTGGGGACAACCCCTGGGGTGAGAGTTGAGAATCCCATCAGAGGCTACTCTCCTGTCCCCTCTCCAAGCCTTCCACAGCCATGGAGTCCTTCCATGAACGAAGAGTCTCAGCTTCTCACTTGTAGTTTGTGATGGTTAATTTTATGTGGCAGTTTGGCTGGGCCACAGTCCCCAGATATTTTGTCAAATGTTATTCTGGATATTTTCCTGAAGGGGTTATTTGAGATTAATATTTACATTGGTGGACTTTGAGTAAAGCAGATGACCCTCCATCATGTGCGTGGGCCTCATCCACTCAGCTGAAGGCCTTGAGAGAAGAAACACTGACCTTCCCTAAGTAAGAAGGAATTCTGCCAGCAGACTGCCTCTTGCCTGCCCATCATATTTTGGGCTCACCAAACCTCCTCATTTGTGTGAGCCAATTTCTCAAAATAAATTTCTTTCTTCTTTCTCTCTCTCTTCTCTTTTTTCTGTGTGTGTGTCCGTCTGTCTCTATACATAAATACATAGATATACAACTCTGATTAATGCATAGTTAACTCTTGTTTTCATGGAGGGCTCACCAGAGTATTGGTCTGGTGGATTTCCTAAAATATCAGCTGAACTCATAAACCCCCCAAAGACTCATGTTTTGCTCAGAGGCCTCTGATTCACGGCTTTAATTCAAAAGGACTGCTCTTGTTCCACATGAAGTTTCACTCACCCCAAATCCTAGTATTTCATATACTTTTTCTGTAGTCTTCAGGCCTCTGATAATTACAAAAAGTAGAATCTCCTTCATTCTTGGATCTCAAGTCAAACCTAGGTTAGTTGTAAAAGTGCAAAAGAGAACAAGTATTCTACAAATTTCCCCTTGGATCTTCAAGCCTCTGGGTTCCCAACTATACCATGTTCCCATGCCCACCCCTGCCCCCTCGCCGAGGAGGTAGATGGTATCATTCTGACTCTAGATTAGGAGATGCAGCTGATATATTCGAGGGTATGGCATCTCTGGAGTAGGATAAGCATGAGAACGTAAGCTTTGGTTTCCAGCCTTGAGCATCAAGCAATGCCAATGCCCGCTTCCCTAATTCTGATTTCAGCATATATTTCAGTTTATTACCACAATCTGTCTTATTTATCCAATCAACTATTCCTGGGAGGAGCAAGTCCCCAGATGCCAAAGCATCAAAATAAAGAAAAGATGTGGTTAATACAGGAGGCTTCTGCCACAGCATCTCAACAGAAATCCTGCCCAGTAAAGAGCAAATGTTCCAGAAATATCACTCCACCTTTATACAAATGCACTTCTTTTCTGAAATATGCACCTCTTTTGATGCCCTGATGGTTTGATATCAGTCAGTTAGATTCCTTGGTTGACACTTCCTTGGCCCCAGGAAAAAAAATGACTTTGCATCAGAAGTAATATTTCAGAACAAGGTAGAAAGAGCACTGGGCAAGAAGTCCAGTGGGATCTACTCCTTCTTCACTCACTCGCTGGGTGTGTGACCTTGGGCAAGTCACTTTCCCTCCCTTCAAGGGAGGATTGCTCCACTTACACCACTGTAAGTTTGGCCAAATGATCTCTAGGTCTGTGTTAGTCTATTGGGGCTGCACTATCAAAAATTCCATAGACCGGGTGGCTTATGAACAACTGAAATTTATTTCTCACAGTTCTGAGGGTGGGAAGTCCAATATCAAGGCACTGGCAGACTCAGTGTCTGGGGAGGGTCCACTTGCTGGTTCACAAACACCATCTTTTTGCTGCGTCCTTACATAGATAGGTGGAAGGGGCAAATGAACTCTCTGGGGCCTGTTTCACAAGGGCGCTAATCCCATCTGTGAGGCCCCACCCTCTTGACTAATCATCTCCCAATGGTCCCACTTTAAAATACCCTGCCATTGGGGGTTAGGGTTCAATATATGAATTTTGAGGGGACATCAACATTCAGTCTATAGCAAGACTTTATTCAGTTCTGGCCTCCCGTGACCACTACTCCTATGAAACTGGTACAGCCTAGTTACACAGGACTTTCTCCCATGGCATGCCCACATTGCTGATGACTTTAACTCACTCTACAGCTATCACATCTTTATAAAGCTCCTTAGTAAGCCAAAATTGTCTAATTTTGCCAAATGCAATTCATAGGTTTAGTTTAATAAAACAAATGTGTTAACGTATCTTAGAGCTCTTCACTTTCCTTTGAGGTAATATTTTCTAAAACAGTATATCTTAAAATTATATTAACATTTGGAATTCTCTATTTTAGAAAGTTTTTTAAAAAATTCATTAATACTTGCTACTAGACTAGAAGGACATGAAGTTTTGAGAAGGAAGCCACAGAAATTGATTAATGCTCAGGTCATTGATTGAGTAGTTTGTTCTAAGGAGCGATGTCTTCTCATAGAACAGAGGCCATCATTTCTATTCTTATTAATAACATTTGATGTTAGAAGATGCTTCATCATATACAGAACACCACTGCTTACCTGTGTCATTTAATCAATGCAACAACACCGTGAGGGAGGCGTTGTTACCTGTAGTGTACAAATGAGGAGACTGAGGTTCATGAAGCTTAAGAGACTTCTCCAGATTGCTCAAGAAGATTGCTGGCCAGGTGCGGTGGCTCATGCCTGTAATCCCAGCACTTTTGGAGGCCAAGTGGGCGGATCACCTGAGGTCAGGAGTTCGAGACCAGCCTGGCCAACGTGGTGAAAACCCATCTCTACTAAAAATACAAAAAATTAGCCAGATGTGATAGCAGGAGCCTGTAATCCCAGCTACTCGGGAGACTCAGGCAGGAGAATTGCTTGAACCTGGGAGGTGGAAGTTGCAGTGAGCCGAGATCATGCCATTCCACTCAAACCTGGGCAAGAGTGAGACTCCATCCCAAAAAAAAAAAAAAAGATTCTTTGGGTTCTAGAAGAGTGGAAGAAAAGCTGGACTCCAAATCCCTTGGTTATTTGATAAATACTGGCTGATAACGGTGAGGCAGTGGAGATCCTAAGATGACCTGTCTGACTCTTCAAATTATGAAGAATGGTGAATTGAAAAAGTTAGATGAAAATCAAATCCTTTTAAATGTTTCCCTAGGGAATTTGCCTTTAAAAACCTTGAAGTGACTCATTTCTTACTAGTAAAGATTAAAATTGTGAGGTGCATAATTATCTCCTTATTCATCTATTTTTAAAATCCAGATTGTTCCATGCCCACATGACCCAAGTGCACGGTCCATTAGCATCATGAAGAGAAACACCTGGGTTGTTGAAGCAAAAGCAGTGCCGTGAATCACAATGTCAGGTGACTTAGATACCTACTCACACCACTTTTCTAGTCTACACCTGCCTTTATTCAGGCTTGACAACTAACAAATACTTTAGGTTAGATTTGGACTCACGCTGGAGAGGGATCAGTCTTTCTGACCCATTCCTTAAGGCAGACGTGGGAAGAAAGAAGGAAAGGAATGGGATTTGACAATGGTGGGTCCTTTGTATCCATGACCTCTTGACCTCCACTGGCTGATAGTGTTTGAATGGAGTTACTCTTATCTTCCTCCCCATTCTTTTGTTTAAACCAAAAAATGGTCAGAAAATGTTGGGATGCATTGGCCTCCCTTCCCTTCTCGCCACTCCTAATTCAGTCTAAATGAAGCTTCAGATTCTGTTTGGAAGAGGAACAGATTTCCTTGGTGAAGAGCCAAATTCTTAATGAGAGACTCTGAGAATTCAGTCTGTTCACGTCTCCTGAGGATCCTGAGGCTGAGCACAGCTTTGGCTGCAGAGCACAATAGGTTCATCCCACATCCCAGCAGTTGTGTAAATACTAGCTCCCCAGCACAGTAACCTTGGGCGAGAGGCGGCTGGCTTCCCTGGCTCTGCCCAAGATAACAAGGACCAGAACACCAGCAGGGAAGGGAGATGAACAAAGCCAGCATGGGACCAAGGCTACCCAGAAAGAGGGATCCTACCACCTGCCCCCTCACCCGGAATGTGCCTGGTGACCTTCCCCCTCCTCCCTCCCCCCACCCACCCCTGCCACTTGCACATAGCTCAGGAAGCCTAGAGAGTGGGATGGAACAGCTGCCTATCTGGAGAGTTACTCAGACTCCCAGGGAAAGAGCAAAAGTCCCTGAAGTTTCCAGCATGGTAGAGAAGGAACAGGCTTTGTGGCGGGGAAAGGGAGTTTTTTTTTTTTTTTTTTTTTTTTGCTTTTTGTTTTTTTGTTTTTTTTAAAAAAAAAAAAAAAAGAGAGAGAGGATGGCCAGGTGTGGTGGCTCAGAACTTTGGGAGGCCGAGGCAGGAGCGTCACTTGAGCTCAGGAGTTTGAGACCAGGCTGGGCAACATAGTGAGACCCTGTCTGAAAAAAAAAGGAAAAGACAAAAAGAGGAAAAGGGGTTAGAAACAGAAGGGTTATCAAAAAAAGCTCTCTGAAAAAGACCAGAGAGCTTAACACAGTGACCAGGAGGAACGTGGTGCTCATCTAAAACGCCTTTCCTCTCAGAGCATGGACCAGCCCATGTCAGGGCAAGAAGGGATGCAGAACTCAGAATTCTTCTGCCCTAGACTGCCTGGAGGTTCTGGTATAAAGCTGGGGAGCTCTCCTGGGAAAAGTGCCTGTGAGCTCACTCATATGCATATCACGCACACACGTGTTCATGAATGAATTCAGGGCTTTCATAGACGTCTCAAAGCTCCTCTTTGGGATCCCCAAGATCTACAGCTCCCTAGCTTAAGAACTCCGCTTCCAGTCTACGAGTTCTCAACTGAGGGCAATTTTGCCTCTCCCCATCTCCCATCCAAGGGGGACATTTGGCAGTGTCTGAAGACATTTTTGGTTGTCCCAACAGAGAAAGAGGGGGCACGACAACAAGCATCTAGTGTGTAGAGGCCACAGGTGCCACTAATCATTTTATCATGCACAGGCCAGGCCCCCAGAGCACAGTTATTGACCCCAAATATCAACAGTACAGACGTTAAGAACCCTGCTTCTCTCCCAACACATCATCAAATCACAGAAATCTCAATAATCTGACCCAGATCACAGGTGTGGTTATTCGCAAGACCAGGACTCCCAGTCTTGATAGGAAATGATGATTGCTTATTTATTGAGAACTTATCATTTTCCAGACACTATTCCAAGTACTTCACATGAATGGATTCTCTTAATTCTCACAACTATCCTCTGAGATGAATGTGGTTATCCCCATTTCACAGATAAGAAAGTTGAGGCAAAGAGAAGCAAAGTCTCCCACCCAAGGTCAGATGGTCACAGCAGCGAGGCAGAGTGTGAAACCAGGCAGGCCGGCTCAAGAGTCCGTCTGGCCAGCAACTCTTACAGGGCTCTGCCGGGATTCTAGTTGCCACCCAGATTCCAAAAGGGCCAGCACAAACACAGCGTCCTCCTGGCTTTGCAATCTTAGTCCTCTAAAGCCTTTTTTTCTCATCCAGACCCCAGCTTTAGCTTCTTAGTGTTTTAGGCTTGGCAGTTTTCCTTCTTCTTCTGAGGATCTATTTCTCCGATTCCTAAGTGCATCTTACATTTCTATTGTCACTTACAGTTTTCAAAATATCATCCACTATTTCATCTGAGTGTCTAAACAAGCCTATAAAACAAACAGGACACTTCGCAGATAAGGAGAAGGAAGAACAAGGTCACTGGGGAATGAAAAGTCCAGAGCCAGCACCGGCAGATCCGAGGGACGCATATTCCAAAGCTTTTGTGTCCTTCCTCTGACCACTGCCACCAGTCCAGGTGGCTCTGCCTCCAGCTTGGAATGAGCTGGGAAGCCCAGACCCTCAGCCTGAGAGTGGAAGTGTCCTTCTAGCCTCTGCAACATGGGAATTCCTAATCACATGAATATTGTATTAAGCATTTTATTGAACTTCAATAGAAGCATAAATTTGTGTTAACAATGCATGACTTTATGTGAAATTTATGCACTTTATCTTTGCTAATGGGATGAAACAATCTAAAATTCCTACACGTCATCCTAGCTCCTGAATTGCTTAATCTGTCTCCCTTCCAGCTGCTTGCTATATTTTTCTGTTCAAGATGATGCTATGTTGTTGGTGGTGTTGCTGTTTCATTTTGGTTTTTCAAAAAATGAGCTGTGCTGGGCTGCCTGCCAGCTGGTGCCCCGACTCCATCCAGAAAACCAGGGGTGCTGAGCTGAGCAGCACCCCTCTGCGTAGCCTCTGCATATCCCCAGACTCCCAAACCAACAGGTCCAATCTACAATTTGCATCTTGTCTTGGCAGAAATCTCTTCTGCAAGAAATGGTTGCCAGTATCTGAATAAGACTGAGTCGTTTTAAGCAACATTCAGAACAAGATTGCAGAACAGAAAAAGAAGTTCCAATTTTCCTTGTCTTTCCCCCTGAGTCTTACAGGCTTTGCCTCTTGATTCTTTACAGCAAACAGAATTGCCTCTGGGTAAAGATAAAAGTTAATGGACTCTCAGTTTTCCTTAATCTAATTACAAATGTATGCATTGGCTCATCTTCTATCTCATATACGCATAGCATCTATTACATATTACTCCTGTGCCTCAACATGCTCTGATTTAAGGCAGATGAAGGGGTTATTTGCAAAGATAACTAATTCTGTTTGGTTTAATCATATAACTATATCTTTACTGTCTGTTATTTTTTTTCCTCTCAGGCTGGAGTGTAGTAGCTCACTGCAGCCTCAAACTCCTGGGCTTATGTCAGCTGACTATTCTAAATCAAGATGAGTCATTCCCAAGAGACATTTCAAATCATTTTGGAGAAGTAAGATACTCACACATGAAGCACTTGGATATTCATAAATAGGCCTCTAACCCATGAGTGGGTTAATTCATATAGGTCAGGATTGTGTCATATATAAGGGACAAAAAGTCCACTGTGGCTGAAGGAAAGGAGTCAGGGAAGCACAAGGACAGTGCCTGTCTCAGGGACAGCTAGGATGGGGGGCTCCCAAGATAGACCGAGAGAGACTCGCTGTCCTCTGGATTCTGCTTCCCAGTGCCAGCCCCCAGGTTTGCATTATTCTTCCTGCTGCAGAGAATTCTTCTAAATGGCAGTAGGAGGCAGGTCAAGGGCAAGACAAGACAAGACCGTTGAAGACCATGCAATGGACTGAATGTTATGTCCCCCCAAAATTCCTATGTAAAAATCCTAATCCCCAAGGTAAGGGTATCAGGGAGTGGGGACTTAGGGAGGTAATTAGGAACTGGCGGTGGAGCCTTCATGAATGGCATTAGTGTCCTCATAAATGAGGCCCAGGAGAGACCCTCTTGCCCCTTCCACCATGTGAGGACATAGCAAAAACTCACCACCTATGTCTTAGTCTGTTTTCTGAATTGGGAAATTTATAAAGAAAAAGAATGTATTTCTTACAGTTATGGAGTCTGAGAAGTCCAAGGAGGAGGGGGGTCACCTCTGGTGAGCACCTTCTTGCTGGTGGGAACTCTGAAGAATCTCAAGGCAATATGGGCTATCATATGGCAAGGGGACCAAGCGTGCAAACCCACTTCCTCAGGTCTCTCTTCCTAGTCTCATAAAGCCACCAGTTCCCCTCCCATGCTAACCCATTAATCCATTCATCCACAAATGGATTAATCCATTCATGCATAAATGGTTTAACCCATTCATGAGAGCAGAGCCCTTCACTTACCTCTTAAAAGCCCTGCCTTTCAGTACTGCCACATTAGGGATTAAGTTTCAACATGAGTTTTGGAGGGGACATCCAAACTGTAGCAAGCTATGAGCCAGAAAGCAGGTGGTCACCAGATACCAAATCTGCTGCCACCTTGATCTTGAACTTCCCAGTCTGCAGAACTAGGAGAAATAACTGTCTGTTGTTTTTAAGCCTCCCAGTCTAAGGCATTTTGTTATAGCAGCCTGAACAGACTGAGAAGCTCATATCACCCCTGCTCAGCAACCTCCACCAGAAGGAAAGGGTCATTCTCATTGCCTCCCTATGTCAAAATCTCAAGGTAGAATGACAGCTGACCAAACCCTGGTCATGGATTGCAGGGACCAATCATCGTGTAGGTGGGGGGTGGGGCTACTGTGATTGGCCAAGCCCGGGTCACACGTCCATCCCTGGGACCCTGAAGTGGAGTCATGTCATGGCAGCCCCAGCAAGGTCACAAGTCTGGAGTTAAAGAGTTGCACTTCCCCAGAGGAAGGGGGGTGGGCGGTATTATTGCCAGAAGAAGGGGAAAGGGCCATTGGACAGGCCAAAAACAACAGATGTCCACTATAATTATGTTCCAAGAGTTCCTCTGAAAGTGGTTGTTTGGAACTAAATTACATTTCCCAATGAAAACAATTGTATAACAATGCCTTATATTTGCGTGGCGTTTTATGAGGCACTTCCTTACCCATTATGTTATTTGACCCCTCGGTTGCCCTTCCAGGTAGAAAGGATAGGTAGTTCCCTTCTGCCACATTGAGCCAGCCCTTAAAATGCTCCAGCTGAGGGCCCCCGCTCTGTGCCAGCTCCCGGAAGCCCTGAGGTTCTGGGCAGGGAGGCAGCTTCGGTGGAAGCACTTCCAGGACAGGGGCAGGTGTTGTGGGGAGCTGGCTGCTCCTGCCAGGCCTGAATGCTTCTGCTCCCTTCTCGCCTGACTGTGGCCTGGGCCCCTTGGATGGAGTCTCCAGGCTGTTCCAGGGCTGTGTAAAATGCTGGTTGGAGTAGAAGTAGAGGGTGGAACAAGAAAGGGGCAGTGGGGAGCCCACACTGCATCCAGGGCAAGGGGCGGAGCTGAGCTGAGCTGAGCAGCACTGCAAGTGGCTGGAAATAGGAAATGGGAGGAAGCAGTGGGGCGGGGGCACTTTAAAGGCAGAAATATTTTATTTTAATTTATCCACTGCATGATACTGCAATAAAACTCTCCTCATATAAATCCCTGAATCACCAGTTAAACTGTCCAGGACAAGACACTCAGCTTTCCTGAGGAGGTAGGGTGGGTGCTGAGGGATCACAGGGAAGGGACAGAGGGAAGGAAGATTTGGAGAGCTCTGGAGAAGCAGGAAATTGGAACCAGAGATGCCTGAAGGACACATAAACTCCAGGGATGAGCAGGAATTGTGGGAAGACATTGGACACCCCAGGATGGGAGGAGAGGTGTTCTGGGCACAGGGCTGGGGACCTCTGTTCAGTAGGATGGCAGTCCCCGCCCCAGCCTCAGTGCTCTGTGACCTGAGCCCCAGCACCAAGTGCTGACCCACACCCAGGCCCTAGAGGTGGTGGCCAGGGATAGAGAAGGCTAAAGAGGAAGACAAGTGGTAGGAATATGAAGGGAGAGGCCCTCTTCCTCAGGGATTATGGATAGACACCGGATCATTCTCAGGGGAGGAGTGCAGACCAGGCAGGAGCCTCAGGGGTTGTCTTCCATAAAAAAGTTAAAAGTAATCAACAAAAGCGAGAAGAAAAGAAGACACTTCCCACATCACTTTTCTCAGAAACTTCCAGTCATTCCCTAGGGCCTAGGGCACTAAAGGCCTTTGAAATCTGTAGAACGTTTGACCTAGTAATTCTGCTTCTATAAATTTATTAAGAAATAATCCAAGGTACATATAAATATGTACATACAAGAATGCCATCGAGCCTTCACATATCCTGAAAAATTTAAAATAATCAGATAACCATTAATAAAGAATTGATTAAGTACATTACAGTCTTCCCTCAGTATTCACAGAGAGATTTGTTCCAGGATCCCTGAGGATACCAAAATCTGGGATGTTCAAGTCCCTAATATAAAATGGCATAGTATTTGCATATGACCTACACACATCCTCCCCTAGACTCTAAACCATCTCTAGATTGCTTATAATATCTAATACAATGTAAATGCTATAAAGATAGTTGCTATACTATATTGTTTTTTAATTTATATTATTTTTATTGTTGTATTGTTATTTTTACTTTTTCAAATACTTTTGATCCAAGTTTAGTTTAATCCTCAGATGCAGAACCCACAGACACGAAGGGCTGGCTATAAAGATGAATTACTGTGCGTCCATTAAAAATCAGGTTTCAAAAGATGGCTTCATGAACAAATGCTCATAACATATTAATGATATTTTTAAAACAAGTTATAAAGCAGCATGCAACATATGACTATGAAGACTGTGACCAAAAGTTACTGGAGGGAAATATATCAAAGGCATTGCATTCTCTAGGTGATATGCTGACTCATGATTCCTTTTGGCTTTGTTCTTTTCTATATTTTCCAACATTTCTATAATTAGCAAGTATTACCTTGTAGAAAAAAGTAAAGGTACAGTTGTTTATTGATTATCCATTTTAAAAGAGTTCTCTACTGCCTACTGGAACAATTTCAGCTCTTTACCTTGGCATGCAAGACCCTTCACAATGTGTCACGTTCCCCATCTCCTGCCCTCTTCTCTCCTCAGGCCAACCCCTTCCTGGCCCCTACACAGGTTGTCCCACATCCCATCCCCAGCCTCTCTCACCTTCTTTTCTGCCTATTCAAATCCCAACAGCGTTTGCAGTCACACCTCCCCAAAGCACCTCCGGGCCTTACGTATTTGAACTGGACCAGAAACAAGCACCTGGGCTTGACTGGCTGTGTAGCTTCTCCAGGTGCTCTCAGAACATCAAGGGCAAAGAAAACCTCACTTTTGCTACAAGCCCTCCCCTTGGGAGCTTACGGCAGCCTCCCACATGCCTGCGCACTCTTTTCTTCCTCCTTACTGTCATGCTTGCATAAAGGGGAGTGGGTGCTCACCAATGCAGGGAGGCCACTCCTGTTGCCACCAGACTGTCGACCAACATTGAGAATCCAAGTCAGCTCAATTCAATGGTCAAAATTTCAACATTTGGAAACCACTTCTGACCCTAAGGGCAAAGGAGAAAGATACAACCACTTCATTCATCCATTCATTTACCCCTTATTACATTTATTCATTTTTTGGTTTAGTTATTCACTTGGATGATAATTTAAGCTGCAAATACTTGAGTATCTACAAGCACATTCCCAGGTGTTGGGACTATTCAGATGTACCGGCAGTGTCTGCTGCCTTCATGAGACACTTGCTGCATGGCGGGAGGCAGACAAACGCAACCACAGGGCAGTAAAAGGCAAGACAAGCCGGGCCCACTCCCAGAACACACACGTGCACAGGGACCTGCAGGCACACAAACACACATGCATTTCGAGAGCAGAGCATGGAGTTTGGCCCATAGCAAGCTAGATGGATGGGGTGGCAGGGCAGCCGTGAATTGTTTTTTCTCTCAATACTTCCAATACCAAATATATGGGAGTTTTTTTTCCCATCTCAGCCAATTCTCCAACTCTCTGACACCAAATGAGTATTCTAGAACTCAGTTCAATTCTGCCACTAACTACTAGAGTTAGCATAGACCCTCCAGGGTAAAGGTTCAGTCCTATCAACTCCCCACTTCACATGGGGACTCTTGAAAGTCTCAGGTTGCCGCATGTTCTTTGGACCCACTGGCTATAAATGGGGGTACCCACGACCCCTCCTCAGGTCTGAGAACTTGCTAGAACAGTTCACAGAACAGTCCACATGAAAACACATCATTACATTTACTATTTATTATAAAGGAAACAACTCAAGAACAGTTGTTCTTTAGAACAACTCAAGAAGTTGCTCTTCTCAGAAATGGAGGAGACGCACAGGGCAAGGTATGGGAGAAGCGCCGTGGGGCTTCCATGCCCTCTCCAGGTGCACGGCCCTCCCAGCAGCTCCATGTAGTCACCAACCTGAAAGCTCTCTGAACCCCATCCTTTAGGGGGTTTATGGAAGTTTCTTTCTGCAGGCATGATTAACGAAATCATTTGGTCTTTGGTGATTAAGTTTATCTCCAGCTTCTCTCCCCTCCCTCGAGGTCGGGGGTGTGGCTGAAAGTTCCACCCTTTAATCATGCCTTGGTCCTCTGTCAACTGCACTTCTTGAACTCTCTAGCTATCAGGAGTGGCCTCATCAGAACAAAAGACTTCCTATCACCCAAGAAATTCCAAGGGATTTAGGAGATATGTGCCAGGAACTGGGTGGTGGGGGAGACCAATATTTACTTTTCATATCACAGGGGGCTTTTAAATAAATGATTGCCTCTTGTTCAACCCCACACAAGAAAGGAGAGAAGACATTTTATTTTTTGAGATGGAATTTCGCTTTGTCGCCCAGGCTGGAGTGCAGTTGCATGATCTTGGCTTACTGCAACCTCCACCTCCCGGGTTCAAGTGATTCTCCTGCCTCAGCCTCCTGAGTAGCTGGAATTACAGGTACACGCCACCACACCTGGCTAATTTTTGTATTTTTAGTAGAGATGGGGTTTCACCATATTGTTCAGGTATGGTCTCAAACTCCTGACCTAGTAATCTGCCCCCCTCGACCTCCCAAAGTGCTGGAATTACAGGCGTGAGCTACTAAGCCTGGCGAGAAGATATTTTAACATGGCAACAGTCATTAGGCTCAGAGCTTGTTTCTCAGCAGTGGAAAGTTCTGTATAGACATTTGTAAAGGCATAGAAATAAAGGAAAGTAGTTCAGTGCGGCTGGAGCTCAGCCTCCAGGCTGGGTTTATGGGACAGGTAAGGCTGGAGGGGTAGGCACACCCAGGTCAAGAAGAATGTTTTACACCATACACAGAAGAACTTCATCCTGAGAACAATGGTGTCCACTGAAAGGCTGATATGAGTGGATTTATCACTAAGAATGATGCCTCTGCCTAAAAGAAGAAAGGATGGGGAGAAAGAAGTAGAGGAAACGTAGGGGCAGTATGTTTTGTGGATGGTTGGAAGGTTGCCACGAAGAGAGGTGACGGCCTAGACTAGGGCAGTGCCTGAGGAAATGGTGAGACATAGAATAATTGGAAGCATATTTGCATAACTTGGTTTCTAACACCATTCTCAATAAAAGGAACCAAGGCTCCTTAGAAACATTAGGGGCATTCCTGCCTCCTGGGGCAGGAAATGAAGCCTGGTGCATCTTGTAGTGCCAGAAAGGAAGGAAGTGCTACAAATACAAATATACACACACACACACACACACACACACACACACGGATGGGAATACGGCCAAGGAGCATGGGAGCCAATCGAAAGAGCTTCCAATGACCAAAGCTGGAACAATTTGAACAACAAAATAAAGTAGGATTGGATTATAATGCAAAGTATAAAATAAATATCCAGGAATCCATGCTAATATAAATAAATGATTGCCAAGTTAATAAATGAGAGAGAAGAAATAAATTTCCTGTGCAGAAGAATTCCAAATAAATTATGTAGATTCCCAATCCTCATAATTCCCACTCCTTAAGTGTGACTTCCTTCCAAACAATACAGAATGGAAAAGTGGAAAAACCCAGTAACTTTACAGTGGAGAAACCTGACAAAGTCCATCTCCGCCAGGTGATCAAGGTCAACATCAACAGTGATAAATTGTATCATTAGTATGTGCCCTTGATAGCATGTGATGAAGCCTATTCAAAGAGGTAAGATTTCATTCATTCATAACGTTTAATGTATATAAGCTATTCATTCATGTGAAAAATATTGAGAGCCTTTGTACCAGGCACTGGTCTAAATGCTGAGGATTCATCTACTGGAGGGAGACAGACAATAAACAAGGAAATAGACAGCACTGCAGGTATAAGTGTTGTGAAGAAAAGAAAAGCAGGATAAGAATGTCAGGAGGGTAGGGAAGTTATTTAAAAGGGGTAGGCTGTGAGGCCTCTCTGATAAGAAACATTAGAGCAGGAAATCTTAAGGAATCGTGGGTCAGCCTTGCAGTTGCTGAGGGAAGGACATCGCAGGCAGAGAGCTGCGTGGTTGCAACCTCCAGGATGCCCCCAGCGATCCCCACCTCCCATTATTTGCACCCTTGTGTGGCACCTCCCACTCTGAATCAGGGTAGCTCTGTGTGACCGACAAAATGGATCAGGAGTGATGCTGACCTTGGAGGCTAAGTCATAAAAGGCATTACAGCTTTCACCTGGCTTCCTGGACGCTTTCGCTCTGAGGAAATCCAACCTTCATGCCCTCAAGACGTCCTAATGCAAACCCACGGAGAGCTCCATGTGCCTAGGAACTGGGGCTCTGGCCAACAGCCAGCACTAACTTGCCTGCCAGCCACATGAGGGGGTCCCCTCAGAAGTAAAGCCCCCCTACTAGCCAAGCCTCAGATGATTTGGCTGCTGCCAACATCTGTCTGCAACCTCATGAAAGGCCATGAGCCAGGACCACCCTGCCCAGCTGATCCCGAATTCCCATCCCACAGAAACCACGAGAGATCATAGATTATTCTTATTGTTTAAAGCCACTAAGTTTTGGGGTGATCTGCTATGCAGCCTTAGATAACAGAAACCTCCAGCAGGTATAAAGACCCTAGGCAGTAGTATGCTTGTGGTATTCAGAGATCCACGGAGCAGGGCTAGGGGCCAGTGTGACTGGAGCCCAATGAGGGTACAGAATGGAAGGGGCCACAGTGAGGATAAGGGAGTGACTCAAACTGCAGAGGGTTTGAGCTGATCAGAGGAGCATGGTCAGATAGACAGACAGATAGATATTATATATCTATATATAATACAGATAGATACCATTTATTTATTTGAGACAGAGTCTCACTCTGTTGCCCAGGCTAAAGTGTGGTGGTGCAATTGAGGCTCACTGTAGCCTCAACCTCCCAGTTTCAAGCAATTCTCCTGCCTCATCTCCCAGAACAGCTGAGACTACAGATATGTGCCACCACACTCAGCTAATTTTTATTTTACTTTTTGTAGAAATGAGGTCCCACTATGTTGCCCAGGCTGTTCTTCAACTCCTGGTCTCAAGTGATCTTCCCGCCTTGGTCTCCCAAAGTGCCAGGATTACAGGCATGAGCTACTTACTGCACCAGGCTCGCTCACTCTCGCTCTCATTCTCTCTCTCTATATATATATATATAAATATATACACAAATATATAATATGTATTATATATATGTGTGTGTGTGTGTGTGTGTGTATTTAAATATATACTGGGCTCATGCTGGGATTACAGGCATGAGCCACTGCACCAGGCCATATATGTGTGTGTGTATGCGTGTGTGTATTTAAATATATACTGAGCTCATGCTGGGATTACAGTCATGAGCCACTGCATCAGGCCATGTATGCGTGTGTGTGCATGCATGTGTGTGTGTGTGTGTGTGTGTGTGTGTGTGTGTGTGTATTTAGAGACAGGGTCTTGCTCTGTTGCCCAGACTGGAATGCAGTGGTGCAATCACAGCTCACTATAACCTTGAGCTCCTGGGCTCAAGTGATCCTCCCACCTCAGCCTACAGGTGTGCACCAGCTAATATATATATATTTTTTAAATTGTAGAGACAGGGTCTTGCTAGGCTGTCCTGGCTAGATTCACAGGCACGATTATGGGGCACTGCAGTCTTGAACTGCTGGGCTCAAGCAATCCTCCCTCCTCACCGTCCCAAAGCCCTGGGATTACAGGTGTGAGCCGCTGTGCCTGGCTATCCCATTTATGGTTTGACAGGATCCCTCCCCAGCAGCGCTGGGAATAGGCAGCAGCAGGGTGAGGATGGAAGCAGGAGGAGCAATCAGGACGCTTCCACGGTGTCCCAAGCAAGAGCTGATGGTGGTCTGCACCAGGATGGCAGAAACAGGCAGTGAGGTGGGGTATGAGAGAGTCAAGAATGACTCCAAAGTGTTTGGCCTGAACACCTGTGAGAGTAGAGTTGCCGCTTACTGAAGGAAATGGTTAATTGGAAAAAACCAAAAGTTTGTTTTGTGACTTGACTAAACAGGAGGAGAACAAAGATGATGCAAAAGGAGAAGCCAGGGACAGCATCTAGATTCCTGAAGGAGAAAGGGGTCAGCTTCTGGCCTTGGCAGAGGTGGCTTTTCCTCACAACTGTGTTCTTGATCCTTTGGAACATGGGACAACCATTGGGGTCCCTGAGGCTGCTATAGTCACATGCCTTCTTCCACTGGAGATACTTTCTTTACCTTCTGGTCTCTTCGTTTTTGTGCCTCAGGTAACACAGGCCAGGACTGCCTTGGAAATGAGAAAACTGAAGGGTCAATGCCCCATCACAAGTGACAGCCATGATTGAGAACACAGGGCTGTCATACCTTCCATTTCATCAAGAGGGACTAGAAATTCAGATTTTTATGCAAAATCTTCCAGTCTTTAAATACTGTCATGCAATAGTGCAGTGGCATAATCATGGCTCACTGCAGCCTCAACTGCCCCATCTCAAGTGATTCTTCCACCTCGGCCTCCCAAGTAGCTAGGACCACAGGTGTGCATCATCACACCCGGCTACTTTTTTTTTTTATTATTTGTAGAGACCAAGTCTTGCCATGTTGCCAAGGCTAGTCTTGAACTCCTGGGCTCAGCCTCCCAAAGTACTGGGATTACAGGTGTGAGTCACCAATTCAATTTTGTTTAAAAAAATTATATAGACCACAAAACACAACAGTGGCCTGGAGGTGGCCTGAGGGCCGCCACTGTGCAATCGCGGCTTTAGATCATAAGCTTGTGTTCCTTTCTGACTCACTCTCCCTGCCTGTGAAGTGGCGTTGAACATCTCACACATCTGCTGGGAGGCAGAAGAATTAGACCGTGTGAGGGATAAGGCTTATCAACTCCAGGATCTACCAAAGCAGAGTGGCGTTACTGCTGTGGGTTACTAAAGCCATCAAGCCGGTGGTGCAATATCCCTTAATGAATCTTTGTTGACACCGCCAACAGTACAAGTCTCTACACTAGAGTGCAATTCAGTTACTCACATTACTCAGTTATTTAGCTGAAACTCATTTATTTCCCACAGCACCTAACAGTGCCTGACTCGTAATAGATAATCTGAAAGTAGTTGCTGTAGGTGACGTTAGTCATTTATTCACTCATTAACTCCACTAGGATTTTTTTTCCTTTGGTACCAATTATGTGCCTATTGTTGCCTGGGGGCCACTATGGAAAATACCCAGCCTCAATCACACCCAGGTGACCATCCAGGTGTGAAGAACACACGGACCCCTGAGCGCTCAGTGGAAAGAGGACTGTCACTGCCAAGGAAGTAAATCCAGCTGTCCAGGTTTGCCTGGAACTGAAGTCTCTCAGAATGTGGGACTTCAAGTGCTGGAACCAGGACAGTCCAAAGTAAAGCAGGATTGCTGGTCACCCTGAGTAGAATAACTAATAGTCACAAACATAGACTCAAAACCAGACAGCACGCAGTCACCCCTTTCCCACTGTCCTGGCTGTGTGATCTTAGACAAGTTACTTAACCTGTCCAAGCCTTTGTTTTCTTAGTTATAAAATGAGAATCTATCTTGTGAAGTGGTTTGAAGGACTAATGAGAAAATACTCACTGTAAACACTCAATAAATGGCAGCCACCATCATCGGCATGATTCCTGGTAAAGGGGGAAAACTGTTGTTCTCCAACATTCCCAACACATTGTGTTTGTCCTTTTGTGGCGGGATCCTCAAGACCCAGCAGCTGCTCTCATGGTAATAACTCTATGGCCTACTCCTCTTGGGGAGGACAAGTCTGATCTGTTTTCTGAGGCTGGACACAACATGAAGGAGGTCTTAGAACATTTTAACCAATTAAAGAGCTGAAAGGAGAAGTCAGATACAATGGCAAGCAGCTATCTGGGTGATAACAAAATCCACACACAATCAAAATATCCCACCTTCATAGCAGGGATGTCTGGAGGGGCTGCAGAGTCCCCCCTTCTGCCCTCTATATTCCAAACGGGTTGTAGGCAGCATATACAAGACAACAGGCAACATTTTGACCCCCCCCCCCCCACCCAAATTAAAAACCAAGGACATAACAATCCATTGAGAACACTCAGAGTGCCCCACCCTGGCAGCTGCTGAATCCTCACCCCACACTCCTGAGATATTGTGGTTCTTCTTCTTCTCTAGCACCACATCTGGCTGTGGTCCTACCCCCATCATGTGCCACCCCATCCTTAACAACTATAACCTTTCTTGACATTTTTTTTTCTTGGAGACAGAGTCTCACCCTGTCACACAGGCTAGAGTGCAGTGGTGCAATCTTGGTTCACTGAAACCTCTGCTTCCTGGGCTCAAGTGATCCTCCCACCTCAGTCTCCTAAGTAGCTGGGACCACAAGCGTGCACCACCACACCCAGCTAATTTTTCTGTATTTTTTGGAGAGACAGGGTTTCACCATGTTGCCTAGGCTGGTCTTGAACTCCTGAACTCAAGCAATTCACCCACCTTGACCTCCCAAAGTGCTAAGATTATAGGTGTGAGCCACCGCACCCAGGCTCTTGAGTGACTTTTTAAAAATAAATATAATACAGCTGTTTTATATTATCTTATATTTTATTTTCTTATTAATATATTTTTTAAAATATTTGAAATTTTAAAATATTTATTTTAAAAATAAATATAATGCAGCTGTATTATATCAAATATGCAAAAACAAGATTGTAAAAATTACCTTTAAAATTCTTCCAACTAGGAATAAACATCAAAAGAACTTGATATCTACCCTTCTAGAAGCATATCAATCAATAGATAGATGCATGGATACATACATACACACATATTTACATGTATACACACATACATACTGTGATGGTTAATATAGAGTGTCAACTTGATTGGATTGAAGGATGCAAAGTTTTGTTCCTGGGTGTGTCTGTGAGGGTGTTGCCAAAGGAGATTAACATTTGAGTTAGGGGACTGGGAAACGCAGACACATCCTCAATCTAGGTGGGTACCATCTAATCAGCTGCCAGCGTGGCCAGAGTAAAAGCAGGCAGAGGAACATGGAAAGGCTAGACTGGTTTAGTCTTCTGGCCTCCATCTTTCTCCCACGCTGGATGCTTCCTGTCCTTGAACATTGGACTCCAGGTTATTCAGCTTTAGGATTCAGACAGGCTTCCTTGCTCCTTGCCTTGCAGACGGCCTATTGTGGGACCTCAGCTTGTGATCGTGTGAGTCAATACTCCTTAATACACTCCCCTTCATATATTCATCTATCCTATTAGTTTTGTCCCTCTAGACAACCCTAATAAACACACACATATACTTACATACATACATACACACTATGGTATCCATTCCTCCCTTCGTCCTTACTAACAAAACCTCAGTTGTACCCAAATAAAAATTCTGATTTTCCAAGTTTCCCTCATAGCTAGGGATGGCCAAGAGATGTGATCTGATCCTAGAGTCGTAAGCATTCATTTGCTGAAGATTTCTCAGAAAGTTTTCCTTTTCCTAAGTGCTTCCCCTTCCTTCTTGTTTTTTCCTTTTTGTTTCCCCAACTGGAATATTTAAACAGTGTATACTTTTTGGAAATGCCGAGGCTGGATACAACTATGAAAAACATCCTGAACCTGAAACTTTGCACACATCCACGATGATTTAATAGAATAACTGCCTAGAAATGGAAATTGCTGGGACAAAAGACATGCATCATTTTTTCATATTTTTGATTGCAAAATACTGTCAGGAGTTGAGTATCACAGGAGTTGAGAATCATCAATCACATCAGGAGAATGTGAGCCCTTCCCTCACCCTTGCACGTGCCCCTGCTAAATTTTTGCTAGTTTAATAGAGAGAAATTGTATCACAGATACTTACATTTCTGGTAGTGTGGCAGACAACGAAACATAGAGAGCTTTCTGCTCCAAAAACACCTAGAAGTGGTAGAGAAAAGATAATGAACAGGCTTTCAAACGCACTAACTGAGCTTTGCTAAAGAAAGAGAAATCCTGCAGCCAAAAGGAAAGCAAAGAAAACTGAAACCAAAGAAGTAGGAGATCGTGGGGGCAGCTGCACTGGATGCAGGGGAGGTGGAAGGGGAGAGCTGCCAATCTTGGTACCCAAGAAGCTTTGGATGTAATGGCCACCAACAAGGACAGGGGCTGAGTCCTGGGCCTAGGGCACGCATGCGTCAGAGCTGTGAATCCTGCGTAGAGCCAAGACTTTCACAGGCTTCCACTCTAGAGAAAAAGGTGACAGAAAAAACAATCTGCTCACTTGCAAAGAGAGATGATGAAATAGCTTATCTAGCTTGTCCAGGGCTCTAGATAGAAAACGTATCTCCCCTGATCATTCATGAGGGCTCTGCCTTTATCTAGGCCTGACATTCAAATGTATGTGATCTACAGGATCCATTAAGCTCCCACCACACCCCAGGTGGCACGGCCCGGAGACGGGGGCGGTGCTTTATAGTTATTTTTAAAAAGAGTTTAAGAGCTTTTATTTTTATTTATTTATTTATTTATTTTTGAGATGGTGTCTCACTCTGATGCCCAGGCTGGAGTGCAGCGGTGCGATCTCGGCTCACTGCAACCTCCCCTTCCCGGGTTCAAGCAATTCTCCTGCCTCAGCCTCCTGAGCAGCTGGGATTACAGGCACCCGACACCACACCCAGCTAATTTTCCTGTTTTTAGTGGAGATGAGGTTTCACCATGTTGTCCAGGCTGGTCTCAAACTCCTGACCTCAAGTGACCCACCCACCTCAGCCTCTTACAGTGCTGGGATTATGGGTGTGAGCCACCACATCTGGCTGGGTTTAGGAGGTTTTAATGCTTAGATTGGAAAAATCACAGGCTGGGTTTGTCATAAAGTCATTGGTCCATCTCTGACAGGGAAAGAATTCACCCCTCACTTTGGCCACAGGTTGGAGCCCAGACTCCTCCCTAGCAGGGTCTCCTGAATGGAGAGGGGCTTTCCTCATAGCACAGTGTGGTGACTCCCCAACCCCAAGGTAAGAAAGCACGAAAGCAAAGCCACGAGCCAGGCCTATGCAAGACAATTTTTTTTTTTTTTTTTTTGAGAGTCTTGTTCTGTTGCCAGGCTGGAGTGCAGTGGTGCGATCTCAGCTCACTGCAACCTCTGCCTCCCAGGTTCAAGCAATTTCCCTGCCTCAGCCTCCCAAGTAGCTGGGACTACAGGCACACGCCACCACACCTGGCTAATTTTTTGTGTGTAGAGACGGGGTTTCACCATGTTGGCCAGGATGGTCTCCATCTCCTGACCTCATGATCCACCTGCCTCAGCCTCCCAAAGTGCTGGGATTACAGGCATGAGCCACCACGCCCGGCCAAGACACTTTCAAGTGTTGTCTCCATTGCCTTCACACAAACCCCAGGAGGGAGACAGCCCCCGTTTACAGAGGAGCAGCCTGAAGCCCAGGCTCCATCAATTTGACCATCATAAAACTCACAAGTCGCAAAGCTGGGATGAAAATCCCGGTCTTCTGACTTTCACACTGCCACACTGAATTCTTTGAGCCAGCCTCAGCCTCTCATGAGAAGGTCACTCTGAATTTCTTGTCCCATGCTTTGTCCTGGCCCCTATGAGGAAAGGGATCAGCTGAAGGCAGCTATTCTATAAGGATGTGTAGGGATCCTGACAAGGTATTTCCTCTGAAAAAGCAAATGCGACCTTAGAAGTCAGTCTAGGGAGCTCCCCATTGAATAGAGACTTCCAAAGAAATGACGAGGTAGAAGCATCTGAAGAGCAACAGTGCGCCTTCTGCTGATTCCCTCCCACAGAAAAGACAATGCTCAGGGAAGGTGAGGAAAGCAGGACTCGGCAGGGCAAACAGGAGTGGGGTAAAAACTGCCACAGCAGGTTGGAAGACAGTTCAACAGATCGAAGGGTAGGTTTCCTGGCAACCAGGAAGCCCAGGAGGACCTCTGGCTTCAGTCCGGGGTGTGTTGTTATCTGCTTGCCCAAGAGTGACTTGGAGGCCTTGAATGTGTCCCATGCCAGGCCCCAGCGGCACTCATTTCCATAGCCGCGGCAGCAGCCCCAACTCACTTGGTCGACTCACTTGGTCACTGCCTATTAGCCCTGTTGGCCTGTGGGTTACGGGGAGAGAGATGCAGGAGCCCCTCCACCTGGACCTCTGGCATCAGGCCTGCCAGAGCCATTCGTGCCCACTACTGCACCAGCCGGGCCACTCCCACCCCCAGCCAAACCCCCAGCCGCTGCACCTGCCGGCAGAGGGGACACTAAGATCCCAAGAAGCTGTTCTTGCTGCTTGGCAGGAAGCTCAGCAGGAGTGAGGTTGTGTTCTCTGGGAGCCAGGAATAGCAGAGAACACAGATTGTGGACAAAGCAGTGACAGGAGAAGACCTCAGGCTTTCCACAGAGGTTCTGGAAAAGCCCCAGAATCGAGCACCACTCACCTCTCACTGAGCACGCCAGTCCCAGTACCCCAGTCCCAGCTAAGACAGTGCTCTTGGGGAGGGGTTAGCACAGGCCCTCCAATGCCCAGCCAGTCCCAGACCATGTTCACTTCCTTAAAGGGCACTCATGTCTGGGCCATGCTAAAAGGTCCTGGGTTCGTGCCCAGGAAGAGCACTTCCTTGGGGCCCTGGCAGCAGCAAGTCACAAAGTTGCAATGCGGCTCTTATACAATACTCCACGGGATTGTGAATGATGCCTGCAGACTCCAAAAACTGCAGTTGGTTCAGCTCAGCATTGAGCCAAAGCTCCTCCTCCAGGAAGCCCTCAGCCAAGCCTTGAGGGCAGGGCGGGGGCTCTCTCTGGGCACCTGCTGGCTCATGCAGGGTCCCTAGTGAAAAAGTCTGGGGCATGGCCACGCTTTTGTCACCTGGTCCAGCACCTCCTACGTTTTTTTTGGGGGGGGCAATACATGCCCCATACCATTAGTGCACAATTCAGCAATTTTTAATGTATTCCTGTGATTGTACAACTATTACCTTTATCTAGTTGCAGAAAATTTTCATCAGCCCCCAAAGAAACCCCATACCATTAGCAGTCCTTCCCCTTCCCTCTTCCCCTAGTCCTGGCAGCCACTGATCCACCTTCTGTCTCTGTGGATTTGACTGTCTATTCTGCACATCTTGTATAAACGTAGTTACGTAAAATGTGGCCTTTGTGTCTGACTTATTGGGCTCAGTGTAACATTTTCCAGGCTCATCCATGTTGGAGCATGTAGCAGTACTTCTTTCCTTTCTTATGGCTGAACAGCATCCCACTGTACGGATAGCACACCTTTTGTTCATCCATTCATCACTGATGGACAATTGGTTTGTTTCTACTTTGGGCTTTTTTTTTTTATTGAGATGGAGTCTCGCTCTGTTGCCCGGGCTGGAGTGCAGTGGTGCGATCTCAGCTCACTGCAACCTCCGCCCCCTGGATTCAAGCAATTCTCCTGCCTCAGCCTCCCAAGTAGCTGGGATTATAGGCACATGCCACCATGCCCTGCTAATTTTTTTTTTGTATTTTTAGTAGAGATGGGGTTTCACCATGTTGGCCAGGCTGGTCTCGAGCTCCTGGCCTCATGATTCGCCTGCCTCGGCCTCCCAAAGTGAGCCACAGTGCGTGAGCCACTGTGCCTGGCCCTGTAGTGGGCCATGATGAACAACGCTGCTGTGCATATTTGTGTGCAGGTTTCTGTGTGCAAATATTTTCTCCCATTCGGTGTTTCGTCTTTTCACTTTCTTATAATAGTGTCCTTTGAAACATGAAAGTTTTTAATTTCGGTGATGCCCAACTTACTTTTTCTTTCATCACTTGTGCTTTTGGTGTCACATCTAAGAAACCATTGCTTACTCCAAGGTCTCAAGATTTACCCCTACATTTTCTTCCAATAGTCTTGAAGCTTTTAGCTCTTCCAAAATGTCTTTTGATTCCTTTTGAGTTAGTTTTTATAGATGGTGTGAAGTAGGATCCATCTTCATTCTTTCACAGGTGACATCCAGCTGTCCTGGCACCCTTTGTTAAAAAGACAAGACAATTTCCCTATTGACTTGTCTTGGCACTTGATAGTTATATTCAATGGGACCGCCAGAGGATGCAAAAGAAAGCCAAAAGCCAAAAGAAATTTAGGATTCATTAATAACCATTCCCAGGGTGTCAGTGCTTCTTTTCTGGGACAGACATGTCCATTGGGCACCTCCACCACCCCTGAGCATTGCCACTAGGGGCAGCTCTGTCAGTTCTCTTTTTTTTTTTAAGCTGTACCTGGATGTAAAAGTTAGTTATGCTTTAATAGCTGTATTCACAAAGCTAGTACAGGAATTGTACAAGTCTTTTCGGCACTGGTAGTAGGTATTTCTCTGAATCACTGGCCATTTTTTCCTCACAAACAATTTTATTTATTTATTTAGAAACAGAATCTCACTCTTTTGGCCAGGCTGGGATACAATGGCACAATCTTGGCTCACTGCAACCTCTGCCTCCAGGTTTCAAGCAATTCTTGTGCCTCGGCCTCCCAAATAGCTGGGATTACAGGTGTGCGCTACCATGCCTGGCTAATTTTTATATTTTTTGTAGAGATGAGGTTTCACCATGTTGGCCAGGCTGGTCTTGAAGTCTTGACCTCAAGTGATCTTCCCACCTTGGCCTCACAAAGTGCTGGGATTACAGGCGTGAGCCACCTCGCCTGGCCCTGCGTAAACAATTTAAATGCTAGGAAAGTCCATCATTTCAGCAACAGCCGACCTTTCCCTGAAAGCAGCTGTTCCCAGCTCCATGAGTGTGGAGTGACCTCAGCAGACACTGGGCTTAGGCCATATTCACTGGGGAGAACACAGTGGAAAGTCAGGCTGCCCCACTTCTGCAAGACAGCTTGACTTGGGTGAAGCATATGCACTGCTGGGTAACTGGATTTACTTCTACGCTCCCGGTTCCTGAGTCTCTTCCCTTGTCAGGGCCATAGGCTTGCAATGGCCAAGTCTTCCTGGATTGCTTTGGGAAACATTCATCACTTAGAGATTTCCTAGCATTTTGCTTACAGCTTTACTATAGCATTGAACAGCTTGAATTGTAATACAATTAATAGCTAACATGGATTGAGAATTTATTACGGGCGAGGCATTGATCTAAGAACATCGCCTGTGTTATGACCAGATACTGCGTTTATGTTCACTTTACAAATGAGGAACGAAACAGAGTTCTTAGGTAACTTTAGAAAGAGCACATAGCTCATAGGGATTTGGACCCCTGGAGCCTGGCCCCAAATCATTAATCATTCACATACTCAGATTATGAATCATGGAGGACACCATCTGCCTCTGTTGCTTTCCTCATGCCCACAAAAAACTGTTTGAAAGCTATTCAATTATCATGAACGTGATCAAAAACTATCTTAGTCCATTTGTGTTGCTATAAATGAACACCTGAAGCTGGGTAATTTATGAAGAAATTACCCACAATAAAGTGCATTTTCCCTTTACTCATGGCTCATTTAAGGAAAAATGTCTACATTGTGAGGAATGTCTACAATGAGCAGGGGCTGCTCTGGGTCTTTGGATGTGCCTCTTGCCCATGTCAGATTCCTCCACACGACCCCGGCCCCCAGGGCGCCAGCAGAGTTATAGCCAGACCCACTGCTGACTGTGCCTCACCAGTAAATATGCCAAAAGCAACATGTGGGTGCCACTAAAGGCTGTTTGCATGGCCCCTGGGGGTGAGAGACAAGCTGAAAAATGCCATTTCAGGATTCCCGGGATATTTCAAAGGTATATGGGGACAATAGGACAGAGTATTTGAAATCAGGTTTTGCTGAGATCTTGACTGTGAAGTCTCCATAAGTTGCTAGGCCAACAACTTGATTTAATGAAGCTTCGAGTAAAAGAATAGTAAAAACATAAACTGGCCTCACCACAGCACAAATTTCCTCCAAAGAACTCCCAGCTCTGACTGATGTTTTATCACCCTTATCATCAGAGGACACCTACACACCACAGAGAAGGCTGCTATTTTGCTGTAGTTTTAGTTAGCAAGTGTAAGGTTCAAGAAGGATAATGGCCCAAGGCCACAGAACCAGCTTCCAGCAGAACTGGCCTCATGCCCTACTCAATGCACTTGTGCCATCTGTAGAGCCCATTGCCATTTCCTTGTTCAGAATTTGATCCTCAATCAAAATCAGGTGACTGGTTTAAACTTTGAAACTTTGACACATGGTATTAAAGGCTTAGTATGTATATGGTAGATCAGTTGTTCTCAACTGGAGACAATTTTACTCCCCAGGGGACATTTGGCAATGTCTAAAAACATTTTTAGTTGTCACAAGTCAGTTTGCAGGGTGTTGTGGCTGACTGCCACTACTACTACTTGAGGCCGTCATTACAGCAGTTACTACTGTTACTGCTTGAGACCTTCATTACAAGACTGAACGAAGGTACAAACATAGAAATGATAACAAAAAACAAAAGTAACTATTTTAAGGAAAGGCAACATGGGGAAGAAGAGAGCTCCCTGCTTCTAGTGAGCAAAGGCAGTTCCTGAGCTTCTACAAACCTTTGTATTTATTGGGTAACAAGAGCAAGGAGGAGGAGGTAACGACTGGTCAGCTGCTTAACTGATCACAGGTTCATATTGCTCCTGACAGGCTTCAATTATGCCTAATCATAAGAAACATTTGTGCGGCCTCCAGCAGGGTGTTGCTATTGGCATCTGGTGGGTAGAGGCCATGGATGCTGCCAAACATCCTGCAACACACAGAACAACTCCCCACAACAAAGAACTATGCAACCCCAAGTGTCAGTAGTATCTCATCTCTAGATCCCAGAGTATAGGGGATTAGGGTAAGAGGGGATATAAGGGGAGTCATTCCAGATTAATCCAAGAAGGGGGCAACTCCAAATTGCTGCCTTGGGTCCAGGCCAGGGAGACAATTAACAGCCAGCTTTGGTTTGCTTGAGTGTTTATATAAAAAGGGGATTGTTTATGTTCTTCAAAAGTCCCATGGAAATGACTCTGCCTGCCATTGCCAAGGAGGCCTGTCATCCCAGAGCAAGCACATTCCTCCCTAAGGAAGCGAGTCCTGGCTGCCGCTCCTCCCCAGCCCCACGCAGGCTGATGCTTCATCCAAAATGAAAGTGCCCTGGGACACACATGGAGAACACCCAAACCTTCGGGATCCTCCCCACCTCTTCCTATTGCAGCTCTCCCCAGGGACAAAGGGCCATTGCTCGGATTGGATTCTGCCATAGCCTGGCTCAGAATCTGTCTCACGCCCCCTCAGTGGAGAGAGAGGAGTGGCCTGGATCTCGAAGATTCCTGTGGAAAGCATGCCCTCCTCCATCCTCCGCCTCCTCGCGCCCACTGTCTCTGACCTAATTCCCCTCCTTGTGACCTACTTCCCGTGGCATGGAACAAGAAGATAGAAGATAGGCATCACATGGTGGGGGAAAGTCGGTGGGGGAAAAGTTTGCTACAGACCTAATTTATTAGGCAAGTCTATCGCAAGGAAAATAATTAGTAAATTAATAAATGAGGATCCTATTCTACCTTAAAGTCAACTCCATCCTTTATCTCATAGAATAAAGGTTTAAATTTTTTTAGGCATTGTCTTCCATAAATATATAGAAAAACATATTTCTATTCTCATAGGTATGTTTAATTTTGACATCATTAGCATTTCAGGGCAGATACAATGTATTTCAGATGAGAAATGGTGTCACGTTGGCTAAAGATGCTTCATGCTAGCATCATGGAGGCAAATTGTTCTTCCTTGCTCAGGTCCTCATCCAAAGGCCTTTTTCCATACTCGTTCACTCAACAAACACTGGCAGAGCTCAGGTGAGTTATAGGCCAGGGCTACCAAGGTAAGCCATGGGTCTGCTCAATGGGGCTTACAGACCAGCAGGGGTGACAGACCTGTAAGAAGTAAGAGTGGCCTTTCGGAACTGCAGAGAGCTGGGGTTTACCAGCAGGTAGGCATGCGGTGGGGAGCACCACATGATGTTGGGAAGGCAGGCAGCACTAAGGATTGGGGTCTTTTGTTCTGAGGAGCCACAGGACCATAATAGGAAAGAAATGAAGTGATCAGAGTTGCTTTTTGGACTACTGGATGAAGACTCTTCTTTTTTTTTTTTTTTTGGAGATGGAGTCTCACTCTGTTGCCAGGCTGGAATGCAGTGGCTCAATCTCAGCTCACTGCAACCTCTGCCTCCCGGGTTCAAGCAGTTCTCCTGCCTCAGCCTCCCAAGTAGCTGGGACTACAGGCGCGCGCCACCATGCCCAGCTAATTTTTGTATTTTTAGTAGAGAGTACAAAAATACAATAATTTTTGTATTTTTAGTAGAGATAGGGTTTCACCATGTTGGCCAGATGATCTCCACCTCTTGACCTCGTGATCCGCCCACCTCAGCCTCCCAGGTGCTGGGATTACAGGCATGAGCCTCTGCGCCTGGCTGAAGACTCTTCTATTGCAGCCAAGGCCCTGCCACTTCCCAGATGAGAGACCACATTGGCCTGAAGCCCATGCATGCAGGGACCCCTCTGAGACTCCAGGCCTGGCTGCTCCCAGCTTCTTCATCAGGGTAGACTGGAAGGGGGTCAGCCCAGGGCAACAAAGTCAGTTTGGATGCCACCATAATAATTCAGACCAAAGGAAAGAAATGAGTCTTAGTGGGACCAATTTGCAGGTAGTTGAGATAACATCCTAGGAACTAGATGCTGGTTGAAACAGGAGTCAGGGATCTCTCTTTTTCCTGATTTGGGCAAGTGGTGGAAGAGACTGGGGATTCTGTCTCCCTGGATATGTGAAAGGCAGAGCAGTTGTGGAGAAGAAAATAGGTCACTCAGGGATGTGATTAACTGGGGGCCCCATGGCTTGGTGAGGGGGCCATGAAGCAGACATCCCAGAACCCAGGACTTGGCCAGAGAGTGGGAAATGCTGGACTCGGGAGCCAGATGGCCTGGGTTCCACCTGCAGCCCTGTTATCCTAGTTGTGCCTCAGATTCCTCAAACACTCACTGCCCAAAGTGCCCATAAGGAGTAGAGGATAATGCCTGTGCAGTGCTTACCTGGCGCCCAGGCCAGCACAAGGTAGGTGCCCAGTGAACATTAGCTGTGGTTATTTCAGGAGGTGCTTAATAGATTAATTTGTTGGATGAGACCAAGACTGTCTCAATGAAATTAAAACCAACTATAAGACAGGCAAGACCCCAAAGGACAAATACTATATGACTCCACTTACATGAGATACCCAGAATAATCAAATTCATAAGGAGAGAAAGCAGAATGGTTGTTGCCAGAGCTGGGGGAGGGAAAATGGGGAGCTGCTGTTTCATGGAGACAGAGTTTCAGTTTGGGAAGATGAAAAAGTTCTGCAGATGGATGGCGGTGATGGTTGCACAGCAATGTGATTGCACTTAATGCTTCCTAACTGTACACTTAAATTGCTCATATGGGGCTGGGCGCTGTCACGCCTGTAATCCCAGCACTTTGGGAGGCCAACGCAGGCGGATCACAAGGTCGGGAGATCAAGATCATCCTGGCAAATACAGTGAAACCCCATCTCTACTAAAAAAAAAAAATACAAAAAATTAGCCGGGCGTGGTGGCAGGCGCCTGTAATCCCAGCTACTTGGGAAGCTGAGGCAAGAGAATGGCGTGAACCCGGGAGGCGGGGCTTGCAGTGAGCCGAGATCGAGCCACTACACTCCAGCCTGGGCGACAGAGCGAGACTCCGTCTCAAAAAAATAAAATATAAAAAAAAAATTTGTTCATTTGGTAAGTTTTACATTATGCATATTTTACTATAATAAAAATAAAATTTAAAATCTTCAAAAAATAGAGAAGCTAAGACAGCCTTGGGAAAAGGAATGGAATGAGATGATAAGAGGACAATTGAGAAAACATGATAGAGAGGAAAGTGCTTTCATTCAAAGCTCAGTGCAAATAAAATTTATAATTAACAATGTGGTCCACTAATCATCAGAGAAATGCAAGTTAAAATCACAATTAGCTATCACCTCACACCAGTTAGGATGGCTATGATCAAAAAGATGAAGATAGGACGTGTTGGAGAGGATGAGGGGAAAAGGGAACATGTGCACACTATTGGTGGGAATGGAAATGAGTACATCCATTATGGAAAACAGGTACTTCAAAAAGTTAAAGATAGGACTACCATATGATCCAGCAATCCCACGACTAGGCATATAGCCAAAGGACATTTTTGTGTCAATTTATTTGACCATTTTTATTTGCCAATTTAAAAAATAATTTTCTTAAAAAAAGAATATGGTCTGGTTCTAACACTTCAAAGACTCATTTCAAAACTCCATGTTCCCTGGCTTTGCACACTAGAGTTCACCAAACCAGGAGCTGATTGATACATCAGAGAGATCTGCACGCCCATGTTTACTGCAGCACTATTCACAATGATCAAGATATGGAATCAACCTAAGTGTACATCAATGGATGAATGAATTAAAAAAAAAGCTGTTATATATACACAGTGGAGTACCATCCAGCCTTAAGAAAGAAGGAAATCCTGTCATCTGTGACAACATGGATGATCCTGGAGGATATTACGTTAAGTAAAATAAGCCAGGCACAGAAAGACAAATACTGCATGACCACTCTCATATGTGGAATCTAAAAAAGTTAAACTCATAGAAGCAGGGAGTAGAATGATGGTTACCAGAGACTATGGTAGGAGGTTTGAGGAAGGTACTGTTAGACAAAGGGCATAAAATTTCCATTACACAGGAGTTCAATTGTACCATGTGGTATACTATTGTACCACATGGTGACTACAATTAATAACAATATATTACATACTTGAAGATTGCTGAGAGAGAAGAATTTAAGTGTTCTCACCACAAATAAACATGTGAAGTAATATATATGCTAATTAGCTTGATTTAATCATTCCACAATATATGTTTTTTTTCTTTTTTTTGAGATGGAGTCTCTCTCTGTTGCCCAGGCTGGAGTGCAGTGGCACGATCTTGGCTCACTGCAACCTCCACCTCCCAGGTTCAAGTGATTCTCCTGCCTCAGCCTTCCGAGTAGCTGAGATTACAGGTGCATACCACCATGCCCAGCTAATTTCTGTACGTTTAGTGGAGACGAGGTTTCACCATGTTAGCCAGGCTAGTCTCGAACTCCTGACCTCAAGTGATTCGCCCGCCTCAGCCTCCCAAAGTCCTGGGATTACAGGTGTGAGCCACTGCGCCTGGCCAATATATGCATATTGCAAAACATCATGTTATGCACCACAAATATATACAATTTTTGTCAATTAAAAAAAATAATTCCCTTTTAAAATAATATGTTCTGATTCTAAGGCTTTAAAGACTCATTTCAAAACTCCAGATTCCCTGGCTTCACACACCAAAGTTCATCAAACCAAGAGCTGATCATTTATGCAGTTCTGGGCCAATACTTAATGTTGGGCATGTAAGCACCTCCCATGTGTGTAAGAGCAGCCCCTGCTGTGAAGAAGCTACAGTCTACAGCAGATGACATAATACAATGGAGGAGAATGTGTTTCAAGAACCATGAAGCATTATAGAGAACATTGTAGAATACAGGCTTCTGGATAGAGACTTCTGCTTCCTCTCTCCACCTACAGAACGCCAGGCACCCCCAGGCTGGCTGGTCCTTCATTTGCCTTCTCTGTTAAACTGGCTGCTAGACCTGGGCATAGGAAGGTGCCCTCTCCTGCCACATTCTATGAGCTTAATACTCCCGCTCCACAACATATGTAGTGACACTTGTCCTCTTTGACACTGGCTGAGCCCACCGAGGTTCTTCCCCAAGACCACCCCAAAACACACACACACCTCCACTTTTCCCTCCAATCAAAAAATTTAACATTTATTTACTCCAACTAATAACTAGCTTTCCTCTCACTTCAAACATAGCTGCTGGTGTGGGCAGCTACCTGGTCACCTGCCTACATGTGGGTCACTACTGACCTTTCTGAACACAGAAAGGTTCGACACAAGGTCCCATTTCCTGTGTATTTCTGTACAGCTGTCCCCAAGACACAAATCACATCACCAGATCAAACTGCCCTCTTTTCTTTCCTCTTCTTCTGCCCCTTGGCATTCCCCCTTCCTATTCAAAGAAGCCCCCTAAAGCTGGGGGCCTTCGGTTCCCACTGAGTGGAGGTCCAGGCAAAACCAGCTTCACTCTGGCCCTGCCCTCAAATCACACTCTGCTGCCACAGGAGGGGGAGACCCGGAGGAGCCCCAGCCACACCCACCTCCCCAGGAATGCTGGCCTCACTGACCAAGCAGAGGATGGGAGAGGAAGAGAACTGTCTGTCTCTCAATGGACCCCCCTAGAACTTGCCCCTCCTGGAGGAAGAGGGAGACAAGCCTGGTGCTGAGGTGCCCTCAGGGATATTTCATGATCCTTAGCTCCCTTCACCTGCTGGCTCCTCTCATCCCTCCTTCAAGCCCAGGCCAGGCTGTTTTCCCCTTTCTCAGCTCCCATGATGCACAGCTTCCCGCCAGCATGCTTCCAGGGGCAGCTCTTTGGGCTACAGCCTGTCTTGAGAACGAAGGGGCTAGTGGCATAGAAAGGGGTCTGGGAGCACTGGGGAGCTTGCCTCTGCCTCCCTGGGTGGGGCCTGAGATCAGTGTGAGCTGAGCGGCTGAGAGCCGCCTACCCCAAATGTGAGGGCGCCTTCTTTGCAACAGACGCTGCTGCACCAGGTGGCACACCCAGGGCAGGGGGAGGAAAAAGGTTGGCAATGGAGACGGGATTGTAAGGGTGGAGCAATCTTTTCTGTTCTGGATAAAATGTAAAGAGGAAAAACTCCCATGAGATCATTGCTGCAGCTATGACCAAAATCTGGGGAGCCCCTTCAGTGAATCCTGAGTGTCCTTCAATTCCTCAGCTTCCTCCCCATGACCCAGGAAGTCAGGACCCGGCCTGGCCACCGCAGCTTGGCCACTCCATGCACTGCTGGTCAGAGCCTGTGAGGAAGGGGCGTGGTGAGTCAGCAGGGGACCCACAGGGACCTTCTGGGTTCTGCTGACTCAGAGTTGGATCTCATCAGGCTCTCATCAACATGGCCTTGGGCCAGCCGGAGCAGAAGAACAGGAGGTTCCTGTTTCCTCAGTTCCTTTCCAGAAAGGTCCCTTTCCAGAAAGGCCCAAACACCATCATTCTCCTCCTCCTCCCTCTTCCAGCCTCCCTCGCCCTCCTCATCTCCACCCTTGCCTTTAAGAGAACAGCACCGTTACTAAAAACGTGATGATTCAAACCACACTGGCAGCTCATATGTGAGGCTTGGATAGCGCCGAGAAGGAAAGGGCTTACAGTGCCCCATCCCTGCCCAGTGACATGAACAGGAGTGGCGCGCATCCACAGCACAGCAGAAAACATCAAAACATGACCCGAGGCTGCGGCAAACATGACAGGGCCCTTCCCCATGCCCCCTGCAGCTGCGTGCACTGGCCAAGCTTCCCAAGCTTGAGTTCTGCTGGAAGGACCAGGTGGGGAGCCGGGAACCACAAGTGGTGCTCTCACAGAGCCAAAGCAGCGACAGTTGTCCCTACACCTATCATGTCCACCCAGGGAGAAATAGGGTAGAGAAGGCAGAGGATCTGAGGGGAGAAGACCTGGGTGCACCCCCAGTCTTGCATCTCCTGTGTAGTGTGCCTTGAGTCCTTCTAATTTATCTGAACCCCGTTTCCCATGTGTACAAAACGAGACTAATAAAAACCCACAGGTTAATTCTATGAAAAGAGAGACAAAATCTTCCCCAATGTTGGTTATAATTACGGCAATGATTATCCAAATGCTTAGTTAATCAACATGTATGTATCGATCACCTACGGTGTGCCAAGGACATTATGTACATTGCTTCATGTTATCTTCACAACAACCCTCAAAGGAAGACAGCATTGTTCCCATTTTATGGATGAGGACAGAAGGCTTTGGTTAATCATTTGCTGAAAGTGACACTGCTAATAAGTGACAATGCACGTGCAGGTGTGGGGGCCTCCAGAGCCCATGCTGTTCGTAGTGCAGGACTCTGTCCCAGATCTCAAGGACAAAAAACATACACAAGAGACAGATATAGGTGGATAGGACAAGTAGAATGTGGGTAATACCAACGATAAGGTGTCACACTAAATGATCCCAATGCCTGCAGGGGAGGTCAGCCTCCAGGAAGATCAGCAGGGCCTACATGCAGGGAGGCTTCTAGCAGTTGGTGAGGCCTGCCCAGGCCTCGCACAGGGGGGCCCAGCTGAGAACTGGATGCAGCTGGGGAGCAGGGCAAAGAAGGTAGGCTTGGGAGGTGTGCCAGGTCACAGAGGTCCATGGCAAGTCTCTGGGAATGTTCTTTCCTGCTACAAAGTGTGGTATCCCCATCCCCAACCCCCAGTCCCTACCCAGGGCATAATTACAACTGGGCGCAGTCAGCCTGTATCCCCTGAGGCCTTCCCCGTCTTCCGAGATTTCCTTGGGGTTTCCCTTCCCATCTCAGCACTCAAGGCCTCCGGATTCCTCCCCTTTCCATTGGTTCTCAACCCTGTGAGCACTAGAATCTCCTGGGGACTTTTAAAAACATAGACGTGGACTCCTCCTAGAAATTCAGTTTCCACTGGTCTAGAGGCAGGGAGGAAGTGGTGGACAATTGCCTAAAAGATAAAAGGACTTGCCCAGGTCACAAATCCCCCTGGTAGGGAAGCCTGGACTGGGATAAGGCTCCCAGCAGCCATCAGGAGCGGAGTGTGGAACAGGTGCTAAGGGCTGTCCCACGCTTGTTTCTCAGATTTTGGACTTCCAAGTCGGAGCTCCTTTCTCAACACCACTCTGCCACCAAGAATGACTACCATTGTTTCCCACTTGATATCACAAGCATGTCCTTCAACAGAGCCTGACTTTCAGACTTTGGACAGTGAAAAATACACCTTTGACAGCCAGGTTGTGTAGAGCCCAAAATAAGTTTCCAAACTCCTGTTAGCCACAAGTCCTGTAAATAGATCTCACTTAACACCCTCAGGTCAACTCCTAGAGGCCCTGAGCACTGCTTTCCAATTATTCAGTAGAAAATAAATAATAACAATATAAAACTTACAATGCTCTTGTAAGAATTACTTGAAGTAATACCCATAAGGAATAATGCCTGACAGGGAAGCCAGCATCCAGTCCTTCACAAATGCCTCTGTGGGATCTGCCATGGGCCAAGCACTATCTGAGCATGGGGGTACATGGTGGCAACCCTAATATGGCCCGGAGTCTGCCATGGGCCAATCACTGTCTGATCCTGTTAGACTCTGGTCTCAATCCCCCATCCGCTTTCATGAAAGTCAGCCAGTGAGTGTTCTGTTTAGTTGGTCCTTAGAAAAAAACAAATGTGTTAGGCCATTCTTGTATTGCTATAAAGAAATACCTGAGGCTGGGTAATTTATAAAGAAAAGAGGTTTAATTGATGTAAGGTTCTGATGGCTGTACAGGAAGCATGGTGCCAACATCTTCTTGGCTTTTGGTGGGGCCTCAGGGAGCTTACACTCATGGCAGAAGGTAAAGTGGGATCAGCACATCACATGGTGAGAGCAGGAGCAAGAGAAAGGAGGGGTCCTAGACTCTTTCCAACAACCAGATCTGGCATGAACTAACTGATGAGAACTCACTCATCACCACGGGGATGGTGCTAAGCCACTCATGAGGGATCCGTCCCCATGATCCAGTACCTCCCACCAGGCCCCACCTCCAACATTGGGAATCACATTTCAACATGAGGTTTGGAGGGAACACACATCCAAAAACATCCAAACCATATCAAAATGCATTAATAGTTGAATATTCAAAGCAGACACAATGGTGAGCAATCCTCCATTTAACAAAAGAATTAATTACAGGACTTCTCCAAAGAGGTAACTCCCTTAGTCCATCTAAAACAGAATTTTACAGCCTGGACAACATGGCAAAATCCCGTCTTTACAAAAAATACAAAAAAATTAGCAGAGGCCGGGTGCAGTGGCTCATGCCTGTAATCCCAGCACTTTGGGAGGCCGAGGCAGGTGGATCACTTGAGGTCAGGAGTTTGAGACCAGCCTGGCCAACATGGTGAAACCCTGTCTCTACTAAAAATACAAAAAATTAGCCAGGCATGGTGGCAGGTGCCGTAATCCCAGCTACTCAGGAGGCTGAGGCAGGAGAATCACTTGAACCTCGGAGGCAGAGGTTGCAGTGAGCCGAGATCACAACATTGCACTCCAGCCTGGGCAACAAGAGCGAAACTCCATCTCAAAAAAAAGAAAATAAGCAAGCTGTAGTGGCTCACTTCTGAAGTCCCAGCTACTTGAGAGGCTGAGGTGGAAGAATCGCTTGAGCCCAGGAGGTGGAGGTTGCAGTGAGCTCGCACCACTGCACTCCAGCCTGGGCAACAGAGGGAGACCCTGTCTCAAAAAGAATTTTTAAATAAAATAAAATAAAATTTTATTTATATAGCATCAATCTAGTCACAAATTTTTTGGTATAAAACAAAAGTTCATAATTTGCACATAGCTCTCTATGTCTGTATGGTTGTGTTCTCACTATAAATGTGATTCAAGCAGGACCTTTCAGGTGAGGAAAGCTAGACTTGGAGAGGTTCTAAGCAAAAACAGACATTCCCAGCACTCCACATTTTGTGGCTCATTGTTGAGAGCACATTTCTCAACCTGCCAAAATCCTGTTGTCAAGACTATAATTCCAGGGATTATTTCTAGGTTCGTTACTAGAGAAATTTCTTTGAATGTGTAGAGAAAAACAAAAAATCCTATTGTTACATCTACACTGTCTACAGAAAGTAGAGTACACGTTACCAGGGACTGGAGTGAGAAGGAAATGGGAGCTATTGTTTATTAACTTCTGTTTAGGACAATGAAAAAGTTCCAGGGTTTCTGTTTGGGATCATGAAAAAGTTCTAGAGTTTCTGTTTGGGATCATGAAAAAGTTTGAGAGTTTCTGTTTGGGATCATGAAAAAGTTCTAGAGTTTCTGTTTGGGATCATGAAAAAGAAGTTCTAGAAATGGATAGTGGTGATAGTTGCACAACAATGTGAGTGTAGTATGTATTTAATGCCACTGAATTGTACACTTAAAAATGGTTAAAAGGGTAAATTTTACGTTATATATATTTTAACACAAAAAAAATCAAAAAAGTATCAAATTAAAAATAAAATCTAACGTAGAAAAAAGAGACCTAGCACAAACTCTGGGTCACAGTAGGCTTATAATGTTGTAAACTTAACTTCACCTCTGCTCTTTCCTTCTGCCTCTCTCTACCCCAGTGTAATATAGAGGACTAATTAAAAGAAAATATTCAGAATTGAAGTAATGCTGAGATACTTCTAACCCAGTATACTGGCAAAAAATAATGTGTGATGATACTCTTTGCTCAAAAATATGTAGGAATAGGATACTTTCATATATTGCTATTGAAAAGAAGAATCGGTCAGCCTATTTGGAAAGCAATTGAGCAATACTTTATGAAAATATATTTATTAAAATTAAAAATAAGTACACTAAGGCCAGGCGCGGTGGCTCACACCTGTAATCCCAGCACTTTGGGAGGCCGAGGTGGGTGGATCACGAGGTCAGGAGATCGAGACCATCCTGGCTAACATGGTGAAACCCTGTCTCCACTAAAAATACGAAAAATTAGCTGGGTGTGGTGGCAGGCGCCTGTAGTCCCAGCTACTCTGGAGGCTGAGGCAGGAAAATGGTGTGAACCCAGGAGGCGGAGCTTGCAGTGAGCCAAGATCGCGCCACTACACTCCAGCCTGGGCAACAGAGCGAGACTCCAACTCAAAAAAAATAATAATAATAAGTACACTAAAAAATATCTGGTATTAGAGAAAGCATAGACATATATATTAATGGAAAAGATTAGAAAGTCCAGAAATAGACCTGAACAAATACGGTCAGTTGATTTTTTACAAAGGCATGAAGTCATTTCAATGAGAAAGGATGATCCTTTTAGCCAATGTTGCCAAACAATTGGATGTCCATATGCAAATGAATTAACCTTAACCCATGCAGCCTACCTTATTCAAAAATTCACTTTAAAAATGAATCACATGCCAAAGTATAAAATCAAAAACTATAAACCTAAAATTATAAAACACAGAAGAAAACATACAAGAAAATCTCCATGACTTTGTGTTAGGCAAAGATTTCTCAGGTGCTGTACCAAAACTATGATCCAGAGAAGACAAAAATTGTTGTTAGACTTTACTAAAAACTTCTTTTTAAAAGCACACTTAAGAGAATGAAAAAAAACAGGCTACACACTGGAAAATAATATTTGCAAACACATAAATAACTTGTATCCAGGTTACATAAAGAACTCTCAAATAAGAAAACAAGCAGTTGAATAAAGAAAAAAGGTAAAAGATTTGAACAGAATCTTTGAGAAAGAGAAGAAAGATAGATGGAAATTAAGCACAGGAAAAGATGTTTGATGACACTTGTCATTAGGGAAATGCAAATTAAATCCACAATGAGATACCAGTAAACACTAGGATAGCCAAAATCAAAATAATAACACCACGTGCTATCAAGGATACAGAACAACATGTACTGCTGGTGGGAATTCAAAGTGGTACAGCCATAGAAAACAGGTGGCAGTTCCTTATAAAATTAAATACATACTTAGCATACAACCTGGCAATCCTATTTCTAGAAATTTAACCAAGAGAAATGAAACCATATATCCACATAAATAAACTTTACATGAATGTTTACAGCAGTTTTATTTTAAGTGTCAAAAAATGGAAACAAAACAAATGTCTCTCAACTGAGGAATGGATAAATAATCCATTAGTACATCCATAGAGTAAAATACTAGTCAGCAATAAAAGGAAACAAATCACTGATATTTGCAACAATGTGAATCTTTTTATAAATGAATGATATGGATGAATTTTGTTATGAATGAATGAGTCTTGTTGTGGATGGATCTTATCATGCTAAGTGAAAGAAGCCAGACTCAAAAGTCTACTCTGTGATTCCATTTATATGACAATCTAGAAAAGGCAAAACTATAGAAATAGATCAGTGGTTTCAAGGGTGGGAGATAGGGAAGAAATTGACAACAACAACAAAAAAAGTAACTTTCTGAGGTTATGGACCTGTTCTGTATCTTGATTATGGTGTTGGTTATATTCTGTAGGTATCTGTGCAAACTTGCAGAAATCTACATGTACATGGGTTAATTTTACTGTACCTAAATCGTACCTTCATGCATTCTCTTTAATCAGAAATCATGTATGGGAATCTATTCCATAGCATTAAAAAGCACCAATTGCCTGGGCATGGTGGCTCACACCTGTAATCCCAGCACTTTGGGAGGCCGAGGCTGGTGGATCACTTGAGGTCAGGAGTTTGAGACCAGCCTGGCCAACATGGTGAAATCCCATCTCTACTAAAAATAAAAAAATTAGCTGGGCATGGTGGTGGGCGCCGTAATCCCAGCTACTCGGGAGGCTGAGGCAGGAGAATTGCTTGAACCCAGAAGGCAGATATTGCAGTAAGCCAAGATCGCTCCATTACACTCCAGCCTGGGCGACAAGAGCGAAACTCCATCTCAAAAAAAAAAAATCAACACAGAAGCATTTTTTATATTGCATAAAACAGAAACCAGCCTGATGGCCCATCAATAGAAACCTGTTTAATAAATGGTGGTGTAGCCATTTCAAAGAATAGTATTTAGCCATTTAAAAAGGCATATTATTTATGCCAGTTAATATGGAGGGATTTTAATAGGACATTGTTACACAAGAATAGCAGAATACAGAAAGTCTATATAGAATGATGTTATTTTATGCTCACCATCACTGGCCATCAGAGAAATGCAAATCAAAACCACAATGAGATACCATCTCACACCAGTTAGAATGGCGATCATTAAAAAGTCAGGAAACAACAGGTGCTGGAGAGGATGTGGAGAAATAGGAACAATTTTACACTGTTGGTGGGACTGTAAACTAGTTCAACCCTTGTGGAAGTCAGTGTGGCGATTCCTCAGGGATCTAGAACTAGAAATTCCATTCGACCCAGCCATCCCATTACTGGGTATATACCCAAAGGACTATAAATCATGCTGCTATAAAGACACATGCACACGTATGTTTATTGCCGCATTATTCACAATAGCAAAGACTTGGAACCAACCCAAATGTCCAACAATGATAGACTGGATTAAGAAAATGTGGCACATCTACACCATGGAATACTATGCAGCCATAAGAAATGATGAGTTCATGTCCTTTGTAGGGACATGGATGAAATTGGAAATCATCATTCTCAGTAAACTATCGCAAGAACAAAAAACCAAACACCGCATATTCTCACTCATAGGTGGGAATTGAACAATGAGAACACATGGACACAGGAAGGGGAACATCACACTTCAGGGACTGTTGTGGGTTGGGGGGAGGGGGGAGGGATAACATTGGGAGATATACCTAATGCTAGATGACGAGTTGGTGGGTGCAGTGCACCAGCATGGCACATGTATACATATGTAACTTACCTGCACATTGGGCACATGTACCATAAAACCTAAAGTATAATAATAATAATAATAATAATAATTACAATAAAAGAAAAAAAAAAGAAAAAAAAAAAAAAAAAAAAAAAAAAAAGAATGATGTTATTTTAAAAAAAATACACAACCATGAGTTAACCCATAGATGAGTTTGTATGATTGTGTGCACATATATGAAGAAAGGTGTGGTGGGATGGGCACTAGTCTGTTAACAGTGATGACTTGAGTTGGGGAGCTGGGAATAGAGAGTCAAGGTGAGTTTGAAAGGTGGGAGGGAATGGAGGGGGGTCAGGCTCAAAGGATGAAGGAAGGAAAAATGCCTAGAACTAGCCTGAGATTAGCTGTGACTACAGACCTCTCCTTCGCTGGGTTCTCTCTCCTTATTGCTGAGACTTTTTATCAATATCTCAGTCCCACCAGGAGAGGAAGAGAAAGGGAATTTCAAAACTTCTCCCAAGGACCTGCAGCCTTCCTACCACACAAGGGGCTGGGACTGGCATCACTCAGTTCTGCATCCCAGCCAGGACGTAGAAGGAAGCGTGTCTCTTTGCTGTGGGCTGCCTTCCCCCACTCCAGGACAAGGCGAACATTGTGGGGCTGGTGGGAGAGGACCACAAGCAGGAAGAGTTTGGGGAGGAGAGGCAGCTGTGAGTAGATCTGATGTCTTCTTGAGGACAGGAAGCAGCGAGGGCTGCCGAGGCAAAAGCCTCGCTTTCTGAGAAGCTGGAGCAGAGCCAGAGTCATTCTCTGATGAGCTCTGGACACAAGAATCAGCCAACAAGCCCTGACACTCCCTTACCACGCACTTAGCTCTGCACGAGTTGCTAAGGAAGAAATATGAGAAAATAGGTCTCATACACCAGGGAATGGATCTCACGGGGTTTACACTTTCATTAGGGGAACAAGAGTATTGCATTTAAAAAGTAAAGAGCACTCAAAGAGTGTTTATTAATACAAATGGAGCTCAGAAGAGAGGGGCCAGGCACAGGAATTTTTGAAATAGTGCCCATGCCCCTCTTGTCTTTGCCCTTGCCTTCTCCAGCTCTCACAGGTGGTGGCTTCAGTTTCCTTGCCTGGGAGAATTTTGCAGCGCGGTGTCTGAACTTTCCAAAGTTGAGGAGAATGGGGCTTGAGGAGTGGGATGTTCCTAGACTAAAATCAGTAACTGGGGAGTGGCCTGTGGGTCCCCAAATCAATAGAAACTTGCAACCTGCTCCCCGAAAGCACCTCACACTGAGAGGCTCTCGGAAGGAATGGCTTTTATGGCACAGCAGGGAGGCTGGACCCTGGGCACTGGGCTCACCACAGAAGCCCATAACTCAAAGGTGACCAGCAAGATGCAGAGCGGTAGATCCACAGAGACCACACCTGCCAGGCAGGGGCATCCTCCACTGTGACCAGTATGGACCCATGGCAAGAGGGGCTGGGAGCCTTTAGCCAACCCAGTGGGGGACCAGAGAGTGACCAAAGACCTGGGGTGAATTTCTGGACAGCCCAGTGTGATGGAGATGTGAAGTCAGCATTAAGCCATTTTACAGAAAATGAAGAACTATGGTATTGCTTGGGTACTCCAGTTAGTGAACTGAGCGTCTTTGTGGTCTTCCGGTCCCAAGAGATCTGGAGGTGGGGATTATGGATGAGGTGGGGTTCAATCTGACCTTGGGGACAATAACCAGGACTGGGGACAAAAGTAGGGACTAGAGAACAGAATGAGCAAATGTGATCACCAGGGGAGCAGGGAGCTTGTGACAGGGACAGTGAAGAAACAGGCTTGGCTGGAGCCCAGGGTCCAAATCAGGGAGCAGAAAGAAAGCTACTTTCAATGTCTCTCTTCCTTATCGTCAGAACACATCTATCACAGAACACCTACATGCACAAGAGGCCCGGCTGCCTGTGAGGTCGTAGAGGAGCGAAACGCATGGCTGTGCCTTCCGGGAGCTCATGAGGTGGTTAGGATGATACACGCACGTGCAAACAAGCACACCTAAGGCAGAGTGCCGCAGGAAGGACAGATCATTCGTGCGCGAGTGTTGATCCAACCAGGGCTTCTTGAGAGACTTCTTCACACTATGCCAAGCACTGCAGATGCAGAGGTGATTAATACAAGGCGCCACCCTGGAGAAATGCCTAGAAATCACTCCCAGTGGAGGCAGGTTTCCTAGAACTGGTCCTAGATTGTGTGGCGAAATTTGGTGGGCATCTAGGGAGAAAGCGAGTGCTCCCCACCTTCGGTACTAACGGCACGTGGGGTCAAAGGCCTGGGGAACGTCCTAGGTGAGTCAGGGGTGAGGTGGGCAGAGAGGGTGCCAGTCTGAGCAGAAGATCCAAGGGAGAGGAAAGGCAGAAGGGGCTGGAGAGGACAGTTGGGAGGAGATGATAAAATGTACTGGATGGTACCCGAAGGTCTCTGGGCTTTACGCTGTGGGCCCCTGGAGCTACTGAGGATTTCTGATCTGCAGTGGGGCCCTAAATGTGCCCCCACAAAAGCTCCTAACACTTCCAAGGTGAGTGGCAAATGGGACTGGGTGGGGCTGGGGTTTCCATGTGGGGAACGTGTCCCAGCAAAGATCATATGTAGCCTGGTTATGTAGTGGCCATCTCTGAGTAGCCTCCCAGACATCCTGTCAGCCATGGACACCAGCGAGAGCCTGAGGACTCTGAGTCCTGAGGGAGCCCACTGTCCTCTGCGATGGGCTGATTTCGGGCCTTCCTTTCTCCTTCTAGTCAGACAAGAAAAGATAACAGAGGGTCCCCATCACAGCAACTTCTGTCCCCACTGTCACCTGAAAAGGGGAGAGTGATGAACCCCTGGGGCCCACAATAAATCTAAGTGCACTCCATGAGTCCCAGGATTGCTCAGATGGAGTCTGGGCCAGCTAGGCCTGGTTGACCATCAACTTAACTGCAGGATGCACAAAATGTATCGTCAGGTGCCTCAGGTAAGGAAGGGTGTGTGTGTGTGTGTGTGTGTACCCACAAGGCTCCTGGTCACAGGGTGTTGGGTAATCCAGTCCTGATGTCCCAGCCCCACAGCAGCTAAACGATTGCAACAGGCATTGCCTTTGGATATGCCAGCAAGCAAACTCCCTGCAAACAGGTCATTGTCCCCATGAACTCTGACGTCATGAACAAGTTGCACCATATAGTCCCTCTTCTCACAGAAAGTCCTATACAGCTGAAAGAAACCAAACACCAAAAGCAGCCTAGACTTTAGGCTGTGCAGCTATTCTCACCAACACTTAGGTACCCAATAAATGTGTGTTGATTTAATGGTAAAGGGGTAACAAAAAGACCCACCCCAGGGAGTTCTGTAGGACCTGCCAGGGCAGAGGAGCTTTCCACACCTTACCTTGGGATGGTGGTTATGGTGGTAGAGGTAGTGGTGTTGATGGGAAGAGACAGAAGTTGTGGATTTGCTAAATCAGAATTTTCAGGTTTAGGTTTGCTTTTTTAGGAGCAAAAATTAAAAATTTTAAAAATCATAGGTTTGCTTTCTTGATGAGAATGAATGGATGAATAAAATAAAGTAGGAAAGAATTTCCAGGCCATTAGCAATGAGGCATTAATATTTTCAAAAGCACCCCAGGTGAAGTCAAAGACTGAGAACCAACAGCCCCAAGGGAAGAGTCTCAAAGAGGAGCTTGTTTTCAAACCGAATTACATGCCTGGAATCAATCGATCAACCATTTCTGTAGAACCCACCCATGAGCCACCACTGCACCCCAGATTCCTGCCTCCTTCTATGGGCTCCATTCCACATCACCCCCTTAAGTGCCCTGCTGCCCATTTGACTGCCAAACCCTTAGCACTTTCTTCCAGCCTCAGGTGTGAAAAACCTACGATCACTACCCACTGTCTAGACCCCACCAGCTCTCGCCCTGCATGCTTTGGGATCCTCCCCTGACTGCAAGAGGTAAGAAGAGTTTTTTGTTTTGTGTTTGTTTCCCAAGCGTACAGGCAGCCAGATGTAGGGAAAATAGGAGCATATTCAACATGTGACTGCCAGGTGCAAGGGCGAGCACCCGCTGGACTGCCAGCTGACTACAGCCCTGCCAGGGCACCCTGCACTTGGAGTCCTAAAATGCAAATTTCCCCTGTGGCAGCCCTGGCCTCTTCTGCAGGGGGCAGCCACTCTGGAAGGAAAGATGAGGTTTAAATTGGTAATCAAGCACTGTACCAAATTGGACTTTGACCTTGTTCAGAATTCCACTGGCCCATGTTCCCTGACCCCCCTGCCCCCTGCTTCTGCCCAATTGTTCCCTTGAGTAGCTGCCTGCCATCCGAGGCAGTCAGGCGGGCTGTCGCCAGCTGCTCCTCCCTGGCTGCCTTCCACCTGGCCAGCTCAGAAAGCAGTGGAAATCAAGCAGCTTCACCTTTCCAGCTTCTCTTGCTACTTCTGGGCGGGGAGCAAGACAAGAGTGGTTTGGATGGGGCCTCGGCCCCGCCTGGGCCTGCTCATAGGGCATGGGAATAGGGGAGTGCAGCCTCAGCACTTCCGTCACTCTCAGTGTATTCTTGGTTACCAGAGCAATTCCCAGACAAGGCTTGGAATGGCCAGCATGGCCCACCGGCCTGCTGCATCCAGGGCAGCAGCACAGAACCCACACTGATTTCTTCAAGCTCCCTCCACTGCCTCAGAACGCCCTCTGCTCTCACTGCAAAACACCGAGGTTTTGCTCATTTCCTCTGTCTGGAAGTCTTCCATGTTCTCATCTACATGTCTAAATCCTACCCTTTCTTCCAGGTCTGGGAAACTGCTGGCTTCCTAGAGAGCACCTACCCTCCCCTACAGCCCCACCATTCTTCTCTTACCTCCTCAATCCATGATTCAAATCAAGTATCTGGGGCATTTAATCGTATTTGCCTTGTCCCGTTGTTTCAAGTCTCATCTTCCCAACAAGATGGTAAGCTCCCAGGGACTGTGTATTACCTACATTGGCACTGAGTAGGCCTACTAGGAATTAATGAATGAAAGAATAAATGAATGAGTAAACAGAGTGCTTTGGTCATTGAAATGCTTCCTTTATAAGCCCAGGAATTCTTCCCACCAAGAGAGCTAGCTCTTCTTTGCATTGGCTTTCCTGGAGACCAAGCCTCTGGTGGAAACTGCCTTCAGTGCCTCCCAGGAAGCCAGGAAATGTCTCACCAGGAGTAACCAGTTAGCCAAGCAGCTGGACTTCTGCCAGCGTGCAGGGCACTAGTGAGTGCAGGGTGCATCTCCTGCCCTCTTTGATCTAACTGGGATGACAGAATGTGCTCACATGAAGCTTTGGTTTCCTGTCAACGTGCAAAGTCATAGCCGTGATATGTAAGTGCTGAGAGCAACAGGGTATAAGAGGGGCCTGAGCCATGCTGTCTTAATCAGAGAGCACTCGAAGGACATAGCAAAGAGAGCTGTTGAGTGGAGGCAGGGCAGAAGCCCTCTCCTTCCTCCTCCCCAGCCAGATTCCTTCCCTGTCTACTTCCTCTACTCAGGTCAGCAAGATTCAAAGGATGGGGCCAGGACCAGGGATAAGATTGAGGATGGGCTGGAGGATGGCTGACTGACTCAGGGCATTAATCTGGGGGGCCAGGACCAGGGATTGGCCACATCAGAATGCAGGGTAGCCCCCACATGTTCACTATTGATCCAAAAGGGGAAACAAAGAGAAAGAGGCTCAAAAAGCCAACCGAGGATGGGTGCAGTGGCTCATGCATAATCCCAGCACTTTGGGGGGCTGAGGTGGAAGAATCACTTGAGGCCAAGAGTTAAAGACCAGCCTGGGCAACATAGTGAAACTCCATCTCTACAAAAATCAAAATTAGTCAGGCATGGTGGCACACACCTGTGGTTCTAGCTACTCGGGAGTCTGAGGTGGGAGGATCCTTGAGCCTAGGAAGTCAAGGTTGCAGTGAGCCATGATCATGCCACTGCACTTCAACCTGGCAACAGAGCAAGACCTTGTCTCAAAGAGAGAGCGAGCGAGACAGCGAGAGAGAGAGTGAGTGCACGAGAAAGAGATACAACACCAAAAGTACAATCTATTTTTAAAAATTGATTAATTGGACTTTATAAAAAATAAAAATAAAAGTCAGCAGGATAGAATAGACAGGCAGGAAAGAAGATGTGGAAAGACAAGTGAGGTGTGAGCTGTTGCATTTTTGACACAGGGAGCCAGGGGCTGGTAGGGCTGTTGCTGACCTCAGTGCACACGACTTCCTTCTTCAATCTCGGAAGGAAGTCAGGAGCCAGGGGCCACGCTGGGGGCAACCCAGGCAAGGTGCATGCTCTGCAATGCCCCCTTTGTGCAATGCCCCCTTGCCTCTGTCCTCCCTGTGGCAAGGGGAGGAAGCCCTTCGGGTGACAAGAGGCCCGTGCTTGTCTTCTGAGGCAAAGGGGAGCGGACTTGGAGCACAGAACATCAAGGGAAGGGGGGTGGGCAGTGACTGGCCTAGAGGCAAGCATGTGGAGTGGGCAAGGCGTGCCTGTGGGCCTGGAGAAACAGGGTTGAGGAGGCTTTCTAGGGCACCCCTAGGGACAAAAGGCCCCCGAGTTGTTCCTCAACAGTAAATCCCCCAGGGCATGGTGTTGGCCCCTCCACCATGGCTCAGAGCCCTCCCCACTGTGCAAGCAGTGTCATCTATCATCAGTGACTGAGCTAAGTGCCAGTTCTGCTCCTTTTATTACTCATGCATTCCCAGGGAGAGGCAAGGACCCAAAGCAGAAAGCAGCCCCTGTGGGCTGGCACTGTGGGCACACCTCACAGCTAACACGGCACCTTTCTTTCCAGAGGATTTTTTTTTTTTTTTTTTTTTGAAACAGAGTCTTGCTCTGTCACCCAGGCAGGAGTGCAATGGCATAATCTTGGCTCACTGCAACCTCCGCCTCCCAGGTTCAAACGATTCTCCTGCTTCAGCTTCCCAAGTAGCTGGGATTACAGGCGCAAGAGTAGCTGGGATTACAGGAATGCGATACCATGCCTAGCTAATTTTTGTATTTTTAGTAGAGATAGGATTTCACCATGTTGGTCAAGCTGATGTCGATCTCCTGACCTCGTGATCCAACTGCCTCAGCCTCCCAAAGTGCTGGGATTATAGGCGTGAGCCACCACGCCCAGCCTTTCCAGGGGAATTTTATACAACCCACTGTAAGACCACCTATCGATGGCAAAACTGTTGGTCCACAGAGCACTTGTCCAGGCCAGAGACAGTTCCACCTCTGGGGTGCACCTTTTCCTTTCGCTTCCAAATGTTCCCCAACGCCATGGGAGGGCTCTGCTCCCTCCAACAAAGGAACAGCATCCCAAAGCCCGGTGCACATGCAGATGAACTTCCTCTCCTACACAGCCTGAGACGTGGAAATGAGGAAAGCAGTGATTCTCAAAACCGGCAGGGAAGGGCTGTGGGAGAGTTTCATTCATTGTGGGGAGGGTGGATCTGAGAACTGTACACTCTTGAGCATGCACACATGTACGGGCACGCACACAGAGTGTAGCGTGGCAGCTGAGAAACAGTGGAGAAGCACGGAGAGGGAACAGAATGGGGGCCAATTTGGAAGTTGATGTATCCACCGCCTATCACTTCATACTGGGTTAGAGCAGTGGTTCCTGTACCTGGCTATGTGACAGAATCACCTGGTGAGTTCAGTAAACATGCAGATTCTCAGGCCACACTACAGTCCTACCAAGACACAACCACATGGGTAGGGAAATGTGTGTGTGTGTGTGTGTGTGTGTGTGTGTGTGTGTGTGTGTTTCACCAGCTCCCCTGGGAATCCCTATTCTGAGTTTAGAATTGCTGGATTTAGGTGAGGTTGCAGGCAAATCGGCAATGCTCTTGTTCAGGCCACGGGCCGCCCTCTAAGGACACACTCTGGGCCCAGAACACAGACTGGGCAAACCAGATTTACTCCCAGAGAAGCATCGTGCAGCCTGAACTTCCTGCTGTCACGCTCTTGGCCACACTAGCTGATCACCTTTGGCCCAGATAAATCAACTTTCACTATTCCATAGGACCTCTCTTCTAGCACTTTGCTGTTTATTTTCACAAGATCAAATATTATGGATATTTAATGATGGAAATCTGAATGCTATTCTCATTCCTGTTTAATGTGTTTGCCCACGAACCTCACCTGCCAGAGGTAATGTGGAAATCCATCACCCACTGGCTCATTCAAGACAAGCCTGGGGTCATTAAACTATGACCTTATTTTCTTTGGAGCTTCTATTTGCCTGAATTGTTCTACCTTGCGCTACAAAGGGATTTGAAGAGCCAGGCTTAGACCAGTACCCTTGGGCACAACAGCTGCGCAGAATGAGACAGTGCCTTTGTTTCTCTGTTTGTTTTTTTCTACTTAAGCTAAGCACACAGTCACAGAAGAAAGAGGATAGCATCTGTGTGGGCTGGAGCCCAGTCCTTGTGATTTACCACTGAGGTCTCACTCAGGAAAAACCCTGGGTCTGAGTCACACATGGCAGGGCCTTTAAGAGGAGAAAAAATAATTCCTGAAATGAACGAGTTTACATTTTGGCCAGGGAGGCCATGCCATGGAAGCACTCCCTCTCACCCACGTGGTCAGGACTGGTCAATGATGGAAATTGGTGAGAGAGGTTGTGAAGCTGGAGAACATGGAAAAGAAGGCTGGGGCCATCCCAAAGCAGGTAGTCAGACAGGAAACTTTATGCTGGGTCCCCAAAGAGCTAAACCCGAGTGGAAAAGTGGAACAAGAAAATATCTGTCCCACAAAGTGAGAAGATTACTTGTCTCAAACTTGGCGCTGAGTCAAGGGGAAACTGTCTTCCCTGAGAATGTGTAGGGAAGGAAGGATGGGCAGAACGAGGCCAGAAAACTGATACCTACTGAGTGCCCTTTATATGACAGGCACTCACACCACACTACCATAGTTAACCTCACAGATTCTCCCCATGTTTACAGAATAAGAAGCTAAGACAAGAGCGCAGAGGCTTATGGCGTGAGATTGCAGATCCCAAGGTCACTGGCATCATCTAAAGTGAAGAGCTCTGCTCAGACTCTGACTTCTGCTGTCATCCAATGCCCAGAAATGGCTTCCATGTGCACCCCTGGAACACGCCTTCTTTCCATTCATCTGGGGCACAGTTTGTACTCAGAGACACCCACACATACCCTAGACCCACACCATCGAGACCTTTTGCTCTCACAGTGGGACAGAGTAACAAACCCTACACGGCCTGTCCAGCAGTTTCTGTATTGCTGCTGTCAGGAACACAGACGTATCTGAGGCCAAGTCCGTGTTCTCCGTTAGCTTTTTTTTTTTTTTTTTTGAGATGGAGTCTCACACTGTCACCAGGTTGGAGTACAGTGGCGTGATCTTGGCTCACTGCAACCTCTGCCTCCCAGGTTCAAGCGATTCTCCCACCTCAGCCTCCCAAGTAGCTGGGATTACAGGCGCACGCCACCACGCCCAGCTAATTTTTACATTTTTAGTAGAAACGGGATTTCACCATGTTGACCAGGATGTTCTCGATCTCTTGACCTCATGATCTGCCCACTTCAGCCTCCCAAAGTGCTGTGATTACAGGCATGAGCCACCGCGCCCAGCCTCTGTTAGCTTTCCTTGTTATCCATGATTCCGCTTTCCATGGTTTCTAAGATCCTCCTATTGAGTACCTGAGGTCCACCATGGTCTAAAAATATTAAGTGGAAAATTTCAGAAATAATCCAAAAGTTTTAAATTTCTCACCCTCTGAGTAGTGTGATGAAATCCACACCATCCCGCTTCATCCCACCTGGAACATGAATCATCTCTTGTCCGGCATAGGCTGCCCCCTGTTTTAGTCACTTAGCATCAGGCTCGGATTGGCTGGGTAGCAGTCAGATCTTATCGTATCACTGTGTCAGTATGAAGTATCAGTGCTTGTGTTCAAGTAACCCTTCTTTTTACTTAATAATGGCTGGAAAGTGCAAGAGTAATGATGCAGGCATATTGTTATAATTGTTCTATTTTATTATTATTGTTATTAATCTCTTGCTGTGCCTAATTTATAAAGTAAACTTTACCATAGGAATGCATGTATAGGGCTGGGCATGGTGGCTCACACCTATAATCCTAGCACTTTGGGAGGCAAAGGTGGGAGGATCACTTGAGGTCAGGAGTTTGAGCCCAGCCTGGCCAATATGGTGAAACTCCATCTCCATTAAAAATACAAAGTTACCCAGGCATGGTGGCAGGCACCTGTAATTCCAGCTACTTGGGAGGCTGAGGCACAAGAATCCCTTGAACCCAGGAGGTGAAGGTTGCAGTGAGATTGTGAGATCATGCCACTGCGCTCTAGCCTGGGTGACGGAGCAAGACTCTGTCTGGAAAAAAAAAAAAAAAAAAAAGGAATGCATGTATAGGAAAAAAATAACATATAGGGTGTGGTACTAACCACAGTTTCAGGCATCTACCGAAAGTCTTGGAATGTGGATCCCCCTGAGGATAAGGGGGGACTGCTATAGTCACAAAGTTAAAGAATCTCAGTGCTGAAGGGGATCCTGATAAAGCTCATCTGGTCCAAACTTCTGTTTTCTTCAGGGGAAACTGAGGTTCTGAGAGAGGATGGAGTCCCAGCATAGCCTGACAATGCAGAAGTCAGGACTAGATGCCAAGGAATGCATTCCAGGCAAGAAGGTTGTGAGAGTGAGTGTGCATACGTGTGTGTCACACACAATGAAGTTGGGGGAAGGTCAGGGACCAGAGCAGGGGTGCTGTGGCTGCAGACAAGTTTAAAATAGGGAAGGGCCTGGGAGAGCACCAGGTCCCTGAGTGAGTTGTTCAGAATGGGTCCATCACGTGTGCAGGGAGCCTCTAAACACATTTGGCCTGAGGCGTGGCATGAAGAGGTCTTACAATCGTGTGAAGGAACATTGTGCAAAAGAAAAAGATGCGAAGGAAACCTCCTAAAAGCCAAGCCTTGGGACAGAGGTCTCTAACTGGAGACATAAATTAGGATACGCGATCCAGGTTAGAGCCAGAGGGGATGCATTACCAAGTTCCACTAGGAAAAGGTAACTGGGGTGGCGGAAGAACATGGGGGGAAAGGTGGAAGGAGAAAGAACGCATTAGTAAAGGAGAGACCTTACAAATGATGTCAGGGCTAAAAAATAATAAAAACATAAAAAATAAATAGAAAGGTAGAGACCACAAGGCAACCTTCCAAGGAGTTATCCCAACTGTTCAAAACTAGGAACAGCAAGGGGCCATAGAGAAGCCGAGAAGCCATTCCACAGCCCGTGGTCACAGCCACCAGAGCAGCCTGAAGGCCCATGTGGCACTGCAGCTTCCGAGCTCCCGGCTGGGGGTGAGGCGAGTTTAGCCTATGTCACTGCTGCAGCCTCTTGCCCCGTTTCTCCCACCCTTCCAGGCCCTGTAGGGTCTGTTTCCCTGAAGCTTTGTCCTAGGAGATGGGGGGCATGGCGTCCACCCTCATCAGGGCTACAGAGCCCTGCCTCGCGGTGGCAACATTCACACATCCAGCCCTTCCTTAAAAACCCTCCCTCCTTGCCCAGCCCTCCCCTCAGTCACCACTTCTTGTCAGGGGACTTCAGCTGTTGAATCAACTCTCTGATGAGGTGCCCGACCCAGATCTAATCTCAGGAAAAGATCAAGACGATTTTCCCGTTTGGGTTCAGCCCCAAGGGCATTCTCGGAGAGGAATCTGCCAGCATCCTGCCTTGACAACCGTTCATTATTAAAAAGTCGCAAACATGAATAAAACATGTTCATTTCTAAAAGAGAAAACCTGCTCCATCTCATGCCTCTCTCCTCCCTCCCCCATTTGTCTCTCTCTCTCTCTCTCCTTTCCAAACCTGCTCTCAGAGGACGGGGAAGAAATCATGGGTTCCAAGGAGCATCCTGTACTCACCAGTCACCCCACAGAGACAAGCACACACTTCAGTCACAGACTCCGGCTTCTGGCTTGAGCTGCTCATCGAGGCACAGGAAAGGGAGAGGGAGCACACTAAGTCTCACCCACTCAGTTTGGGTGTCTGGAGACAGCTGAGTTGAGCTCAGGAAAGAAGTCCAGTTAGGAATGAGGGATTGGTGGTGGTTTGTATATTATGTTGGAGAAACAGCTGAGAGTAAATGTAGGAAAAAGAGAGAGAGAAGAGAGTGTTTAGGATGCAAGAACAGAGCCTGGTAAAGGAGACTGAGGAGGGGAAGTTGGAGACCCAGGAAACTGCGAACAGGTGTGGGATCACAGACCGTAAGAAAGGGATTTTTTTTCCCCAGAAACAAGAGGTCACCCATTGTGGAAAACAGTGTGACAATTCCTTGAAAAGCTAAAAGCTGAACTACCATTTGACCCAGCAATCCCATTACTGGGCATATACTCAGAGGAATATAAATTATTCTATTATAAAGATACATGCACACGAATGTTCACTGCAGCACTATTCACAATGGCAAACACATGAAGTCAACCCAAATGCCCATCAATGATAGACTGGATAAAGAAAATGGCCGGGAGTGGTGGCTCATACCTGTAATCCCAGCACTTCGTGGGGCTGAGGCGGGTGGATCACTTGCCAGGAGTTCAAGACCAGCCTGACCAATATAGTGAAACCCCATCCCTACTAAAAATATAGAAAAGTAGCTGGATGTGGTGGCGCAAGCCTGTAATCCCCAGCTACTTGGGAGGCTGAGACAGGAGAATCACTTGAACCAGGAAGGTGGAGATTGCAGTGAGCCGAGATCACACCACTGCACTCCAGCCTGGGCGACAGCGTGAGACTCTGTCTCAAAAAAAAAAAAAAAGAAAGAAAGAAAGAAAAGAAAAGAAAATGTGGTACATGTACACCATGGAATACTATACTATGCAGCCATAAAAAATGAGATCATGTCTTTTGTGGGAACATGGATGGAGGTGGAAGATGTTATCCTTAGCAAACTGAAGCAGGAACAGAAAACCAAATTACCACATGTTCTCACTTATAAGTGGGAGCTAAATGATGAGACCCCGTGACACGAAGGAAACAAAAGACACTGGGGTCTACTTGAGTGTGAAGAGTGGGAGGAGGGAGAGGAGCAGAAAAAATAATGATTGGGTACTGGGCTTAATACCTGGGTGATAAAATAATCTGTACAACAAACCCTGGGACAAGAGTTCACCTATACAACAAACCTTCACATGTACAAAAAAGAGGTCAAGAGAGTTGTCTTGACCTCTGTCAAGAATCTATCTAGAAGGATGAACATTGGCCCTACCCACAGGCACCTTGGCACCTCACTGAGAGCAGTGTTGGTCCTGAAGAGAAGGACAAGCCAGACAGTTTAAGTTAAGGCAGGAATGAAAGGTAAGGTAGTGTGGAAAGGGCAAGTTTAGAAAACACCTTCCAAAAGCTGTGAGAAACAGAAAGGTAGCAACATAGGGCTGTGAAGGCAAGGCAGCAGGAGGGAGCTTTATTTATTCATTTTTTTAAATGAATGAGACTTGAAAATGTTAAATGCAGATAGAAAAAGCTAGCCCAGAGGAGAAGTGTTAAAGACATATGGGAGACAACGTTTGGTGGGATAAGCAGGTTGTGCAATCCAGGGCACAGTTAGCAGGGAAGGGTCTTTCTCTTTGGCAAAGTCCTATTTCAAATCGAGGAGAATGTCCAAGGCATCACAGAGGTGACAGACTTGCAGTCCCTTGGGCAACTGCCTTCCAAGGCATGTAGCCAGCCCTAGGAAGCATCGGATCTCGCCCATGACATAGCAGCTTCTCTCCAGAGGGATGCTTTAGCTCTAGGAGGATGCATGCTTCTCACAGCTCAGACTGATGAATTCATGCCTTCAGGCTACCACCAGCTCATGGAGGCAAAAACATGGATCTCCATGGAAATGCACAACCGGCTTGGTGTGGCTCTGCAGATGCCCTGGGCTGGTGCATTGCAGATTTCTGAGACTCTCCCAGCAATACCCTAAACCCCTGTCACACGCGTTGGTACCTCCCTAGTACTGGCTATCGCATTCCACCACGGATCACAGCCATCCAAGTGGCTCTATTCATTGTTCTTTCCTGTAAGTTCCTTAAGAGCAAAAACCCCATGGTTTTGATTTTCGTATCTTTGTTCAAAATTGCCCTCTGTGTGAAACAGATCGTATTTTGGCTGAATTCTACCATCCTTGTGCCAACATTTTGGCTCAGCCGCCACTCGGAGATGGCCCCAGCAAGCCACCACCCCTGCCCTGGCACTGGCCTGCTTCCCAGGAGTGTTTTAACAAGATGATGGCTAAGGATTTCTAACCCAACCTACCCCACTCCCAGCAGCCAGATACGAAAGGAGAACTCCAGATTTTCAACCCTTCCCAGCTCAGCTGCCTCCCTACCAAAAAAGAACTTCTGGGAGTTTGTGCGATCCCAAGTCTGCAGCTTCCATTGTCCAGCACAGGACTCCCTGGCCTACCCCCTTTATTAATTCAACCTCTGGGAGTGCTCCGAAGAGATGGCCACATTCCAATCACATCGTAACTGGGGAAACAATAAAATGCCTGACTGGCTATAAACTGTCGCAGAGATAAAGGCCCGTCCCTGATCATTCCCCAACAATGGCCTTCTGGAGGGACTGCGAGTGCAGTTCCAGGAACACTTGGTTTGCTCACTCAGCAGAAATTAGAAAAACATTGCCAGCAATTTCTTTTCTTTTTTTCTTTGAGACAAGGTCCCGCTCTCACTCAGGCTGGAGTGCAGTGGCACAGTCATAGTTCACTGCAGCTTCGAATTCCTGGGCTCAGGCAATCTTCCTGTCTTGGCCTCCCAAAGCACTAGAATTACAGGCATGAACCACTGCACCCAGCCCCACATTGCCAGCTTTGAAGCCCCAACTGGCTCTAGCTCAGGGAAGAATGGGCAAGAGACACAAGGCAACAGATGGTGCTGCCAAGCTGGAGGGCCCCAAAATTGAGCAGAGATCACCCTACACCCACAAACACCCCACGCCCCTTGCAAGCCGGTGTGGTTTGCTTTAGCAGATATCAGGTAGGAAGACTCCAGCTGGTCTGTAATCAAAAGAGTCAACTCTTACATCAGAACAGCATGTGGCAGCTCCTTAGGCCCCCATTTTTTTTTTCATTTGATCCTCAAAACAAGCTAGGAAAATTATTATCGTTCCCATTTTATAGATAAGAAAACTGAGACCGGGGTAGTTGAAGCACGCATGGATCTCAAGTAGCAAAACCACTCAGGTCTTCTGACTCTTTTTTTTTTTTTTTTTTTGAGACGGAGTCTCACTCTGTCACCCAGGCTGGAGTGCAGTGGCACGATCTTGGCTCACTGCAACCTCTGCCTCCCAGTTTCAAGCAATTCTCTGCCTCAGCCTCCCGAGTAGCTGGGGTTATAGGCACCCACCACCAAGCCTGGCTAATTTTTGTATTTTTAGTAGAGATGGGGTTTCACCATCTTGGCCAGGCTGGTCTTGAACTCCTGACCTCGTGATCCACCTGTCTCGGCCTCCCAAACTGCTGGAATTACAGGCGTGAGCCACCACACCCAGCCCCTGACTCCTTAATTCACAGCTTTTTCCTAAAAAGTGCACAGCCTCCCCTTTACAGAGTGTAGTTTTTGCAGCTGAAGTGATAAACAGACTCTGAAGATGCTGTAATTCTTTCATGCTCTCCAAGCCCATTTGGCAACAGTGTATCAGAAAAGGTCTCTTCCATTTCAGGATATAAGAACACTTCCTAGAACAAGCTCTGAGCAAGTCACAAAACATGCTCTCCCTCCCTGATCTGAGCCAGTTGGGGAACAACATTGCCCTGGGATCCCCAGGCTCTCCAGCGGGCCTGATGGAGGTGGTCTGGAAACACATCCCACTGCAAAAGTAAAAGGACCCAGAGCACAGAGCTCCCTGTTCAAACAACCAATCTGAGCTTCCTTCAGAGTCAGATTGAAATGGCAAATTTCAATGTATATAATTTAGGAAATGTGAAAACCACTTTGTTTTTCCAGCTTAAAACTTATCTAGCCAATCATCAAGTATTTTAGGGGCAACCCCTCTTTGCCCAGCCCAAGGCTAGGCACAGACAAAGAGGCAAATGCCTTTAGAAAATAGGCCCTTTGCAGAGCCCAGCGATGCATCATCTTCTCTTCTTTCCTGCCTGAAACTTCAAGGCTAAAGAAAAGAGAGAACAGAGTTCTATCAGAATCTCTGCTCTACCCACCGAGACTCAAAACCAGGCCTTCGTGGGGTAAGCTCCTCATGGTGCCAAGAGCAGACAGAAGCTCCTTCAATGCTTTGCCGTAGAACAGAGAGAAGGATGCACCAGGAAGGGCACCCAGGAGGCTACCTTTTCTCCCTGCAGTTCTGGGTCTGCTCTAGCACTAGATTACCTTGAAAGGTTGGTTACAGCACAGGGTAAAACCAGAGAGTTCTCAGCCCACCTCATTGGCCTATGGGCTACTTTCAGGGCAGGTCTGAACTGGTCTGGTTCAAACAACCACTTCTCATTGGAGCACATATACATGGCTCTACATAAACCTCTAATCACCTAAGACTTGCTGTGGTCATCCTCACTCCTCAATGGGTTGGCAAGTGGCCTGGGGGCAGGGAGGGAGGCAGAGCCCTTTGCCCTCCAAAGAATCCCTTCTTCCCTCTCAGTTGCTTAACATTCTTCCAGGCCCTTCTGATGAAAACCCACTCTCAAGAAAGGACCTGAAAGCAGAATCAGAGCCACCTAAAGCTGGAATGACACCTTGATTTTCCAGATGAGGAGACTGAGATTATTGCAGCACTTAAGATGTGTCCCCGCCCCTGCAACTCACACTTACAGAGACCAGGAAAATTCTAGGCATCAGTGAGGAGGGAAATATTATTTGTGAGTGGTTAGCACCTATTTGTGAAATCAACACTGGTAACTTCTGCTTCCCTTTTAAGATTCTTCATGGCCCGGTAAGGACAAGACTTAGGACACCCTTGCCACCCACAACACCAGTTATGGGAACAAATAAGTAAGCTATTCTGGGTCTATGTACCTGAGGGGAACGTGCTTGAGCTCGCACTTAAGCATCTATTCACAAGACGTTGGCCTTGGGTCAATGATCAGAGCAACCTCAGATCCCTTTGTTCTTGCACCATTTTTCTCAGTTACACTAGAGTCACCATATGTCCTGCAGCTCCAACCCCAGGACACTCACAGTTCACCCCAGGTAGGCAGTGACTGGCAACGGGAGCCTTTATCCAACATCTTGCTCACACAAGCTGGTTCAAGAGACACCTATTGAGTACGTATTTTGTGCCAGGCCCTGGGATAGGGGCAGGGCGGCCAAAGTCACAGAAGGCCTAGTCCCTGTGCTCCCTACAGTCTCATGGGGGAAGATGCGTACACAACCAGCAACCCCAGCTAACCATGTGGGTGCTTTGCTAAAGCTCTTCAGAGGACTGCGGGGCTAAGACAACAGTGTGCAGCCCAGACTGAGGTGAGCAGGGGTGCCAAGGGGAGGCTGGGGAGCAGTGAGCAGGGGTGCTGAGGGGTGGCTGCAGGGCAGATGTCCACCTACAGCCAATTTCAGTAAAATGTGGAAAGTGAAAGGACAGAGATATGTACAAAATCTGCCTTAAAACAGAAGCCTTCCCTACACCTGTTCCCTTTTTTCTTCATTTTATTACCTCCTATCCTTCATCGCAGGGTTTTTTGAAAGTATTATCCACACTCATTCCCCACTCCATTGAAATTGTTCTATAATCACCAGTCACCTTATCATTGACGATCCAGACAGCTCATCTGCATCTTAGAAGCCCCCTAATGTATCTGGGTCCCTTGGTTATTCTCTCCTCCTTTCTTGGCCTCCCTCTCCCTACCCCGCCCGCCTCCCTGGCTGCTAACTCCTTGGTGGTTCTCTTTTTGGTTCTCTTCTTTTTTCATGCCACTCAGTTCCCCCAGGGTCATTGTATTCACATCCAGCTTCAACTACCACCCACCCCCTCAACCCCCATTGATTGAAACAGTTTCCTGAGTGCCCATAATGTCCCAGGCATTGTGCTGAGCACTTCACGTGTGTTATCTTGCTTAGTCTTCCCATAATCTTACAAGATAGTACTTAGACTCCTTTTTAACAAACAAGGCAAACAACACACAGACAGAGCATATGTTATGTCTTCTTCGAATGTGTACAATTAGGAAGAGGCAAAGCCAGGATTCAAATTCAGCTCGGTCTCCAAAACATCTTCTCTAAGGCACCAGGTTTCACCACTTCCAACATCAAGGTCTCTCCTTCAGTCCAGACCCATATGTCTAACTTCCCAGGAGTTAGCTCCACCAAGCCAATCCACAGACACAGAAAACAGAGGTGTGGCTGCCTCTCTATGGAAATCTTTCCCAGGGGAAAATCTGTCAGGAAGAGAGCTTCTCCTCCTCCACCATGACTGTGCTTTCTATGTCTCCTCGGTCTCTATTCCCATGGCACCACCGTGTACCCAGGCTCCAACCCCAGGCATTGAGCTGGAATCATCCCCAAACCTCCTCTTTCTCACAGCTTCCTTTCTTTCCCCACTGTCCCTGCCTTGGTCTCACTCCTCAGCAGTTCTGATACCTTCCTAGTCTTCCCATTTCCAGACACCCCAATAGTCTATTCTCCACACTGCAGCCACTCTGATATAGTTGGATATTTGTCCCTGCCCAAATCTCATGTTGAATCGTAATCCTCAGTGCTGGAGATGGGCCTGCTAAGAGGAGTTTGGGTCATGAGGGCAGATCTCTCCTGGCCTGGTGCTTAACTAGCAATAGTGAGTTCTCTTGAGACCCAGTTGCTGTACAGTGTGGCACCTTTCCCCAAGCTCCCCACCATGGGAAGGGCCTGCTCCCACTTTGCCTTCAGCCATGAGTAAAAGCTCCTGGAGGCCTCCCCAGAAGCAGAGGCCACCATGTTTCCTATATAGCCTGCAGAACTGTTAGGCAATTAAACCTCTTTTCTTGTAAATTACCCAATCGGTTCTTTTTTTAGTGAAGTTTTATTTTTATTATTGTTATTTGAGATGGAGTTTCGCTCTTGTTGCCCAGGCTGGAGTGCAGTGAGGCAATCTTGGCTCACTGCAACCTCCGCCTCCCAGGTTCAAGCAATTCTCCTGCCTCAGCCTCCTCAGTCGCTATTACAGGCACCTGCCACCATGCCCGGCTAATTTGTTTTTTCTTTTTTTGTTGTTCTTTTCTTTTTTTTTTTTTTTTGTATTTTTAGTAGAGACGAGGTTTCACCATGTTGGCCAGCTTGGTCTCGAACTCCTGACTTCAGGTGATCCACCCACCTTGGCCTCCCAGAGTGCTAGGATTACAGGCATGAGCCGCCGCACCTGGCCCAGTCGCGTATTTCTTTATAGCAACTCAAGAACAGCCTAACGTACATTCTCTTTCTAAAACATAATTCTAGCCACATGACCCTGTCATTAAAATTCCTCACTGTGCCCCGTGCCCTCAAGTCAACTCCTAAACTCTTTAGCTTGGAAGATAGAGCCTTTTAGGACCCACCCGACCTCTGGGTCTCCACTTTGCCTCTGCGCCTCTCCACGGCCCAGCTATGCTCCATGGTCTAGCCATAGCTGAATGACCTTAGCCACCTGTCGTTCCAAGAAAGCCTCAAACCCTTCCTGCTCATGTGATTTTGTACATGCCTTTCCCTGTCTGAAACAGCTATGTGATAAACCCCTACTCATCCTTAATAATGTGCAGATGTCACCTCCTCCAGGAAGCCTTCCTCAGCTCCTCCCCACCTGCCTGCACTTCCCAGGCACATTACTGTGCTCTCTCCTCAGCACCCCCAGAGCATTCAGTACCTCCCTCTATTCACCGGAATACACAGAAGCTCACTCAGCTGTAACCTCTGCACCCCCGCTGGGCTGCACACGCCTCATTCCAGATGGGGCCTTATTAATCTTTGTATCTTCAGGCTTGGCACAGTGCCTGGCAAATAGTTTCTCTAATAGATATTCATTGGTTGGTTGATTGATTTATTAAATATGAAACAAGGTCCCCTGTAAAGGAACTGCAATTTAGAGGGGGAGCAAAAGCAATCCCGGATGAGACAATAAAAGATAATGCCAAGAGCTGCAAGTTGTTCTGACCACAAGGAGCTGTAGAAATTTGGAGGAGAAAGATATTTGAAAGAGCAGCCCACACAGCAGTTTTCCTGGATGAGGAGAGCGTTCATCAACGTGCAAGCCTGGGCCAGGGCTCCACCTACACCTGGTTTCTGATCGGAAAGTAGCAGCATTAGGAGCCAGCATCGGTGCCAACAGGCACCCAGGGTCTCTTCCACATAATTAGCATGTCTCTGGGGGAGGCCTGAATCCCACAGTCTGGGACGTAGACAAAGAGAGTCTGTTCCAGTTATGCTAATTGCGGCCTCTCTCCCACAGGCGATGGGGCTGTGAGAGATTCCAGGAGGCAGCCAAGCGAAGGGGAATTCCTTAGCTCCTGCTTCCCCTGCTCCTCCAGCCGCCTGCACCCAGAGGGGGGCCTGCCCTCCATCACCAGGAAAAGCTGTAGGCAGAGCTGCATCCATATGGGAGGTGGGATTTGAAGACCAGGCAGCTTCCTACCGAGGAGCCTCAAAGCTTAAAATTCCACTTTAGAAACAGTGCTTTCTCCAGAATGCTGCTTTTTAAATGCAAATGACCCTGAAAGAAGTAACACATGACATTCCTAACACTTACCAAGGTTTCTGGGCAGCTTTTCCAAGGGACCTGAGGGCAGCCGGGATGGCAGGTGCACTGAGCTGTAGAGGGAATGCAGGAAGACTGGAGGCTCTGGCTCACAAATCCACTCCTGCCACAAATGTGCCCCCCACTCCCGTTAATGCCCAGTGGCCCATTGCTAAGCTGGCCCTTCCCTGTGCCACCATCCTGGGCTGAATAACTCTCTCACCCTTAGCAGCACCCACCATCACATTCCTAAACGTCTCTGGTCAAGGACTGTCTCTGCTCAGTATCAGCAATTCCCAGAGGCCACAGGCAGTCTTCCGCTGCTCTACTGAGGTGCTGCTCCAGGGTTGGGAAGCGTCTGGGAGGGACTAGAAGCACTTGATAGCCCTCCACAGTGGTTCTCAAGCTCCAGTGTGCATCAGCATCACCTGGAGAGCTTGCCAAAGCGGACTGCTTGGGGAGGTGGGGGCAATGGGAGATGCTGGTCAAAGAGTACAGAGTTTCAATTAGACAGGATGACTAATTTCTGGATGTCTATTGCACAGCATGGTGACTACAGTTAATAATCTTAATAATCATGTATTGTATACTTGAAAGTTGCTAAGAGTAGATTTTAAGTGTTCTTTTCACATACAAAATGTAACTATGCGAGATGATGGACATACTAAATAGCTTGATTGTGGTCATTTCACAATGTATAGATACATGTTGTGTATCATAAATGTATACAATCATGCTTTTTAAAAAAACATTGTTGGGCTTCACCCCCAGAGTTCCTGATTCAGTAAGTCTGAGATGCGGCCTGATAATCTGCATTTCTAACAAGTTCCCAAGTGATACTGATGCCCGTTGAGGACTCACACTTTGAGAACCACGGCTATGTAGCCTTGCTACCAAGCTGCAGTCTGCAGACCAGCATCCCTGGCATCATCTGGGAGCTGGTTAGAAATGCAGAATCAGAAGCTGCAGTTTAGCAAGGTCCCCAGGTGATTTGCATGCACATTCCATTCCGAGAGGCCTTCTCTAAAGTAGGGTTTCTCAAAGTGTGGTCCAGGCCACCTGCATCACAATCATCAAAGAGCTTGTTAATAATGAAGATGCAGCCGGGCACAGTGGCTCATGCCTGTAATCCCAGCACTTTGGGAGGCCAAGGCAGGTGGACCACTTGAGGTCAGGAGTTTGAGACCAGCCTGGCCAACATGGTGAAACCCTGTCTCTACTAAAAATACAAAAATTACCCGGGCGTGGTGGCAGGTGCCTATAATCCCAGCTGCTTGGGAGGCTGAGGCAGGAAAATTGCTTGAACCTGGGAGGTGGAAGTTGCAGTGAGCTGAGATCATGCCACTGTACTCCAGCCTGGGTGACAGAGTGAGACTCCGCCTCAAAAAAAATTTTTGAATTAAAAATAAAAATAATGAAGATGCCCAGCCCCACCCCAGGTCCCCTGACTCAGAACTTCTGGTCAAGAAAGTGCATTTTAACAGCCCTCCAATGATCCTTACGACTACCACCATCAGCACTGTGTCCATTTTGGCTGCTCATTAGAATCTCCTGCAGTGCTTGTCCAGGCTGTACCCCAGAACAATTAAATCAGGCTCATTTTGGGGACACCCAGGCAATGGCATTTTTTAGAAGTCCCTCAGTTCATTCCAATGTGCATTTGAAGTTGAGAACTTCTGGTCAGCAGCAGCATCCTCTTGACAGCAAGTGTTTGAACATTTACCCCAAGTTACTTTACATCAGAGTTTCTCAAATTTGGCTGCAAATCAGATTCCCCTGGGAAGCATTTTACTTTTTATTTTTTAAGATGAAATTCAGTTATCTTGGGTGTATACCTAGGAATGAAATTGCTGGGTCATATAAAAACTCCACATTTAACATTTTTGGAACTGCCAAGCTGTTTTCCAAAGCATCTGCACCATTTTACATCCCCATCAACAGTGTATGAGGGTTCTGAGTTCTCCACGTCCTCACCAACACTGCTTTTCTTTTCTTTTCTTTAATATATCCATTGTGGGGGCACAAAAAAGATACTATGAAATGTGGCACTTTGACATACAAATTAAGAAGCTGGCTTAAGGTCTCTCTGACCTTCCCCCACCTCTCTTGTCTTTCCCAAAGGCACAGGATGAGGCTATTCTCTGAAATTTCCTTAACTACCTAGAAACTGGGCCTGCTAAAGAGAAACACAATTGCCTTTGATCCTTTCTCTAAAATTACGTTAACCAGAGAAGATTAAAATTCATGTCACAAAGGAAGAGACTGAAAATTAAACACCACACCTACAGTCCAGACCAACTTTGCTCCAAACTATTGTTTGTTCTCCAGTACCTTCAATTTACAAAGAGAATCCTTCCCAAGCTAATTTCTGCCTCCAAGGTCCATTCATCTCTCCTAAAATCATTTACTCCTACACCCCCTGTCTCCCCTTACCCTATGTAAAAGGGTATGAAAGCATCTGCACCTCAGTGGGTTACTGGGTAATTATTCTCCTGTGATTCCCCCATGCTTAGGCACATTAAGTAAATTTATATGCCTTTTTTCCTGTTAATCCATCTACTGTCAATTCACTTCAACAGCCTTAGACTCAAATCTTCAGAGGGAAAGTTTGAAATTCTCCCACACCATCCTATTAGGTGTGAAGTTTATCTCTCAGCTTTGATTTGCATTTCCTTAATGATATTTAATATCTTTTTCTGTACTTATGGGCCACTTGTAAATCTTCCTTGGGAAAATATCCATTCAAATATTTTGCCTATTTTTAATTGGGTTATTTGTCTTTTTTATTTTTGAGTTGTAAGAGCCTGGAGGGCTATTAAAGTCATTCATACTTGGGCTTCAAAACAGTTCAATTAAATCAGAACACTGGACTGGGCCTGGGATCAGTATTTTTTTTAATTCCCCTGATCTGTAGTCAGGGTTGGAAATCACTGGTTTATGCCATGTGGCCACGCAGGAACAGAGATGCCACGTAAGAACCCACATAATTTATGAGCTCACCCGATCACCATCAGGCCTGACTGGGCCTGTTCATCATCATACATTAAGTGCCTTTTTTGTGCCAACCACAGTGTTAAAGTGAGGAGAGGTGGAAGTCAAGAAGAAATGGAGATAAATAAGATGCAGCTACTGTGTATAAGAGCCCTCAGCCTCATAGAGAAGATGGGCCCCGCACAAATCATTACAACACAAAGTGCTCCAGTGGATACATGTGCAGAGTGTCAAAGGGCTTCAAGAAAGAGAAAAGCAACTCATTTCTTCCTGAGTGCGTCAGTATCGCTGAAGGTGGGTTGATGGTCACCCGGGCCTCTGCTCTAAGGACAGTCCCCTAGCAGCAGACAGAGTTAGCACCCATGGGAGCTTGTTAGAAATGTAGAGTCCCAGGCCCCACCCCAGATTTAATGAATCAGAATCAAGTTTAACTAGGTCCCCAGGTGATTCATGTGTACATTAAAGTTTGAAATGCACTGACCTCAAGTGATGTCAATTAAGAAGCATCCAGAATGTCTGCCCACCTAAAACAAAATAAAAGCTACTGTAATGAGCTCATTAAATTTTTCCGTAAGGTAACTGACTTCCTCTCTGTATCCCACATATTAAATAACTCTTAGTCATATATATCTTAGCAGGAATTTACCAGAATGGTTTCACCTATGTCATTCTCTTTCTGAAGCTCCTCTGCCAGCCAAGTTACTAATGAACAGGAGTTGGAACCAGATTGGGGTAATATTGGCACTTGGGACACAAGCACAGTTGAAATTGAAGTATAGCAGCAACAGAGAAAGCAGAAAAAAGCTTAGTGATTTCCTTCAAAGCCAGCCCTTACTTTACAATTTTATAGCTGATTTGTAGAGGCAAATGTCTTGCCCAGCATCACACAGTAAATTACTGGCCGGCAATAGCTGGTTTAAAATTTGGGTGAAATGACCCATTTGACTCTATTCAAAGCATTAGATCATACCTGATCTTGATCCTTCAACAGGCTAAATCACAACCTATCCCCTGACTGTGGGGCTTTCCAAGGTTGAATGATCCATGCCCCAGTCTCATATTGGGTTACATCTAATTCCCAAGTATCTTCCTACATAAAAGGTCCCACGTCTTCCCAGAGGTGATTCAGCCCAGTGTTTTGTGAGCTTTGCTGCTGGAGAAATCTTTTCATTTAACTTAAATGACATATGCCACAATGGGAGATGAGAATTCTTAGGGGCAACTGATTTCCTTGTGCCAGATTTCCATGCTGAAATGCCAAATGAGATCCTCCTGCTGTCAGCCCCTCAGTCTCACAGACCAAGACCCCAAATGAGACCCCAGGTGTAATGCTCACTGAGGGGTGAAGAGATGTGTAAATATACGGTATGGCTGGTTCTATTAAAGCCTTAATTCAAAATCCCTTTGGACCACTGCCAAAAGCCCTTCCGAGCTCCAAATCCTAAGACTTAAGCCTAACTCTTTTCTTCTCTTCCCCCTCAACTGACTGGGCATTAACAAAGAGCCAGGAACTTCAGAATTTGTCCATTCAAGTATCAAGTGCCTACTCGCTTCAGCCTCTGCAGTGTCCAGGCCAGGCCCCCTCCTTATCTCCCTACACAGCCCTCAGCTGTGGTCCCAGGAGTACTCCAGGAGGTACAAACACAGCTGCAGCTTCCCTCCTTCGACACTCAGAATCTTACACATGGGCTCTCCTTACTCATTTTTAACCACTTTATTGAGATAGCATTAACATACCATACAATTTGCCCATTTAACAGTACAAGTCAGGAGTAGTTAGTATGTTCACAGAGTTGTACAACCATCAGTACAATCCATTTCAGAACATTTTTATCACACCAAAAAGAAACCCTGTACCATTTAGCAGTCACTCCCTTATGTCCCTCACCCAGCCCTAGCCCCAGCCCCTCAACCAAAGGAAACCACTAATCGACTTTCTGTCTCTATAGATTTGCCTATTCTGGACATTTCTGTTGTTGGGGCTCAGAAAACAATATCCAAAAATGAAGGCCTCAGATGCAAAAGATTTTCACTGACCTTATCCTGCCCTCCTGTCTCTGGCCTCTCATTCTCTCCTCTAGGCTAGCCATAGAAACTAGACTCCCTCTTCCCCAAGGAGGGTCATAGAAACCAGAACCCCTTTCCCCAAAGCCAGCCATAAAACCTAAAGATATCATATTACCCTAACTTTCTTCCTGCCTGTCTGTGTAAAAACTGCTCATAAAGAATTATCTCAGCCGGGCGCCGTGGCTCATGCCTGTAATCCCAGCACTTTGGGAGGCCGAGGTGGGTGGATCACGAGGTCAGGAGATCAAGACCATCATGGCTAACATGGTGAAACCCCATCTCTACTAAAAATACAAAAAATTAGCCAGGCATGGTAGCAGGTGCCTGTAGTCCCAGCTACTCGGGAGGCTGAGGCACGAGAATGGTGTGAACCCAGGAGGCAGAGCTTTCAGTGAGCTGAGATGGTGCCACTGCACTCCAGCCTGGTCAACAAGAGTGAGACTCCATCTCAAAAAAAAAAAAAAAAAGAATTATCTCACCTACGTAAATGCACGATGGTGGACATTTAGGTTGATTCCATTTATTTGATATTGTGAATACTGCTGCAATGAACATACATGTAGAATTATATTTTCAAGGTTCATCCACATCAGAACGTAATTCCAATGTTACTCCATTGTATTGATAGGCCATATTTTGCTTAACCTTTCTTCAGTTGATGGACATTTGGGTTGTTTCCACCATTTGGCTATTATCAATAATGCTACTATGAACATTCATGTACAAGTTTTTATGTAGACATATATTTTCAATTACTTCAGGTATTTACTTAGGAGTAGAATTGTTGGGTCATATGATAACTATTTAACTTTTAAAGGAACTGCCAAAGTGTTATCCAAAAGGACTGCATCAATTTACATTCCCACCAGCAATGTATGCGCATTCTAACTTCTTCACATCCTTGTCCATACTTGTTATTATCTGTACATCTTATTATGCTCATCCTAGTGAGTACAAAGTGGTTTTAACTGTGGTTTTAACTTGCATTTTCCTGATAACTAACAATTTTGTGCATATTTACATGGGCTTATTGGCCATTTGTATATTTTCTTTGGAGAAATGTGTATTCATGTCCTTTGCTCATTTATAATTGGGTTAGTTGGGGTTTTTTTTGAATAGTTCTTTATTTGGGATATAAGCCTTTTATCAAATATATGATTTGCAAATATTTTCTCCCGTTCTCTAGGTTGTCTTTTCACTTTCTTGATATGTCTTTTGATGCACAAAAGTTTTAATTTTGATAAAGTATAATTTATCTATTTTTCTTTCATTACTCATGCTTTTATTGTTATATCTAAGCATCCATCGCTAAATCCAAGGTCATTAACAGTCATTCCTATGTTTTTTTCTAAGAATTTTATAGTTTTACTGCTTATATTTAGGTCATTGATCCATTTTTAGTTAATTTTTGTATAGTGTCAGATAAGATCCAACTTTATTCATTTGCATGTAAATATTCAGTTGTCCCAGCACCATTGTTGAAGAGATTATTATTTCCCACACTGAATGGTCTTAGCACCCTTGTTGCACATCAACTGACCAGAAATGTATGTGTTTATTTCTGGAGTCTATATTCCACTGATGTATATGTCTATACTTATGACAGTACCACACTATTTTGATTGGTATGGCTTTGTAGTAAGTTTTAAAATCAGTAAGTGTTAGTCCTTCAATTTTATTCTTCCTTTTCAAGATTGTTTTGGCTATTCAGGACCCCTTGTAATTCCATATAAATGTTAGAATCCGCTTGTCAATTTTTACGAAGAAGCCAGCCGAGGTTTTGATAGAGATTGCATTGAATCTGTAGATGAGTTAGGGGATTATTGCCATCTTAACAATGTCAATACATTTTTCAGTTCCAGAATTTATGCTTGGTTTCCTATGACGATTTCTATCTCTTCCTTGATATTTTCTATTTGTTCATACATCATTCTTTTGGTTTGCTTTAGCTCTTTGCGCGTATTTAAGACTTTTGATTTATAGTCTTTGTCTAGTAAGTTCAATGTCTGTGCTTCCTCAGCAACAGTTTGTGTTAATTTCTTCTGTAAATGAACCATACTTCCTAGTTTCTTTACATGCTTCATACCTTTTTGTTTAAAACAGGATCTTTAATTCTGGAAATCAGATTCTTCCCTCTACTCAGGATTTATTTTCATTGCTTGCTATGGGTTGTATCTATTCATTTGCTTAGTGACTTTTCTAAACTATCTTTGTAAAGCCTATATTCTTTGTCATATGTGATCTCTGAGGTCTCTGTTCCTTTAGCTTTTAATCAGCTAGTGTCTTGACAGAGATTCCCTTGAACACCAGAAGCCAAAAATAGAAAAGAAAAGGTCGGGGGGAAACTCTCCTAGTCATTGCAATGAGGCTCTGCATTGGGATCCTCCTTCAATGCTTAGCCATGTCATTTACAACGCTGCCTTAGCCTTCACCTGCTGCTGGTTCCAAGTCTAAAGACCAGCCAGAGCTGAAAGATAAGGTCTTCTCAGATCTTTTGTGAGCATTTATCCTGTCCTGGACATGCAGGTGGCTTTCTAAATTCACAGTGGACACAGTTCAATGCCCTCATTTCCCAATAAAACTCTCTCCCAACTTTTCCTCCCAGCTTTTGGTGATCAGTTGTTTACCTTAATTGTAATCTTTTGGCCCAGGCAGTAGAGGATTGTTCATTTTTCCAGCAATGTTTTCCGGGAATTCCCTGCATATAGATGCTCCTTCACAATGAATAAGTTCTGAGTTAGGTGAATCAAAGACAAGACCTTCGCATTAGTCCTTTAGGTAGCCCACAGACAGGTTAGAACAGACAAACACAATTCTTTGAGAATAAGACTTGCTCTTCTCCTTCCAGAACCAGGGACCAAGATCCATACTTGGAATGCAGGCTGCAGTCTTCAGGACTGCTGCCTTGCTGAGGAGGGCGGTGAGACAAGGGTAAGTAAGAATATGACAAAGCTCTTCCAACATTTTTAAGGTTTTTTTTAAATTTATTTCTTGATTGTTTGGTTGCTGTAAACCAGTGACTGATTTCAGAGTTTTGACAAAATTAATACTGACAGTTTTTGCTTCAGTTTTCCATGTTTCTGTGGAGGGACAGGCCCTTGGAGCTACCTACTCTTCCACTTATGCTGATGAACCTTACTTATTTTGAACTATAAAATATTCCCATCCTCCTCATTCTATACACTGTGTTGTTTCCTCCTGCCACGGGTTTGAGTGACTTCTGTGGTTTTGCCTGTTGCTAGAATCTGATCTGAACAATGCCTACCATATCACTTGAACTCTAAAAATAAAATGCTTTTTGCTTCCCAAAAGAACCAGGAAAAACAAGAATCCTATTGATGACCCTAAGACTTGGAATAGAAATAAATTAGTGCAAGGAGAGAAGTCAGCAAGGTTCATTCTCTTGGACCATTTACATTTACTACACTTCACTTTTGTTGTTTTAATTAATTACTCCTTACCTTTCCTAAGGGAATTTGGAGACCATTTATTAAATCATTATTAGAGCATTTACCTGTTATACATGAGAGCCAAAATTCCAGAACAAAATAAAAGAAAATTACCATCACGTGGATAACACATTATCATTCAGATATTACATCCACAGTCAGGTGTTCACAACTGTCCCACCTTCCCTGTGGTGACCAGACCCAATGCGCCAGCATCTTCCCCTGGCCTTCCATGAAGTGTCACTCCTCAGCAGTGTCAGCCAATTCTGCCTTCATGGAGTTTGGGCAAAGCCACCAGGAGTTGCTGAGAAATTATGTACACATCTTCCGGCTGGGATGATCCAAGACCTGTAACAACCTGCAGAAAGTTCAAGCTCATTCTCCAAGCACCAGCTGAGTATTCTTGCAGAGTCTTTTATTTATGGAATAATTTGCACATCTTTAGAGCTCAGGTGAATCTTGTTATACCAGTTAATACCATAATAACACTTCCTGATTTTGCACAGATTAGGACCAGTGACTCCTTAGTGCCTCTAGGCTGGTTTAGTCCTGGCTCAGGGAACGTTACATTGATCTTTTGTCTTTCTTTTCCTCTAATGGTAATTAGGATTCTGATGAGCTCATTCCAGCAGGTGCAGGCTCTTGCTGGGTCTTCCTTGCCAGTCACCTCCAGTCATCTTTGTCCATTTCTGTACCTCTCTTTTATTCTCACACACCCATACTTATCTGTGCACAAGCTTTTAGCTTATCTTTTCTCCCTGTTAAAACTGGTTTGAGTACGGTAAAGATTTGTACCATACCATGGACTGAATTCTTGGTAGACTACTAACTCCTTGATGGAAAAGTGTCTGAATTACTATACAAAATTACAGTTTTAAAAATATTCAGTGGGACTTATATTCAGCCAAAATGCTGTGGACTTCAGCCTTAATGAAGTACACTGATGATGACAGACAGAGAAGAGAATGAAGTGGAGAGGCCCTCGCTTATTTATCATGATGTGCAAACCCAGAGTGCACTTCCTTGAAGATGGTCTTCATGTAATCCAAACTTTCTCCAGAGTAAAGCTTATAGATAGGGATATCATCTGATTTCCTGGACTGTTTGCACTCTGAGGGGAAGCAGGAGGTGTAGTCTGGGAGGAAGTCACCCACAGCAGGTAGCAATGACTGGAAACAAGAGCCAGGTCCCCACTGCACAACAGGGGAGTGTGGCCAGAGGGAGGATGGGCAGGGGGTGCAGCCGTTTAGCCAATGGGGCCAGCATCCCCCATCAGGAGCCCAGCTCTGGGCAGAGCATTGTAGCAGCTACATTGAGTAAGGCCAGGAGGCAAAACAGGAGCTCTCCAACAAACCTCTTGGCAATTGTTTACACAGGGACCAAGGGAAAACTTCCCTATCACCCTCTGAAAGTTAGCTGGAAATCACTGACAAAAGGCAGATTGATATAAGAAAAGGCATACAAATTTATTGGATCACAGTTTTACATGATGCAGAAGCCTTCAGAATAAAGACCCAAAGATACAGGGGAAACTGTTCATTTTTATACTTAGATTCAACAAAGTACAGACAGCCTTGTAGAAATATGATTGGACAAAAAGGGTAGGATTAATGCTAATAGAATGAATGGGGAGTTCATGCCTGTAATCCCAGCACTTTGGGAGACCAAGGTGGGTGGATCACCTGAGGTCAGGAGTTCGAGACCAGCCTGGCCAACATGACAAAACCCCGTCTCTACTAAAAATACAAAAATTAGCCGGGTGTGATGGCAGTCACCTGTAATTCCAGCTACTTGGGAGGCCGAGACAGGAGAATCGCTTGAACCCAGGAGGCGGAGGTTGCAGTGAGCCGAGATTGTACCATTGCACTCCAGCCTGGGCAACAGAGCGAGACTCATCTCAAAAAAAATAATAATAATTAAAAATAAAAAAGGAATGAATGGGGAAACCCAGCAAGGCCTGTCTGGATTCTTCTTGGCGTCTCTGTGCAGCATGTCTTCCTTCTGGGTTGGGCAGGGCCCTCTCTGGAATGGGGGTGTTATGACCCAAAGATACAGCAGAAACTGTTCATTTTTATGCTTAGATTCAACCAAGTATGAACAGCCATGTAGAAATATGATTGGACAAGGTAGGTCAGATGATTCCTTTACACAGACAGGCAAAGGGGAAATTCGAGTAGTATATGATATATTTAGGTTTCATGCCTGGCTTTGGGGGAAAAGGGTTCTGGTTTCTACGACCCACCTTAGGGAAGAGGGAGTCTAGTTTCCATGGTTAGCCTCGGGGGAGAATGAGAGGCCAGAGACAGGAGGGCAGGGGGGCAGACAGAGCTGATTCTGAGACCTTCATTTTGGGGTTTTGTTTTCTGAGACCCTCGGATGTGGCCTGTGGCCTGACCATATGGGAAACAGTGGCCGTGCCTGGAGAACCAGAACTCAGTATACCACCCTTCTGGCAATGCCGTTTACAAGGCCACCTCTCAGGGTCCAAACTACTTGTGCTTGTAAGGGATTCTCTGATGGGTGGGTTGAGGTAGGAAAGATGATGTCTCCCGATAATAAGCTCAGGTAAACACAGAGCAGCTCTGGTCTGTCTTACAAGGCGGGAGGAGCATTACATGACCTAGCGGACTCTGCTAAGTGAAGAGTGCATGCCAGATGCTGTCCTGCCCCTTCCCCCGCCCCCAGCCTCTCCCCTCTCAGTAAGCAAATGTTGAAGAAATATTTTAAATATGGGTCAGAATGCAATAGAATTCATTATCCTGCCTCACTCTATATTCAGTACAACACAGTGATTAAAAACAACAGTTTTGGAGTCAGAGGACCTGGGCTCAAATCCTAACCACCACTTACATTTGCTAAGCCTTGGCGTTTCAGCCTCTCCAAGACTCCATTTCCCATTTGAAATAAAGGAAAGAAAAACTGGCCTCACACCAGTACAGTGAGGATTAAATGTGATAGGACTGAAAAGGGCCTGGTTTCATGCTGGACCCTCTATGACTTCCAGAACCTTCTGAGCCTACCTGATAGCTGGAGCGTGTCCAGGACTCAGTTCATAGATTCTTCCTCCTTGCACCTCCTCTTCCCTTAGCCGCTCCTCTTCCCAGGTGGCGTCTCTTCCCATCACAGGAGGAGATTCTGCTGGTAAAACATCTCCAGGCCATTCTTCAGGAATGTGTGTGATACTGATTGTCCCCAGAGAGCCAGTTGGGCAAGTTTGGAAATCTTGGCAACTGCCAATCTCCCACCAGACTGACGCACGAGAGAGATTATTTCTTCACTGTCCATTTTCTTATGAGAAAGTGTTGAAATGGATGCTCTCCCAAAGAAAGCAGGCGGCCCCCACCTTATAACAGATGAATATCCAAATTTCTTCCCCAAGGCAGGTCACAGAAACCAGAACCCCTTTCCCCCAAAGCCAGGCATGAAACCCAAAGATATCATATACTACTCGAATTTCCCCTATGCCTGTCTGTGTAAGAGCTGGCCATGAAGTACTCATCTGACCTACCTTGTCCAATCATATTTCTACCTGAGAGGAGAGAGAGACTCACTAGAGGAGTCATCAGAAAGGTAAATTCTTGCAGCGCTTGTAAGGGAAGGATACAGCTCAGGCTTTAGTATCCATGAACCCAAGTTTAAATCCAAGTTTTTTCACTAAGATGCCTAGTACCTGCCACTTACCTCCTTGAACTCAGTGTTCTCTGCCAAGGACAAATACCTACCACATAGATTATTGTAAAGGTGAAATGAGGGAACACAGGTGAAAGGACTTTATAATACAATTAATGTATTCATCATTATTTTACAATTAAATTTACAAAAAATATATATAAGTATCTCTGCTGTATAAAGTGAAGCTCACTGACATGAGGAAGCCCAAGACTGTTCATTTTAAAACTTTTTTGGAGACAGGGTCTTGCTATGTCGCTCAGGCTGGTCTTGAACCACTAGGCTCATGCTATCCTCCTGCCTCAGCCTCCCAAGTAGCTGGGAGGGTAGTCATGAGCCACCACGCTTGGCCATCCCAAGTCTTTTTTTGAAGGCACTATTCTAACTTAAAAAAGGTGGGGCACATACCCTTGGGACAGAATAGGACAAGATTTATGTCAAGATGGAAGACACAATGTTGGTTAATCTCTGTGGCAAAGAAGAGTAATTAGGAAACACATCTGTTAGATCTTGTTCACCCACCCCTTGGTTCTGTTCACTCTGGGTTTCATCAACATCCATACGTGAATAAAAATGTGTGAATACCATAACGTTCAATTTGATAGTACCTCCGGTACAATTTCCTCTGACTTCTCATCTCCCACCTCCGCCCCCATTGAACAGGAATTAAGAAAAGCTACAAAGTTGTCTTGTCTACCTTCCTCATCAGGGCTCCCATCCAATGCTGTGATCCCCTGTTCCCAGTGGGTGAGCCTCTGTTCAGCTTCCCTTGGCCCTATACAGAAAGTCTCCCTCTTTCCCTCTCTCTCCCTATTGTGTCATCCAGGTCCCTGCCACGCTGAGAAGGCGGAAGCCTGCCAGGTGCTTTCTCCCCCTTCCACTGTCAGGTGGATTCGCTCAGTGATGTGAGGTGTGAGAGGGAAAGCCCCTTGGACTAAGGCAAGTGACTTGGACTCTACACCATCTGGGGCCACTGACAAACTGCCTTTCTGTTTTTCCCATCTCTCATATCTGAGCCTCCCGGGCTGCCTGAAGATTGATAGTTACAATCTTTTAAGTCCTTTGCATTATTTGCAGACTGATTAGGAAATAATCATCTGTCAGGTTGGATTCCCCAGGAACACTGTCTGAGATGGAGATTTGCATGCAGAAGTTTACTGGGGTGAGTTCTCAGGACAAACACCTGGTTGGTGTGACCTACCTCCCTTAGCCCCTCCCCACCAACCAGGTGTTTGTCTTTGTGAACTTCTTACAGATGATACTAAAAGCAACATCTCTAAAAGAACAAATGGATAAATTATATTTCATCGAAATGTAAAACTTCCGCTCTTTAAAAGACACTAATGTGAGAATGAAATGACAAATAACGAACTGGGAGAAAGCATTTCCAAAGCATATATCTGATAAAGAACTTATGTCCAGAACTTATATCCATTACATAAAGAATGCCCAACACTCAATAAGAAAGCAAACAACCTCCCTCAAAATGGACAAAAGATTTGAACTGATACTTCACCAAAGAAAATATGTCAATGGCAAATAAATACATTAAAATATCCTCAGCATCATTAGTCATTAGGTAAATGCAAGTTAAAACACAGTGAGGTACCATGATATATCTGTTAGCATGACTAAAATTGAAAAGACCGACGATATCAAATGCTGGAGAGAATATAGGACAACTGGAATTCTCATACATTGTTGGTGGCAACGTAATATGGTACAACCACTTTGGAAAACAGTTTGGCAGTTTATTTAAAAGTTAAACATATACATTCCATATGATCCAGCTATCCTACTCCCAAAAGAAATGAAAGTGCATGTCCATACAAAGATTCATATGCAAATGTTCATAGTAGCATTACTCATAATAACTCAAAACTGGAAACAACTTAAAGTTCATCAACAAGTAAATGTCTAAACAAAATGTTATTTATCTATACAGTGGAATACTGCTTAGCAATAAAATGGAATAGATGACTGATCCATGCAAAGATGTGGATGAATCTCAAAATAATTATGCTGAGTACAAGAAGGCAGACACAAAACAGAACATACTGTAGATACACTCCACTTATACAAAATTCTAGAAAATGCAACTAATCTACAAGGACAAAAAGCAGATCAGGGACAACCTGGGGAGAGGGCAGCGGGAAGAATTACAAAGGGGCACAAGAAAACTTCTGGTGGTGGTATGTTCACAATCTCGATGTGGTAATGCTTTTAGTTTCGTGATGATTTCCTGTACCAAAATGTCAAATTATATGATTTACCTGTGTGCAGTTTATTGTGTGCCTGTTATAACTCAATAAAAAGCTGTGAGAAGAAGAAGGAGAAGGAGAAGAGGAGGAGGAGGGGAGAAGGAGAAAGAAGCAGGGAGAAGGGGAAGGAAAGAGGAAGTCTACCTTGAAGGAGAGAGAGGGAGCATGGCCAGGCCCACTGGCTCATGCCTCTAATCCCAGCACTTTGGGAGGCCAAGGTGGGTGGATTGCTTGAGCCCAGGAGTTTGAGACCAACCTGAGCAACATGGCAAAACCACATCTCTACAAAAAATTCAAAATGTAGCCAGGCATAGTGGAGTACACCTGTAGTCCCAGCTATTTGGGAGGCTGAAGTGGGAGGACTGCTTGAGTCCAGGAGGTCGAGGCTGCAGTGAGCAGTGATGGCGCCACCACACTCCAGCCTGGGCCACACCGCAATACCCTGTCTCCAAAAAAAAAAAAAAAAGAGAGAGAGAGAGGCAGCAGCCAGGGAAACAAACCCCAGGGTTGTGAAGCCACATTTCCTAGGACCTCTTTTTGGCTGATATATATTCTTCAAAAAGAATCCTATATGGAATTTGGGGCAGCCTAAACAGAAGGAAGAAGCTCTGTGTATCTAATAGAGGATACAGGATGAATAGTAAGACTGACATCTCTGGCAGGAAAATGAAAATGAATTATTGAGGTCATGATGGAGTGCTCTCCCTCACAATAAATAGTTGAGGCTTTGACTTCAAAACAAGCCAACTGAAGTTGCCTTGGGATAATAACCAGGGCAGAAGTAAAGATAATGTCATTTTAGCTTCTCCATTCCAGTGAGATAACCCTGCCTCTGTTCCTGGCCTCAGCCCTTTCTCATGTGGCATCTGTCCATTGCCTCTGGCCATGAGCAATTCTTGTGAGTCCAAAACCATTTGCCTCTGGTGAAGGTATTAAACCACATAGCGTGCAGACTCGTCTGGGCTGAGATAATTAGCAAATGGCCCAGATAACTCTGCTCCCTGCTGCCCCAGCTGGCCTCTGGGCCTGAGCCCTCACCTGCTCAGACCTGTCCTAGCTTCCAGATTCTTCTTGCAGCCCTTCCCCTCTACACACACACACGCACCAGTGTGATTTAAGGAAAGTCAAGGTTAAATGGTATGGATAACCACAGGGGTTTAGGAAAACAAATGACTTGAGCCCTGATTTATATTTGTTTGATTCTTATTCCTCTTATTTACATATTAATCTTTTTTAGGAGAGGCCACCCCCAATTTATAGATAACCCACAGTTACAAAAGAGGGCACCGACACCTCTCTTCACCTCTCTATGGCAACCGTTGCTGCCATGGAAACCACTGGGCATAGGTGGGGAGGGACAAATACTGGAGTTTACTGAAAGGCTCTGTAAGTTCAGGAGGGAAGAAATGAAATCAACTGTAAAAATCAGGAATATTTTAGGGGCCTCAACTAGAAGAAAGATTCCCAAGCAGATCTAGCCTATGTGTAAGGTGGCTGCCCTGCTCCACTGTTTCCCTACCCCAACAGGAAGCTTTCCTTTTGTTTCTTGGTTTTTGTTTGTTTGTTTGTTTGTTTCTGAGTTTGCTTGCTAGGGTGAGGAAACTTTCCTTTTGATTTGATCCACTGCCTCCATGCAAATCAAAGATTAATTTGGATTAACAAACGTCTTCTTTAAACAATGCAGACAACTCTGGGCCAGGTAAAGGTCTACTAGCCATTGACAATGTGCATGACTTCAGTTCAGTTACAAGCTCCCAACAGATCCCTTGTGGAAGTCAGCTACACAGAATACCAGAGAGCTGGGGCTAAGGGAGTAGGAAGTCAAATGCATTTGGAAAATGGAGCACTTGAGGGATATGAGGAGGGGAAATGCTTGGAGTCACATGACAATATGTCACAGGGGCCAGGAAAGGGGGCACCAGGGGACCAGGGCGGACAGAAAAGAAATGTGGATCTGATGGTCAGCAACAGAGGAACGGCTGACAAAAGGGTAATTGTCCACCTGCTGGATGGACATTTCTGTGGACTTTTTTTTTTTTTTTTTTGAGATAGAATTTTGCTCTTGTTGCCCAGGCTGGAGTGCAGTGCCACGATCTAGGCTCACTGCAACTTCTGCCTTCTGGGTTCAAGTGATTCTCCTGCCTCAGCCTCCCAAGTAGCTGGGATTACAGGTGCCCACCACCACGCCCAGCTAACTTTTTGTATTTTTAGTAGAGACAGGGTTTCACCACATTGGCCAGGCTGGTCTCAAACTCCTGACCTCAGGTGATCCACCCTCCTCGGCCTCCCAAAGTGCTGGGATTACAGGCATGAGCCACCGTGCCTGACCTTAAGGAGTACATTTTATTAGCATTTTAATTTATTTAATATTCATTGTTCTATTTAAATGTTCTTATTCTAATTGTGACATTTTACATTTTTTCAGTTTTTATACAGGTTTTGAATTTATATTTCATAATATCTATTAGCATGATGACTTTCACATTTATATCTTTTATTCAGGTGGAATTCATTTTTGTTTTGGGGGGGTTGATGGTTTTTTTAACTTTTATTTTAGGTTTAGGGGTACGTATGCAGGTTTGTTATATAGTTAAATGGTGTGTCACGGGAGTTTGCTGTACAGATTATTTCATCACTCAGGTAATAAGCATAGTACCCAATAGGTATTTTGGAATTCATTTTTGTTGCGTGTTAAAATAGGAATCTAATTTTGTTTCTCTTTATCAGATGAGCCTACTTTCTCATCATCCATCCATTCCTTTCCCAAAGATTAATAGGCCCCTTTTATCATACATAAAATTTCCGCATATATGTGGAAAGGATTTTATTTTATTCTATTCTATTTTATTTTATTTTGAGATGGAGTCTCACTCTGTTGCCTAGGCTGGAGTGCAGTGGCATGATCTCAGCTCACTGCAAACTCCATCTCCCAGGTTCAAGCGATTCTTCTGCCTCAGCCTCCGGAGTAGCTGGGACTACAGGCACGTGCCACCACGCCCAGCTAATTTTTGTATTTTTAGTAGAGACGGGGTTTCACCATATTGGCCAAGCTGGTCTCGCACTCCTGACCTCGTGATCTTCCCACCTCAGCCTCCCAAAGTGCTGAGATTACAGGGGTGAGCCACCGCGCCCAGCCAGGATTTTATTTTTATCTTTGTCTCACACTGTCCTCTTATCAATTCAAATGTTTACAAAACACGAATACTTTCTTTTTTAACAATGTACCTTTAACATTCACAACAACCCTGAGCAGTATTGTCTCTGTTTCTTAAATGAGCGGATAGAGACTCAGAAAGGTTGTATTTAGCCTAAAGCTCACATAATGCTGGATGACACACCAAGAATTCTGATTCCAAACTAACTGCTCTTTTCCCAGATTACCTCCTGCCTGTTTAAGCACCTAGTTTCTTATATCTAATAATTTCATCTATTTATTTAAATATTCATTGAACACCCATGATGTTCCAGACACTATTCTAGCTTCTAAGATAATGGCAGAAAACAAGCCAGATAAAAATCTGTGCCATCCAGAGAGCTTACATGGCAGAGGGCTTGGGGTAGCTCTGAACACAGAGGTGACACCTGAGAAATACCATATTTGATGACAAAGACTCTTCTAGTACCTACTTTGTATCCATCCTTCCAAGGAGTCTGGGGCTTCAGCTTGTTTGGAGAGTCAAAGGAAGTCCTGTGGAAGTTCCCCTGACTCTAATTAGTAACTGAACCCCCAAGCCAAACAAGGCACTTGAAGTCAACCGGGCTCTGACTCTTCCTGTGGGAAATTTCAACAATTTTCTTTAGTATGCCAGAGACACCATTTTCTGCTTTCCTCTGACATCTGAACCAAGTTAAGAATTTACCTCTTATTGTCTAACCCAACTCCCTACAGCCATTATCAAGCCTGGTTTCAGAATGTCCTTGGTAGAGATGGACAGTGGAGTTTCCACCATCATTAAAGCCCCTTATAAAGAGCTTCCTTGTCATTTAAAAATGTTTTCACACCCCCCTCCCCCTCCCCCTCTCCGTCTCCCTCTCCCTCTCCCTCTCCCTCTCCCCTTTCTTCGGTCTCCCTCTCCTTCTTTTTTCGGTCTCCCTCTGTTGCCGAAGCTGGACTGTACTGCCGTGATCTCGGCTCACTGCAACCTCCCTGCCTCGGGCTCCTGTGACTCTCCTGCCTCGGCCTGCCCAGTGCCTGGGATTGCAGGTGCGCGCCGCCACGCCTGAATGGTTTTTGTATTTTTGGTGGAGACGGGGTTTCGCCATGTTGACCGGGCTGGTCTCCAGCTCCTGGCCTCGAGTGATCTGCCCGCCTCGGCCTCCCGAGGTGCTGGGATTGCAGACGGAGTCTCGCTCACTCAATGCTCAATGGTGCTCACGCTGGAGTGCAGTGGCGTGATCTCAGCTGGCTACAACCTCCACCTCCCAGCCGCCTGCCTTGGCCTCCTAAAGTGCTAAGATTACAGCCTCTGCCCCGCCGCCACCCCGTCTATGAAGTGAGGAGCCCCTCTGCCTGGTCGCCCAACGTCTGGGAAGTGAGGAGCGCCTCTGCCTGGCCGCCCCGTCTGCGAAGTCAGGAGCGCCTCTGCCAGGCCGCCCCGTCTGGGAGGTGAGGAGCGCCTCTGCCAGGCCGCCCCGTCTGGGAGGTGAGGAGCGCCTCTGCCAGGCCGCCCCGTCTGGGAGGTGAGGAGCGCCTCTGCCCGGCCGCCCCGTCTGGGAGGTGAGGAGCGCCTCTGCCCGGCCGCCCCGTCTGGGAGGTGAGGAGCGCCTCTGCCCGGCCGCCCCGTCTGGGAGGTGAGGAGCGCCTCTGCCCGGCCGCCCTGTCTGGGAGGTGTACCCAACAGCTCCGAAGAGACAGTGACCATCGGGAGCGGGCCATGAGGACAACGGCGGTTTTGTTGAAAAGAAGCGGGGGAATTGTGGGGAAAGGAAGGAGAGATCAGATTGTTGCTGTGTCTGTGTAGAAAGAGGTGGGCATAGGAGACTCCATTTAGTTCTGTACTAGGAGAAATTCTTCTGCCTTGGGATGCTGTTGATCTATGGCCTTTCCCCCAGCTCCCTGCTCTCTGAAACATGTGCTGTGTCAACTCAGGGTTAAATGGATTAAGGGCGGTGCAAGATGTGCTTTATTAAACAGATGCTTGAAGGCAGCATGCTCTTTAAGAGTCATCACCACTCCCTAATCTCAAGTACCCAGGGGCACAAACACTGCAGAAGGCCGCAGGGTCCTCTGCCTAGGAAAACCAGAGACCTTTGTTCATGTGTTTATCTCCTGACCTTCTCTCCACTGTTATCCTATGACCCTGCCATATCCCCGTCTCCGAGAAACACCCAAGAATGATCAATAAATACTTCATAAATAATAATAATAATAATAGTAATAATTAAAAAAAGAATGAGCTGAAAAACAAAAAAATAAAAATAAGAATAAAAATAAAATTAAAATGTTTTCACACTTAAGACCAGAAATAAAGTCAAACTGATGTAATGCATTATACTTCATAGTCATAGATCAATTTAAGATTACTAAAAATTGACTACAGGATTTAATCATTTAAAGAGTACTCTGGTCTATCTCACTGGCTTTAGCAGAGAAAAGTTAATTCCTGATAAACGGATGGCAAGATCCAATTTCCCTTTTAATAAATAGTAATTGGTAGAGGGAAAGGGGAAATAGGGACAGAATTGTTAAAAGATACAAAATTACAGCTAGTGGCTGGGCCCGGTGGCTCACACCTGTACTCCTGACAGTTTGGAAGGCTGAGGTGGGTGGATCACTTGAGGTCAGGAGTTCAAGACCAGCCTGACCAACATGGTGAAACCTTGTCTCTACTAAAAATACAAACATTAGCTGGGCGTGGTGGTGCATGCCTGTAATCCCACCTACTTGGGAGGCTGAGGCGGGAGAATCTCTTGAACCCAGGAGGCGGAGGTTGCAGCAGGCCAAGATCGTGCCACTGCACTCCAGCCTGAGCTACAGAGCAAGACTCCATCTCAAAAAAAACAAAAAAACAAAAAACACCAAACAAAACAAACAAGATTACAGCTAGACAGGAGGAATAAATTCTAGTGTCCTATACCACTGTAGGGTAAAACTAGAGTTAATAAAATATGGTTTCAAGTAACTAGAAGGAGGATATTGAATGTTCCCAACACAAAGAAATGATACATGTTTGAGAGGATGGATATGCTAATTATTCCAATATGATCACTATACCTTGTATGTATTGAAACATCACGATTTTCCCCACAAATATGTACAATTATTATATGTCAATTTTAAATAAGTAAATAGTAATTAGATCTTCAGCAGGGCCCATGGTCACCCTAAATAAACTGTATTTCCCAGCCTGTCATGTGACCATGGATTCATTTCCGGCCAATAGAATGTAGGCAACTTCTCAGTCATGTCTTTAAGAGGAGACTGTTCATCCCTTCCCTTTTCTGGCTTTCCATTGGCTGGTATGGGACCCCTGGGCTGTGGGGATGCGAGGAATACCCTATGAATGGCACAGTGAAAAACTAAGAACCTGCACCCCTCTTGGCCTGTAGAATAGAACCTTACTACCAGCTGGGACTTTAACCAATAGAGAAATCAGCTTCCCTCTGGTCTAAGTCACTGATATCTAGTTCCAATTCAACCAAACCTAATAATCTCACTAATGCTCCCCAATGTCCAGCCATGCTCCCTGTTCTTCCTAACATCCACCTTCAGGCCTTCAAGCTGCTACAATTGAAATAATTTTTCTTCTCGTCTTTAGTGAAATGATGTTCTTGTTCTGGTTCTTTAGTGAATTGCTGTCCACTTCTGCTAACGATGAGTGTCAAATAAAGAATATGCCTTATATTAGAGTAACTTTTTGTCAGGCTCCAGGTTGGGGCAGCTATATTCTTTCAAACTTTAAGAACTCGCCAGGCACGGCGGCTTGCACCTATAATCCCAGAACTTTCAGAGGCTGAGGCAGGCGGATCACTTGAGGCCAGGAGTTCAAACCCAGCCTGACCAGCCTGGTCAACATGGCGAAACCCTATCTCTACTAAAAATACAAAAATTAGGCGGGCATGGTGACACATCTCTGTAATCCCAGCTACTCAGGAGGCTGAGGTGGGAGGACCATCTGAGCCCCGGAGGCAGAGGTTGTAGTGAGCCAAGATTGTCACTGCACTCCAGCCTGGGCAACAGAGAGAGGCTCTGTCTCAACAACAAAAAAAAAAAAAAAAAAAAAATTGAGTTGCCAGACCATTAAGAACTTTATAATTTTTTATTATTTTACTATTTAAAAATTTTAATCTTGAAATTGGTTAACCTTAGGTAAAAACTAACCATATATTTGTTTTTATACATTATACACACGAGAAATAAATAGTCTTCTAAATAGCATTTTTTAAAAAGCATCGTTATATACAATTAAGGCTTCAAGCCAGGTGTATACAACCCACTGAGAATTTAATTCGCAAAGCTTCCATTAGTAAAAACAGAAGTCAGAAGTGACCAGGATGTACAGCCAATAATATGGGTTGAGCATCCCTAATCCAAAAATCCAAAATCCGAAATGCTCCAAAATCCAAAACTTTTTGAGCACCAACAAGACAACAAATGGGAAAACCCCTCACATAAGTTACTCACCACAAACTATACTTCATGTACATAACTATTTAAAATATCATATAAAATTACCCTCAGGCTATGTGGATAAGGTGTAAATGACACATAAAAGAATTTTGTGTTTAGGCTTGGGTCCTATTCCCAAAATATCTCATTATGTATATGCAAATATTCCAAAATCTGAAAATAATCTAAAATTTGAAACACTTCTGGTTCCAAGCATTTTGGATAAGGGATAGTCAACCTGTACAAGCTTCACTTTGGCTAGAAAGCAATCACAGAAACAAGAGAAGCACACAATTGGCTTGAGAACATATCTTGAATTAAGACTCAACTGGTTATGTCTTCAGAAGTTTAACAGTGATACAACTTTGGCATGATACAGATTAAAACAATGTCCTTAGAAAACCTAAGTACAAAGAAAATCATTCTTCCTCTCCTGCTTGGTGTCACACTTCCTCCCGAATCTCAGCCATAAAAAGTCCAACGGTTGGCACAGATGTTCTCCTGGTTATACATTAATAAAAGGGCTTAGGATTTTATGGATGGCTCTATAAAAAAAAAAAAAGTCCTTGTTTGTCTCACATCTGGGGCATATTGGTGGGAATTGGCTGCAAAAGTCTTCATGGAGTTTCACAGATAGACTTTGCCTCCAGGAAATCTGAGTCCTCTCCCTGGCTGCACCACTAACTAGGTATATAAGTCTAGGCATGTGGCTGAACCTCATTAAGCCTCAGTTTTGTAAAATGGGGATAATAATAGCTGCCCTTCTCCCCCTATTCTAATTAGGTAATGCATATACAAATCTTTTGAAAAGTATAAGTGTCTCAGATATTGTGTGTATTAATTCAAATCAAGATCTAGAATTGGTGGCTTTTCCAAGAAGTTCAACAAGAAAAGGCACTGGTATTAAAGCAGAATATTTCAAAGAGGAAAAAAAGCACTGTATCAAATCTTAGAACCAGCTCTGTCTGGCAGGTGCCAGTTTCTGTGTACACAGATGTGTATTACATATGTCATACCTTATATCTCCCTAAACAGAAGAGATTTGCTCCAAAGCAGTTATATCTGGCAACCGGCCATCATTCTGGCCCCAGCATGAATGATACTCTGCTTGCTATTCTGCTAGTGATCAAACATGTCACTCATAGGGGAGGTGGCACATAATTACTAAGAAGAAATAGAAACCACTTAAAGCCTCAGGGTCCCTGATGCTTATATCCTATAGCCTCCCCCAGGCCCCAAGTGCCTTTCCCTATGCATATACACATACACCATCCAAACAGAAAGAGGGTCTAGAAATCCCAACTCCACTGGGTTCCAAATGGAGAGGCTCAGTAATATGTCCACTGCCACATTCTAATTAATTTTAAGTGTTCAATAAACATTTGCTCCATTAAAAAATGAATAACAGAAAAATAAGAAAGCCAATGATGTGTGCTTCAGAGAGCGAGCTGGGGAGCAGGACGGAATGGCTAAGATGTAACCAGTATAGTCAGTGCAACCCATGAGAACCCCAACAGCCAGGGCCTGAGCAAGATACCAGGCCTCCTGACATGAGTCAGCTCCTATCGGAAGGACTTCTCACTAAGGCTCAAAGCAGGCTGAGCAGCTGACAGCCTTCTACACAGGGCCTCTTCGGAGCCAGCGTTCCTTGTCAGGCAGAGTACAGGCTTGTCCAGCAACTGAGAAACCAATCCAGTGTGCATGAGAAGCCCCAGGCACCCAGCTGCTTACACACAAATCTGGACTTGGTGCTCTGGAGGTATGGACAGAGGTTTGGAGTTAGAGCTATTCAAGACAGGCAGCAAGAGCTATAGCAGAGCACAGTCCCCTCCCACGAGGAGTCCCAGCCATCACAGGAGACCAGTTGTTCCTGGTGCTTCAGAGTCAAGGCTGAGAAGAATCCTTCCAGTGGGTGGGTCCTCAGCAGTAACTTTCCTCCATGTGCTTGGATAGCAGGAAGTCTTGCGGCCTTGCTGGCAAGATTTGCCCAGGCACCCTCAGGGAAGCTCCACAGTGGGACTGAAAGAAACCGTGTGAGAGTGGCATTTGTTAGCTCATGCACCAGCAAACGTGCAAGCCTGTATTCAGGGTGTGCTCTGTTGACCTCAAGACCAAGCTTTCTGACACCCCTATGGGACTATTTTACCTGCATTCCTTTCAGAATAAATGGACAAGGTCCCGAGTGCTGCCTTCTCTCCCTAACCTGACAAGCCACAGATGCACTTTGAGAAACACCACGCTGCAGCACCCTCTGGACCCTGAGTTGAGTACATCACAGTACTTGCATTTATATATTATCCACCCACAACATACACACACAAACACACACACACACACACACAATCACGGACACACAAGTGTGGGGAGAACTATCAAAGTGTCCTCTTTGCCTTGATCTAGAAATACAAGAGAGACACTGTATTGGCAGAAAGGGGGCAAGACTGAGAGTTAGGAGACCTGGATTCTAGTCTCAGCTACGTGAACACACCACTGAACCTCTCTGAATCTCAGGTTCCTTATCAGTGAACATGTGAACAGCATCCATGTCAGGAGGGAGGATACTGAACATGTTACATATGATGCTATGACTTCCTAGTGTTCATTTATTACTTGGACTCCTATTGTTTTTGAGGGAAAGGAAAAGGACAGCTTGTTTTCTAAAATTAGTAGTGAGAGGGTGAGTCATAGAGTTCTTGGGTATATGAATTCCAAAGCGGGAAAGAAGAATAAATATCTTAGCCTTTATCATAAGAACAGCCATCCTGACTGTGCACGGTGGCTCATGCCTGCAAACCCAGCACTGGGAGGCCGAGGCAGGCAGATCACTTGAGCCCAGGAGATAGAGACGAGCCTGGGCAACATGGTGAAACCTCATCTCTACAAAAAATCAAAAATTAGCCAGGCATAGTGGCACATTCCTGTAATCCAAGCTACTCAGGAGGCTGAGGTAGGAGGATCATCTGAGCCCAGGGAGGTCGAGGCTGCAATGAGCTGTGATCGTGCCACTGTACTCCAGCCTGGGTGACAGAACAAGACCCTGTCTCAATAAAAAAAGAATAGCCTTCCTTAGCCATCTTTCCTGGGTGTGTCCAATCTACATGGTTGTCTGGAGGATCAATGAAGTTAATATATGTGGAAACACTTTGAAATGTATACATTTAAATACATAAAGATTTACAATTGTTATAATAGTAGAAAATCATACAAGCCTATGCTAGACCGAGTCCCTTAATTAGATGGCACGAGTCCTGTGACGATGGTGCTTGTGGTTGTGTTGAGCTCCTAACCAGGAGACAGAGCAAGCTGGGATGCAGCCCAGCCTTGGGGGTGGCAAATGGTTAATCACAGGGGACCCCGGAGCACAGGCACAGCTGCCTGATAATTGATACCCAGACAAATGCAAGGTGATTCATCTGAGCACTTGGAGCCTCGGTACTCAAGAACACAGGCTTTGGGGTAGACCAACCTGCTTCAACTCCCTCTGCCATTGCTGGGGGCCTTGGGAGAGAAACTTCATCTCCCTGGGCCTCGGTTCCTCATCTGTACACAGGGATAACAACCCCTGCCTAGTGGGGTTGATGATAAACATCATTATGTAAGTCCCTGGGTGCAGGCTGGGCCCAAGCTAAGTGCTAGGTGTACCACAGCGGTATTATAATCCAGTATCCTGGTTAGAGCAAAGGGTGGAGACAGGCATGGTGTGAGGAGACAGTCTCCTTCCTCCTCAGCAGGTGTTTTGGCTTAGAGGGCGTGTGGTTGTTCCCCAGGATGAGCCCACTGCCTCACACCACAAGATGGGCCTTCCTCACATCTGAAATAACGGATTGCAGCATGGGACAAGGGGATAGTGAAGCATGACAACCCCTCTGTCTCACTTAGCTCCACATACATGGGCATTTTTGTTTCCCAAAAAGAGGGGGGATTGGGGTCGGGCACCGTGGCTCAAACCTGTAATGCCAGCACTTTTGGAGGCCAAGGTGGGCAGATCACTTGAAATCAAGAGCTTGAGACCAACTTGGCCAACATGGCGAAAACCCATCTCTACTAAAAATACAAAAATTAGCCGGGCGTGGTAGCAGGCATCTGTAATCCCAGCTACTCGGGAGGCTGAGGAAGGAGAATCACTTGGACCCAGGAGGCAGAGGTTGTAGTAAGCCAAGATCACTCCACTGCACTCCAGCCTGGGTGACAGAGTAAGACTTTGTCTCAAAAAAAAAAAAGTGTGTGGGAGAATTAGGCCCACACTCACCTGCATTCTAGAAAACCTAAGAAAGGAGAACATGCTTTGTGCTTCTCTTTATCTCCCACCTCATTCCCAAACCTGACCTGGTGGCCAGAAGGAAGCTAGGAGCCCTTAGGCACCTTCCCACAGCTCTAGTTATTACAGAGAAGATGTCAATCAAAGATGGCAGGGGCCAGGCACAGTGGCTCACACCTGTAATCCCAGCACTCTGGGAGGTTGAGGCAGGTGGATCACTTGAGCCATGGAGTTCAAGACCAGACTGGGCAACATGGTGAAACCCCATCTCTGCAAAAAAAAATACACAAATTAGCTCAGCGTGGTGGCACGTGCCTGTGGTCCCAGCTATTCAGGAGGCAAAGGTGGAAGGATCACCCAAGCCTGGGGAGGTCGAGGCTGCAGTGAGCCAGGATCATGCCACTGCACTCCAGCCTGGGTAACAGAGTAAGACCATGTCTCAAAGGAAAAAAAAAAAAAAAAAAAAAAAGATACTTTAAAGCCTGCAGGCATGGGCCCCAACCTGGGGACTTAGTTACAGAGAAGATCTCATGCAAGTAGGGTCATGTGCAATGAACCCCTACAGGTTGGGGCAGGACAAAGCAGAAGAGACATTAACACTTCCAACATCCTGTCTACAGTATTTCACTTGCTTCTTTATCTCCTAGCAGAAGGTCAGCTTCTTTCTTTTTTTTTTTTGAGACAGAGTCTTACTCTGTCACCCAGGCTGGAGTGCAGTGGTGCAATCTCAGCTCACTGCAAGCTCTGCCTCCCGGGTTCACACCATTCTCCTGCCTCAGCCTCCCGAGTAGCTGGGACTACAGGCACCCACCACCACGCCCGTCTAATTTTTTATATTTTTAGTAGAGACGGGGTTTCACTGTGTTAGCCAGGATGGTGTCGATCTCCTGACCTCATGATCCGCCTGCCTCGGCCTCCCAAAGTGCTGGGATTACAGGAGTGAGCCACCGCGCCTGGCCCTTTTATTCTTTTTGAGACAGAGCTTCATTCTTGTCACCCAGGCTGGAGTGCAATATTGCAGTCTCAGCTCACTGCAGCCTCCACCTCTCAGGTTCAAGCGATTTTCCTGCCTCAACCTCCCAAGTAGCTGGGATTACAGGCACGCACCACCATGCCCGACATTCTTTTTTTTTTTTTAGTAGAGACGGGGTTTCACTATGTTAGCCAGGCTGGTCTCAAACTCCTGACCTCAGGTGATCTGCCTGCCTTGGCCTCCCAAAGTGCTGGGATTACAGGCTTGAGCCACCAGGCCTGGCCCAACTTCTTAAAGGAAGAGATTTTTATCTGTTTTTTTCATGCTATGTCCCCCGCACCCAGATCCATTCCCAGCACATGCTAGGAGATCATCATGTCAACATGTCCTGGGTGGAACGTGTGAGAAAGTCTTGGTTACCTGGTTTCGTTTTTCATCCTCCAGCCATCCCGACACTTGCGAAACCAGAGCTCCCGGCCTGGGGATATGCTGGTGTTCTCAGGGTCTTCTGCACAAAATGTCAGTCTAGGAGGGAAAAGAAACCACTGGTATAGGCAGAACTTTAGGGGGAATCCAGCTGTGCTGTCTAGATTCAAGGCAGATGGGTGAGGAGGCAGGGGTGAAATTTTCAGGCCAAAGCCTTCAGAATTCCCCATCGCTACTGCAGGGACTCTAACCTGTGTCTCACTTTGAGGCTTCAATGATTCAGCCTCATGCAGCCTCCGCCAGACCTCTCCCACCTGCTTCCCTCTGTCTATCCAAAAGGCCACCTGCCTCTCAAGGCCATAGCCTCTCAGAAGCCTTCCTGACTGCCTGAGCCCTCATTAACCTAACCCTCCCTTGGCCTTTCAACTGGTTACAAAGTATGTCCTTATATAAATATTGCTTTTGTTAGTGTTGCTACTTCTTGCAACATGGAGTTTTTAAAAATGTTTTATTTTAAAACGTTATGCCCTATGTGAAATTGCTTGCTGATTTCTGTGGTTGACTTCTCCATAAACTTGAACGGAGTGATTTAAAGTACCTCTAGTCCAGTGCTCTGTAAATATCCATTGACAAGAGCAACTGCAACTCAGCTGCAAGTCAAAACCAAAGATTCAGCAAATGGACAGCCAAGACCACAAGAAAGAATCAGGGCCTAATAACCATTTCCATGTAATTTATGGCTGCCCCACGCAGCCTCAGGGGCGTGTGATTAGCCTGACCACGTAATCCTTAAGGGTGTGGGGCACCTGACCCTGGAGCTGAGGCAGGACAAAAGCCCCATTCAGAACAGTTTAAGAACCTTTCCCAGGAAGCCCTAAGGACCTTAGGACCTATATGTTTATACACATATAAAAACATGACCTATCTCACGCACAATCAGGAAATGCAAATTCAAACAACAGCAGGGGGCCCATTCACACCTAACAAAATGACAAGAATGTCCCACCAGACATGGGTGAAAAGGAGGGAAAAGAGAACTCTTCATCCATAGTTAAGATGGAAAATTAGTTCAACCACTTTGGAGACAGATTTAATAATATCTGTTCAGGCTGGAGAATGCATATACTACAACCCAGCAATTCCACTTTTTAGAACACATGCTGAAAAACAGCCCTTACACACATGTGCACAAGGAAAATGCAGAGGATGTTCATCTCAGCACCATTTGTAACTACAAAAAAGCAACAACAACTATTCAGCAGAACAATGGCAAAACTATTTGTGCAATGGTGATTTACATACAGGAGTTAAACAAGAATAGATTAGATCTTTGTGTTTTGGATAAATTTCACAAACAATATTAGAATGAAAAAATCAAATTGTAAAATATTATGTCCACTCATGTAAAATTCAGAAGCAACCAAAACAATTCTATACATTGTTTATGTATACAAGCAGAAGTACTAAGGCGGCTAGGCGTGTTGGCTCACACCTGTAATCTCAGCACTTTGGGAGGCTGAGGCAGGCAGATCACCTGAGATCAGGAGTTTGAAACCAGCCTGGCTAACATGGCGAAACCCCATCTCTACTAAAAATACAAAAATTAGCTGGGCATGGTGGCACACACCTGTAATCCCAGCTACTCAGAAGGCTGAGTCAGGAGAATCACTTGAATCCGGGAGGCAGAGTTTGCAGTGAGCCAAGATCGTGCCACTGCACTCCAGCCTGGACGAAAGAGCAAGACTCAGTCTCAAAAAAAAACATGATGGAAGAAAACACACTAACATTTGTTATTATTGAAATATTAGTTATATTTGGTTTGAAAGAAGGAGAAGGGTAGAGCAGAGAAGGACACAGGGGCTTCAACTGCATCTATAATGTTTTACTTTTTAAAAATCTGATATCTAAACCCATATGGAAAACTATTTACATGTGTAAGTCTCAATGGTGATTTAATAGGTGTTTATTTTCTTTGAAATATTTTATTTATAAATGATCGTCTTTCTGCTCTCACACCCATAGGTATAGTTTATACCTGCAAGGGCCCAGAGAAGTAAAAAGATACACAGTCTAGACCACAGGCCAGCACCCCCAGTTCACAGGTTTCTAGACTAGAATCATTCAGCTGAGGGCTCCAAGCCTCCACTTCACTTCCCTCTGCTGCCAAGCTGTGCCATAGATGACGAATGTAAACCAGACATGGCAGCAATTATAATGGAGAAAATGCCAGAGGAGGGACAAAGAGGGAGGCAGCTGCCTCCTCCCATGCCAAGGCTGGCAGTAACCTCTCTAGAGGTCAGCTGAAGGACTTGGTTAAGGAAACTTTCCCTTCTTGACAAAGGTCTCGCAGGCTTCCCCGGCTTCTGTTTAGAAAGAAGCCTGCTCAGGGAGTCAAGGCACGGTGTTAGGAGCTGATAGAAAGATCTGGCTCTTTTATGCTAGGCTTGGGGTTAAAAGAAATGGGAAACTGCCAGCTAGCGTGGCACAGAGGATTCTCTGTTACTTGCAGTTAGGACCACAACCCCATATCCTTGACTTAGAACCTCTGAAGGAGAGAGAATAATGCTCTGAAAATCAGATGCTGGGGAAAAACAGCTCCTCCCACAGACCTCGTCCATGGGGGGGTCCCTGGAAGTGATACTCCAGTCTGCTCTGCTCAGAAGCAAGCAAAGCCTTTTGTCTGCATGGACCCCACAGTAAACAGATCAACAAGGCAGCACTCCTAAAAAGCCCGGTCCAGGAGATGTCCCCCTCCTCCAGGCTGACACAAGGCCTGGCAAACAGAGCCAGGGCTGAATTCCTGCCTCCACTGGCGCACCCCTCTCCCTGAGGGCCGATGTTCAGGGCATGAGATGCATAACAGTTTTGATAGAAGCCTTGATCTAGAAGTCACTTGTCCTTGCAAAGGTGTTTGAAGTTTTACCCGCATGCTGGAGGGAAGGATTGAGGGTGGATGCAGCAAAGGAAAAGAAATGTCAGAGGCACAGCCTTCTGTTCCCCACCTACACCAGGCAGAAGAAGGAGCAGGAGGCACTTACTTCCGCTGGGTTTCCCCAGACTTCACCCGGATGCGCCTGATATTCAGCTCCCGTCCGGGGTTGCGGGGTTGAGACAGGTAGCTGCGAAGCTCCTTCCACAGGTTGTACCAAGACTGAGAGGCGCCCTCCCAGGTGAGCTGGATCTTCAAGAGGTCTCCCAAGTCCTCCTCGGTGTAGACCAGGAAGGTGTTGGTGGCATTCTGCTCGATCCGCTCCACTCTACAAGTGGGAGAGAAGCTGATCTCACTCCTCTAACAGCTAGAAAACTGCCACACTGTGTGGGGTGACATGGTGGCAGTAACAACCCCACACAGACAGGAGAGAGACAGTGTGAGTGCTTTCCCCACCTCTAGCCCTCTACCTCCTACCAGCAGGACCAAGATGGAAGCTCAGGTGTACTCCACATGGGCCGAACTAACTTGGCCCACAGCACCCCAGCTTCTTATCAAAACCATTCCTGGGCACCCCCTCCACCCCACTTATGCTACTTCCTGAAAAGACAGAACCAAGAAAGAACACAATAAGAAAACACAAAGAAGTCACATCCCCACTCAAGTGCGCTGTTCCGCTCAGCCTTAGAACCTCTGAAGGAGAGAGTTAATGATGCTCTGAAAATCAGATGCTGGAGAAAACCAGCTCCTCCCACAGTCCTCATCCATCCCACAGACAGGCATCTGTCTCCCCCAAACTCCTAGCTGCTTCCTGTCTGTCCCTCTCATTTGGCTTGGCCTCGTCTGCCTTGCCCTACCTGTGTGTAAGTGTGCATGTGCCTGTACAAACCTGGTCTCCCAGCTAGACCGCTAGCCCTGAGAAGTGAGCTACTTTGATGATGTTTCATCACAATCCCAACATTACTTGGCATGATGCTTTGTCCCTGGTGGATACTCAACAAACATATACAGATCGCTATGCACCCTTCCCATAGCCACATCATTAGGAAAGGTCCAGGGATGACGTTTATGAAGTTACAGATTGCCTGAAGCATCGTCAGGTGTTGCCTGGAATGAAACAGCAGTTTCCGCCCAGCTGATCCAGCTGCTGACCCAGCAGCTTCTCATGATGCTGATTCATCCCAGGAACTTTTCTCGCCGAAACGCTGAGTCAGGGCTTGGTAGAGAAGGTGCGGCGGGAGAGAGGACTGCAGAGGCCCGCCAGACCACCTGGCTCCTCCCCAAGCAGTCGGACTCCACTCTCCTGCGTGCTGCACTCGTTCACACGCTCCCTTGTGCTCTCTCATTCTCAAACCAGCCTGTTCTCTGTCCCGAACCCAGCAAGAGAAACTGATGACTTACATTTCCAGTGGCAGAGTCTGGGAATCTGCATTAGTGCCATAAAGGGTGACATAAAAGGTGGGCTCAATTTCTCCCATGTTCTTGTAACTGAAGACATGGATTTTCATCTGATAATGGTAAACTGCAGCGACAGCAGAACAAAGATGCTTGTAACCCTCGCTTGTCATCACAGGAGACCCCTGACCCAAACTGAGTCCCGCAGCACAGAGATTTTAGGGCTGGCGTTCTTTTGGTTGAGCCCAGCCTGCAGCCCCCATCTGCTCTTGTTCTGTCCAATGCCATAAGAGACCACTGCAGGAAGAACGAGCCCTGCACGTGGGGATTAGATCTTTTGAGGATTTTCACTTAGCTGCTTTCTAACTATGTGCCCCTGGATCAAGGACCAAGGTATTAACCTCTCTGTGCCTCAACTTCCTCATATGTAAAATAATACCCACAGTACCCAGAAAACCTTGTGATTTTACAGCACATTATAAAAATGTAACATGTCATTTTGGTCCCCTGTTCATCTGCCTCAGATTTCTTGTGATGATCAAGTGAGAAAACAAATATGAAACAGCTTTGAAAGTTAAATGCAAGATACAAATTTAAGATATTGATATTGTGATCATGGACTGATAGCCACATCACAAAAAGGGTCCGCACTGTTTATTTTGTAAAGATTCCCTTTTCTAGGACATGCGCAGTGTAATCTGATTTGCAACAATTTGATTTGATTGTGCTGGCCACTTCTGCTGGGCTAGGATGTGCCCTGCTCTGCAGCATGGTATTAAGGAGGTATTAAGGGCCTCCCTCAGGGACACTCCAGGGACTGAAGGTTACCTCTGAAAGGCATGCCTGCCCGGGTTTTTAGGTACATTTTGCTGTTCCTCTTGTTCCTCATTTTCTTGGCATTGTAGCCAATGCTATTACAACGGTTCTTGCGGCAGCTCAGACAGATCCCCTTTTTGAAGCGATTGGAGTCAGTGCACTGGAAGGCAAAGCTCGGCTTGTCCTGATTCACCAGAGAGTCAACAAAGAGGTGGATGGCTCGCTCATGCTCACATTTTACCACCTCTGTGATTGCTAGGGGTGGGAGAGATAAAAAGCATGCAGGATGAGCCCTTCTCGATGATTAGACACTCAAATAATAAATACTGTACTCCTCAACAGTGATAGCTGTTTATTGTTGCTGTTAGTATTTTCATGTAATTCTTTTGCTTATTTGTTTTGAGACAAGGTCTCACTCTTGCCCAGGTTAGAGTGCAGTGGGACAATCATGACCCCCCGCTCACAGCAGCCTCAACTTCCGAGATTCAGGTGATCCTCTCACCTCAGCCTCCCCAGTATCTGAGACGACAGGCACATGACCACCACACCTGGCTAATTTTTGTAGTTTTTGTAGATACGGGGTTTCACCACATTGCCCAGGCTGGTCTTGAACTCCTGGGCTCAAGCAGTCTTCCCACCTTTGCCTCCTAAAGTGCTGGGATTACAGATGTGAGCCGCTGCACCCAGCCTGTGTAATGCTTCATTAATGTCCAGCAAGGTGCTAGGCTCCCATTAAGATGTAGAAGAATTTAAGGCCATTCCTGCTGCCTAACTGTTCACTCTCTTGATGGAAAGACAGCACGAATACACACAAAGCAATAAAGAGCAAGAACGCCCATATAATAAGTGATAAGTAGGGTGATGCAGACCAGCTGTGCAGCAGGAGTCACTACCTCCTAACAGGGCTATACAGCCACAGAATGCTACAAATGGATCAGATCCTAAACATTATCTCACGCAGGGCTCAGCAAAATATGGCTTGCAGGTTTGCTACCTCTTTTTTTTTTCTTTGCTTTGTTTTGTTTTTGTTTTATAAACAGTGTCTCATTATGTTGCCTGGGCTGGCCTCAAACTCTTGGGCTCAAGTGATCCTCACCTGGGCCCAAGCAGTCCTCCTGCCTCAGCCTCCCAAATAGGTGGGACTACAGGTGCACCACACCATGCCTGCTGGCCACCTGTTTTTGTAAATAAAGTTTTATTGGAACAGTCACCCTCATTTGTTTATATATTGTCATGGCTACTTTCATGCTACATCAGCAGAGTTGGAACAGAGGCAATACGACCCACAAAACCTAAAACATTTACTAGCTGAGGCTTTAAGAAGATGTTTGACAACCTCATTCTAGTCTAATCCCTTCAATTAAAGATGATGACCCAAAGGTCCATAGGGGTGAAGTAATCTGCTCAGGGTCATACAGACAGTTGGTTACAAAGTTAGGCATACAATTAGGATTTTCTGGCCCAAATAATTTCCGGGATCTTACGAAAAATTTGGCAAAGCCAACCCCAACCCTGCCTCATTGGCACCAGCAGCCTTAAGAAATGCTATCATCCAGCTGGGCATGGTGGCTCACACCTGTAATCCCAGCACTTTGGGAGGCCAAGGCGGGTGGATCACCTGAGGACAGGAGTTCGAGACCAGCCTGGCCAAAATGGAGAAACCCCATCTCTACTAAAAATACAAAAAATTAACTGCGCATGGTGGTGAGCACCTGTAGTCCCTGCTACTTGGGAGGCTGAAGCAGGAGAATCACTTGATCCTGGAAGTGCAGGTTGCAGTGAGCAGAGATCGCGCCATTGCACTCCAGCCTGGGGAACAAGAGCGAAACTCCATCGAAAGAAAGAAAGAAAAGAAGGAAAGGAAAGAAAGAAAGGCCATCATCCTATATTCTGAGGAGGGAGTAAAATCCCCTTGCATGGACCTCCAAACCCTGCAGAGCTACTTGGATTAAACCGGGAGAGGGGAAGACTGAGCAACAGGGCAGGACATGTGGAGGGCAGAGCATCAGAGTGGAGAGAGCTGCCTGGGTTCAAGACAGGAAATGCTGTCAGCAGCCAAGGCAGAAAAGGATAAGAAATCCCCCCAAAATTGGTCACTGCCCTACACCTCAGTTTTAGCAGCAAATTCAGTTCAGCCCAAATCTGCTGAGAATAGGCTCAAGCATTCAGAAGATAAATTTTGGAACCAGGTATGGTGGCTTGTGCCTGTAGTCTCAGGCTGAGGCAGGAGGATCATTTGTTTCCAACCTGGGAAACATAGTGAGGAAGAAGGAGAAGAAGAAGAAAAATGTTAAGTGAATGGAAAAAACTTAAGTGAAATGGTTTTGCTTCTTTAAAATGTTACCAGAAGTTAAAATAGAGTGTATCCATGCTATGGAATATTATACAGCCTGTAAAAATAATGTTAGTAAATCTGTGTGCTCTGATATTTGAGAATATCCATAATAGCAAGATGCAGTGGCACATGTCTGTAGTCTCAGCTATTTGGGAGGCTGAGGCAGGGGGATAGCTTGAGCCCAGGAGTTCAAGGCTGTAGTAAGCTATGAATAGCCACTGCACTCCAGCTTGGGCAACATAGCAAGATTCTGGCTGAGTGCAGTGGCTCACACCTGTAATCCCAGCACTTTGGGAGGCCGAGGCAGGTGGATCACCTGAGGTCAGGAGTTCAAGACCAGCCTGGCTAACATGGTAAAACCCCGTCTCTACTAAAAACACAAAAAATTAGCCGGGCATGGTGGTGGGGGCCTGTAATCCCAGCTACTGGGGCTGAGACAGGGGAATTGCTTGAATCTGGGAGGCAGAAGTTGTAGTGAGCTGAGATCGCACTACTGAACTCCAGCCTGGGCAACAAGAGCAAAACTCCGTCTCAAAAAAAAGCAAGATTCTGTCTTTTAAAAAAAGAAAAGAAAAAGAATATCCATAATATATTATTACAGGAAAAAAAAGAAAGTTGAAAAAAATTAAAATAAAAATAAAGTTGCAGAACAATGTGATTTGGGGGAAAAATATGCATGCAAATAATTTGCAAAGAAAAAAGACTAGAAGGATACACACAAAAGCATTCATACTGGCTACATCTGAAGAGTGGGAGTGGGAGTGCACTTTTGCTTTATGCAAGTCTGTAATGCTTGATTTCTTTTTCAACAAATGTGTGTATTCCTTTTGTCATAAAAAGAAATTAATCAGCCGGGTGCGGTGGCTAACGCCTGTAATCTCAGCACTTTGGGAGGCCGAGGCAGGTGGATTACTTGAGGTCAAGAGTTTAAAACCAGCCTGGCCAACATGGTGAAAACCCATCTCTACTAAAGATACAAAATTAGCCAGGCATGGTGGCACGCGCCTGTAGCCCCAGCTACTCGGGAGGCTGAGTCAGGAAAAACGCTTGAACCAGGGAGGTGGAGGTTGCAGTGAGCCGAGATTGCACCATTGCACTCTAGCCTGGGCAACAAGAGCAAAACTCCCTCTCAAAAAAAAAAGAAAAGAAAAGAAATTAATCAATAACAACTGTGACCTTAAAGCATGAGAAAGCAGAGCAGGAACCACTGGGTCGGTTAGTCTTGGGGAACAATGAGAAACATTAAATACAGCATTGGAGGCCTCTGTGGTGGGAGGTGAGAATAATGAATAAATAGTGCCTGCAGCGCTAAAGGCTCTGGCTGATTTAGAAGGAGATGGGATAAACTGAGTCAAACACAAAGCAGAAGAGGGAACTCACTTCCATATGCAATTGATCCCAAGACATCGTTGAGTCCACAGCCTGGCTGAAAGTCACCCCCATTGGGGTAGATGTCAATGTGGCCCACAGGCATCTGAATACCAATACTCAAGCCGAAGGAGCGCGTGTAGGTGTGGAGGACATCCACAAAATCTGCATCGTCTGGAGACAGCCTCTTGTGGATGTCGGCCCCTTCAAACATGGGCCCGGCAGGATCCAAACCTGCAGCAGAAGGAGGCCCCAAAACAGCTGTGTCAGGCGCACCAGGTCAGTGAGTCCTGATTACAAGTTAAGTCTGAGTGTGCAGAATGAAGATGCCTTCTGAGACCAGCTGGGAGAATCAAGACATGGAAAGCATGGAAGAAAATAAGAAACCCATTTCCATATGCAATTGACCCCAAGACATCATTGCGGAAATTAAATCCTACTGTTATGAAATTTATACTTTCTTCTGAAGCCTTCATGTATCCTGACACCTCCGCCAAACCCCGTCAACTAGCCACAAGGTTCACGCTGCCACACAGCTCCAAGGAATTGCTCCTGTTAAAACTGAAGCAGTTCTAGAAAGAACTCAGACTGCCTGAAACTAAGCCATTTGTCCCATTCATTCTGCCACTGAGCACCTTTCATGTCCTTAATTTTAGCAGAATTTTTACAGAATAACTAAGCTGCCTACATCCTTCTGGAAGGAGAATCCAGTCTCCCCAAATTGAGCTATTTGTATCTGAATTTATTCTTCCCCTTCCTTTAGTCAGGCCCAGGGGTGGAATAGTGAGAGAGAAGAGGACACCCAATACACTGAGAATCCATACATCAGGCCTCCAGAATTCCTCTATTTTGCAGCCACCGTGAGAAAACCTTTCTGCCTCCAAACATTTTGTGTTGAGCAGGCAAGCGGCACTGTTGAGAGCACTGGGTCTCATATTTGAAACTGGGAGCTTGTTAAATTTAAATTCCACCATACAGCTACAAAAAAATCTGGAAGGACACACAAGCAACTAGTTACCTGTATGCATGTGCGTTGTGGGAGAGAGTGGGTAAGGGAAATGGACAGGTAGCAAAGCAGTAAGAGAGACTTTCACCATCTTTTGATTTGAAAACTGCATTAATGTAAAACCATTCCAAAAGAGAACTTGCAAAGTATAAAATGCAGATTCCCAGGTCCCTGAACTCCTAGTGGGTAGATATGAATTATGGCGCCTAGAAATAGATATTTATTCCCCAGATGATCCTAAAAGTAGGTATTCTGTGGGCCAAATATTGAAAAACTTCCCTGTGTTTCACTATCATTTATAAAATGGAACCTGAATTTATACCTTAATTCATAAAGTCCATGTGAGATCTTAGACTGAGTGCCTGTCAGTATTAGCTACTATTACCAAGCCCAAGTGATTATGGGAACCAGATTTATCCCAACCAGAACGGCTCTTTGCCCAGACACACAGGAAGGACCTGGAGAAAGTTGAGAGATAAAATGTGCCAGAAAGGAAGGGCCGCTGGAACAGTGGTTCACCACCACAAGTGGCTTTGCCCCCCAGGGGACATCTGGCAATGCCTGGAGACCTTTTTGTTGCCCCATTCTGATGGAGAGAGTTGCTAGCATCTAGCAGGGCCAGGCCAGGAAAACAGCTAAACATTCTACAGTGCACAAGTCAATCCCCCCAACACACACACCCCCCACACCAAAACCTTACCTGGCCCCAAATGTCAATATTGCCTAGGCTGAGAAACCCTGGCCTCGAAACACCAAGGCTGGGAGGAGATGTGACCAATAAGAGTTCTGAAAGGAAGACACGGGTAACAACCGTGTTCACCAGACCCCAGCACATTAGAACCACGGAGCCTATCAGGAGACTTGAGATGATAGTTTCCGGATAAACAAGAGGCAGAGCTACCGTCTAGAATGGACGGTCAACTTGCAGAACTCATTACTCATATGAGAACTGGTAGAGGCTGAAACGCTAAATAGTTTCCAAAAATTTAGATAACTTTTTTTTTTTTTTTGAGACGGAATCTTGCTGTGTCACCCAGGCTAGAGTGCAGTGGCGCGATCTCGGCTCACTGCAGCCTCTGCCTCCTGGGTTCAAGCAATTCTCCTGCCTCAGCCTCCTGAGTAGCTGGGATTACAGGCATGAGCCACCATACCCAGCCAAATTTAGATAACTTTATGTGTAACCAAGACAGAAAGGGAGCCCAGGCTGCTTGAGGGTTCATCCCTAGCCCAGGACCCAAAAGAAAGATGGCACAAAAGCAGTGTGCTCCCAGAATAGCCCATGACAACCCATTTCAGAGGCCGCAAGGACCACAGTACTGACACAGCGGCCTCTCCCTGCCTCTCACCATGTCCCCTGGAGGAAAGAGAAAGAGAGAGCAACATTCTGCTTTGCAATCAGTACAAGAGAGAGGCTCTTTATGTGGTGTGAACAAAGGTCCCCACCAGACGGTCAGTGCCATGGAAACCAGGCTGTGTTGGAGGAATGCAGGCAGCTGATGGGGTTTCACTGGCTGGCTGGCAGGCAAGGCTGGGCCTTCACCTACCCAGCCAGAGCCTGCCTGCCCTGCTCTGACTGTCCCTGACACATATCTGTGGCCCACAGGTTCAGGGGTGCAGTGGCACATTTAACTTTTTTAACTAGGGGTGAATGACAGGGAGAACTGCCTCCTTAAATAAAGAGGAGATTGAGAACCTCCGCCACTTCTTCCATTCAGTCATAGACTCCTCCAGAGTTGCTTTGTCCAGCAAATGGAGCACACACACACGCACACATGCAAAACTTCCAGGCTTCCAGGGCTGTGCTTTCTGGCCTGGCAGGGCAGGGCCTGCTGTAGTTCAACAGCTACTTTTTTTTTTTTTTTTTAAGACAGGGTCTCACTCTGTTGCCCAGGCTGGAGTGCAGTGGCCCAATCTCGGCTCACTGCAACCTTCACCTCCTGGGCTCAGGTGATTTTCCCACCTCAGCCTCCCGAGTAGCTAGGATTACAGGCATGCACTACCATGCCTGGCTACTTTATCTCTGTCTACAGAAGAGAGGCAGCATGGCACAGCAGTGAGGTGCATGGGATCTGGAATCTGACAGCATGGGTTTGAGTCCTAGCTCTGCTACTTATAGGGCCCAGGATATTGGGCCCTTTACTTAATCACTGAGTCCTAGTTTCCCCCTCTGTAGAATGTTCAGGGTTGCTGTGTGGTTCAGAGATAGCATAAAGTAGCTGTCATATATGAGGTGTTTTTTGTTATTTTTTATTTTTTATTTTTTTTTTGAGACAGAGTCTCACTCTTGTCACCCAGCCTGGAGTGCAGTCGCGCGATCTTGGCCCACTGCAACTTCTACATCCTGGGTTCAAGAGATTCTCCTGCCTCAGCCTCCCGAGTAGCCGGGATTATAGGCACCCACCACCATGCCCGGCTAATTTTTGTACTTTTAGTAGAGATCGGGGTTTCATCATGTTGGCCAGGCTGGTCTTGAACTCCTGACCTCAGGTGATCCACCCACCTCGGCCTCCCAAAGTGCTGGGGTTACAGGCGTGAGCCACTGTGCCCGACCACACATGAGGTATTTGACATTAGCTAGCATCTAGCCTGCACATATGGACACATTTCTTGAATAAATTCATCTGCTTGCTTACCTGATTATAGCAAACAAGGCACAGGTTCAACTATAAATATATGACCTTTTTCCTAGTATATCACAGGCTTCTCTCAGAAGCCTAAGAAAGTAAAACTCTAGCAAACCCCTATCCACACCCTCTGGTCCAAGCAAGATTGGGGTTCAGATATACCCTTGCAAGGCCCAGGCTAAGGACTGTCTGGTGGCCTTGGCATAGTGGCATCACTGGACGCAGGACCCCATGCAAGCCTCAATCTGTCCTCTTACCAGTTGTGATCACCTTGTCCACAGGTCCATGAGAAGTCTACCAAGGGGAGAGGAGAGGACACAGCCTCCCCCATCAGACATACACAACAGCATGTGTCAGGGGTGCTGCTTGGCAACTGGACAGAGGCCAGGCCCCTTCTCTACAGAGAAAGGCCAGAGGGAAGGGGGTATGCTCAGGGCATGTGGGCATCATGCTCCATGCAAACATCCCAGAGCACTAATTAGCATTCTGCCTGGCTCCCCTGCCATCCTCAGGAGAAAAGCCCTTACCCCAGCAGGTGCCACTCAAACAGGCAGGGGGAAAGAACTGGAAAGTTCCCTCCCTAGCCCCATCTCATTTCAGATTTAGAAATAGAGAAAGGCAAGATCTGCAGTTTGTCATCATTACTGACCTCCTGGGCCTGACTCTGGTGTGTGCTACAATTTGAACTCAGCTGCCTGGATCTGAAACATCACACCTCTCATTCAGGGGCTAGGAAGAGGCGCTCATACGATGGAACCCGAGTGGCTTCAAGTCAAACTACTTTGCACCAGCAAGGGGTTAATGAGCAGTCATGGGTGGCCACACAATCATAGCCCACTTTGGGCAGCTCAAGCCCCACAGTCTTGGAAATCAAAAATAAAGCTCTCAAGCTGGGATGAATCAAATCATTGGATCAACAGGCATGTGCGTGCATGCATGCTCATGTGTGTGCACGCACATACTAGACTCAAGCCCAGGGACAGGATTCAGGAGAGCCAGGAAAACTTCACACAGATATTCTTTTTAAAATTCTACCATATCAGCTTGTCACTGAAATCTGAAATTCTACCTTTACCAAATCATTATTTAGCTAAGGACTGTCTTCTACCTGAGTTTTGTTTTGTTTTTTGAGATGGAGTCTTGCTCTGTCACCCAGGCTGGAGTGCAGTGGTACAATCTCGGCTCACTGCAACCTCTACCTCCTGGGTTCAAGCGATTCTCCTGCCTCAGCCTCCCAAGTAGCTGGGATTACAGGCACCCGCCACCCACAGCTGGCTAATTTTTGTATTTTTAGTAGAGACAGTGTTTCACCATGTTGGCCAGGCTGGTCTCGAACTCCTGACCTCGTGATCCACCCACCTCGGCCTCCCAAAGTGCTGGGATTACAGGTGTGAGCCACCACACCCAGCCTGAGTTTTGTTTTAAAATGAAAACACTGCAGGGAAAGGAATTGTTCAGATCTTTCCTTCTAGGTGATCACCCTTAGAATCTTGGAAGTAAGGGGGAAGCTAGGGGTAATTATAAATAAAATAATGCTGGAAGAAGGATAGAAGTTCAGGGCAACAAATTTACCATTAATTGTAGCATAGACGAAGCTCTGTGTATATACTTGAGGGGCCCAAAAATGAGAAAGAAAACCTTTTACACTTTTCACAATCATTAAATGATTTAATCCAAACTCTCATGTTAAAAGCTCACTAAGATGCAGTTTTCAACATGGAAAATTCAATTTTCTATTGACCCCCTGGGGACCAATATCAGAAAGGTTCCTTTTATTACAAAGTTGAACCACCTGTTCCAAATTGGTAGCTCTCATTCATAAATATGCTACCTTAACATGGGAAAGAGGCTATTGGGAGACAAGATAGAAATCAGAGGCAGAATTCAAACTAAAATCTACTATTAATCCTTTTCCCCTGAGTCCTTGGGTGGAGATCTAAAGGGAACAACACCCAAAAGCGTTGAGGCCAGGGCTCCATCCAGCTTCCGCTCTTGAGTTATTAGCTGTTTGCCCCTGGGCAAGTTGCCTCACCTCTCTGTGTTTGTTTCCTCACCTGTTGGACCAGACCCATGGTTTTCAAACTGTGTTCCCTGGTGCTGAGACTCAGATGCCTCTAGGGAAGGGGAACGCCCACATTGGCAAAGCTAACACAAGTTGCCATATACCCACCCCACTTCACCCACAGCACCCCCCTTTCTGTGTCTCATATACTGCAGGCCTGTGCGAGTTCAATTTGGAAAAAAAAAAAAAGGTTCTTGTGACTAAAAAGAACACTTGGGAAGTTTTGAATTAGATGCTTTCCAGGTTCCTTCCAAAGCTAACTTTCTATGACTCACTCTGCTGCCTCATTTGGGAGCATTCTGGCTTAGCGTAGCTGAGGGAGCCCTTTGGTGATGGAAGCGGAGCTCACCTGTGATTCGGCCCACTGTTCCTTTCACGAAGTTGCCAGCATACCCAGCCACGTGCGCTCCGAGGCTGTAGCCGATCAAGTGGACATTCCCGAGAGAAAAATCATCCTTCTCCTATAGAAAGTCACCAAAGTATGTGAGCAGAAGAGCAGGGTCCAAAGCCCCCAGAATCAGCAGCAGTTCAACAACTCAATCACGGAGCAGGAGGAGATGCAGGGGCCGTGGACACAGAGACTCCCCAGGGCCCCACTGGCTTTGCTGGTGATGCCACATGTGTGGGTCACAGCCAGCTTAGGGGAGGCCAAAAGGACTTGGTGGCACTGCAAATGCCAAGTGCGGGGACAGGGTGGAGGGTATGACTGGAGGCTGCATATGTGGCTGTTCCCTACACGTTTCCTGTTCTTTCTGGCAGTATCTAAGAGCGGGGAAGGTGGTGGTGAGGAGGTCAAAGCTGCCGTACTCACTGGAGACTGCAGTGCCAACCACAGCCCTCAGCAGAATGCCCTCTGCCTGCCCTCTAAGGCCTGACCTCCACCCAGCCCCAGGAGCTGCCAACCTCCTCCTCACAAGCCCATGTGGGACCCCAGACTTGACGCATTGTCCTCTGTCAGAGCACTCATCTGGGGGGTAAGGAGGTAACCCCATGGCTCAGAAACCAAACTCTATAGAAGAGCTTAGGCAGAGGACAGAGGGACTGCTCGAGAATCCTGACCAGAATTCTGCCAGAATTCATCCCATTCCACGGGAACAAGGCCAGGCCGGAATTGCCCAGATAGTGGTGCCGCTTTGACAGTGTACCCTGCCCTGCCTTCTCCCAGCTAAATCCACTGATCTCAGGCAGATTATTAACCTATTACAAGTAAATAGGCTGGGTGCGGTGGCTCACGTCTCTAATCCCAGCACTTTGGGAGGCCGAGGCAGGCAGATCACCAGAGATCAGGAGTTAGAGACTAGTCTGGCCAACATGGTGAAACCCCATCTCTACTAAAAATACAAAAATTAATTGGGCATGGTGGCTCACACCTGTAATCCCAGCTACTCAGGAGGCTAAGGCAGGAGAATTGCTTGAACCCAGGAGGTAGAGGTTGCAGTGAGCCAAGATCATGGCACTGCACTCCAGCCTGGGTGACAGCGAGACTCTGTCTCAAAAAAAAAGTAAATATAAGACTTCAAGATCTGTTTTCCACACTTCATATTTTAAAACAGGTATCAGGCAGGCTGGGCACAGTGGCTCACGCCTGTAACCCCAGTACTTTGGGAGGCCTAGGCAGGCAGATCATGAGGTCAGGAGATCAAGACCATCCTGGCTAACACAGTGAAATCCCGTCTCTACTAAAAATACAAAAAATTAGCTGGGCATGGTGACACGCGCCTGTAGTTTCAGTTACTTGGGAGGCTGAGGCAGGAGAATCGCTTGAACCTGGGAGGCGGAGGTTGCAGTGAATCGAGATCACACCACTGTGCTCCAGCCTGGGCAACAGAACAAGACTCCGTCTCAAAGAAAAGAGATATTTGGCTGCATTTTTTAAATAACCTCCTCCCCACCCTCCGCACAGCCATGCTTCAGAGACAAGAGTAGGCTTTGTAGGAATTTCAGATCACAAGCCTGGCCTGGTTCCTGGCCATCCCCAACCAACCTAGGGGCATCTGTTTCTAAGATCAGGAAGAAACAACATATAAGGCCAATTTTCAGCAAATTAAGTAACAGGAAAAATCCAGAGATGTATCAATAATTAAAAGGCTCTCGAAAAGTCCCAGCTTTCAGGTATTCCAAACAATACTTAATTCAATAAAACTTTTAATCTCAAAGATTTTTATCAGACTCCAGAAGTTCATGGCAACAGATGCATGACCTGCATTTCTTAAGAAGATTGGGTTTGAGATCCTGCTGGCGACAGGAGACTCCCTCTCATCCCCCAGTACCTGCAGCCAGTCGAGCATCCTGGCAATGCTGTGTCCCACCACCCTGGTATTATTGACCGCATCCGTGTAAAGCTGGTGGGCCAGGGGGAGCCAGTCAACCACAACTACATTGGCGTCTTTCTCTCTTGTGTGCAGGGCTGACACAAGTTTGTGCAGCCAGTTTTCAAAGATACCGCTCATCTGCAGAGAAAAGTGGAAGTTATTTTTTATTCTTGGTTTCAGAAATCCTAAAAAATATGGAATTCCTTTCCATATGACCCTCTCCCCAATTAATTTTTTTTTTTTTTTTTGACTCAGGGTCTCACTCTGTTGCCCAGGCTGGAGTGCACTGACAACAATCTCAGCTCATGATAGCCTCCAACTCCTGAGCTGAGGCGATCCTCCCACCTCAGCCTCCAGAGTGACTGGGTTACAGGCATATGCCACCATGCCTGGGTAATTTTTAAACTTTTTGCAGTAACAGGGTCTCACTATGTTGCCCAGGCTGGTCTTGAACTCCTGGGATCAAGCGATCCTCCCACCTAGGCCTTCCAGAGTGCTGGGATTATAGGGTGAGCCACCATGCCCAGCGCCCCCAGACAATTTTAGAACCTGCACATTGGCTGCTCAGGGACCAAACATTTGCACACGAGCAGGACCAGCACAGGCAGAATCACTACGCAGGTATTTGTCTTCCATTGCTCTTTACATCCCCAGTATTTCCCATCAAAACTTTCCTAGCTAATATCCTATGCTGTTGCCCCACTGTCTGTTAGGGCCACTATGAGATACGTGTTAAGGGTGATACTGGCATGAGGCTGGTCTGAGTCCCTGTTACAGGCAGGCAAGTGGCCTGGTCCATCCTTCAAAGGCAGCTGGGGAGGGTTGCCCTGGAGAATTAGCTTCTCTCTTAGAGAGGCAGGGAGATGCTGTCTCCTAGGTGAATGCAGAGTTAACAAATGACCCCTTCCCACAACCCATCTCTGCCATCCCTCTTGACCCCAGAGTAGGGAAAATCTGTCCCCGGAATCCCAAATTACAACTCAGAACATATTTTCCCACAGAAACAAAGTTATAAATGGTGACTAGGTCCAGTTGTAAACCTATCCACAAGCACATTATCAAATAAATAGATTTTCTGTGCCTAGCCTGGGAACCTAAACACCATTTACAATCTTGCTTCTATGGGAAACTGCTGTTCCAAGTTCCAAACAGATTACAAAAGAACTTTCTGGAATGCAACCCACTTATAAGTCGCAGGCAGCTTGTATTTGCATTTTGACACGGGGCCTTAAAAAGATTCACACATATGATTCTGATTGTAGGTTGTGTGATGAGCAGGGTTAGACAGGCTCTTAATCATCTCTTCATTCAACTAGGTAGGCAGGCACCTACCCTCTCTTGCCCCGACCTCAACCATGGATGACAGACTTAAAGACCCCAAAAGCATGTAACAGATATGAATTTTTCATCATTAAGAGGAGGACTGTCGCCTTCCAATTAGCCCAGGCAGAAATCTGCTCACTTAATAGTGCCATTTCCCTACAGACTGGCATTATATGAATGAATAAATTCCTGGCTGGTCAAAAGCTTCTGAAGCTGAGCACTAAAGCCCTTTTTTGTTGAAGTTTGTCATGGGCTTTTCAATGTGAATTGCTCAGCTAGGGCACATAAAGAGCCCCAGTGCCTTTAAACGGGGCTATCTCTATGCAAACAGGAGGGCACTATGCCAAGGGCAGCCAGCAATCCAGGCCAGCTGGCTACTCATAGGTTCTCTGAGCCAGTCAAGTTGCTTTAGTTAAGCTCAGCTCTCATGGCAGGACAGCCCCCTCCAGGCAGTGGTTGACCAGCGTAATTAAGTGTAATTAGAGGAGTTCTTAAGAGCCAGTGGAGCTGGGCTGCTGCCCTCAGGAGAGCCACTTTCTGAAAGCCCGTTGTATGCCATCATTAATACCACTCTGCTGGAGTCCAGATTGCCCCTTAGTGAATGCCCATTACATTCTTCACAGCTGTCTGAAATACAAGCAGCCCACAAGGAAAGGGGGGAAGAGGGTTTGGAATCTGGAAACACCAGAATTCTTTCTAATTGACCAAAACAAAAGGAATCAAATCTTATATAAAGCCACAGAGCTCCCTCCCTGGGCTCACCGTCCATCCGTGAATGATGAAAAAGGTTTTAGCTGTCATGTTGAAACTGCAGTCTTCTAAGGGCTGGCTGTGGCCGAGGGAGAGGTAGCATCCTTCATGCTCTGGGTCCTTGGAGGTGCGGAGGTTAAACCTCACAGATGGTTTGACCTCAGTCTGTATAGCTTTGGGTTTGTGGAGCTTATCTGGGGAGACAGAACAGAGCGTGGGTGCATCTAGCAGACTTGCGGAGTGAGAGACCTGGGGTCTGATTCTAGTTCAATCGAGAGCAAATTGCTTAAGCCATCTGGGTTTTGGTTTTTACATCTGCTGAATATTCCCTTTTCACCTCCCAGAAAAACTGTGAAAATTTTATAAAAAAGGACATCTCATTTATACTTAAAGAGTATTAATTAGTCACTAGTATTAATTACTGTCACTCTGAAATAAATAGATCTCTCTCTTGCATTTCCCTCTTCTTTCCTATCAAAAGGCGTTCTACTTCCTTCCTACTTTTAGAGTACAGGTTCTCAATTCTTTTTCTGAAATGCTTGGGACCAGGTGAGTTTCAGAATTTAGAAGTTTTCAGATTTTAGAAAGGCATTATGGAGCATACACCATATATTATATAATGCTGCCAGTGGGGCCTGGGCTATTCCCCCTGGATCAAACACCCTAATATTTCTGCAGAGAAATACATAACCACTCACATTTGAGGGCAAACATAAAGATAACCAATAGCCTCCTGTTATCTCAGGCCAGGTTTTTGCTGCCAAATAAGTTCAGATCAGGTAAGGCCAGGTCTTGCTGCCAAACAAGTTACCAAACACATTTTCCAGTTTTGAGAGATTGTGGATTTTGTAATTGGAGGCAAGAGGCTGTTGACCTGCTGGAAAATAGGCTTCCCCTAGTGTTCCCATCTAGGGAACTTCAGGCATCATCAGTGCCCCTTCTAGTGGTGGCATGTGCCAGGCATTCATCCAGTTTGTTAAGTAAATGACTAAAGCCATGGAGAAACTTCTAAAAGCAACAAAAATCCCCCCTTCCAGCTTCACTGCTCATGCACAGTGCCACCTAGGAGCAGCCCTGCTCCCAAAGTGCAGCTCATGTCACTGATGGCCACTGTGGCTTAACACTAAGTAGGTGCTGTCATCATGACACTGTTTCAGAAAGTCATAAATGGACCCCACCCAGCACTCTTTCAGCCATCCTGGGATGCATCACTGGATAACTGGCTAGGAAGTTAGAGTATCAAACTCTCCTATCACGCAGCAGGGAAAGATGCCAAATGACCATCTTGGAGTTAATTTATATCAGAGTTAAGAAGCAAAAGGAAGAAGATAGCAAAAGGAAAGAGATATAGTGGTGGAAAGGGTGGAGGGGAAAGGAGGGAGACGGGGGAAGAATGCAGCAGATATAAGAGGGATAAGGTTCCAGAAATTGCTGCTGAATGCACATGAGCAGAAATCAGGTTAACCGTCATGAAAGTAATGAACAAAAACCCCAACCAGCAGAAATTTGAACCATGGACATGATGAGTTCGACAACTCCCCACCTTCTACCCAGATAGCCACTCATAAAGAGGCCAGATGGGGAAACCTAGGAGAAAAGAAGGCTCCTGGATTCCTGAGACAGATCTGCGGATAAACCCACATATGGACAAAGACTCTTCCTCTTAGTGTCTGACCTGCTCTGACCCCAAAGTTCTCTAGGTGCATTCCTACTACTTTTGGCCTGGGTCACTTCAGCCTCTGGGACTTTCTGATTGTTCCTCACCCAGATGTCCTCATGGCTCCTTCTCTCGCCCCCTTCAGCTCTTTGCTTAATGGTCAACTTCTCCAGAAAGGCCTTCCCTGACCACATCATAAAATCGCGCCACCTTCCCCCACCAACATGCCCCACCTTCCTCCTCTGCTTGATTTTTCTCCATAATACTGAGCACCACTGATATTTTAATCAGTGCACTGTCTGTCTTCCCACCACTGAAATGTAAGTGTCACAAGGGCAGAGATTGCCATCTATTTTGTCCACTGCTCTCTCCCCTGCTCCCAGAATAGTGTCTGACACTAAGTAGGTATGCAGTAAATACTTTTTGGAATGAAGGAAATGACTCACACATACTCAGAGGCCCAGAACACAGAAGTTAGAAGGAACTTTAGCATTTTACAGGTGAGGACTCAGAGATGAGACCTGCCCTAGGCAATGCTTCTAGTTAGCACCAGAGTTGGAAACATGTTGAGGAAAGCAAGGCTTTCCATTCATTCACAGTAACCCTCCCACACATACATAAGCCCACACAGATCATTTGGCACAACCTCAGCAGACTAGAAGATGAGATGATGGGGTTCAGTTTAGAGGCTCCCCAGCCTTCCACTGCTTATCAGCTGACTTAGTTCTCACTCTGATTCTGATTCCCCCAGAGCTGACTGACTCTGGATCCCCCACGGCAAGCTGCCTCCACTGGAAAAGGCTGCCATACAGAACCCAAGAGGAAGAAAAGCTAAAAGCCAGGAGGAGGAAAGGGAGGAGGAGTGGGAAGAGGAAGAGTCAGGGGAGCGCAAGTGTGTTGAAGAGGAAAAGGCTGGCAACCTGGGGGAATAGGCCCTGCAGCTTCTAAGTACAAGCGACCCACCAGACGCTCCCTGCAAGCACGAATCAAACCAAAGCCAGCTACCCTGCCACCTGAACTTTCAAGACACCTACACCAAGATTAAAAGGCAGCTCCAGGAGACACAGCTCTAACAACCTTCTTGCCTCTCAAACCTCCAGGTTCAGGCATGAGGACAAGGTTTCAGAGCTGCAGCCAGGCCGCTCGGCTGGCTGGACAGCACCAGCACTGGCTGAGGGAGCCGTATAAGGGAAGGAGGTGGGGGTGGGAGGGCTGGCAAGAGCCAGCGCACCCTGCCAGCCTTTGCCTTTTGCATGACTTGCCGGGGATGCCCCCATCAGACGCGCAGAGAGACAGGTGGACTCCAAGGTGGATTGGAGGAGAAAATGGGCAGCGCAGTGGGAAAGGAAGAATTTCATAGGAACAAGGAGGGATTGACGAATCAGCAAGACAGAGGGGACCCAGCACAGAGAAGTGGCTGGGGGGAATAAAAACAAATACACGTTACCTTCCAGCCGTCCCTCTGGACCAAAAGGTACTGGGCTCCCCGCAGCAAAGCAATAGCAGAGGCTCCAGAAACAGAGCAGAGGAACGGAGTTGCTCATCCTGCCCCGCCACACCCCCTCCCCAGAAACAGGAGTTTTAAAAACAAAAACCACCTCTTGGTGTTTCCAGCAATCCCGGCCGGTAAGACCCTTCTCTCGGCCAGGGGCTGGGGAACTGGAGGCAGAGAAGGTGGAAAATGAAAACTTGGCGGCACCGAGCCCGGGCGGCGGCAGGGAGCGAATGTGAACGGCTTGCACCAGAACCAGATCTGCCCTTGTCCTGAGCCGCCGGGAGGCAAGGGCTCGCTGCTGTCACGCTCCTTTAGAGGTAGTTTTTAAAAGTATGGGAGTCATCTGACCCATCGCCAGATGGTGATTTGCATAATTTATTCCCGTCTCTGGGCTCTGATTGGTCACACCTTGCTGACGCCGGAACCGAGACTGGAGAAAGTTTGAATGAAAGCGCTGCACACTCACCGCGTGGACGCCCCACGCTCGTCCCCGCTTCCTCCCGGGCCCGCTCCGCAGGCAGCTGCGACTCCAGCAGCCCCAGCTTTCTCCCACTGCCCTCCTCCGGACACCCAGATCCTCCTCCCCCCCCTGCCATTCCAAGTGGCGGAGGCGGACATTTCCCTGAAACCCTGCGTCCGCTGGGGACGCGATCCCTGGAGAAGGAGAGCATCCTCTCCAAAGCGCAAAGCCACACTCTCTCTGGGAGTGGTCTATCCGCTCCCCGGGCCGGGAGTCCGTCGGGGGAGAGCCACCTGGTCATCCCCTTTATCCTTCTCTTCTCCCTCCCCTTCCGCCTAGCGAGGGCCGCAACAGGTGCAGAAGGCGCCGCCGCACAATAACCCGGCGGAGCCAAGGGGCTGTGAGCTGCGGCCCGCGCTGGAGCATCGCACAGTACCTGCTCGGAATCCTCGCTCCGCCACTAGCTGCAAAACTCCAAGCGAGCCAGCCAGCTTCTCCGAGGCAGTTCTCTCGTCCGCAATACGGGGGTGATAATGTATCGGCGGCTTAGGGATGTTGGGAAAACTAAGAGTTCACGTAGCAAAGCACTTAGCGAGGCGCGGAGCTCGTGGCAGGCGCTCTCCTACGGTGGGGTGGAGGGCTACGGGAACACCAGGCGACCTCCTCAAAGGGACCAGTGAGCCGCTATTTGGAGTCTAAGACGCGTGGCCAGCGCCCAGTGTCTGCCGATGAGCACTAACTCCTTGGCGAGTGAAATCAAGCATCTCCTTTCTCTCTGTTCTCCATCATTTCCTCCCGGCTCTCATTCCCTTTATTGATCCGGGTCCTGGGGCAGAAAGCAGCGAGCGGAGGGAGAACTTGGCCCGGAGTCTGCGTCTGGCGCTGGGGAGCGGGGACTGAGCCCGGAACACCGACCGGGCGGCTGCGCCAACAACCACTGCGGACACAGGGCGGGTGCGAGAGGCTGAGGCTGCGCCCCGCCATCCAGCCTCGCTCCAGCCGGGAGGATCCGGCTCTTTAAGACGATACCCTTAACCCTGCAGTCGCCCGGAACAGGTCCTGCCCCTGCCTGGGGAGGGAAAACCCCCACAGCAGCCCCGCGCCCCTTCCTCCCTAGCGTCGAGGCTCCAACTGGAGAGACCTGTGTGAGGAAACCGAGCCGGAGCCAGCAGATCCTGTTCCGACCTAGCCTGATTACTTTTGTTACTCCAGCTGCCAGCAGAGCACGCTTTGTCCCTCCCGTGTGCTATCATTCACTAACAAGACGCAGACGGGCTTTAGTTTTTTAGTATAGAACTCAATGCTCTGTATGTGATGGTAAATATCACCCCCAGATATGTTGTTCCCACTCTGTCTCTCTCTTCATGAGGAAACTATACAGACATAGGTCTAATGTTATCTCCACTTTACAGATGGGAAAACTGAGTCATGGGGACAGGCTGCAGATTTGAAGAAAGTGTCAAGAAAACCAGGTCTCTCTTCTCTGCTCTAGGTTCAATTTGGCCAATTGACCTTTAAATGTAAGCCCTTGGCAACCTGGTCTAGTGGCTGAGGCAGGGGGTAAGCTGTAGTCAAAAGTACTCTTCCCTAACCCTGGCAACATAGACACTCATCTCTACCAAAAAAAAATTTTAAATTAGCCAGGCAAGGTGGTACACCTGTAGTGCAAGCTATTAATACTTGGGAGGCTGAGGCGGAAGGAGTCCTTGAGCCCAGGAGTTCAGGGCTGCAATGTACCATGATCACACCACTACACTCCAGCCTGGACATCAGAAGAAAAAAACTCCTTCCCTGTTCTGAGTTTCTCATAGCCATGGTCCCTAGAACATTAACTGGATAATGTGGGGAGTGTGTCTTGAGAGCCTTTGTTATAGGTGAGATACCCCCACTAGGTAGGGTATTTTGCAGGGTATTGTTGGAAGGTAGTCCTGCAAAGTTAGTTATCCTGCCTAGAAAAAAAGAAAAACCTGGCCTGGCGCAGTGGCTCACACCTGTAATCCCAACACTTTGGGAGGCCGAGGCGGGCGGATCACCTGAGGTCAGAAGTTCGAGACGAGCCTGACCAACATGGAGAAACTCCATCTCTACTAAAAATACAAAAAAATTAGCTGGGCGTGGTGGCGCATCCCTATAATCCCAGCTACTCGGGAGGCTGAGGCAGGAGAATCACATGAACCTGGGAGGCGGAGGTTGTGGTGAGCCGAGATCACGCCATTGCACTCCAGCCTGGGCAACAAGAGTGAAACTCCTTTGCAAATAAATAAATAAATAAATGAAAAACCTGTGTTTTACAGGTTCAACAACTCAACATCTATTTTTTAACTGCCAAGGCTATGAAACCATTTAGGTTTTATTGCTAGTTGGTTAGAGTGCCCTCCTGTGTCTCCACATTAAAATAACATGCTAGAATTTTCAAAGGACATCATGAAATTATAATTGTAGCATTAGAATGTATGATGTCAACTGTTCTGCTTCATCCTTCTCAAGAACAAGGAGATCTGAAGAGCCTCTTGCCTGGAGGAGTTCCAGCTGAGGAGTCTCGATGGAACTTCTGCTGCGTTGCAGTCAAAATTTCAAGGTCTCAGGCAACACAAGGGAAGGGTTCCAGTCCTTATGTGGCAGCCCAGCATCTAAAGACCCTTCCAATGTTAAAGGAATAAATCTTCTGCTTATGATAAGACCCCACTCTCCACTAAAAAAAAAAGCTCAAAAGAAATTGCTCACCTTCCCAGCCCCAGCCTCTCTTGCAGCTAGAGTCCCTGATTCAAACTCAATCAACTGAACTCTGAACTGGAAGCTAATGAGGCTGGAAGCACATACCCATGCCACTCTGCCAATGGGCAGCCAGCTCTGGTTCTCTGGGGCAGCAGTGGAGTCACCCCTAGACTAGTCTGCAGTGGGATTTGGGACATTGCTGTCTGCCTGAGTATATCCTCCAAGCCTGGTTCTTCTGCCCTGCAGAGATTCCAGTTGTTACCCAATATTCTCTTAATGAGGTCCTCTTTTACATACATTATCCAGAGACTGTTTATATTCTTACAATCAAGAAAATGACTTAATTGCCAGAAGCTTATTGAGCAGCTGCTAGGGAGGAAACACTGGCCTGGAGACCATGCCTGTGCTCTCACAGACACAATACAGAAAGTTACAAGTGCCAGAAGGCTGGCTGGTATGTAGGAGTTCCCAGATATCTGGACCAATGCTGTCCAACAGAAATATATAATACAAACCGCATGTCTTGGTCAGTTTGGGCTGCCAGAACAGAATACCATAGACTTAGTGGCTTTAAACAACAGAAGTTTATTTTCGTATAGTTCTGGAGACTAGAAGTCCAAGATCAGGGTATCAGCATAGTTGGTTTCTGGTGAGGGCCCTCTTTCTGGCTTACAGATGGCTGCCTTCTCACTGTGTCCTCACATGGCAGAGAGAGAGAGAGAGGAGAGAGAGAGAAAGACAGAGAGAACACGCTGATGTCTCTTCCAATAACAACTCTAATCCCATCATAGTGCCTCACCTCATAACCTCCTCTAAACCTAATGATCTCCCACAGGCCCCATCTCCAAATACATCATAGGGAGTTAGGGCTTCAACATAGGAATTTGAGGGGGTCCCAATTCAGTCCATAGCGGCACATATATAATTTTATGTTTCCTAGTAGCCCTATTATAAAGGTAAAAAGAAACACATGAAATTAAAATTAAGTGGCTGGGTGTGGTGGCTCATGCCTGTAATCCTGGCACTTTGGGAGGCCAAAGTGGGAGGATGGCTTGAGGCTAGGCATTTGAGACCAGCCAGGGCAACATAAGGAGACCTCATCTCTACCCAAATAAATAAGTAAAAACATTTTTAAAAAGAAATTAATATTAATAATATATTTTACTCAACCCAACATATCCAAAATATTATTTCAACATGTTGCCAATATAAAAAAATTATTGATATTTTACATTTTTGTTTTGAAATCCAGTGTGTATTTTACACTTACAGCACATGTCAGTTCAGACTAGCCATATTCAAGGGCTCAATAGCCACATGTAGCTGGTTGCTACCATATTGGACAGCATAGATCTACAGTGTTAAAACTAAAATAAACCTTAGAGATCATTTAGTACAACCATCTCACTTTACAGATAATGATCCCAAGACCCAGCCAGATTAACTGACTTGCTCAAGGTCACACAGTTGGTAAAAAGGCAGGGATGGAACACAATGTTGGGTTACTCATTCCATTTTTTTTTTTTTTTTTTGAGACAGCGTCTCACTCTGTCACTCAGACTGGAGTGCAGAGACAAAATTATGGCTCACTGCAGCCTCAAATTCCTGAGCTCAAGTGATCTTCCCACCTCAGCCTCCCAAGCTACTAGACTACAAGTGCCTGCCACCATGTCCAGCTATTTATTTATTTATTTATTTATTTTTTGAGATAAAGTCTTGCTGTGTCCCCCAGGCTAGAGTACAGTGGTGTGATCTCAGCTCACTGCAACCTCCACCTCCAGAGTTCAAGTGATTCTCCTGCCTCAGCCTCCCAAGTAGCTGGGATTACAGGTACACACCACCACACCAAGCTAATTTTTGTATTTTTAGTAGAGACGGGGTTTCACTGTGTTGGCCAGACTGGTGTCGACCTCCTGATCTCAGGTGATCCATCTGCCTCGGCCTCTCAAAGAGTTGGAATTACAGGTGTGAGCCACCATGCCTGACCTTATTTTCTTTTATGTTTTTGTAGAGACAGGGTCTCACTATGTTGCCCAGGCTGGTCTCAAACTCCTGGGCAAACGATCCTCCTGACTGGGCCTCCCAAAGCGCTGGGATTACAGGTGTAAGCCATGGCACCCAGCCTCTAATTCCAAGATCGGTGCTTTTCCCATGGCCTTTCCCCATTCAAATACAGAAAAGATGATGAAGGACTGAGAGGACCAGACTTAGTAGAAGACCTGAAATAAAAACATACCATTGCCTGAAAAAACGAATACAAACATGACCCCTTCAAATACTCACTGAACACCTACCACATTCCTGGCATTGTCCTAGGTGCTGTAGAAAACTCAAAAAGAAATGACAAATATAAATGAATGCACAGTTTACTCAACTCTGAAATCCAAGTGCAGAGAAGAGAAAAAGTATTAAGTGAAGCAAATTGATAGGACAGACCATTAGAGGAAGGTAAGACTTGAGAAGACCTTAAAGGAAGAAAAGCTCTTACTTTTTGGCTCTTGGCTAGCACTTGGATCCTCCTGAGTTATTTGCTGCCTACAAAGTTTAGAAAGGGAGTGCCAAGCTTCCACCAGGCAGCATCTCTATGCCTACCTGGTCTTAGTTCTGGATAACATGTAGGCTTGGCTATCCCCTCAATAAGTTGAAAGGCCTGAAACCTCCAACTGCTTATGGGTTTTTTGGGGGTTTTTCTGGTTTTTTGTTTGTTTGTTTGTTTGTTTGTTTTTGAGACAGCATCTCATTCTGTCTCCCAGGCTGGAGTGCAGTGGTTTGACCATAGCTCACTGCAGCCTTGAACTTCTGAGCTCAAGCATTCCTCCCGCCTCAGCTTCCCAAGTAGCTGGAACCATAGGTGTATGCTGCCACACCCAACTAATTTTTCTTTTTTGTTTTTTATAGAGACAGAGTCTCACTATGTTGTCCAGGCTGGTCTTGAACTCCTGGCCTCAAGCCATCCTCCTGCCTCAGCCTCCCCAGTATCTGAGACTACAAGTGTGAGCCACTGTAACCGGCTCTTCCTTAAGTTTATATTAGCAGCAAGACTTCCTCTAAGTGTAGTCAACTAGAGCAGCATTTCCTAATGTATGGCCCTAGGACGTTGTTAGCTATTACATGGAATAAAAATTAGAACACTGAGTTAAACAAGCAAGAATGGGCTTTTTCACTGCAGAACTTCTCAGGACTTTTAATATGTTTTATGCTATCAGTGGCTCAGCTTCAAGGTCAAGATCCTTAACATGCCTATAACCACCTTCATGGACTGGCCCAGGTGAGTGGCAGCACCTCACATCCTCGTCCCTCTGCCTTCCTGCCACACTGGCCCTGCCACCAGTTTCTCTAGATCCATGTCATTGAGTGCAGCATCCACGGGCCCCCTGTGGCTACTGAGCACTTGAGACGTGGCTAGTATACATTGAGATGTGCTGTAAGCAGAAAATACCCACCAGATTTTGAAGACTTAAGACAAAAAAAAATGTAAATTCTTACATTAATAATTTTTATGTTGAATGCATATTGAAATAATACTTTGGACAGACTGAGTTAGGTAAAATATATTATTAAAATTATTTTCACCTTTTTTTTACTTTTTATAATGTGGTTGCTGGATAAATTGTAATTACATATGTGAATGACGGTATATTTATATATAAATTTTTTTTAAATTTTTTTTTTTCGAGACAGAGTCTTGCTCTTGTTGCCCAGGCTGGAGTGCAATGGCACAATCTCATCTCACTGCAACCTCCCCCTCCCGGGTTCAAGTGATTCTCCTTTCTCAGCCTCCCTAGTAGCTGGGATTATAGGCGCATGCCACCATGCCTGGATAATTTTTATATTTTTAGTAGAGATGGGGTTTCATCATATTGGTCAGACTGGTCTTGAACTCCTGACCTCAGGTGATCCCCCCACCTCAGCCTCCCAAAGTGCTGGGATTACAGGTGTGAGCCACTGTGCCTGGCCAATCACAGTATATTTTTATTGGACATCCTAAAGCCTCAAGATCTGGCCATTGGCCTCATTAATGCTAATTCTGCAAGCTTCAGATAGCTGTTTGCATCCTTTCCTCAAAGCCACTTTCCCTCACCCCTTGCCTAGGTTTCCTATAAGCATATTCCCTTCTTTTGTAGAACTTACCTTAGTTTGTAATTATACATTATTTGTCTGGCTATTTGATTAATGTCCATCTCCCTATTAGGTTAAAAGATCCATGAAAGCAGCAACTGCATTTGCTTTCTTTTATTACCATTCTCCCAGAGCCCAGAATAAAGCCTGGCAGATAGAAAGAGCTTATTACATGATTACATAAATGAAGTGTGTTGTGAATCTTCAAGAAAGGGACAGAATTTTCAGTTTTTACTAAATTGATCTGACAACAGAACCCTTGCCCCACAAAGAGTTTAGTGAGTGTTACAGCAAACTAAACATGGCCTGAGAAGGATCTCTACTTCTTTTTTTTTTTTTAGACTGAGTCTTGCTCTGTTGCCCAGGCTGGAGTACAATGATGCGATCTTGGCTCACTGCAACCTCCATCTCCCAAGTTCAAGTGATTCTCCTGCCTCAGCCTCTCAAGTAGCTGGGATTACAGGTGTGCACCGCCATACCCAGCTAATTTTTGTATTTTTAGTAGAGACAGGGTTTTACCATGTTGGTCAGGCTAGTCTTGAACTCCTGACCTCGTGATCTGCTCACCTTGACCTCCCAAAGTGCTGAGATTACAGGCATGAGCCACACACCCAGCCAGGACCCCTACTTTCTATATTTCTTACTTCTATATTTCAGTCCTTGTGGACAAACCATAACCTAACTTAGTAGGTAGACAAGATTGAATGTTGTGGGAAGTCAGGAACCCCGAACGGAGGGACCAGCTGAAGCCATGGCAGAAGAACATAAATTGAGAAGATTTTATGGACATTTATTAGTTCCCCAAATTAATACTTTTGTAATTTCTTACGCCTGTCTTTACTGCAGTCTCTGAACATAAATTGTGAAGATTTCATGTACACTTATCACTTCCCCAATCAATACCCTTGTGATTTCCTATGCCTGTCTTTATTTTAATCTCTTAATCCCACCATCTTTGTAAACTGAGGAGGATGTATGTCACCTCAGGACCCTGCGATGATTGCGTTAACTGCACAAATTGTTTGTAGAGCATGTGTTTTTGAACAATACGAAATCTGGGCACCTTGAAAAAAGAACAGGATAACAGCAATGTTCAGGGAACAAGAGAGATAATCTTCAACTCTGACTGCCAGTGAGCCGGGTGGAACAGAGCCATATTTCTCTTCTTTCAAAACCAAATGGGAGGAATATCACTTAATTCTTTTTCTCAGCAAGGAACATCCCTGAGAAAGAGAATGCATCCCTGAGGGTAGACCTCTGAAATGGCTGCTTTAGGGGCAGCTTCTTTTAGGGTCGCAGCTGTAGGGATGAAATAAGCCCCAGTCTCCCTTAGTGCTCCCAGGCTTATTAGGACGACGAAATTCCTGCCTAATAAAATTTTGGTCAGACTGGTTGTCTGCTCTCAAACCCTGTCTCCTGATAAGATGTTATCAATGACAATGCCTACCCGAAACTTCATTAGCAATTTTAATTTCGCCCGGGTCCTGTGGTCCTGTGATCTTGCCCTGCCTCAATTTACCTTGTGATATCTTATTACCTTGTGAAGATGGGATCTCTGTGACCTACACCCTATTCATAAACTCCCTCCCCTTTTGAAAATCACTAATAAAAACTCACTGGTTTTACGGCGCAGGGGGCATCACGGAATCTGCGACATGTGATGTCTCCCCCAGACACCCAGCTTTAACATTTTTCTCTTTTGTACTCTTTCCCTTTATTTCTCAGACCGGCCGACACTTAGGGAAAATAAAAAAGAACCTGCGTGACTATCAGGGGCAGGTTCCCCCAATAATTGAAAACCTAATTTAGGAGTATGCGCCTATAACAATAGCTGAGTCTTGGCCAATCCCAGCAGCCACACTTCAACCACTCATAGGCTGCTGAGTGTTCAAACTGTGTTCAAATAAGGCAAACACCAACCTGTAACTAATCCAGTTGTTTCTGTACCTCCCTTCTGATTTCTGTATGTCACTTTCCTTTTTTTGCCTGTAAATTTGTTCTGACCATGAGGCATCCCTAGAGCCTCTCTGAATCTGCTGTGATTCTGAGGGCTTCCAGATTCGCGAATCATGCATTGCTCAATTAAACTCCTTTAAATTTAATTCGGCTGAAGTTTTTCTTTTAACATGAGGGATCAGAATTCTCCAGGAACACAGTCTGGGAAGCACTGAGTGACAGACTACAGAGCAAGGTGACTGAGCCTAAATTGAAATCTCTACTTGCAGTATGACCTCAGCTCTCCTGAATGCTGAAGGTAGCTTCTGATAGATGTATTTCGGTTTATTTCTTTTTTTTTTTTTTTTTTTTTAGAGATGTGGTTTCACCATGTTGCCCAGGCGGGTCTCGAACTCCTGAGCTCCAGGGATTCACTCACCTTGACCCCCCAAAGTGTTGGAATTACTGGTGTGAGCCACTATGCCTTGCCTGGTTTCTTTAATTTTTATGCTTCCCCTCATTTGAAAATCATGAGCTCCAATTTCTTGAAGCCTTCCATTCAGAAGACATCTAGGGGAAACCAAATAATTAATTTTCATACAACTTCACGCATGCGATTCATGCATGGTTGTGTTTTTCTCCTGCATTTATATAGGCAAGAAGCAGGTGAAAAATTAGCTTTAACCAGCATTTGGGGGAGTTCAAAGGGATTTACTTGACAGACCAGCCAGGCCTGGCACATTTCTTTTGGGAGAGGTTGTGCATGGTAATTGGCCACATTATGAGAGGCTCAGGGAATGGTGTCGGGTTCCACTTACCCCACCCTCCTCACTCCTATAAAAAACAAAATACACCAGAGTGGTTCAGCTCAGAGTGTTTGTTGTTGTTGTTGTTGTTGTTGTTGTTGTTTGAGACAGAGTCTCGCTCTGTCGCCCATGCTGGAGTTCAGTGGTGTGATCTTGGCTCACTGCAACCTCTGTCTCCTGGGTTCAAGCAATTCTTCCACCTCAGCCTCACATGTAGCTGGGATTACAGGCATGTGCCACCACACCTGGCTAATTTTTGTATTTGTAGAGACAGGGTTTCGCCATGTTGATCAGGCTGGTCTCGAACTCCTGACCTCAGGTGATCCTCCCAAAGTGCTGGCATTACAGGCATGAGCCATTGTGCCCAGCCCAGAGTGTTATTTTAATTTACTGGATTAATATTCTTCTCCTACTTGTCCTATACAAAAGCTAAATGACCACCTATGAGATCAGCCAAGAACTTCACAACTCTGAGCAAGCCTAGAGATCAGCAGCTCCTGTTGACAGCTGATGTAATACCTTGGTTCTTGTCTTCTTGGCTTAAAATAATTTAAACAGGGGACACACAGCAAAGGAGGTGTAACATAGAGTAATCTATTGCAAAAGAAAAATAGTATTTTGAAAGTTAGGTGCAGAATAGACAGTTGATATGGTTTGGCCCTGTGTCCCCACCCAAATCTCACCTTGAATTACAATCTCCATAATCCCCATAATCCCCATGTGTCAAGGGCAGGACCAGGTGGAGGCAATTGAATCATGGGGGCAGTTTCCCCCACACTGTTCTCATGATAGTGAGTGTGTTCTCATGAAATCTGATGGTTTTATAAGCATCTGGCGTTTCCTCTGCTGGCTGTCATTCTCTCTCCTGCCACCCTGTGAAGAGGTGCCTTCCGCCATGATTGTAAGTTTTCTGAGGCCTCCCCAGCCATGTGGAACTGTGAGTCAATTAAACCTCTTTTCTTTATTAATTACCCAGTCTTGGGTATTTCTTCCTAGCAGCGTAAGATGGACTAATACAACAGTGCACCCTGAGAGAGTTCAGGAGAGGCTGCATGTAAGGATGAGACAGCAAAAACTGGCACTAGGGGACTCCCTTTCTGGAAGTCTTACATGATTATTCATAATGTGGGGAAAGGTGTTGCTAGTAAGCATGTTCTGGGAGGTCTTCTGGGTGCACATGTGCAGTAGCCATACATATTTGTTCATACGTCTCATGTCTCATTAGCATCTTAAATCTCCACCCAGGGGTGTGTCTTTTACTATTATAATGAGCAAAGGGTCAGTTTGAGGACAGGTAAAATCAAAATGTACATGCTTTCTAGAGGGGAAAGTCCCTACTGAAGATAGCTTTGCTTGAATGACCTCAGTTACAATGCAAATCCTGAGGCTTATTGTGTTGGCTGTATGGTCATTGTGGTTGCTGCCTCCCAAGAACATGGTCGCTTCCTTGACTACCTATCCTGCCTCACTCCCAGGGACAGGACTGTAGCCAGCACTGTACTGATGAAACATGGCTGAACAAACCATGCAGCCCACCTGCTGGCATGCTTCTGTCTCCCATCACATCCACAGACTGGAAGAGAGAAAGGCAAATGGCAGACTGGAGGCCTAGATCACCAAGTGATGTTCAATTTTAATTGCTCTGGGCATCTCCAAAGTTCTGTGGGGGAAAAAACCAAAACAAAACAAAAGAAAAAAAACCTGATCCAAAATAGTCCATTTTCTAGCAAAATATGTGATAAAGAACTGATGCTAGAAGATATAGAATATCTAAATGGATCAATAAACACAAGAAAAAAAATTAATAAAAATGACTATCCTATCCAACCTCCCACCCCAAAATGTCAAGGGCATATGATTCCTCAGGTACACTTTTTTAAACCACCAAACTCTTGATTAAATCCAATTTTTCACCTATTCTGGTAGCTATACCACCAGAGCAGAACAAACCAGAAAAAAGCACTGCTAAATTCAATTAATGACCACTAACCTCAACAGGTCTTTTAATTTTGCCTAGCAATAAAAGTCTATTTCCCTGGACCATGTACCCCATCTACTCCTCCTTCTAGACAACCCTCTCACATCTTCTTTCTCCTCGAACTTCCATCATCTCTCCCATCCTCACCCTCAGCTGATGACCTGACTTCATATTGTACTAGAAAAATAAAACAACCAGAAGAGAACATCCATGAGCCCCCTCCTCTATCACACCCATCCAACTATTTGTATCTGTACCATGTCCTCAGCCTCCTTCCTGTTCAGACTGTGCTTCTATCTAAACTCACACCCCCTCCATTTACACACCAGATTCCATCCCCTCTCACTTACACAAGGCCACCACTCCAACTATTTTTTGCTGTCTACTGGATCATTCCCATCATCATGCAAGTCAGTTACAATTTCTCCCTCTTTAAAAAAATGCAATTAACTTCCCTCTCTAGACTTTTCTGCTTCCCTTTACAGTAAAATTCCTTTAAAGAGTCCTCTGTGCTCCCTGGTTCCAATTCTTCCCTATTACCTCCTATTAGGCTCCAGCCAGCTTCTCCCCGACCCCAACCACTCTCAGCAAGGTCCCCTGTGGCCTCCACCGAGCCACAATCCTCTGCTCTCACCCCCTGCTCATGAACCACTCCCTCCTCCATGAAGCCCCTTCTGGTTTCCCTCCTGTCTGCCTGGTCCCTCATCTCAGTCTCCTGTGTTCACAGACTCCTTGTTGCTGAAGAGCCTGGGGTTCAGTCCATGGACCTCTTCATTTTTGTTTACCTAAAACCACTCCTTTGATAATCTCATCTACTCTCATGCTTTCAAAGCCATCTTTATGTCGTTCTCAAATCTTACCTCCAGCCTGAACCTCCTCCCTGAACCCCACACTTGCCTATTCCCTTGCATACATGAAAAGCATCTCAAATGCATCATGTCCAAAACTGAATCACTGATCATCCCCAGAAATCTACTCCCGCCTCTGTCTTCCCAGTCTCAATAAATGGCAAACAAATCCTTCCAGTCACTCCAGCCAAAAACTGGAATCAGATTTGACTTCTCCCACTTTTTCTTATCCCACATCCAATAGCCAACAAATCCCAGTGGATCCACCTTCAAGATTCGACGGGAGTCTGACCACCTCTGAACACCTCCATTGCTCCCACACTGGTCCAACCACCCTGAGCTGTCACCTGAAATAAGCCACCAGAAATACCCTCCAGTGACTCCTCAATTCATTCATTGTAAAGATGACTCCTTACTCTCAGGGCCCCCTCTACCTCTGATGTGAATTCACACTTCTTTCCCCCTGGCTTAGCCCTACTCATTCTGATCTTCTTATCGTTCTTTGAACACCCCAGGCAGTTCCCATCTCAGGGCTTTAGGACTGTTGTTCCCTCTATTGACCTCTCAGTACATACACAGCTCATTCCCTCACCTCCTTCAGGTCCTTGCCCAAATGTCACTGTCTCTGTGAGGCTTCCCTGACCTCCCTTTGTTTTTTTTTTTTTTTTTTTTTGTAAGACCAAGTCTTGCTCTGTTGCCCAGGATGGAGTGCAATGGTGCAATCTCTGTTCACTGCAACCTCCGCCTCCTGGGCTCGAGCAGTTCTCCTGCTTTAGCTTCCCGAGTAGCTGGGATTACAGGTACCCACCACCATGCTTGGCTAATTTATAGTAGAGATGGGGTTTCACCATGTTGGCCAGGCTTGTTTCAAACTCCTGACCTTAAATTATCTGCCTGCCTTGGCCTCCCAAAGTGCTGGGATTACAGGCATGAGTCACCATGCCTGGCCTCCCCATTTAAAATGGCAACCCCTGCCCTGCCTCCTAGCACCTCTGTCTCCCTCCTCTGCTTTATTTTCTCTAGAACACTTAGACCACCTGACATATTATATATCTTAACTATTTCTTTGTTTACAGTCTGCCTTCCCCTGCTAAGATGAAAGGCATTCTTGTCTATTTTGATCATTGCTGTATTTCCAGTGCCAGTACTTAATAAATACTTGTTGAATAAATGCATGATAAATTCTGAAGCTATTTAAACTTTTTCAGAGACAGACCAAACAATAAAAGTGTCAAAATTTCTACAAAGCCAGAATAACACTAACAACAAATCTGAAAAATAATTGAAATGCAAAGAAAATCATAAATCAATCTCATTTCAAGTATTTTATATCTTTAACAAATAAAACTCAACAGTGCATTAGAAGGTCATGACCAATTGAGGTTCATTCAACCCAGAAATGCAAGCAAGTGGGGCTCAGTACAAGGAAATCTACACACATAGTTTACCACATTTACACATCAAAGGTGGATCAAAAATTTTTTCAATAGGCATTTGAAAAACATTAGAAATGAAATACTTTAATAACAAGGGTGATTATATACTTATTATACAAATGTCTCTACTTCTTTAACTCAGTGGTAAGAATTTACTTTTTCAATCTCATAAAGAAGGGCTCTCTAAGCAAGATATAAACATAGAAAATAAAAGGGAAACATAATAAACTTGGCTATACACATTTTTTTTTTTTAACAGTCTTGTTCTGTCACCCAGGCTAGAGTGCAGTGGTGCAATCTCAGCTCACTGCAACCTCCACCTCCCAGGTTCAAGCAATTCTCATGCCTCAGCCTGAGTCATGTGCCACCCGCCCCACCCCACCCCACCCCCACCCCCAGCTAATTGTTCTATTTTTAGTAGAGACAGGGTTTCACCATGTTGACCAAATTTGTTTTTAACTCCGATGAAAATGAGTTAAAGTCAAAGATAATTTAAAACTAAGTCACAAAATATTTGCAACATATAAGAACTTGTTTTCTTAGTTTTCAAAAAATTTTCACACTATTTTTTTAAAGACAAAAATCCCGTATGTCACTTTGATGCAAATTAGAAAAAGGACCCCCTTCCTCATCATACTTTACCTCCACTTTTTGGAAAAACTATCACAATGTGCTAATTTTATTAGAGCAAGACACTTCACTCGCATCTGCCAGAAAAATGGCATAATAAATATTAAAATCTATGATTTCTATGATGTGAATAGCATCTCCTAGGTTGGACAGAACTGAACAACTGTTAACATGTATATTCTAAATTTAGAGCATAGTAAACAGGATTTTTCACTTATATGAACATCCACCAGGATTAAAACATTGTGTTGGATGCAGGTAAATTCTTTTTTTCTTTTTAAGGATGATAAACATTCTTTACCACTCCCCCAATTCCGTAATACCTGCAATCATCGAAACAATCAAAAATACTCCCCAGCCTTTCCAAAGTGTCCCCAGGAGATGGCACCCCCCCTTTGAGAATCAGGGGTCTAGAAGTCAGCAGGGGAGGCGGGTATTTTAACTCTAAATTTTATGCTTTTTGATGTGGTTTGGATGTTTATCCCCTCCAAATCTCATGTTGAAATGTAATCCCCAATGTTGGAGGTGGCGCCTGGTGGGAGGTATTGGATGATGGGGGCAGATCCCTCATGAATGGCTCTGTGCTGTCCTCGCCATAATGAATGAGTTCTCTGGAGATCTGGTTGTTTAAAAGTGTGTGGCACCTCCCCTCTCTCTTGCTCCTGCTCTGGCCATGTGATGAGCCTAATCCCTATTCGCCTTCCACCATGAGTGAAAGCTTCCTGAGGCCTCCCCAGAAGCCAATGTGGCACCACACTTCTTGTACAGCCTGCAGAACCATGAGCCAATTAAACCTCTTTTCTTCATAAATTACCCAGTCTCGGGTATTCCTTTAAAGCAACACAAAAAAGTCCTAATAAACTTTTCTGTACAGCTTGAATTTTACCATGTGCATACATAAAAAATGAATAACTAAAATATAAAAATATAAATAAATGAAATTAGTACTCTAAGGAGGAGATCAACATCAGGGATGGAGGGGTGATTCCAATAAAAGACACGTAATATTTATGCCGGTATATAATGGTAACAGAGGTCTGAAGTCTATCTCAACAGTAACTAGTTGAAAAGCCTGGTCCAGAAAGCCAAAGGCTTGCATCTCATGGTATCTTGCACCTCTAAATAGATGGACCGCCCGGAGTGCAGCAGTGCTCAGACCCATTCAGATGGGAGAGCATCTACAGGTCATGATACTTTCTGCTGAAGTGCATTAAATGTGAAATACTTCATTTTCTCACATAAAAATGATCTCACAAACACCATTCATTTAGCTAAAGTGCCTTGCTTTAAAATGTCAGCTTAATTAAATTTGCATGCTTTCCAAGATAATGGAAAACATGATTTTAAAATACAGAAGAAAAGCCAGCTGTCTAAGCATTATTGGCAACTTTTGAGTCTTTTCACTACAACTCCTCTGTTACTTGTTTATGTGTTCTTTCATCTTTTGAAAGCGTGAAAGCTGTAGAAAGTACAAAAGCTTTTTTAAAAAGTAAGGTTTAATTTTCCATAACCCTGGCCGGGCACGGCAGCTCATGCCTGTAATCCAGCATATTTGGAGGCCGTGGTGGGAGGATCACTTGCAGCCAGGAGCTCGAGACCAGCCTGGGCAATAAAGTGAGGCCCCATTTCTACAAAAAAAAATTTTAAGTTAGCCAGGCATGGGAGTTCAAAGCTACAGTGAACTCCTAGAATTAATAGAAAGCTATGGTCACACCGCTGTACTCCAGCATGGGCAACAGAGCGAGACTCTGCCTAAAAAAGTAGAAGATCAAAATAATTTTATGTAAGCCTAAAGTAAGTTCAGAATAAGTTTTTTAACATGATAAAATTGGCCAGGCGTGGTGGCTTATGCCTGTAATCCCAGCACTTTGGGAGGCCAAAGTGGGCAGATCACTTGAGGTCAGGAGTTTGAGACCAGCCTGGCCAACATGGTCAAACCCCGCCTCTACTAAAAATACAAAAATTAGCCCGGTGTGGTAGTGAGTGCCTGTAATCCCAGCTATTCAGGAGGCTGAGGGAGGAGAATCACTTGAACCCAGGAAGCAGAGGTTGCAGTGAGCCAAGATCATGCCACTGCACTCCATCCTGGGTGACAGAGCGAGACTTTGTCTAAAAAATTAATTAATTAATTAATTAAAAGGATAAAATTCAAGTAAGTTCTGTAGTTTAGTTAGTATTATTGTGCAAATATTGAGCTCCTAGTTCTGATCATTTTGCAGTGATTATGTAAAATGTTAACATTAGGGGAAGCTTTTGAGGGATATACAGGGCTCATTATACTATTGCTGCAACTTTTTTGTCAGGCAAAAATTAGTTCAAAATTAAAAATTAAGAACATTATGGGAGAAAACTTGCAACTGAAAATGATACTTACATTACATTAAGTTTTTTTGCAAATTGGGAAAAGGCAGTTATTCCATTGTAGTTAAGAATGTTTTATTCCTGCTTGAAATGTGCCAGAGGGAGTACAGTTTGGAAAACAAGGTCTGGGGCTCAGCAGAGACCTGAGACCCCAGCCTGGCTCTGCTGCTAATTCAATCAATGCAATATCTTAGTTTCCTCATTTGCAAAATGAAGGGATAAGAACAAATAGGTTCTTTCCCAAGAAGCCCACACATTTGTGTGGTGCAAAAGCTCCTCAAGTGATTTGAACCTACACTCTTGGTAAGAACCACAGGGGGAGGTGCTCCTTAATGTCTTTTTCCAATCCCTTTGTCTTGTCCATTTGGCAATGTCCTATTTATTCTTAAAAACCTAAGTCAGAAATCACCTCCTCTATAAAGTCCTCCTGCCAAGAAAAGACCAACTGGAATTCTGGAGACACTGTTCCCAGGCGAAGTAAATTTATATTATAAATCTAGTGGAGCTGACTGGCTCAAGGTTATATTGCAGTGGGCATAGCGGTGCATGATTCAAATGTCCCTCTCAGGTCCAGTGCACTCATTTTCTCAGTTGATGGAGTGTTGGCAGCTGAGGATTCAGAGCTGAATCCCTCCCTAGGAGTTACTCTTGGCTTGAGGGAACAAACCACCTACACACTAATCTTTTCATCAAAATCCATTTTCAGGGCCAGGCGCAGTGGCTCATGCCTGTAATCCCAGCACTTTGGGAGGCCAAGGCAGGTGAATCACCTGAGGTCAGGAGCTCAAGATCAGCCTGGCCAACATGGCAAAATCCCGTCTCTACTGAAAATACAAAAATTAGCTGGATGTGGTGGTGCTCACCAGCTACTCAGGAGGCTGAGGTAGGAGGATTGCTTGAACCCAGGAGGCAAAGGTTGCAGTGAGCTGAGATCATGCCACTGCACTCCAGCCTGGGCAGAGTGAGACTCCATCTCACAAAAAAAAAAAAAAAAAAAAATCCATTTTCTGGAGAATCCACCTTAAGACAATTACAACTACCAATACCCTGCACTGTGCAAAGTCACATATGTGCAGGAAAATTTATTACAGCATGTTTGCAACAGGAAAACATTATAAACATTGTCCATCAGCAGGGAGCCATAAATCATGGCACATTGCACAACCGAATAATATCCAGCTGTAAAAAAGAATGAGAAAGCACCTTATGTCATGACATGACACAAACTTCAATGTGTAAAGTGGCTGGACACAGTGGCTCACACCTGTAATCCTAGCAACTAGGGAGACTGAGGTGGGAGGATAACTTGAGGCCAGGAATTGGAGACCAGCCTAAGAAAGATAGCAAGACCCCATCTCTAAAAAAATAAAAATAAATAAAAATAAAAAATTAAAGTGAAAAAGCAAGGTATGGAGGAGTGTAATATGCTACCTTTTTTTTAATGAGAAGGTTTGACAAATAGAAGTAGCTAGTTTAAAAAATGAGAAGGCCTGGTGCAGTGGCTCACACCTGTAATCCCCGCACTTTGGGATGCCGAGCTGGGGCGGGTCACCTGAGGTCAGGAGTTTGAGACCAGCCTGGCCAACATGGTGAAACCCCATCTCTACTAAAAATACAAAAAATTAGCCGGGCACGGTGGTTCACACCCGTAGTACCAGCTACTTGGGAGGCTGAGGCATGAGAATCACTTGAACCCAGGAGGCAGAGGTTGCAGTGAGCCAAGACCGAGCCACCATACTCCAGCCTGGGCGACAGAGTGAGACTCTGTCTCAAAAAAAAAAAAAAATGAGGAGAATATATATAGTCATCCCTCAGTATATGCGAGAAATTGGGTCCAGACCCTCTGTGTATACCGAAATCCATGCATACTCAAGTCCCGCAGTCAGCCCTGCAGAACCCATAAATACGAAAAGCAGCCGTCTGTATAGAGAGGTTTCCTATCCTGTGAGTACTATATTTTCCATTTGCATCTGGTTGAAAAAATATCTATGTATAAGTGGGCCCTCCAGTTCAAACACATATTTTTTTTTGTTTGTTTGTTTGTTTTTGAGACAGACTCTCGCTCTGTCGCCAGGCTGGAGTGCAGTGGTGCAATCTCTGCTCACTGCAACCTCCACATTCCAGGTTCAAGCAACTCTCCTGCCTCAGCATCCCGAGTAGCTGGGACTACAGGTGAGCCACCATGCCCAGCTAATTTTTGTATTTTTAGTGGAGATGGGGTTTCACCATGTTGGCCAGGATGGTCTTGATCTCTTGACCTAGTGATCCACCCTCCTCAGCCTCCCAAAGTGAGGGGATTACGGGCGTGAGCCACCATGCCCGGCCTCAAACCTATATTGTTTAAGGATCAACTGTATATATGTTTATATTCTTACTTCCAGGAATGTTTAGAGGAAATTAGGAAAATTGGTTGCCTCTTGGGAGGGCATTTTGGATGGCTGCAGGAAGAGCTGAAAAGAGAATTTCTTTTCATTGTAGAGCTTTTTGTACCTTTTAAGTTTTGAACCGCGAGTACTTTAGTCAAAACTAAAGTGATTGAAAAAAGCAAAATAGAATAAATGTTGAGGACTGAAGAGAGACCTTTGGGCTTGGAGAACAGGAGCCATGGATGGTCCTCAGGAAAGTTTCAACAGAGTTATAGAAATAGAGCATTTTGGCCAGGTACAGTGGCTCACACCTGTAATCGCTGCATTCTGGGAGGCCGAGGCAGGCGGATTGCTTGAGCCCAAGAGTTTAAGACCAGCCAGTTCAATGCTGCAAAACCCCATCTCTACAAAAAATACAAAAATTAGCCAGGCATGGTGGTGCACATGCCTGTGGTCCTAGCTATTTGGGAGGCTAAGGTGGGAGGATCACTTGAGTCCAGGAGTTCGAGGCTGCAGTAAGCCATGATCATGCTACTGCACTCCAGCCTGGGAAACAGAACAAGACCTTGTCTCAAAAAATAATAAATAATTTTTTAAAAAACGTAAAGGAAAAAAAAGAAATAGAGCTCCTCCTGGGGCAGAGTGCGTAGAGAACAGGAGGAGAGGAAGTGAGAGGATACACTCAGGCGACTCTTCCAAGATGTCTGGGAGAGCAGGGGAGGTTTCCTCTCTGTGTCCCTGGCCCCGTCTTCACAGGTGGACACCTGAGCCAAACACAGCTACTTTCTGGGCTGGCCAGCAGCCTGTGAGGTAGCAAGTGCTCTAAACTCCGCCCTTTCAGGAGCAAACTTGGCTAATCAAGTTTCTCTCTATTCAGCCTTTAAACTGGGGAATATGTAAAGCATCAAGGAAGAGCCAAGAGTGAAGCCAAAGAGATGCACAGAGACGGGCAGTTGGATGGCTGGGTGAGGTGGCCCATGCCTGTAATCCCAGCACTTTGGAAGGCCAAGGCGGTCAGATCACCTGAGGTCAGAAGTTCGAGACCAGCCTGACCAACATGGAGAAACCCTGTCTCTACTAAAAATACAAAATTAGCCAAGTGTGGAGGCACAGCCTGTAATCCCAGCTACTCGGGAGGCTGAGGCAGGAGAATCACTTGAACATGGGAGGCAGAGTTTGCAGTGAGCCAAGATCGCACCATTGCACTCCAATTCCATATCAAAAAAAAAAAAAAGAGGCAGTTGGATTGAGGGACCCTGTTATGCCATGCAGGGTCAAAACCACCAGTGAGTAAAGCAAGCTGAGATGTAAAGACACAGGGAGCAGGAGGTGTGAACAATCCTGAGAGAATAAAAGCACCAAAAATAGAGAAAATAGGCAGGGCGCAGTGGCTCACGCCTGTAACCTCAGCACTTTGGGAGGCCAAGGAGGGCGGATCATCTGAAGTCAGGAGTTTGAGACCAGCCTGACCAGCATGGTGAAACCCTGTCTCTACTAAAAATACAAAAATTAGCCGGACGTGGTGGCGGGAGCCTGTAACCAGCTACTTGGGTGGCTGAGACAGGAGAATCACTTAAACCTGGGAGGTAGAGGTTGCAGTGAGCCGAGATCGTGCCACTGCCCTCCAGCCTGAGCAACAAGAGTGAAACTCCATCTCAAAAAAGAAAAAAATAGAGAAAATAGAGGAGGTAGCTACACAACCAACATGACTCCACATGGCTCGGGCCAAGATCCATGGGCGTCTGTGACTGAGATTGCCAGGCCTGCTTTAGACAGGGGGAGGTCTCAAAGTGTGGGGCCTGGACCAGCAGCGTCGGTATCACCTGCAAGCTTGTTAGAAATGCACATTCTCTGGCCTCATCTCGGTCCTACTGAATCAAAAACCCTGGAGGTGAGAGGCCCTGAAATCTGGGCTTTAACCAGCCCTCCAGGTGATTCTGGTGCACTTTAGTTTGCAATCCACTATCTTATACCCAGTCTCCACAAGGGCCAGCTGTAACAGGACCCCTATGCGTGGATCCCTGGCTGTGTGTCTTTATGACAAATGCCACTGCTAAAGCTAGCATAAGCTCTCTAGCATAAGATCTCGTTTCCTTCACCAAGAGAGCCTAACACAGCCATGCCCTGCTAGTCAAGCTAACTCCTATTCTTACTCTGAGTCACCTCCTTCAAGAAGCCTTCCCTGAAGATCTATCCCAGTCTAAGTTAGACATCACTCCTCCGTGTTCCTGCAGCCATCCTTGTTGTGCGGAACCCATATCAACACCAATGGGGATGGCACCAGGTTCAAGAGGCCAAAGAAGAGACCCAAAGCCAGCCAATGAGACATGAGGTTTTTACTGGGTACTTACATATGGGGGAGAATGTCCAGGGCAGTGGACCGAGCAGGAGAACTGCAACCACTTGCAAAAGGCACACAGTTTCAATAACATTTTCACATAGTATCCTCCCTCTGACAACCTCCACCTGTCAACCTTCATTTAACCCCAAACAAAGGGCCTGGGTACCCTGTACAGCCTGAATTCCACGGGATGGGTATAGGGTCAGGGGCTCAGAGGTTCTTCATAGACAAGGAATGAATCTCCGAGTAAGCCATGCCTGGATTCCTTAGCTCAGAACTCCCAACCGTATGCAGGGGCGTCCGCCATGCAAGGTCCTTCTCAGGGTATGCTTAAGTTATGCTATCAGGTGAGTTTACCATATACCACACTCACCCCCCAACCCCCTGCAACTTCTAGCATAACACTATCACCCTGTCCTGTCAGCAAGGATTTATTAGTGCACCTCTCACTAGAGTGGGACTATGTCTTCTCTGTATCTCCAGCACTGGGTACTCAATTAATACTAGCTATTAATAACTATTATTATTAAGCAGTCTATACACAGAAGAGGGAGGAGAGAATGCTTATTATTTTACATAAACCATAGCAGTTTCTTTAAATGTCTAACTGCTGTCTGGTGAGTTTGTCCAGCAGGACAAGCCTGCTGAGCCAAGTGATAACTATTAGTAATCCTAAGTTGAATTAAACCCATTGTTTCTGTGCAGGGAATTCCAGGTGGTTAGCAGATGATCACTGGGCAGAAGCAACGGAAGAATGCCAGGAGGCATGCTCAGTAGACTGGGCCTGTTTGGTGTATATATAAAAGGTCCCTTCCCTCAAGGATCCTGCCTACCAGGGAGGCAGACACATATCAGATCACCATAACACAAATGGTAAGTTCTACAGGGATGGTACAACAACGAGATAGAGGGAGAGAGGGGCTGGATGCAGTGGTTCGCACCGGTAATCCCAGCACCTTAGGAGGCTGCAGTGAGTGGATTGCTTGAGCCTAGGAATTCAAGACCAGCACGGGCAACATGGCAAAACCCCATTTCTACAAAAAATACAAAGATTAGCCAGGAGTGGTGATGTGCACCTGTAGTCCCAGCTACTCAGGAGGCTGAGGTAGGAGGATCACTTGAGCCTAGGAAATGGAGGATGTAGTGAGCCAAGATTGCACCACTGCACTCCAGCCTGGGTGACAGAGCGAGTTCCTGTCTTAATGATAGTAATAATAATAATAATAATAATAATAATGGGAGAAGAAGAGGGAGAAAATAAGAGAGTACTGAATATAGACACATAGCATATACATGTGAGCCAAAACCATGAGTGGATAAAGGGAAAATATGCATAGCTGCCACTGTCTTCATTTCTTTTCTTTTTTTTTCTTTTCTTTTTTGAGATGGAGTTTTGCTCTTGTTGCCCAGGCGCAATCTCGGCTCACTCCAATCTCCACATCCCAGGATCAAGTGATTCTCTTGCTTCAGCCTCCCAAGTAGCTGGGATTACAGGCATGTGCCACCAGGCCCAGCTAATTTTGTATTTTTTAGTAGAGATGGGGTTTTTCCATGTTGGTCAGACTGGTCTCGAACTCCTGACCTCAGGTGATCTACACGTGCCTCAGCCTCCTAAAGCGCTGGGATTACAGGTGTAAGCCAGCGTGATCAGCCTACTATCCTCATTTCTATGCTAGTCACAAGGCTGCAGTTGATAAACTTTTCTTCTTCCACTAGTCATTCCATGTTCCATTTCCTCAGCCAGTACCTCAGCTGTTCAAGTTCTGTACTTGGGGGGGTGACTCAAACCTTCACTCCCAAAGGGGCTGAATCCTTGGTAGGCCTACCTTTTTTACTTGCTATATTTTTACATTTAACATCTCTTTTGGGGTATGGTAGTACTAAGAGGTGTTCCAGAGACTGCTCTGGGTTCCAGACATGGCCCTCCTTGCCTCTATTGTGTGACAGCCACCAAATTCCCCCTGGTAATTGGAATCAATCACTCCAGCCAGTAGTTCATGGCCAAGTGGCCATCTTGTCTCCAAATCAATGGAAGCATCATGGTGTCTCCTAATGGAAGAATTCCCAAGACCTCCAAACCAACAGAGCCCAAAGTTGCAGGAACAGCAGGCAAAAATTCTGTGAATGGGTTAAGTGTGTAAAAAGAAACATCTAACATACAATAAAATTTTAAAGACTTTGAGTAAGAAGCAATTTATAAATTGGGGAACACCAGGCCAAAAGAGGTTTAGTATTCCAATGACAAATCCTCAGGGGCAAGTATTTTGGGGGTAAATGTGGAAGCAAAATTTAAAAATTATTTGGTTGCCAGTAATCAAATTGCATTTTTTATTGGAAAGTCCCTAGTCACATTAATTGGCTGCTTATGATTGGCTGAGCTTAAGTTTTCTAACATAAGCTGACGTCACTGAAAATGACGAAAGTTAAGTTTCGCGTACATTCGTAGTTATGACCCAAGTTAAATTTTACCTGTGTTTGCAGTTTAAGCAAGGTTAAGGCTACTTTAAGGCCTAGCTGGTTTTGTTTGCTCAGGAATTTTTTAGGCTCGATCTCCATTTTAATTTTGCTTTAACAATTCCCCGCTTTTGTTCATCCAAACAGCAAGCTGAGAACGTGACCAAATAGCACAGTGTTACTCTTGGCTGTCACTACTGACATAGATGGAAGAAAAGTTAGGTAGATGCTGTTATCATCAGTAGATACGCTGGGCTTTGGAGAAGTGTAGCTGCTGCTAGGAATTACATAGTCAGTGTTTATTAGTTTACTCAAGTTGTCTGAGCCTGGTGGCAATTATCTGATGTATGAGTGGCAGCTGAAAAGCATTGAATACCCTCAGGAAGCATATGACACACCAGGGAGGTAAATACAATAACTGTAAGGAGAATGGTGGCCGTGGATTGAAAGATTCCTCTGAGCTAAGATTCCTGGGAAGCAAGATTTAACCAACTGAGTCAATGCAGAAGCCAGTGCTTATCTGACGAAAAACTCCTGTTATTCTTAAAGACCTTTTAAATTTTGGTCAACAATGCCTGACTTGTTAACATCAAAACAATACTTTTCACCAATTAGGTCACAAGCTCCTCCTTGTTGAGCAATCGAAGTGTTCAGAACTCTTCTAGTTTGGAGTACTACTGAGGCCAAATAATTCATCTCAGATTGCACTGCTTAGAGAGAATCCAAAATATCAGCAAAGCTTTTTTCAGGAATTGCTGAAATATTAATAAGTCATTTTTCCAATTCAGAGATTCCCAGCTGAGGAGAAAGTACTCTTACAAAGGAATGAAGGCAACTCTTTTATTTGACTGGGTTTGGGAGATGGGGGTGGCTGTCCTTTTGTGAGGGGTCACTTCATGTACAAGTGACCCTAAATTAAGGATTTCACTAGCATATAGGAGTCTCATTATACCCTCTTCCCTTTTGGAATTTGGGGAAAACTGACCAGCATTTAATATCAACAGATCTTAAGTCTGATAAGAAACACAATCTATTTTCTCCGAAGCCTGCTACCTGGAGGCTTCATCTGCATGATAAAACTTTGGTCTCCACAACCCCTTATCGTAACCCACATATTCCTTTCTATTAATAACAGTTCTTACAACAAATTGCCAATCAGAAAATGTTTAAATCTACCTATGATCTGGAAGCCCCTACTTCGAGTTGTCCCACATTTCCAGACTGAATCAATGTATATCTTACATGTATTTGATTGATGTCTCATGTCTCCCTAAAATGTATAAAACTAGGCTGTGCCCCAACCACCTTGGTCACATGTTCTCAGGATCTCCTGAGGGCTGTGTCACTGGCCATTGATCATTCATATTTAGCTCAGAATAAATCTCTTCAAATATTTTAGAGCTTGACTTTTTTGTCAACCATTTTAAGAGCAGAATGTTTAACAAGTGAGATTCTCAATCTAGCCCTGTAATCACAAAGCAACTAATCTTTTTTTGGCTTACACATGTAAGCAAAAAATTTATTTTGCCAAGGTTAATGACATGCCCAGGAGGCAGGTGTCTGTGCCTTTCTTCAAAGATAATTTTGAAGGCTTTAATATTTAAAGGGGAAAAACAGGCTGGAGAGGAAAGAGGGAGGGTATGGTAATCCACGTGTTGCAAGAGAAAAGGAACAGTTAAGGGAATAGTCAATTATGTATTCATCTCCTGCTCAGTAAATCGTGAGATAAGATGAATATAGAGGAGCTACCTGTTGAGATATTCAACATTTTACCTGTAGCTATCTGCTTAGAAACAAAAGGAAAGGCAGTTTCTTACGTACTCAGCTTTCAGCTTGATTTTTTTTCCTTTTGTCCTAGTGAATTGGGGTCCCAAGTTTTTATTTTCCTTTTATATTCCTCCCCTGTTTCCTTTTGAAAATCTTTTGGAGAAAACATTTTAGAAGAAAATGAGTCATTGGTCTTGGATTTTGCCTGATCTTTCATGGCTAAGAGAGTTTATTCCTAGACAAATAGGTCCTATGTTGTTGGGAAAGCTCATTTGGAACAGGTTGTGAACTCTCACATCCTATGAAGAAAAAATAGGGGAAGGAAAAGAGAAAGAAAACAGAGGGGAAAAAGGAGGCACTAACCAAAAAAAAGGGAAGAAAAATCCCAGAAAACTGATACAGACCATATTACTCTGAAGTCCACACATCAGTAGGCAGATATGAAAATGGTTTCTGTATATCCATAGGTTGCTGTCATTTTCTTCCAAAGTTTAATTTGTCTAGCTTCAGTATTTCAAATCAGGAAAAATGGGGAGGAGGAAAAAGAAAGAAAGAAAACAAATTGAAAACATTATTTTAAGACCTTCCCTCCCCCTCCCCCTCCCCCTCCCCCTCCCCCTCTCCCTTCTTCGGTCTCCCTCTCCTTCTTTTTTCGGTCTCCCTCTGTTGCTGAAGCTGGACTGTACTGCCGTGATCTCGGCTCGCTGCAACCTCCCTGCCTCGGGCTCCTGTGACTCTCCTGCCTCGGCCTGCCCAGTGCCTGGGATTGCAGGTGCGCGCCGCCACGCCTGAATGGTTTTTGTATTTTTGGTGGAGACGGGGTTTCGCCATGTTGACCGGGCTGGTCTCCAGCTCCTGGCCTCGAGTGATCTGCCCGCCTCGGCCTCCCGAGGTGCTGGGATTGCAGACGGAGTCTCGCTCACTCAATGCTCAATGGTGCTCAGGCTGGAGTGCAGTGGCGTGATGTCGGCTCGCTACAACCTCCACCTACCAGCCTCCTGCTTTGGCCTCTTAAAGTGCTAAGATTACAGCCTCTGCCCCGCAGCCACCCCGTCTATGAAGTGAGGAGCGTCTCTGCCTGGCCGCCCATCGTCTGGGATGTGAGGAGCCCCTCTGCCCAGCCGCCCCGTCTGGGAAGTGAGGAGCACCTCTGCCCAGTCGCCCAACGTCTGGGAAGTGAGGAGCGCCTCTGCCCGGCCGCCACCCCGTATGGGAAGTGAGGAGCGCCTCTGCCTGGCCACCCCGTCTGGGAAGTGAGGAGCGCCTCTGCCTGGCCGCCCCGTCTGGGAGGTGAGGAGTGCCTCTGCCCAGCCGCCACCCCGTCTGGGAAGAAGTGAGGAGCGCCTCTGCCCGGCCACCACCCCGTCTGGGAGGAAGTGAGGAGCGCCTCTGCCCGGCCGCCCCATCTGGGAAGTGAGGAGCGCCTCTGCCCGGCCACCCCGTCTGGGAGGAAGTGAGGAGGGCCTCTGCCTGGCTGCCCCATCTGGGAAGTGAGGAGTGCCTCTGCCCAGCCACCACCCCGTCTGGGAAGTGAGGAGCGCCTCTGCCTGGCCACCCCGTCTGGGAGGTGAGGAGCGCCTCTGCCCGGCCGCCCCGTCTGGGAGGTGAGGAGCGCTTCTGCCCGGCCGCCCCGTCTGGGAGGTGAGGAGTGCCTCTGCCCGGCCGCCACCCCGTCTGGGAGGAAGTGAGGAGCATCTCTGCCTGGCTGCCCCGTCTGGGAGATGAGGAGCACCTCTGCCCGGCCACCCCGTCTGGGAGGTGAGGAGAGCCTCTGTCTGGCCACCACCCCATCTGGGAGGAAGTGAGGAGCGCCTCTGCCCGGCCGCCCCATCTGGGAAGTGAGGAGCACCTCTGCCCGGCCGCCCCGTCTGGGAAGTGAGGAGTGCCTCTGCCTGGCCGCCACCCCGTCTGGGAGGAAGTGAGGAGCGCCTCTGCCCAGCCACCACCCCATCTGGGAAGTGAGGAGCGCCTCTGCCTGGCCACCCCGTCTGGGAGGTGAGGAGCGCCTCTGCCCAGCCGCCCTGTCTGGGAGGTGAGGAGCGCCTCTGCCCGGCCGCCCAGTCTGGGAAGTGAGGAGTGCCTCTGCCCGGCCGCCCTGTCTGGGAGGTGAGGAGCGCCTCTGCCTGGCTGCCACCCCGTCTGGGAGGAAGTGAGGAGCGTCTGTGCCCGGCCGCCCCATCTGGGAAGTGAGGAGCGCCTCTGCTCGGCCGCCCCGTCTGGGAGGTGAGGAGCGTCTCTGCCCAGATGCCCCATCTGGGAAGTGAGGAGCGCCTCTGCCTGGCCGCCCTGTCTGGGAGGTGTACCCAACAGCTCCGAAGAGACAGCGACCATCGGGAGCGGGCCATGAGGACGATGGCGGTTTTGTTGAAGAGAAGGGGGGAAGTGTGGGGAAAGGAAGGAGAGATCAGATTGTTGCTGTGTCTGTGTAGAAAGAGGTGGGCATAGGAGACTCCATTTCGTTCTGACTAGGAGAGATTCTTCTGCCTTGGGATGCTGTTGATCTATGGCCTTTCCCCCAGCCCCCTGATCTCTGAAACATGTGCTGTGTCAATTCAGGGTTAAATGGATTAAGGGCGGTGCAAGATGTGCTTTGTTAAACAGATGCTTGAAGGCAGCATGCTCTTTAAGAGTCATCACCACTCCTTAATCTCAAGTACCCAGGGACACAAACACTGCAGAAGGCCGCAGGGACCTCTGCCTAGGAAAACCAGAGACCTTTGTTCATGTGTTTATCTCCTGACCTTCTCTCCACTATTATCCTATGACCCTGCCACATCCCCCTCTCCGAGAAACACCCAAGAATGATCAATAAATACTTCATAAATAAAAAAATAAAAATAAACAAAAAAAAAATAAAAAAGACTTGTGGACAGGAAAAATTTCTGGATTCAGTCCAAATTGTAGAAAATAATAGAAATTGGAAAACACTGCACAAGGCTAGAACCTAATAACATGTGTACTATACATTATTTTGAAACATAGTTTTTCTCTCTTCAATTTCCCAATTTTATTAAAGACAAAAATCATAGTAGGACCAGTTTATTTGTAAAATAAGTCTTAGCCTTATTATACTTGGCTTGATTATTTGCATAAAGTGCAGCAAGAATAATCATTTGCTATGTAGACTCAATTTTTTTTTTCAATTGACTTTGCTGGAAGCTTTTCCTCAAGGCATCTGAGATTAGACCTTTTTAAAAACCTCAGGCTCAGCCTGGGTGACTTCCTCTTTTCAATATCCCAAGAAAACTTGGGATTCCTGGGCCTGTCAGAAATCGACATTCTTTACTTGTCACAGGTCAGAACCCTATGAAGGATGAGGTATGGGGCCAGTTTTTCTGAAAGGCTTTAATTGGCTCTATAGGTCAACCTCATTTCCTCAAGGCAATCTGAAAATATGCCATTCCAGTCAAAAACTTGGGAAAATAACCAGTGTCTCCAGGTATGGCCTGTAATAAAAGAAAGCAGGTTCTTATGGAACTTATACAAATAAGTATATTGCCATAAATTAAGAACACTCACAAATAGTTTCTGAATTTCAGAGAAATTAGGTAGAGAGAAATAAATTATGTTGTAAATTTTGCTTGCTAGAATACACTTTACTCAACTGTTAAAAACTGTAAATAGCTTAAAAGAAGAAAAAGTTTTCTTGACTGAAAAACAAAACAAAAAGAATCAGCAAATGTTTTAAACAAAAAGTAATGAAAGATTACTTCAGGCTTCTGTTAGTTTAATCCATGCAATTAACTTCTGTTCTTCCAATATTGGATCAACGATCCTCATGAATACATCAGCTCTCCATGAGAGTCCTGGAAGTTTTTCTCTCTATTCCAATGGCACAATCTCTAAAATTATCAGAGTGCTCAGAGTTCTATAGTTGATTATAAACCACTCTATAAAAGGATCAAAGTAAAACAACAATTGTGGATGACAAAGTCTTAGAACAGCCATGGTTAAAGACACAAATGACAAGGAAATTTGGTTACCTATGTGGCATGCAACAATTTTAAATAATAATCATAATACTACCATAATGTATACTAATACATATCAGAATTATAGGAATTTCATACAATTCTGGAAGGCATACTAATAATACATTTATATAAATATAATCCAAAGAAGGTTAAACACCATTTCATATTTAATAATGTTTTCTGTACACTTTTGTTATACCAAATAAGCTAAAAATGTCTCTTTTGGACTTCAGAGGACCTAAATTCAAAAAATTAATGAGGTCAAAAGGATTGAACTTAGAATTTGATTTTGGAAAGTTGGTCAAACATAAAAAGTTTTAAAAACATTTGATATCACAAAGTAGGATCATAAGTCATTGTAAAATAAGTCATTTATTTAGACCACATTATAACTCAAAGATTTCCCAAAAAAAAAAGAGGCAGAAATCTTTATTCTTTGAGAAAGGAGACTTAATTTCCTAAATAATAAGCCTTAATAAAGACAACATGAGGCCAATTATATCTCTTAAATCTTATCAACAAATCTATTACATTTTAATCATCTTGACCATCAGATATAATTTTCATAAGCCTTGTTATAACTGTTTGTAATTTTTTTTTTGTTTTGAGACAGAGTCTTGCTCTGTCACCCAGGCTGCAGTACAATGGTACAATCTCAGCTCACTGAAACCTCCGCCTCCTGGGTTCAAGCGATTCTCCCGCCTCAGTCTCCTGAGAAGCTGGGATTACAGGCATCTGCCACCAAGCCTGGCTAATTTTTTTGTATTTTCAGTAGAGACGGGGTTTCACCATGTTGGTCAGGCTGGTCTCGAACTCCTGACCTCAAGTGATCCACCCGCTTTTGCCTCCCAAAATGCTGGGATTAGAGGTATGAGCTACCACACCCAGCCTATTTCCCATTGTTATAATTTATCTATAACTTATAAAGTTGTAAAATAGGCTGGGAGCAGTGGCTCACACCTGTAATCCCAGCACTTTGGGAGGCTGTGGCAGGCGGATCACCTGAGATCAGAAGTTCGAGACCAGCCTGGCCAAGAAGGCAAAACCCCGTCTCTACTAAAAATACAAAAATTAGTTGGGCATGGTGGCAGGAGCCTGTAATCCCAGCTACTCGGGAGGCTGAGGTGGGAGAATTGCTTGAACCCAGGTGGTGGCGGTTGTAGTGAGCCGAGATCGCACCACTGCACTCCAGCCTGGGCGACAGAACAAGACTCTGTCTCAAAAAAAAAGTGGGTTAATTCTCCAAGAAAACCTTGTTAATCTGACACAGGGACCCAGATGCTGGTATTGTATCAGTGTGCCTTTGATATTAATGTTTAATTCATAGAAAAACTCTGAACAATTTTCTCTCTCAAAATCAGCCCTTACAATCTCATGTGCCTACCTCTTCTGCAATAGTCTCTGGGCCTAGAGAAGTTGAATAGTTTTAATTTTTGGCCCAGTGTCTTATTAACACGGTTTATTTTGATTGTCATCTTCTCTGGATCTGAAGATGAGGCTTCAACTGCTGTCAGTGTTTAAGGTTTAGCAGGATTTGAAGTCCTTTTTAGACCCAAGAGTCAAAGCCCTATAATTTAACAGCACAAGGACTTTAAAAGCAATGTAGAAAGTTATGTAGATGTGATAGCCTTGGTTTTTTCATCTTAATTTTCCTAAGCAAATCAAAACTTAATGACAATGATGTAGGAATTATTTCAAAAAATGTAAAATCTGTTTGTTAGGCCACTTACCAAACAGCAAATGCAAAGACCTTCTGCAGTGTGATTGTTTTTCCCTACAGGGAGTACATTTAGATAACCTGCAAGTCAAAACTCGTGAAAATGGTACTTGAATTAGTTAGAATAGGAAGACTGTGTCTGGGGTCATAAGTGAAAATCTTTGATTTCATAGAACAATTTTTAAAGCCAACAGCACAGAGTGTTACATTGGAAGAAAATATTTCCTTCAGACCTTTAAGATAAAATATTTTTAGCATAAGGCCACAGCAGCAGTTAGAACCTGCAGAGATTACTTATGAAAACTGCAATAGTCATCATTTAAAGTTATTTCCCTGTTAACCATTTTTACAGCGTATGAATTTCAGTTGTTTACATAAGTAAGAACCTTGAGGTTAAATAAATGGACTTTTTTTGCCAATAACTCAGAATTTCATTGTTTTCATTAAAACAACAACATTAAAGGTAATTCTCTTTTGGGCTACATTTATAGCTTTATAGCCCTCATGCCAAATTTTGACACCTTATAATATCTAGCAGAGATAAATATAAAACCACTTGACCAATAAATCTAAACAATAATGTATGCTGATAATTCAGAAGGCATTTCTAATTTTATTTTACCAATAACTTTTAAACCAGCTTATTTATTAAAGATTTGTGAGTCATGTGAACCTGAAAACACATTTGAGCTTAAAGTCTATTTTTCTGATAAAATATTTGATTTAAGTGCCTCTTTTGTTCTTTAAGCTAATTAGAGCTCTTTTATATATTTTGGGTAGTGAAACCGAGAGAAGAGAGACCGACCCTCTCATATTGTTTTATATTGTTTTATACTCAGAAAAGAAAAGAAAAGCGAAACAAAAGTCAGGTAGCCCGGTGCCTAGGAACCAGACCCGAAGCCGAGGAACCAGACCCGAAACCAAGCCTGGGCCTGCCTGACCTAAGCCTAGTAGTTAAAGATCGACCCCTGACCTAACCGGTTATGTTATCTATAGATTCCAGACATTGTATAGAAAAGACATTGTGAAACTTCCTGGTTTGTTCTGTTTCACTCTGACCACCAGTGCATGCAGCCCCTGTCACGTACCCCCTGCTTGCTCAATCAATCACGAGCCTCTCACGCAGACCCCCTTAGAGTTGTGAGCCCTTAAAAGGGACAGGAATTGCTCACTCGAGGAGCTCGGCTCTTGAGACAGGAGTCTTGCCAATGTTCCTGGCCGAATAAACCCCTTCCTTCTTTAACTCGGTGTCTGAGGAGTTTTGTCTACGGCTCGTCCTGCTACAAAATGTATACATGACACAAATACATAGATGTATCAGACACACAGGTAGAAGTAGATCTTGTAGATTCATGAGACTTTCTTTTGGTCGGACGCAGTGGCTCACATCTGTAATCCCAGCACTTTGGGAGGCCAAGGCAGGCAAATCACTTGAGGTCAGGAGCTTGAGACCAGCCTGGCCAACATGATAAAACCCCGTCTCTACTAAAAATACAAAAATTAGCCAGGCATAATGGCAGGTGCCCGTAATCCCAGCTACTCGGGAGGCTGAGGCAGGAGAATCACTTGAACCTAGGAGATAGAGGTTGCAGTGAGACAAGATCGTGCCACTGCAGCCCAGGCAACAGAGCAAGACTGCATCTAAAAAAAAAAAAAAAATTCATAAGACCCCCTTTTTTTGAGATAAGGTCTCATACTGTGTCACCCAGGCTGGAATGCAGTGGCACAATCATAGTTCTCTGCAGCCTTGACCACCTGGGCCCAAGTAATCCTTCTGCCTCCGCCTCTTGCGTATCTGGGACTACAGGCACGTGTCACTATACCCAGCTAATTTTTATATTTTTCATAAAGATGGGGTCTCCTTATGTTGCCCAGGCTGGTCTCAAACTCCTAGCCTCAAGCAATCCTGTTGGGAACAAGCCCCCCAAAATCTGGCCATAAATGGCCCCAAAACTGGCCATAAACAAAATCTCTGCAGCACAGTGATATGTTCATGATGGCCATAACACCCACGCTGGAAGATCGTGGGTTTACTGGAATGAGGGCAAGGAACATCTGGCCCGCCCAGGGCGGAAAACCACTTAAAGGCATTCTTAAGCCACAAACAATAGCATGAGCGATCTGTGCCTTAAGAACATGCTCCTCCTGCAGTTAACTAGCCCAACCTATTCCTTTATTTTGGCCCATCCCTTTGTTTCCCATAAGGGATACTTTTAGTTAATCCCATTTCCCATAAGGGACACTTTTAGTTAATCAAATATCTATAGAAACAATGCTAATGACTGGCTTGCTGTTAGTAAATACGTGGGTAAATCTCTGTTCGAGGCTCTCAGCTCTGAAGGCTGTGAGACTCCTGATTTCCCACTTCACATCTCTATATTTCTGTGTGTGTGTCCTTAATTCCTCTAGCGCCACTGGGTTAGGGTCTCCCAGACCGAGCTGATCTCGGCACAATCCTCCCATCTCGTCCTCCCAAAGTACTAGGATTGCAGGCGAGAGCCACCACACCCAACCAAAGATCCCTTTTTTCCTCCTACTTTAAACTTCCAATTTCTTGGGTTTTGTTTCTTTTCTTTTCTTTTCTTTTTTTGTGAGACATTGTCTCGCTCAGACAGGCTGGAGTACAGTGGCATGATCTCAGCTCACTGCAACCTCCACCTCCTGGGTTCAAGTGATTCTCCTGTCTCAGCCTCCTGAATAGCTGGGATTACAGGCATGAGCCACCATGCCCAGCCAAGACTTCCAATTTTTTGGTAACCTGTTTCATTACCCTAGGCAACTGTCAGTAAGACAGCCCTAAATGTGCATACTAAAGCAACAACTCCTAGGTGAAAATCAGATAGCAATATTTATATCTCCAAGTAGGGAGAGAGAGAGCGTGGTGTGTTAGAGGAAGATTAAAAATGCCTGGCAAGTCAAACATAAAATTATAGAAATCTACCACAGGATTGTATAAGGAGACCATTTTTATTTAGATAAGTAGTTTTAAACTTAGTCTCTATCTTTTAACTGGATCTCTGAGCTCTGAGCAGAGCTCACAGGGAATCCTGGGTCTCCAAAAAAAGAGCTGTCATGGGACTAGGCCACGTAATGCTTTTACAGTGCACTTTGTTACAAAGACATTTCTCTAAGTGTCTAAACCACACCCTTTCTTATCTTAAACACCCAAGAGTAGCCCCTGTTGTAATAACCGTAAACCAACAAGTATCTGAGACAAGTCTCAATCAATTTAGAAGTTTATTTTGCCAAAGTTAAGGACATTCCCATGACACAGCCTCAGGAGGTCCTGACAACATATGCCCAAGGTAGTTGGGCTACAGCTTAGTTTTATACATTTAAGGGAGACATAAGACAGCAATCAACACATATAAGATGTGCATTGGTGGGACAACTTGAAGAAGCTGGTGGTGGGGGTTAAGATTGGGCTTCCAGGTCATAGGTAGATGCAAAGATTTCCTGACTGGCAATTAGTTGAAATACTTTATCTGAAGATCTAGAATCAATAGAAGGGAATCTCTGCATTAAGATAGGTAGTTTTGGAGATCAAGGTTCTTATTATGCAGATGAAGCCTCCAAGCTTCAGAGAAAATAGACTGTGTTTCTTATCAGACTTAAAAAGTCTGTTCTGGACCCGCCGGTGGCTCACACCTGTAATCCCAGCACTTTGGGAGGCCAAGGTGGGCGGATCACCTGAGGTCAGGAGTTCGAGACCAGCCTGGCCAACATGGCAAAACCCCATCTTTACTAAAAATACAAGAATTAGCCAGGCCTGGTGGTGCAGGCCTGTAATCCCAGCTACTCAGGAGGCTGAGGCAGGAGAATCACTTGAACCCGGGAGGTGGGGCTGCAGTGAGTCAAGATAGCACCTACTGCACTCCAGCCTGGGTAACAGCAAGACTTCACCTCAAAAAAAAAAAAAAAAAAAATGTCTGTTCTATCAGCCTTAAGGTCTCTGCTTTAATGCTAACACAGGGAGGAGGATATAATATCTGACCCCACTTCCCATCATGACCTGAACTAGTTTTTCAGGTTAACTTTGGAATACACTTGGCCAAGGGGAGGGTCCACCAGTTGGTTGAAGGGCACTTAGAATTGTATTTTTGGTTTACATAACTATTTTAGTCAATAGAAAAATCAGACAACACAATACAAAAGCAAGCAGTTTAAGATCTGAGCAGAACTTGTCTGTTCATCCCCCTGGGATTCCATAAGGAAACACAGAGGAAAATTCCCCAAAAAGGAGTCTGGCACCTTCTCTGTTTTCTTTAAGGAATCCCAGGCTGTCAGAAATTAGTTTAGGTTCCTCATGCAGTAGAGGATGGCAAAAGGAAGAAGAGACAGGCAGAAGTAAGTGGAGAGAACAGAATTCAGTTGACTGAGAATTAAAAAAAAAACAAACAAAAAAAACTTTTTCTCAAAAAACAAGATCCTGGGACAGAAAAAAAAAAAAAAGTATAAAGTCCTTTTAAATATGCACATATACATATTGGATATCAACTTAGAAGTTTATTTTGCCAAGGTTAAGGACAATGCCTGGAAGAAATAAACATGGAATCATAGAAACAGTCTGTGGTCTGTGCCTTTGTCCAAAGATGATTTTGAGGGCTTCAGTATTTAAAGGGGAAAAGCGAGCTGGAGGGGAAAAAGTGAGGGCATGGTAATCCAGGTGTTGCAAGACAAAAGAAGCAGGTAGGGGGATAGTCAATTATGTATTCATCTCGCACTCAGTAAATGGACACGTTGTATAAGATAAGGTCCCTGTGGAGATATTTCACCTTTTATCTGTAGCTATCTGCTTAGGAACAAAAGAAAAAGCAGCTTCTTGCATGACTCAGCTTTCAGCTTGATTTTTTTCCTTTGGCATGGTGAATTGGGGTCCTGAGTTTTTTATTTTCCTTTCACACCTGTTTGAATAATGGAGCAGTGAGTCTTTTATGGAAAGACAATGGGGATAGCTTCTAAAGTTTTTCAGCCATTTTTCTGGCATCTTTGGGCCACCCTAGAAGTACCACTTGCATGACTGGCAGTACTTCCTCAGGCATATCCCATCCTGCTGTGGCCATCCAGTTACTTGCCTCCCCAGGTCCCATCTCATGTGTATAATCTGACACAAATTGGGAGATCCAGAGTCACGGGCTCCTGTGAGAATTCTAAATTCCTCAGCAAATTTTTGGGGGTTTTCTCTAAGGTTTGGAAAATCTTTTGCTATGACTCTGAGTTCAATTTTTCACCAGTTTTTTTACTCAGTTTTGAGCAAAAGTAGTTATAGGAACCAGACGTGGCTGTTCTGAGGGCCTAACTTCCCATCTGTCATCATCTTCAGGGTATAAGCATAACTGGGCAAAAGGATTAGTAGATGTAGGCTGAGAAAATGAGTGAACAAATATATTGAGGATAAAGGGAGGAAATGGTCAAAATCATGTCAGTTACCATATAATTATTTTTATTTTCATCTTTAATTCATCTCTTAAGCTTTTCAGTTTCCTTATTTGCCTTTAGAAAGGAGTCTTTTAGAGAGGCAATTTTGGAACCAGTCAACCTTTTAGAAGCCTCCGTCTACCAAACAGGAAATGCATCCCATTGTTTCTGAGACATGTGTGATCCCTCCTTTTCCAATGTGCCCCATAAATGAACAGTTTTATCCAGCTCAAAACTTCTCATTGTTGTGAACCTAGAAATTAAGTTTTAGTTTAAAAAAAAAAAAATGTTTTTAACCCATCCCACTGCCACTTTAAATGGTCTCTAGTAAGGTGCATTCATTTCTCTAGAAAACCACAGGTTTGGGGTCCATAATTTCTGAACATATTATTGGCTTGTGTTCTGGACAGAGGACTCCCAGACTCTTTAGATGCTGATGAACACATCATACCCTGTCCCTCTAAAATTTTACCTACCTGAAGCCTCCAACTGAACCCAGTCTAGTTCCCACTGAACACGCAGTTCAACCTCTGGGTCCAGTCAAAAATAAAATTACTCCTGTAATCCCAATACTTTGAGAGGCTGAGGCAGGAGGATCACTTGAACCAAGGAGTTCAAGGCCAGTCTGGGCAACATAGCAAGGCCCCCATCTCTATGAAAAAATGTGTTTTAAAAAATTACCCAGGCATGGTGGCATGTACCTGTAGTCCCAGCTACTCTGGAGGCTTAGATGGGAGAATTGCTTTGAACCCTGCTTTGTCCAAAGCTGCAGTGAGCCATGATCACACCCCTATACTCCAGCCTGGATGACAGAGTGAGAGCCTGTCTCAAAAAATAAATAAATAAAATAAAATTACTCAGCCGGACACAGTGGCTCATGCCTGTAATCCCAGCATTTTGGGAGGCTGAGGTCGGCGGATCAGTTGAAGTCAGGAGTTCCAAACCAGCCTGGCCAACATGGAGAAACTCCATCTCTACTAAAGTATAAAAATTAGCTGGGCATGGTGGCGTGTGCCCGTAATCCCAGCTACTCGGGAGGCTGAGACATGAGAACTGCTTGAACCCAGGGGGCAGAGGTTGCAGTGAGCTAGATCACGCCACTGTACTCCAGCCTAGGCAACAGAGCAAGACTGCATATCAAAAAAATAATAATAATAATAAAATAAAATAAACAAAATTACTCAAACTTGGAGAACTCAGGACACAAACTGTGGAACTCAAAATCCAAGAGATACTCACTCAAGACCTCCAGATGCAGTGAGAAAGCAGTGAGTACGGTGGGCTCAGCAGGTACCTCATGCCTGCTTCCTTGATGCTCCTGGGGGTTGCTGGGTGTCTTAGTCCATTTTGTGTTGCTAAAACAAAATTCCACAGACAGGATAATTTATTTCTCATAGTTCTGGAGGCTAGGAAGTCCAAAGTCAAAGGGCCTGCATCTGACAAGGGCCTTCTTGAGCTGAACTCATCCTTTTTTCAGGAACCCACTCTCTTGATAACTAGCCCACTCTGACTATAACAGCATTACCCATATATGAGGGCAAGCCCTCGTGACCTAATCACCACTTAAAGGTCTCACCTCTCAACACCACTGCTTTAGGAATTAAGTTCCCAACACACAAACTGTTGGGGACACATTCAAACTATAGCCGTGGGACAGTGGTGGTCGTCACCTTTGGATCCCTCTTTTGACAGCAAACTGCAAATGAAAAACCCGAAGCACAATAAAATTGCAAACTGTTTATTTGAGTAAGAAGTAATTCATGAATTGGGGACACTGGACCAAAACGGGTTTAGTATTCCAATGACAAATCATCAGGGGCAAGTATTTTGGGGGTAAATGCAGAAGCAAAATTTAAAAATTATTTGATTATTTTTGCAATTACAAAATTGCCTTTTTTGTTGGAAAGTCCCTAGTTACATAATCATATAAATTGGCTGCTTAGGATTGGCTGAGGTTAAGTTTTCTGCCTAACATAAGCATTCACCAGAAATGACTCAAGTCAAGTTTTACCTATATGCACAGTCTTGACCCAAGTTAAGTTTCACTGGTGTTCACAGTCTAAGCAAGGTTAAGGCTGTTTTAAGGGCTAGCTGGTTGTATTTGCTCAGGAATTTTATTTCTTTTCTTACAGAAGGGGTCTATACAGCTCACTGTAACCTCGAACTCCTGGGCTCAAGCCAGCCTCCTGCCTGAGCCTCCTTAGTGGCTAGGACTACAAGGGCATGCCACCACACACAGCTAACTATATTGCCCAGGCTGGTTTCAAATTCCTGGCCTCAAGTGACCCTCCCAGCTTAGTCTCCCAAAGCACTGAGATGACAGGTGTGAGCCACAGCACCTGGCCTGCTCAGGAATTTTTATGCCTAGTCTCCATTTTAATTTTGTTTTAACAAAGGTAATTGATGGAGGCTCTCCTGAATTCCAGACCGATATGTCTGGAGAAAATCAGTGTCATATTTTGGTCACTGACTCAAAGCCCATACCACATCCTATAAAAGCTACAACTTCAGTGTCTCAGGTTAGTGACACCAATGGTATCGCTTTGGGAGGCCAAGGCAGGAGGATCACTTGAGCCCAGGAGTTTGAGACCAGCCTGGGCAACATAGTGAGACCCCATCTCTATTTAAAAGAAGAGGAAAAGAAAAGAAAAAGAAGTCTGGACACCAGCTCCATGTGGCCTCTCTTCTGATGTTCTAATTCTGATGTCCCTAGCCTCTTCTTGTTCCTTCTGCCCCCCACCCTAGGGGTGGTAGCTGCTTTCTGTGCTTACTCTCTCTGGATTAGTTCAGTGTGCTATTTTTGCTCTTTCAGACAATGGGAAGTGAACTGTGGTGGGAAGAAAGGTCAGGGTGTTTGACCCCCTCCCTCTCTGTCTCCAGGGGAGACAATGGCGCCAGCATGGCTCCAATTGCTATCAGCCAGACTAGCTGTGATTCCAGCCTCCTTTGGGTGATCCCAGCCCTTGGCTCTGGTGACACCACCTCCTTCCTTTGACTCTGACCTAAGGATGATAGGGTATTCTTTCTGCTGCTGTTCTTTGAATGGCATCATCAGCCCCTGTTCAGCTCCTCATCTCCTGCGTCCCCTGTGTAACTGATGCCCAGCATTGAATCTCCTCTGTTTCATACACTCACAGTGGTATCTCTTATGCTGGTTAGGCCCTGACCGATACCAGTATATTTCTTGATTGATTGAAAGCGCTTATACAAATCCATACCCTACCTCTATTGTTGCCTGGAAAAATTGTATTTCACGCTTCAAAGTTCAGCTTAAAAATTATTTTCTTTCTGAGGATTTTCTTATCTTCCACTCCCCACCTCATCTCACCTCATTCCCACCCGTGAATTCATTGCTGTAACTCTGGGATCTCCTAGCACTTGGCTTCTCCAACATGTCCCATATAATTGTTTTTATGTCTGTCTTCAGCTAGAGTAGGAGTTCCTTTGTTTTTTTTTTTTAAGACAGGGTCTCTCTCTGTTACCCAGGCTGGAGTGCAGTGGTACACTCATAGCTCACTGCAGTCTCAATCTCCCGGGCTCAAACAATGCTCCCACCTCAGCCTCCCCAGTAGCTGAAACTATAGGCACTCTTTAGTAGAGATGGGGTCTTGCTATGTTGTCCAGGCTGGTCTCAAACTCCTGAGTTCAAGTGATTCTCCCACCTCGGCCTCCTAAAGTGCTGAGATTACAGGCATGAACCGCCACTCCTAGCCTATTTATTTATTTATTTATTTATTTTCGAGACAAAGTCTTGCTCTGTGGCTCAGGTTGGAATGCAGTAGCGTGATCTTGGCTCACTGCAACCTCCACCACCCGGGTTCAAGCAATTTTCCTGCCTCAGCCTCCCAAGTAGCTGGGACTACAGGCATGCGCCACCACGCCCAGCTAATTTTTGTATTTTTAGTAGAGAGGGGATTTCACCATGTTAACCAGGCTGGTCTCAAACTCCTGACCTCAGGTGATCCACCCACCTCAGCCTCCCAAAGTACTGGGATTATAAGTGTGAGCCACTAGGCCCAGCCTCTAGCCAATTTTTAAAATTGTCATTATTATTATTTTAGACACAAGGTCTTATTCTGTTCCTCGCTCTGGAGTGCAGTGGTGCAACTGGCATGATCATACTCAATGCATCCTCAAACTCCTGGGCTCCAACAATTAGGGTGGGAGTTTCTTGATGGCAAAAACTAAATTTTATTCATATAATTTCCTATTTATATATTTGACACATGATAGATACTCGGTAAATGTTTATGGATGAATAAAGGAGTGATATTGATTTCTTCTATTTAAGACAAAAACAAGAGACTGGGGAGAGGGTTGACTAGGGACTTATTGCTTAATAGGTGTAGAGTTCCAGTTGGAGAAGAGGAAAATGTTCCAGAGATGGTTGGTGGTGGTGGTTGCACAACAATGTGACTGTACTTAATGCCACCGAACTGTATACTTAAAAATGGCCAACATGGTAAATTTTTGTTATATATATTTTACCACAATTTTAAAAAATGAACTAACAACTAAAATACCCTTTATTCTCAACTATAAAATGAAGTTCCACACCCTGTGGATCCTCAATTCTACTTCAAGATCTGTGTCTTCGGAATATTCTCACTCTTGCATACAGGGATGGAAGCAAGTCTGTGGGTTTCATTGCAGTCTTACTTGCAATAGCAAGAAAAGGGGTATGGGTAGGGGGAAAGGAGAACCTAAATGTCCAGTTAGGAAAATGGCTAAATTTTACCATTTCATACTATGGGAGAGTATGTAATATTCCAAAGGAATCTATGAAAGCAACAGGGATAAATTACAGATAAATCTCACAAACACAGTTTTATGTAAAAAACAAAGGCTGCAAATGATATTGACAGTATGATGCCATTTTGTAAGCCTTCTCTTTTTTTGAGATGGAGTCTTGCTCTGTTGCCCAGGCTAGAGTGCAGTGGCGCGATCTTGGCTCACTGCAACCTCCACCTCCCGAGTTCAAGTGATTCTCCTGCCTCAGCCTCCCGAGTAGCTGGGACTACAGGTGTGCAGCACCAAGCCTGGCTAATTTTTTGTATTTTTAGTGGAGACAGGGTTTCACCATGTTGGCCAGGCTGGTCTCGAACTCCTGACCTCAAGTGATTCACCCGCCTCAGCCTCCCAAAGTGCTGGGATTACAGGAGTGAACCACCATGCCCAGCCAGATTTTGTAAATCTTTAAAATAAGCAAAGTAAAGTATTATTTATGGCAGCATTCATATATATAGTAAAAATGTGAAAATCTGCAACTTCACGTTAGTGGTTCGCCCATGGAGAGGGATCTGAAAGGGATGAGTGTATTGGGTTTTAGCTGTGCCTTTAATACTTTATTTCCTACAAAAGGAAGTAGGAAGTAAATATGGCAAATATTACACATTTGTTCAATCAAGTGAATGACTGAACGATAGATGGGGGGGTCAATTATATTTTTCTGTACTTTTTTGTATTCTTGAAATATTTCATAATTGAAATCTAAAAATTAAATTAAATTGATAAAATAAAGGTCGGACTCCTTAGTGACACACACACTTTGACTAACCAGATTCTCACCACATAACAATCTGCCAGCCCAGGTCCTTGCCCACTTACCAACGCACACTAGTCAATGTGAGATTCGAATATGAGGAAACACTTGCATTTGGACGATTTGGGCAATTAAAAATCTCACACTACACATGTGCATGTGCACACACAGACACACACACGGACAAAACAACCACCCATACAACGCTAAATTAAAAACCCAAGTGCCTGCTGTAAGATGGCAATAGAATAGAAATGGAATACTCTCTCTTTTGTATTAAGAACAAAACCAATTAGGTCACAACTTGGAAGTAAAATCCTTCCACTAATGACAGCCTTTGCAAGTAAGATAGTTCCCCTGAGGCTGGTAACAATGCTGGCAGAAGAGTGGAGAAGGATATTGATTTCACTTCATCTGGCCCAAGAGCCCCACCAGGGAGAGCCAAGCAAATGGCATTGTGGGGCTTAGTAAGAGGGTGAGATAGGAAGGGAGGGAACCACCTGCCCAGGAGTTCCCGCCACTCACAGAGGAAACTTTGCCAAGGCCTCTAGTGCATGGAATCCCTAAAAAGCTCCCGGCCTAAGTGCCTCCCTACTGCAGAAATCGCTTTCACAGCTGCTTCTGTCAAAACTCCACTTAAACATTTCCAGAGTTGGGGCCCAACTGCTTTTGAGGCAGCCCATTCCATTATTGGACCACTTTAGTTGTTGGAAGATTCGTATATTTTTTAAGAGAAATAATCAGATCTGAAGCAGGAAGCACAATATATAATCACATTGTATAAAATGACCCTGAGTGTGTGAGTGTGTGCACGTGTGTTTGGGAGGTCACATGCCAAAATACTAACACTATGAGAGTTGGAATTACTGATAATTTGTATTTTCTCTTTTTTGCCTGTCTGTATTTTCTAAAATGAACAAATTTACTTGGTAAAGTGGGAAGAGATCATATTACATATTGTTTAGGATTAGTGGGAAGAGATCATATTACATATTGTTTAGGATTAGTGGGAAGAGATCATATTACATATTGTTTAGGATTAGTGGGAAGAGATCATATTACATATTGTTTAGGATTAGTGGGAAGCCAGGGGTGGTGGCTCATGCCTGTAATCCCAGCACTCTGGGAGAACAAGTTGGGAGGATCGCTTCAGCCTAGGAGTTTGAGATCAGCCTGGGCAACATCATAGGAAACCTGTATCCATGAAAAAAAAAAATTTAACTAGCAGTGCATGGTTGTTGCATGCCTGTAGTCCTGCTACTAGGAGGCTGAGGTAGGAGGATCACTTCAGCCTGAGAGGTCAAGACTGCAATGAGCCATGATCACACCACTGCATTCCAGCCTGGATGACAGAGAAAGACCCTGTTTAAAAAAAAAAAAAAAAAAAAAAAAAAGGTTGGTCACAGTGGCTCACACGTGTAATCCTAGCACTTTGGGATGCTGAGGCGAGAGGATCACTTGAGAGTAGGAGTTCAAAACCAGCCTGGCCAACATGGTGAAACCCCATCTCTACTAAAAATACACAAAAATTAGCCAGGTGTGTTGGCGGGCACCTGTAATCCCAGCTACTTGGGAGTCTGAGGCAGGAGAATTGCTTGAACTCAGGAGGCAGAGGTTGCAGTGAGCCGAGATTGCACCACTGTACTCCAGCCTGGGCAACAGGGCGAGACTCCATCTCAAAAGAAAGGAAAAAAAAAAAAAGGTTAGTGGGAGATAAAATATTTTTCCTCTCACAAAGGGGAGATAAATCCTTTCATATTTTGCACCCATTGGTCCCAGTTCTGTTGGATCTACCCTCAAGTGGGCAGTGGTCCCAGATGGGGCAGCCAGTCAAAGGCCAGGTCAGAACTTTCTATGCTGCTGGTTCAGCCTGAACACATGCCACCCAGTATAAGAGGAAGGAAGCTTTTCAGCAGCTATGGTAAACTTAAGCACGTCCACACTTCAGTGAATTCAGAAAATCAATTTCTTCTCAGAAAAGGGGGTGCTCAGCTGTCATATTCTAATCAGTACTTTCCAGAAATGCAATGAATTTACAGCCAGTTTAGCTAAAGACAGGTTAGTGGAGAAACGTTTTGGTCTGAGCAATGCAGGGGAAGAAAATTATAATCCCTGGCATTTGCATAGCCCTTTGAGAGAAAATCTTCCACAGGCATGAGCTTATGTGACTTAACCCAGAATACCCTCTTCCCACACCACCCCAACCAAAACACACAGTTCATCCAAAATATTGTATGGGTATGCATATTCAGTTTGCAGGGAAGAAGGGCCTCATTGCATCAGATTCTCTAAGGGGTTTGTTAAAGGGTTAGGGCCACTGGTCTGATAGATGCAGCTTATAACTGGTTTTTAGCAAACTAAGTCCAGGTCCTCATCTGTTGAAAAGCAGTGTTGGGTGGCATGATCTCTGTAATCTCTTGCAGCTCCTGCTGCCCCTGTCTTTGTTACACTCTCCAGGCACTTGGGAGTCAGAACTTTCTCCAGGACCTAGAGGTGACCCGACCTTCACCATCTATCACGGCCTGCCCCGGGACCTGTCAAGGAGTGATGAGGACGTCTGCCTGCCTGGTGATGGGATTTGCAGCCAATAAAACCCTCCACCAGGCAAGAGGATTGTGAGACCTGTCTGGCTACAATTTATTCTCCTTGGTCACTTTGACTGACTGCAGCCAAGTGCCAGGGGAAATTTGAATTTGAATGCTGCTGCCTGTGAAATTAGCTTAGAAAAATATACAGGCTCTCTTCAACAACGGGCAATTCCAGCTGAATCTAAACAGCCACAACTGGGGTGGGATGAAGACACACAAGCAGACGCTGTCCAGTTCGGAAGAGTCTCAGGAAACCAGAGGGAGATTAACTTCTTACTGGAGGGAGCACGTTAGCCTGCAGGAGAGGCAGTTGCTCAGCTTAAAAAGGATGAATGCAGGCAGGAGAGACCAGAGGGATGGGGGATAAGTCAGAAAGACATTATTAAGCTCATCTGAAGAATACATTCAGGAAGTCATGGGTGTAAGCAAGAAAAGGGCAGCTTCCAAAACAGATGTGCAAGCACAGTTGTTGCAGCAAGGTGTGTGTAGGAGCAAAAGGTTGGAGGCAACCTACGTGTGCATCCCTGGGAGATGGCTGAAACATACTGGGGAATACTATGTGGCCATTGAAAAGAATGTGGTAGAGGCCGGGTGCCGTGGCTCATGCCTGTAATCCCAGCACTTTGGGAGGCCAAGGTAGACGGGTCACCTGAGCTCAGGAGTTAGAGACCAGCCTGGCCAACACGGCAAAACTCTGTCTCTACTAAAAATACAAAAATTAGCCGGGTGTGGTGGCAGGCTCCTGTAGTCCCAGCTACTCGGCAGGCTGAGGCAGGGAGAATTATTTGAACCTGGGATGTGAAGGTTCCAGTGAGCCGAGATCAGGCCACTGCATTGCAGCCTGAGCGACAGAGTGAGACTCCATCTCAAAAAATAAGAAAAAGAAAAAAAAAAATTTGGTAGATCAATGTGGACTGATATAGAAAAAACTCCACTTTTTCTTTGCTAAGTAAAGAAAAAAGCAAGGCATAGAAAAGCATGAAACGTATACGTGGAATATGTTACGCTTTATGCTTTTAAAGGGAAAATGCTTATAGAGTTGTATTATCTCTCTGAAAGAATTTCCAAGAAACAGATCAGGAGTGGAAGGGAGACTCACTTTCCACCTTCCACCTTTCTAGACTTTTTAAATTATTTACTATGTGCCTGTATTCCTGTTTGAAAGTGTAAATAAGTGAATAATGTTAACAAAGGAGAAGGAAGGGAAAGCAGTAGTTGCTGTCCTCCCTCCAAAGTCAGCTCTGCCACGGAGCCATCTTCCCTTTCCAGATGGGATGGTTAACTTCATGTGCCAACTTGGTGAGCCATGGTACCCAGATAGTTGGTCAAACATTATTCCAGATGTTTCTTCAAAGGTATTTTTGGGGGGTTTTTTTGTTTTGTTTTGTTTTGAGATGGAATTTTACTATTGTTGCTCAGGCTGGAGTGCAATAGTGCAATCTCGGCTCACTGCAACCTCCACCTCCCATGTTCAAGAAATTCTCCTGCCTCAGCCTCCCAAGTAGCTGGGATAACAGGCATGTGCCACCACGCCCAGCTAATTTTTTTTTATTTTTTTTTAGTATTTTTAGTACAGACAGGGCTTCACCGTGTTGCCCAGGCTGGTCTCGAACTCCTGACCTCAAGTGATCCATCCACCTCCACCTCCCAAAATGCTGGAATGAGGTTAAATTTAAATCAGTAGGCTTTGAGTAAATTAGATGACCCTCCATTGAATGGGCCTCATCCAATCAGTTGAAGGCCTGCATCGAAAAGAATTCCTTTTTGCTCAGGAGCAAGAGGGAATTCTGCCAGCAGACTGCCTTTGGACTCAAACTGCAACTCTTCACTGGGTTTCCAGGCTGCAGGCCTACCCTGCAGATTTTGGACTTACCAGCCTCCATCGTCACGTGAGCCAATGCCTTAAAATAAACTTCTCTATAGCTATATACTCTGTTGGTTCTCTTGACCTGGAGAGCACTGACACTGGGGCTTGAGAGAATCTCTGAGCTCAGGCTTGTGCATAGGTGAGGCGGCCTTTGCTACCTGCTGGGGAAAGGGTGGGGTCTGAGAATCATTCACTTGGAAACTGGACATTGACCTCACTCTGGGGTCAGAGCTGGGAGGAAGGTGGGTCTGGCCAGGCCTCTCCCTGCATATGAAGCAAGCCCACCCATACCTCTCCCACGGACACTTTGAATACTCCCCAAGTATGAACTGGAAGCTCTATTTGCTTCCTCCCGGCCCTTCCTCACAATCTTTCTTTTTTGTTTCCTCTCTCACTCTCCAAGTTCTTTCCCTTCCATGTCTTCCTTGTGAACAAGGTTACACCAATAAGGCAAAAATAAAAATGTTGCTATGTTGCTGTTTCCTCCCCAGCTATGAGCCTATTTGCCTCAGTTCAGTTACTCCTCATGGCTTCCAGCGCCAGCAAGTTCTGCTGAGCAGAAAAGACAGTCGATCTGCTGGTTACTTTGTCTCAAAGACCCAAATAGTAAGTTTGACCATTGTCCTCTGCTTTCATTGACCAAATAAAACCAGGTGATTCAAGTCAAAATGATTGAAAATGACATGCATATGTCGGGCGCGGTGGCTCATGCCTGTAATCCCAGCACTTTGGGAGGCTGAGGCAGGCGGATCATTCGAGGTCAGGAGTTTGAAACCAGCCTGGCCACCATGGTGAAACCCCATCTCTACCAAAAATACAAAAATTAGCCAGGTGCAGTGGTGTGCTCCTACAATCCGAGCTACTTGGGCGGCTGAGGCAGGAGAATTGCTTGAACCCAGGAGGCAGAGGTTGCAGTGAGCCAAGATCATGCCACTGCACTCCAGCCTGGGTAACAGAGCAAGACTCCATCAAAAAAAAAAAAAAAAAAAAGAAAGAAAGGAAGAAAGAAAATGACATGTACAGATACTCTTTTTTTTCTCCCTTCCCAACTCATGATGCACTGCATTATTCATTCAGATTGTGTTATTCATTCCTTATTCCACCATGAAATATGGCATAAAATAGTCTCAGACCTTGTATTGGGTGGTCCCTTTACACTAAGTCTCCTTCCCCATATTCCAGATTCAATGAAGTAGTCAATCCAGAAAGACATACTGAAATCAGTTATGATGAAGGCAGCACACTAGCCACTGAAAAGATTCAAAAGGGCAGAAAAAGAGCTTATGGACAAGACAAGTGGATAAAGTGCAACAACATAAATAGATCATAATAAGCAAAGCAGTATAAGGCTAAAGAAGTGACAGATCAGAGGAGAGCAGTCACTGTGGGCTGGAGTATCTCAGAAGGCTCTGGCCTTGAAGATACATAGGAGGGCATTGAAAATAGATAAAAGTTAAAAAAAAATCCTGCTTTACCTTCTGTTACATCATTTAATCCCTACAGCTACCCAGCAGAGGAGATGGTTCAGGCAAATCTTCCGGTTGTCAGGTGAGTTCAGTTCAAGGAAACCAAATGTTTCCTGCCACACACCAGGAAGGGATGTTCAAAGAGGCCAGTTGCTTTCACCAATGTTATGGAGCATGTCAATGCCAGAATCAGGGCTGGAGCCAGGTTTCCAAACTCCATAGTTGGTGCTCTGGTCATTGAATGAGAGAAATGGACAAGGATTTCCAGGCCAGCTCATTCAGGCAGAAAGGCCCAGAGGCACAAGGGAGAGGAGCCAAGAAAAGTGGGCACCCATTCTCATTCTTATAGGACATGTATGCACACACATGCATGTGCACACACATGCACAGTCCATTTTCCTCAAATTACACTTCTGCCTGAGAGAGTATGAACAAGCAAAGCCTTATGCACACGTCAGTGACACCAGGATTCAAGAGAACAGCTTTGACCTCTAGACCCTTGCCCCCCATAGGACTCGAGCTCCAAATTCATTCAGCAGGATTAATATGATAATAGAAAAGCTTGCATTTGAGGCTGGGCATGGTGGCTCATGCCCATAATCCCAGCACTTTGGGAGACCAAGGTGGGCAAATCACTTGAGGTCAGGAATTCAAGACCAGCCTGGCCAACATGGCAAAACCCCATCTCTACTAAAAAATACAAAAATTAGCATGGTGCCCATCTGTAATCCCAGCTATGCGGGAGGCTGAGGCAGGAGAATCACTTGAACTTGGGAGGTGGAAGTTGTAGTGAGCCAAGATTGTGCCACTGCACTGCAGCCTGGGCAACAGAGCGAGACTCAGTCTCAAAAATAAATAAATAAACAAACAAACAAACAAACAAATAAATAAATAAATAAATAAATAAGCTTGCATTTGAGTTTGTCTGACTTTATGTCAGAAACTCATAGAGGAAGTAATAGTATAATAACTCTATTCAGCCAAGTAAATAAATGGAGCTTTATCATCCATGCAAAGTTATGCACATTGTCGCAGAGCTGATAGTTGCAGCCATACACAAGAGAATTATCAGCAAGACAAGGAATTTGTTCTAGGAGCAGTAAATTGTGGGGTGAGTTGTTCAGTTCAGCTCATTGCTCTGGGCCTTCCAAATGGACAACACTCCACCATCGGGTGACCAGCCTGGATACACTATCACTGGGAGCTGTTACAAGCCCAGCTGATGTGAACAGAAAAGGAATGAGTGTGACCTGCCAAGAGATACTGGACAGTGGCCTCCACTTTCTCTACCTGGGTCAGCCAGTCTCCTTATCGGCACAGTCAGGATAATAAAACTCCAGGTTTATTTGGATCCCTCAGAGGACACTGCCACGTGGGAACAACTGAGCTGTCATCTTGGACTTTACTCCCCAGCAGACTCAGTGGGGAAAGGGGGGAACATTCTGGGGACCTCGGTAGAGGGGCTTCAGACCTGGATAGATTCCCAAGCGGGGTAAAGTTCAACTTCCTCCAGGGTATTTCCTTCCACTGCTGCTGGGTTTTGCAATGCCCTCCCTTCATATTATCTAGAAATCCAGACCCTCTGCTTTTTTTTTTTTTTTTTTTTTTGAGACAAAGTCTCACTCTGTTGCCCAGGGTGGAGTACAGTGGCACCACCTCAGCTCACTGCAACCTCCACCTCCGGAGTTCAAGCAATTCTTCCTGTCTCAGCCTCCCAAGTAGGTGGGATTACAGGTGCCAACCACAACACCCGGCTAATTTTTGCATTTTTAGTAGAGATGGGGTTTTTGGTCATGTTGGCCAGGCTGGTCTTGAACTCCTGACCTCAGGGGATGCGCCTGCCTCAGCCTCCCAAAGTGCTAAGATTACAGGCATGAGCCACTGCACCCAGGCTATTTTATGACTTTATAAGTTACAGATAAATTATAACAATAGAAAATAGGTTGGGCACAGTAGCTCACACCCGTAATCCCAGCATTTTCGGAGGCCAAGACGGATGGATCAGTTGAGGTCAGGAGTTCAAGACCAGCCTGGCCAACATGGTGAAACCTCGTCTCTACTAAAAAATACAAAAATTAGGCGGGCGCCTGTAATATCAGCTACTCAGGAGGCTGAGGCAGGAGACTTGTTTGAACCTGGGAGTCAGAGGTTGCAGTGAGCTGACATCACACCATTTCACTCCAGCTTGAGTGACAGAGCAAGAGTCCACATCGCACACAAAAAAAGGAAAATAATTATCTTTTAAACACATGCAAACGAACTCCATCCAGTGGAGTGACAATTCTCCCACTTCACCACCACCACCATTAAGGAAAAACCTGTTTCAGGCTGGGCGTGGTGTCTCACGCCTGTAATCCCAGCACTTTGGGAAGTCAAGGCAGGTGGATCACCTGAGGTCAGGAGTTCAACACCAGCCTGGCCAACATGGTGAAACCCTGTCTCTACTAAAAATACAAAAATTACCCAGGCATGGTGGATTATGACCACGTGCCTGTAATCCCAGCTACTAGGGAGGCTGGGGCAGGAGAATTGCTTGAACCCAGGAGGTGGATGTTGCAGTGAGCCAAGATCGCACCACTGCACTGCAGCCTGGGTGACAGAGCCAGGCTCCATCTCAAAAAAAAAAAAAGTTTCACCTCCATTTACGCCTTTATTTTAATATTCCCAATCTTCTTTGGATTGTCCTTTTTTTTTTTGAGTCTCCCTCTGTCACCCAAGCTCGAATGCATGGCACAATCTCAGCTCACTGCAATCTCCTCCTCCTGGGTTCAAGCAATTCTCATGCCTCAGCCTCCTGAGTAGCTGGGACGACAGGCACGTGCCACCACACCCGGCTAATTTTTGTATTTTTAGTAGAGATGGGGTTTTACCATGTTGGCCAGGCTGGTCTCTAACTCTTGACCTCAGGTGATCCACCCACCTGGGCCTCCCAAAGTGCTGGAATTACAGGCATGAGCCACCGCACCTGGCCTGGATTGTCCTTTGTTTTTGTCTTGTTTTGTTTCATTGTTTTTTGAGACACAATCTCACTCTGTCGCCCAGGCTGGTATGTGGTGGCACAATCTCAGCTCACTGCAACCTCTGCCTCCCGAGTTCAAGTGATTCTCCTGCCTCAGCCTCCAGAGTAACTGGGATTACAAGTGCATGGCACCATGCCTGGCTAATTTTGTATTTTTAGTGGAGACAGGATTTCACCATATTGCCCAGGCTGGTCTTGAACCCCTGACTTCAAGTGATCCACCTGCCTTGGCCTCCCAAAGTGCTGGTATTACAAGCATGAGCCACCACACCTGGCCTGGATTGTCCAGTTTTCTTTTTAATGAGTTAAATATAATCTTTTTTTTTTTTTTTTAGACAGGGTCTCACTCTGGTGCCCAGGCTGGAGTGCAGTGGTGTGATCATGGCTCACTGTAGCCTTGATTTCCAAGCTCAGCGATTCTCTCACCTCGGCCTCCAGAGTAGTTGGAACCATAAGCATGGGCCACCAAACCTGGCTATTTTTTTATTATTATTTTTTGTAATGATGGGATCTCACTACATTGCCCAGGCTAGTCTCCAACTCCTGGGCTTAAGCGATCCTCCCGCCTCGGCCTCCCAAAGTGCTGGGGTTACAGGCATAAGCCACCATGCCCAGCAAAATCTTATCATGTATTAACTTTTTTTAAAAATCTACTCCTGGCCGGGCATGGTGGCTCACATCTGTAATCCCAGTGCTTTGGGAGGCCGAGGTAGGTGGATCAGTCAGGAGTTCAAGACCAGCCTGGCCAACATGGTGAAACCCTGTCTCTACTAAAAATACAAAAATTAGCCAGGCATGGTGGTGGGTGCCTATAATCCCAGCTACTCGGGAGGCTGAGGCAGGAGAATCTCTTGAACCCAGGAGGCGGAAGTTGCAGTGAGCCGGGATCATGCCACTGCACTTCAGCCTGGGAGACAGAGTGAGACTCCGTCTCAAAAAAAAAAAAATCTACTCCTGATAATTCCCACCTATTGGATTTAGTTCTGTACCCTCATCCATGCTGTGATTCAAGTCCCAGAAGACTGTCAACATGGATCCCACTCCAGGGTCTTTTCTGTTCCAGGCCAAACATTCCCAATCTACCTAGTAATACACTAATTACAAGCTGCAAATCAGACAGGCCTGGTTTGAAATCCCTTGTCTATAACTTTATACCTAAGTACCCTTGGCAAGTTACTCAGTATTGCTTATCTTCATTTCCCTCACCTGTGTAAAGGGAATAGCAATGCCCACTCCAGGCCAGGCATGGTGGCTCACGCCTGTAATCCCAGCACTTCAGGTGGCCGGGGCAGGCAGATCACTTGAGGTTAGGAGTTCAAGACCAACCTGGCCAACATGGAGAAACCCCCTCTCTACCAAAAAATACAAAAACTGGGCCGGGCGCGGTGGTTCAGGCCTGTAATCCCAGCACTTTGGGAGGCCGAGGTGGGAAGATCATTTGAGGTCAAGAATTCAAGACCAGCCTGGCCAACTTGGTGAAACCCCATCTCTACTAAAAAATACAAAAATTAGGTTGGGCACAGTGGCTCACGCCTATAATCTCAGCACATTGGGAGGCTGAGGCAGGCAAATCACGAGGTCAAGAGATCAAGACCATCCTGGCCAACATGGTGAAACCTCGTCTCCACAAAAAATACAAAAATTAGCTGGGTGTGGTGGCACACACCTGTAGTCCCAGCTTCTTGGGAGGCTGAGGCAGGAGAATCACTTGAACCCAAGAGGCAGAGGTTGCAGTGAGCAGAGGTCGTGCCGCTGCACTCCAGCCTGGTGACAGCGAGACTTCGTCTCATAAATAAATAAATACAAAAATTAGCTAGCGTGGTGGCATGCCCCTTTAATCCCAGCTACTCAGGACATTGAGGCAGGAGAATCGCTTGAACCCATGGAGGCAGAGGTTGCAGTGAGCTGAGATCGTGCCACTGCACTCCAGCCTGCGCGACAGAGTGAGACTCTGTCTCAAAAAAAAAAAAAATATATATATATATATATATATATATACAAAAAATTAGCCGGGCATGGAGCACATGCCTGTAATCCCAGCTAATTATGAGGCCGAGGCAAAAGAATCACTTGCACCTGGGTCTTAAAAGAAAAAAATTGCCCACTCCAGAGATGCTATGTCAGACAGACTCCAAGACGGCCCCTGCAGCATTCACCTGCTGGTACTCATTCTCTTGTCCCACCCTGGGGAGCAAGGACAGGGTGCTACATGCACCCTTTGCCCACAAAAATGATGGGGAAAAGATTCTTCCGATGCTGAACTGGTGCCATCTAGTGGCCCATGGTGTCCCTCAGCCACTCCACCACAGAAATGAAGTTTTTGTGAATAGTAGTATTTATTTAGGGCTTCTTTCTGGACTAACCCTTGGCAATACCCAAGACAAGTTTTCCCATAATTTTGGTATCCCTTTTCTGAAATTCTCTCCCATGACAGGCAGGTGTAATGGAAAGAAAGCAAACAGTGTCAGGCTCACCTAGGTCTATACATAATGCATTCCCAACCGCTAACTGGCAGTAGGACCTTGGGCAAACTACCAAACTTCCCGGGGCCCCAAGTTCATCTTCTGTAAAACGTGGGTAGTACAATCCTCCTTACAAAGTTATTCTGGGGAATATGTGGGAGGAACCATACCCAGTGCTCAACATGCAAGTAGATGCTCGCTAAATAATTAGCTGTATTTTCATGTCTTCCCCTTCATCATAGTTCCATCCTGTCTTCTCTCTGGGCTCCAGAATTACTTTCCATTACCTAAAATATTCATTGACACTAAGAAGCGTGAGACTGAATGTATTCCTCTCCCCAAGAACACAAAGGATTCATGCTAGGAGGCCTGGGGTTCCGTCCTGCTCCAGCTCTGCCATTTACTGGGTTAGTTAACCTTTCTTGTAACAAAAAAATTGCGTTGTAAAGATTATTTGATTTAATGAATGCGAAAGTAACTCACATAAAATAAGCATTCAGGCCGGGCGCAGTGGCTCATGCCTGTAATCCCAGCACTTTGGGAGGCCAAGGAGGGCAAATCACTTGAAGTTAGGAGTTCGAAACCAGTCTGGCCAACATGGCAAAACCCTGTTTCTACTTAAAAAAAAAAAAAAAAAAAAAATTACAAAAATTAGCCAAGCATGCTGGCGCGCACTTGTAATTCCAGCTACTTGGGAGGCTGAGGCACTAGAATCTCTTGAGCCTGGGAGGCAGAGGTTGCAGTGAGCTGAGATCATGCCACTGCACTCCAGACTGGGAGACAGAGTGAGACTCTGTCTCAAAAAAAAAAAAAAAGCATTCAATAAATATTAATATTCATTCCAGAAATAGATGAATTTTACAAGAGGAAAGACAGAAGAAGGCAACTCTAACATAATTAGTCACTGGTGGAATTTTAGAAATGAAGTCAGATATCCAGGCACGAATCATATCTAACTGCATTGCCGACTCTACATAGGTATGTTAATCCCAGTCTCATTGTCCCCTTCAAGTTTTTAGAAGAGTATTTGTCACTGGGTATGTAGAGGAAATCAACTCTTTAATAATTGTTAGTATAAAGGAGTTAGCACGTTGAAAAGAAATGGAACATGGTGAAGAGGAGGACGGGGAAGCCGCTGACTGCACATATAGACAGTGCTCACGCAGCTGAACCATCATTTATTGCCAGGGCATGGTGGTTACTCCTGACTGTGTCCATCATCCAGGGTCCCAGCTAGAAACAGAATTTGCCAAGCGTAGCTCAAGTGAAAAAACCCTAATGAAGGGACTCCCAGTAGAGGCATAGATAGAGTTAAGGGAGCAAACAAACAAAGACTGGTCACCTCCCCTGGATAGAGGAGGAAAGGAGAAGATGGAGCTACTAGAGCCCAGTGAGACCTGAAATCATGGAAGAGGACCACCATCGGGAGCAGGGATCATGGAGGAAACAACTGGTGTAGATTATCCATTGCAAGCAAGAGACAGCCCTGGACTTTGGAGATTTTTGTCTGTTGAATTTTCCCTTGTGTGTGTGATTAATTTGACTATTTTAAAAAAGTTTTTTAATTAACACATAATAATTGTACATATTTATGGGGTACATAATGATGTTTTGATACACATCATGTATAGTGATCAGATAGATCAAGGTAATTCACATACCCATCATCTCAAACATTTATCATTTCTTTGTGTTGGGAACATTCAATATCCTCCCTCTAGCTATTTGAAACTATATATTATTGTTAACTATAGTCATCCTACAGTGGTAGAGAACATTAAACCTTATTCCTCTTATCTAGCTGTAATTTTGTATCCTTTAGCAAATCTCTCCCTATCCCTTTCCCTACCCTTCCAGCTTCTAGTATCCTCTGTTCTACTTTTTACTTCTATAAGATAAACTTTTCTTAGCTTCCACACATGAATGAGAATGTGCAGGGTTTAACCTGCTGTTCTGGTGGGGGTTTTTTTTGTTTGTTTGTTTTGTTTTTTTTTTTTGAGATGGAGATTTGCTCGTCACCCAGGCTGGAGTGCAATGGTACGATCTCGGCCCACCGCAACCTCTCACTCCTGGGTTCAAGCAATTCTCCTGCCTCAGCCTCCTGAGTAGCTGGGATTACAGGTGACCGCCATCACGACCAGCTACTTTTTGTATTTTTAGTAGAGATGGGGTTTCAACATGTTGGCCAGGCTGGTCTTGAACTCCTGACCTCAGGTGATCCGCCGACCTCGGCCTCCCAAAGTGCTGGGATTACAGGCGTGAGCCACCGCGCCTGGCATCTGGCTTATTTCACTTAACATAATGTCCTCCAGTTCCAGCCATGTTGCCTCAAATGACAGAATTTCATTCATTTTTATGGCCGAATAGTATTCCATTTTGTATTTATATCACGATTTCTTTATACATTCATCTGTTGTTAAACACCTAGGTCATTTCCATATCTTGGCTAGTGCGAATATTGCTGCAATAAACATGAGGATGCAGACGTTTCTTCAATATACTGATCTCCTTTTCTTTGGGTAAATGCCCAGTAGTGGAATTGCTGGATCATGTGGTAGTTCTATTTGTAGTTTTTTAAGGACCCTCCATACAGTTCTCCACAGTGGCCATACTAGTTTACATTCCCAGCAGCAGTGCATAAGAATTCTCTTTTCTCTACATACGTGCTAGAATTTGTTAGCTTTTGTCTTTTTGATAATAGCAGTTCTAACTGGGAAGAGATGATACCTCATTGTGGTTTTAATTTGCATTTCCCTGATGATTAGTGATGTTGAGCATTTTTTCATATATTTATTTGCCATATGTACATCTTCTTTTAAGAAATGTCTGTTCAGGTCATTCACCCACTTTTTAATTAGATTGTTTGGTTTTTTGCTGTTGAGATGTTTGAGTTCCTTGCGTATTCTGGATATTAATTCCCTGTTAGATAAATAGTTTGAAAATACTTTCTCCCATTCTTTAGGTTGTCTTTTCACTGTGTTGACTGTTTTCTTTGCTGTGCAGAAACTTTTTAGTTTGATATCATCCCATTTGTTTATTTTTGCTTTTTCTGCTTTTGTTGCTTTTGAGGTCTTATTCATAAAATATTTTCCCGAGCCAATGTCCTAAAGTATTTGTCCTATGTTTTCTCCTAGTAGTTTTGTTTTTTGTTTCTGTTTTTGTTTGTTTGTTTGTTTTCAGATGCAGTTTTGCTTTTTTGCCCAGGCTGGAGTGAAGTGGTGCAATCTCGGCTCACTGCAACCTCCGACCCCCAGGTTCAAGTGATTCTCCTGCCTCAGCCTCCCAAGTAGCTGGGATTACAGGCACCCGCCACCACACCTGGCTAATTTTTTGTATTTTTAGTAGAAATGGGGTTTCACCATGTTGGCCAGGCTGGTCTTGAACTCCTGACCTCCGGTGTGATCCACCTGCCTTCGCTTCCCAAAGTGCTAGGATTACAAGCGTGAGCCACTGCACCTGACCTTCTCCTAGTAGTTTTATAGTTTTAAATCTTACATTTAGGTTTTTGATGCATTTTCAGTTGATTTTTGTATAGCGTGAGAGGTGAGGTTCTAGTTTAATTTTTCTGCATAAAAATAACCAGAATCATTTATTGAAGTGATCACCCTTTGCTCAATGAGTGTTCTTGGCATCTTGGTCAAAAATCAGTTGGCTATAGTTACGTGAATTTACTTTTGGGTTCTCTATTTTGTTCCATTGGTTTATGTGTCTCTTTTTATGCCAGTACCATGCTGTTATTATAGCTTTGTAGTATATTTTAAAGTCTAGTAGCATCATGCCTCCAGCTTTGTACTTTTTGCTCATGCCTCCAGCTCTTTACTTTTTGCTCAAGATTCCTTTGGCTATACAGTCCTTTGTGGTTTGGTACAAATTTTAGGATTGTTTTTCTATTTCTATGAAGAATGTCATCAGTATTTTGATAGAGATTTTAGTTGAATCTGTAGATTGCTTTGGGTAGTATGGTTATTTTAACAATATTAGTTTCAGAAGGAATGGTACCAGCTCCTCCTTGTACCTCTGGTAGAATTCGGCTGTGAATCCATCTGGACCTGGACTTTTTTTGGTTGGTAAGCTATTGATTATTGCCCCAATTTCAGCTCCTGTTATTGGTCTATTCAGAGATTCAACTTCTTCCTGGTTTAGTCTTGGGAGGGTGTATGTGTTGAGGAATTTATCCATTTCTTCTAGATTTTCTAGTTTATTTGCATAGAGGTGTTTGTAATATTCTCTGATGGTAGTTTGTATTTCTGTGGGATCGGTGGTGATATCCCCTTTATCATTTTTTATTGCATCTATTTGATTCTTCTCTCTTTTTTTCTTTATTAATCTTGCTAGCGGTCTATCAATTTTGTTGATCCTTTCAAAAAACCAGCTCCTGGATTCATTTATTTTTTGAAGGGTTTTTTGTGTCTCTATTTCCTTCAGTTCTGCTCTGATTTTAGTTATTTCTTGCCTTCTGCTAGCTTTTGAATGTGTTTGCTCTTGCTTTTCTAGTTCTTTTAATTGTGATGTTAGGGTGTCAATTTTGGATCTTTCCTGCTTTCTCTTGTGGGCATTTAGTGCTATAAATTTCCCTCTACACACTGCTTTGAATGCATCCCAGAGATTCTGGTATGTTGTGTCTTGGTTCTCGTTGGTTTCAAAGAACATCTTTATTTCTGCCTTCATTTCGTTATGTACCCAGTAGTCATTCAGGAGCAGGTTGTTCAGTTTCCACGTAGTTGAGCGGTTTTGAGTGAGATTCTTAATCCTGAGTTCTAGCTTGATTGCACTGTGATCTGAGAGACACCATTCCTTCTGAAACTATTCCAATCAATAGAAAAAGAGGGAATCCTCCCTAACTCTTTTTATGAGGCCAGCATCATCCTGATACCAAAGCCTGGCAGAGACACAACAAAAAAAGAGAATTTTAGACCAATATCCTTGATGAACATTGATGCAAAAATCCTCAATAAAATACTGGCAAATCGAATCCAGCAGCACATCAAAAAGCTTATCCACCATGATCAAGTGGGCTTCATCCCTGGGATGCAAGGCTGGTTCAATATACGCAAATCAATAAATGTAATCCAGCATATAAACAGAACGAAAGACAAAAACCACATGATTATCTCAATAGATGCAGAAAAGGCCTTTGACAAAATTCAACAACCCTTCATGCTAAAAACTCTCAATAAATTAGGAATTGATGGGACGTATCTCAAAATAATAAGAGCTATTTATGACAAACCCACAGCCAATATCATACTGAATGGGCAAAAACTGGAAGCATTCCCTTTGAAAACTGGCACAAGACAGGGATGCCCTCTCTCACCACTTCTATTCAACATAGTGTTGGAAGTTCTGGCCAGGGCAATTAGGCAGGAGAAGGAAATCAAGGGTATTCAATTAGGAAAAGAGGAAGTCAAATTGTCCCTGTTTGCAGATGACATGATAGTATATCTAGAAAACCCCATTGTCTCAGCCCAAAATCTCCTTAAGCTGATAAGCAACTTCAGCAAAGTCTCAGGATACAAAATCAATGTGCAAAAATCACAAGCATTCTTATACATCAATAACAGACAAACAGAGAGCCAAATCATGAGTGAACTCCCATTCACAATTGCTTCAAAGAGAATAAAATACCTAGGAATCCAACTTACAAGGGATGTGAAAGACCTCTTCAAGGAGAACTACAAACCACTGCTCAAGGAAATAAAAGAGGATACAAACAAATGGAAGAACATTCCATGCTCATGGGTAGGAAGAATCAATATCATGAAAATGGCCATCCTTCCCAAGGTAATTTACAGATTCAATGCCATCCCCATCAAACTACCAATGACTTTCTTCACAGAATTGGAAAAAACTACTTTAAAGTTCATATGGAACCAAAAAAGAGCCCGCATCGCCAAGTCAATCCTAAGCCAAAAGAACAAAGCTGGAGGCATCACACTACCTGACTTCAAACTATACTACAAGGCTACAGTAACCAAAACAGCATGGTACTGGTACCAAAACAGAGATATAGATCAATGGAACAGAACAGAGCCGTCAGAAATAATGCCACATATCTACAAGTATCTGATCTTTGACAAACCTGACAAAAACAAGAAATGGGGAAAGGATTCCCTATTTAATAAATGGTGCTGGGAAAACTGGCTAGCCATATGTAGAAAGCTGAAACTGGATCCCTTCCTTACACCTTATACAAAAATCAATTCAAGATGGATTAAAGACTTAAATGTTAGACCTAAAACCATAAAAACCCTAGAAGAAAACCTAGGCATTACCATTCAGGACATAGGCATGGGCAAGGACTTCATGTCTAAAACACCAAAAGCAATGGCAACAAAAGCCAAAATTGACAAATGGGATCTAATTAAACTCAAGAGCTTCTGCACAGCAAAAGAAACTACCATCAGAGTGAACAGGCAACCTACAAAATGGGAGAAAATTTTCGCAACCTACTCATCTGACAAAGGGCTAATATCCAGAATCTACAATGAACTCCAACAAATTTACAAGAAAAAAACAAACAACCCCATCAAAAAGTGGGCAAAGGACATGAACAGACACCTCTCAAAAGAAGACATTGATGCAGCCAAAAAACACATGAAAAAATGCTCACCATCACTGGCTATCAGAGAAATGCAAATCAAAACCACAATGAGATACCATCTCACACCAGTTAGAATGGCAATCATTAAAAAGTCAGGAAACAACAGGTGCTGGAGAGGATGTGGAGAAATAGGAACACTTTTACACTGTTGGTGGGACTGTAAACTAGTTCAACCCTTGTGGAAGTCAGTGTGGCGATTCCTCAGGGATCTAGAACTAGAAATTCCATTCGACCCAGCCATCCCATTACTGGGTATATACCCAAAGGACTATAAATCATGCTGCTATAAAGACACATGCACACGTATGTTTATTGCCGCATTATTCACAATAGCAAAGACTTGGAACCAACCCAAATGTCCAACAATGATAGACTGGATTAAGAAAATGTGGCACATATACACCATGGAATACTATGCAGCCATAAAAAATGATGAGTTCACGTCCTTTGTAGGGACATGGATGAAATTGGAAATCATCATTCTCAGTAAACTATCGCAAGAACAAAAAACCAAACACCGCATATTCTCACTCATAGGTGGGAATTGAACAATGAGAACACGTGGACACAGGAAGGGGAACATCACACTCTGGGGACTGTTGTGGGGTGGGGGGAGGGGGGAGGGATAGCATTGGGAGATATACCTAATGCTAGATGACGAGTTGGTGGGTGCAGCGCACCAGCATGGCACATGTATACATATGTAACTTACCTGCACATTGTGCACATGTACCATAAAACCTAAAGTATAATAATAATAATAATAAAATAAAAAAAATAAATAAATAAAAAAAAAAAAAAAAAAAAAAAAAAACAATATTAGTTATTCCGACCCATGAGCATGGGATATCTTCCAATTTATTTATTTATATTTTTTTTATTTATTTATTTATTTATTTATTTTTTCTTTTTTGAGATGGAGTCTCGCTCCGTCGTCCCAGGCTGGAGTGCAGTGGCACAATCTTAGCTCACTGCAACCTCCGCCTCCTGGATTCAAGCAATTCTTCTGCCTCAGCCTCCTGAGTAGCTGGGATTAACAGGCATGCACCACCATGCCCAGCTAATCTTTTTGTATTTTTAGTAGAGACGGTTTCACCATGTTGGCCAGGCTGGTCTTGAACTCCTGACCTCAGGTGATCCACCTCCGCTTGGCTTCCCAAAGTGCTGGGATTACAGGCGTGAGCCACCGCGCCCGGCATCTTCCAATTCATGTTCTCTTCAATTTCTTTCGTTGGTATTCTTTAGTTTGCCTTGCAGATATTTTCTTACTTCCTTGGTTAAATTTATTCTTAGGGGCCGGGCTTGGTGGCTCACACCTGTAATCCCAGCACTTTGGGAGGCCAAGGTGGGTGGATCACCTGAGGTCAGGAGTTAGAGACCAGCCTGGCCAACATGGTGAAACTCCATCTCTACTAAAAAATACAAAAATTGGCCAGGTGCGGTGGCTCTCACCTATAATCCCAGCACTTTGAGAGGCCGAGGTGGGCGGATCACGAGGTCAGGAGATCAAGACCATCCTGGCCAACATGGTGAAACCCTGTCTCTACTAAAAATACAAAAAAAAAAAAAAATTAGCTGGGCATGGTGGTGGGCGCCTGTAGTCCCAGCTACTTGGGAGGCTGAGGCAGGAGAATGGCGTGAACCCGGGAGGCGGAGCTTGTAGTGAGCCAAGATCATGCCACAGCACTCCAGCCTGGGCAAAGAGCAAGACTCCATCTCAAAATAAATAAATAAATAAATACAAAAATTAGGTCGAGCACAGCAGCTCACGCCTGATATCCCAGCACTTTGGGAGGCCAAGGCAGGTGAATCACGAGGCAAAGAGATCAAGACCATCCTGGCCAACATGGTGAAACCCTGTCTCTACTAAAAATACAAAAATTAGCCAGGCGTGGTGGCAGGTGTAATCCCAGCTACTTGGGAGACTGAGGCAGGAGAATCACTTGAACCCAAGAGGCGGAGGTTGCAGTGAGCTGAGATTGCACCATTGCACTCCAGCCTGGGCAACAAGAGCAAAACTCCATCTCAAAAAAAAAATTATTCTTAGGGTTTGGGGCTTTTTTTGGGGGGGGGTTGGGGTGTAACTATGGTAAATGGGATTACCTTTTAAATTTTTTTTCTTTTTTTTGAGATGGGAGTCTTGCTATGTTTGTCTGAACTACTGGGCTCAAGCAATCTGCCTGCCTCAGCCTCCTGCGTAGCTGGGATTACAGATGTACACCATTGTGCCATCTTGATTTCTTTTCTTGTTTGTGTCTAGAAATGCTACTTGTTTTTGAATATTGATTTTGTACCCTGCAACTTTACTAAATTCACTTATTAGTTCTGAGAGTTATTGAGTAGAGTCTTTATATTTTTCTTTTTTTTTTGAGACAGAGTCTTGCTCTGTTGCCCAGGCTAGAGTGTGGTGGTGTGATCTCGGCTCTCTGCAACCCCCGCCTCCCAGGTTCAAGCGATTTTCCTACCTCAGCCTCTTGAGTAACTGGGATTACAGGCATGTGCCACCACGCCCAGCTAATTTTTTTGTATTTTTAGTAGAGACAGGGTTTCGCCATGTTGGCCAGTCTAGTCTCGAACTCCTGACCTCAAGTGATCCACCATCCTCTACCACCCAAAGGGCTGGGATTACAGGCGTGAGCCACCGCGTCCGGCCTGATTTTTCTATATATAAAATCATGTCATCTGTAAACAGGGACTATTTTACTTCCTTCTTTTCAAATTGAATGTCCTTTTTTTCTTTCTTTTGCCTAATTGCTCTGGCTAGGACTTCCAGTATTATGTTGTAATTCAAGAAATATTTGTTGAGAACTTATTATAAACAAAAAAAATATTCTAGGCACTGGAGGGAAAAAAGACAAACAAGAACTATGTCTTCTGCCAGGCGCAGTTGCTCATGCCTGTAATCCCAGCACTTTTGGGAGGCTGAGGTGGGCAGATGACCTGAGCTCAGGAGTTCGAGACCAGCCTTGCCAAAATAGCGAAATCCCCTCTCTACTAAAAATACAAAAATTAGCCGTGGTGGCATGCGCCGGTAATCCCAGCTACTGGGGAGCCTGAGGCAGGAGAATCATTGAAACCCAGGAGTCGGAGGTTGCAGTGAGCCAAGATCATGCTACTATACTCCAGCCTGGGCGACAGAGCAAGACTGTCTCAAAAAAAAAAAAAAAAGATCTATGTCTTAATGAAGCTTACATTTTTTGAAAAGGAGATAGAAATTTAAGAAGAAAACTAATAAACGTGATAATTTCATTCAGTGAGATATGTTGTGAAGACAATAAAACAAGATTATGTCAGAGAGGAGCTCCATAGACTGTATCAGGGAAGGAGTTAAGGCTTCAGTGACTGGAAGAAGCCAACACGTGAAGACCTAGTTGTAAATCATCTTACATGGAAGGAAGGGCAAAAGCAAAGGCATCAAGACAGGAATGAGTTAACTGTATCCCTGAAGCAGCAAGGAGCCAATGTGGCTGGAGCAAAGTCAGTGCAGAGGAAAAGGATAGGAAATGAGGGCCTGGAACTAGATCAGCCTGCACAGCACAGTAAGCAGTTTGGACTTTACTGGGTGTGAAATGTGAAGTCTTTCAAGGGTTTTAACCTGGGAAGTGCTTTGGAGAGAAGTGGGGAGTGTTATATTATATAGTTTATATTTTTTAAAGATTATATTTTCTAGTTATAGTTATTATAGTTCTAGAAACTGTATTTTAGAACAACCAAATCACCCCAGTTAATAAGAGAAAGCTCTTTTTACAAAGAATGCTAAGCTATTCAGATTAAAGAAAAATAAAGAGACATGGCAACCAAACACAATGTCTTATTCTGAATTTGGCTCTTCGTCCAAAAAAAAATTCTATAAAAGATATTGTTGGGATAATTGGCGGCAATTAAATATGGTCTCTAGATTAGATAATAGTATTATAGTAAATGTTAAATTTTCTGATTCTAAAACTGATTATGAAAGAGGACAATCTGGCCGGGCACGGTGGCTCATGCCTGTAATCCCAACACTTTGGAAAGCTGAGACAGGCAGATCACCTGAGGTCAGGAGTTCAAGACCAACCTGGCTAACATGGTGAAACCCAGTCTCTACTAAAAATACAAAAATTAGACAGGCGTGATGGTGGGCGACTGTAATCCCAGCTACTCAGGAGGCTGAGGCAGGAGAATCACTTGAACCCCGGAGGCAGAGGTTGCAGTGAGCCGAGATCGCGCCAATACACTCTAGCTTGGGCGACAGCAAACCCGTGTCTCAAAAATAAAATAAAAAGAAACAACAAGCAGATGTCATGTGGGACCTAGATTGGGTCTTGCTTTGTTTCCAATTTTTTTGTGTGTGCGTGGCTGCTTTTGTTTGTTTGTTTGTTTGTGATAGAGCCTTGCTCTGTCACCCAGGCTGGAGTGTAGTGACATGATCTCAGCTCACTGCAACCTCTGTCCCCCAGCTTCAAGCAATTCACATGCCTCAGCCTCCAGAGTAGCTGGGACTACAGGTGTGTGCCACCACGCCCTGCTAATTTTTTCTATTTTTAGTAGAGACAGAGATTCACCATGTTGGCCAAGCTGGTTTCGAACTCCTGGCCTCAAGTGATCTGCCTGCCTCAGCTTCACAAAGTGCTGGGATTACAGGTGTGAGTCAGTGTGCCTGGTGGGTCTTGCTTTGAACAAACCAACTGGAAAGGACATTTGGGGAACAACTGGGATAACTAAAATTGAGGTTAGGTATTAGAAGAGATGAAAATGTATCAACATGGTAAAATTGAGATTAACTGGAAAAAAATCTGATTATGAAATAGCATGTACGGTATAATTTCACCTGGTAAGTATATATGTATATACATACACACATGAAGTATATATCTCACACTATACTAGAAGGATATATTAAAGGTTAATCTTTTGGAAATATAAGGATTTTATTTTCTTAATCTGCTTATCTGCTATATCTGACTTTGTACAAAACACATATAAATAATTTTAAATTTTTGAATAATTTTAAAATTTTACTTATTATTTATTTATTTATTGAGATGGAGTCACCCTGTCACTCAGGCTGGAGTGCAATGGTGCGATCTTGGCTCACTGCAACATCTGCCTCCCGGGTTCAAGAGATTCTCCTGCCTCAGCCTCCCGAGGACCTGGGATTACAGGCACGCGCCACCATGCTCGGCTAATTTTTTATTTTCTTTTCTTTTTTCTTTTTCTTTTTGTTTTTTTGAGACAGAGACTCACTCTGTCGCCCAGACTGGAGTGCAGTGGTGCGATCTCGGCTCACTGCAACCTCCGCCTCCCAGGTTCAAGCCATGCTCCTGCCTCAGCCTCCTAAGTAGCTGGGACTACAGGCGTGTGCCACCATGCCCGGCTAATTTTTGTATTTTTAGTAGAGAGAGATGGGGTTTCACCGTGTTAGCCAGGATAGTCTCCATCTCCTGACCTCGTGATCCACCCGCCTCGGCCTCCCAAAGTGCTGGGATTACAGGCATAAGCCATCTTGCCTGGCAACTTTTTCTATTTTTAGTAAGGACAGGGTTTCACCATGTTGGCCGGGCTGATCTTGAACTCCTGGCCTCAAGTGATCTGCCACCCCAGACTCCCAAAGCGCTGGGGATACAAGCGTGAGCCACCGCGCCTGGCCAATTTTAAATTTTTTAATAAATAAATTGCTCTGGCTGTTCTAGATGGATTACAGGGGCAATCAAGAGTGGAAGCAGGTTGTCTAGTTGATCAGCAATATGCTTTTCAGTATCTGTTTCCCAAGTCTAGGTGGAAGCCAGATTCTTGCTGGAAATGAAGCTTCTCCTTCATGGGAATCCCACATACATCCAAAGAGATCTTATGTCTGGGAGCACAAACTGGGTATGTTAAAGGGCTTGATATTCTCCAGGGTATTTTGTTGTCCAACAAAGCTGGGTAGAGATTTGCACAGGTCCACGGAGCTGCTCAGTAGAGGGAGGGTCCGGAGGAGTGCTATCCAGCAGACTAAAGGCAAGGCACCAGCCCTCTTTGAAGTTATTCACTGGCCCAGCCAGGGAAATCACAAGCACACACACATACCCAACATCAGTTAATGACAAGATGAGAAAGAAAATGTACTTTTAAATTTGATCTTAAAACAATTCACAACTCTCAAAAATTATGCAGAATAAGCCAGGCGTGGTGGCTCACGCCTGTAATCCCAGCACTTTGGGAGGCTGAGGCAGGTGGATCAAAAGGTCAGGAGTTCGAGACCAGCCTGGCCAATATGATGAAACCTCGTCTCTACTAAAAATACAAAAATTAGCTGGGCATGGTAGCACGTGCCTGTAGTCCCAGCTGCTCAGGAGGCTGAGGAAGGAGAATTGCTTGAACCCGGGAGGCAGAGGTTGCAGTGAGCTGAGATGGCACCACTGCACTCCAGCCTGGGCAACACAGCGAGACTCTGTCTCAAAATAAATAAATAAATAAATAAATAAAATTATGCAGAATAAGTAGAGCTATAGTAATAAAAAGAAAACTTTGCAGCTTGAGGAATTAAAGTGTCTCACAAACGGAATGAAATCCCTTAGGAAAGCCTAGTGAAGAAAAATGTCAGCTATTACCCTAACTCTGGGAGGTAAGGGAGACAGCCAGGCGGCAGAGAGGAGCAGCCAGCAGCCCAAGGTCCGGAGAGGCGAATAAAAGGACTCCAGCCGCCTGAGTAAGGGATTACACTTTCCGACTGTTGTGAAAAGAATTCCCCTTTCCTAGCTAATAAAGCCAATTTCTAAGTGAAGCTCAAAACAGCATTGTATGGGAGGCTCCGACTGAGAAGAACAAAGTAAATCCCTGGCAAGGGATTAAGACTTTCCTCTCCCCCAACCACCCTACCCTACTGCCCGCTCTCCTGGAGGCCCAGGAGCCAATCCTCTAAAGAGAATTCTACGAGGGGCAGGGGAAGTGGATGATAATGCTAAAAGACAGAGCACTGAATATTCACTCATCTGAAAATCCCCAAAGACGTTGTTTTCTAAGAAGATGGTCAGAGTAATCCATACTGGCCAACTGATTTAATGTGCCACACTGACAAACCCTTTCCTAAGAATTTATAGCCTCAACTAAAAACAGTTGTTTGGACAAACTGTCAAACTCCTGCAGGGCCCACTTGACATCCGTCTTTGTCAGGTCAGTGAGGAGAATGGCTATTACTTTGAAAAGGCTAAGGGTTTCTTGTTTCCTGCTGCTACCAGGAGATCTACAGAGTAAGCGAAGCCTCCGCGGTTACCACTAGGCAGAACCCAATAGAAGTCCTCGGGAGAGCCGTGTTTAAATTCAGCACTTGCCCAAGGCCGGCCAATCACTTGAGGTCAGGAGTTCCAGACCAGCCTGGCCAACATGGCGAAACCTCGTCTCTACTAAAAATACAAAAAATTAGCCGAGCATGGTGGCGGGCACCTGTAATCCTAGCTACTCGGGAGGCTGAGGCAGGAGAATCGCTTGAACCCCGGAGGGGGAGGTTGCAGTGAGCCAACATTACACCACTGCACTCCAGCCTGGGCGACAGAGCAAGACTCCATCTCAAAAAATTAATTAATTAATTAATTAATTCAGCACTTGCTATTCCATTCCCATCTTCTTGGCTCTTGCCTGGATTTCTGCTACAGCTATCCTGGTGCTCTGCTTGGAATTCAATCCCGTGTTCCTGGCCTCATGAATGTACCCAGCCTCAGCACCAGAATAGTCCTCCTCAACACAGCTTTCACTGGGTCCACTTTGATGAGTTCAGGCAGCAGCGAACGCGGAATGTGATGTGGTGGATCAAGCCCTGAGAACAGAGCCAAAGCTGGGGTGAAGAGAGACAGGTGACCAAGAGACAGACTGCCCGGGGCAGGACAGGAGAGCAAGACTAGAACATAGAGTGCAAGATTACCCGGAAACATGGCGGTCCCGGTAAGAAGTCGGGAAGGCATGAAAATGTGCGGAACTGGCAGCAAGGACGGTGGGAAAGAGCACAGGATTCAAAGGTATTAATAGATCTAGGCTGACATCCTGGCTCTGTCCCTTCTGAACCTCAGTTTTCTTATCTGTAAAATGACACATTAATACCTGCTGCGGTGCACACTGCGTTGTGCTTCCCAGACACCTCCCAGGAATGAAGGACTCAGTCTCCCTCTGCTGAGAGTGCTGTTAGTCCTCTCTGAGGATTGGCTGAAGAAGACTGCCCCACCCAAGGTCACACCTTCTTCCTGGGGCCGCCCACAGCCAATGACTGAACAATAGGAGAGGAACAAATGCCCAGCCCTACCCCCAACGTGGGGCAGCTGCGGGAATCTCCAGCTACTGAATTCCCCCCGGGGTCGGGGAGAAGTGTTGGGGCTGCGTCAGTCCCCTCTTCAGTTCGGCTTCCTGACGCTGCCTTCCAGTGTGGAACGCAGGCGCACGGTTTGCTCTCTGAGTCCGCTTCCTGGGCAGCCCAGCTTGCCACAGCCATCTCATCCAATCATGAGGTTCCGTTAACCTTGTTTTTTTGTTTTGTTTTGTTTTGTTGTTTATTGTTTTTTGTTTTTTTGTTTATTTGTTTGTTTTGAGACAAGGTCTCACTCTGTTACTCAGGCTGGAGTGCAGTGGCACGATCTCAGCTCACTGCAACCTCCACCTCCTGGGTTCAAGTGATTATCATGCCTCAGCCTCCAAAGAAGCTGGAATTACAGGCATGGGCCACCACTCATGTCTAATTTTTGTATTTTTTGGTAGAGACGGTTTCACCATGTTGGTCAGGCTGGTCTGGAACTTCTGACTTCAGGTGATCCGCCCACCTCGGCCTCCCAAAGTACTGGGATTACAGGCGTGAGCCACCAAGCCTGGCCCGTGATTGATAGTAAATGTGAAGCATCCGGCCACAACACGCGGTATAGGCTGAGTATCCCTAACCCGAAAATCCGAAATCCGAAATGTTCCAAAATCGAAAACTTTTTGACAGCCAACATAACACCGCAAGTGGAAAATTCCACACCTGACTTCACATGACAGGTCACAGTGAAAATGCAGGTGCACAACCCAGTTTATTTAACCTACCCAAGGAACAAAGACCCTCCCAGTGCCCTTCAGCTGCACTAGGTGCAGGCTGGACACACCAAGGGCAGGTTCCCCTCAATGATGTCCCACATGGATCCAAGACCTACGTGCATTACTTATTGCAACTTTTTTGCTTATTCTCTGCTCTATGGTATAAAAATATTGAAAGATAACCAAATTATTGAAAGAGAGAAAGTTCTTTTTTACACAAGTCCAATATAAAAAATGCTATGGAATAACAGAATTACAAAGTCATTATTTTTCAACACCTGATGACATAATGAATGTAGGCTCTGAACTTTAATAGCTCCTAAAGCCATTAGATGAAAAGCTGATGAGTAACTTCATAAGGAAGGGGTCACAGCAACAACTCCTGAACTCATTTGCCCATCTTTTTTTTTTTTTAATTTTTGATTCTGGAAACGGTGTCTCTGTTACCCAGGGTACAGTGAAGGGGCATGATCATGGCTCACTGCAGCCTCAAACTCCAAGGCTCAAGCAATCCTCCCACCTTGGCCTCCCAAAGAGCTGGGATTACAGGCATGAGCCACTGTGCCTGGCCAACTGCCCAGTGTTAATATCAGTAAAAGTGAGACAATCAGATGACATTATGTACACACAAGGCAAAAACAGAGTCAAAAGTAATATAAGTAGTTTATTTGGGCCAAGTTTGAGGATTGCAACCTGGAAGCATAAATTCAAATTGCCCTAAATGTACGCTCTGGTTCACAGCAATTACAAGTGGATTTTTAAAGGAAAAAAAGAAGAGGCAGTTTCTAAATTGTTTACCAAGAATTTACAGTAAAATAACTAAGCTAACCAGGCGCGGTGGCTCACGCCTGTAATCCCAGCAATTTGGGAGGCCAAGGCGGGCGGATCATGAGGTCAGGAGATCGAGACCAACCTAGCTAACACGATGAAACCCCATCTCTACTAAAAATACAAAAAATTAGCTGGGCGTGGTGGCACACGCCTGTAGTTTCAGCTACTCGGGAGGCTGAGGCAGGAGAATGGCTTGAATCCGGGAGGCGGAGGTTGCAATGAGCCGAGATCGCACCACTGCACTCCAGCCTGGGTGACAGAGTGAGACTCTGTCTCAAAACAAACAAACAAACAAAAACAACAACAACAACAAAAACAAAATATAAGCTATTGATTGTTGTACGTTGTTTTTGTATCACAAATTCCAGGAACATGAGAATAATGGGTAAGGCACTAGTCAGGAAACTACAGGAAAGAAAAGAAAGAACAAAATATCTTTAAACAATAGGCTGGGCTGGGCATGGTGACTCACACCTGTAACCCCAGCACCTTGGGAGGCCAAGGCAGGCGGATCATGAGGTCAGGAGTTTGAGACCAGCCTTGCCAATGTGGCGAAACCTTGTCTCTACTAAAAATACAAAAATTAGCCAGGTGTAGTGGTGGGCGCCTGTAATCCCAGCTACTCCGGAGGCTGAGGCAGAAGAATTTCACTTGAACCCAGGAGGCGGAGGTTGCAGTGAGCTGAGATTGTGCCATTGCATTCCAGCTGGGCAACACAGCGAGACTCCATCTCAAAAAAAAAAAAAAAAAAAAAAGAGAAAAGAAAAGGAATATTGCAACTACAACTGAACAGAATTATGAATGCCTTGAAGACAATAGAAAGTGCCAACCAGCAGACAGACAAACTGAAGGAGTTTTATGGACAAGCATTATGCAGTTTGGAACGCTATGATGAATACTTAGAGTATACAGAGATCTCGCCTGAAACTCCCAAGATGATTATGATAAGGAGAGGAAAACAAACTTTTCAGCAGTTGTTACTCCTCAAAGCAATTGGAAAAAAGTGGTTCCAGAGAACTTGGGTCTCCAAGAAGGCGCACATGAGCTATGCTACAACACTGCACATGCGCTGATTGGACAAGGCCAGCTGAACCAGGCCACGAAAATCCTACAAAAAGCTGAAGATCTTTGCCGCTGTTCACGATCAGAAGACTGTGATGGGACTGAGAAAGACCCACAGGCAGGACTGGCCATCATTCATGGTCAGATGGCCTATATTCTGCAGCTTCAAGGTCGAACAGAGGAGGCTTTGCAACTTTACAATCAAATAATAAAACTGAAACCAACAGATGTGGGATTACTAGCTGTAATTGCAAACGACATCATTACCATTAACAAGGACCAAAATATCTTTGACTCCAAGAAGAAGGTGAAATTAATCAATGCAAAAAGAGTGGAGTTTGAGCTTTCCAAGAAACAACTACAAGCTATAGAATTTAACAAAGCTTTACTTGCTACGTACACAAACCAGGCCAATTAATGCTGCAAAATATCCGCCAGTTTATAGTCCCAAAGTCCCGAGCATCTCCCACCTGTGTTAATCCAAGCTGCCCAGGTTTGCCTGGAAAGCAGCACACAAAAACAACAGAGCTGCTTCAGAAATTTTCAGATCAACATCCAGAAAATGCAGCTGAAATTAAGCTGACCATGGCACAGTTGAAAATTTCTCAAGGTAATATTTCTAAGCATGTCTAATATTGAGAAGCATAGAGAAGTTAAAGCAGAAACCAGGCATGGTGTCTGCATTCGTGATCATGTATAGCCATGAAGAAGATATTGATAGTGCCATTGAGGTCTTCACACAAACTATCCAGTGGTGTCAAAACCATCGGCCCAAATCTCCTGCTCATTTGTCCTTGATAAGAGAAGCTGCAAACTTCAAACTCAAATATAGACGGAAGAAGGAAGCAATTAGTGACCTAGAACAACAATGGAAACAAAACCCAAAAGATTTTCACACCCTGACACAGCTTATTTCTGCTTACTCACTTGTAGATCCAGAGAAAGACAAAGCTCTTTGTGAACACTTGTCATTATCAGATAGCGCGTTCTAAAAGTAGATGTCAAGGCTCTTGAAAATTCTCCTGGTGCTACGTACATTTGGAAGAAGGGTGGCAAATTTACTGGAGATAGTCAACGAAAGGAGCAAGGGTGGGGAAATTTGAAAAAGAAGAAAAAGATGGGAAAATTGCCTAAGAATTATGACCCAAAAGTTACCCCAGATCCAGAAAGATGGCTACCAATGCAAGAACATTAAGAACGTTCTTATTACCGGGGAAGAAAGAAGGTTAGTAAAAAGAAAGATCAGATTGGAAAAGGGATCCAGGGAGCAACTGCAGGAGCTTCATCAGAACTGGATGCCAGAAAAACTGTGAGCATCCCACCCACCTCCCCAAGACCTGGCAGTGCAGCGACACTATCTGCCTCTGCAAGTAACATCATACCCCCAAGACAAAGAAACCTGCAGGCGTTCCAGCAACAAAAAAGAAACAGCAACAGAAAAAGAAGAAAGGTGGAAAAGGAAAAGGTAGCTGGTGATGAGAATACTCTTGTTGCAGGCTATTTTTTAAACTAGTCTCAGGAATATAATTTTAAACTAGTCTAAGAATATAATAAAGGTAACACACCAAGAAGCAAAAAAAAAAAAAAAAAAAAAAGAGAGGCCACAGTGCACTATGAATGAGCCACTGCACTCCAGCCTGGGCAACAGAGAGAGATTCCATCTAAGAAAAAAGTTCATTTAAGTTTTATAGGAAAATCACTGAAGGTTCAAAGGACAAACTATTCACTCAAAAGGAAATGATCTCACAAGGCTTAAATGTCTTTTAATCTAATCCAATGCTGGCTAACAGACTCAAATGTGGTGTGACTATTTTTAATTATAGGCTTGATTTCTCCCTAAAATCAGAGAAAATATGGTTGGAGTCCATAGGGGATGGAGAAAGAAGGGATAAAAGATGAGGCAGGCAAATGCCAGGTCATGGAAGGCTCTTATATCATCCCCAAATATTTGGAACAGGGGCCACAGGAAAAAAAAAAAAACCCAAAAAATGACATGATCATTCTGACAGCCATTTTAGAAAAATGACTCTGTCAGGGCCAGGCGTGGTGGCTCACGTCTGTAATCCCAGCACTTTGGGAGGCTGAGGTGGGCAGATCACATGAGGTCAGGAGTTCAAGACCAGCCTGGCCAACATGAGAAAATCCTATCTCTACTAAAAATACAAAAATTAGCTGGGCATAGTGGTGGGTGCCTGTAATCCCAGCTGCTTGGGAGGCTGAGGCAGGAGAATTGCTTGAACCTGGAGGCGGAGGTTGCAGTGAGCTGAGATCACACCACTGCACTCCAGCCTGGGGCCACAGAGTGAGACCTTGTCTCAAAAAAAAAAAAAAAAAAAAAAAAAGAAAGAAAAAGAAAAGAAAAGAAAAATGACTGTCAGGAATATGGAGGATATATTAAAGTGCAGAAATAATTAGGGCAAGAAGACCACTTAAAAGAATAATCCAGATTTTGTTAAATAATTGTATGTGCAAAGACAAGAAGACAGGAGTCTCTCATCTTTCTGGTTTAAGATCCTAGGTGTATGGGGAAGTCCCCAAACAAGGAAGGGAGAAAGGCAGGGTCACCTAGGGATGCAGAGCTTGGTCACAGAAGCCTGCCTTGGATCCCAGGGCTGCCACTCCCAGCTGCCAGACCTTGGGTTTGCGGGGGAGTTCCTTTTTTCTTCTTCTTTTTAACACATTATAGCAGCCAGATCAACTTCATCATTTACAAATGGTTGTCCTAAGGATTACTTGAGGAAATGCATGTAAAAACACTGAAAATACTGCCTGGAATCTAGTAAGCTTATAGAATCATTGTCTGTTAGTCTTGTCACCATGCAACATAAAAGAGGAACCCGGAGGAGAAGATAAAGAGTTCTGTTTAAGGGCATGTTAGGTTTCAAATAACCTCAGGTCTTCAGGGACCTCCCAGAAAGGATGTCCAGGGAGTAGTTTGCTATCAGGGTCTAGCTCAGGAGAAAGATGTGGCGCTGGGGTGTTAATCTGGGAGTTAGCATGCAGTTGAAAGCTCATGTGAGGGGAGGGAATTACCGAGGAAACACCATGGAATCCAGCATCAGCAGTGGAAGTGGAGTCTAGGGGAGAGACTTAGGGCTGAGGTCTCCTACACTGAGGTCAAGGAAGCAAGTGAGCCTAGCCTGGAGTCTACTCTCCTGGAGTTTGAGCTGCCAAGAGGGATGGTGCCATGAAATAGAAGACCTAACAAAAGCTAAGTGCATCACTGACTATGAGGGAATAACCAGAGAGATGACCTGGGGAAGGAAAAAAGGGAAGAAAATGCCAAAAGGTTTTCTCCTCCAGATGAAGATCTAGAAGCAGCAGGGAACAACGAGGATATTGAACCAGACCCTCCAGTTAGCGCATTTTTCACACAGGTTATAATACAATTGATTGGATGACATTCTCATCCTGAGAATTTCCTGATTACCATAATTACATCTCATCCTTTCATCTTTTTAATTGGCCATTTACAAACCACTTTCAGGGGTACAGGGCCACATAATCAAACCTAACTAATGTTGACGAATAAATAAAATGTTTCTTTCATATCTAATAATACGTAGCCTGTCCTAGAACTACAACCCTGCTTTTAATTGACTGACATTTAAAACCCTGAATTTTTATTTCTTTATACAAAAAAGAGAACTTTGAGACAGTCCCTAAGGAGGCAATTCGTTTTCACACGTTCTTAAAACATATTCCACACTCCCTTCGCTTTCCGCCCTCCTGCCTCCTCAGATCTCGTTTCTTCGGCTACGAATCTCGCGAGAAGTCAAGTTCTCATGAGTTCTCCCAGAATCCACCGCTCTTCCTCTTTCCCTAAGCATCCTGAGGTGAGTGTTTCTCCTGCGTTACTCCGAGGGCTGAATCCTCCTGCCATCGCCGCCATCCTGGCTTCGGGGGCGCTGGCCTCCAGGCCCCCGGGAGGAGAACTCCTAGGGCTACTAAATTCTCGCTGGAGGCGGTGGTTTCTTATGCGGGAGGACGTGGCGGAGGGCCTGACTTTGGGAGCCGGGGTCGGTCGGCCTCTGAGGTCCGCAGAGGGACGTGATGGGCGGGAATGGGGACGACCGGGCTCCTCCACTGGTGGGGGCGCCGGCCCGCCGTGGGGTGCGGGCCGCCTGTGGTCCGTGCGGACTCCGGAGGTCCAGTGTCTAGTGGTGAGTGGTGGCCGCAACGAGAAAAAAGTTTTGGGGGAAATAAAGTCGGGTGGAGGCGTTAAACGTTACTACAAGAGTGTTGCGTACCGGAGGGCTCTTAACATGGGTCATAGCCCGAAGGTGTTGAGAGAGACGGCATTACCTGCAGCCCTGACAGTAAAGGGGTTTCTGTAGAGCGGGAGGGAGGAGGTGTAGAGGGTTGTAGTTGAGTTGTGCCATGCGGATGCGTCGAGTCATTTTACATCTGGAAGATCCAGCATTGGATTGAAACAGGCTGTATTTTCTTCCAAAGGGTAGACTGGATTGGTGAGGCCCGTGTGGCTACTTCTGTGGAAACAGTGCTGTAGTTATTGGCAGATAAAAGAGAAAGCAAGCCCTTGGTGGGGGAAAGGATGGCTGCGATGATGGCATTTCTTAGGACACCTTTGGATTAATAATGAAAACAAATACTCTCTGAGCAGCTGTTCGAATCATCTGATATTTATACTGAATGAGTTACTGTAAGTACGTATTGACAGAATTACACTGTACTTTCCTCTAGGTCATCTGTGAAAATGGTTCGCTATTCACTTGACCCGGAGAACCCCACGAAATGTAAGTGGACAGGAGGTAGATACCTATTTCCTACTTGGGAGTTGGCATAAGATACCAAAAATTAACCAAAACGTTTTATTTTCTAGCATGCAAATCAAGAGGTTCCAATCTTCGTGTTCACTTTAAGGTATGCGATTCATAGTTGTGATCCAACGGTTCCTCATGTTCCACTCAAAAAAGGTAGCTGCAGTGATGACTTTCTTAGGACACCTTTGGATTTACCGTGAAAATTAATAAATTCTGAGCAGCCACCTTATATTTAGGCATTGATGATCAGGGTGTAAGGATGTAGCGTTTGTGAAATTGAGTAGAAGTACCAGAAAACCATTTGAAAACCTAGTGTGCAGATCAAGATGGGGCATTTAAATTGTAATTACATGATGATGGAATTTAAACATTTTATAGTGAATAAATGGAGTTTTGGCGTTTTCTCTAGCTTCAACGAAGTTTCCTTGCTTTTCGTCACAAGTTTTTTTAATTGCCTTGCCCCCAAAGAATAGAAATAACTTGACATTTTGAAAAGCTGAAAATTTAACGTTTACTTTAAAAATTAAAGCTTTGATCTAGTTAACCAACACTTTATTCTTCATACTTAGAACACTCGTGAAACTGCTCAGGCCATCAAGGGTATGCATATACGAAAAGCCACGAAGTATCTGAAAGACGTCACTTTACAGAAACAGTGTGTACCATTCCGACGTTACAATGGTGGAGTTGGCAGGTGTGCGCAGGTGAGAATTCTTAGTTGCCATTTGAAAAGACAGATTTTAATGGAAAAGTGATGGGATAGGATAAGAATGGCTAAGATCTGTGCTGATGAACCTATTTCTGGTTGCTGTAATGACAGGACACCTTGGATTGATGGTGAAATAAACCATATCCTAAGAAACATTGATATCAGATAAAATAAATTCATCTTGGCTGTAATGTTAATTTAAATCAAGGAAAATGACTCATCATCTCCATTTTCTTTCAGGCCAAGCAGTGGGGCTGGACACAAGGTCGGTGGCCCAAAAAGAGTGCTGAATTTTTGCTGCACATGCTTAAAAACGCAGAGAGTAATGCTGAACTTAAGGTACCCAAACCATTAACATCCTGTGCAACTTGGGTGGTTGTTTAATTAATGTTGGCTGTTCAGATTTATGTCCTTGATTTTCTTGTTTTCAGTAATTAAGTCATTTAGGATTTTTTAAATTTCTACCTCCAGTTTCCACATAACGAAACTATTTCCTTTTATTTTTTTTTTTAGTCCCTTTATGGCAAAATTCTGTGAAGATCCAGAAGCGTGCTCTGTGGTCTCTTTAAGCCTAACACTTAGTATTTCTAGTTTTCTGCTGTCTTTTTACACTGGAGGTAGTTTACCAGGGGCTTTTACAACCCTTTTTGTGCCATACACCTTTGGTAGTATGATTAATTATCAAAATGATTGCCTTAGCAGTGATTAAAGTGGTTATTACCCATTAGCCTTTTGCATTTGAAGGTCTGGGCCTGAACTGGAATTAGTTTAGGTCTGTATGGCTCCAAACCTTCTAAGCCATGCTGAGAAATTTTATCATCAAGACTTCAAATTGGGTTCTTCCTTACCCCTCAGCTCTCCACCCATCTAAGGATCTTTGGGAAGGCCACTCAGACAAAATGTATAGCACACTGAGTTTGGTGGCAATTTAGACACGTAAAGGTGAAGGCAGACAACTGCTTAAAAAAATGCGGTTTGCAGAATAAAAGGATTGCCTTTCAAAAATGATTTCATTGAGGCAGGACTTTGGATCAAGCCTGGGAATTCATATTTAGCAATGATAGTTTGTGGTGTTTTACTAATTAAGGATGTTCCTGGTTTCATTCTCCTTCCGTTCTTCCCCAGGGTTTAGATGTAGATTCTCTGGTCATTGAGCATATCCAAGTGAACAAAGCACCTAAGATGCGCCGCCGGACCTACAGAGCTCATGGTCGGATTAACCCATACATGAGCTCTCCCTGCCACATTGAGATGATCCTTACAGAAAAGGAACAGATTGTTCCTAAACCAGAAGAGGAGGTTGCCCAGAAGAAAAAGGTAAATTAGTAGTTGCTCAGTTTTGTTTGTGATAGTAGAAAGATTTGTGGTTGCTGTGATGACTATCTTAGGACACCTTTGGAATAACTATGAAAGAAAACTATTCTGAGCAACCCTTTCACCTGTCTTATTTTGGCTTTTGTAAGTTTGTTTCTTGACTAATAATAAATGGTAAGTTTTCTGTAATCCCAGCACTTTGGGAGGCCGAGGCGGGTGGATCACAAGATCAGGAGATCAAGACCATCCTGGCTAACACAGTGAAACCCCGTCTCTACTAAAAATACAAAAGAAATTAGCTGCGCGTGGTGGCGGGCGCCTGTAGTCTCAGCTCCTCAGGAGGCTGAGGCAGGAGAATGGTGTGAACCCGGGAGGAGGAACTTGCAGTGAGCCGAAATCGCGCCACTGCACTCTCGCCTAGGTGACAGAGCGAGATGCCATCAATGATAGTTTTATATTCAGTACCTCAGGCCCATATGATCATCTGCTGATGGCCCCACTTAGATGTACATAGCCACTTCAAAATGGGCCCTCTCCCCAAATCTAAGAAGCTTGTTTTCAGTAATTGATCACATTCAGTTCTTTTAAGTCAAGAACCTGAGTGATTCTGTACACTTCTCTTTACATCTAACGAACTTAAAGTTCTGCTGATTTCTACCATTTAAGTATTTTTCCCCCTTAGTCCTTAACGACTAGGTTTCCTGCCTACAGAATAATAAGCTGAAGTCCTCCAAGATGTACTGTGGTTTTTTCCAAGAAACTTAACACATTTTTCTTTCCCCAGATATCCCAGAAGAAACTGAAGAAACAAAAACTTATGGCACGGGAGTAAATTCAGTATTAAAATAAATGTAATTAAAAGGAAAAGAATGTTGGTTGTCTTTATTAGTGAACATATTTCAAGTGTCCTTACAAGATGGGTCAAATGAGGATTTTTTAGGATTAGAACTAGAAACACAGATTGTTTACCCTACACCATTAAAAACCATTTTCATGGTTGGGCACAGTGGCTCATTTCTATAGTCCCAGCACTTTGGGAGGTGGAGGCTGACTGCTTGAGCCCAGGAGTTCAAGCCCGGCCGGGGCAACATGACAGAACCCTGTCTCTCTTAAAAAAAAAAAAATTAAGTGTGGTGTCACTTCCATGTAGTCCCAGCTAATTGGGGGGCTGAGGTGAGAGGCTGCAGTGAGCACTACTGCACCCTAACGTGGGCAAGACAGAACAAGACCCTGTCTCAAAAAAGTTTCATTATCCCAAAAGGAATTTGCAGCGGTTTTCTTTGCAGAATAATCCAGTATGTGAATATACGAGTTGATCATCCCCAGTTGGAAATGGCTCCATTGAGCATTGCCTTTGAGTATGATAACAGCACTCAGGCTCAGGTTTTGAAGCTTTTTTAGGTTGATGTTCAACCTGTATTTCGTCAGTTGATAAACGGGTTTTGTTTTTGCTGTTAGAAACGATGCCACTGTGAACGTTTGTGTGCAGATTTTTGTGTTTTCATTTCTCGAGTATATACTAGAGTAGGATTGCAAAAAGGCTGCACGTTACATTACCACGAGCGGTTTATGAGGGTCCCAGTTCCCACGCATCCTCGCCAACATGTACTGACATCCTAGCGAGTGTCAGTACTTTTCGTTTATAAAAGTGATGTAACTGCTGCTTTTAAGCAACTGACGTTTGTAAAGTTGGCCTTAATGTTAGTTTGTTCTGCCCTTGAATTTAAGAAACCAGCAAAACTAATAGCTTATCCACAGTTGCCTCAACGGCCTAGCTGCCACCTTCCCTGTGGGTGCCGCGCCGTTTGCACGGGCGTCATCCTTTACCGAGACTGTTATGAATTTTAATCCTGCGTTCTGGGTCTGGGAGTAGTCAGGTCAGGCTTTCTTCCCGCAGCGGAGCTTTGAGTTGAACACCTGGGACGCGCAGGACTTGCGCGCTACCTGCAGGCCGCAGAGCCGGAAGCCTCGCCACATCCCCGTGGGCAACACTGCTGCGTGCTGTGCGTCCCCGGGCTGACGCAGGCGCGCCTTTGTCGTCTCCGTTGAAGGCGCCCATTGGCTCGGCTGCGGATCGTCCCTCCCTCCGGAAGTGCGGACATTGTCAGCTGCGTTTCCGCGGTCGCGGGTGAGTGTGTCCGGGCTAGCGGCCTGGGTTGGGCTTTGTAGCTGCTCTGCAGGCCCAGCCCGGGCCGCGCTCGCAGAGTCCTAGCCGGTGCGCGGCCTCCTGCCTCCTCCCTCCTCCGCGGTGCCCGCCTTCGCTCTCAGGGTACCTTCCTTCCGCAAGCGCGCTCCTCCGCCCTCCCCTCCCCTCTGTCTGTATTCTTTGTCCATCACCGGCGCCCTCGGTGCTTGCATTTGCCTCTCCGATACTTTATATTGATTTTGTTCTTTTCCGTGGCCAAGTATCGGTTTCACATCCCTTCTATGACCTTCACCGTTAGGCCTCTGTTCTAGTCTCTTTTCAATCATTGTCATTGATTCAACCTGTCCCCGCTCCCTCTGTCTCCACTAAGATGGCATGCTTAACTGGATGACTTGGAGGAAGGTGGCTTTCCCTATTATGCCTTCCCTATTCCGGATGGAGCCTCAGACTTTAACTGTCTACTCTATTGTCTGGACTTAAGTCGAGTGAAAGAAGATTCCTCTGCAACAGCTTTAATCCGTTTTGCTCGCTTTGTTGGCTTGGAGCAAATAATTAAAATAATAATATCTCGTAGCCACCTTCTAGACTTTTCTGACCCAGTTTCCACATGTGTGAAGTAAAATATCTTACCGAAGAATTATTATGAAGATTAAAATATAAGATAACAAATAGGCTTCATTCTGAAGAGAGCTAAAAAGTCTCTTAAAAGCCATAATTGTGGCATAAGTGATTAGTAGTATTTGTTCTTGAGAGTTTATGTACACTGTAATGTGTGCGAACTTACTTAAAACACAACTGCAGAAGTAAAAATGAATCTTTGTGTTGGAGGGCCTGTTAGTCACTAAACTAGTACTGGTAGCATTGCCAGTTGTTTTGAAGGGATTTAGTTGGTTTGAAAAGTTTGGTAAAAACATGACCATTGTGTTTTTGGAAGAAGAAAAGGCAAGAGCGTTGAGGAAAACCAGAACTGGAAATAATGGTCTTAGGAGCTCTAGTTACCAGTTACCTCTGTGAGAACTTTGGACAGGTTACAAACTTTTGGATTTTTTTCTTTTCTTTTTTTTTTTTTTTTTAAATCTTGAGACAGGGTCTGCCTCTGTGGCCCAGGCTGGAGTCCAGTGGGCCATCATAGCTCACGGCAGCTTCGGCTTTCCTGGGTGCAAGCGGTTCTCTCCTTCCTCAGCTCCCCAAGTAGCTGGGACTACAGGCACGTGCCACCACACCTGGCTAATTATTAAAAAAAAAAAAAAAAAAATTAGGCCAGGTTCCGGTAATCCCAGCACTTTGGGAGGCCTAGGCGGGAGGATCACTTGAGCTCAGGACTTCAAGATCAGCATGGGCAACACAGTGAGACCTCATCTCTACTAAAAATTAAAAAATTAGTCGGGCATCGTGGCGCAGGCCTGTGGTCCTACCTACTCAGGAGGCTGAGGAAGGGGGATAGCTTGTGTCGGGGAAGTCAAGGCTGCAATGAACTCTGAACACAAGTGGTGTGTTTGAGCCACTGCACTTTAGCCTGAGCAACAGAGCAAGACCCCGTCTCAAAAAAATAAATAAATAAAATCACTATTGCCCAGGCAATTGATTTTTTTTTTTTTTCTGAGACGGAGTTTTGCTCTTGTCACGCAGGCTGGAGTGCAATGGCACGATTGCTCACTGCAACCTCCGCCTCCCAGGTTCAAGCAATTCTTCTGCCTCAGCCTCCCCAGTAGCTGGGACTGCAGGTGCCCACCACCACGCCCGGCTAATTTTTGTGTTTTTAGTAGAGACAGGGTTTTGCCATGTTGGCCAGGCTGGTTTGGAACTCCTGACCTCAGATGATCTGCCCCCTCGGCCTCCCAAGGTGCTGGGATTACAGGCGTGAGCCACCGCGCCCAGCCTCAATTTACATTTTTGTTTATAGCTCTTGCTTGTAATTCATTTCAAAGACACATTCAGATTGGATTATCTATACCACTGTTTACCTGTATTGTGAATAATTTTAAAATGCCTAAGCATAGATGGTGCTGACTCATTTGCCCCCAGATGCTACTTAATTTGCAATATTTTGAAAATAAGAAATCTTTTTTTTTTGAGACGGAGTTTTGCTCTGTCACCCAGGCTGGAGTGCAGTGGCACGATCTTGGCTCACCGCAACCTCTGCTTCCCGGCTTCAAGCAATTCTCCTTCCTCAGCCTCCCGAGTAGCTGGGATTACAGGCGTGCACCACCATGCCTGGCTAATTTTGTATTTTTAGTAGAGACAGGGTTTCACCATGTTGTTTAGGCTGGTCTTGAACACCTGACCTCAGGTGATCTGCCTGCCTCAGCCTCCCAAAGAGCTGGGATTACAGGCATGAGCCACCACGCCCGGCCCATTTTTTAAACTCTAAATAGAGATAGTAGCAAAGGTACCCAACCTCACTGATTGTTTGAGGATTAAATGAGTTAATATATGTAAACTGTCTAGCACCTACCAAATGTTGTTTTTCCTTTATTATCAAATTCATGATTAGGGAGCAGTGATTGGAAGTTTGGAAGCAGGCACCTCATTATTATTCATGCCTACCACCTATTATTTCTTTATTTTGAAATGGAGTCTTGCTCTGTCACCCAGGCTGGAATGCAGTGGTGGGATCTCCGCTCACTGCAGCCTCTGCCTCCTGGGTTCAAGCAGTTCTCCTGCCTCAGCCTCCTGGGTAGCTGGGATTACAGGTGCACGCCACTACGTCTGGCTGATTTTTGTATTTTTAATAGAGACAGGGTTTCACCATGTTTGCCAGGTTGGTCTCGAACTCTGACGTCATGATCCGTCCACCTCGGCCTCCCAAAGTGCTGGGACTACAGGCATGAGCCACTGCACGTGGCCTATTTCTTTACATTGTAGATAGCAGCTTTTTATTTAATAAAGTCTTTTTTTTTTTTTTTTTTTTTAGCAAATATAATAGTATGTTTAAGTTTTTCCTACACTGTAGAAAGTCCTTTCAAATATATATATATAATTATTATTATTTTTTTCTTTGAGACAAAGTCTCTCTGTGTCATCCAGGCTGGAGAGCAGTGGCGTGAACACGGCTCACTGCAGCCTCAACCTCCTGGGCTCTAGTGATCCTCCTGTCCAAGCCACTTATGTAGCTGGGACCACAGGAGTACATCACCATGCCCAGCTGATTTTTTGATCTTGTAGAGACAAGGTCTCACTTTGTTGTGCAAGCTGGTTTCAAACTCCTGGGCTCAAGCTATCCTCTTGCCTCCCAAAGTGCTAGGATTACAGGCGTGAGCCACCACATCTATCCCCTTTCAGATATCTTAATCTTGGTAAATTCTTTCAGTTACTAATCTGTGATGAACTAATTTTTTTCTTCATATATATCAACAGTTGAGGAGCTCAAGCTCGGGAAAATGGTGTGCATTCCTTGTATCGTCATTCCAGTTCTGCTCTGGATCTACAAAAAATTCCTGGAGCCATACATATACCCTCTGGTTTCCCCCTTCGTTAGTCGTATATGGCCTAAGAAAGCAATACAAGAATCCAATGATACAAACAAAGGCAAAGTGGACTGTAAGGTAAGAAAATTCACATGCCTTGAATAAGAGCAGTGAAAGGGGGTGGTACTTGGGTGAAACACTTAGATTTTGGAAAGACAAGTTTTAGAACCAGAAGCTTCAATAGTTTGTCTAACATTTGGCTTAAATTAAAGTTTTAAAGTAGGCCTCTGACTAATGCATTTGCCCTTTGGCCAAAATGATAACCAGTATTTTCCGACTGATAAGTGTAATGGTAAATAGCTAATGGATGAGGAGAGATTATACTAATACAAACCAGTTTCACTGATTGATAACTTTGGTAAGAGATTTAATTAGAAGGATCATAGAGATTTAAAAAAAAAAAAACAATTTTTAAAAAAATGAGTGGACAACTCTGTTGTCTTTAGAATTGGTGCTTTTTTAGATTCAACTTTGTACTCAGCTGCACTAATTTAGCCATCCTGCCCATTTCTGGAAGCAAAATGTTTTCACTCTGAAGCTTGTTGTCTGTTTTTAAAGAGAATGTTTCTTGAGCCGGGTGTGGTAGCTCACACCCCAGCACTTTGGGAGGTCAAGATGGGTTGATCACCTGAGGTCAGGAGTTTGAGACCAGCCTGACCAACATGGTGAAATCCTGTTTCTACTAAAAATACCAAACTTAGTGAGGCACAGTGGTGGGCGCCTGTAATCTCAGCTACTCAGGAGGCTGAGGCGGGAGAATCGCTTGAACCTGGGTGGCGGAGGTTTCAGTGAGCCGAGATCACATCATTGCACTCTAGCCTGGGCAACAAGAACGAAACTCCATCTCAAAAAAAAAAAAAGAAGAGAATGTTTCTTAATATCTTTTTGTTGTAATAATTTCTTTCTTTCTTTTTTTTTCTTTTCTTTTCTTTTTGAGATGAAGTCTCCCTCTGTCACCAGGCTAGAGTGCAGTGGCACAATCTCGGCTCACCACAAATTCCGCCTCCCAGGTTCAAACGATTCTCCTGCCTCAGCCTCCTGAGTAGCTGGGATTACAGGCACATGCCACCACACCCAGCTAATTTTTGTATTTTTAGTAGAGACGGGGTTTCACCATGTTAGCCAGGATAGTCTCGATGTCCTGACCTCGTGATCTGCCTGCCTCAGCCTCCCAAAGTGCTGGGATTACAGGCGTAAGCCACCGCACCCGGCTTGTTATAATAATTTCTAAAATGTTTTTTCATTTTAGGGTGCAGACATGAATGGATTACCAACAAAAGGACCAACAGAAATCTCTGATAAGAAGAAAGACTAAAGCAATTTTCCTAAAGGACCTCATCATTTAAAAAATGGACCTGATAATTTGAAGCATCTTCCTTGTGATTGTCTCTGACCTTTTTATCTGAGACCAGAATTCAGGATAGGAGTCTAGATATTTACCTGATACTAATCAGGAAATACATGATATTTGTATTTAAAATGTAGTTAGTTATATTTAATGACCTCATTCCTAAGTTCCTTTTTCGTTAATGTAGCTTTCATTTCTGTTATTGCTGTTTGAATAATATGGTTAAATAGAAGGTTTGTGCCAGTAGACATTATGTTACTAAATCAGCACTTTGAAATCTTTGGTTCTCTAATTCATATGAATTTGCCGTTTGCTGTAATTTCTTTGGGCTCTTCTAATTTGAGTGGAGTACGATTTTATTGTGAAACAGTCCAGTGAAACTGTGCAGGGAAATGAAGGTAGAATTTTGGGAGGTAATAATGATGTGAAACATAAAGATTTAATAATTACTGTCCAACACAGTAGAGCAGCTTGTCCACAAATACAGTAATTACTATTTATTGCTCTAAGGAAGATAAAAAAAAGATAGGGAAAAGGGGGAAACTTCTTTGAAAAACGAAACATCTTTTATATAAATGTCTAATTATAAAATTTTAATCCTTACTGCATTTCTTCGGTTCCTACAAATGTATTAAACATTCAGTTTAACTGGTAGTTCATTTTCTTTTAAAGTCTATTGAAATATTCAAAAGGGAAATTTTTCACCACATCAGAAGGCAGAATTTGGATGTTGTGATGGCATCTGTATAGTGATGGGACAACAGTTACCATTGTTGCATAACAAGACACTCCAAAATTTAGTGGTTTTCAGCAGCAGTGACTCGACTGGGCAGTTCTTTGCTGTTCTGGGCTCACTCATGGCTGGCTGGGCCTGGGCTGCTATATGATTTTTATCTTGGGCTTTGAAAATTCAGTGTAGGGACCTATAAATATTCAAAGATGATGAGATGCATCCTTATATATTTTTTGTATTCCCTCTGAAGCTGGGAAAGATTAAAAGGAACTCTTGCCCTTGGGTTGCTAATGAAGTCTGGGTCCTAACTCAGGCTCTATTAAGTTCTGTGGCTGGTCAAGTCATTGATTTACCTTGGACTTTATTTGATATAAATCATATAAATCAGCAGGTCTCAGCTTTTCTGTCCAAAGCCACCTGAGGGATGAGATAAATTCTCATTAGCAAATAAACTTTTTTAAGGTATAAATACTATTATAAAAACATATTTATAGTAAAACAATGCAAGAGCATCCTAAATGAAAAGCGAATGTTTTTTCTCAACTCTCATTCCCTTATTCCAGTTCCACAGAGGTAACCAATTGGATTTTTCTGTTGTTGTATGGTTTGTTTTTGTTAGACAGCAGTCTTTTCCTGAACAGTGCTGCTCCTTGTGGAGCAAGGCTAACTCATAGGCAGTGCGTCCAGAGTCCGCCCCAGTTGATTTTGTCTGTAACCTTCTAGCAACTTTTTGAAAATTAATTTGTTCTTAAATATGCACATCATTTTTATTTATTTATGTTTTTGAGACAGGGTCTCACTCTGTCATTCAAGCTGGAGTACAGCAGCATGATCACGGCTCTCTACAGCCTCGAACTCCAGTCCTGAAGTGATCCTCTCATCTTAACCTCTCAAGTAGCTGGGACTACAGGTGCACACCACCATGCCCAGCTAATGTTTTTTGTATTTTTTTTTTATAGAGACAGGGTTTCATCATGTTGCCTGGGCTGATCTCGATCTCCTGGGCTCAAGCGATCCTCCACTTTGGCCTCCCAAAGTGCTGGGATTACAGGCATGAGCACTGCACCTGGCCCACACATCATCTTTTAAAAATTAAGTAATATTGTAACATTTCTAATTGTCCCTACTTCTTTGCTCCTCAAAGGTTTTACCTATTGAGCTGTGGGCTTTTTAAATTTGTCTCCATATTTATAAGTAATACATATAACCATTTTATTTTTTGAGATAAGGTCTCACTGTCACCCAGGTGCTGGAGTGCAGCAGCATGATCATAGCTCACTACAGCCTCCAACTCCTGGGCTCAAGTGATCCTCCCACCTCAGCCTCCTTAATTGCTAGGACTACAGGTGTGTGCCACTATGCCTGGCTAATTTTTTGTAGAGATGGGGTCTTGCTCTGTTGCCCAAGCTAGTCTCAAACTCCTGGCCTCAAAGTGATCCTCTTGCCTCAGCCTCCCAAAGTGCTGGGATTACAGGCATGAGCCACTGCCTGGCTATACTGTTATATTTTGAGCCATCAACTTCAAACATTGTTTCCCATAATGGTTGAGATGCAGCTATCTTACACTGCCTCTGCTCCTCCCACACATCCTCCCTATGTGCTTTTGTAAATTTTGCTTAAGTCATCAGTGTTCATAGCATGAGTGTGTCAGGTGTCTTTCATTTGCCCCCACAAGTCTCTGCTCCCCTCATCCTGCTTTTCAGCCCAAGGAAGCTGTATAGACATCAACAGGCTTCCCATGCCTCTGAGTTCTGCTGGGCTTGGCCAATAGCGATCGACAGCAGGAGATGGTGGGAGGGAAGAGAATGAAGGCAGAGTGTTTATTCCCTTGGCGCTCTCTCTGCAAGGTCACTTCAGGCCAACTGTTCCTCAGCCAGAAGTCACTGTGCCTCAAGGAACACTCCAGGCAGCCACCTCCACCTGACTCCTTTCATTTTTCCTAACCTGTCCTTCACCCTGCCCTCTTGGGCCCAGGGGTGGTGGTATTTTTGTTACTGGCTCTGGGCTACTGCTTCCTCTCAAGAGTGCCATCTGGCTTGCTGGGACACTGCCTGGGAGAATGAGCATGTACTATTGCTCACTGCACAGGTTAATGCACTGTGATTGCATCCCTTTTAATATACAGGTGGTTCTTCCTGGAGTGACCAGTTTACCTTCTCCCCATACACCTCTCCTGCCTAGTTGTTGTCTAGACCTGGTGCACACTGCAGTCCTCGGGACTTTCTGTTGCCACCCTCCTGTGTTGGATGTCTTGTTTCTGGATTTCCTATCCTCTTGCTTCTTGGTTTATCCCTCATTTTTTCTGTGGCCCAGCAGTTTTTTAATTCAATACTTTTAGGAGGTTGAGTATGGATAATTTTGGAAAGTGTCCCCAGGATGATTCCAATTTATTTAAGCCCGTTTTCCCGAGAGCTACGGGTCTCCTAAGGCCTTTCTCATTTCTAACGAGTCTCGCTCTCTAGAACGCTGGTTCCCAGTCGTCGTTTTCATACTAGCAACATTTTAAAAGCAGGATTGGGGTAGCTAGTATGCAATTGCCAATTTTTGATTTTTCCAAGCAGCAGTGTATCAAAAAGTTATAATTTATTACCAGTATTTCGTAAAAGAAAAGACAGTTTGACACCAGAAGAGTGAAAAAGAACACGGGAATAGTGGATAAAAATAGCCATTAGTTTGATTAAGCGTACGAAAAGTGTTAATTTTATGAAAAATTCACTATTTTTCTTATTTTGAAGGCTGACTGTTAAAAGCTTTTATCAGTTATCCATGGGCTGGAGTTGGTAACCACTGTTTGATACCACACAAATGTTTCTTTGCCCTAAAATATCAACATCTGTCAGTGTAAAGGTCAGGGCTGCCTTTTTAGTAAGAGCTACCACTTGTTAGACACACTGTGCCTGCACTGTTTAGGGGTGTTTCACACACACGAACCTACCTGGTCTGCATAAACCTGAAATACAGTCAAGAAAACAGGATCCGCCGGATGCGGTGACTCAAGCCTGTAATCCCAGCACTTTGGGAGGCTGAGGTGGGTGGATCACTTGAGGCCAGGAGTTCAAGACCAGCCTGGCCAACATGGTGAAACCCTGTCTCTATTAAAAATACAAAAATTAGTCGGGCATAGTGGTGCACACCTGTAATCCCAGCTATTCCAGAGTCTGAGGCATGAGAATCATTTGAAACCAGGAGGCAGAGGTTGCAGTGAGCTGAGATCACACCACTGCACTCCATTCTAAGCGACAAAGAAAGACTGTCTAAAAAAAAAGAACAGGGTCCCAGCCTGGGCAACATAGGGAGACCTTGCCTCCACAAAAAATAAAAAAATTTAGGCATGGTGGTGTGCACCTGTGATCCCAGCTACTCTGGAGGCTGAGGTGGGAGGATTGCTTGAACCCAGGAGGTCAAAGGCTATAGTGAGCTGTGGTCAAGCCACTGCACTCTAGCTCGGACAACAGAGCAAGACCCTGTCTTAAGAAAAAAAGAATAATGGAGTTTAAATATGTAAATGACAAGTCTAAGATTTCAAGGTCATACTTTGACGCTGTCTAAGGAGCCATCACAGCTACTAATATATATATATATATATATATATTTTTTTTTTTTTTTTTTAAATGGAGTTTCGCTCTTGTTGCCCAGGCTGGAGTGCAATGGTGCAATCTCGGCTTACCGCAACCTCCTCCTCCCAGGTTCAAGTGATTCTCCTGCCTCAGCCTCCCAAGTAGCAGGGATTACAGGTGCGCGCTACCACACCCAGCTAATTTTGTACTTTTAGTAGAGACGGGGTTTCACCGTGTTGGTCAGGCTGGTTTTGAACTCCCAACCTCCAGTGATCTGCCCACCTTGGCCTCCCAAAGTGCTGGGATCACAGGCGTAAGCCACTGGGCCCAGCTGCCACAGCTACTAATATCTTAATTGTTAGTAATACCTTATTGGGAATAATTAGGCAGAAATGGAGAGGGTGAGTTTAGATTAATCAGTATTTGTGAACTTGTTTTAAGTTTCTGGAGGCTGAGGTGAGAGGATCACTTAAGCCCAGGAGGCGGAAGTTGCAGTGAGCCAAGATCACACCACTGTACTCCAGCCAGGGCAACAGAGCAAGACCCTGTCTCAAAAAAATAATAATAAAGTTAATTTTGCTAACCTTATATCATGACTTTTTAATTTACCTACTTTTCAACAACTTATTTTTGCTTTATGAATTTTAACTGCATTTCCTGCCTCATTTTATGAGTTAGACTCATTTTCTCAGGTAATTACTTAAGGCTAAAACTTGGGTTTCATCACTTTTTTTTTTCCATTACTAGGCTGCCTTCTTAGGAAACATAGGTGACTCAGCACTTCCTTAAAGTGACCATTCAGAACTGGCACGTTGACAGAATGGCTGGATTAAAAAGAAACTCCAACTGCTGATCTTTTCATTTGTTATTATTTTTTAGAGACAGAGTCTCACTCTGTTTCCCAGGCTGGAGTGCAGTGGCGCACGCGATCATAGCTCACTGCAGGCTCAAACTCCTGGGCTGAAGTGATCCTCTTGTCTCAGCCTCCCGAGTAGCTGGGACTACAGGCATGAACCACTGCGCCCGGCCCAGGGACTGATCTTAAGCCTAGTTCAGTCGTAATCAAAGAGGAAATGGAGGGAAGTTTTCTTATGGTTTCCTCCACAGGGAGCTACTTGCTTGTTCTAACCTCAAAGCTAAGTTTATTGACATGGCGACAGCTCCTTAATGAAGCAAAGACTATGGGTTCTTTGGTTTGAATGTCCGCTCCAAAACTCATGTTGAAATTTAATCCCCAATGTGGCAGTAGTGAGAGGTAGGGCCTTTAAGAGGTAATTGGGTCATGAGGACCCTGCCCTCATGAATAGATTAATTCACTCATGGATTAAAGGATTAGTGGGTTAATAGATTTAACAGGTTATCATAGGAGTGGAACTGGAAGCTTTTATAAGAAGAGGAAAAGGCGCCAGGCACAGTGGCTCACGCCTGTAATCTCAGCACTTTGGGAGGCCGAGGCGGGTGGATTGCCTGAGCTCAGGAGTTCAAGACCAGCCTGGGCAACATGGTGAAACCCCGTCTCTACTAAAATACAAAAAAAAAAAAATTAGCCAGGTGTGGTGGCATGCACTTGTAGTCCCAGCTACTTGGGAGGCTGAGGCAGGCGAATTGCTTGAACCCGGGAGGCAGAGGTTGCAGTGAACCCAGATCGCACCACTGCACTCCAGCCTAGGTGACAGAGTGAGACACCGTCTCAAAAAAAAAAAAAGAGGAAAAGGCTGGGCACCGTGGTTCACTCCTGTAATTAAAGCCCTTTGGGAGGCCAAGGAAGGAGGATTGCTTGAGGCCAGGAGTTTGAAACCAGCCAGGGCAACATAGTGAGACCCTCATCTCTACAAAACATAAAAATGAAACAATTAGCCTGGCATAATGGTGCATGCCTGTGGTCCCAGCTACTTGGAAGTCTGAGGCAAGGGGGTCACTGGAACCTGGGAATTTGAGGCTACAGTGAGCTATGATTACGCCACTGCACTTCAGCCTGGGCAATAGAAGGAAACCCTGTCTCAGAATAATAATGATAAAATAAATAAAAATTAAAAGACCCTGTCTCAGCAGGGCATAGTGGCTCACGCCTGTAATCCTAGCACTTTGGGAGGCTGAGGTGGACGGATCACGAGGTCAGGAGATCGAGACCATCCTGGCCAACACAGTGAAAACCCATCTCTACTAAAAATACAAAAAAATTAGCTGGGTGTGGTGGCATGTGCCTATAGTCCCCGCTACTCAGGAGGCTGAGGCAAGAGAATTGCTTGAACCCGGGAGGTGGAGGTTGCAGTGAGCCGAGATCACGCGACTGCATTCCAGCCTGGCAACAGAGTAAGGCTCCTTCTCAAAAAAAAAAAAAGTATCCCTACAAAAAATTAAGAATAAATTATCGCCAGGCACAGTGTCTCACACCTGTAATCCCAGCACTTTGGGAGGCCAAGGCAGGCAGATCACCTGAGGCCGGGAGTTCAAGACCAGCCTGACCAACATGGAAAAATCTGTCTCTGCTAAAAATACAAAACTAGCCGGGCGTGGTGACACATGCCTATAATCCCACCTACTAGAGAGGCTGAGGCAGGAGAATTGCTTGAACCAGGGAGGCAGAGGTTGTGTGAGCCGAGATCATGCCATTGCACTCCAGTCTGGGCAACAAGAGCGAAACTCTGTCTCAAAAAATAAATAAATAATCTGGGTGTAGTGGGACCCACCTGTAAACCCAGCTACTCAAGAGACTGAAGTGGGAGGATCGCTTGAGCTTAGAAGTTTGAGGCTACAGTGACCTGTGATCGTGGCACTCTAGTCCAGCCTGGGTGACAAAATAGGAAAAAATTCGAGCTAGCACACTTGGCCGTGTGATGTCCTGCACTGCCTTGGGACTCTGCAGAGTCCTTACCAGCAAGAGGGCTCTCACCACATGCAGCCCCTCGACCTGGGACTTCTTAGCCTCTGTAATTCTAAGAAATAAATTTGATTTATAAACTACCCAGTTTCAGATACTCAGTTATAATAACAGAAAACAGAAGAAGACAATGGGCAAACTTGTTCTTATGAACTGACAGCATGGAAGTTTTGAAGAAAAAGAGCAGAAGGCATTTGGGCAGAGAGTTGAATATCGGTAAGTTTAAATTGAAGATGTAAAGAAATTTCAGATTTTTCAAGTGAAGGGAGAGGGTGAAATTGAGAAAGTAACAACTATAGATGAACTGTGAAGGGCCGGTGTATGGTAGATGATTCACAAAATATACCAAATGCTCCAAACGTTGAGCTGGTCTGGACCTTAGGGTACGTTCAAACCAATCCTCTCATTTTTACTAAGGGCTAAAAAGGTTAAAAGCGGTAGCCCAGATGCTGTAACAGGGCATGAGCCAAGTTTCCTACAAGGGTGCTGTGTACAGTGGGGCTAAGCGTGCACTGCCCAATTTCAGAAGGCATCATACACATTGACGACAATGTCAAAGATTCCCCTAGGTCTATACTTTACACAAGGGTCTTATTCCTGACTTGATAATTCAGCAGGTGTAGTTTCAGAATTCCTTGGTACATTGGTTTTCTATAGCTGCATAACAAATTGACACAAATGTAGGGGCTTAAAGCAACCCAAATCTATTAGCTCCCAGTTTTAGGGGTCAGACGTCCTGGTATGGTCTAGTTGGATTCTCTGCTCAGGGTTTCACCAGGCTAAAATCAGGATGCAGGCCAGGTCCGCAGTTCTCATCTGGGCTCAGGGGTACTCCTCCAAGCTCACTGGTTGTCAGCAGAATTCATTTCCTTGTAGTGCTGTTTTCCTCCTAGTCAGCCAGGGCCTGCTTTTAGCTCCCAGAAGCTGCTTGCAGTTCCTTAGCATGTGCCCCCCAAGGTCAGCTCCCCACATCGATGTTCCCTTTCTTCCAACTCATCTAGAGCGTATTTTTCTGTCTTCTAATCTTCTGGGACCAGCTAGAAAATTCTCTGCTTTTAAAGGACAGAGTGATTAAATCAGGCGTGACTGGATAACCTCCCAAGGTCAACTAATTTGGGACCTTAATTATACAGTGTCTGCAAAATCTCTTCACAGCAGCAACCAGGTGAGTATTTTCCTTCTGCTTCTGCTTCTTCTTCCTCTTCCTCTTCTCCTCCTCCTCCTCCTTCTTCTTCTTCTTCGTTTTTTGTTTGTTTTTTTGAGATGGAGTCTGTCCAGCCTATCACCCAGGCTTGAGTGCAGTGGCACAATCTCAGTTCACTGCAACTTCCGCCTCCCAGGTTCAAGTGATTCTCCTGCCTCAGCCTCCCAAGTAGCTGGGACTACAGGCACATGCCACCATGCCCGACTAATTTTTGTATTTTTATTTTATTTTATTATTTATTTGAGACAGAGTCTTGCTCTGTCACCGAGGCTGGAGTGCAGTTGCAAGATCTCGGCTCACTGCAACCTCTGCCTCCCGGTTCAAGCGATTCTCTTGCCTAAGCCTCCTGAGTAGCTGGGATTACAGGCATGCCCCACCACGCCCTGCTAATTTTTGTATTTTTTGTAAAGACGGGGTTTCACCATGTTTGCCAGGCTGGTCTCGAACTCCCGAACTCAGGTGATCCACCTGCTTTGGCCTTCCAAAGCGCTGGTATTACAGGCATGAGTCACTGCGCCCAGCCTAGATGAGTATTTGATTGGTGTTTGGGAGAAAGTGCCTGTACTTCACGGTTCAGGAATCTAGGGGCCTATCTTAGAAGTCTGCCCACCAAACTTGGCCCCTTTCCTGACAAACTATTCCAGTCCTTCAATTACTTGGGAACCCGCTGAGGATTGGAATCTCATAGTTCCCATCTATTAATGCCCCTAGGCTTTATTGATTTTAAACTCTGGAGAGTTTATTATCTTGTCATTTAGAGAGCCACTCATCATAGTCTTTTCTGACCCTAAATCGGATGACTAGAAATCATTTCGATGGAGGGGGCATGAGGAAGACAGTTAAAGAAATAGTGTATTTCACATAGGAGAGGAAAGAAGACAGGTGCGTAAATATGAAGACACAGGTTTCATCAGAAAAATGCAAATTAGAACCCTAATGAGAAACCACCAGAATGGTTAAGATTAAATATCAAAGGTTGGGAGGATGAAGAGCAGAGGCAGTTCTTGTGTACTGCTGGTGGGAGTGCAAATTGATACAACTGCTTTGTCGGCATTATCTGGTAAAGTTAAACATGCACGGCTGGGCACAGTGGCTTATGCCTGTAATTCCAGCACTTTGGGAGGCTCAGTGGGTGAATCAGTTGAGGTCAGGAGTTCGAGACCAGCCTGGCCCACATGTTGAAACCCCATCTCTACTGAAAATACAAAAAATGCAAAAATTAGCCAGGTGTGGTGGCAGTACCTGTAATCCCAGCTACTCAGGAGGTTGAGGCAGGAGAATTGCTTGAACCAGGGAGGCAGAGGTTGCAGTGAGCTGAGACAGTGCCACTGCACTCCAGCCTGGGTGACAGAGCGAGACTCTGTCTCAAAAACAAAAACACACTGTGATCCAGCCATTCCTTCCTAGAGTGTGGATCCCAGTGAAAATAGTGTACCTGTATACCTGGAGACAGGTGGAAGAATATTCTTGGAAGCACTGTTTGTGTTAGCCCCCAAAAAAATCCCCAAAAAAGTCCTTCTAAAGTAGGAAGGATTAAATAAACTGGTATAATAAATCTCTGTTATGATGTTTTAAGTGAGTTTCAAAAAATACCATTGTGTAAACTGTAGTGTCATTTTAGGTTAATCAAATAATGGAGGTAAGCTTGCTTAGCTAACCTCATCCAGAGATCCAAGAGCCAATCAGCAATCACTTTATGACCAAATTTACAAAACATAGCCAGGAATGGTGGTATGTGCCTGCAGTCCTAGCTACTCAGAAGGCTGAGGTGGGAGATCACTTGAGCCCAGGAGTTCAAGGCTACAGCGAGCCATGATTGTGCCACTGCACTCCAGCCTGAGTGACAGAGCAAGACTCTGGCTTAGAAAAAAAAAAATATATATATATGTATGTACGTATGTATAAAATATGTATATACTGGAATACTATGCAGCAGTGAAAAATGAAAGAACTCAAAACTAATGTTTGTTGCTTAAGTATGAATGGTGGTTACTTCTGTGGGATAGTAATTGGAAAGAAGAACAAGTGAGCTTTCTAGGGTGCTAAAAATGTTCTCTATCTTGATGTCAGTGGTAGTTACACAAATAAATACATACAAATGTTAGATATACCCTTAACATTCATCAGCTTAGCAAAGCAAGTGAATAAAACATAAATTAATTTAACTGAATTATTAGATGCATGCATGCATCCACATGGGTGAATCTCAAAAAGAATTTTGAGAGGAAAAAAGGAAGTCATAGAATAATACATACTGAATGATTCTGTTTTTATATAGTTCAAAAACAGACAAAGCTAAATAATACATTATTTAGAGATACACAGAAAGGTAGCAAAATAATTTCTAAAAATCTAGAGTTATTAGAGAAGTCAAGATGGTGGTTATCTCTGGGGAGAGAGAGAAGATCCCAGGATCAGCACAGAGGGGGCTTCTAGGATATTGTTCCTATTTTATTTCTTAGTTGGATAACTGTTTTTAGCCTCAGAATGTTAGAGGGTATTATCCTTTAAACTGTGTGTCTGACATGCACACCCACGTTTATAGCAGCACAATTCACAATTGCAAAGATATGGAACCAACTTATGTGCCCATCAACCAACGTTTACATAAAGAAAACGTGGTATGTATACACCATGGAATACTACTCAGCCATAAAAAGGAATGAAATAATGTCTTTTGCAGCAACGTGGATGGAGGTGGAGCCTGTTATTCTAAGTGAAGTAACTCAGGAATGGAAAAACAAATATTGTAAGTTCTCACTTTTAAGTGGGAGCTAAGCTAGGAGGATGTAAAGGCATAAGAATGATATAATGGACTTTGGGGACTTGGTGGGGAAGGTTGGGAGGGGGTGAGGAATAAAAAACTATATATTGGGCACAGTGTACACTCGGGTGATGGGTGCACTAAAATCCCAGAAATCACCACTAAAGAACTTATCCATGTATCCCTAAACCACCTGAACCCCCAAAACAACTGAAATTTAAAAAAAATTTTAAATTGTGCATCTGTTATATATTTCTTTTCATTTATGGTATGTTTCACAATTAAAAAAAAAACAACTGCAGTATAATCAGCTCTCTAAAACTTAACTTCCCAACACATCTTTCCTAAATTTTAATTTTATTCTGCAAGTAATACATTAATATATTCGTACTGTAGAAGATTTATTTTAACTTGTCTTCAACACTTAGTTCATCATCTTCACAAAATGGCTCCCCTGCTAAACTCATTAGCTATGTGATCTATCCAAGCAGCAAGAAGATGGCCATGCCATGGCAATCCTCTTCCCATTTTCCCTCGCCACTCAGGGCTCAACAGCAGGGTGAGGCTTGGGGGGTGGTGGTGGGGGGAGCACAAGGGCTACTTTCCCCCAGTACAACATGGCATCTGATGCTTGATGGAAGAGCAGAACTGGTGAGACTTGAGGGAAGGGTCCAGGGCTGTATTCAGTCAGAGTCACTGCTGGAAGAGGAGGAGGAAGAGGAGGAGGAGGAATGCTTGCCATGCTTGTGGTGCTTGTGCATCTTTTTATGAGCTTTCTTAATTTTCTTCTGCATCTTCTTGTCCACTGTCACTCCTGGTCTAACCAAGCCAGGGGCCAAGGGATTCACAGGAGGCATTCCAGGGGCAGGCGGTGGGTATGAAGGAGGGTAGGGACCCAAAGGTTGGACACCCTGGCTGTGGCACAGGATGAGGGGGTCCACCTGGGGGGAAAGCTGGATTGCCCTGGGGAGCTCCTGGGGGAGGAGGAAAGGGGGCTGGGGGGAAGGGTGGATTGACAGGTGGTGGGTGGGCAGGATTGGAACCTCCAGGGTACCCAATGTTGGGGGGATATGGATTTGGCCCTGGCTGCCCGGCATTGGGATTCCACATGTTTAGGTGTGTCCTCCCGCCCCATCCCTTTCCACCACCGCCTGGGCTTGATGTGTTCTCTGTAGAAGATTTTTAAAAATACAAATAGTATAAAAATCCCTCCTGACCCCTCATTTGGATATTTTTTAATGGTGCCTTTTTTTTAATTGTTGACGTTCAAGATAGACTTTAAACAATCTGAAGGAAAATAAACCAATATCAATGACAGTCATGCACACTCAAGCAATCTGTTTTAAAGCCTAATCATTTGTCATCTATTCTCAGTGTTTCTATTATAATTTTTATTATAATAATAGTACACGCTGAATCCCCAGCACCTATAGCAGTGCCTGGTTCAGAATCGATACTTAAATATTTATGGAATGAATACTAAATGTTCTTTCAAAAAATGATAATTCAGGAATATCTGTATATTGCAAAAAGTAAAAGGTCTTCCTTACCCTCCCCCGCTCCATTCTGATGATTAAGCGAAAGGAAAAGTCTCTATCCTTGGTGAATCTCTCATTTAGCTTTTCTTTTTTAAGAAGTTGTGTATTCTGGTGGTCTTTAACAGAAAAGGGCTATGTGTTATTGGGGGTTCATTGCCACCTGTAGGAGGCAAAATAACCTGTAATGAGTTGGCCCCATTGAAGTACCACACCTCTAGGAAGCCTTCCCTTCCTCCCCTTCTCTTGCCCTTGTTTCTGCAAGCTCTGTACAACACTTCTTATCCGGGTGACCTTGCCCTACAGGTAGCTGGCTACCTGCTGTGTCTTTCACAAGATGGTGAGCTCTTTGTAGACAGCACTGTCTTTATCTTGCCACCTCCCATGGTGCCTTGGAGGGTACGGTTGCTAAACGTTTTGGAACTAAACAGAAAAAAACACAGTACAATGAGAAATTACCATAATGCTAAATCAACAAATTACTTGAATCTCTTCCCCTGACACTTTAGTAGCTCTTGAAAGGGCAATTTCAGTGATCTTGTCAAACAGCTAAGTCACCTGGTGACCTAGAAGAGGGCTTGGAAGTTTGAGTCATTGCTGTTCAATACTCTTTCCTCTCAACATCCTGACCCCGATCCTCTGCAAAACCATGGGCAGTGCAGAGTAGGTCACAAGTATTGTGTTTTTATTTGTTTGTTTGTTTGTTTTTAGAGATGGGATCTTGCTGTGTTGCCCAGGCTGGTCTTGAACTTCTGGGCTCAAGTGATCCTCCTACCCCGGCTTCCCAAAGTGCTGGGATTATAGGTGTGAGCCAACATGCCTGGCCTGGGTTGTAAATCTTCCAGGCTCATGCCACTGGCTTCTGGGAGATTCACCTTGCCTAATGAGACTATAAGATATAACCTAGTGTAAATGGAAATAATTTTTACCTATTTGGGTTCAAACACACCAATAAATCTGTTCTTGGCCACTGAGGTCAGCTCTATTTCTTCAAATCTTGCCTAGAGTAGTGTTTGCACCTCATGTTATGGGTTGAATTGTGTCCCTCCAAAATTCATTTGTTCAAGTCCTAACTCCCAGTACCTCAGAATGTGATCTTTCAATAGACAAAATTAGGATTGGGTGCAGTAGCTCATGCCTGCAATCCCAGCTACTCAGGAGGCTGAGGCATGAGAATTGATTGAACCTGGGAGGTGGAGGTTGCAGTAAGCCCAGATCACGCCACTGCACTCCAGCTTGGGCAACAGAGAGAGAAAAAAAAAAGACAAAATTACAACAAATTTAAATATTTTAACTGCTTTTATTTACAATTCTAGAATCAAGCAACACCTCATCCTATAAAATAAAACGGGTGTTCCCAAGAGCTGAGCAGAGGAATTTGGTCCAATGGAGAGAAAAAGGCTAAGGAAAGCGGAAACAGAAAACAAAAAGTGGTTTGGTTGTTTCAGAGTTACTTCCTTGTTAAGGCTGAAGCAGAGGGGACTTCCTTATCATGCCGGCTGAAACTGGCTTCTTTGGGGATTTGGCTATTATCCCTCACTCTCTTCATTTCTCAGATGGTCAGATAAACAAGTTAGTTTCGATTTGGTGACATGGAACCTTAGCATGAATGACTCCATTTTGGTTAGGCGTGGTGCAGGAGCTCAGTCCCAGCCAATGGCCGCCTATAAATTTTATTTAACAGGCTTTTTTGGAAATAGGTACATTGTAGATAGAATTAGGTTATAATGAAGTCACAAGGCTGGGCCCTAACCCAATATGACTGGCGTCCTTATATAAAGAGGAAATTTCTATGTAAACACACACACACACACACACACACACACAGAGGAACATGTGAAGATGAAGGTGGAGATAGGGGTGTTCCTTCTACAAGCCAAGGAATGCCAACAATTGTCAGTAGACCGGCAGAAGGTAGGGGAGAGAGAGGCATGAAACAGTTTCTTCCTCGCAGCCCTCAAAAGGAACCAACTCTGACAATGCCTTGATTTTGGACTTTTGGCCTCCAGGCCTATGAGACAGTAAATGTCCGCTGTTTGTGGTACTTTGGTATGGCACCCTAGTAAACCAATATACCCAGGTATTCCAGTCAGATATTACAGTTCCTGTTGGCTGGAAACACAAGCTAACTCTGAGGAAGCCAAGTGTGAGTCTTCCAACACTGGCAGTGTTGGCAAAAAGAGCTCTGAGACAGCCTTTTCCAGTGAGTGACAGTGTGGGCTGTGCAGCTAGACTGCTGGTGTGTGAGCCTCCACTGGCTAGCTTTGCAATGTTAGGAATTGTATTTAACTTGTTGCGGATGTACAATGGGGGACGATAAATAAGTCCCTTGTCTTAGTCCTTTTGAGACTTTTGTTGTTGCAATAACAAAATACCACAGACTGGGTAATTTACAAAGAGCAAAAATTGGCCGGGCACAGTGGCTTATGCCTGTAATCCCAGCATTTTGGGAGGTCGAGGCAGGCGGATCATGAGGTCAGGAGTTCGAGACCAGCCTGGACAAAAAAACTCCACCTCAAAAAAAAAAGCAGAAATTTATTTCTCACAGTTATGGAAGCTAGGAAGTCCAAGATCAAGGCACCAGCATATTAGGTGTCTGGTGAGAGTCTTCTTGCTACGTCCTCACGGAAGGGCAGAGGGGAAAAAAGGCCTAGGTAGTTCTCTCAAGCCCCCTTCTTCTTCTTTTTTTTTTTTTTTTGAGTTGGAGTTTTCACTCTTGTTGCCCAGGCTGGAGTGTAATGGTGCAGTCTCAGCTCACTGCAACCTCCACCTCCCAGGTTCAAGTGATTCTCCTGCCTCAGACTCCTAAGTAGCTGGGATTACGGGCATGCATCACCATGCCTGGCTAATTTTTTGTGTTTAGTAGAGATGGGGTTTCACCATGTTGGTCAGGCTGGTCTCGAGCCCTCTTATAAGGCTAGTGATCCCATTTGTGAGGAGGGAGGAGCCCTCACTCCACTCAATCACCTCCCCAAAGGCCTCACCTCTTTTTTTTTTTTTTTTGAGACGGAGTTTCACTCTTGTTGTCCAGTCTGGAGTGCAACGCACTATCTCGGCTTACAGCAATCTCTGTCTCCCGGGTTCAAGCAATTCTCCTGCCTTGGCCTCCTGAGTAGCTGGGATTACAGGCATGCATCACCACGCCCGGCTAATTTTTTGTATTTTTAGTAGAGATGGGGTTTCACCATGTTGGTCAGGCTGGTCTCAAACTCCCGACCTCAGGTGATCCGCCTGTCTCGGCCTCCCAAAGTGCTGGGATTACAGGCGTGAGCCACTGCACCCGGCCAGGTCTTACCTCTTAACACCATCACCCCAGGGTTAAGTTCCAACACAGGAATTTTGGAGGGACACATACATTCAAACCATAGCATACTTATTCTAAACGTCCCTAATGACCATTAAGTGAGTTTAATAGATCTAAAACTTTCTTTCCTGTTTTCATTTATGTTATTTTATGTGTTTATTTATTTTAAAATACAGATGGGGTCTCCCTATGTTCCCCAGGTTGGTCTCAAACTCCTGGGCTTAAACAATCCACCCACCTTGGCTTCCCAAAGTGTTGGGATTACAGACGTGAGCCAATGCACCTGGCTGTAAAATTTTAGAGCAGTGCCTGCCATAGGTAAGTATTTCTGATACATTATTAACTATTTGTTGTTGTTGTTATTGTTGTTTTGTTTTGTTTTTGTTTTTTTCTTGAGACAGAGTCTCGCTCTGTTGCCAGGCTGGAGTGCAGTGACGCGATCTCGGCTCACTGCAACCTCTGCCTCCTGGGTTCAAGCGATTCTCCTGCCTCAGCCTCCTGAGTAGCTGGGACCACAGGTGCGCGCCACCACGCCCAGCTAATTTTTGTATTTTTAGTAGAGATGGGGTTTCACCATGTTGGCTAGGATGGTCTCGGTCTCTTGACCTCGTGACCTGCCTGCCTCGGCCTCCCAAAGTGCTGGGATTACAGGTGTGAGCCACCGTGCCTAGCCCTGGTTTGGTTTTTTTTTTTTTAAAGACAGGGTCTCGCTCAGTTGCCCAGGTTGGAGTGCAGTGGCATGACCATGGCTCACTGCAGCTGTGATCTCCTGGGCTCAAGCAATCCTCCTGCTCCAGACTCCCAAGTAGCTAGGATACAGGTGTGCACCATTACACCCAGCTATTTTTTTGGTAGAGATGGGGGTCTCACTATGTTGCTCAGGCTGATCTGGAACTCCTGACCTCAAGTGATCCTCCCTTCTCAGCCTCCAAAACTATTGGAATTGCAGGCATGAGCCACTGCACCTAGCCCCCATGTTAACTATTATTAGTTTGTGACTCTTCCTAATTTGTCCCAGACAGCAAGGAGACAGTGACAGGTGCACTATGCCCTCTTCCCAAGTTCTGTCATCAGAACTGCTCCTCTGACATCTTTTCTGATGGCCAGAAAGCCACCAGGACCCATAGTGATCGGGCTGTCCCAACCTCTTTTCCCAGGCTAGGCTAAGGGCTCAGGAAAAGGAAGAATGAATGGGGGCTCTGTAGAGTGCATCTAAGCTCTCCTGCATGCAGGAGGGACTGGAGAACGAATTGTGTAGCCTCTTACCTTATCAGGCAGGCAATACCCAGGAACGCTGGAGTCCCTGCCTTTGGAGCATTCAAACTCTCTGCAGCAGTATCTGAGTCTTGTTACTAACAGCTGGCCTTGCAAGGAATTCATTACCATAGCACCACAGGAGGCCTTAGAGGACGTCGGTTCAGGAGCTTGCTCAGTCATTTGCGCAGCTCACTGGCTGTGCATCTCTGTTGGAATCCTCTCATGTCCCTAGAACTCAAATCACTAACATTCCCTAAGCTGTTGTAACTTTATTTTACTACCTGTTCAGCCAGCCTCTGCTTGAACACATGCAGTGATTGGGATCTCATTTCTCTTCCAGATAGACCATTTCACTACTAGTAAGCTTAATTTCACTGAACCATCTATGGTGAAGTGTTTCCTAAGTCATTAAATAACTTTCTACTGCACCCTTTCTCATAGGGTTGTTTGGAGACTTAAATAAGATAACAGTGCCTTGCTCACAGAAAACAACCTGTAATGTGAATTGATAATATTGCTGCTGATATTGTTCTCAGAAAGTTCTTATATGGAGCTGAAATCTGCATTCTGTAACTTCGAAAACTTGGTCTTAATTTGGCTCATTGGCATAACAGAAAATAAGTCTAATCATGCCCCCCTGAGGATGGTTCTACTTACCACAAGTCTCCTCTTATTCTAGTTCTTCATACTCAGTTCCTTCAGCCCTTCCACATGGGATGTAATTTCCAGATCTCTCACCATCCTGACTGCCCTTCCCAGGACAGGTTCTGGTTGATCTTCATCCCTCCTTGGAGGAGTGGCCAGGTGCTGGCAACTAAGACATGTGAGCTGTCCACCATCTGGATTATGCGGATGAACTAACATTGAAAATGACATGCTACATGCATTACTTAATTTCATTCTCACAGCACCTTCATGAGGAGAAAACTGAGGCTCAGAGATGTTAAGTAGCTTTACCCAAATCGTTTAGCTCAGAAATTGTGGAACCAGAATTCAACCCAGATCTGTCTGACTCCAAAGTCTGCTCTTCTTTCTTGGGGAAGTGGAAGCCTGCGTGCTGTTCTTGGAACAGCCTCAAGACAATAATCTGGGGACTGTCTTGGTCCTGCTTGCAGAGGGTCCTTCTGTTATGTATGGGTCCTTTCTGGCCCTTTAGCTTCTACAAAGAAAGTCAGTCCCCCTCCAAACACGTGAAGTCTGTTTGCAGTCCAGACCTTGCAAACTTGTAGTTATAGAAACCTCAGCCTACCAGGGCTTGAAGGATACTTGGCTCCACTTTACGTCTCCATTCTTCTTTTCCTCCTGTTTTTAATGTAACCTGTAATCCTAGCACTTTGGGAGGCTGAGGCAGGTGGATCACCTGAGGTCAGGAGTTCAAGATCAGCCTGGCCAACATGGTGAAACTCCGTCTCTACTAAAAATACAAAAATTAGCTGGGCTAATTTTTAATTAGCATGGTGGCCCGCGCCTTTAGTCCCAGCTACTCAGGAGGCTGAGGCAGGAGAATTGCTTGAACCTGGAAGGCGGAGATTGCAGTGAGCTGAGATTGTGCCATTGCACTCCAGCCTTGGCAACAAGAGTGAAACTCCGTCTCAAAAAAAAAAGTATTCTGTCCACCACGTGGAATAATGTAATATTTAGTAATAAGAACAGTTGCAAGGTGTAGAGAGTTACTGTATATCCATCACCCAGCTTTCCTTAATGTTAACATTTTATATAACCACAGCATCATTTTGTCAAAACTAGGTAATCAGCATTGGTACAATACTGTTAACCAAACTCTAAACTTCATTTAGGTTTCATCAGGCTTTCCACTATTGCCTTTTTCAATTCCAGGATGCAGTCCAAGATATCCTATTGGATTTAGTGGAAGGATTTCATAACTTTTCTATTGCTGTTCCTGCACTAACTAGACACTGAAGTTGTCAAGTCAGTCAAAGTTATCGTAATACTTCTTTTTTTTTTTTGAGATGCAGTCTCACTCTGTCACCCAGGCTGGAGTGCAATGGGGCGATCTTGGCTCACTGCAACCTCTGCCTCCCAGGTTCAAGCAATTCTCCTGCCTTAGCCTCCTGAGTAGCTGGGACTGCAGGCCTGCACCACCACACCTGACTAATTTTTTTTTTTTTTTTGTATTTTTAGTAGAGATGGGGTTTCACCAAGTTGGCCAGGCTGATCTTGAACTCTGGAACTCAGGTGATCCGCCCATCTCGGCCTCCCAAAGTGCTGGGATTACAGGCTCACGTGAGCCACCATGCCTGGCCATCATACTTCTGCAGGCAGTTTTGAAAGTTGGTGTCCAAGGATAATAATTTGCACATTACATGTACAAAAAAGGTGCATAAGGACTGCTACTCTAACTCATGTTTCCTACGTAGTAAAAAATATTCCTGATCTTATCTTCTGATTTATGACATTTGCCTAGCAACATTATAACATTTGCCTAGGAACACAGGCAAGACTGTTTATTTCAAGTCATCCAAAAATGACCAAAGGGAGATGATGTAAAATTTTACTAATAGGATCCCCTTAAAATAAAATATTTTGCTTCTTGGTCTGTAAAGCCAGTTCTGAGGAGACGCTCATAACTGTTGCTGAGTCAGTCTGGGGAAAGTAGACTGTGTGCCAGACAATATTAAAAAATATTTTGAGTTTGGTTTTCATGCCTGAGTCTCTTTTTTTTATTTTTTATTTTTTTGAAACAGAGTCTGGCTCTCTCGCCCAGGCTGGAGTGCAGGGGCATGATCTCGGCTCATGGCAACCTCCACCGTCTGGGTTCAAGTGATTCTCCTGCATCAGCCTCCCGAGTAGTTGGGGCTACAGGCGCATGCCACCACACCTGGCTAATTTTTGTATTTTTGGTAGAGACGGGGTTTCACCATGATGGGCAGGCTGGTCTCAAATTCCTGACCTCAGGTGATCTGCCTGCTTCGGCCTCCCAAAGTGTTGGGATCACAGGCATGAGTCACCACGCCCAGCCCTGAGTCTCTTTTTGCTGTAATTTTAAAATAAAATTGTACATGTACTTCATATTCCTTGCAGAAAAATTAGAAAACATAGGGAAAAACTAATTTTAACCACACACGATCTCATTACCCAAAGTTGCAATGTTGTTAATATTACTTGTCTTTTTTCCAACAGCACATATACATAGGTATTATAAATATTATGGTAAACATTATATTACACATGTTATATTAATATATCACTTAATATATTCATATAAATATTATATTAAGTGGCAAAACCACAATTAGTTTTGCACCAACCTAATATAATTCACTTATGAAAATTTGATACTATATATGTTTCCACTCAATGTATCATGAAAATGTTTTCAAATAAATATGCATCCGTAGCATTCTTTACAATGACTGCATAGTAGTGTCCATGGCTTTTTAGTTAGGAGTTTGGGTTTTTTTTTTTTTTTTTTTTTTGAGACAGTGTCTCGTTCTGTTGCCCAGGATGGAGTGCAATGGCGAGATTATGGCTCACTGAAGCCTCAACCTCCCGGGCTCCAGCGATTTTCCCACGACAGCCTCCCGAGTAGCCAGGACCGAGGGTGTGCCCACCACTCCCAGCTAATTTTTGTATTTTTTGTAGAGACAGTGTATCGCTATGTTGCTCAGGCTGGTCCTTCCAAACTCCTGGGCCCAAGTGATCCTCCCACCTCAGCCTCCCAAAGTATTGGGATTACAGGCATGAGCCACAGGGCCCAGTCTACTTTGGGTTTTAATATGTTTTCCTGTCATAATTCTGCAAGCTCAGTGAATTTACTGGCAGTCTATGCTAGAAAAGAATATCTAATATTTGTATAGTACTTTACAGAGTACACTGGCACATATTGACTATATAATGGGAATAACGGTGCTATCTGTTGCATAGGGTCATTTTGCGAAATAATAGTGCATGGCAAATAGAAAACAATCCATAATGTAAATTGTTATTACTAGAGTAATGTGAACATTTCCTGTAATGGCAGAATCATCATCATGTACATATTTTAGGTGAGGAAACTGGCTGAGAGAGGTGAAGTAATTGCTCAAAGACGTCAGTGTGGAAACCTCAGCTCATTTGACTTCAAATTCCATAGTTTTGGCACTATCTCGTATTGCTACTCTTTCCCGTGGGACCTGTGCTTTCCGACAACATTGCAGGCAGGGCTAGCCCTGCCAGCTGCCTCCATCAAAAATTATTTTCCTATTTCTCAATTCTCCAGAATCCCACACAATATTGCTTGACTTTGGGATGGTTATTCAGCTGCAATTAACAGGGGCCTTAATAAGGTTAAGCCGCCAGAACGAGCGGTGTAGCATGAGCGAGGACTCTAGCACCTGGCAGGTGAGGTTGACTCTAGCACCTGGCAGGTGAGGTTTTTGCGCTTCTCTCTTTTTTTTTTTTTTTTTTTTTTTGAGAAGAGTCGAGCTCTGTCGCAAGGCTGGAGTGCAGTGGCGCGATCTCGACTCACTGCAATCTCCGCCTCTCGGGTTCAAACGATTCTCCTGCCTCAGACAGCTAATTTTTGTATTTTTAGTGGAGACGGGGTTTCACCATGCTGGCCAGGATGGTCTCGATCTCCTGACCTCGTGATCCGTCCACCTCGGCCTCCTAAAGTGCTGGGATTACAGGATGAGCCACCGCGCCCGGCCGTTTTTGCGCTTCTCGATTTCGCCACGTGGCTTTGCGGTAGCCCAGGAGGTACTAGGAGGCCGCAGGCACGAATAACACCCAAAGGACTACAGTTTCCAGAAGCCCGCGCGCTCCGCGTGCCACGTGACCGCCTGGCTGGCGCGCGCGCCTGGGGGTTCGGTCCCTAGCCGCGTTCTCGGTCGCTTCCCTCTTCCCTCGCCGCCTCCTGGCCTTCGCACCGACGCGGCCCGGGCTGGAGCCGAGCCGGGGTCGAGCTGCAGGCCGAGCCAGAGCCGGATCCGTACCCGCAGAGACGTGGAAACATGGAGGCCTGAGCCGGTGTGCGCCACCTGGGGCTGCGGCGGCGACAGCGACTTCTCCTGACCCCTCTGCCACCCGCCCGTCCGTCCGCCGGTCTGTGGAACTGGAGCTGATCCCCCCGCCGGCTGAGACAGGTGGGCTGTAGCGCCGCCCCCCTCAGCGCGGCCCGGCCCGAAAGCCCGGTGTCCCCGGCCTCCTGTCAGAAGGGGTCGGGGCCACCCTCCGCTCCCCGGCCAGCGCCCCGGGGCGGCGGCGAAGGGACCCTCCCTTCCCTGCCCGCGGGCGCCTGGGCCACCCGGAGGGGCTGTGCTGACAGCGGACCGACCTCTGTCCGAGTCCGCTGTTGGGAGTCCGAGTCCGCTGTTGGGAGTTGGGGGATACCGAAGGCCAAGACGGTGCTTCCGGAGATGGGGCGGTGTTGGTCTGACAAATGGGCGTGTGATGGGCAGGGTGAGCAATAGCTGTTGGGTTTTTCTTTCTTCTTTTTACATTCATAGTTTATTGAGATATAATTAACATATCAGAAAATTAACCCTTTAAAAGTACAACTCAGTGGTTTTTAGTATATTCGCAGGGTTGAGCAGCCATCACCACCGTTAATTCCAGAGCATTTTTTTATCACCCCCCCCAAAGAAGCTCGTACCCATTAGCAGTCACTCCTCCTCCTTCTCTCCCTTACACTATTGATCTACTTTCAGTCGCCGTGGATTTGCCTGAGCAATTGTGTTTTGACTGAAAAGTGAAAGGGTGGGTGTTTGTGAACTGGGGGCAGTAGTGGGGTTTGAGGGTATTGGTGTGGTAAAGCTGATTGGATAAAGCTGTTCTCTGCTGAACAGGGGTAGAGAAGTGATGGGATGATTGTAATTGGCCAGCAAAGCGGGTGCCCAGGATAGACTGATTAGGGGGCACAGATGGAGTGAGATCCTTGAAAGAGGAGAGGGGAAGTTGGAGAGAGGGGTGTGTAGAGCAAGGGTGATGTGCTGAAGGATGAAAACCTGGAGGCTGGAGGCGGTGGAGAGGAATGTAGCGTCCACCAGAGGAACTCAGGTGCTCAGGCTGATGAGTTGAGGGCTCAAGAGAAGAACGAGGTGGAAGGGAAGAGAATCTATAGGAATGCGTGAATGGTTGTTGCAGAGGATGAAATTAACGAATATATGGATTTCTGGAGTGATTATCCTGCTTTGAAGTTTTATTTTAGATAATCCTCTCAGCAACTTGGAGATAGACCGGACAAGTATGAATATTTCCATTCTGTAAATGAAGAACTAGTCTTTTAGAGGTTAGGTGTCTGGCTTAAGCTCATAAACTGAGTACATAGGGCAAAATGAGTTGGAATAATTGATGAAACTATCAGTCACAAGTGGATTAAATGGCAGAGAACTGAGTTGGGGCAATGTTAATAGGAAGGAGATTCAGCTATTAAGAAGTCTGTGTTACGACATATAGGTCAAGGAGTTTTTATGTTTTTGCACCTTTTAACCATAGAAAAGTTCACACAGTGAAATAATAAAGGGTACTCCCATGTACCCATTACCCAGCTTCAACAGTTAACTCATGCCAATTTAGTTTTATCTATGTCCCTATCCATTCCTATCCCCACTCACAATTATTTTAAAGCAAATCATAGGCATTCAATTTCATCTGTAAATATTTCAATATATATCTGTAGAGGATTGAATTGCTTTTTTTTTGTTGTTGGTGGTGGGAGGCAGAGTCTCGCTCTGTCATTCAGGCTGGAGTCCAGTGGCGTGATCCCGGCTCACGGCAACCTCTGCCTCCTGGGTTCAAGCAATTCTCCTGCCTCTGCCTCCTGAGTAGCTGGGATTACAGGCACGTGCTACCATGCCCGGCTAATTTTTTGTATTTTTAGTAGAGACGGGGTCTCATCATGTTGCCCAGGCTGGTCACGAACTCCTGAGTTCAGGCATTTCACCCACCTCAGCCTCCGAAAGTGCTGGGATTACAGGGGTGAGCCACTGCATCTGGCCTGCTCTCTTTTTAATAGGCCCACAGTACCATTATCACACATAAAAATTAATAGTTTTTAATATCTAGAAAGATTTACTGTACTTTAAAAAAGTGTGGTAATCCATTTGATACAAAGAGGATAAACAGTGCAAACGCTTTTATGTTTGACTCTGAAAAATGTGGCATAATTATCTCCTGATTTTTCCATTAGATCCTGCCATCCTGATTGTTCCTTTTTTTTTTTTTATTAATATGGCTCATTTTTCTACAGAAAGTTTGAAGAATTGTCACTTTGGTAGGCTTTTTAATGAATGGAGGGCAGGAGAGAAATAGAATTGAAATATGTTACAATATGTACAAATGGCTCTTTCTTATATTGCTCCAAATATTTGGGCAATTTGGTTATGCTTTTCTAGATAATTTCACATATTATTAGAAGTTGTTTAATGTTATGTATCAGTTTTCTATGATTGCTGTAACATGTTACCACAAATTTAGTGGCTTAAAACAATGCATTTATTATTTTATAGTTTTGTAGGTTAGAAGTCAAAGTGGGTCTCACTGGCTGTCAACAAGGCTGTGTTCTTCTCTGGAGGTTTCTAGGGGGCATCTATGCCTCTTCCAGCTTCTAGAGGCTGCCACTTTCCTTGGCTTGTGGTGCACCTCCTCTATCTTCAAAGCCACCAGTGTTGCATCTCTCTGATCATACTTCCATCCTCAAGTCTCTGACCACAAGTGGGAAAGGTTCTCTGCTTTTAAGGACCCATGTAATTAAATCAGGCCCACTTGGCTAATTCAGGATAACCCCCACCTCGAGGTTCTTAATTTAATTGCGCCTGCAAAGTCTCTTCCCAGCAACATAATCAGAGCTTCCATGGATTAGTATGTGGACATCTTTGGAGGCTATTATTCTACCTACCACAATGTGTTTTGGAATATTTTGCCGAGATTTAAGAAAGTAAGTGATTTCTTTTGCTGCTGTACATGCAACAGGAGGGCCGTCTTTTACTTAGGATTGTAGATAATGGGAATGGTTAGATCTAGAGAAGACTGTTCATTTTTCCTTTTAGTGAAATATGGGAAATACCTGTGACACTTGTAGTATAGGCTTTGGTAAAATGAGACCTTTAAAAATGATTAAGTATAAAAGCAATACAGCTCCATGTAAAGTTTTTCTATATTTCGTTTTGGTCTCTTTTTCATATTCATGTCTTAAAACGTAGTATATATGTGTAATCAGAGGGCTAACCTGATACTCGACACAGGACACGCTGGGGGCAATGATGGTTCCCATGCCCAGGGTGAGAAGGCAGGGACTCTCTGTCCAAGTGGGAGATAAAGGCACCCCCATTTCAGCAGCAAAAGAAGACTCCTAATGAAAGTGAGAGAACATCTTCAGGCAGAATGAACTACTGTGAGATTTGGACTTGAAGCAGCCTTTTCACAGGTTCTTCTGTGACTCAGCTGGCAATGGTAGAGTGCTGTGGGCCTAACAGAGCGGAGTGATAAGATGGCCATTGCTGCTTTTCCTTTCTTCGGACAGAGAGAGGACTAATCTTAAAGATTGAAAGGATTTCTGGAAGTCCTCCAGTTTGGTATCCTGTTTCCTGGTGGGTTTCACTTTCCTACTTAGCTGTCAAAGTCCTGACTGTCTCTAGGTGTGAAGGTTCTGGCTTTCTGGTGGTAGTGCACCATTTATCAGGAAATGTGATGGGACTTATTAAATATCTGCTCTTGCCTTTAAGCATTTTTTTTTCTAGTAAGGTTTTTAGCAGAGCTTAATGCTTTGAACTTCGCTTGTAAACAGTTTGTAAGTTATCCTCACATTACTTAATTCTAGACAAAATGAACTAGTGGGGCTGGGAACAACTTTACATATAGGTCTTATTTAGTAAAAGTTTTTGTTTTTTTAATTTCTTAAGGAAGTTTGGTTAGTGATTTTGGTATCTTCTCTGATTTTTATCGCATTCTTTAAAAATGCAGGCAATGAAAGTGGCTGAAACTTTCCAATAAGGACATTGGAATAATTATTTTTAAAAAGCTCATCTTTTCTTTTATTGCTGTCTTTTGGGCATTTAAAACCTTTTGTCCATCATATGATCGATGATAAATTTCTTTGTTAGGTTGAGTCAGTCACTGAATCTTGACAATTATTCCTTCAAAATATGTCATGCAACCCTCCATCCAGAATACTTTGAAAACCCTACCTGTATCAGTTAGGATTAGGTTTGGCTATGAATAACAGAGACCTGAAAAATAATAGCTTAAACATATGATTAGTTTCTTTTGTAAAAGAAGTCCAGAGGTGGACAATTAAAGGCTGGTTTGGCAGCTCTGCTGTCATCAGGAACCCAGCCTCCTTGTAGTTTCTTACACTGTTAACCCTAAAGTATGGCCCTTGATTTCTGGGTCCAAGATGGCTGCTGGAGTTCTAGCTAAAATTTCCATGTTCCTAACAGCAGGATGGAGGAAGGGATAAAGAAGTGACTGTCCACTCTTAGAGACTTAAATATATCTTAGTTGAACAGGAATATGCCTGGTCAAAAAATTGTTCTGTTACTAAAAGGAAGGGAGGATTGGAGATTGGGTAGGGAATTAGCATTTTTTGCTTTTTTTTTTTTTTTTTTTTTTTTTGAGACAGTCTGACTCTGTTGCCCAGGCTGGAGTGCAATGGTGGGATCTTGGCTCACTGCAACCTCTGCCTCCCAGGTTCAAGTGATTCTCCTGCCTCAGCCTCCTGAATAGCTGGGATTACAGGCGTGCGCCACCATGCCCGGCTAATTTTTGTATTGTTTTTAGTAGAAGTTTCACCATTTTGCCCAGGCTGTCTCGAACTCCTGACCTCAGGTGATCCACCCACCTCAGCCTCCCAAAGTGCTGGGATTACAGACAGGAGCCACTGCGCCTGGCCTCTGCTCCTTTATAATTAGTTTCTGTGAACCCAGACTAATCTACATACTTTTTGAAACTATAGGTTTGAATCCTAGTTCTGTCATTTATTTGCTTTGGCATGTTACTCAACCTTTTTGAACTTCAGTTTTCTTATCTGTAAAATGGGACTAATATATACTTTATATGTTTGTTAGAGAATTAAATGAAAATGCCTCTATGTACCTAGTAATATATACACTATAACTATTAGTTGTTTTTCATTCTCTTCCTTTAGGTTTCTCAACTTGGATATCTGAATGAGTGGTGTAAAAAGATGAGAATTGGAGACGGACAAGGAGAAGGATATATATTCAGTTCAGTAGAGAGCATGTGGAGTTTGAGGTGCCCTTGGGACACCAGATGGTGATAGATGTTAGGCAATTAGATAAACGGGCCTGACACTCAAAAGACACTTCTGACTAGACATAGACATTTTGGATTGTCAGTGTATAGGGGTAGAATTCATCAGTCTGGAAGTCTTAGGGAGGATGTATGCAGTTGTACAGTTACTATGTGCAAAGTAAGAAGACATGTCCTTTAGTGAGTCTCTCTGTAAAGCGTCAAGCCTCAGCTTACTTTCTGGCCTTTTCTTTATTATTTTTATTTTTTTGTGGGTTAAGGAGTGGAAAGTCTAATAGAAGAAAGGAGAGAGGAGAGCAGCTCCTTGAGAAAGAGAGAGAGAGACGTCCAAAAAAGGAGAAGGCCATGGACCGCAGCAGATTTTTTTTTTTTTTTTTTTTTTTTTGGGACGGAGTCTTGCTCTGTCGCCCAGGCTGGAGTGCAGTGGCGCGATCTCGGTTCACTGCAAACTCTGCCTCCCGGGTCTACGCCATTCTCCTGCCTCAGCCTCCCGAGTAGCTGGGACTACAGGCGCCGGCCACAACGCCCAGCTAATTTTTTTTTTTGGTATTTTTAGTAGAGACGGGGTTTCACCGTGTTAGCCAGGATGGTCTTGATCTCCTGACCTCGTGATCCACAGCCCTCGGCCTCCGAAAGTGCTGGGATTACAGGCCTGAGCCACCGCGCCCAGCCCGCAGCAGATTTTTATATGGAGAAGGCAGTGCTGATTTACATAGGGCTCACAGATTGGTTCGATCATGTATGACGTCTACAGAGTACGTGGAGAAGGCTGGTTGCCTCAACCTGATCTTATGCAAATGGGCTTTCCAGTTGATTGGCGCCATCCTGTCTGCTCCTTTACAGTATATGTGGCTGGCAGAGAAGGGAAGATGGAGCCGCCATTTTGAAAATGTCTAGTCCTTAGTTTCTGCAGGCATTATCCTGTGCAAGCTCCCAGCTTGCAGGCTGCTCTTTGTTAGAAAATGATTTGGGGCTGCTTTTCATTAAAAAGAAAAGCCTTACTGAGGACTCCCATGCCCTTGCTATCTGCCTAAGTAATTCCTTGTTAACTCCTATATCATCATTCCCTGCTCTGGAGTGGCAACCCTAACTGCTGTTAGGGGGTGTTGGGTGATGACTCTTTCTGGCTACTTCCTGCCGAAAAGGGGCATCATGTGGGGATAAGCAGCTAGGGCTCCTCCTGGGGTCAGTCTAAGGATCCTTGGAAGAAAGGCATGTCCGTGTGTGGTTCTGTCTGCAGCATCGTTTGGAGTTTGATTCTGTCGCTATTCTGATGGGTTGTAACACTGGTTTGCCTCCACCAGATGTTGTTGAAATGTTAATATAAAAGTAACATTCCTTTTAGGATAAGTTGCATTCGATTTGGGTGGCTGGAGTAACTTTAGTGTTAACCTTGGCTAGATCTTTCCTGCGGTTATCAATCCCTTCATGACTTCCACAGAAAATCTCTTTCCTTTATAACCTTCTTTGCATAGCCAGGGTGTGACATATTACCAAACCCAATAAGAAGTTCTAGCTAACTTGGTGATAGTAAAACTTTTATGCTTCTGTTTTGTTGGTAATTATCCCTGCTATCAGGATAATAATTAAGCAAATTCTACAACAATGGAAACTCTCTTTCCAGTATTTCAGTTAGAAGGTGCAATTGTGTCCAGAATTGGTGGGTTCTTGGTCTCACTGACTTCAAGAATGAAGCCACGGACCCTCATGGTGAGTGTTACAGTTCTTAAAGGCGGCGTGTCTGGAGTTTGTTCCTTCTGATGTTCGGATGTGTTCAGAGTTTCTTCCTTCTGGTGGGTTCGTGGTCTCGCTGGCTTCAGGAGTGAAGCTGCAGACTTTCACGGTGAGTGTTACAGCTCATTAAGGCAGTGTGGACCCAAAGAGTGAGCAGCAGCAAGATTTATTGCAAAGAGTGAAAGAACAAAGCTTCCACAGTGTGGAAGGGGACCCAAGTGGGTTGCCACTGCTAGCTCCGGCAGCCTGCTTTTATTCCCTTATCTGGCCCCACCCACATCCTGCTGATTGGTCCATTTTACAGAGAGCTGATTGGTCTGTTTTGACAGGGTGCCGATTGGTGTGTTTACAATCCCTGAGCTAGACACAGAAGTTCTCCAAGTCCCCACTAGATTAGCTAGATACAGAGTACTGATTGTTGTATTTACAAACCCTGAGCTAGAGACAGAGTGCTGATTGGTGCATCCACAAACCCTGAGCTAGACACAGGGTGCTGATTGGTGTGTTCACAAACCTTGAGCTAGACACAGAGTGCTGATTGGTGTATCTACAATCCCTTAGCTAGACATAAAGGTTCTCCAAGTCCTCACTGGACTCAGGAGCCCAGCTTGCTTCACCTAGTGGATCCTGCACTGGGGCCGCAGGCAGAGCTGCCTGCCAGTCCTGCGCTGTGCGCCTGCACTCCTCAGCCCTTGGGCAGTTGATGGGACCAGGCGCTGGGGAGCAGGGAGCGGCACTCGTCAGGGAGGCTCAGGCCACGCAGGAGCCCATGGCAGCAACTTGGAGAACCTTTATGTCTAGCCAAGGGATTATAGATACACCAATCAGCACTCTGTGTCTAGCTCAAGGTTTGTAAATGCACCAATCAGCACTCTGTATCTAGCTAATCTGGTGAGGACTTGGAGAATCTTTATGTCTAGCTCAGGGATTGTAAACGCACCAATCAGCACCCTGTCAAAACAGACCAATCAGCTCTCTGTAAAATGGACCAATCAGCAGGATGTGGATGGGGCCAGATAAGGGAATAAAAGCAGGCTGCCTGAGCCAGCAGTGGCAACCCGCTTGGGTCCCCTTCCACACTGTGGAAGCTTTATTCTTTCACTCTTTGCAATAAATCTTGCTGCTGCTCACTCTTTGGGTCCACACTGCCTTAATGAGCTGTAACACTCACCACGAAGGTCTGCAGCTTCACTCCTAAGCCGGCGAGACCACGAACCCACCAGAAGGAAGAAACTCTGAACACATCCGAACATCAGAAGGAACAAACTCCAGACACGCCGCCTTGAAGAACTGTAACACTCACTGCGAGGGTCTGTGGCTTCATTCTTGAAGTCAGTGAGACCAAGAACCCACCAATTCCGGACACACTGCCATGTATAACCCTACTGCAAATAGTAGAGTGAATATAGCAATTCCCACAAGTGTGGTGTAGTAGATACTTTCCATCTAAAATTTTATTTGCCAAGGTATCCAGATTTTTATGTTACCCATCTCTTTTGTTTCTTCTAAGCTTCAGGAGATCACCACTTGATTTACAGGAATAAGCAGGGTTAGTCTAAAATGTAGGCACACAGCTTAAAAATAATTAATGTGACTAGGATTTAATGACAAATGTATGATAAGCTTTGGAGCATGTTTTCTCTCTCTAGTCCTCATTTTGGTAAAAACAAATTATGATAGGACTGTGTTGTTTGTAGAATAAACTTTAATCTTATATTTGGCCTGGTTATTTGCATAAAGTTCAGCAAGAGTAATTATTTCTGCATAGTCCTTTTGGATTGGCTTTGATGGAACTCTGTTCCACAAGAAATCTCAGATAAGACTTCTTAAAGCTGAGCCCAGCATAGATTTGTACCTTCAAATACCTGTGAGTTGGGTGATCCTTTTCTCTTAAGGTCCCAAGATAAACTTGGAGCTCCTGGACCTGTTAGAAAGTGACATTCTTTACTGAACAAAGGTTAGGAACCCTGTGCGGGGACTGTGTAGACAAGGTATGAGGCCAGTTCTTCTCATGGGGCTTTTTCAGCTCTGCAAGTGGAGGTTGACTCCTTAAAGGGAAGCATACACTTCCAGTCAAAGTCTTGATAAAATAACCAGTTTTTCCATTTGTGTCCTGTTGAAAAAGAAAAATGGATTCTTATTTCACTGATGCCAACACCTATATTGCCGTAAGTTAAGAGTTCTCACAGATTAGAGGAACCAGGCAGAGAGAAACAAACATGCTTCAAGTTTTGTTCACAGGAGTATACCTTACTCAATTATTAAAGGCTGTAAATAGTTCCAAATAAGTTTCCTTGACTCTGAAAAACAAACCAAGGATCAGCAATATTCCAAGCAAAAGTCAAAAAGATTGCTTTAGCTTTCTGAGTGCAGTCCATTTAGTCAACTCTTGTTTTGCTTGATATTTGTGAGCATTTCAGTTCTTCATGAGTCCTGTACGTTCTTTCTCTCTTCCAGTGTTACAATCTTCAAAGCTGTTAAAAACCTGCATTTGAGGACACCTGTTAAAAGTCCTTAAAATAGCTTGATTATAAACTGTCTTTTGAGAAGGAACAAAGCAAGACAACAATTGTGTGTGCATGACAAAATTTCTAGGTTACAGTTAAAAACATGACTAAAAAAGTTTAATTAACCTTAATTATGATTGATAGTATATACTTAGACATTAGAATTTTAGAAATCCCGTACAATTTTGGAACATATATTAGTATTATTCACCAAAATATAACTTAAAGAAGATTGGACATCGTTTTGGCAATTCTCATGTGACTAAACGTGTCAAATAATCCTGTTTACCTCTTCTCTGGATGTTTCAGGGGCCCTCTGAACAATCCAGAAAGCCAGGCATCAGGAAAGACAATTTTGAAACTTGAAGCTTGATTTTGGGATGCCTGTTAAATGTTGGAGGTTTAAAACACTTGATGTTATGAAATAGAATTCCAAATTGCCATTATTTATTTTGCCAAAATGATGTCACAAAAGGCAAAAATCTTTCATTAGCCTTTACTATTACATGAAAATCCTGTTTAAAGCCAAATTTTACCCTTTTATTAGTTTATTAAAGTTGTAAACAACCTTTTGATAAAACCTCATAGGAAAGTTCACCTAATCTTAACCAATGAATATGGGGTGAAGTCTTTACAAACCCTTTACAACCCCTTTTGCTAAAGGGCAGATTAGTGTCTTAAGACAGCCTTGCCATGCTTTTCTTTCAATGCTCAATTTAGGAAAAGACCCTTTTGAATTTAGTTAATGTTTACACATTTTTGCAAGATTAATTTTTGTCTTTCTGTAACTTGCTTAAACCTCTAGCTCTGTCTTATTAAATTTAAGATAATCCCTTATCCCTGGGAAAAATTTATATTTTCATGCTTTCTTATATTTTACTAAAAAACACATTTCACTGTTTTTATAAGCCTTGCATATAAAACTGTTAGAGATCTCAAATACGTGTTGCACTGTTAACTCTCAGCAACTTTTACTTTAGGTAAAAAACCTGGTTAGTAAGTGATTTTAATTATATACCAGGTGTGGAGTCTAGGACCCAGACGAAGTCAGGCTTATGGGGTCCTGGGCCTGCATCCTAACCTAAGGTACCCTTTCTTTTGACAGAAAGGTACAGAAAGACACACAAAGCACACCAGATTGGTTACAGCTTAAGACCAACCTCACAAATTCTTTTTTATTAATTAAAACTTTACAGAGAATAAACAATGATCCTTATTATCCTTGTTACCGGTTTGCACAGGAAGAGATAAGCCAAAATGTTGACTGGTAAAAAAAACTTTTACCCTTTTGCCAGCATGTCAGGCTTCTGGGTTCCCTTCCCGTTAGCTCAACTCTAAGTCAACCATTTTAAGGTTTGGGGAAATTAACTTTTCCTACTTTGGAGGAACGTTATAAAGGAAGAGATAGGAACCATTGTACACTGTGAAAGAAGGAAAAACACCATAGAAAAGTCTGGGGATTCCAGTTAGGGTTGTCAAGAGGTACTGCCTCTCTTCCTATTGGGAATTGTGTTTCTCTTATTTCTTTGCCTTCCCTATTTTCTCTTTTCCTTTTAGGCCTACTATAGGAAACACTGTTCATCTTTCAATTTCTTTGCTGCCTGCTCTTCGGCTGTAGTTAGTGTTTGGCCTAGAAGCAACATAAAATATCTTCATGAGAGGTCAAACACCTGAGTTAAATTTTGGAAAGCTTCTATATACCTATCAGGGTCTTCAGAAAATTGGCCTCAGTCTCCTTTATTTGCCTAAGGTCTTGCAAAGAGGAGGGAACTTGAACCCTAGTGACCTCACCTCCATTGGGCATTTCCTGTAGAGGTAAGAGTGAAAGTGGGGAGTGGGAAATTTTGGAGATGGCGGAGGTGGAAGAACTGGTGATATGGTTGGAGGTGGCCCTAAATAAGGGGGACTTGAAGGGCTGGGACACCCAATAGCTGCCTCAGATGATTTCCCCAGAAGTTGCTTCTCTAATTTTGGGGAATTATTCTCTTTGGGCCTGCTCAATATGATTGCTAAAAGGGCTGGGTTAATTTTGTAACGCTTGCAAAGGTCTAGTAAAAAAGCCATGCCCTTGTGCAAAAGAAAATGAGCCGCTTTGTAAAGTTTCAGGGTCAAAGAAATCCTTGTGCTTCAGAATGCACTCCAGGGGAGTGCAGGATGAAGATGGTACCCACTTAGAGAAAAAGGTGGCCCTTTAGTCTCCTTCCTTTTGGTGTGACCCATGGCGGAGAGGAAGACAGTGGGGGCATCCCCCCTGCTTTTTTCCCGGGTCCCAGGCACCTTGTTGAACGTGCTGCCCATGGTTGCAAGTGTGACCCCCAGTCATAGAACCAGAGGAACTAAGTCACTAGGGCTAGTCATGCTCACCCAAGTGGCTCTAGTCCTCTGCCTGTGATTTCCCTTTAACTTCCTAGACTTGTGTGACTTGCCTGGCTTCCTGAAAAATGGATTTCAAGAAAAACTACATAATAGTTGGGCAAGGCCCCTTTAATGCAGGGGGTGTGCTAGATTGAACTCTGTATCCTGCTATTATGGCCTGTGCTGAAGTGTTTACCCTTAGATAATGGTTCCAGTTAACTTCCAAACTTAAAATTCCCTTACTAATTAAGTACTACTCTAATTGAAGGCAGAATAGGTGGCTTAAAACACTTAGGGATTGAATGGCCATTTCCCTGCTGATGAGACAGTATTGAGACTAAATTTTGGCTTTGGAGGAATATTTTACCCCTAATTGTTGAAGGCAGAATTTTCTCATTTGCATAACCAGCATAAAGCCTGCTTTCTAGTAGAGAGGCACAAAAAGGAAAGAGAATTGGGAGGCTAGGGTGTTTCGGTGAAGGACTGACAATGTGCTTCATGGAGAGGATTCCTATTTCACTAGGTGACGCTGTTGACCTTGAAACACCACGTACTCTCTAGACCAAGGGCAGAGAGAGACCTGGAAAATGCCATGTGCTCTCCAGACCAAGGGCAGAGAAAGAGAAATGCTCACTGTTGGGGGGTCAGGGAGCCCTGTTCTTGGAAAATCACAAAGACCCTTCCCCTTGAGCTATATGCCTGGTTACTACGACATTCCCTGATCTTACCAAACGAGATTACTTCCCTGAACCATAAAACTTCCCACACATTTCATACAGAGAGGATAAGAGATATGACGGTTGTGAACAGGAAAGGAGGAGATTACAATAGGAAAGTTGGAGATCCTGTTGCCGACACCACATTGGGGCGGTTGGAGGCTGGGGTCCAGAAGCCTTTGGATAACACCAGGGGGTAGCCCTGGCCAGAAATCCTCAGTTGCCCCAGGATTTCTTCCAGCCCCACACGACAGCTAAGTCCTCTGTGAAAGGTCTAAAATGGAAGCCGAGAACCTTGGAATAAAAGGACAGAGTTAGAGTTCGCTCTTCTACTTACCGTTCTGATGAATGTTGTACCTTGGTGTCCCAGACAAAGCACCCATTATGAAGTGGCTACATTATCTGGGGTGTATACCCTGGGGTTTGTTGTTGCCCGCCGAGAAAGAATTAGGACACGGACATGTGGGTGGGTTAAGGAGTGGAAAGCTTAATAGGCAGAAGAAAAGAGAGAGGAGAGCAGCTCCTTGAGAAAGAGAGGTGTTCGAAAAAGGTGCTTTCTGGCCTCTTATGTTTCTGCTTTGATTCCTTTTCTGTTCCAGCCATGTTAAACTTTCAGGTCCTTGAACAGGCCCTACCTGTTATTTCTTAACCACAGGGCTTCACACGTGCCGTTCTCTGCTTTGGAAGTTTCTGAATTCCCACATCCATCCAGGCCAACCCTTCTTGTCCTTTAGGTCTTAACATTTTTTTTTTTTTTTTTGAGATGGAGTCTTCCTCTGTCTTGCCCAGGCTAGAGTGCAGTGAAGTGATTAAGCTCACTGCAGCCTCTACCTCCCAGTTTCAAGTGATTCTCCTGTCTCAGCCTCCCAAGTAGCTGGGATTACAGGCGCCTGCCACCACACCCGGCTAATTTTTGTATTTTTAGTAGAGACGGAGTTTTGCCGTGTTGACCAGGTTGGTCTCGAACTCCTGACCTCAGGTGATCCACCCACTTTGGCCTGCCAAAGTGCTTGGATTACAGGCGTGAGCCACCGCACCCGGCTGGTCTTAACTTTTATGGTATGACCTTTTGGAAGCTTTCCCTTGGAAGCTTGAATAGTTGCCATCTTAAAATTTCTTGTTGATTTATCCATATCTCTGTATATCATTCCATTCTTCACAACTTTAACCTTGGCACTTTGCATACTGCTGGCCACATAGTGGGCACTCAGGAAATACTTATTGACTGTTGATAGGCTTCATGTGCTTAATGTAACCATAATGTGATATAGCTTACATATGGCTTATTTGGTTTTTCAACCCTGTACTTGTTCTTTAGTATTTGCACATTGAATTGTTTATATGAATCATTGATTATGAAATAGTAAAGCTCATTCTCCCCTATTTATTTTGATATTTTTTCTACTTAAAGTAATACTTGTGTATTGTTAGAAAAGGTAAATAATAATAAAGGCAGGTTATAAAAAGTCAGCAGTATTCTTACCCATCCCCACTTTTTAGTCTCATTTTCAGAGGCAGTTACTTTTAAGAACTCTGTCTCTCTCTCTCTCTCTCTTTTTTTTTTTTGGTAGAGATGGGGTCTCACACTGTGTTGCCCAGGCTGTTCTTGAACTCCTAGCCTCAAATGGTCCTCCTGCCTGGACCTCCCAAAGTACTGGGATTACAGGCCTGAGCCACTGCACCTGGCCCTAAAAATTCTTTTAAGCTTTTTCTTTTGATACTTACCTCTGCGTTTATAAATCTGCCTAAATTGCTATTTTGTGATTTATCAATTTTAGATAATACATACTAACTTCTTGTTATGGTAGGTGCGGTACTCTTCCATATCCTTCCCCTATTTCTAAAAGCCCTTCCAGTATAGGTATATAAGAATTCTTGGTTAATTCAGTGTTTAGCTTTTATATTATTATGACTACATAAATATTGTTCACTGCTGGTGAGTACCTTATCATGTTTCCCCTTCCCTCCCCCTAGTTTGCTTAGTTTTCCATGGATATATTATTAATTTTTACCAAATATTTTGAACGGCCTGTGGGATTTAGTGCCTAAGAAATTGATGCAAGGTGTTACTCTGGCTACTGCTATTGCAGTTGTTTTGTGTCCCTGTTCCAGAGGTTCTATGCCTTTTTCAGCTTTGTCAGTAAAGTAAAATCTCAGATCCCCACCGTGCCTGACTTGACAGTGTAACATCCCCCATTTTGTTTGTGCTTTCTTTTTGGAACTGTTACTATTAATATATTAAAATCTTCTAAGTTATTCTTTAAATTTTCTATTTTTTCTCCTCCTGTTTTTCACTTATTTGTCCTCTTGTTCTTTATTATGGGAGTTCTCTTAACTTTTATCTTTTCTTCGTTCTTTTAATCTTATTTTAAATTTCAGGTGTCCTTTCTTGTTCTTTATTTCCTTTTTTATGACATCCTACTCTTGCTTCATGAAGCAATATGAAACAGTGGTTAAAAGAGAATGGTTTCTGTACTTATCCTACCTGGGTTTAAAACCTGATGTGCCACTTTCTAGCTCTATAATCTTGGGCAAGTTACTTAACCTTTCTTTGCTTTAGTTTATTCATGTAGGCTAGGAGTTGGCAGACATTTCATGTAAAGGACCAAATCATAAATAGTTCAGGCTTTATGAGCCGAGGCAAAATGAAGGATATTTTAAATTATTTAATCATTTCATTGTGTAAGTACTTATATAACAAGAGAGAAAACATTTCTACAAGTTTTTTATTAATAAAACTCAAAATGCAATACTAATAATGATTGAGAACAATTTCTGCAGTAAAGATTTGCTGATGAGAAGAATGAATTTTTTTTGGAGGAGAGGGGATAAGTTAATGTTCTCTATCATCAAAATTAATGATAAATGTCCACCTATTAATGCTGATTTGTAATGAGATTTCATGTATTTCATCTTTGAAAATGTCTTCTTAGATACTGCCAAATACTGCTAATAGTCTGTGAACATATGGTTTTAATAGAGCATATTCATTGCTTGGAAGACATTTACAGAATTCTTTTAGACTCTTTTCTTGATACTTAACGTTTAGCAAATCATTATACTGCAGACTAATCACTTCCAATTGAGGATTACGTAGAAGCTCCTCATTGCACAGTTAAATGCTTTTTGAAATGTGGAATGTTCGTTTCTACTTGCATTGAGGTATGAAAAAATACTGCTGGAAATGTTTGATTTTGGAAAATATGTCTGCTGCATATTTGTGTGGCAGTAGAGATCTTCTTATTTTAATTTTTGACAGCACAGGAAGTGCACGAAGTATCTTGACATGACTTGTGACTTAGGCAATGTTAGTTGTCCTTGAAATGACTATCTCAATGTAGGTTTTGCATGTAGACCCTGTTGTCCTTCTAACTTTAGGCTGAATTCATTAACAGATATATCAAGTCTGCAGCAACAATAGTGGTTGAGGGTCATTCTTTTCATTCAGAAAAATTTGTCTCAGCCTGGAACTTGAAACATTTCAGTAAAACTCTGCCATTGTTAAGCCATTGTATTGTTTCGTGGCAGGATGCGTCAGGTTATTTAGCTTCTATTTCTGACAAAAATGTCATGAGAACAAATGAAATTTACCTTTGACATTACGGTTCAATAACACATGATAGATTCAGATGTTTTCTGCAGAGTACCTGCTGATTGAGAATATGATTAATAGCCATAAGCTTTAAACACCTTACATTTCACAAGGCTTGTAAATTTTGTCCAGCTAAGCCGTTTTCTGCTTCATACGTATTTTTACCACCATCAGTTGTTACACATCTTAGCAGATTCTACTTCAGATTGTGCTGAATTAGTATTTTCTTGATTTTTTTGAAAATATTCATAGCTGTAATTGTTTCATACATACTGTACTTCGAGCCACTTTTCATGGAAAGAGTAAGATGTTAAAGATATTTATTTTCACTGGACACAATTCTTTGGCTGCTGTAATCAAACACAATTTAATTAACTCACCATTGGTAAATACTTTCCTTGCTTGCTTAACAAATGAGCCATTTGGAAATTTACTTTGGTTGCAGCCCTATTTCCATTTTTAATTTTTGGCAAGACATTCTGCTCTGAGGAGGTATATCTTGTTTTACATTTGACCATTTTCCTGCTCATTGCTCTCATGAGTTGGGAGTGAATGCTGTGTGGCAGGGCATATCGGGATATTGTGATGAGTGCTTAGTCTAGTAATACTTCCTATATTGTATTTTGCTGGCACAGCTGTGATGCTTTTACATAATAAAGTACTTTGACATCTAACTAGATTTAAACAATCTACAGTCCACTGTGACTTACAAGTGTGACATCAGAGTACTTCTGTTCTTTTGACGTGATAGTCACTGGTAAAATAGTTATAGTATGGCAATACTCATGACACTTGAAATGCTGTTGAGTATAACCATGTCATTGAGATTTGTGGTGCACTGAGAGTATAAAGGGATGAGGGCACCAAAAATGGTCTCTGTAGCAACTACCCAAGTCTGCTGTTGTACCAGGAAAACAGCTATAGACCATATGTAAACAAATGAGCATGGCTGTGTTCTAATAAGACTTTATTGACACTGAAATTTTCTTTTCATATAATTTACACATCACAAAATATTCTTTTGATTTTTTTCAACGATTTAAAAATGTAAAAATCAGGTTGGGCGCAGTGGCTTATGCCTGTAATCCCGGCACTTTGGGAGGCTAACGTGGGCAGATCACCTGAGGTCAGGAGTTTGAGACCAGCCTGCCCAACATAGTGCAACCTGAAAATACAAAAATTAGCCAGGCATGGTGGCGCATGCCTGTAGTCCCAGCTACTAGGGAGGCTGAGATGAAAGGATCACTTGAACCCAGGAGGCGAAGGTTGCAGTGAGCTGAGATTACTCCACTGCACTCCACCCTGGGCGACAGAGCAAGACCCTGTCTGAAAAAAAAAAAAAAAAAGTAAAAATCATTCTTCAGGCAGCACATAGGGTTTAGCCCTTGGGCTGTAATTTGCCAATTTATGATTTAGGCAATGAGAAAAAAAGGTACTACGCCATAGTTTGTGATGAGTGTAAATCAGTTAGTATGTGTGAAACATTCAAGATGGTGACTGGGGACATAGTAAGTGCTAAATAAATGTTTGGTATTATTATTGTTACTGTTTTCATTATTATCTATCTAAGGATATTTTAGTTTTTAATTTTTTCTTAGAATCATCTGTTTTCTATGATTCCTTTCTTTAGTTTGTTTTGGTTTCTTTTTTTTTTTATTTTTGAGATAGGATCTCGCTCTGTTGCCCAGGCTGGAGTGTGGTGGCACAATCACAGCTCACTGCAGCCTTGACCTCTCAGGCTCAGGCAATCATCTCACCTCAGCCTCCCAAGTAGCAGGAACTATAGGCGTGCACCATCACGTCTGGCTAATTTGTTTATTTTTTTGTAGAGACGTTAAAAATGTCTCTATGTTGCCCAGGTTGATCTCCAAGTCCTGGGCTCAAGTGATTCTCTAGCCTTGGCTTCCCAAAGTGCTGGGATTCTAGGAGTTAGTCACCAGAACCGGGCTGTTTTGGTTTCTATATTTCATGTTGGAGGCTTTACTCACAAGTCTAATCATTTTTGACTGTCCATTCTTATTTAAAGTTGAGACTACCCAAAAGCTGATTGGAAGCTCTTTGTGTAAGTAGATTTTGTTGAGTGGTGGGCATTGCTGTGAGGTGACGATCTATTTTTTAAATTGGCCTGGCAGTTCCTAAATGTCTGTATCTTTTCCCTAGGTTCCTATTCAGTTTCTCTTGAGAGGAATCCTTCAGTCTCCTGCCTTGGAGGCAGGGAAACTCACTGTGGAGCTGTAGCAAGTTGACTTTATCTTCATTCTCTTGTTTTCTTCATTTTCCACCTTATTACCCTCCCCAACCTTGGTGTTGGTCTCTCTAGTCGTATTTCTCTGGGGAGCACGCATAATAGTCTCTTCCTGGGGAGAGAGACCCCCATACTTTAGCCCTGCACCTTGCCCCGCCTTCCCCAGTGCCCTGTCTCTCACTGTTTAGCCTTCCCACGGCTCCATGGGGTGAATTGCCTGCCTTCTTGTTAGTGTCCCCCTTGGCAGGAACTCCCTTTGGGGCTTCCTCAGGTCTGCTGGTTCAGGTACACTCCTCTGTCACCTTCCCATCTTCCACACTTCCCTTGATCTGATCTTTGTGGGTTTATATCTTTCTTTCCATTGCTTTCATTTCATTGGGCGGAGAATACCCAACTGTACTTAATATAGCGTTTGGAACCTAGTTGCCTTTCAGAGAATGTTCTATTACTTGTGGACTCATGGCACCTGTGGCATTTACTCTGTCCTTTGGCCGGTGATTATTGCCCATTATTTCTCTGATCTCCTGTTTCAGCTTTCTCCTTAAAGTCTCTTAGGTACAAGTGGGGCATATATGTGTGTTGTGTGTGTTTGTACACACAATCCATATATATATTATATTACATATAATTGTATTATCACTTTCCTCCTAAATATATATATTATATATCATATATCATATGCTATATTATATATCATATGCTATATTATATATCATATGCTATATTATATATCATATACTATATTATATCGTATATAATATTATATGTATATTTAGGAGGAAAGTGATTCTGGAATATAGTGTAGAATTTGTGGATTATCAGCCTGAGAAGGGACAAAGGGCATTAGGGCATCATTTACACATTTTGAGGGTGTTAAAACAGAATTTGGTTATCATGGATTTTCAGATCCACTAATGTTTACTTTCCATTTAAGGCACATTAAATCAAGAGATAGCCAGCACACATAAAAGAGGAGATTTACTTTATGTATTTATCAAATATTTCACAAATATAAAATATATTTATTTATTGGTGACAGAGTCTCCCTCTGTTGCCCAGGCTGAAGTACATGATTGTATAATAGCTCACTGTAGCTTCAAAATCCTGGATTTCAGGTGATCCTCCTGCCTCAGCCTTCTGAGTAGCTGGGACTACAGGCTCATTAGCCATGTTGCCTGGCTGATTTTTAAATTTTTTGTAGAGGCAGAGTTTTGCTTTGTTGTCAAGGCTGGTCTTGAACTCAGCTTCTGGAAATCCTTGTACCTTAGCCTCCCAAAGTGCTGGAATTACAGGCGTGAGCCACAGTTCCTGGCCTGCTACCAAGTATCTTTTAACGTTTACTAGTTTGATGGGTAAAAATGATACATTATTGTTTTAATTAGCATATTGTACTCAGAATTTAGGCTGAAGATCTTTTCATATATTTATTAGCTGTGAGACCTTGGCTATTTCAGCAAGTATTTTTTGAGTAATTTCTCTTTAGCAGTATGCTGGAGATTGATTAGGGTTAAGGAAGAAGTGTAAGGCCTGATTCATGCCTCTCAGGAATAATCTACCTGGGGAGATATGTTATATGTACTACAGCAAAATAACATTTCAAGGCAGCTCTTACATAATTGCAGCTTTAGGGGAGTAGTGGAGAGTTTTAAGGGGTAACAGGGAGGGATGATAGAATCAGTTTTGCACATGTTAAGACTGAGTTCTTGCATTGAAGATAGGTCCTTTTAAAGGTTTACTACTAAAAGCATCAGCAATAGCCTACTTCTCATTTCTAGCATAGACTTACATAAGGATCATTGTTACCAACAAACTTACTGATTATATTATATATATTATCCTTGAGTTAAAAAAAGTCTTAAATATTTTAGAGATATCAATAGAACTGGCTTCCTGGCCAGAGGTTGGGTCTAGAAGGAGAAATTTGAAAGTAGTATCATGGAAGCCACTAGAAAAGCCAGGAGATGGGATCAGTTACTGACAGATTTAGAGAAAGAAGAGCTGAAAGCCAAGGGAGTCTAATGATGCCCAGTGAGGGCAAAGGCAGTAGGACTCTTTGGAGATTATCCAATAGTGTTTTCTACTTTCTAGTTTTCATTGATCAGGGTCTTGAGACTTCCAAATAAATTGGGAGCAGGCGATTGTGCGTGTGTGTTTGGAATCCTTGGCAGGAATCGTTGCAGAAGAGATGCCGTTGGGGCTCAGTTTTCTACTTTGCTTTCTGTGGGGGAGCAGGTGGATCTTTCTGGCGAGAGTGCCTCAGTGGCTACTGGTCTTATTATGTCTGAACTTGTTCCGCTTTATACTCCAGGTGCCCAGGGTGTTGCCTTCACTCTGTTCCTAGCAGGTAGCACCCTGTTGTTGCTTCCTGTGGGAGTGAGGGCTTAGGCAGGGGTGTCTGCTCAGGTGCACTAGCCAAGCTTCTGTTAGTTGCTTGTGGGCCTTTTTCTGGCCTTTCTGCTTTTGTGCCGGAGTTCCTGTTCACACTCTTTGGGATGGTGCCCTTGAAGGCCCTTGAGCCTGCTCTGGGATGCTATTTCCCTTTTTAGCCCATCTCCAGCTGTTTTCTATTTTATGGGGATTCTTCACAGCTTCTGGCCCCCTGTTATTTTTTGAGCATGGCTGTGTAATCACTGGCTATTTAAAAAAATATGATTTATATTATTTCTAGGGTTTGGTGAGAAAAAACGGGGAAGGAGGCACTGTACTCTTTACTCAATTGGCTGTCTCGATTTTTTTTTGTTAACGTTCTGTTCAGTGTCTCTCCTGATATGCTTGTAGGCTTTATTCATATTGTTTTAGAAAGATTTCATAGTGTTCTTGGACTGAGCAGTTATTTTGATTTATTAATTTTATTTTTGATACGAAGTCTTGCTCTGTTGCACAGTGCAGTGGTGTAGACGTGGCTCACTGCAGCGTCGAACTCCTGGGCTCAAGCGATCCTTCTGAGTAGCTGGGACCACAGGCTTGTGCCACCATGCCCAGCTAGTTTTTAAATTTTTTGTATAGATGGGGTCTTGCCCAGGCTGGCCTCGTACTCCTGGGCTCAAGCAATCCTCCTGCTCTGTCTCCCAAAGTGCTGGGATTACAGGTGTACAGGTGTTTGATTTAAGACTTAATTTTGTGGTCTATCCTAGCCTCTTTGAAAATAAAGTTTATTTCCTATAAACCTGTAGAAAACAGTCATAGAATATGAACAGGTAATGGTCTTATTCACAGCAAGAGAGATGCAAAATAAAATTGTATTGAAAAACTTTTTTTTTTTTTTTTAAATCTAAGTTGGCAAGGATCAGAAAGTTTGGTTAAACAATGGTGACTGTGGAGTAGAGAAACAGGCGTTGCTGGTGAGAATCCAAGTTGGTACAGCCTCTATAGAAGGCAGCCAGGCAGTATCTATCAAAATTACAGATGCATATACCCTTTAACCCAGCAATTCTATTTCTCTGGATTTATCGTATCTGTCTACTCATACCTGTGTGAAATATTTTATATGCTTATGTAAGTGATAGTATAAGATATAAGTAATGTATATATCTTATTGGAGAATGACATTTATATTCTATTACTTGGAGAATGATTTGTAATAGCAAAAGATGTAGAATACCTAAATGTCCATCAATATGGTATTTGAGAAATTATAAAATGGAATGTTACACAATTGTAAAAAGGAATGAAGTGCTTCGTATATGGATATATAATGACTTCCTATATATTGATGAGTGGGAATAGCAGAGTAGAGAGGAATATGTCATATGCTATGGTTTATTTAAAAAGAGGTTGAACATATGTTTGTATATACACAGAATGTCTGTGGAATGATGCCCAAGAAACTGTGAATGTTTTCTCTGAGTTGAGAAGGTGGTTAGAAGATGGGATGGGAAGGAGACTTTTCACTGTATATCCTTTGAAGTTTTGTATTTTATACCATGAATATTACTGATACAAAAAGAATATAAAATAAACAAAAATATCTGACAAATTTTGTTAGTAGACTCTTTGATAGTATTGTTTCTCATTGTTGCTTCACCTGGTGGGAGGAGGAGGTTGATTCCAAAATCAAATTTTGTTCTCTTGAAAATTCAGCATTCATGTACTTAAACTCCTAGAGTAAAATTGCTTGCTTTTAAGTTACCACACAAAAAAAGTAAGATACTGGTCTATTTAACTGAGAACAAATTGTTATGATTCTCATTTCTTTTGATCTGGTGTCATTTTTATCCTGTTAATTTTAATGAAGCACAGAGAAGGAAAATTGAGTACATGGTAGAGCCAGGAGGACCCATACTTAAATTGCTGTCAGTAAACCAACACTCTTTGAACTAACCCACTTTCATCCATACAGTTAGAGGTGCTTATTCAGTACACTAATATTAGGCCTACAATCCTAACTGCTAATTAGCATAAGTCCCCTGATAAATAGCATACTGTAAACAAGTAGTCAAGGTCTTTTTTACTCATATGTTTAAACATATATTTTATTGAGGCATATTCAGGGTCACAGGGATTATTGGACAAATAAAAATAATTTGAAAGCTTTGGCTAAAAAGGAACTAGCAATATCCTTAAGTAGGTGGTGGAGGACAAAATCTGTTGTATACTCATCAGAGTTAATGAAATTAATGCAGAATCCCAGAGGACCCAAGAACATTACTTTTTTTGCTTTTATTGAAAAAGTTCAATTTTGCATAAAATTTGAAAGAAATAATTTATTGGGTAGCTGGGAGAGGTGGCTCATACCTCTAATCCCATTGCTTTGGGAAGCCTAGGCAAGAGGGTCTCTTGAGGCCAGGAGATTGAGATTAGCCTCAGCAACATAGCAAGACGCCCATCTCTACAAAAAATTTAAAAAAGGTAGCAGGGTGTGATGGCATGTACCTGTAATCCCAGCTACTCAGAAGGCTAAGGCGGAAGGATTGCTTGAATTCAGGAGTTTGAAGCTACAGTGAACTATGTTCATGCCACTGCACTCTAGTGTGGGTGACAGAGTGAGACTCCATCTCTAAAATAAGTAAATAAATTTATTTTGGAAAACTAGTCTAAGTGAAAGAACATTCTATAATAGGACACCAAGTAACTAGAATATGAGATCCTAATATCTCATCATGTATAATATGGATGATGAAGTAACTTAATATGTAAAAACAATCCTAGTGGTTGTGAAAGAAAGTACCTATTAGTCTGATTTGTTGGCACCTCTCTGGGACATGTAGATTCTTTTTTTGTTTGTTTGTTTTTGTTTTTTTTGAGATGGAGTGTTGTTCTTGTTGCCCAGGCTGGAGTGCAATGGCGCGATCTTGGTTCACTGCAACCTCCACCTCCTGGGTTCAAGCGATTTTCTTGCGTCAGTCTCCTGAGTAGCTGGGATTACAGACGCCTGCCACTTCACCTGGCTAATTTTTTGTATTTTTAGTAGAGATGGGGTTTCACGATGTTGGCCAGGCTGGTCTCTAACTCCTGACCTCAGGTGATCCACCCGCCTCAGCCTCCCAAACTGGTGGGATTACAGGTGTGAGCCACTGTGCCCGGCCTTGTGGTTTTAATGGAGCATTTTATGAGATTAGATTTCTCTTTTCTTAGCATATCAATTATACTTTTTTTTTTTTTTACTGTTTTAGTGTTTACCCTAGAGTTTACAATATACATTTTCAAGCAATCCAAGATTGCTTTTAAATAATACAGTAACAACATCAGAACTTCACAGATTGTGCAATACTTTATAATAACAAAGTATTCCTAATTCCTTCTGCCTATCTGTTGTATTTTCAGTTCACATATACATTGCTCTCCTTCATTTCACTTCTTTTTTTTTTTTTTTTTTTGAGATGGAGTCATGCTCTGTCGCCCAGACTGAAGTGCAGTGGCATGATCTTGGCTCACTGAAACCTCCGCCTCCTGGGTTCAAGTGATTCTCGTGCCTTAGTCTCCCTAGTAGCTGGGATTATAGGCGCACACCACCACACTCTGCTAATTTTTGTATTTTTAGTAGAGTTGAGGTTTTACCATGTTGGCCAGACTGGTCTTGAACTCCTGACCTCAAGTGATCCGCCTGCCTTGGCTTCCTAAAGTGCTGGGATTATAGGCATGAGCTACCACACCAGGCCCAAAAGTTTTTAATTTGATGAAGCCCAGTTTATAAATTTTTTTCTTTTATGGGTTGTGCTTTTTTGTTGTTGTTGTTGTTGTTGTTGAAATCTCCATGCACCACCATGCCTGGCTAATTAAAAAAATTTTTTTTAGAGACAGGGTATTGCTATATTGCCCAGGCTGGTGTCTAACCCCTGTCCTCAAGTGATCCTCCTGCCTCAGCCTCCTGAGTTGCTGTGATTACAGGCATGATCCACTGTGTCTGGCCAGAAAATATTTTATTTTTAATCAAAGTAGTATATGGACGTGATTTTGAAAAGTCAACTAATATGACAGACTTAATATAAAAAACTGCTCTACCACCCTCGCCACTCCAGAGTCCTTTTCCACAGGGGTGGCCACTTTCTTTTTCTTTTTTTTTTTTTTGTTTTTTTGAGATGGAGTTTCGCTCTTGTTGCCCAGGCTGGAATGCAATGGTGCGATCTTGGCTCACTGCAACCTCTGCCTCCCGAGTTCAAGTGATTCTCCTGTCTCAGCCTCCCAAGTAGCTGGGATTACAGGTACCCGCCACCATGCCCAGCTAATTTTTGTATTTTTTTGTTTTTTTTCAGACGGAGTCTTGCTCTGTTGCCCAGAATGGAGTGTAGTGGCAAGATCTCAGCTCACTGCAACCTCCACCTCCCAGGTTCAAGTGATTCCCCTGCCTCAGCCTCCCTAATAGCTGGGACTACAGGCACGTGCCACCACACCTGGCTAATTTTTTTTGTATTTTAGTAGACACGGGGTTTCACCACGTTGGCCAGGATGGTCTCGATCTCCTGACCTCATGGTCCGCCCGTCTCGGCCTCCCAAAGTGTTGGAATTACAGGCATGAACCACTGCGCCCAGCCTAATTTTTGTATTTTTAATAGAGATGGGGTTTCATCATATTGGTCAGGCTGGTCTCAAACTCCTGACCTCAGGTGACCCATCCGCCTTGGCCTCCCAAAGTGCTGGAATTACAGGTGTGAGCGACCGTGCCTGGCCACCACTTTAAAATCTATAAGCTGTTGCTTTTTGCTATTTACCTCCTTATTTATTTAATTTGAGACAGAGTGTCACTCTGTTGCCCAGGCTGGATTGCAGTGGCACAATCTCGGCTCACTGCAATCTCTACTTACCAGGTTCAAGTGATTCTTGTGCCTTAGCCTCCTGAGGACCTGGGATTATGGGCATGCTCCAACATGCCCAGCTAATTTTTGTATTTTTAGTAGAGACGGGTTTTCACTATGTTGACCAGGTTAGTCTCGAACTTCTGGCCTTAAGTGATCTGCCTGCCTCGGCCTTCTAAAATGTTGGGATTACACCACACCTGGCCCTACTTCCTTATTTATAACTAATAAATTTTTACTGTTTTTTGATTTACTAACCTTACGTATTTTCTATTGAGCACTACCTGTTACGGAAGATGAAGGTTTAGCACTCGTAGACCACCAATCCTGCTGCTTCTTCCGGAATCTTCTCAGTAGAGTTACCTCACAATTTTTGGTTAAATATTTAGTATTTATATCATAGTGATTATGTAAATGTTGATTACTGTTGAACTTAGTCATATACTATGATTACATGACCTTTCTTGAATAATTTGTTTTTCCCAAAGTTTGTAGTCTATACAAAATTATTTACTGTATTCTCCATATAACTATTATTCATTGCTTCCAAATTCTCCTACAGTATTGTAACATTCCACAGAATAAGGTTAGACACATCAAGTGAACTGTCAGTTCTATGCTTTCTTCTCCTGGTTGATCCGGGAGCTGTTTTGACTCTTGTCCCAGCCTGCTGCATGGCTGTGATTCTCTATACCACTGCCCTGTGTTGGATCCCCTGTTTCTTGAATTTCTTCCTTTTTCTTGGCTTGTTCCCTTATGTGGAAGGAGTACATCTTGTAGCTTCCTTGTAGGTTCCTGGGAGGTCTTTTGAATCTTGGCAAATCAGAAAATGTTTTTATTCTGCTTTCAAACTTAATTGGTAGCTTGAAAAGCTATAGATTTCTAGTTAAATTATTTCCTCTTGGCCAGGCTCAGTAGCTCACGCTTGTAATGTCAGCACTGTGGTTGAAGCCAAGGCAGAAAGAGTTCGAGACCAGCCTGGGCAACACAGTGAGACCCCATCTCTACCAAATGCAGAATATTAGCTGGGCTTTGGTGGCATGTACCTGTAGTTCCAGCTACTTAGGAGGCTGAGGCATGAGGATCCCTTGAGCCCAGGAGTTTGAGGTTACAATGAGCTATAATCACGCCACTGTACTCCAGCATTGTACTCAGCAACAGAGTGAGGCCCTGTTTCTTCAAAAAAAAAAAAAAAAAAGTTTTAATACTAGTGCTAGCTATGAATAAATCCATAATACTTTTTGCCAGTTTTAAAATCTTATAAACGAAAGCATACCATATCTATTAGGTAGCTTGCTTTTTTTTTTTTTTTAAAACATTTTGTATTTTTGAGATGTATCCATTTAGCTCTGTTTCATTCATTTTCACTAGTGTATTATGTCCCCTTATAATTTTGATAGCTTAAAATACTATTGTAAGTTAGGAATTTATATATTTCAGAGTATTTCTTTCTTTCTTTTTTTCTTTTTTTTTTTTTTTGAGACAGAGTCTTGCTCTTGTCGCCCAGGCTGGAGTGCAATGTTGTGATCTCAGCTCACTGCAACCTCCGCCTCCTGAGTTCAAGTGATTCTCCTGTCTCAGCCTCCCTAGTAGCTGGGATTACAGGTGTGTGCCACCATGCCAGACTAATTTTGTATTTTGAATAGACAGGGGGTTTCTCCATGTTGGTCAGGCTGGTCTTGAACTCTGGACCTCAGGTGATCTGCTTGCCTTGGCCTCCCAAAGTGCTGGGATTACAGGTGTGAGCCACCGCGCCTGGCCTTCAGGGTATTTCTTTTATAGCATTTTCTAATTGGGCTTAACAAGCCCTACTTTAAGAAATTAAACCTTGTGATTAGCTGTCTTAATATAGAGGCTTAATTGAAGCTGAATTATTATTCAGTTGAAGTTGAATTGAGTTACTGGGGCCCCTGTCCCCTTGCAGGAAGGATGAAAGTAGTGGCTGGCCTCAGGTTCAGGGGCAGGCGATGAGGAGCCAGATCAGTATTTCTATCTCAGATTCAGAAGACCCAGCTGTCCATGTGCATCATCGGGGAAGCATCTTGCTCTCAGAATAAGCAGCTCAATCCAGCTTCCAAATTCTGACCGTGGCTTCAGTGCCTTTGTGGAATGAGAAGGGACATGAGGAAGAAAGTGAGTCACTAATATACATTCTCACCTGACCTGAGCCACCTTTGGTCCCTGAGCCCATGTAGTTTCCTTTCATTGTGATGGTAATTTTAAAATAGTATAATGTATTATTTATCTTATCACCATTTTATTATTCAATGGGAGACCTTTTCTGAACAAATCAAGATAAAACATGATCTAAAACTATGTTAAGTGTGATTTAAGGAAGACAGTGATTCATATTTGTAACTAAACTATTAGTTTTCTTCCCTTAGTGACTGAGAACAACCAATACTGACTTTTGAAGAGCCTTGTGGATACTGCTTATTTATTCACTCCCTTGTTCCTTCAACATACTGCTTAGGGAATTTTTTACATGCTAGTCTAGAGAGTGGGCATAGAAAGATGAATAAGATAATTCCTGTCGTAAAAATGTGCATGGTTTAGGGGAAGAGGCATATCAACAAAAACTACATATGTGCCCTACAGCAGAATGAGAGAAACATTAAATGTGATTCCTTTGTAATTGGGATCTCTTTCACTTGAAGTGGGTAATTCAGGTTTGTCCCTATGACCCCCATAAGTAGAAGTAGCACATGGTAATTACTTGAGCTATGTTCCCTTCCTTGTACATTCAAGCCATCCAGATTTCTGTATTTCTTTGTCACCATTGTTTTCGTTGTAAAACAGCTTCATTTTCAGACTAATTATAAGTTACCATTATTATGATTTTGCTTTGAGATATTTTCTTGGGTAGAGCTATGCCCATCCTAAGATACATGGTACAAGTACAATACAGATTTGGATTTTTGTGTTTGTATTGGCTAAGACAGGTGTTAGCTCCATATTTCTTTCTTTTTTTTTTTTTTGAGATGGAGTCTTGCTCTGTCGCCAGGTTGGAGTACAGTGGCGCCATCTTGGCTCACTGCAACTTCTGCCTCCTGGGTTCATGTGATTCTCTTGCCTCAGCCTCTTGAGTAGCTGGGACTACAGGTGCGCACCACCATGCCCAGCTAATTTTTGTATTTTTAGTAGAGACGGGGTTTCACCATGTTGGCCAGGATGGTCTCAATCTCTTGACCTCGTGATCTGCCCGCCTCGGCCTCCCAAAGTGTTGGGATTACAAGCGTGAGTCACCATGCCTGGCCTAGCCCCATATTTCTTGTAACTTTGTATCTGATGTCTAATATATTTATAAATACAGAAAGATGTGATTTTCTTTAGTACGTTTATAGTTTTTTTATAGGTAGACAAAGCCTGATGACTTTTGAACAAGTTTAAAGTTTTTTTATTTTTATTTTTTATAGGCTGTCTTTTGGAAATGCAGGTTTAAGGACAAACTATCTGCTTAAGCTAGAAGATGGGATCGAATAGCAGCAGAATTGGCGATCTTCCTAAAAATCAGTACTTGAAAAAGTTATCAGGCACGGAATCCATCTCTGAGAATGACCCGTTCTGGAATCAGCTTCTCTCGTTTTCTTTCCCTGCACCAACTAGCAGGTAAGAGATTGCCTGGAGATTGAAAATTTGAATAGAGGGCCATATCAACTTGTGTGGTATGCTGATTAAAAAAAAAATTTAGAAATGTTCTGTCTATCTATCTAGTCTATCTGTCATACATAGATCAGTAGAAAATCCAAAAGATTTGAAAGTAGAAAATAAGCTTTTCTTTTTACCCAACTCAGTAGCCACCTCCCTTCTCTAGAGGTGATCACTGGTAGCAGTTTATTTTGAATCGTTCTAGAGATAATATAGGTTACTTAAGCATATATCCCATATAGTTTCACAAAATTGTTTAAATACAAATGGTAGCATACTACACATACTATTCTGTCCCTTGCCTTTTTTCCCACAGTTAAGTAAAATATATCTTGTATATGTGGCACATATGTAACTTCCTTATTCTTTTTAATGGCTGTGGAGTATCTGTAGAATATATTTAATTGATTTTTCTGTTGATGAACATTTACATTGTTTCCAGTCTTTGTGATAACAGTTACTGCCACATACATCATTTCTCATACACACAAATATATCTTTAGTATAAATTTCTTGAAGTAGAATTGCTGGGTCAAAGTGTATGTGCATTTGCAGTTTAGTAGCTATGCCAAATTGTGCTCCATGGAAGTTGTAGCAATTTACACACCTACCAGCAATGCATGAGAGGTGTGTTTCCCCATATCTTTGTCAGTTTGATGCATTTTTAGACCTTTGACCTTTGCCAGTTTCAGAGGTGAAAAACAATATCTCATTTTTAATTCTATTACAAAAACTGACAGACAATAATAATGTAGAATGAATAGAATATTGAATTCCCGTACACTCAATAACTAGATTTAAAAAATTTTTATTTACTTTTTAAGAGCTTTATTATGATAGGCAGAATAGTAGCCCCCCAAAGATGTCCATGTCCTTGTCTGCAGAATCTGAATATGTTACATTACATGGCAAAGGGGAATTAAAGTAGCAAAAGGTATTAAGGTTACTAATCAGCTGACCTTAAAACAGGGAGATTATCTTGGATTATCTGGGCAGGCCAGATAACTTGAAAGTGGAAGAGGGAGGTAGAAGAGAAAGTCAGATGTGATGTGAGGAGGACTCAACCTGACCTTGCTGGCTTTGAAGACGGTAGGGAGGTCATGAGCAAGAAATATGAGCAGCTTCTAGAAGCTGGCAGAGGTAAGGATGCAGATTTCCCTCTCGAGCCTTCAGAAAGGAATGCAGCCTTATTGACATCCTGATCTTAGCTCATTGAGTGTCAGACTTCTGACCTACAGAACCGTAAGATAATAAATTTGTGTTGTTCACACCACTAAATTTTGATAACTTTTGTAGTGGCAATAGAAAAATAATACACTTTTTGAGATATGTTTCATATATCATGTAATTCACCCATTTAAAGTGTATTATTCAGTGTTTTTATTCACAGAATTGTGTAACCATCACCAATTTTAGAACATTATCATCCCAGAAAGGAACCCTATCCCATGCCCATTAGCAGACGCTCCCCCAAACTCTAGATTGCACTAGCAACCACTTATTTATTTATTTATTTTTTGAGAGGGAGTCTCAGTCTGCTAGAGTTCAGTGGCGTGATGTCTGCTCACTGCAAACTCTGCCTCCTGGATTCAAGCAATTCTCCTGCCTCAGCCTCCCGAGTAACTGGGCTTACAGTTGCATGCCGTCATGCCTGGCTAATTTTTGTATTTTTTGTGGAGATGAGATATCACCATGTTGGCCAGGCTGGTCTCAAACCCCTGACCTCAAGTGATCCACCTTCCTCAGCCTCCCAAAGTGCTGGGATTACAGGCGTGAGACACTGCGTCCAGCCACTAATTTAATAACTACTACTAACTTCGCCACTTCTAGACATTTCATGTAAATGGAATTGTAACAATAGGTGGTCTTTTGTGACTGGCTTCTTTCTTTTTTTTTTCTTCTACTTTTTTAGAGATGGGGTCTTGCTCTGTTACCCAGGCTGGTCTTGAACTCCTGGGCTCAAGCAATCCTCAGCACCCCAAAGTGCTGGGATTAGAAGCGTGAGCCACTGCGCCCAGCCGTGACTGGCTTCTTTCACTGAGTGTAATACTCATACATGTTGTAGCATGCACCAGTACTTGCATTCCTTTTTTTCTTTTTTTTTTTTTGAGACAAGGTCTCACTCTGTTGCCCAGGCTGGATTGCAGTGGTGCGATCGTAGCTCACTATAGCCTTGAACTCCTGGGCTCAAGTGATCCTTCCACTTCACCTTCCCAAGTAGCTGGACCGCAGGCATGCACCGCCATGCCTGGCTGCTTTTTAAAAAATTTTTTGTAGACACAGGGTCTTGCCATGTTGCCCAGGCTGGTCTTGAACGAACACCTGGCCTCAAGTGATCCTCCTTCCTCTGCCTCTGAAAGTGTTGGGATTATAAGCATGAGCCACTGGACCCAGCCTCCATTCCTTTTTATTGCTGAGTGATACTCCATTGTATGGATATACTGCATTTTGTTTGTCCCTTCAGAAATTAATAGACATTTGGATATTGTTGAGTGATACTCCATTGTATGGATATACTACATTTTGTTCATTCAGAAATTAATAGACACTGGGTTGTTTCTATATTTTGTTCATTATTGTTTTTTAAGTATCTTAAAGTCTTTTTTTTTTAACATAACCATAATACCATTATCACACCTAATAAAATTAACAATAATTTCTGCTACCCAGTTCATATTTAAATTTTTCCATATTTAAATTTTAATTTAATTTAAATTAAAGTTGTTTTAATAGTTTATTACAATTAGGAACCAAATAAGGTGCATATGTTGCACTTGATGGTTCTTGTTCTTAAATGTCTTTGAATGTAGAATATGGGTATCCACTTCCCACCCTTGCCACTATTTTTTTCCTTCATGTCATTTTTAAAACAAATTGTGTCAGTTTTTCTGTAGAATGTTCCATCTTGAGTATTTATCTGATTGTTTCTCACACCTTGTAACTTGTTCTTTTATTCCATATATTTCCCGTAAATTGGAAATTTAAAAGCTTGATAAAATTTAGGTTAATCATTTTTGGTAAGGTATTCCATATGTAGAAAAAGTGTGTTTTATACCAGTTATCATGCTAAGATTGATCAGAGTTTTGAGTGTATTTTCGCATCTATTGATTTTTGCCTGAATCACCTTTTTTATAAGAGGTTACAAAATGGTAATATTTCTAATTTGGTCATTTCTACATTTAATAACTGGAATTCTTCTGTAAGGAGGACTTTACATCATCAATTAGGTTATATAAAATATAGTTCTTACTATGTTTATTACTAATTAAAGGTAAGCACTTCAGTTTTTTTCTTTACCAGTTTTCAGGAAGGGGTTGGTGTAATCGTGACAAAGAAGTCTATACTTCTCATTTTCCTTTACCTCAGAAGTAGAGGGCCTATTTCTCTGTCTTTTGAGGGTAAATTCACACACACACACACACGTTTTTCAGTGTGAATAATAGCAGTCGTTTTTCTTTTTGATACCCAGTTCAGCAAGTTTTGGATAGTGGTCCTTATGGTTTTATTTGCCTTTCTTTAATAATTAAGGTTGTGTTTATTTTCATATGTTTAAGGGGTATTGGTATTTCCTTTTCCGTGAAATGTTTATATCTTTTGGCAATAAATTTTAATTTTTTTATTATTATTTTTTATTATACTTTAAGTTCTAGGGTACATGTGCACAACATGCAGGTTTGTTACATATGTATACATGTGCCATGTTGGTGTGCTGCACCCATTAACTCATCATTTACATTAAGTATATCTCCTAATGCTATCCCTCCCCCCTCCCGCACCCCACGACAGGCCCTGGTGTGTGATGTTCCCCACCCTGTGTCCAAGTGTTTTCATTGTTCAGTTCCCACGTGTGAGTGAGAACATGCGGTGTTTGGTTTTCTGTCCTTGCGATGGTTTGCTCAGAATGATGGTTTCCAGCTTCATCCATGTTCCTACAAAGGACATGAACTCATCCTTTTTTATGGCTGCATAGTATTCCCTGCTGTATATGTGCCACATTTTCTTAATTCAGTCTATCATTGATGGACATTTAGGTTGGTTCCAAGTCTTTGCTATTGTGAATAGTGCCGCAATAAACATACATGTGCATGTGTCTTGATAGCAGCATGCTTTATAATCTTGTGGGTATATACCCAGTAATGGGATTGCTGGGTCAAATCGTATTTCTAGTTCTAGATCCCTGAGGAATCGCCACACTGACTTCCACAGTGGTTGAACTAGTTTACAGTCCCACCAACAGTGTAAAAGTGTTCCTATTTCTCCACATCCTCTCCAGCACCTGTTGTTTCCTGACTTTTTAATGATCGCCATTCTAACTGGTGTGAGATGGTATCTCATTGTGGTTTTGATTTGCATTTCTCTGACGGCCAGTGATGATGAGCATTTTTTCATGTGTCTATTGGCTGCATAAATGTCTTCTTGTGAGAAGTATCTGTTCATATCCTTTCCTACTTTTTGATGGGGTTGTTTGATTTTTTCTTGTAAATTTGTTTAAGTTCTTTGTAGATTGTGGATATTAGCCCTTTGTCAGATGGGTAGATTGCAAAAATTTTCTCCCATTCTGTAGGTTGCCTGTTCCCTCTGATGGTAGTTTCTTTTGCTGTGCAGAAGCTCTTTAGTTTAATTAGATCCCATTTGTCAATTTTGGCTTTTGTTGCCATTGCTTTTGGTGTTTTAGACATGAAGTCCTTGCCCATGCCTATGTCCTGAATGGTATTGCCTAGGTTTTCTTGTAGGGTTTTTATGGTTTTAGGTCTAACATTTAAGTCTTTAATCCAACTTGAATGAATTTTTATATAAGGTGTAAGGAAGGGATCCAGTTTCAGCTTTCTACATATGGCTAGCCAGTTTTCCCAGCACCATTTATTAAATAGGGAATCCTTTCCCCATTTCTTGTTTTTGTCAGGTTTGTCAAAGATCAGATGGTTGCAGATGTGTGGTATTATTTCTGAGGGCTCTGTTCTGTTCCATTGATCTATATCTCTGTTTTGGTACCAGTACCATGTTTTGGTTACTGTAGCCTTGTAGTATAGATTGAAGTCAGGGAGTGTGATGCCTGCAGCTTTGTTCTTTTGGCTTAGGGTTGTCTTGGAAATGCACCTCTTTTTTGGTTCCACATGAACTTTAAAGTAGTTTTTTCCAATTCTGTGAAGAAAGTCATTGGTAGCTTGATGGGGATGGCATTGAATCTACAAATTACCTTGGGCAGTATGGCCATTTTCACGATATTGATTCTTCCTATCCATGAGCATGGAATGTTCTTCCATTTGTTTGTGTCCTCTTTTATTTCGTTGAGCAGTGGTTTGTAATTCTCCTTGAAGAGGTCCTTCACATCCCTTGTAAGTTGGATTCCTACGTATTTTATTCTCTTTGAAGCAATTGTGAATGGGAGTTCACTCATGATTTGGCTCTCTGTTTGTCTGTTATTGGTGTGTAGGCTTGCTTGTGATTTTTGCACATTGATTTTGTGTCCTGAGACTTTGCTGAAGTTGCTTATCAGCTTAAGGAGATGTTGGGCTGAGATGATGGTGTTTTCTAAATATACAATCACATCATCTGCAAACAGAGACAATTTGACTTCCTCTTTTCCTAATTGAATGTCCGTTATTTCTTTCTCCTGCCTTATTGCCCTGGCCAGAACTTCCAACACCATGTTGAATAGGAGTGGTGAGAGAGGGCATCCCTGTCTTGTGCCAGTTTTCAAAGGGAATGCTTCCAGTTTTTGCCCAGTCAGTACGATATTGGTGGTGGGTTTGTCATAAATAGCTCTTATTATTTTGAGATACGTCCCATCAATACCAAATTTATTGAGAGTTTTTAGCATGAAGGGCTGTTGAATTTTGTCAAAGGCCTTTTCTGCATCTATTGAGATAATTATGTGGTTTTTGTCTTTGGTTCTGTGTATATGATGGATTACGTTTATTGATTTGCATATGTTGAACCAGCCTTGCATCCCGGGGATGAAGCCCATTTGATCATGGTGGATAAGCTTTTTGATGTGCTGCTGAATTTGGTTTGCCAGTATTTTACTGAGGATTTTTGCATCGATGTTCATCAGGGATACTGGTCTAAAATTCTCTTTTTTTTGTTGTGTCTCTGCCAGGCTTTGGTATCAGGATGATGCTGGCCTCATAAAATGAGTTAGGGAGGATTCCCTCTTTTTCTATTGATTGGAATAGTTTCAAAAGGAATGGTACCAGCTCCTCTTTGTACCTCTGGTAGAATTCGGCTGTGAATCCATCTGGTCCTGGATTTTTTTTGGTTGGTAGGCTGTTAATTATTGCCTCAATTTCAGAGCCTGTTATTGGTGTATTCAGGGATTCAACTTCTTCCTGGTTTAGTCTTGGGAGGGTATATGTGTCCAGGAATTTATCCATTTCTTCTAGATTTTCTAGTTTATTTGCGTAGAGGTGTTTATAGTATTCTCTGATGGTAGTTTGTGTTTCTGTGGGATCATTGGTGATATCCCCTTTATCATTTTTTATTGCATCTATTTGATTCTTCTCCCTTTTCTTCTTTATTAGTCTTGCTAGTGGTCTATCAATTTTGTTGATCTTTTCAAAAAACCAGTTCCTGGATTCATTGATTTTTTTGAAGGATTTTTTGTGTCTCTATCTCCTTCAGTTCTGCTCTGATCTTATTTCTTGCCTTCTGCTAGGTTTTGAATGTGTTTGGTCTTGCTTCTCTAGTTCTTTTAATTGTGATGTTAGGGTGTCAATTTTAGATCTTTCCCGCTTTCTCTTATGGGCATTTAGTGCTATAAATTTCCCTCTACACACTGCTTTAAATGTGTCCCTGAGATTCTGGTAAGTTGTGTCTTTGTTCTCATTGGTTTCAAAGAACATCTTTATTTCTGCCTTCATTTTGTTATGTACCCAGTAGTCATTCAGGAGCAGGTTGTTCAGTTTCCATGTAGTTGAGTGGTTTTGAGTGAGTTTCTTAATCCTGAGTTCTAGTTTGGTTGCACTGTGGTCTGAGAGACAGTTTGTTATAATTTCTGTTCTTTTACATTTGCTGAGGAGTGCTTTACTTCCAACTATGTGGCCAATTTTGGAATAAGTGCAATGAGGTGCTGAGAAGAATGTATATTCTGTTGATTTGGGGTGGAGAGTTCTGTAGATGTCTATTAGGTCCGCTTGGTGCAGAGCTGAGTTCAATTCCTGGATATCCTTGTTAACTTTCTGTCTCATTGATCTGTCTAATGTTGACAGTGGGGTGTTAAAGTCTCCCATTATTATTGTGTGGGAGTCTAAGTCTCTTTGTGGGTCTCTAAGGACTTGCTTTATGAATCTGGGTGCTCCTGTATTGGGTGCATATAAATTTAGGATAGTTAGCCCTTCTTGTTGAATTGATCCCTTTACCATTATGTAATGGCCTTCTTTGTCTCTTGTGATCTTTGTTGGTTTAAAGTCTGTTTTATCAGAGACTAGGATTGCAACCACTGCTTTTTTTTGTTTTCCATTTGCTTGGTAGATCTTCCTCCATCCTTTTATTTTGAGCCTATGTGTGTCTCTGCACGTGAGATGGGTTTCCTGAATACAGCACACTGATGGGTCTTGACTCCTTATCCAGTTTGCCAGTCTGTGTCTTTTAATTGGAGCATTTAGTCCATTTACATTTAAAGTTAATATTGTTATGTGTGAATTTGATCCTGTCATTATGATGTTAGCTGGTTATTTTGCTCATTAGTTGATACAGTTTCTTCCTAGTCTCGATGGTCTTTACATTTTGGCATGATTTTGCAGCGGCTGGTACCGATTGTGCCTTTCCATGTTTAGTGCTTCCTTCAGGAACTCTTTTAGGGCAGGCCTGGTGGTGACAAAATCTCTCAGCATTTGCTTGTCTGTAAAGGATTTTATTTCTCCTTCATTTATGAAGCTTAGTTTGGCTGGATATGAAATTCTGGGTTGAAAATTGTTTTCTTTAAGAATGTTGAATATTGGCCCCCACTCTCTTCTGGCTTGTAGAGTTTCTGCCGAGAGATCTGCTGTTAGTCTGATGGGCTTCCCTTTGTGGGTAACCCGACCTTTCTCTCTGGCTGCCCTTAACATTTTTTCCTTCATTTCAACTTTGGTGAATCTGACAATTATGTGTCTTGGAGTTGCTCTTCTCGAGGAGTATCTTTGTAGTGTTCTCTGTATTTCCTGAATTTGAATGTTGGCCTGCCTTGTTAGGTTGGGGAAGTTCTCCTGGATAATATCCTGCAGAGTGTTTTCCAACTTGGTTCCATTCTCCCCATCACTTTCGGGTACACCAATCAGACGTAGATTTGGTCTTTTCACATAGTCGCGTGTTTCTTGGAGGCTTTGTTCATTTCTTTTTATTTTTTCTCTAAACTTCTCTTCTCGCTTCATTTCATTCATTTGATCTTCCATCACTGATACCCTTGCTTGCAGTTGATTGAATCGGCTACTGAAGCTTGTGCATGCGTCCCATAGTTCTTGTGCCGTGGTTTTCAGCTCCATCAGGTCATTTAAGGTCTTCTCTATGCTGTTTATTCTAGTTACCCATTCGTCTAATCTTTCTTCAAGGTTTTTAGCTTCTTCGCGATGGGTTCGAACATCCTCCTTTAGCTCGGAGAAGTTTGTTATTACCGATCTTCTGAAGCCTTCTTCTCTCAACTCGTCAAAGTCATTCTCTGTCCAGCTTTGTTCTGTTGCTGGCGAGGAGCTGCATTCCTTTGGAGGAGAAGAGGCGCTTCGATTTTTAGAATTTTCAGCTTTTCTGCTCTGGTTTCTTCCAATCTTTGTGGTTTTATCTACCTTTGGTCTTTGATGATGGTGACGTACAGATGGGGTTTTGGTGTGGATGTCCTTTCTGTTTGTTAGTTTTCCTTCTAACAGTCAGGACCCTCAGCTGCAGGTCTGTTGGAGTTTGCTGGAGGTCTACTCCAGACCCTGTTTTCCTGGGTATCAGCAGCAGAGGCTGCAGAACCGCAAATATTGCAGAACAGCAAATGTTGCTGCCTGATCGTTCCTCTGGAAGCTTCGTCTCAGAGGGGCACCTGGTGGTATGAGGTGTCAGTCGGCCCCTACTGGGAGGTGCTTCCCAGTTAGGCTCCTCAGGGGTCAGGGATCCACTTGAGGAGGCAGTCTGTCCATTCTCAGATCTCAAACTCCGTGCTGGGGGAACCACTACTCTCTTCAAAGCTGTCAGACAGGGACGTTTAAGTCTGCAGAAGTTTCTGCTGCCTTTTGTTCAGCTATGCCCTGCCCCCATTGGTGGAGTCTACAGAGGCAGGCAGTTCTCCTTGAGCTGTGGTTTGGGCTTCCTGGCTGCTTTGTTTACCTACTCAAGCCTCAGCACTGGCAGGTGCCCCTCCCCCAGCCTCGCTGCCGCCTTGTAGTTTGATCTCAGACTGCTGTGCTAGCAGTGAGCAAGGCTCCATGGGCGTGGGACCCTCTGAGCCAGGCGTGGGATATAATCTTCTGGTGTGCCATTTGCTAAGATTGTTGGAAAAGGGCAGTCTTAGGGTGGAAGTGACCTGGTTTTCCAGGTGCTGTCTGTCATGGCTTCCCTTGGCTAGGAAAGGGAATTCCTTGCACTTCCTGGGTGAGGCGATGCCTTGCCCTGCTTCGGTTCATGGTCTGTGGGCTGCACCCACTGTCCTGCACCCACTGTCTGACAAGCCCCAGTGAGATGAACCAGGTACCTCAGTTGGAAATGCAGAAATCACCTGTCTGCTGCATTGCTCATGCTGGGAGCTGTAGACTGGAGCTGTTCCTATTTGGCCATCTTGGAACCTCCCCCCAAATTTTAATTTTTAACTTTATTGTATACAATTGGATTGGGCCTTAGAAGTTTAACTTAGTTTAAGCCAGGTGTGGTGGCTCATGCCTGTAATCTGAACACTTTGGGAGACCAAGGCAGGTGGATCACCTGAATTCAGCAGTTCAAGACCAGCCTGGTCAATGTGGTGAAACCCCATCTCTACTAAAAATACAAAAAATTAGCCGGGCGTGGTGGCGGGCGCCTGTAATCCCAGCTACTTGGGAGACTGAAGCAGGAGAATAGCTTGAACCTGGGCGGCGGAGCTTGTGGGGAGCTGAGATCGTGCCATTGCACTCCAGCCTGGGCAACAAGAGCAAGACTCCGTCTCAAAAAAAAAAAAAAAGTTTAACTTAGTTTATAATTAATCTGATGGCTTGGATTACATGTATTTTATATTGAAGTGGTTACTTATTCTTGCTTCTGAGATCCTTGGAAAATTAAAGGTGGCTGTGGATTGGTGGGAAAGGTCATACTGGGGATGAGCTATAGCATCAACAAATTTTGAAATCATTTCCTTAATCCTTGCAGAATTATTACTGAGTACTGCTGCTCATGTGATAGTGATATGACTTAGAGGAAAAGAGGGCAAAATGGAGAGCATGATTTATTGTTCAAAATAATTTTTCTTTTCACTTATGTAAATTCTAATATAATTTATAAATTTATTCCAAATTATAGTATATGGTTTTTACATTGAAATATACTAAAGTACACTTAACTAAATAGAGATATGTACGATGTTTAAGGAATAAGGAGACTATGGTAAAAATGTCACTTCTTTTCAAATTGACCTATAGATTGAAGACAATTTGAATTAAAATTCTGAAAGCCTTGTTTTGGAAGATTGGGGGATCTTGATAAGTTTATTCTGAAATGTGTGTGAAAAAGAATAAAGAACAAGAATAACTAAAATACTTAAGAATAAGAATAAATGTATGTGTATGTACTTGATTTATGTGGAGCTGGCATTTCAGTGGGGAAAAAGATGAACTTCTCAAAAAATAGTGATGGGAATAATTTGTTAGCCATTTTTGTCTACTGTGCCAGTGCCTCACAGTTTAAGTTATTATGGCTTTATAGTTTGTTTTGTTAATTACTATTTTTACTTAAATTTTATTTTATTTTATTTTATTTTTTTAATTTTTGAGACGGAGTCTCACTCTTTCGCCCAGGCTGGAGTGCAGTGGTGGAATCTCAGTTCACTGCGACCTCCGCCTCCCAGGTTCAAGCAATTCCCTGCCTCAGGCTTCCGAGTAGCTGGGATTACAGGTGCCTGCCATCATGCTTGGCTAATTTTTGTATTTTTAGTAGAGGCGGAGTTTCATCATCTTGGCCAGGCTGGTCTTGAACTCCTGACTTCCTGACCTCCTGATCCACCTGCCTTGGCCTCCCAAAGTGTTGGGATTACAGGCGTGAGCCACTGCACCTGGCCGCCATTCCCTTTTCTTAAATCACCCAGGTGATTTAAGAGAAACGTATAAAGGGATCTTAGAAAGTGAAAAAACTGTAAAGTAAATAAACTGCATTGTAAATCTGTGAGAGTATATTTATAAAGGTTTCTTCCCGCCCCCACCACCACAAGTGAGTTTACATGATAGAGGTTTCATTTGTGGTGTTGCATATACTTTTGGCCTGTCACTTTCTCTTTGGCACTGCCCTGCTCCTCACTGATGGTATTTGATGTGAGACCTTGGGACTGAGTAGGCTTTGAGGTAGCAGGTGGCCCCTCGTTGACAGAGTCAGGGGCCAAAATTACCTATTTCATGAATTATTCAGGGCTAAGATGAATCTCAGTAGAGGAGACTCTGAATCTAGATAATTCTGAGATTGTTCACTCTTGGAATTCTTTAGATACACATGTGCCATCTTCAAGTAAAGTCCATTTTTGTAGCCAAAAATTGATGTTTGCTGCAATTTTTAGAAATACTAATAAGGCCTTTAGGACGAATCTAATCCTTCCTTACTATTAACTATTTTTAGCATCAGAGTAATCAGATTTTGTTAGAGTTTCCAGGTATGGTTCTAAAATCTTACTTAAATTATTTAATAGTTTTTATTTTTTCACCTTGTTAAAATTAGTTGTGCAGCAAAGATCTGAAACAAAATGAAGAATAATTAAAGACTAAAGGTTAATAATATACACTGTTTTTTTCCTAAATATTTCAAACTGCTTATATGACTGATTTTATACATGTTTATAAACTATATAATAGCAAAAATGAAAAATAGACCTGTGCTTATTATATTTTGGTTCATAGGCATCTGAGGCTATGGTGTGTGTGAACATAATCGTGTGTCATGCTTATCATTGAGAACTGCTGGACCAGATGACGTATCTCTGAGTATCAAACTATTATTCATTTATTTATTTCTCAGGCTATAATAGTTAGCTGGATATATGATGCCTCTTGTCCTTAAAGGCTTATAATCTTTTTTTTTTTTTTTCAGACAGAGTTTCACTCTTGTTGCCCAGGCTGGAGTACAGTGGTGTGATCTTGGCTCACCACAACCTCGGCCTCCCGGGATTAAGTGATTCTTCTGCTTCAGCCTCCCAAGTAGCTGAGATTACAGGCATGCGCCACCATGCCCAGTTAATTTTGTATTTTTGGTAGAGATGGGATTTCTCTGTGTTGGTCAGGCTGGTCTTGAACTCTCGACCTCAGGTGATTCGCTTGCCTTGGCCTCCCAAAGTGCTGAGATTACACGCCCAGCCAGGGCTTATAATCTTATCTGTAAATAAGCAAACAAGTATGGTGAAATATGATAAAGGGTGTTATAGAAGAATTGCATTTTATGCATATGCAAACAAATATGCACATATATCCCTTCTCTTTTTTTGACAAATAATAGCATGTATATTATACACACCTTTTTCACTTTGTGCTTTTTTTCATCAGTTATATCTTGAAGAGCCTTCTATGAATTAACTTCCTCACTCTTTTTAATGGGAGGCATATATACCAAAATCAATTGGATTTACCACTTGGGTTTTACCATTTGGATTGCTTCCAGTATTTTGTTATTACATATAATGTAGCAGTGAATAGCCTTATACAAGCTGGGTGCGGTGGTTCATCCCTGTAATCCCAGCATTTTGAGAGGCTGAGGCAGGAGGATCTTTTGAGACTAGGAGTTTGAGACCAGCCTGGGCAACATGGCGAGACCCCCATCATCTCTACAAAAAATAAAAAAATTAGCTGATCTCGGTGGCTTATGCTTGTAGTCCCAACTACTTGGGAGGCTGAGTCAGGAGGATCCCTTGAGCCCAGGAGTTCAAGGTTGTAGTGACTATGATCAGGCCAATGCTCTCTCCAGCCTGGGCAACAGAACAAGACCCTGTATCAAACAACACCACCACCAACACCACCACTACCACCTTATACATATGGGTAGAAGTGACTTCTTGTACTATAAAGGAAACGTGGCCAAATGACTTTTAGTAATGCTTCCAGTTTGTGTTGAGCAGAATGGGAATCAAGTGTAACAGGTTGGGAGTGTAGAAAGTGCTTCCCAACATAGTTCATGATGTTTCAGGGTAAATTGATAAGGCTACTTGGGTCTAGAGTGGTCTGGGGCTCTGAAGGGTGTAGGGGCTCTAACTATGGAAGGCTGAACTGGGAAATAAAAATATGTCCACCTATTACCTGTTTTTGGCACACTTGTTAGAAAGCTGAGGATTAGAAGTAGGGTCCCTTGTAGGCTCTTGTTGAGTGGATTTGGAGAAAACATTGTTTCAGAGACATTATTTTTTTAAGTAGGGTGAGTAGGTGGAAAGTGCAGAAAGAAAAACTAGGGCAGGAAAACAAAATCTGAGACATCTGCAGCAATATACCTGTGATGTGCTGAAGGTCTGAATTTCTATTACTGTGTAGGAAATGGAAAGTCCTACATCTCACTCAGTAAGTGTGTGTAACCAGCTAACAGCAGTATAGAGAATAATATCTTTAAAAAGTTCTTTTGTTTTAAATTAATACTTGATTTGAGTGTTAATACTTAATGAGCTTAGAGTTCCAGATTTGAGAGCAGCTCTGAGCAGTATAGCAGCAGCCTGAATACTCTTCTCCAGAGGAATTGTTTTGCTAAAAGGTGCAGTGACTTTGGGTGAAGTGTGAAGAATGGAAACCATGTAGCATGGCAGGGGGAACATGGATTTTGGAGCCAAACTGACCTTGCCTGAGCTCCACAACTGATTAGTTTTTGAATTCAGGAAAGTTGCTTAATCTCACTGAGCCTGTTGCTGCTTTTGTAAAATGGAAATAATTAATCCCTACCATGTAGATTCGTAGGGATGATGAAACACTATCACGCATGTAAAGTGTCTGACTTTGCTCTTCTTTCAAGGAGTAATTACCAATTAGTTTACAAAGACCTAGGACTCTGTCTCGAGAGTTAGTCTAAAATATTTGAGGAATGAAAATAAGCAGCAGAAATTTAACCAATTTTCTGATGACCGCTTTATCTTGATGATTGAAAGTCCCGTGCTTCTTTTGAACCAATTGTTCTGCTGTTTTAAAAATTAAGCCAGTGATTATAGTAATAGTCATCTTTGTGTATAAACAATCTACCTTTTTTTTGAGTCGGATTTTCGCTCTTGTTGCCCAGGCTGGAGTACAGTGGCACGACCTTGGCTCACTGCAGCCTCTGCCTCCCAGGTTCAAGTGATTCTCCTGCCTTAGCCCCCAAGTAGCTGGGATTACAGGCACATGCCACCATGTCCGGCTAGTTTTATATTTTTAGTAGAGACAGGGTTTCACCATGTTGGTCAGGCTGGTCTCGAACTCCTGGCCTCAAGCAATCCACCCGCATCAGCCTCCAAAAGTGCTGCGATTACAGGCGTGAGACACCATGCCCAGCCACACCCTACTTTTTATAAAGGCTACTTTTCAGAAAACTTTACTGTGTTATAGAAATTGTATTATGTGTACTGAGCACTAGATGGTGCTCATATAAGGCAAAAAGGGCAGCTCTTGGCACAGTCACTTAAAACTCATTTTTCTGAGTACCAAAGTAATGCATGTTCATTTTTAATACTTTTAAATACAGAAAAGCACCAGGAAGGCAAAAAAAAAAAAAAGATAAAAATAATAACAACCAAGAGTAACTTGTTAACATTATGGTGTATATCGTTTTAATTCTCTCTCATTTTTAAAATTAAAAAAAAAAATTTTTTTTTTTTTGAGAGACCCAGTCTCACTCTGTCACCCAGACTGAAGTGCAGTGGTGTGATCTCAGCTTACTGCAACCTCCGCCTCCTGGGTTCAAGCAATTCTTCTGCCTCAGGCTCCTGAGTAGCTGGGACTATAGGTGTGTGCCACGCTTGGCTAATTTTTGTATTTTTGGTAGAGACAGGGTTTTACCATGTTGGCCTGGCTGGTCTCAAACTCGTGACCTCAGGTTGAAGCAGGAGAATCGCTTGAGCCCTGGAAACAGAGGTTTCAGTGAGCTGAGGTCATGCCACTGTACTCCAGCCTGGGAGACAGAACGAAACTCCACATCAAAAAAAAAAAAAAAGTATTTTTTTGATTAATATACCTAAAAAAATTGTAATGGAGTGTCTTCCAGTTGCTAGGGACTGTTTTTAAGGACTAAAAACATGAGTGACACGGTCCCTGCTCTCATGCAGTTTATATGTTACTAGAGGAGATGAGCGATAAACAAGTGAACAAATAAATATGTTAGGTCATTTCTGGAAGTGTCAAGTGTAAGGAAGAAAAGCGAAGCAGAGTGAGGTGATGGAGAGCAATAGCTTTAGGAGATTTCTTTAGCCAGAGGGTCTCTGGGAAAGCAGCATTTGAGCAGAGACATTATGACGCCAGGGAGTGAGCCATGCATGTTTTGTGGAGAGTATTCCAGGTAGAGGGGCAGTGAGTGTAAAGACGCTGAAGCGGGAGTAAGTTCTGCTCGTTAGAAGAGCAGCAAAAGGCCCGTGTAGCAGAACAGCCAACACGAAACAAATAACATAAGGATTTGGCTGTGTGAAAGATTTTATAAGTTGTATGGTATTCCAGAGATGAGCCTGTTTCAATATCACTATTTGGGAATTGAGTCTAGTCTGCTATAATTTACTAACTATCCTATAATATGGAAAGATTTTATTCATGTATTTTTTTTATTGTGGTAAAATAAACATAAAATTTACCTTTTCAACCATTTTTAATTGTACAGTTTAAAGTACATTCACAGGGTTGTGCAACCATCCCCACCATCCCTTTCCAGAATGTTTTCATCACCTCAGATAGAAACGCCGTACCTATTAAACAATAACTTCCCATCCTCTCCCTCCAGTTTGTGGTCACCTCTATTTTTACTTTCCGTCTCTATGAATTTGACTACTCTGGGTATGTCATATAAGCGGAATCATACAATATTTGTCTTTTTGTGACTGGCTTATTTCATGTAGCATAATGCTTTCTTTTTTTTTTTTTTTTTTGAGACAGAGTCTCTCTCTGTTGTCCAACCTGGAGTACAGTGGCGCGATTTCGGCTCAATGTAACCTCCACCTCCCGGGTTCAAATTGTCCTCCTGCCTCAGCCTCCCAAGTAGTTGAGATTACAAGTGTGCGCCACCATGCCTGCTAATTTTTGTATTTTTAGTGGAGACGGGGTTTCACCATGTTGGCCAGGCTAGTCTTGAACTCCTGACCTCAACTGATCTGCCTGCCTTGGCCTTCCAAAGTGCTGGGATTATAGGTGTGAGCCACTGTGCCTGGCCTAGTGTAATGTCTTCAAAGTTCATCCATGATGTAATTTCCTTCCTTAAGTCTGACTAATTACCCATTGTAGTTATATACCACATCATATAATGTTTTCTAAACTTCAGTTTGCTGTACTCTTATCCTTTAAAAGGGCTTCCATTTCTCTTTAGCATTGTTAGTTTCCACTTGTCACTTTGACTTTTCTTTCAGGGATTTTTCTTGCATGATAAAAAATTTAATTATACTGAGATAAATGATAAAATAGAATGATAAAATGATAAAAGATAATGATAATATAATTCTGCTAAAAGGATTCGCTAACATAAGCATCATTGTTACTTTACCAGTTATTTATTGAGCTGTTTGTCAGATGCTGGACCCATTGCTGTAGGCACCTCCGTTTTTTTAGTTCTATTATTGTTATTCAAGTCTATTATTCCCATGTGTGAGAGAACTGAGGCCTAGGAAGGTTGTCTAAAGCCACACAGTGAGTAGCGAGTAAGGACCAGATTTAATTTAAACCAGGTTTATTTGTCTAAGTCCAGAGAGGAATTCCGTTGACCATCATGCCACACTGTCTCCTTGGGAAGCACAGGCTAATCTGAGACCCAGTTTCACATAAGTACTAAAGAGCTGCAACATTAAATCGTATGGTAATCTTTGAGAGTAGAACCACCAGATTATATGTTCACATTTTCAAGCATTTTTCAAAGCTGCAGATCATAATCAGAGGTATCTTGAGTGCCATCATTTACAGTGATCACACAAGCTGATGGGTAATCTGTTTAGTATTTTCACCTTGCCTTGAGTAGAGTGTATCTTCTCTCTTTTTAAGCAGAGCTGCCTGAATGATCCTTTGTCAAAGTTTCTTAGTCTGTTTCCTCAGTTGACACACAGGAAGAGAGACTTCTGTTTAATTAGGTCACGTTTTTAACTGACAGAAGCAAGTGATTGTAAAATTACTTTCTTCTTTGAATCTTTGATGCCTGTCTCTGTTTCTATATTTTTAGGCTCTTTGGCACACTTTATGTTCAATTTTATTAGAACTTTTCAAGTTGAAAAATCTGCTCTGTTGTAGAGGTGGGCCTGGGATCGCTGCTAAACCATCTTCTAAATTCTGTTTTAACTTTTTCTTCGTAGGTTTGCTTGGTTGGTGACCAAAATAATGTACTAGGCTGTTTTACTCAGGGAATAAATAATTTGAGACTTTTCTTGGCATCTTATTATATTTTTCAAATTGAGGGACCACAAGAAGTTCAGTTTTTACATCTTGAGTCAAAACCTTTATTTCCCATTCTTTCGTTTATACCTTTCTATGCAAAAATCATTTTAGAAGATGCTTAAGTTTTCCCAGGATTAATCAGTCCCTTAAGCTAAAAGCTTAAATGGGGGAAATATATCCTTTAAAGCATTAAAGTAAAGGGACATGTAAGTTTTACTCCAGGTGCACCCTTGATTCCTCTTCTTTCTCACTGTGTTGGTTGGAATTTTGTTTTGTTTTTAAGTCAATTTTTTTCTCTTTCTTGGGAAAATAAACACAATATTATCTAGCATAGTAGTTGCTGAAATTTTGACATTTTAATATTTATAGTTCCTTTCATTTTGGCAGTTGAATGACAGCATATACGATTGTCTGTGAATCACATGAATGTAAACACCTTTTTGGTTCTGCATGGGTACATTAAAAATTGCTACAATTTATATGCAGTTTTTATCCTTTGACTTTTTCCTATGAATAGGTCCTCTTAAAACATTAACCTTCCCACAGTTTAACCACTGAATGGGCTGATTCTTGTTAGTTTTGTGAATGATTTCTGTAATTCTCTTTGCTAAGGTAAGGGGGAAAATGTCATCAGAAGTGCTTCTGTCCTTTCCTGAATGGTTACTTGTTGATTTATTCAGGTTATGTCTTTGACTAACATTATATATTTATCAGAATTTGTATGTTGTTGGCTGAAAATGACATCATTAATATAAAATGTCAGTTTTGAAAGAATTTTATGGCAGAACTTTCAGCTGAAGGGACTAAGGATTTTCAGTGTTTATGTTATGAAACTTATAGTTTGATTGTTCAGCAAACCTGTGTTCAGAGGTCTGTTATAACTTCTCCCTCAACAATTTTTTTGCCTATCTGCTTTTCTTAAAAATATTTGAGCTATGAATTTCTCGCTTTTCATTATTGAGATTCATATATGAGAACGGTGTGCCTAAAAGTAAAATAAAACCAGTCTAAATTACAGAAAACTGTGAATTAGGGAATACTTAATTTAAAATTTTAGCTTCCTGACCACACTATAGTTTATGATTTCATAGCAGTTACAAGAAAGTTGTCTATCATCTTACCATTTTCCTTATTAGATTTAAAATTTTGTTTTCTTCCAATTCTTTATAAGTCACATAATTTTTACATGATTGGAATTATAATGTAGATATACTTTTTATAATAATTTATGTGTGACACAACTTCTTTTAGGAATATATAGAAATTCCAACTAGTTGCTGGAGTGTTTCTAGGTTGATATTATGTGGGTTTGCCTTAAGAGTATCTAATTTAATATTATTCATATTGAAAGAGTATTAATCTTGAAGTTAAATATGTTTATTCTTATACCGTGACATTGGACAAGTTACTCAGCTTCTCTATTTCTGTCACTTGTAAAGTGAGGATACTCCCATTTCCTCGGTCAACTTCTGAGGGTTTTTAAAAGAAATCAAATGAAGTAATAAAGGTTAAAGAACTTTGAATAGTGTATATAGGCCTGTACAAAATGCAAGTTATTTCAGCAAATTTATTTGCATGTGAACAATAATATGCTAACATCTTTAAACACATTTCTTTTGTAGAAGGTTAAATAATACTTTTTCTAAATCCCCTTTTCCCTTGTCAAAATGATTTCTTTAAAGTATAACACAAAAGTCAGTTTCAACTCAATTTATTTAATTTTAATTTTAATTTTTTTGAGACAGGGTTTTGCTGTGTTGCCCAGGCTGGAGGGCAGCTCATTGCAGCCTCCACCTCCAGGGCTCAAGGAGCAGCTGGGACTGCAGGCACTCTACCATGCCCAGCTAATTTTTTTTTTTTGTAGAGAAAAGGTCTCACTATGTTGTCGAGGCTTCAACTCAATTTTAGACAAACAGCCCCCAATCCTGAATTAGTAAATTTCAGATCAGTGAAGTCTGCTAAATGTATATAATAAGACTTTTTTTTTTGAGGTTGTGGTGTTATTATACAACCAATTGGTAAGCTTTTTTTCTAAGATTATATATTATTCAACTTCTCATTTTTTTTTTACCTTCATCCCTGAGGACTAACACCAAGGCCTGGCAGTGTCCATTGGTACCTCTTATAATACTTAAAAATCCAGTGGCCGGGTACTGTGGCTTATGCCTGTAATCCCAGTACTTTGGGGGTCAAGGCAGGAGGATTGTTTGAGGCCAGGAGTTCTAGACCAGCCTGGGCAACATAATGAGACTCCATTGCTACAAAAAAAAATTTGCTGGGCATGGGGCACACACCTGTAGTCCTGGCTACTCAGGAGGCTGAGGTGGGAGGATTGCTTGAGCCCAGGAGTTCTAAGCTGCAGTGAGCTGGGATCACGACACTGTAATCCAGCCTGGGGAATGCATCGAGACCCTGTCTCTAAAACACACACACACACAAAATCCAAAGTGTTCAGATGAAGAAGAAAGAGACAGATGAGTTAGTAGAAAAGCAGATTGAGATGACAAAGGAAAAAAGTGTTGGATGATAGAAACCACTAAAGAGGCACAAATCATTTCTTTAGGTACTACGTATAGGCTCCATGACCTAAGTCACAGAGCATCAACTAAGTTAGCTTAAGTGTGCTGCTTCTGTTGACCCCAGTTGTGAGTATTTTACTTGCAAACTGTAGCCTACCTGACCTGCTACACCAGTTGACCAACATATTGTAAATACCTCTTGCATGTTTTCATATGTGACAACTATCAGGACTAGGTATTTAGTTTATTAGATGGTCCATGTTATGTATTTATTTTTATTGTGGAAACTTGAATTCTTGAACTACAGGCTTCATATGAAAGAGGCTTTTTTTCCCTACCAACAAATATTTTTTCCTTATTAATTTGTCAGGATGGGAAAACTAATTGACATCCAACAGTGGTACTCTGTTGATGAACGAAGGGATACATGCTTTAACGCCAAGCTCTGGTCTTTTTATTCCATCATTCATGAGCTGTGGTGGTGTCTCCCCTGAGTTGTGGTGGAGAGCAGATCTACCACCAAGGCCATGGTTGTTTCTCTTCCATCACCTCCTGAATTGTGGCTGATGACATTTGGAAGCATTTTCTGCTTAAGCAGCAATATAGTCGATCATGTGTCTTTATAATGAACAAATATAATCCAGAATTTTTTATTTAACATTTGCTAAGTTTTTTTCTTTTTTTTCTTTTTTTTTTTTGAGACAGAGTCTCACTCTTTCACCCAGACTAGAGTGCAGTGGCACAATCTCAGCTCACTGCAACCTCCACCTCCCAGGTTCAAGCGATTCTCCTGCCTCAGCCTCCTGAGTAGCTGGGACTACAAGTGTGAGCCACTATGCCCGGCTAATTTTTGTATTTTTAGTAGAGACGGGGTTTCGCCATGTTGGCAGGCTGGTCCTGAACTCCTGACCTCAGGTGATCCACCTGCCTCGGCCTCCCAAGGTGCTGGGGTTGCAAGTGTGAACCACCGTGCCCGGCCCACATTTACTGAGTTTTTGCTTTTTCTGTCACAACTGAATATTTCTGTATTTTGTTGACTAGACCATTCTTGAAGTTTAGGCCAAGCTGTTTGTTATGCCAGAGGATTCTCACACGAGTTTAAGTCCATAGAGGTTATAAACTCTGTATAATATTTATGTGCCCCGTCCCTCTTGTTATTTAATACAACAATTGATTGCCTGGGACAGCTAAAGAATTTAGGTCGTGTTGAGTAGGGTTCCTTCTAAATTTACATGGCATGGTAATAATTTGCTACTTAGACATCATACCCTTTAGGGGTTCCTCTGTAGGCCATTTTAGAGAGAAAACAATCCATATTTGTAATAAAGCTTTATGCTTGCTTACTGTCATCACATACTTATTTGAGTTTAAAGATAACTGGATTTGGTGTCAAAAGATCTTGATTTGCAACTTTGCAAATCTAGCAATGTGTGGAAGATTATAAGCCACAATTATGCACTACTGGTGGGTAATCTTTCTGGAATATAATTTGCGACATTCATCAGAACAGAAGTGTTCATTGACCTAGCAATTGCACTTCCAGATTTATGTTAAGGACATAATTGGACAAGTTCAGAAATATATGTGGAGAGACATGTGTAAAGACATTCATAGCAATGTTTATGGTAGAAAATTGCTAACAAATGTCCACCAGTAAGATCGGCTACATAAATAAAAATGGTGCATCTGCACACTGGAACAACATATAGCCATTAAAAACAATCCTATGTTTTTAGATATGGAAAAGGACCTACAGCATATTAAGTAGTTAAAGCCAGTTATAAAACCATGTGTATAACATAATATTGTTCATGCAAAATTGTATATATATTTTAAAATGTATATGATATATTCATTTAAATTTTTAATATAAGTTTGTATAGCTTTTTATGGTTCAGAGTTTTTTGTTGTTGTTGTTTTTGTTTTTTTTTTTGAGATGAGGTCTTGCTGTGTTGCCCAGGCTGTTCTTAAATTCCTGGAATCAGGCAGTCCTCCCCCCTCAGCCTCTTGAGTAGCTGGCACTACAGGCATGTGCCACTGCACCTGGCTGGTTCAGTTTTTAAAACTTACTTGGAAATAATTTAGGTGGATTAGAGGTTGCAAAAATGTACAGGGTGGTTCTTTAGCTCCCACAGTTTGCTGTAACTGTAACATCTTGTATAACTACAGTATAGTATCAAAAATAGGAAACTGACATTGGTACAATCCCCAGAGCTTATTGAGATTTCAGCTGTCAGTGATACAGTTTGGATATTTTGTCCCCTCCAAATCTCATATTGAAATGTGACCTCCAATGTTGGAGGTAGGGCCTGGTGAGAAGTGTTTGGGTCATGGTGGCAGATCCCTCATGAATGGCTAGCGCCATCCCCCGATGATAAGTGAATTCTTGCTCAGTTTGTTCATACAAAATCTAGTTGTTTAAAAGAGTGTGGCATCTCTTTCCTTTCTCTCTCTTGCTTCTTCTCTTGCCTTGTAACATGCTGGCTCCTCCTTCACCTTCTGCAATGATTGTAAGCTTCCTGAGGCCTTACCAGAAGCCGAGCAGATGCTAACACCATGCTTCTTATACAGCTTGAAGAACCATGAACAAATTAAACCTCTTTTCTTTATAAATTACTCAGGCTCAGGTATTCCTTTATAGCCCTGCATTCATCTGTGTGTTTATGTATAGCTCTGTACAGTTTTATCATGTGAGTAGATTTATGTAACCAACCATGATCAAGATACAGTGCTTACCCTTTATAGCCACACCCATCCTCTCCTCCCCATCCCCATCCCTAATTCCTGGCAGCCACTAATTAGTTTTCTATTTCTGTAGTTTTATTTCAGCAATATTATGTAAATGGAATTTGACATTACGTAACATTTTGAGAAGGGCTCTTTCGCTCAGCATAGTGTCTTGAAATCCATTGACGTTGTTATGGGTCTCACTTGTTCATTTCTTTTTAATTGCTAAGTAGTGTTCTGTATTGTAGATGTGCCATAGTTTGTTTAGACAGTCACTCATTGAGGGACATTTGGATCATTACCACTTTTTGGCTGTAATGAATAAAGCTGCTATGAAATTCATGTACAAGTTTTTGAGTGAACATAAGTTTTCATTTCTTTGAGATAAATGTTCAAGAGTGCAATTGCTGTGTTGTATAGTTAGTGCATATTTAGCCTTATAGGAAATTGCCAAATGGCTTTCCAGAGTGGTTTTATCACTTTACTTTCCCACCAGCAATGTATGAGAGAGCCAGTTTATCTGCCTCCTCGCTGGCATTTGATGTTGTCACTATTTTTTATTTTTGCAATTTTGATAGGTGTTTAGTGTTGCCTCCTGGTGATTTTGGGGTGGTTCATTTTTACAGTAATACAAAGTAATAGCCACTTTCTTTTTTCTTTTCTTTTCTTTTTTGAGACAGAGTCTCACTCTATCACTCAGGCTAGAGTGCAGTGGCGTGATCTCAGCTCTCTGCAACTTCTGTCTCCTGGGTTCAAGTGATGCTTGTGCCTCAACCTCCCAAGTAGCTGGGATTACAGGCGTGAGCCACCACACCTGGCTAATTTTTGTGTTTTTAGTGGAGTCGGGGTTTCACCACTTTGGGGTCAGACTGGTCTCAAAATCCTGACCTCAGGTGATCTGCCTGTCTCAGCCTCCCAAAGTGTTAGGATTACAGGCATGAGCCACCATGCACATCCAAAATAATAGCCATTTTCTTTTAAAAAATAAAAATAATGGCCATCCTAGCCTGAGCAATCAGGCGAGAGAAAGAAATAAAAGGTACTCAAATAGGAAAAGAAGAAGTCAAACCACCTCTTTTTGCTGACAGTATACTTCTAGAAAATCCTAAAAACTCCAGAAGACTCCTAGAACAATGACTTCAGAAGGATACAAAATCAATGTACAAAAATCAGTAGCATTTCTATACATTGATAATATTCAAGCTGACAGCCAAATCAAGAATGCAAACCCATTAACAACAGCCTCACAAAAAAGAAAATACCTAGGAATACATCTGCCCAAGGAGGTGGAAGATCTCTATAAGGAGAACAATAAAACACTGCTGAAAGAAATCATAGACAATACAAACAAATGGAAAAACATTCCATATTCATGGATGGGAAGAATTGACATTGTTAAAATGGCCGTACTGTCTGAAGCAATCTACAGATACAATACTATTCTAATGAAACTACCACGTCATTTTTCACAGAATTAGAAAAAACTGTTCAAAAATATGGAACCAAAAAAAGAGCTTGAATAGCCATAACAATCCTAAGCAAAAAGAACAAAGCTGGAGGCATCACATTTTCTGACCTCTAAGTATACTATAAGGCTACAGTAAAAAAACCAGCATGGTATTGGCACAAAAACAGACCAATGGAACAGAATAGAGAACCCAGAAATAAAGCCATATACCTACAGCTATCTGATCTTTGTCAAAGTGGACAAAAATAATAAGGAAAAGACTTCCTATTCAATAAATGGTGCTGGAATAGCTGGCCATATGCAGAATAATGAAACTCGACCCCTGCCTTTCACCATATAAAAAGTTTAACTCAAGATGGATTAAAGATTTAAATGCAAGAACACAGAGTGTAAGAATCCTACAAGAAAACCTAGGAAACACCATTCTGGACATCGGCCGTGGGAAAGAATTTGTGACTAAGTTCTAAAAAACAATTGTAACAAAAACAAAAATTGACAAGTGGAATCTATTTAAACTAAAGAGCATCTGTACAGCAAAATAAAAAATCAACAGAGTAAACAGACAGCCTACAGAATGGAAGAAAATATTTGCAAACTGCATTCAGCAAACATCTAATATCCAGAATCTGTAAGGAATTTAAACAGTTCAACAAGCAAAAACCAAATAACCCCATTAAAAAATGGAGAAAAGGCATGAATGGACAATTTTTTTTTTTTTTTTTTTTTTTTTTTTTTTTTTTTTTTTTTGAGACGGATTCTCACTCTGTTGCCAGGCTGGAGTGCAGTGGTGCGGTCTCGGCTCACTGCAGCCTCTGCCTCTTGGGTTCAAGCGATTCTCCTGCCTCAGCCTCCCAAGTAGCTGGGATTACAGGCACGCACCACCATGCCTGGCTAATTTTTGTAATTTTAGTAGAGATGGGGTTTCACCATGTTGGCCAGGCTGGTCTTGAACTCTTGACCTTGTGATCCACCCGCCTCGGCCTCCCAAAGTGCTGGGATTACAGGCTTGAGCCACCGCGCCCGGCCATGAATGGACAATTTTCTTTTCCTTCTTTTTCTTTTTTTTTTTTTTGAAATGGAGTCTCACTCTGTCACCCAGGCTGGAGTGCAGTGGCGCAACCTTGGCTCACTGCAACCTCCGCCTCCCAGGTTCCAGCAATTCTCCTTCCTCAGCCTCCCGAGTAGCTGGGATTACAGGTGCCTGCCACCATGCTCAGCTAATTTTTGTATTTTTAGTAGAAGTTTCACCACGTTGGTCAGGCTGGTCTCGAACTCCTGACCTCGTGATTCACCTGCCTTGGCCTCCCAAAGTGCTAGGATTACAGGCGTAAGCCACCATGCCCAGCCATGAATGGACAGTTTTCAAAGGGAGACATATGAGAAGGCAACAAACATATGAAAAAGTGCTCCACATCATTAATCATTAGAGAAATGCAAATCAAAACCGCAGTGATTTGCCATCTCACACCAGTCAGAATGGTGTTATTAAAAGGTCAAAAAATAACAGATGCTGGTGAGGCTGCAGAGAAAAGGGAGTGCTTATGCATCGCTGGTGGGAATGTAAATTAGTTCAGCCACCATGGAAAGCAGTCTGGAGATTTCTCAAAGAACTTAAAACAGAATTACCATTTCACCTAGCAATCCTATTACTGGGTATATATTCAAAAGAAAATAAATAATTCTACCAAAAAGACACATGCTCTTGTATATTTATCACAGCAGTATTTGCAATAGCAAAGACATCAAATCAACCTAGGTGCCCATCAACAGTGGATTGGAGGCTGGGCGTGGTGGCTCACACCTTTAATCCTAGCACTTTGGGAGGCTTAGGCAGGAGGATCACTTGAGGTCAGGAGTTCGAGACCAGCCTGGCCAACATGGTGAAACCCCATTTCTACTAGAAGTACAAAAATTAGCCAGGTGTGGTGGCATTTGCCTATAATCCCAGCTACTCAGGAGGCTGAGGCAGGAGAATTGCTTGAATTCGGGAGGCGGAGGTTGCAGTGAGCCGAGATTTTGCCATTGCACTCCAGCCTGGGTGACAGAAAGAGACTCCATCTCAAGACAAACAAACAAAAAAACCAGAAAAAACAACAGTAAATTGGATAAATAAAATGTGCTATATATAGGCCATAGACTATTATGCAGCCATAAAAAGAATGAATTCATATCCTTTGCAAGCAACATGGATGCAGCTGAGGCCGTTATCCTAAGGAAATTAACATAGGAACAGAAAACCAAATACTGCATGTTCTTACGTACAAGTGGAAACTAAACATTGATTACTTATGTATATAAAGATGACAACAATAGACACTGGGGACTACTATGGGGGGAAGAAGGAGGGGGACAAGGGTTAAAAAACTGTTGGGTACTTTGCTCATTACCTGAGTGATGGAATCATTCATATCCCAAATCTCAGTATCATGCAATATACCCATGTAACAAACCTGCACATGTACCCCCTGAATCCAAAATAAAAGTTGAAATTAAAAAAAAATAAAAAAACCTAGACTTAAGTCGTTGTTCTGCCACTTAGTATTTTCTTTATCAGTGTGAATATCTCATCTATAATAGAAATACTATCTGCTATTCCTTTTTCACAAGATGGCTGTATCAAATGAAATATTCAAAACCACCTTGTAAACTATAAAACATCATACAAATGTAAGTTGCTTAATACTGAGAGATGTCCTAGGTGTGAACAAGGATGTTGATTTTCTTTGTCATCTACTAGGTTTATACTTCTATTGTAATGAAACATTAATGTAAATAAAATCAAAGCAGATCACCTACAGTTGTTTAGTAGAGCGGCTTTGGTACTATTTCAAAACGTATAACCACTTCAAAATTACTAAATGATGTTTTATACTCCCCTCCTGCTCAGTGCAGGGGAAGATAAGGGAAGGCTGATAAATTAGTAATTTAAGTGTATATTAAGGGATAAATAAATAAGTAAATAAATATTTGACAGTTCAATGCTTGTGGGTTTTCTTGTTGTTTTTGGGGAGTTAGGGAACTCACATTTATTGAGCTGTGTGCTGGGCACTTTCCACACATTGCCATATCATCTTCATAGCTGTCCTATGAGTTGGTGGCATTTTTACCTCCATTTTACAGATGAGAACTGCGATTCTCAAATTAAGTAATTTGGCTAGGTCATACCAGTAGTTAATGAAGAAGTTGGAACTTAAATATGCAGCTTCAAAAATCGATCTCTTTCCATTATACCAGGGGCATATCTGCTTTTCAGCAACAAGCACAAGATTGGAAATCTATGTGAGCAGTGTGCAGGAGTTTTGCTAATTGATGGCAGTGGTTAAACTGAGAGGTAGAGTACACTTGGTGTATATGTTTTAAACATGATCCGCCTATGAATCCAGTGGGTGCAGAGACGTTCCATATTCTTGCTGTTGGAATTCCTTCCTAGTATTTTAATTTGGTCTATAATTTTAGTGGAATTAAACAAAAATTTTTAAAGATTATGTACCTGATTGTGTTGTGATTTAGTAACAGTTAGTGGTTCATCAAAATCTGCTAGCCAGACACTTGGCGGCAGTGGTTAATTATATAGGGATTGTTGTGAGCACATGGTTAGACTTTATCGTATACTGTAGTGGAGACCTGATTATTGCTGTCGTTCTCATTGTCTTTTTCTTCCCCCCTGAAAATCTCAGGATGGTTGTAGCCAGGGTCAGATATTTAACCATTATATACCCTGACCATCTTGCTGCTGCTCTAAGAGTTTTGTTAACGTTTGTTTTTTATTTTGTGCTTAATGACTCCCCATTAGATGTAGGATGGAATCCAAACTCCTTAGCATGACATAAGGATACTTCATTCTTTTGCTCTGATTTACCTTACCAGTCTTCTCTGCAACCTACACTTTATGTAGAGGGTGTGAGGTTGAGGTTGATGACAGCTGTCTCCCTAGGGAGATTCTCTTCATGAAATCCAAGGAAGCAAACAGAATATGGCCCAGAAGTGGCAATGGTTATGTTTAAGAGCTTCCCCTATAGTTGTGAACATTTTCTTTTTTCTTTTTTCTTTTTTTTTTTTTGAGATGGAGTTTTGCTCTTGTTGCCCAGGCTGGAGTGCAATGGTGTGATCTCGGCTCACTGCAACCTCCGCCTTCCGGGTTCAAGTGATTCTCCTGCCTCAGTCTCCCAAGTGGCTGGGATTACAGGCACGCATCACCACACTCAGCTAATTTTTGTATTTTTAGTAGAGATGGGGTTTTGCCACGTTGACCAGGCTGGTCTTGAACTCCTGGTCTCAGGTGATCCACCCGCTTCAGCCTCCCAGAGTGTTGGTATTACAGGCGTGAGCCACCGCATCCAGCCTAGTTGTGAAAATTTTCATAACCACTTCCTTACTGAATTATCTTCTGGGTAGCCCAATGAAGGTTCTTGACTGTGTTTCAGATTTTGTGTGTGTGTGAGAGAGAGAGAGAGAGAGAAAGAGGGAGAGAGAAAGGTTGATTGATTGATTCTTGGGCATAGTTCTCCAATCCCTTAGTAATGTTCATTGTGATGTCACCAGCAAAACTGACACAAAGAAATGACAGATGTTTGAGATGAGGATGTCCCAATTACCCTGATTTGATCTTACACACTGTATACATGTATCAAAATACCACATGTATCCCACAAATATTTACAATTATTATGTATCAGTAAAAAACAAAATAAAATTGAGATTCCAGTTTTGTGACTCCTATCTGTTTATGCTGCTGCCAAAGTGACAGTGTGGCCATCCTCTGAGAAGAAGGCTTCTAATATATGGATTGCTTCAGGGAGAGTCACACTTGGTCATTGGATCAATATGGTTGTTGAGAGTTTAGTTTGTTTAGCTACTTTGACTAAGAGATTACTAGTTTTAAGTATTTATCCCTAATTTCCCACTATTGACAGTTTTCAAATTGACCTGGAGGTATGGAATTTATGTATGCATTAAACTTGAAGTATACCGTGTGATACTTATTTAGTCTGAATTAGTATGAATATTTGACACTGCCTTTTTGCCCCTTTTATGTGTTTTTACTGCCCAAATCTGCCTTCAGAAACAACATTTGGTTTCTAATTGTAATATTCTTGGAAACACTGGCATATTTTTACAGTACCATTTTACTTTTATTTACTGCAAATGATGATTTGTTAGTTGCCTGCTGCCAGCACATCTGAGCTCATTTGTTTAACTAAAACAGTATTATGCATAGATGCCTGTAACAGGCAGCAACAGTTACCAACCACCCCAGTTCCTTACCACCTCATTATAGCTCTAAATCAAGCAAATGGGAAAGCAGATTATTCTTAAAATGTTCCAAGAAGTTTAGAAAATTGAGGGATGGAAGGATGAGAGGAAAGGAATTCTATGATAACAATTGGTGTGTTGTTTTTGGCAGGGGTGTGCCTGGCTGATTTCTTTTGTAGAAATAAGTAACACTTCAGAGTGCAGAAATTGCAGGCATCCTGCAACAAACAGAGCTCTATGACTCCTTTAGTTAATTAATAATTACCAAGTGGTTTTTTTCTGGCTGAGCCACTGTATCAGACACAGCGGGGGATGTATAAGTGAATGAGGTCGTCCTGTTCTCTTGGAGCTTATAATGTGGGCTCTGAAGATGCTTCTGCTCTAAAGTGTTGATTGTTGAATGAGGCAGTGGCAGTGGTGCTGTTTCAGATTGTGGCTGTGTGTTGGGGGATCCAGGCCTGGGGGACATAGTCGCAGAATGGCAGGTGCTGGCTGGCTCACCACAGTGGGGAGCTTTCCAGATAATTCTGACAAATCAGACTGCTTCAAAAGGATATGCTCTTTTATATTTGGAAAGAAAGAAATGTCTTTTAGTCTGGGTGCTATGGCTCACAGCTGTAATCTCAGCACTTTGGGAGGCCAAGGTGGGCGGATCACCTGAGGTCAGGAGTTCAAGACCAGTCTGGCCAACATGGTGAAACCTCATCTCTACTAAAAATTCAAAAATTAGCCAAGCGTAGTGGCAAGTGCCTGTAATCCCAGCTACTTGGGAGGCTGAGGCAGGAGGATTGCTTGAGCCTGGGAGGTAGAGGTTGCAGTGAGCCAAGATTACTCACTGCACTCCAGCCTGGGTGACAAAGGAAGACTCTGTCTCAAAAAAAAAAAAAAAAAAAAAAGAAAAATAAAAATAAATGTCTTTTAAAAAATATTTTAACAGAAATTTAAACTTGAGCGGCAGACCTTGCCTTGAGGGCTGGAGACTGGGAAGTGTTTCCTAAGGAGCCAGGGGAAATAATTCTGTCTTCTGGTAATGAAGGTCTGAGTGGTGTCTGACAGTGCCTAACTGCCTGCTCTGTACCAGGCTGGAATGCTGTGATGAATAAGGAGCCCACAATCTAGTGGGGGCCATAGACAAGCAACTGGGCAATCTTACTGCCACGTGCTCAGTTTTATGATTGAGAGCTCTTGGGTGTTCGGGTGGAGAATGGACTTCTTACCTTGTCTTAGGTGAGACCTGATCAGAGAAGGCTTCCTGGAAGGAGTGATGTTCAAACCAACCTCACTAATATATGTTGGAATTAATCCCCTTTTCAGGCTAATACTGTTGTAAAAATAAACCAGAGCCGTGTTTTGGTTTTTGTTTATACCCAAAACAAAAATGGAGAGACTGAACTTGGTATTCCAGCCATCTAGAATACTTTTCCAGCTTTGTAGTTTGCCATTCTCCTGTGTTGATTAACCACCCCTTCCCAGGGCATGCCAGGCTCTCTGTGACTGCCATGCCTCTGCATACACTATTCTCTTTGCTCTGCCTGCCTGATGTCTCTTGGCCCTTCAGGAAGAATAGTTACTTCCTCCAGGATGGCCTCTTTGATTCCTTCTATGGTACATTGAGTGCACATCCTGTGAGCTCACACACAGGGCTGGTTTCATAATTCATACTTCTCCTGCACTGAACAGTCTGTCTGCTTCTTCATTCCTCCATGTAGCCTGGAGGCAGAGGCAGCATCTTTCATGAAGCCTAGCATGTCCTAGGCACCTAAGCAGTATTTGCTAAATGAACAAATTTAGCAGCTTCGAAGATTATAGCCATATGTTTATAATTGAAACTCTTGGTTCCAGTCAGCTTTAAAAGAGAGTGCCATTGACTGAAGAAAGTGAAATAGATTTTATGCATGTGGTCTAGTTATTAATTTCATAAAGCTTTTTACAATCCTTTGCATTTTATACCTCTTTTAACTTTTTGTCTGAGTAACCAATAAACCGAGTAATTCATAGTTCCCACTTCTTGCCAACTACTAATGGGTATCATTAAATCTGACCACAGTGATTTATTAATTAGAAGTCTTCTGGTTGTCAACAAAAATCAATTTTACTTATTATATGCCAGAAAAAGGGGAAGATGTGATGAAGACACTGGAGTGTCTCATAGAATCCAAGATCAGGAACACACTCAGGCTTCTGGAAGAACTGGTCCCAGGAATTGGAAAGCCAGCAGCAATCCTGAGAGTCCTTTCTGTTTTTGTCTTTCTTTCTGCAAAGCTTTTACTCATCTTTCTTACTAACTGGCTTTCTCTGCCACTCTGTCGGTAGAGGGTGGCCTCCCACAGCCCTAAACTATGCAGCCAAGTTCCAGCCAAATGGAAAGCCTGTCTTTCCATCTCAATTCTAAATTATCTGAGACTTGGGCTAGGCTTGGGTTAGATGTCTGTCCCTGGACTAGTCAGCTGTGGCCAGGAGCGGAGACATGCTGCACATATCTGTCTGCCTCTGCTCACCTCTGAAAAGTAGGTGGGAAGATAGAAAAAAGGGTAGGGAGGCAGCAGACAGAGAGACAGACAGCAGAGAGACATTGTAAGGCTGGCAGACACTTTATAAATATCTAATATGGTGAGTCTCCATAAACTACTACCCTTAAACTATATCATAGGATCACTTCTAGGTTATCTTATTAAAAAAAGTCAATCTTAGGTGAAACTTAAAAAATTTAACTTTAAAAAGACGACATCTTTTAAAATATGCATATAATTTGAGACTTTTAAGGTAACGGGATATTCACTATAGTTAGTAAGTCTTAGCTTTGTGTGTATATATGATATTTTTTATGCATGACACTCTTTAATTGCTGGGAGGTTCTAGCAGCTCTGTCCAGAAATACAAGATAAGCCACATTTGTAATTTAAGGTTTTCTAGTAGCCACATTGAAAAAGTAAAATGAAAAAGGTGAATTTAATTTTAATATATTTTATTTAACCCCAGTTTCCCAGATATAATCATCATATGAATATAAAATTAATGAAATGTTTTACATTCTTTTAAAAATCTTTGAAATCTGGTATGTATTTTATGCTTTAGCAAATCTCAGTTTGGACCATTTCAGGTGGTCAGCAATTACACATGGCTAGAACTAAGAGGAATCAGTTTTCTTCCACAGTTTTTCTAAAATTTTCTTGTCAAAAACCTTGATGGTATGAATCACTCTTTTAAAAAGTGCACTTCACCAGCAACAGAAAAGAACCCTGGAGGGGTACGGGTTTTAAAGCTGCTACAAAAGAGTTGCCCATTTGGAGAATTTACTGCACCATGTGTATTGGTAAAAAAGAAAACATAATTTTTAACCAAGTCACCAGGCTCTAAAGCCGGTTCTTGTTCTTCTCAGACTTCTGATTCCTGGAATTTTACTTTAAACTCCTTGGATGCCTCAGTTTGCTTATCTATAAAAATAAGGTTTATAATGGTCCTGTCCCACAGAAGAGATTTTCATGGAATTTAATTGCACCAATATATTTGAAAGTGTTTTGAAAGATATTTAAAGGGTTAAACAAATGTGAAGCATTATTTTAATTTATTATCTATGGGGAAATTACTACATTTTGGAATCAATAATAGTTATCATTTTTAAAAAGTTTTATTTTGTTAATTGACACATAATTGTACATATTTATGGGGTACCATATGATGTTTTGATGCATTATACATTGTGTAATGATTAAATCAGGGCAATTAGCATATCCATCACCTCAAACACTTGTTATTTCTTTGTGGTGAGAACATTCAAAATTATTTTAGCCATTTTGAAATGTAAAGTACATTATTGTTAACTCTAGTCACCTTACTGTGTAATAGAACACCAGAACTTATCCCTCTTATCTAATGTAACTTTATACCTGTTGACCTCTCTCCCTCTCACTGCCTGTCCTACCCAGCCTTCAGTACCACTATTCTACTGTTTACCTCTATGGGATCAACTTTTTAAGTTTTCACAGATGAGTGAGATCATGTGTTATTTGTCTTTTGTGCTTGACTTATTTCACTTAATGTCTTGTGGGTTCATCCAGGTGCCGCAAATGACAGGATTTCATTTATTTTTATGCCTGAATAGTATTCCATTGTGTATATGTACTTCATTAAAAAAATTCGTCCATTGATGGATACTTAGGTTGATTCCATATCTTGGCCATTGTGAATAGTGCTGCAGTAAACATGGGAGTGCAGATATCTCTTTGACATACTGATTTTGTTTTCTTTGGATATAGAGGTTGAGTATTCCTAATCCAAAAATCTGAAATCCAGAATGCTCTAAAATCCAAAACTTTTTGAGCACTGACGTGGTGCTTAGAGGATAATGCTCATTGTACTATTTCGGATTTTGGATTTTTGGATTAGGGATGCTCAGCTATAATGCAAATATTTCAAAATCGGAAAAAAAAATCTGAAATCAGAAATACTCCTGGTCCCAAGCATTTTGGGTGAGGGATGCTCAATGTTTATACCCAATAGTCGGATTATTGGATTATATGGTAGTTCTATTTTTAATTTGTTGAAAAACCTCCCTACTGTTGTCCTTAATGGCTGTACTGATTTACTTTCCTAGTGTCTTGGTCTGTTTTGTGTGGCTATAAAGAAATACTTGAGGCTGGGTAATTTATAAAGAAAAGAGGTTTATTTGGCTCACACTTCAGCAGGCTGGTACCAGCATCTGCATCTGATGAGGGCCTCAGGCTGCTTCCACTCATGGCAGAAGGTGAAGGGGAGCTGGTGTGTACAGAGAACATATGATGAGAAAGGGAGCAATGGGACGGGGAGGTGCCAGGCTCTTTTTCACAACCAGTACTAATGGGAACTAATAGTGTGAGAAGTTACTCACTTCTGAGGGAGGGTATCAATCTGTTCATAAGGGATCTGCCCCCATGAGCCAGACATCTCCCATTAGGCCCCACCTCTAACATTGGGGATCAGATTTCAATATGAGGTTTGTAGGGATCAAACATCCAAATTATAGCACCTACTAACATTGTATAAGAGTTTCTCAGTAATATCACAAGGACAAAAAACCAAACACCACATGTTCTCACTCATAGATGGGAATTGAACAATGAGAACACATGGACACAGGAAGGGGAACATCACACTCTGGGGACTGTTGTGGGGTGGGGGGAGGGGGGAGGGATAGCTTTAGGAGATATACCTAATGCTAAATGACGAGTTAATGGGTGCAGCACAACAGCATGGCACATGTATACATATGTAACTAACCTGCACATGGTGCACATGTACCCTAAAAGTTAAAGTATAGTAATAATTAAAAAAAAAAAAAAAAGAAAAGAAGAGTTTCCCTTTCTCTGCATCCTTGCCAACATTTGTGATTTTTTGTCTTTTTAATAATAGCCATTCTAACTGGGTGATGTGATATCTCATTGTGGTTTTGATTTGCTTTTCCCTGGTGATTAGTGGTGAGATATATGTTTCATATACCTGTTGCCATTTGTATGTCTTCCTTTTTTTTTTTTTTTTTCTGAGACGGAGTTTTGCTCTTGTCGCCCAGGCTGGAGTGTAATGGCACGATCTTGGCTTACCGCAACCTCTGCCTCCCAGGTTCAAGCGATTCTCCTTCCTCAGCCTCTCGAGTAGCTGGGGTTACAGGCATGCGCCACCACACCCGGCTAATTTTGTATTTTTGGTAGAGATGGGGTTTCTCCATGTTGGTCAGGCTGGTCTCGAACTCCCGACCTCAGGTGATCCTCCTGCCTCAGCCTCCCAAAGTGCTGGGATTATAGGCATGAGCCACTGCACCCGGCCTTGTATGTCTTCTTTTGAGAGGTGTCTATTTAGGTCTTTTGTTCATTTTTAAATTGGATTTTTTTTTTTTGGCTGTTGAGTTCCTTATGTATCCTGGATGAGTCCCTTGTCAGATGCATAGTTTGTGAATATTTTCTCCTTTTCTGTGGATTGTCTCTTCACTTTGTTCTTTCCTTTGCTGTGCAGAAGCTTTTTAGTTTGATATAATCCTATTTGTCTATTTTTGCTTTTGTTCTCTGTGCTTTTGAGGTCTTATCCAACAATTCCTTGCCCAGACCAATCTGCTGAAGCATTTTACTTAAGTGTCTTCTAGTAGTTTCATAGTTTCAGGTAGTACATTTAAGTCCATATTTTAAGTTGATTTTTGCAAGTGGTTAGAGATAGGGGTCTAGTTTCATTTTTCTGCCTGTGAATATTCAGTTTATGCAGTACCATTTATTGAAGAGATTCTTCTTTCCCCAATGTGTGTTCTTGATGCCTTTGTCAAAAATCATGTGTAGATTTATTTCTGGGTTCTTTATTCTGTTGAACTATCTGGAAAAGAAATAAGGCAATACATTTACAGTAGCTCTTAAAAAAACCTAGCAATAAATTTAACTGAGGAGGTAAAGATCTCTGCAATGAAAACTATAAGATATTGATGAAAAAAATTGAAGAAGACATAAATAAATGCAAAGAATATCCCGTTATGTATCGGAAGAATAAATATTGTTAAAATGTCTATGCTATCTAAAGTGATCTACAGATTCAATGCAATCCCTATCAAAATACCAGTGATATTTTTCACAGAAATAGAAAAAAAATTCTAAAGTTTCTATGGCAACACAGAAGACCCAGAATAGCCAAAGCAATCTTGAGCAAAAAGAGCAAATCAGGAGACATTACATTACCTGATTTCAAAATATACTACAAAGCAATAGTAACCAAAACAGCAAGGTACTGGTACATAAAAAAAAAAAACACAGACAAATGAAACAGAATCTATCATTTATTGAGGATTTACTTTGTGCCAGGCACTGTTCTATGCGCTTTATCGATATCGTATGATTAATTTAATCATAATAACCTTATGAAGGTATTGTTACTATTTCTGTTTTATATATGAGGAAATTAAGACATAAAGATTAAACAAACCAGCCCAAGGTCAACTATCTAGTAAGTAGTTGAACTGGAGTTGAAATGCACTTAAAAAAATTGTGGTGAAATATACACAATGTAAAATGATCATTTTAACCATTTTAAAGTGTATAGTTCTGTGGCATTAAGTATATTCACATTATTGTGCAATTATTAACACCATCCATCTCTAAAACTTTTTAATCATGGCAAACTGAAACTCTATACTGACTAAACACTAGTTCCCTATTCTCCCATCCCCAGCCCCTGGCAACCACATTTTTACTTTTTCTCTTTGAGTTTAACTCCTCTAGGAGCCTCATATGAGAGGAATCATACAATATTTATCTTTTTGTGGCTGGCTTATTTCACTTAGCATAATGTCTTCAAGGTTCATTCATGTTGTGGCATATATTGAAATTCCCTATTTTATTTTTATTTATTTATTTTTATTATTATTTTCTTTTGAGATGGAGTTTCTCTCTTGTTGCTTAGGCTAGAGTGCAATGGTGCCATCTCAGCTCACCGCAATCTCTGCCTCCTGCATTCAAGTGATTCTCCTGCCTCAGCCTCCCAAGTAGCTGAAATTACAGGCATGCACCACCATGCCCGGCTAATTTTGTATTTTTAGTAGAGATGGGGTTTCTCCATGTTGGTCAGGCTGGTCTTGAACTCCCGACTTCAGGTGGTCTGCCCGCCTCGGCCTCCCAAAGTGCTGGGATTACAGGCATGAGCCGTTGTGCCTGGCAAAATTCCCTATTTCTTAAGACTAAATAATATTCCATTGTGTGTATGTACATTTCATTTATCCATCTATCTGTTGGTACACATGTGGGTTACTTCCTCTTGGCTACTGTTAACGGAGCTGCCATGGACACAAGTGTACAACTATCTCTTCAAGACCCTGCTTTCACTTCTTTTGGGTATCTACCTGGAAGTAGAACTGCTGGGTCATATGGTAATTTTATGTTTAATTTTTTGAGGAACTGCCATATTTTTGCAATAGTGGCTGCATCATTTTACATACCATCAGTGCACAGGGGTCCTAATTTCTCTGCATCCTAGCTAACACTTGTTACTTTCTGACTTTTTTCCTTCCTTCCTTCCTTCCTTCCTTCCTTCCTTCCTTCCTTCCTTCCTTCCTTCCTTCCTTCCTTCCTTCCTTCCTTCCTTCCCTCCTTTCCTCCTCCTCCTCCTCCTCCTCCCCTCCTCCTCCTCCTCCTTCTTCTTCCTCTTCTTCTTCTCTTTTTTTTTGAGATGGAGTCTGACTCTGTCTCCCAGGTTGGAGTGCAGTGGCACGATCTTGGCTTACTGCAACTTCCGCCTCCTGGGTTCAAGCGATTCTCCTGCCGTAGCCTCCCAAGTAGCTGGGATCACAGGCGTGTACCACCATGCCTGGCTAATTTTTGTATTTTCAGTAGAGATGGGTTTCACCATATTGGCCAGGCTGGTCTTGAACTCCTGACCTCAAGTTATCCACCCTCCTCAGCCTCCCAAAGTGCTGGGATTACAGGTGTGAGCCCACCTCGCCTGGACTTTTTTTTTTTTTTTTAAATAAAAGCCATCCCAATGGGTGTGGAGTAGTATCTCACTCTGGTTTTAGTGTTTCACTAATGACTAGTGATGTTGAGCCTGTTTTCATGTACTTATTGGCCATTTCTATATCCTCTTTGGAAAATGGCTATTTAAGTCATTGGTCCATTTTAAAATTGGGTTGTTTGGTTTTTGTTGTTGTTGAGTTGTAGAAGTTTTAAAAGTATATTCTGGATATCAATCTCTTATCAGATATGTGATTTACAAGTACTGTTTTCCATTCTGTGGGTTGACTTTTCACTCTGTAGATAGTATCCTTTGATGCACAGAAGTTTTTAATTTTGGTAAGTCCAGCATGTCTGTTTTTTTCTGTTGATACCTGTGCTTTTTGGTGTCACATCCAAGAAATTGTTGTCAAATGCAATCTCAAGAAACATATTTTCTTCTAAGCTTTATTTCTGTCTCTATCTGTGCCTCTTTTCTCTGTGTCAGTTTGAGTCTGTCTCTGTATCTGTTTCTGTATGTTTGTATCTTTGTATCTTTTTTCTATATATTTATAAACCACCAAAACATATATGTATTGTCTCTCTTTTCTTGCTTTATTTCTTCCTTTTCCTTTTTTTCTAGAACTTTTTGAAACTACTGTAGCAGTCATGACACTCCATGTATTTCCTGAAAATAATAGCATATTTCCAAACTATAATTAGTACTACCTTTAGAATTGGGCACACAGGGTCCCTGCCTTGAGCTCTGTACTTTGGAGTGCCTTTCTTGAATTTTTCTAAGTCTCCCCGCTGCCTCAATGCCTGAAAGGCAGGGTGCCCCAAGCTCTTCTCTTTCGGAGTCTCATATTTAGAATTACGGTAAATTTCCCAATTATATTGAAAATTGAAGCCTAACTTTTTTTTTTTTTTTTTGCTGATCTTATTGTTCACTACTGTGTACCATATTTTTCTTCTAAATTATTTTTCTTATCTTTATATATTTCTTTAACTGATTAGCATGTACATATTTAGTATTATAGTCATTAATTACCTTTATTCTTCTGTCTCTCCAGTACTGAGTTGAAACTCTTGGAGGAAGCAACCATTTCAGTCTGCAGGTCGTTAGGTAAGTGGGAAAAATGTGTGTGGGGTGTTGTTTTCAAATTTTGTTTTAGATTTTGATAGTATAATATGAACTGAATTAATGAAGTAATTATTCTTCTTAGATAGCAATAATAATAATTTTTTCTATTCGTGGCATTCACAGATGCTGCTAGAAGGTACTCTTCAGTCAATAGCAATATGACACATGCTTGGCTGTATCTGCAGTAGTGGTAATGGACTCTGCTAAGCCATAGACACTCTTTCGGCTTGTTCTTTTTGTGAATTTAGAAATACTGAAAATAATGTCATTTACCAACTGCTGTTATTGACTGTGTTCACCAGAATAATATCAAAATCTATTAAGAATATACATTAGGAAGTTTCTATAACAACTTGATATTATGGCAAAGAGCATGGAATCCAGAATCATTTTATGATTTTAATTTCAGCTGTGCTACTTATTAGCTGAGCCTTAATTTCCTCATATAAATTGAGGATAAGGACAACTATTTACAGGATTCTTATAAGGAAAAATTAGGTAGTATGAAATATTCAGTACAATGTGTGGCATGTAGTCACTGCAAACCATTTATGTCAGCAAATGTTACCTTTTTCAGGTCTTGTTTCTCAAATGCCTAACTTTCAAGTTCATAGCAATTGGAAGGAAATTGTATATATTTTTAAAATGCAGGCAGTTATACTTAGATTGCATTGATGCTTTGAAAAGTAAGATAATGTGTCTGTGAAATACCTAGTGTACAGGAATGTAGTAAGTGAGAACAATATTCTGTTTTAAAATCAGGCTATCTAGGCCAGACACGGTGGCTCACGCCTGTAATCCCAGCATTTTGGGAGGCTGATGCGGGTGGATCACGAAGTCAGGAGTTCAAGACCAGCTTGGCCAAGATGGTGAAACCCCGTCAGTACTAAAAATCCAAAAATTAGCCAGGCATGGTGGTGGGCGCCTGTAATCCCAGCTACTTGGGAGGCTGAGGCAGAGAATTGCTTGAACCCAGGAGGCAGAGGTTGCAGTTAGCCGAGATCGCGCCACTGCACTCCAGCCTGGGCGACAGAGCGAGACTCTGTCTCAAAAAAAAAAAAATTCGAGCTATATGGGTAACTCCCATATAAACTATTTTGCTAAAAACAATTTTTGATGATTTTTTTTTTTTTTTAAGAGATAGAGTCTTGCTTTGCTGCCCAGGCTGGAGTGCAGTGGTGCCATTGTGGCTCACTGCAGCCTTGATCTCCTGGGCTTCAGTGATCCTTCCACCTCAGCCTCCTCAGAAGCTGGGGCTATAGGCACCACACCTGCCTAATGATTTTATTTTATTTTTGTAGAGATGGGGGTCTCCTGTGTTGCCGAGGCTAGTCTCGGGCTCCTGGCTGCAAGCCATCCTCCTCCTACCTTGGACCCCCAAAATGTTGGGATATTACAGGCATGAGCCACCATGCCTGGGCCCAGATATTTTTGTTTTTAAAAACAAACTATGTTGATAATGAAAAGGCGTTATTGTAGTAGTTGTCTTGCCTTACAACCATAGCTTAGGGAATTTTTTGCTAAATAGAGCTGGCTTTCAAAAGCCATGTTGCAATTCAGTGCTGAAAATTAAGGAGTTTTATGTAACAATATTAGTGTAGTTACTGTGATAATGGCTTTTAAGGTGACTTTGGGTTTTCATAGAAATTAAAAAATTAAAAGATGAAAAAACAGAAAAATATAACAAAGCAATGAGAAAATAAAGAAAAAAATTACATTAAGAAAACTGAAAGTAGCTGGGAGTGGTGGCTCATGCCTATAATACTGGTAACTTTAGGAGGCTGAGGCAGGAGCATTGCTTGAGGTCAGAGTTCAAGACCAGCTTGGGCAACATAATAAGACCCCATCTCTACACACAAAAAAATTGAAAAAACTTAGCCAGGCATGGTGGCATGTGCCTGTAGTCTCAGCTGCTTGGGAGACTGAGGTAGGAGGACTGATCGAGCCCAGGAATTTGAGGCTGCAGGGAACCATGATGGCGCCACTGGACTCCAGTCTGGACAATAGAGCAAGACTCCAAATCTAGGGGTGAAAAAAAGCAAGTAATATTTATTCATTATACATAATGTGGAAAGCATACTAAAATGTAAACAAGGTAGTAATTGCTCATAATTTGAAAACCCTGACATAGGCATTGTTGATATTTTTGTATTTTTTCTTTTAGTACTTATTCAATGGATATAAATTTATATATATATCATCCACCATACACACACACACAGACACACACACACACACATTTTAATCTGTGTTTTTCACTTGACATTGTATCAGGAATGTGTTACATGTTTAAAAATGCTTTTGGGAACAGCAAAACAAGATGAACATTTATTGCCCCAAATTCCAGTAATGTGATGGTATGGCTAAAATAAAAATCATCTCATATTAAACAGTACATGTGTAATCACTGCTAATCTTTTGTGACAATTTCATATAAATGGTATTATTTATATTTTGTTTACACTCAGCAGAATGTCAGGAACCTCTTCACATCAATAAGTATAAGTGCATATCAACTTTAAGGGCTATGTGAGTGTGCTTAGTTTCCTTTTTGAAAAAAAATTTTTTTTAAGTGCTGGTCTACTGGCAACAATTTTCCTTCTCTTTTTTCTTTTTTTTTTTTGTCTGAAAATGTTCTATTTTTTTCTTGGCTTTTGAAGCATATGTTTTGCTGGATATAGAATTTTAGATAGACATTAATTTATTTTCCGTACTTTAAAGGTGTCATTTCGTTATTTTCTAGCTTCTCTTGTTTTTGTTGTGAAGAAAGCAGTCAACCTTATTGTTGCTTCTTTGAAAATAATGGAATTTTTAACTTCGGCTGCTTTTAAGTTTTTCTTTTTATCTTTTGATTTTCAGTAGCCTTAGAGTGATGTGCTGAGGAGAGGTTTTCTTTGTTTTTTTGTCACCTGAGGTTTATAGAGATTCTTAAATCTGTGAGTTGGTGTCTTTTATCAGTATTGGAAAATTCTTAGCTATTATGTGTTTATATATAAAATTTTTGTTCTATTCTGTCTCTCCTCTCCTCCTGGGACGCTTGTTACACTTCTGTTCAATGTTTTGTTTCCATTGTGTCCCATATACTTGTTAGGCCTTTTTTCTTTTGTAGTTTACATTCTTTTTCTCTCTGACCTTCAATGAGATATTTTCTGTTAATTCATCTTTAGTTTCTAATCTTTTCCTTTTTTTTTTTTAATTTTTATTTTGAGACAGGGTCTCACTCTGTTTCCCAGCTAGAGTGCAGTGGCACTATCACCGCTCACTGCAACCTCAGCTTCCTGGGCTCAAGAGGTCCTACCACTTCAGCCTCCTGAGTAGCTGGGACTACAGGGATATGTCACCATGCCTGGATAATTTTTAAGTTTTCTGTAGAGGTGGGATCTTGCCATGTTATCTTGAACTTCTGGGCTCAAGTGATCCTCCCACCTTGGCCCCCACAAAGTGCTGGGATTACAAGTGTGAGCTACTGTGCCTGGTGCTAATCTTTCCTTTTGATATGTCCCATTTGCTGTTAAAACTATCTACTGAGATTTTTAAAACAAGCTTTTAATTTTAGAATAGCTGTAGATTTATGGAAATGTTTCAAAGCTTATATAGAGCATTCCTGTATACTCTTCAGCTATTTCCCCTATTTTATTATCTTATTTTAGTATGGTACATTTGTTTCAACTAAGGAATCAACATTGGTACAGGTACACCCCAGAGATATTGTGGGTCAGTTCCAGACCACTGAGATAAAGCCAGTATTGCAATAAAGTGAGTTGCATGAATTTTTTGGTTTCTCCATGCTTATAAATGTTATGTTTACATTATACTATGGTCTATCAAATGTGCAATAACGTGTTAAATGTATGTATCTTAATTTTATAACTGTTGCAAAAAAATGCTAACACATCATCTGAGACTTTAATGAGTCATAATCTTCTTGCTGGTGACAACATGACATCAAAGATCACTGATTCGACCAGGCACGGTGGCTCACTCCTGTAATCCTAGCACTTTGGGAGGCTGAGGTGGGTGTATTACCTGAGGTCAGGAGTTCAAGACCAGCCTGGCCATCGTGGTGAAACCCCATCTCTACAAAAATACAAAAATTAGCTGGGCATGATGGCAGGTGCCTGTAATCTCAGCTACTCGGGAGGCTGAGGCAGGAGAATCGCTTGAACCCGGAAGGCAGAAGTTGCAGTGAGCCGAGATCGCAACATTGCACTCCAGCCTGGGCGACAGAGTGAGACTCTGTCACCAAAAAAAAAAAAAAACAAGAGATCACTTTTTAGAGATCACTATAACAGATATAACAATAAAATGCTTGAAATATTGCAAGAATTGGCTGGGCATGGTGGCCTGTAATACCAGCACTTCGGGAGGCCAAGGTGGGAGGATTCTTGAGTCCAGGAGCAACATAGCAAGACCCTGTCTCTACAAAAAACTAAAAGAAAATTAGCCAGACATGGTGACTCCTGAGTAGCTACTCAGGAGGCTGAGATGGGAAGATCTCTTGAGCCTGGGAGGTTGAGGCTGCAGTGAGCTGTGATCACACTACGACATGCAGCCTAGGTGACACAGTGAGACCCTGTTTCAAAAAAAAAAAAAAAAAAGTAAATAAATACGAAGAAATTTTGCAAGAACTACCAAAACGTGATGCAGTGACATGAAGTGAGCACGTATTGTTGGAAAAATGGTGCTGATAGACTTGCTCACTGCAAGGTTGCCACAAACCTTCAATTTGTAAAAAATGCCATGTCTTTGAAGTGCAATAAAGCAAAGCACAATACACTGAAGTTATGTTAATTCTATTAACTAAACTGCACACTTCACTCAGACTTTCACTAGCTTTCTCCTAATCTGCCTTCACTGTTCCAGGATCCCACCTAGGGTGCCACATGACATCTAGTCGTCATGTATTTCTCTGGTCTGCAACAGTTTCTCAGATTTCCCACATTTTTTATGCCTTTTGATGATTTTGGGGAGTATTAGTAGGGTATTTTCCAAAACGTTCCTCAATTTGAGTTGTCTGATGGCTTTCTCATGCTTAGACTGGGGTTATAGGTTTGTGGAAGGAAGACCATGTAGGTGAAGTGCTGTTCTCAACACACCGTATCAAGGGGACATGCTGTTAATATGACTTATCACTGATGATGTTGATGTTGATCACTTGGCTGAGGTACTATTTATCAAGTTTCTTCAGTGTAAAGTTGTTTCTTTCTCTCCTGATTCCTTCATTTTTAAAGGATAGTTTTTCTAGATATAGAATTCTTGGTTAACATTTTTTTCTCTTTTAGCACTTTGAACATATTATTCTACTGCCTTCTGGTCTCTATTTTTTTCAGATAAATCTGACATTAATTGTATTGTTGTTCCCCTGAAAATGATGAGAAATTTTTTCCTGCTGCTTGTAAGGTGCTCTCTTTGCCTTTTAAAAGAGTTTTTTGGCCAGGCATGGTGACTCACACCTGTAATTCCAGCTCTTTGGAAGGCCACGGCAGGAAGATTGCTTGAGGCCGAGAGTTAAATGCCAGCCTGGGCAACATAGCAAGACCCTGTCTCTACAAAATAAAAATAAAAATAAAAATTAGCCTGGCATGGTGGCATGCATCTCTTAGATGTGTAGATTAATGTTTTTCAACAATTTTGGGAAATTCGTTGCCTTTTTTTTTTTTTTTTCTTTTTTTAAGGAATAGGGTCTCACCCTCTTATCCAGTCTGGTCTTGAACTCCTGACCCCAAGCATGCCTCCCACCTCAGCCTCCCAAAGCACTGGCCATTATTTTTGTTAGGCTTTTTGTGTTTAGCTTTATTACTTTTTTCCTGAATGTACACATAAGGTTTTCTGGATCAGATTTCTTTTTTTTTTTGAGACAGAGTTTTGCTCTTGTTGCCCAGGCTGGAGTGCAATGGCGTGATCTCCACTCATTGCAACCTCCACCTCCTGGGTTCAAGTGATGCTCCTCCCTCAGCCTCCCAAGTAGCTGGGATTACAGGCATGCACCACCACACCCAGCTAATTTTGTATTTTTAGTAGAGATGGAGTTTCACCATGTCAGTCAGGCTGGTCTCAGAACTCCTGACCTCAGGTGATCCACCCGCCTTGGCCTTCAAAGTGCTGGGATTACAGGCTTGAGCCACTGTGCCCAGCTCAGATTTCTTATTAAATACTTCACAGTAAATAAGACGTCCATTGGTCCTTCTTTGTCCTAGTTCTTAACCCACTAGGATGATGCAGTGAGAGCCAGGTCAGTTGTTTTATATGATAGTCAGACTCCCTGTAGGTGAGGGATGAGGAAAAACGTTTGCCAGCTTATAAAGTGTAAAAAAGCAGCTGTACCATCCTCTCCTGAAAGAGTCTGCTCTTTAGCCCTTTGGCATATAAATACAATCTTTTCAGGAGCCAGGTATCCTCACTTCTTGTTTTGGCATTTTGACCTAGGGATATCTCCAAGTTCTGTGGCCTCATTTATCCTTTTTTTTTGCTTTTTGTTCATGAGACTTTTTCCTTTAACCCTTGGTGGTAAATATTTCTCATTATGCTTTTTCTCTTTATGGTTTTTCCTGTAATTTGATGAGGTGTTTTGATTGGTGTATTAAGATCTTTTTCAGTTCAGAAGTTGTTTTTTTTTTCTGTTTTTCATTATGGCTCTGATGTTGTGTTTTAGTTTCTTCTCCCTACCTCTTGATCACCTGTAATGTTCAGGTTGGATCGCTGTTCTTTACTTTCTGTATCTTTTTGTCTCTGTTCTTTTCTCATATTTCTTCCTTTGTATGATTGATTTCAATGTTTTCTACACTGCCAGTTCTCCTCTTTTACTATTGTAGTGTATGTTTTAGCTGTTATTACATTTTTAGTTTATTTCTTAATCATTTCTAGTCGTTTGTAGATCTTTTAATGTCAGGCTGCTCTCTTCTTTTTTTTTTTTTTTTTTTGAAATGGAGTCTCGCTCTGTCCCCCAGGCTGGAGTGCAGTGGCACAATCTTGCTCACTGCAACCTTCACCTTCACTTCCTGGGTTCAAGCCATTGTCCCACCTCAGCCTCCCAAATAGTTGGGATTACAAGCATGCGCCACCATGCCTGGCTGATTTTCGTATTTTTAGTAGAGATGGTGTTTCACCATATTGGCCAGGCTGGTCTTGAACTTCTGACCTCAAGTGATCTTCCTGCCTTGGCCTCCCAAAGTGCTGGGATTACAGGTATGACTCACTGCACCCAGCCTTTTTTTTTTTTTTGGAGACATGGTCTCACTCTGTCGCTCATGCTGGTAGTGCAGTGGTGTGATCATGGCTCACTGCAGCTTCAACCTCCTGGGCTCAAGCAATCCTCCTGCCTGGCCTCCTGGGTAGCTGGGACCATAGGCATGCGCAACCACACCTGGCTAATTTTTGTATTTTGTGTAGAGATGGGGTTTTGTGATGTTGCCTAGGCTGGTCTTGAACTCCTGGCCACAAGCAATCCTCTCACCTTGGCCTCTCAAAGTGCTGGGATTATAGGCGTGTGCTACTGTACCTGGCGTGCTCTCTTTTCATTACGTGCATTCCCCCCAATGGATTTCTGTTCTTTTTTAAAAAATAGGTGGTTAATTTTCCTGTTGTCCACTGTTGATTGCTGTGTATTAAAATTCTTTTGGCAATTTTGATTTAGCTTTTCTTCTGAGGTTTCATCGTAACTCATTTCTTATCCTCTGGTTGCTGTTGTTGTTATTTTCTCCTTTTCATTAAACTAACACATATTTGTGGAGCACCTACTATATTACAGGCATTATCCTATAAGCTTGGGCTGTGACTGCAAAAAACACTGACCTGGGTCTCTGACCTTATGGATCTATCTATTTCATTGAGGAACCAGAGAATAAATAAATATATCTAGTTTATATAATGGTGGCTGTTCAGAAAAATAAAGCAGAGTAAGGGGATGGGGTGTAACCCATGAAGCTGCATTGTTTGCTCCCAGAGAGGCTGTGTTTATTTCCTCTGTTGCTTATGTAGATCCTATAGATGCTTGTTGAATCTGCTGTTATTTTAGTTTGAGAGCAAGTTGATATAGTTTCCCAACCTAATTTATAGAGCCCAAGAAGGTTTTATTTGTCCAAGTTTCTTAGTTTAAATGGGACCTTCATTATCCTCACTTCTTGGCTTTGGGGTATGAGGGAATTCGGAAGTTCCCAGATTGAACATCTATATCAGTGTCTTTCTGCCTCTCCCTCTACCATATGCTGCTGTGTTGTCCAGGCCGAATATGTATCTCTAAATAAGGATTCTTAAAAAAAAGTACCACTATCTTATTAAAAAAACAGCTTTTAATATCACAAAATATTCAGTGTTCAAATTTGTAACTGTCTCATTTTGTTTGAATTGGGGGCCAAATAAGTTCACACATTATTTTTGGTTATGTCTTTACATTTCTTTTCAAAGCAAGTTTCCCTTTTCATCTGTCTGTTTCTTCTTTTCCCTCTCTCAGTGTATTTATTGAAGAAAATGGGTGGTGGAGTTTCCCACAACATAGATTTTGTTCATTGTATCCCTGCGTGGGGTCATCTTGTCCTGTCTCCTCTGTATTTTCTCTACATTGGTTGTTGGATTTTAGAGCTCATGAGTCTTTCGATGAGATCTTAGAAAAGTTTGTTTCAGGGACTAGAAGCAAATTTAACCTCTCATCTCAAACAGAAATCCTGTCTGCAATACCCTTACCTGAATGTTACCCAAACTTTGCTTGAATTCTTGTAGAGATGGGGGCATTCCCTTCTTTACACAAACATCACTAGTTAACAGACTGCTACAAGTTCAAGCTCTAGCATCAGGTAAGTTAGCTCTTTATTGAGCACTCTTGTTATCTTAATTTTACAGATGAGGAAACTGAGGCAGGGGCCACTTAGGTAAGTTGCCAAGTGTTCTACAGCTGGTCAGTGGTGGAACTGAGATTTGAACTTTGTCAGAATCTGTAATCTAGTACCATTACACTTTTCTGCTTTCCTGTCGGACCTCCTGTGTTGTTACTCTGGCTCCCGAAGCTCATTCAGCTTCAACATAGCATTTTATTTGCACCAATTAACTGTGATCATGTAAAATTTCTTTTCTTCTACCATTGAGATATTTTGGAATCTTGAATCTACCATGGAGTATTGTTTAAAATCATTGAGTGTATTTAATTTTATTAACTTATTGCCCTAATCTTCATCTTATCCAAAAGAGTATCATGGAAACTTTTTAACTGTCTTGGTAGGTAAGCTCCATGAAGACAGGGAGTTCTCTTTACAAGTATCTCCTTAGAATCTGAAACAGTGTGGGCACATAAGAGTAGCTCAATAAATACATGCTGATTGAACGAATCAATGAAGAAGGTACACGGCGCTTTAATTACATCAGTCAAGTAGTCTGGTTACTCTTTCCAAAAACACAAGATGTTTTGTTTTGTTTTCTTAAATAGCTAATCATTTATACATTCAACAATTACAAGGCCATTCAGTAATAAAGGGGGCTGTTGAATGAACAAAGATTTCAAAGTTGGGATTCTGAGTGGTGATTGTAGTCATGTTATCCTCAGCTTAGTTTGTTTCAGCATTTCGTTTGGATTTACAATGGCTAGATAATATTAAGTCCCACAGAGATGCGTTTGCAAACCTTAACTGTTGTTTTTTTTTTTTCTTAAAAAGTTTATCCTGAGGTCTCTGGGTATTCTTTCATTAACCCTAAAGCTTGAAAGAGGAATAGGACATTTTTGTTTCAAAGTGAAACTCTTAACATTATGTACTATCTGATCACATATCTATTCTTGATTGTGAAGGCTGGACAAAAACTCCGCTGACTGACAACAAATGTTGCACCTTGCTACTCACAGTGGGATTCTTCAGCCAGCAGCAGCAGTAGTGGATGTCACTGGGGAGTGGTAGAGATGCAGAATCTCAGTGCACATTTCACACATGTGCAGTCCATTTGCATTTAAATAAGAATGACTTGTGATTTAAATGCACATTAAACTTTGAGAAGTACTGTCAACTTCAGTTAGGAGTATGGTGGACCTGGGATTCTGAACTTCCACCAAGCTCTCAGATAATGCTCTTGTGGCCAGTCCATGAGCCACGCTTGGAATAGCAAAGTGCTTGACATTTTATCACAGTTAGAAAGTTAGGCAGTTACTTGAATTGACTCTCAAGTCGTGACAAAAATATATATGCAGCAGGGAGTGAGCTTGGCAGTTATTAAGCACAATGCAGGTATGCTGTAATGCTGTACTTATTCCCATGTATAATATTTTAAAATATATATGTATGGGCCTGAATTTTAAAAAAATTCTGGAAAACTTCATTTTTTCAAATCTTGACACATTTCAATAAGTTCAAATATACCAGCTTGGGCAACGTAAGGCAAAACCATTTCTACAAAAAATACAATTAGCTGGGCATGGTGGTGCATGCCTGTAGCACTAACTACTTGGGAGGCTGAGGCAGAAGGATCACTTGAACCCAGGAGCTCAAGGTTGCAGAGAGCTATGATTGCACCACTGCTGTCCAGCCTGGGTGGTAGATTGAGACCCTGTTTCTACGTTAAAAAAAAAAGTTCAAATATGTGCGAAATTCCCATATCTGCGTAAGAATGAACTTTCCTGGCAGCCTAAGTCAGTGTGTTTGAGTATTTGCATTTCTAGTTTTCAAACTAGTTAAAAATACACTTCAGAAGAGAAACAATTATCCAGGACCCTGGAATCTCACATTTTGAAAACTACTGGTCAAGGAAAAAGACTGTGTTTGCTACTAACATGTTGTTGACTTTAAGCTCAGCGCTTAGCCTTTCTGAGCCTGTCTCTTCATCAGTCAAATGAAAGGTTCTACAAAATAGTCTCTCCCTTCTGATGAATTCTTAGCTTCCGTGCTTCTGTGACTTGCTGTGCAGTCCAATAGAGCTTTATAGTTTCATTAAGTCCAATTTGTTGATTATAGAGGTTGCTTCAACCTAGCAGTTTAAAGTCAAAGATTTGAGCCAGTTGATAAGGATGTTTCCTTGAGCAAGTAACAACCTCCAGGTGAGGATCTGTGAAATGGAAGTGATACTAGTGCTTTTTTTTTTCCTGGAGGGTTGGTGTGAGGATTAAATGAGTTAATGCATGTAAAGCACCTACTCTATGTTGTTCAGCATATGTTAGCTGTTGTTTCTTTTACAGATGAGAAAACTGAGGTTGGAGAAGTAAAGTGATTTGTCTGAGGTTCAGTATTCAGTTAATTATAGACCTGGATCTAGAAACTAAATCTTCTGATTCCTGATATAGTTGCTGAAATGCCCATCGTTTAAAGTTAAAAAAAAAATTCTTTAAAGTTTTGTCTGCTCAAATAGCGCCCCCTCTAGCCACACTGCTTTGTTGATATGTTTTCTTAATATTTCATTCAAATGATTTGTAATCTGAAGAGTGTTTTAGATTTAATAAACTTTTATAGTTTATTATATTCTATATACTGGAGACATAGATGATCAATTTTTGAGTTTTTAAAAATCTCCTTTCTAGAGAAGGATTTAGTGTGTAAGTTGAATGTGTCTATTAACTATTATTTTTTCCTTTATGATTTTGGATTCTGAGATAAGATGGCTACTTGTACTATTTCTATCATTTTCATTTTGCAAATCAGTTTTTGATGTTTAGAATTAAGACCAAGAGCAGCAGTTTCTCTCATTGCTTAGTTCTCTCATTGCTTAGGAATGAAATTAACAGTAAGGTTGGTCACTGAGCAATTTTAATATGACATTTGGTTTTATAAATGTTATGATAAGCTCACTTTGATTTTAGTTCTTAAATTTAACTTTTTAAAACCTTTTCTTCTCTTGCAGTTGAAAACAATCCTCGAACAGGAAATCTTGGTGCACTAATTAAGGTCTTCCTTTCTAGAACCAAAGAACTAAAACTTTCAGCAGAATGTCAGAAGTAAGCTGGCTAATTAAACCATGTTTGCTTTATATTTAACAATGTGAATTTTAGTTTTCATTTATTGGTGGAAATGGACTGTGGTCTTTTGAAAATCTCTGTGAAGGAATTATTATTAAGGAAAAAAGGTAGAGAGCTTTTAGGTTAGTGTCTAAGTCACTGGGGTGAGATTATAGATTCTGGAATCTGATTTCAGCTTTTTAGACAATCTTTAGACTGTATTCTTTAAGAAGATGAATAATGATGTAATTATCATTAAGAAGGTAATTCCCCTCCCCCCCAGTATCACTACTGCTGCTATCTAGTTTAAATGATGACTTAGTCTGAGTTTTATTTCATTCTACATCTGTTGCCGTTATTTCCGTTATATTCTTTACATCAATGGAAGGTTAACTTTTTATGCACTGAAGCATTTTTCAAAACCATGTTTGGATGTCAGTCTCTGAAAAGATTAAAATATTTTGCATTGTCTTGCTTATAAACAAATTACATTGAATCCAATAAAGTTTTTCTTGGGAGTTCATGGTCATTAATACAAATAAAAAGTATTTTACTGTGCTACTGGCAATGCCTCATTGAAAATTTTGGTTACATATTTGCATGTATTCTTTTTATGTTACCACAATTTTTAAAATGTTTTTTGTAGCTTTCTTCTCTTTTAATTGCCTGTATGTGGTATACCTATTAGGAACAAAGAACCATCATTCCCACAGTCATCAGTAAAGATTTTTATTACGTAGATTCACTATGTAAAATACGTGGAATGAACTATGAAGTAAAACATAATATCACTGGTACAATGTAATAAATCATGAGCCATTAAAAGATATGGACATTATCCTGATATTACCAATAGGATGGACAAAATGGTTGTCAAATCAGGAAGAAATCATGAACTAGAAGTAAACTACGATGCTTATGTTTAAATATTTATTCTTGTATGATTTTGGTCTTTCTAGCCACATCTTCATTTGGCAGACACACAATGCTTTGTTTATTATTTGCTGTTTGCTGAAAGTGTTCATCTGTCAGATGTCAGAGGAGGAATTACAACTTCATTTTACTTATGAAGAAAAATCTCCTGGCAATTACAGTAAGTATTATTTTTAAAGATGTTCTGGATATAGCATGTGTAACATTTAAGGATAAAATTTCAGGAATAAAAGTATAATTTTGAAAATTCCAGTTATCCTTATAATTTTCATTTTAAAATGAACTTATACTGTCATTTTTTCTTTTTCTGTATTAAATGAGTCAAGACTCAAGTGTTTTTTGTTTTTTTTTTTCGTTTTAAATAAGAAAGCTGCTGGGGTTGACGCTTTCATTTATTTTGACTTTCATGCATGTGGATGAAGAAGAAAGTAATATAAAAAATAAAACTCACATAAATATGTATTTCTTTCAGAAAACAGAGGTGTCAGTTTTAAATATCATTGCCAAGTCAATATATTATTAAGGGAGCCAACTAGTCAGATTTTATGTTAAAGTTTACTTTCATAGCGTGCAGCAATAGCTTCTGGGTCTGAGTGTCTTTGGGACTACGACACTTTATCAGAAGTAACATTTTCAAGGACAGTTTTATGATGCCAAAGTGTGTCATCTTTTTCTGAAGATACAGGGAAAGATTACCCTTCACACAATCTTTCCTTTCTGAGGGCAAGGCAGTGTTGTCCCATGGTTTTCCGAGTTCTGTTTTCAAAATAGATCTCCACCCTCATCAGGCTGACAGCATCACCTGTGTGATTCAAGGTCGTATGTTACCATCTCTTGTGGGGACAGGTATTGGGAGAGAACTTTGAGATGTGTATACTTTTAATGGAGGTCTGTGTGCTATGTGGATTTATGCATATACATAATCACACTTAACTTTCGTATACCTAGGAGTAATTTTTCACTGTGGTTTCAACTGTGTTGCTAAATACCTGTTTTTAAATGTCAAAGTCAAATATTGACAAAGGGAAATAAACGTATAAAAGAGTTACTGTTCATCCAGGTCAACATCACAATGTACTGATTTTTCAGTATATCCATGTCTATGGGGAATATTTCTTAAATTCTATTATATAATTTTTATTTATATTTATATTTTTATTTTTTTTTGAGATGGATTCTCGCTCTGTTGCCCAGGCTGGAATGCAGGGGTGCGATCTTGGCTCACTGCAGCCTCTGCCTCCTGAGTTCAAGCAATTCTCCTGTCTCAGCCTCCTGAGTAGCTGGGACAACAGGCGCATTCCACCACGCCCAGCTAATTTTTGTATTTTTAGTAGAGATGGGGTTTCACCATGTTGGCTAGGCTGGTCTTGAACTCCTGACCGCAAGTAATCCACCCACCTTGGCCTTCCAAAGTGCTGGGATTACAGGCATGAGCTACTGTGCCCGGCCTAGAATTTTTAAAAACAATATTATGAGGAAGTAGAAAAGATTCTGTGGAAAGTTAACCTTTTGTGCATTCAAGCATTTCTTAAAACTATTTTTAGATGGCAAAAATCTTATGGAAATTCTGGTTATATCATTGAAATATATTAAGGTATTATGTTACATTTTGAGCAAATGAAATGACATGGTACAAGAAAACAATATTTTACAATACTTTCAACTCAAGTAGCAGAGTGACCGTGTGTATTTATCTCTTCTCCCTCTGAGACCCCATTACCTGATGGTAGAGCAATTTTCTACACATACTATTGAGCAACTTAGGACAGTCATTTCATCCTTCTTTAGGCTCCTTACGGCCTCTTTCAAGATCAGGAAATGGTTTTGGAGAAATAGAATATGAATTTCTGTTTTACTGCAATCTTTTTCTTCGTTCTTATCCTCAGTGTATTTCCAAATTAGAAAAGGACATTCTTCTTGACTCACACTTTGAAAATACGATTTTACCATCTTCTAACATTTTAACATCTTTTCTGTGACTGGCCACCTTGATAGCCATTTGGCAGGTTCATGTCCAAGGAGTCTATCGCCTTTCATTTATGTAAGGTCCGAATCTCACTAAGTTCTGCAGGTTTTGAGAAAACTGAAAGGTGGCAAACATCACAGGGCAGGAAACTACTGCTTCATAGCAATGCTGTGTGCAAGGCATGCAGAACATTTAGCAGGCAAGAGCTCTTCATTTTCTTTGGTCAGAAGTTTGTAGACTGAATGGAATTTGCTGCAGTTTACATATGCCCTGTCCCCAAATATGCAGATAGATGAGCAAACTCTAGTTTGTGCTTGAGCAAGATATCATCAATCTTTTGTTTTCTGTTTATGTGGAAATATTTTTGTTTTCCTCTACTGATACTGGACAAATACAGGTTGAGTGTATTTAAATTCAAGTTTCATCCTTGAGAGCATACTGAATTAAAAATATCACAATTCAGTTTGTTTCGTAAGTGTTCTAAAGTTTCTTTCCAACAGATGACATAGTTGGCTGGTTGCAGGGAAGGGAAATCATATGTTCTACTTTTCTTTGAAAGTTATTGTATTAGGGTTCTCTGGAGGGACAGAACTAATAGCATAGATGTATATATGAAGGGGAGTTTATTAAGGAGTAGTGACTCACATGATCACAATGTGAAGTCCCACAATAGGCCTTGTGCAAGCTGAGGAGCAAGGAAGCCAATCTGAGTCCCAAAACCTCAAAAGTAGGGCTGACAGTGCAGCCTTCAGTCTGTGTCTGAAGGCCCAAGAGTCCCTGGCAAACCACTGGTGTAAGTCCAAGGGTCCAAAAACTGAAGAACCTGGAGTCCAGTGTTTGAGGGCAAGAAGCATCCAGCATGGGAGAAAGATGAAGGCCGGGAGACTCAGCAAGTCTGTTCCTTCCATCTTCTTCTGCCCGCTTTATTCTATTGGTGCTGGCAACTGATTAAATGGTGCCCACCCAGATTGAGGGTGGGTCTGCCTCTCCCAGTCCACTGACTCAAACGTTAATCTCCTTTGGCAACACCCTCACAGACACACCCAGGAACAGTACTTTGCATCCTTCAATCCGATCAAGTTGACACTTGATATTAACCATCACAGTATCACAGGTATTATTCTACATTTCATAGCTAAAATGTAGATAACTTTATTATTCTTGAATAAAGCAAGCATATCAATTTTAGCAGTTTTATTTGCTGTCATCTTTTCCCTTCTGTCCCAGAAGACCATTTCATGGAAAGTCATTTATTGTTTTGTCCAGTTTTGAGTTAGTATGAATTACTACCTCATTAACTTTGAGGGATGGGGGGAAGGGGATAGGAACTGAAGTTCTCTTTGATGCTGTTAAAAAAATGTTAAATTTCAGATACTGTACCATGTTACAATTTATTAAGAATAATTTCCTATAAAGGGTGAATAAAATGACAATGAATATGTGTGTGTGTGTATATATATATGTGTATGTGTGTATACATATGTTTATATATATATATATTTTTTCTTTTAAAGCCCAAGGCAGGTATAGGTGTGTGTGTGTGTGTGTGTGTGTGTGTCTTTTCCCCTTTCCCACTTTGTAACTGTGAGAGCCCCAGGTGTTTAGGGGCTGCCCCATGAGTATTTCCCTTGGAGAAAAATGTTTACCTTGTCTTCTCAGGGAAAACAACTCTCCAGTTTCACTGTAGATCAGACAGACATTCCTTTCTTGGATTCTGTGCTTTCTACTCTGAAGTAATGCCTGCTGAACTTTTGAGATTCTGCTCCAAAAAAGATAGGCAGCCAATTTTTTTTTTTTTTTTTTTTTTTTGAGACAGAGTTTCACTTTTGTTGCCCAGGCTGGAGTGCAATGGAACGATCTCGGCTCACTGCAACCTCCGCCTCCCGGGTTCAGGTGATTCTCCTACCTCAGCCTCCCAAGTATCTGGGATTAGAGGCATGTGCCACCATGCCTGGTTACTTTTGTATTTTTAGTAGAGACGGGGGTTTCACCATGTTGGTCAGGCTGGTCTTGAACTCCTGACCTCCTGTGATCTGCCCACCTCGGCCTCCCAAAGTGCTGGGATTATAGGTGTGAGCCACTGGGCCCGGCCTAGGCAGCCAAATTTTATTGAAGCTACCTTTCATTAAGCTACCTTGGAAAAGGGAGCTGAGGCACAGGAAGCAAGCTGAACCGTCCTAATATTTTTAGAGATTGAGCATTTGTCATTTCACCAAAATTTATTTCAATAATAAAAGTCCCTTTGACTCCACATTTGATTAGTGGTACTGGAAAAACAGGTACTGCTTCCTCTTCCCCCTAAACTTTCACAGGCAAAATACATTTTCTGTCTCTTTCTCGGTCACTAAGTAGGAAAGGAACATAAGTCAAGACCTTCTAAGTTGTTTCTGAATATAGCTAGATTTTTTGCTGGTCTTGATCTTTTTTTGGGATTGACCATTATGTTCTCTGACTACCATGTAACTGTATGTTATAGTATAGACTTAATCAAGGATTTTGAGGAAGTTGACTAAGTTGGTGTGTGAGAGATACTGCAGAATTTTAGTATTTTGAATGTTATATACTTTGTTTTTTTCTAGGAGGGAATGTTTGTGAGAATTATGTAGAATCTAATTAATTTAATGTAACTATTCCCAAACCACTCCATCATCTTTCACAGTTATTGTTTATCATTTAGCATTGATTTTCAGAGCTTGTGCTTTATACATTGAGTTTGAGTTTCAAGAGATGGATATGTTTAATTTACTATTTTGATCATTAGCCTTCTATATTTGTTAAATATATACTGATGTCTAAAGTTAGAGCTTTTAATTAGAATTGTGTCTTGCGTGTGTTAGTTTTGTTAATGCTGGCCTTCATGTTTGTGATGCCAGTAGTACTAAAACCATAGTTCTGCTTGGTAAGTTGCAAGCCTTCCCACGAAGTGCTAGCAGCAAGAATGGAGTGAATGTTTATCCTCACAGGGCCCAAGAGCATAGCCCACTCAATACCTGCAAACCCAGCACTTTGTTTTGTATTATGTCCTACAAAATATGCATATTTTATACTTTATTTAACATGATATTGTCAGAGGCATGGGAACCAGAACAACTCCATCTTGAATAGGAGCTGGGTAAATTAAGTTGAAACCTACCAGGCTATATTCCCAGACAGTTAAGACATTCTAAGCCACAGAATGAGATAGGAGGTTGGCACAAAATACAAGTCATGAAGACCTTGCTGATAAAACAGGTTGCAGTGAAGGAGCCGGCCAAAACCCACCAAAACCAAAATGGCCACGAGAGTGACCTCTGGTCGTCCTCACTGCTACACTCCCACCAGCGCCATGACAGTTTACAAATGCCATGGCAATCTCAAGAAGTTACCCTATATGGTCTAAAAAGGGGAGGCATAGATAATCCACCCCTTGTTTAGCATATAATCAAGAAATAACCATAAAAATGGGCAACTGGCAGCCCTGGGGACTGCTCTGTCTCTGGAGTAGCCGTTCTTTCATTCCTATACTTTCTTAATAAACTTGCTTTCACTTTGCACTGCGGACTCGTCCTGAATTCTTTCTTGCACGAGATCCAAGAACCCTGTCTTGGGGTCTGGATTGGGACCCCTTTCCTGTAACATATTTATCTGTCCTGTAACAATATCATTTTTATTTTAATATAAAATTATTTTTCATTATATACCATTAAGTGAACTGATGCATTTTAGAGATATACTGTATTTGTTTTGGGGTCCAAATCTCAGAGTATCCCTGCACCCTCCACCCTTGTCCAAGCTTGGGAAGCAAGGTTTTTTTTTGTGCATCCTAGGTAACCTAATGTAAGGGTAGTGGGAGAATGACACTTTTTCATCCATAGGCCACATTATCAAGATGGTTATCTCACTGAAAGAGCCATCTCTGTGGTAATCTCTCAGTGATTCTGTCCGTATATTGACAGACCTTTTCTTTCTTTTTTTTAAATTTGAACCTATCATTGTGAATATATGCTTCCTTTATACAGAGTTGACAGTTCAGGATTTTATACATGGTTTTTTTTTTTTTTTTTTTGAGGCGGAGTCTTGCCCTGTCACCCGGGCTGGAGTGCAGTGGTGCAATCTCGGCTCACTGCAGCCTCCACCTCCCGAGTTCAAGCAATTCTCCTGTATCAGCCTCCCGAGTAGCTGGGATTACAGGTGCCCGCCACCATGCCTGGCTAATTTTTGTATTTTTTTAGTAGAGACAGAGTTTTGCCATGTTGGCCAGGCTGGTCACGAACTCCTGACCTCAGGTGATCTGCCCGCCTCGGCCTCCCAAAATGCTGGGATTACAGGCATGCGCCACCTCACCCGGCCCTATACATGTTCTTTAGTGTTTATAATTGAGCCTACTCTTGGTCCACCAGCTTAAGTCCAATGAATATCTTTTAAGACTAAAAACTTTCTGTTTTTGGCATATGTAATTATTTTTACCTTAGTCTTCCATGTTGTTAGTTTGAGATTTCTACTTTAGCCCTTTTTATATTTTCTACCAATTTCTTTTTACAGTTGATAAAAGAGCAATAAAATTAAATGATTACAGAGATACTGTTGAAAGGGGGAAAAATGGAGCATCACCATGCAGTAGCTGAAGACATCCATTTATCAGCTGATATATGATGTCTGATTTAGGTATATGAAAGACTGGGGTCGATAATATACAGTGGTACAGGTTGTTTGAAGGTCAAATTTACAAAAGTAGAGGGCCATCTGCAAACAATTGAGCGAAGTCAACTGAGGCATCTTAGGTATGTTGGCTTATTCCACATACAGCATTTTTTTCTTTATTCCAATCCATTGTAATACTGCTGTGATCACATGGATATTGCTGGCATTTTCAGTGAAGCAGTCTTTATGAGAGTAATGTGACTGTCAGTAAGCTCTTAGTTTGTAATCTAAATTTGTGAGGATTTTGTATTTGAACATTTTCCCATAGGCTATGTATGATGTGGTAGCAGATTGTTAGGGAGAATTTGTATTATTATATGAGGATAGCTCTTTCCATTAGTCCATGCCTTTGAGAATCAGTCAAAGGGGACAAAGCCAGCCCTGGGCAAAACTATGAAGTAATACAAAATTGTTTCCATTTTCCTTTTGCCTTCAATGTAAGTTTTTCTTTCCTCCGGCTTGGTATTATACCCCATTCTTGCCAAGGTAATACTGATATTTATTTTACATTTTGTGTCTCATAAATCCAATATTTTAAGTCCTTAGGGGCCTAAATCTGCTGTTTGTTTTTGGAAACACTTCTCATGGCTTGTTTCCTTATGTATTTGATGTCATTGTTTGTATTATTGTTATTTTTTTTTTTTTTGAGACAGAGTTTCTGTCACTCAGGCTAGAGTGCAATGGCACAGTCACAGCTCACTGAAGCCTCAGCCTCCTGAATAGCTAGGGCTACAGGCACATACCATTAAGCCTGGCTAATTTTTAAAGATTATTTTTGCTAGAGATAGGGTCTCACTATGTTGCCCAGGCTGGTCTCAAATTCCTGGCCTCAAGCAATCCTCCTGCCTTGGCCTTCCAAAACACTGGGATTATAGGCATGAGCCACCGCACTTAGCCTTGTTTGATCTTATTTGAGGCTCCAAATAAGGGAGAGATTGGCATTTGCTTCTAAAGGAGTCCAGGGGCTGTAACACCTGATGCCATGTTAGCCTCCTGCAGCAATTCTTGACTTAATGTGGAGTCTCAGGTTCAGGCCCCATTCCTTGCCACTGACTGAGGCTTAGTCAGTGGGCTTCATTCTAACTGGCATTCATCCTCAGGGTTACCTATCTTAGCGTTTGCTTACTGCTCAGTGTTTTACTCTGGATTCAGGTCCATTTATTTGCTCATAGGTTGTTCTTTTGGTTATAGGGTTGGAGTCCTTAGAAATTTGCTTTACATTCTGGAAGCCCATCAATGCACTAAAAAGTGTTATTTTAGCCAAGAACTAGATGTTTTGTACTGGAGGGCTTATTGGAGTAACTACTCCACCATGCTGCAGTGATAGTTTCTTTTTCTTTTATTTTGGAGACAGAGTCTTGCTCTCTTGCCCAGGCTGGAGTGCAGTGGCGCGATTTTGGCTCACTGCAACCTCCACCTCCTGGGTTCAAGTGATTCTCCTGCCTTAGCCTCCCGAGTAGCTGGGAATCACAGGCACATGCCACCATGTCCAGCTGATTTTTATATTTCTAGTAGAGATGGGGTTTCACCATGTTGGCCAGGCTGGTCCCAAACCCTGACCTCAAGTGATCCGCCCTCCTTGGCCTTCCAAAGAGCTGGGATTACAGGTGTGAGCCACTGAACCCGCCTATAGTTTCTTTACAAATATTTTTTATTTAATTTTTAAATGAGGGAAGAAGCCTTTGGAGATTGAGAGGCTGAAGATAAAAGCAACAAAGTGGGGGTGGTGGGAAATAAAGCTGAAAGGAAGGTCCAGGGAAGTAGGAGGTGCTAGGATGAAGAGCCCAGAGAGGGAGTTAGTCCTGTTTTGTTTTTTTTTTCTGAGATGGAGTTTCACTCTTGTTTCTCAGGCTGAAGTGCAGTGGCGCGACCTTGGCTCACTGCAACCTCCGCCTCCCAGATTCATGCAATTCTCCTGCCTCAGCCTCCCAAGTAGCTGGGATTACAGGTGTGGGCCACCATGCCCAGCTGACTTTTGTATTTTTAGTAGAGATGGGGTTTCACCATGTTGGCCAGGCTGGTATCGAACTCCTGACCTCAAGTGGTCCACCTGCCTCGGCCTCCCAAAGTACTGGGATTATAGGCGTGAGCCACTGTGCCCAGCGTTAGTCCTGTTTTGAAAGAGATTACCACCTGTGGCCCGGTGGGCAGCTCTGTGAGCACTGAGGGGAGGGAGGCAGCAGATCAGCTGCCCAGACCTGGGGCGAGCAAGGTGCATAGGCCCAAGACACTGTATGACCTGTGAGTACAGCTTTGTGGAGAGTAGGAAAGGGACAGGGACTCGACAAGGCCAAGCAGAAGCATGGCTTTAATGGCACTTCCATGGCGTAAAACAGTTCAACATAAATTTATTTTTAAAAAGTTATTTTGTGGGACTTGCTCTCAAGCATAGTGGATTAAACCTGCATGTTTGCTTTCTCCTGGAACTCCAATAAAATATCAGCAAAAGGACTTTTAAAAAGTCATGAATTTATTAGATTGAAGAAGAGAGGGGAACACAATGTTAATAACATTTTTAAAGTTGGAAAATGGAGTAATGATGAGCTTCACTGATCTGTGAAAGCTGAAAGCTAAATGGCTTCAGGGTTGGAGAACTCCAGAAAAAAAGCCAGTTCTTATTCCAGAATCCTGGAAAGGCTTAGGAATTGGAAGTGCCAGGTGTCTCTGAAGGCATTCAGGCTTGGTTGGAAGAAGCAGTTCTGTCCAAGGTTCTGTCTCTTCCCATGCGTTAGGAGGCCACCCCCCCATTCCCAGTTTAGTACTAGAGATCTGTTATCCATAGAGGCTGAACCCAGAGAGTCTCCTGAATGAACTCTCAGGCAATGGGGAAGGAGGGTGGCCTACTGAGACAAGGGCTCAGTGGAAAGGCCACATATGGAAGAGTAAGGTGTCTTGACTAGGCTGCTAGAATGCTGGCACCAGGATTTTACCCACCCTATTCCCTTTCCTGCCAGATTAGTGGATATTCTTATAGAGAAAATGAACCAAAACGGGGAAAAGGCTTACATTTCAGTGTCCCCCAGTGAAGCAGCCCAAAACCCTCCAGTGGGAACCGCTGTTTGGCAGGCTCTGCCTATGCACACCGCGCTTCCAGTCAGCATTGGCCTCATGCTGGCAGATCAGTGGAGAGCCAAGGATTCCAAACAGTGAAGGCAGTGGCTGACTTGTGAGAGATCAAAACAAAACAAAAAAATGATACAAGAAAGGAAATTTGTGGAAGTATATTTAAAATTTGTTAATTACCCCCTCTCTAACACAAGCAGTTTCCTTTCCATTCTCCCCAGGCTTAAAACATTTTTGAAACTCTTTCTTTGGAATCACTTTCAAAACCTGTGGCATGTTTGTTTTGCCAAACTCAGTGGCAGTGAGTCCTGTGAAACCAGCTTTGTTTTTCCAGATGGCTCAGGTGCTTTGGCTGCGACGGCAGCAGGTTCCCTGCTCTCTTTTCTCTGCTGGAACTGGGCCCTAGAGACTGGGGCAGGCGGTAGTAGCTCAGGAGGTAAACCCAAAATTGTATAGTATGTGGTTGGGTGGTTTTTGCTTTGTTTGTTTAAATAACAAATTTAATAATTTAACCTTATTAGTTATAGGTAAGCAACGCAAAAAGCAAACCCATATGGAAAAATGCGGCCCAGAGAAAAAAGAAAGCATGGACTTATTCCTTTAAAATACTGACTTGTAATATATAAGACTTGTAATCTGTCTCTGCAGAAAAACAAAAGTGCCTCTAGGAATTCCTGAACTGTTCTTTGGTCATATAATAGGTGTGATTGTTTTGTAATATTTCTGTCTCTTCTCTCCCTTTCTTTCCCTTACGTTATCAGTGGAACAAAATCAATTAAACTTTTCTAATAGGCACATTTTATAATCAAACCTGGTAGAGTATATTATCTTTTAGGGTAATTAGAAACATTTCTGTTTGACCAAAATAATAGCAGTCAACCAGAATTATTACTGATCTGATTGGAATGGTATAGGATACAAGCTTATAAATACTGTAGTGCACTGAAATGCAGATCACTTTTCTTTTTAGAAGAGTCCTTTTGCCTTTCCTCTTTATGATTAACCTACAAGAGACATTTTTGGTTTTGCTAATTAGAAGTTTAAATCTAATATTTTAGAATAACTTCAATGTTAGTTTCATTATTAAAGTGGCAAAAACATAGACTCTACCGTGAGTCTTTTATTTTCTGAATGTAAGTTTTTAATAAATATAATTTAATTATGTGTCTTCCATTTTAAGGAAGCCAATTTTATTCTGAACTTCTAAGGTACTCTGTTAACCTGTTTTTGGAGTACAGCCCTGTTCGATTAAGTTTTTACTACTTGTATTTGGCACAGTGTAATTTTGGGCAGCATTAAAAAACTGGCAGTTCAACCTTCTGAATGCAAAGAAAACAAAGACAAAAACTCTGTCTTTTAACATTTCTTTTAATGACTATATGTATTCTGATTTAAATCCATATGTTTCATTTTTCTGCTTGCTTTGTTTTCTAATGATCAGTGAGTGCTTTTTAAAAATAATTTTTTTGCTGTCTTCCCTTCCGCTCCTACTGTGATGGAAGGCATTTGATTAGGACAGTATTGTACTGTTCTCTGCTTCTCTCCCTAAGGACAACACAAGAGTGCTGTTTCACTCAGCACATGGTGCTGAATGGATGCTGAATAGAATGAACTAACAGGGACTGCAGCTTAATTTTGAGTGTAGATTAATGGAACCTTAAGGGACCCTAGATATCATCTCGCTTGTCTACTCCTTCCCCTGGTGAAGTTCATAGGGACTAGAGCAGTGGGGCTTTAAAGTGAGAAAACTCCAGGGATAGGGCTGGGATTTTAGTGACCTTGTTCTGTACAATACGGATGATAATAGCTTATATTTATTCGTTGTTTTAGATTATTTGTACATTGGATTTTGAAGGAGTCAAGAATTCTAGTATGTGTTGATGAATACATAGTGTGTCATCTTGATGTATAAACTAATACATAGTACTTCAGATGTCTCCCTCCTAACCGGGCCCATAGTACTTGGGGTTTTGTGTTTACAGCGTTCAGTAAAACATGAATTGGTTGAATATTTTCCCTCAACTTTGTATAGAAACATATCTTTAAAAATAATTTAAAGGATATTTTCCTTTTAATTTTTTTCCTTGAGAGTATAGATTTGAGTTCAAATCTGGTTTCTGCCCCTTACTCTAATTAAACTAACCTATCTGAGCCTTGATGTCTTCATCTGTAAAATGATGATCATAATCATTAACTATTCATCAAGAGTTATTGTCAGGATTAACGTTAACATGACATTGAGTATAAAGTGCTCATCACAATGCCTGTCAAAGGGTAGAGTACTCGGTAAATGTTTGCTGTTAATATGATCTTATAGAAACTAAGACTTAAAATATTAAAATATTTGTCTGGAGCCATTGTGGTAATTTAAAACTCTTTAAGGGAGAACTCTTGTTTGTTTGTTTGTTTTAAGAGACAGGGTCTTGGTATGTTGCCCAAGCTGGCCTCCAACTCCTGAGCTCAAGAGATCCTCCTGCCTCAGCCTCCTGAGTAGCTGGCACTATAGCATGTGCCACTGTGCCCAGCATTGAGAGAGAACTCTTAGGAGAGAAATGTTCTTTCTTAGAGAACTCTAAGTTATAGAACTTCACAATACAGTAAACACACTGAATCTTTGCAAAGACCTTTGCTCAAAGAACCTCAGTTTATTTTGTCATTGACCTGCAAATTTCAAGAACTTTTAAGATTATTTTTGCTGTATGAAATGCTTGAATGTGTTACTATACTTTTTGTAGGTGAGTTTATATTTATTTTTTGGAACTAAGGAAGATATTTGGCCTTATAAGAAAGCTAAAGTGATATAAGTGCTAGTTGGGAAATAATGCAATATGAATGGCTTGCTTGATGTCAAACCTAGTAAGCAGTCAAATCTTGTCACTCTTCACTTAAAATACAATTATTTACTTCTAGATTAGCTGAGAAACAAGAATTTAGAATTCTGAGGAATTTTTTTTAGTGAATGGAAGACTTAAGAGATTTCAGCTGGAAATTGCTTATTGTCTTTTGTTAGAGTTTTGGCCTTGAAATATTACATTTTACTTCTATGAAATGTGTTTATCATCATCTTCATTATTTTATTAGATTGGTAACAAAGCTGTGTGTATACTCCTTAATTGACCCAACTGTAAATTTGGCCAAGGTTGTGATTTGAGTGGCACATGGAATTGAACAGAGAATCCTTGTCATCATTTTAAGATGTAAAAATTAGGTGTTTTTATACCCTGGAAGTTAAAAAATCAAATCAGGCACCATCTGTGGTTCCTGAGTGCTTGGTCTCTCACCTTCTGTAATTAAAAAACTGTGCTGGCTGCTTGGCTGAACAGGGATGTTATTAAACTGGCATTTGGTCTGAAATGTTTCTTAGGGAATCACTGAATGATTTTAAGTGTTCTTTCTTGGGCCTGGGACACTGCATCCTGTAGAATGAGTTAAGGAGTGACCATTTAGCAAACATACATTGAGTATGTATTATATACCAACAAATCAACTTGTTGGAGTAGGTTGTTAACTTGAGTTATGTTGGACAGCCTTGGCAATGAGAGGGATTTTAGTTAGATCTGGTAACTAATTATGCAGTCCCAGAGACAAGTGTGACTTACTCTCTTATTTTTTTTTCTTCACTAACAATAGAGCCAAGCCTGATGCTTCTTGGAGTGAGATTTAATTTGGTTGTTGAACTTGAGTCTTGCTGTGTATCCTTTTCAGCATTGATCGCTGTGTTTAGCGTGATTTAATATTCTTTTTAAGATTTGTACTTACCTCTCACGGGGTTACTGTGCCAGTTCTTTTTGTGGCAAAGAAGGATGAAATTTCTTTATAATTTCTGAATGCTAGGTGATATTGTGGCCTAGAAAAGAAATTGCTAAACTTTTTTTTTTGAGACTCCAAGTGCTTTGATGCTTTGCAATTAACTGCTGGATTTTTTCTGAGACACTTGGGCTCAGTTCAGCAAATTGTATTGAGTACATACTATGTGCAAACTCTTTGTGAGTCATCATCCTCAAGAAATATAGAGTCCAGTAGGAGCCTGCCTACTTGTAGACAAAAAATGATGGCATAATGTAACCAACATATGCAACGCAAGAGACATGCACAAGGCATAGATACTTTATTATTCAGGGTGAGACAAGGGAGTGGGTTTCATGGAGGAGATGAAACTGAGGATGGTTCAGATGGATACAGATGGGCTTTTTAAAAATTAGGTTTTAATTGTTGGAGGCTATTCCAGGCAGAGGGAATGTGACTGAGGTGTGAAATGGCATGTAGCAGATAGCTTGGCATTGCTGGAAGATACACTGCAGTACTGGAGGAAGATAAAGGTAGAAAGGGATGCAGGACCTATATCTCCAAGAGTCTGGCATGCTGTACTTTGGAGCATGGAATTTTTCTGGTATATATTAATCAGCTTAAAGTAATTGAAAAGGACTAAGCCAGGAGAGTGAAAGGATGGAGTTTAGTTAGCTCTGTCTGATTGCAATGTGGAGTTTGGATTGCAGAGGAGTAAAATTGGAACTACAAATACTAACTAGTTATGAAGGTTAAAGGAGTCCAGGAGTCAGTTTTCTTTCTTTTTTTTTTTTTTTTTGAGACATAGTCTCACTTTGTCGCCCAGGCTGGAGTGCTGTGGCACGACCTCAGTTCACTGCAACCTCTTCCTCCCGGGTTCAAGCAATTCTGTCTCAGCCTCCTGAGTAGCTGGGACCACAGGCGTGCGCCACCATGCTGGACTAATTTTTGTATTTTTAGTAGAGGTGGGGTTTCACCATGTTGGCCAGGCTGGTCTCAAACTCCTGACCTCAGGTGATCTGCCTGCCTTGGCCTCACAAAGTGCTGGGATTATAGGTGTGAGCCACCACACCCAGCCCAGGAGTGAGTTTTAATTTAGTAAACTTGTTTAGCTGAACTGTGGTGATGAGATAATGAACAAAAAAGCACGACAATGGTGGAACTCTGGGGAACATGCGAATAGTTGAAAGGTATTTTGAGGAAGCAGACACTGGGAAGAAATAGAAAAAGAAGTTGGTTAAAAATAAGGTATTATAGGAACTGAGAAAAGAAAGAATTTCAGGAAGGAGTAGGTGTCAGTAATGTCCAAGACCAGAAGTCACATAAGATACTGACTGACTTTGGGAATTTGGAGGTCACTTACCTGTAGTAGTTTGGGATAGGGGAACATTTACATTGGAATGGTAATTTGCATCCTGCCATTGCCACTTATTTATTCTGTGACTTGGGAAAGCCCTTTTACCTTTGACTCATTGTCTGTAAAGAGAAGGTTGGCCTCTTTAATGGGGTTCAGTCTATGATCTGTGGAGCGCCAGAGGTTCATAAAAGGTGCCTTGAGGCCCATCAAGAAATCAAGGGTAAGGCCAGATATTTGTTGGGGAGGGAGGGATAAAAGTCCTCTACCCCTGCTTCAAACAAAGCAGTGAGAGCAGCTTGATTTTTATCTGTTTCATATATTTGGCTTTAATGTAAGATTTCATTGAAAGAAACACAGTGCAGTATAAGAAATCTGACAACTGCTGGTGTACAGGAGCCTTAAGTACCTTCAAGCTTGAACAGCTGTATTATTAACAGCAGGTGTTGAAAGGCCCTGTGCTAGATGAAGGTCATGATGGATGCTAACCTGTTCATGATTTGGATTTTATTCAGAGCTCAACATTAATATCTGAGTTTATATAATGCTAACTGTTTGTATTCTCATTAGGAATGAAAATGTAACTTCTGAACAACTGTATTCTACTGTGTACTTTGTTTAAAAAAAAAAAATCTTTTTATGTGTCTTACCAGGTTCTGACTCAGAAGATCTTTTGGAAGAATTGCTGTGCTGTTTGATGCAGTTAATCACTGATATTCCACTCTTGTAAGTTCTGGCTAGGCCAGGATTTGTTTTATCTTCTTTGTATGTGGCAGATAATCATTGATCATGTTGAGGAGTTTGTGGGTCCTGGTATAGTACTTATATGTGTGCCTTTTAAGGATTCTATATCCACAGAGTTCTTTCCTCTCTACCTAATATTTAGACTGACTATTCATCGTCAAAACAAAAATGGTACGTTGTTAAGGGGAAAACAGTGAAACTATATTAAGAATATGGTAGGCACAGAATTAATCTCTGTATTAAGAGATCTTATAGATCTTTGGAAACAAGATTTTAAGAGAGAAGCAATTTGAATCTACTTCATATTGTGGTAGACACAGTGAGTTGAGTTCTCCTTATCTTCCTGACTTCCTGATTGTATTTCCAGCCTCTTTTGAAGGCAGATTTTCATTTCCAGCCTTCTTTGAAGCTAGGCATAGTCAGTCAGATGTAGAGGAAGGTCCTCCAATGAGACCTCTGGGTAAAGCTCTCTAAAAGGAACTGATTGAGTCAGCCAGGAGGCACATCTTTTTGATCTTGACAGCCCTTTCTCCTGCTGTCTGGAATGTGGATAGTCTTTTGAGTTGCATAGCCTTCTTGGCACCATGTACCAAGAGACTCACAGAAAATTCTGTTTTGATGTCATTGAGCTGCTGAACCAAAGTCAACAACTACCAGTACCACCTTTTTTCATCCTGGACTTCTCATGTAACAGAAATAGACCCTTATTTGTTAACACTGCTGTAACTGGGCTTCTGTCACTGCAGCTCAATGCAATTCCTATGTGATTCGAAATGTTCATCTCGTTTGTTGCTTTTTAAAATTTAAAATAGAGACAGGGCCTCGCTATGTTGGCCAGGTTGGTCTCGAACTCCCAGCTTCAAGTGATCCTCCTACCTCAGCCTCCCAAAGTGCCTGGATTACAGGTGTTAGCCACCGTGCCTGGCCTCATTTGTTACTTTTAAAGCAGTGATTCTCAACCTTTAAAAAAAAAAATTATTGGCCAGGTGCAGTGTCTCACGCCTGTAATCCCAGCACTTTGGGAGCCTGAGGCAGGTGTATTGCTTGGATGCAGGAGTTGGAGACCAGCCTGGGCAATATAGTGAGACCCTGTCTCTACTTAAAAAAAAAAAAAAAAAATTAGGCCGGGTGTGGTGGCTTATGCCTGTAATCTCAGCACTTTGGGAGGCCAAGGTGGGCGGATCACGAGGTCAGGACTTCAAGACCAGCCTGGCCAACATGGTGAAACCCCGTTTCTACTAAAAATACAAAAACTAGCTGGGCATGGTGGCACGTGCCTGTAATCCCAGATACTCGGGAGGCTGATGCAGGAGAATCGTTTGAACCAAGGTCGGGAGGCAGAGGTTGCAGTGAGCCAAGATCGCGCCACTGCACTCTAGCCTGGGCTACAGAGCAAGACTACGTTACAAAAAAAATAAAAAATTAAAAAATTAAAAAAAATTGTCCCCCTGAGAAGCCTTGTTTGACATTTCTTTCGTAATTGCCTTTCCCACTTAATGAAATTTGAATCCCCAGACACACTGAATATCTGTTTACGTCCTGCAGCCCTTTGGAGGAACGCAAACCATTATTATTGTATCTATGAAGATTTTTACTTACCTCTGTGGAACGAATTTACATCTCCTGTTGAAAATGCATATGTACAAGGAATTATTTTTGAAATAAAAAAGTAGATTTTAATGTTTCTCATCACAGAATCTCAGTCTACGTGGAGATATAATTGGAAATGTGCTATTTGTCTATAGCCCCAAAAGGAAAGACAGATATTTGTGAGAAAATAGGCTCCAGGCTGCTGTTGTACATGAATGCAGCATCTAGAATTTTAATATAGATTTCGAAGTGAGAACCACCAACCCCTGTTGTGATATGGTCTGGTGGTATGCACCCGGGAAGGTAGGGCTGAGACAACTGAAGAGTCATCGCCTAGGGAAGGAAATGGGACAATTTCCCATTCAACCGGAGCTCCTGCAGCAGACACATGCATGCCATCCTTTCTCCCCTTCCATTCTAACAGAACTCCAGTATTGTTTAGAGTGGTGCTGTGTGCCCACATTAGTTTTTCAGACACTTTGGCGGTTCCATGTGACCATGTGACATAGTTTGGGTCAAGTATATGTGAGCAGAAGTCATGAACTTGCAGAGCATATCCACTCTAACCTTTTGCTCATTGCCTTCTCTTCCTTCCTGGAATGTGGAGGCAATGCTTGGGCTGTCTTGAAACTATGTTAATGAGCATTGCATGCAAAGACTAGTGTCCTGGGAGCATGGGACATTGGTGACAATATGAAACTATTACATTGGCCCTGGATCCCATATCTTTGGGTTTCCTCGTACATGAGAAAAATAGATACCTATCTTGCTTAGGCCACTGTGGTTAGGTTTCTTTTACATGTGGTCAGATCAGGGAAGGGAAACACATATACTGTGTACCGTTTCATTGTCATGGTATGTGGAGTGCTTCATGTGTTCCTGATGTAATTTTAAAAGTAGCACCACCTGCAATTTTTTTTTCTTTTTGAGATGGAGTCTTACTCTGTCACCCAGGCTAGAGTGCAGTGGTGTGATCTCAGCTCACTACAACCTCTGCCTCCTGGGTTGAAGCGATTCTCCTGCCTCAGCCTCCTGAGTAGCTGGGATTACAGACGAGCGCCACCACACCCGGCTAATTTTTGTATTTTTAGTAGAGATAGGGTTTCACCATGTTGGCTAGGCTGGTCTTGAACTCCTGACCTGTGATCTGCCCGCCTCGGCCTCCCAAAGTGCTGGGATTACAGGTGTGAGCCACCACACTTGGTCCTAAATATTTTTTTTTATATAACACAATACCAGGAATTTAGTATATATCCTAAATGAGCACACGCTTTTTTTTTTTTTCTTTTTTTTCTTTTTGCCTTTATTGATAAAATGTTTTGGTGACATTCAGGGGGATGGAAACAGTAAATACCTTTAGATAGTAAATTGGCTCCAAACACAATGAATAGAGCAGGCATTTAAACACTCTTGAGGAGCAAGCCGATTGTGTTGTAATATATCAAACATTTCAGTGTTTTAATGTGTTTATACCTTTTAAATTAACTGAAAATGCACCGCTAGCCAGTTGTTTCCTATTATGTACACTCAGCTTTAACCAGCTGCTGAAACAATTTCTGATGATTTAATGTTCTTGGAACTCCGTCCTACAAGAAGGTTTGTCTTGGTAACGGTTTCCATGTGAAATCAAACTCCTCTTTAAATGTTTCATTTCATCTAACTGTAGTGTAGTATTTATGGATCAGTGTATAATTTAAGAGGAAATAGGAATATATGCAAACCAGGAATGCTCACACCTGAATATCATCAGAAGTGCTATAAACGTTTCACATTTCACATGGGTAATTCATCCTGTGCTGCATTAGCAGGTGAATAACAAGATGAAACTAATTTTATTGGCCACTGAGGGTAATTCAAACTAGCGTAAATGTTTCTTATGAGACTTTTTAAATCATTCTGTTAATATTGAGAGCAAAGGGGTTACTACGGACACATACACGTGTATGCTATGTATTTATTTAGAGATCTGTAAACTAAAATGTAAATAATACCTTATTATAAAGAGAATAGGATCAGTGGCAGTACTTGAAATAAACTCCCAGAAGTTCACTACAGTGATCTTTGTAGGAGTTCATTTGTAATGAAGATTGACTTTTAAGTAGTTAGTGGCTATTGTTTCTCAGACACTTTGGATTTCTTGATAAAATATTAATTCACGGAGGTACTAATCTTCATTAAAATTGTTCATCTTTCAGGAATCCTTCCTTAACTCCATAGCTCTCAGCATTTATATATTTAAAATAAAGATTAAGTCATGCACCGGCTTGACATTTTTCAGTGTATATTGGATTGATCCCATTAGAATTTAAATAAATCTGCTAAAAGCAAATCCTTGCCTTTGATTTTTATACCTTCCCTGTGTCTCAGTGAAGTAAACAGGAAAGTAATAAAGATAAAGGTATTTTCCTCAGGACACTAATATGGAGTGTTCTAACAGAAAGAACATGGGTAGGTAAGCCAGAGGTAAAAGCCCAGCACTTGGAATTTGTGACACTGTCTGGGTTCTTGTAGTGTTACTCTAAGGGCTGAATGAGACTTGTGGGAACCAACTGAGTGGTGGGGTCAGGCGGGGCCATAGCTGCAGAAGCAGTGATGCCGTATAGACCCACCCTTGTATTTTGGGGCTACTTGTGATGCTGTTTTGTTAAGAAATGGAAGTTATTTTGAGGACTCAAATTAGATTTTTTTCCCTTGTCTTTGTGTCTATTTTTGTTGCTGTCATTTTTCAGCAAATCTGTGGCTGTTAGTTGTACATGATGATGTCGGTGTCAAGCACAGGCCCCACTCCTTCTCACTAGTGCCACCACTCTGGGTAGGTCTGCTCAGAGTAGGCCTCTTTCTATTGGCCTCAGACCCAAAATACAGCCTCTTTCTCTGGGATCCATTTCTGTGGTCTTTCTTATGAACCCGTGAACTCATTGAGGACTGTTTAATTTTTAGTCTGGCCCTGATTTGCAGATTTGTCAATTATAATTTAATCTAAGAAAACTTTTTCTAGTTTTTTTCGTAAGGTATAGATTGATAAAGATGAGAGTTTCGTAATTGATTGCTTTCACTGCCTTTTTCAGGGAGTGTGTATCTATTTGTGTACTGTGATTTGTCGAGTACAGGGGATATCTGATGTCATCTGCTAACCCTCACTGGTGGTCTTGCTAATGTGGAGCATGCCAGTCCATGCTGTGTCTAGGGCCTTTGCCTTCTTTCCTTCTGCAGTCTGTCTTCCTTTAGATATTTGCATGGCTCACATTCTGACCTCCTTCAAGCTTTCATCTGCTTCAAGTTTTGTTTCTTTAGAAATGGCCACCCTGACTACCCCATAGAGTAGCTTTGACCACCTGAAAATAGCTCCCCTCTCATTCTGTGTCTTTTTTTCATGTGTTATTTATTTACTTATTTATTTATTTTTTTGAGATGGGATTCCCACTCTGTCAACCAGCCTGGAGGGCAGTGGCACAATCACGGCTCAGTATGGCCTCAACTGCCCAGGCTCAAGCAATTCTCCCATCTCAGACTCTTGAGTATCTGGGGCCACAGGTGTGTGCCACCATGCCTGGCTAATTTTAAAAATTATTTGTAGAGATGAGGTCTTGCTGTGTTGCCCAGGCTGGCCTTGAATTCTGGGCTCAAGCAACCCTCCTGCCTTGGCCTCTTAAAGTGCTGGGATTACAGGCAAGAGCCACCACACCTGGCCTGTTTTTTGTCTTAACACTTTTCACTACTCTTCATATTATCTGTTACCTCTCTTGCTCATGTTTTCCCAATAAAACTAGAATGAAAGCTCCATGAAAACAAGGGCTCTTGTGGCAGCATTTGGTTTGCTCACTGCTGCTGCATCCATGATATTCAGGTTAGCCTGGCACATGGTAGACTGAAATATTTCTTTACTGAGTAAATTAGTAAGGGTCTAACCTGTTCATTGTGCTTAAAGCATTTTGTTTGTTTGTTTCTCAGCATCTAGTCTATATGTAAACAGTATTGTGCTAAGGCATATTCCACTGCAAGTGTAATGGCTCATTTGTAGTTGGCACATTGTAACAACAGGGTGTCTTACTGACATTTGTAGTAGAAAGGGGCTACTGGAAGCTGAAACACTGAGAAATAACATCTGAGAATGTTTAAGGAACTAGTAGATTAATTAGTTATAAATGCTGAGTATTTTGGGGCCGTTTAGTTTAGGGACGATGGGCTTTATATCTCAGTAGTCCCTAGATTATTCTTAGTATAATAATTTCTTTTTAATTCAGGTCATCCTCAAAAACATATTGTGAATATACTATGTGTGTACAGTGGAGTAGACCCTGAAAATAAAAAGGTGTGACTCTTGAAGAGCTTAGAGGTAGATAGACAAAAAGATACCCCGATGAGAAGAACATTTGATAAATGCCACAGTCATTTGGAGTTGAACAGATTAGCACTGGCTAAATCATTAAAGAGGCAGAAAAGAACTGGATAGGGACTTCTTAGGTATGAATAATGTATTTGGAGAATCACAAGCATATTAGGTTGAGCAGAGGGTTTGTGGAATATTAGGGATAAAGAAGCAATGTTGATGTAGCAAAGACTCAAATGTTAGAGGACTAAAGATTTGATTATTTTTAGGGTTCTCTGTTTATTGAGATATAAAAAAGAATATAATTATTAGAAATATTTTTCTAAAATCCATTTTGGAAATATTTGAGTATGAAACTGAGAATCTTATTTATAAAATTCAGTTTATAGCATTTCTAAAATGTAATAACATTATATAAGATACACATTTATTGGACCCATAGACTAATAGTACTGGGTTAGATGTTCTACTGTGGAAATTTGAGTACTGAAAACATTTGGTGGTAACAGTGAGTAGATGGTTCAAGAACCTAAAGAGTCATAAATGGTTTCTTTATGGAGTCTCCAGTTGTTGGAAGAGAGTGAAGGTACAGGAGAGACCCATGGTTAGCAACGAAGGGCCTAGCTGTTGGGAAAATGACTTTCCACAGCCCTGCCTGTTGATGCTAAAATACTTCTCTGAATCTAGCCGTAAGGTGGGTGGAGGAGTGGGGGTGGGGTTGGGGGGTGACTACAGCAAGTCAGCATTTTAAGTTTTAGGTGTTGCAAGGTAAACGTCCAGTATAGCTTTCTGAATGAATTAGGCATTTAAGGCATCGATTGAATCAGTGAATCAAAGATTGTAGTATTTTCAGATACCAAGGCAGTATTACGTATTAAGTTCACAATAGCTTTTTAGTTTGAAAATTGATGTCTGGTGCCTTCAGAGAACTTTTCCTGGTAAAAAACCAAGATTGTTACTGAATGCTGCTGTTAATTTTGTTTGCTGTTATTAAGACATGTGTAGCAAAATAGGAATAAAGTGATTTGATATTAACAACTGCAAATTTTAATTCTCCCAACAAACAATTGATTTTTTTCTTTTAATTTTTTTCTGACATATAACTTACTTCTTTACAGAGTAATTTCTTTTCAGACATAATCCAGATTATATTACATTTGAATATTTTCTGATAGTCATTGGTGCGGAATTTTAAGTGGTCATATATGTATGCACATGATTTGGGGACAAAATCACATTGCACAGAGGCTTATAATGAGAACAAATGTTATTTGTCTCATCCCTTTTTAAATGTTTCCTCCTGAGAGACAAACTTTCTAAATTCTCACCTGTTCTGGTGGTTTATATAAACCTTTACCTTCATTTAACCTTTTATATTTCTAAATAATATACCATTATTTTGAAAAAGTAAGTCTTTATTTTTTTACATTTAGTTTTGAGAGTAATTTTAGGTTCACCACAAAATTGAGCAGAAAGTACAGAATTAAAAAGAAAAAAAATTAGTTGTTTGTTGGGAGAATTAAAATTTGCAGTTATTAATGTCAAGCCACCCCCACACACATATAGCCTCCTGCACCGTCAGTGTCTCTCAGCAGAGGAATACATTTGTTATAATTAATAAAACTGCATTGGCACTGGATTATCACCCAAATATAGTTTACTTTAGTCTATAGTTTAGTGTTCCCTGTCGGTGTTTATCTTCTATGGGATTAGACAAATGCATGATGAAATGTATCTATCAGTGTATCATATTGATCAATGTATCTATTGTATCTATCAATGTATTGATCAGTGTATCAATTGGATCTGTCAATTGTATCTATCAGTGTATCAGTGTATCATCTATGTATCATCTATCAATGTACCTATCAATTATTGATAGATACATCTATCTATACATTGATATCTATCTATGATATCTATATCTATTGATATCTATACATTGATAGATACATCTTTCAATGTATCTATCAGTTTATTGATCAGTGTATCAATTGTATCTATCAATGTATCGATGTGTTGATCAATGTATCTATCATTGTCATATACAGAGTAGATCAATGGATGATGGTTAAAGTATGTTTAATTTTGTAAGAAATTTGTATTCTATGGGATTAGACAAATGCATGAAATTTATATTCTATGGGATTAGACAAATGCATGATGAAATGTATCTATCATTGTCATATCATACAGAGTAGATGAATGGATGATGGTTAAAGTATGTTTAATTTTGTAAGAAACTGCTTAACTGTCTTCCAAAATGCCTATACCAATTTTGCCATTCCCACCGGTAATGAATGAGAGTTCCTATTGCTCCACATCCTTGTCAGCGTTTGGTGGTGTTAGTGTTTTAAATTTTGGCATTTGAATAGGTGTGTAGTGGTATCTCATTGTTTTAATTTGTAGTTCCCTAATGACATATGATGTTGAGCATCTCTTCATATGCTTGTGCCATCTGTGTATCTTTTTTGATGATATATCTGTTAGTCTTTGGTCCACTTTTTAATTGGGTTGTGTTCTTGCTGAGTTTTAAGAGTTCTTTGTATATTTTAGATAACAATCCATTATCAGATATGTCTTCTGCAAGTGTTTTCTCCCAGCCTGTGGCATTTCTTCTCATTCTCTTCACAGTGTCTTTCACAGAATAGAAATTTTTAATTTTAATGAGGCCCTTGCTATCAGTTATTTTTTTCATGGATCATGTCTTTCACAGAGTAGGAAACTTTAAATTTTAAAATTTTAATCTTACTATCAATAATTTCTTTCATGGATTGTGCCTTTGGTGTTGTATCCAAAAAGTCATCACCATACCCAAGGTCATTTGGATTTTCTCCTATTTTATCGTTTTAGAGTTTTATAGTTTTGCATTTCATATTTAGATCCGTCTTTTTTTTTTTTTTGCATGTGGATATCCAGTTGTTTCAGCATCTGGTTGAAGAGAGTACCTTTCCCCATTATACTGTCTTTGCTCCTTTGTCAAAGACCAATTAACTATATGTGGGTCTATTTCTGAGTGCTCAGTTCTGTTCTGTTGATCTATTTATTCTTTTGCCAGTGTCATGCTGTCTTGATTACTGTAGCCTTGTAATAGGTCTTGAAGGATAATTCCAGTCCTTTTAGTTTGTTCTGCTGTTTCAATTTGTGTTGATATTTATAGGCCTTTTGCTTTTCTGTATAACTTTAGAACCAGTTTGTTGTGTTACTACAAGTTACTACCAAATAACTTGCAGGTGTTGTGATTTGAATTGTGTTGGATCTGTAGATCACATTGAGAGGAATCTTGACAATATTGAGTCTTTCTATCCATGAACATAGAATATCTTTCTATTTATTTAGTTATTTGATTTCTTTCATCAAAGTTTTATGGTTTTGCTCATACAGCTCTTGTACATATTTTGTTATATTTATATCCAAGTGTTTTATTTTCTTGGTTCTTAATGTAAATGTATACCACTTTTTTGATTCATTAAATTATTTATTGACATCTGCTCAGATGATTATCTCCTTCTGTCTACTTGCACCTTTTCCCTTGCTATATTCTATTATATTTAAATTATCATTTTTAGTTTTTCTGTGTAATATATGTCTTTTTATTCCTTCAAATATAGGCAGTAACACTTGACTTTCCCTTTGTAAATTAAAGATACTACTTCCCACACCCTTCATTCAGTTCTCTTTCTTTTCTCTTCTTACTTGTATTATCTGTACTTTAATATCTACTTATTTTACCCCAGGATGACAAGTTTACTTAAGAATATTCTTTGTAGGAAGTACACAAAAGGAAGCCAAAGAGCAGGGATTAGTTGGGTTCCGTAAAAATAATGAGAAGACAGAACTCTCCGTCTCTTAAATTTTTACTTTGTATTTTAATTGTTTTAAAATATTACTAATTTCTAGATCAGAAGAATCTAGGTAAATCTTGTAACATGATTGGAGCTAAGTTAGAGGATAGATAATCTAAATGGGAGAAGTGACTTGGAAATGTGTATATTTTCTTTGAGTATATTTATTGTTTTGAGAATTTACTTTAAATCGGCTAATGAAACTACTCTATGAAGACCTGACTAGGGAGAAATTTGGAAACTTTTTTGTTTCTACATTTTGGACCTATTTTACTCCCTCCCAAAAATCTGTCAGGATGACAGAGAATCAGAATTTACAGAGAAAGCACAATGTGTACTTGTAATTTGCAGTAGATATATTGTATTTCAATAAAGAGTATTGAAAAGCTTTTAAAAAAAATCAGACCCTCCCAGTTATCTACTTAGGCACAGGGAGAGTTTAATAAAGTAAATCACTAGATCGTGTCCGTTATTTCGGCATCAAATTTTGCTAAATAATCCATAGTTCATTCCTTAAGAGTCAACTTCAACTACAAAAATCCACTCCAGTGTCACAGGAGGTTTTATTTTATTTTATTTTAAAAGTTACGTTTATTGATGTATAATTTACATTTAGCAAAATTCATCTTTTCTATTGTTCAGTTCTATGAGTTTTGACAAATGCATACGGTTACACACACTGAAATTATAATGTAGAACAATTCAATTACATCCCTCTCAACTCAAGTTCCCTAGTTTTCCTTGTAGTCAGTCTGTATCCCAACTCCCAGTCCCTGGCAACCACTTGGCAAGTATAGCATGATCTACTTTCCCATGTAAGATTTTGTTTTTCTTGAAATTTAATGGCATTTCTTAGCTTTTTGTGTTTTTTCCTTTATTTTAGCTTCACTTTTAAAAATAAAGCTTTATTGAGATAGCATTCATATGCCACAAAACTCAGCTTTCTAACTTGTACAATTAATTGATTTTAGTATATTCACAAAATTGTACAACCATCACCATTATCTAATACCAGAACATTTTCAGCACCCCAGGCAGAAGCCATGTGCCCATTAGCAGTCACTCTTCATTTCTCAGCCCCTAGCAAAACCGACCTACTTTGTGTTTCTATGGGATTTGGCTATTCTGGACATTTCATACAAATTGTATCGTATCACATATGGTCTTTTGTGTTTGCATTGTTTTACTTAGTATGTTTTCAAGGTTCATTCTAGTTATAGCATGGATCAGTACTTCATTCTTTTTTTATTATTTTAGCCTAATTTTTGAAAGTTCTACGTGTAGTCTTGGGACTACCCTCATTGACACCATCAGTCCTCTTGCTTCAATCTAGACTGGTTGCTTTCTGGGGCTATCACATAGCTGTGTCATCTGGGATTCCTCTTCACTATTTTCTTGGGTGGACTCCATTGTTGCCTGATATTCTTTAAAGCCATTTTTGGTTTATTTCCTCAGTTTTCATGTAGCACGTTCTCATGTAGCTTTTGAAGAAAGTATTAGTCCTTATTTGTCTATATTTGTATGTATTTGTCTTGTATGTCTACATTTGAATGATAGGTAGGCTAGTTATGAGTTTCTGATTGAGAATCAGTATTCCCTAGAGTTTTGAAGATATTCCATCATTGTCTAATGATATTATTAGTGTTAGAGGGAATTCTGATGCCATCTGATTATCATTGCTCTGTATGGTTTTTTTTTTTTCTTTTCCTCAGTGGAAGATTTTAGAATCTTGGGTTTGTCTTTAGAATTCTGAAATATGGTGATGTGTTAGTGTGGCTGATATTTTTTCATTGATGGACTGCTTATTAGTCAGTAAATATTTGTTCTTCAACTATGGGTAGTTTTTTGTGTTATTCAATATTTCTTTGTGCATTTCTGCCCTCTTTTTAAATGTATTTTTATTTATTTAGAGACAGAGTCTCGCTCTGTTGCCCAGACTGGAGTGCAGTGGCACAATCTTGACTCATTGCAACCTCCGCCTCCCGGGTTCAAGCGATTTCCGGCTAATTTTTGTATTTTTAGTAGAGCTGGGGTTTCACCATGTTGGCCAGGCTGGTCTTGAGCTGCTGACCTCAAGTGTTCTGCCCTCTTCAGCCTCCCAAAGTGCTAGGATTACAGGCGAGAGCCACTGTACCCGGCCCTTCCCTCTTTTTTTAAGTCTCTCTAAAACTCATGTTCAAGTCAGATACTGGACTTTGTAGATTTAACCTCTCTTATCTCAACTTTTTACATCTTTTAAAAAAATTCTGACTTGTTGGAAATTTGTTTGATTTTTAGCTTTTGACCTCCCTCATCAAAATTTCTGTACTAAAATACTTATTTTTAATAGGTAATATGTGTGCATGGAAAAAAATCAAACAGTATGAAAGGGAATATAATAAGTCATCTTCTCACTTTGGACCCTTACTGTCTAATCTTCTAGTCCCTCTCCCAGTCATAGCATACCGCATAAAAAGTGTTTTTTGTTGTTTTTTTTTTTTTTTTTTTTTTCTTGAGATGGAGTCTCACCCTGTCACCCAGGGTAGAGTGCCGTGGTGATATCTTGGCTCACTGCAACCTCCGCCTCCCGGGTTTAAATGATTCTCCTGACTCAGCCTCCCGGGCAGCTGGAATTACGGGCGCCCACCACCATGCTCAGTTTAGTTTTGTATTTTTAGTAGAGATCGGGTTTCACCAAGTTGGCCAGGCTGGTCTTGAACTCCTGACCTCGTGATCCGCCCACCTTGGCCTCCCAAAGTGCTGGGATTACAGACGTAAGCCACTGCGCTCAGCCAAAAGTGTTCCTCAATAAAAATGATACTAGCCACACAGACTATTCTGTAAGTTGCTTTTATCACTTTTAACTTGATTTTTCCAATCAGTAGCAATAGATCAACTTTGATTTTTTATAGCTATGTATGGTTTGTCTGAATATATCATAATTTAATCAGTCTCTTATGAAAATTTAGTTCATTTCCAGTCTTTTACTGTTATAAACAACACTCCAATGAATATTCATGTACATAAATTCACTTCATATATACAGATATAGCCATCATATGTATTTTAGAGTTGGCATTAATTGTGCACATTTTAAGTTTTGATAAAGATGTGATAAATTTGGTAACAATTTATTCCCTAAAAAGATTATACCAATTATAGCCCCACCAAAAGCCTCTAGTAGAGCCTTGCAAACATTGTATATTATAAGATTTTTTATAAGTTAAAAATTAAAGTCATACTGTGATCCTTTTTAAAATTTTTTTGAGACAGGGTCTCACTCTATCACCCAGGTTGGAGTACAGTGGTGCGATCATGGCTCACTGCAAGCTCGAATTCCTGGGCTCAAGCGAGCCTTCCTTCTCCACTTCCCTAGTAGCTGGGACTACATGTGTGTGCCACCATGCCCAGCTAGTTTTTTAAATTTTTAGTAGAGATGAGGTCTTGCTATGTTACCCAGGCTGGTCTCAAACTTCTGGCCTCAAGCAATCCTTCTGCCTTTGCCTCCCAAAGTTTTGGGATGACAGATGTGAGTCATGGCGACTGGTTATATTGTGATTCTTATGTGCATTTTCTCATTATAAGTGAAGTTGAATATCTCTTAATATTTTTAAAAGCCATTTCTAACATTTGATGAAATTTTACAATAATTTTTAGTTCCAGAGAGTTCTTTTTCTCTGATTATTCCATGTTTTATGAATGCAACATTTTGAGTTGGCCTAATTGCACTTTGGACATGTACTTACCCACCATAAATTCTTGTTAACAATTTTGGAATATTTGCTTTATCATTATGTGTCCATCTTTTCAATCTGTCTATCTTAATTTTTGTTTTTAAGAATATTTTTAATAACTTTTTCTGTGTTGAACTTTAGTTTATTTCAAGAAAATTTGTGGCTATATTTTAAATTTTGATGCATTTTTTGCATATACAGTATGGTATTTAAGTTAATAAAAGTTCAGTTTTTAATATTTATGGTTTTATGGGTTTTTTTTTGTTTTTTGTTTTTTTGTTTTTTTGTTTTTGAGACAGAGTCTCACTCTGTCACCCAGGTGGGAGTGCAGTGGCACGATCTCAGCTCACTGCAACCTCCGCCTCCCAGGTTCAAGCAATTCTCGTGCCTCAGCCTCACCGGTAGCTGGGATTACAGGCACCTACCACCATGCCCGGCTAGTTTTTATATCTTTAGTAGAGATGGGGTTTTGCCATGTTGGCCAGCCTAGTCTCGAACTGCTGTGCTCAAGTCATCTGCCCACTTCGGCCTCCCAAAGTGCTGAGATTATAGGCATGAGCCATTGCATCTGGTGTGTGTGGTTTTTTTTTTTTTTTTTTTTTTTTTTTTGGTGAGGAGTCTCACTCTGTTACCAGGCTGGAGTGCAGTGGCGCGATCATGGCTCACTGCAATCTCCACTTCCCGGGTTCGAGTGATTCTCCTGCCTCAGCCTCCCGAGTAGCTGGGATTACAGGCGTGCACCACCATGCCCAGCTAATTTTTGTATTTTTAGTAGAGACGGGGTTTCAACATGTTGGCCAGGATGGCCTCTATCTCTTGTCCTCAGGTGATTGACTCGCCTTGGCCTCCCGAAGTGCTGGGATTACAGGCATGAGCCACTGCACTTGGCCCATTTTTTTTGTTTTTTTTATAAATTATAAAAAAAAGGAATGAATATTTTAATTTGTGTGATCCATCCCTTTAGTTTTTTTTAAAATTATTATTATTATACTTTAAGTTCTAGGGTACATGTGCACAATGTGCAGGTTAGTTACATATGTATACATGTGCCATGCTGGTGTGCTGCACCCATTAACTTGCCATTTAGCATTAGGTATATCTCCTAATGCTATCCCTCCTCCCTCCCCCCACCCCACAACAGCCCCCAGAGTGTGATGTTCCCCTTCCTGTGTCCGTGTGTTCTCATTGTTCAATTCCCATCTATGAGTGAGAACATGTGGTGTTTGGTTTTTTGTCCTTGTGATAGTTTACTGAGAATGATGATTTCCAGTTTCATCCATGTCCCTACAAAGGTCATGAACTCATCATTTTTTATGGCTGCATAGTATTCCATGGTGTATATGTGCCACATTTTCTTAATCCAGTCTATCATTGTTGGACATTTGGGTTGGTTCCAAGTCTTTGCTATTGTGAATAGTGCCGCAATAAACATACGTGTGCATGTGTCTTTATAGCAGCATGATTTATAGTCCTTTGGGTATATACCCAGTAATGGGATGGCTGGGTCAAATGGTATTTCTAGTTCTAGATCCCTGAGGAATCGCCACACCGACTTCCACAATGGTTGAACTAGTATACAGTCCCACCAACAGTGTAAAAGTGTTCCTATTTCTCCACATCCTCTCCAGCACCTGTTCTTTCCTGACTTTTTAATGATCGCCATTCTAACTGGTGTGGGATGGTATCTCATTGTGGTTTTGATTTGCATTTCTCTGATGGCCAGTGATGATGAGCATTTTTTCATGTGTCTTTTGGCTGCATAAATGTCTTCTTTTGAGAAGTGTCTGTTCATATCCTTTGCCCATTTTTTGATGGGGTTGTTTGTTTTTTTCTTGTAAATTTGTTTGAGTTCATTGTAGATTCTGGATATTAGCCCTTTGTCAGATGAGTAGGTTGTGAAAATTTTCTCCCATTTTGTAGGTTGCCTGTTCACTCTGATGGTAGTTTGTTTTGCTGTGCAGAAGCTCTTTAGTTTAATTAGATCCCATTTGTCAATTTTGGCTTTTGTTGCCATTGCTTTTGGTGTTTTAGACATGAAGTCCTTGCCCATGCGTATGTCCCGAATGGTAATGCCTAGGTTTTCTTCTAGGGTTTTTATGGTTTTAGATCTAACATTTAAGTCTTTAATCCATCTTGAATTAATTTTTGTATAAGGTGTAAGGAAGGGATCCAGTTTCAGCTTTCTATCGATGGCTAGCAGTTTTCCCAGCACCATTTATTAAATAGGGAATCCTTTCCCCATTTCTTGTTTTTGTCAGGTTTGTCAAAGATCAGACAGTTGTAGATATGCGGTGTTATTTCTGAGGGCTCTGTTCTGTTCCATTGATCTATATCTCTGTTTTGATACCAGTACCATGCTGTTTTGGTTACTGTAGCCTTGTAGTATAGTTTGAAGTCAGGTAGCGTGATGCCTCCAGCTTTGTTCTTTTGGCTTAGGATTGACTTGGCTATGTGGGCTCTTTTTGGGTCCCATATGAACTTTAAAGTAGTTTTTTCCAATTCTGTGAAGAAAGTCATTGGTAGCTTGATGGGGATGGCATTGAATCTATAAATTACCTTGGGCAGTATGGCCATTTTCACGATATCGATTCTTCTACCCATGAGCCTGGAATGTTCTTCCATTTCTCTGTATCCTCTTTTATTTCATTGAGCAGTGGTTTATAGTTCTCCTTGAAGAGGTCCTTCACATCCCTTGTAAGTTGGATTCCTACGTATTTTATTCTCTTTGAAGCAATTGTGAATGGGAGTTCACTCATGATTTGGCTCTCTGTTTGTCTGTTATTGGTGTATAAGAATGCTTGTGATTTTTGTACATTGACTTTGTATCCTGAGACTTTGCTGAAGTTGCCTATCAGCTTAAGGAGATTTTGGGCTGAGACAATGGGGTTTTCTAGATATACAATCATGTCGTCTGCAAACGGGGAGAATTTGACTTCCTCTTTTCCTAATTGAATACCCTTGATTTCCTTCTCCTGCCTAATTGCCCTGGCCAGAACTTCCAACACTATGTTGAATAGGAGTGGTGAGAGAGGGCATCCCTGTCTTGTGCCAGTTTTCAAAGGGAATGCTTCCAGTTTTTGCCCATTCAATATGATATTGGCTGTGGGTTTGTCATAGATAGCTCTTATTATTTTGAGATATGTCCCGTCAATACCTAATTTATTGAGAATTTTTAGCATGAAGTGTTGTTGAATTTTGTCGAAGGCCTTTTCTGCATCTATTGAGATAATCATGTGGTTTTTGTCATTGGTTCTGTTTATATGCTGGATTACATTTATTGATTTGCATATATTGAACCAGCCTTGCATCCCAGGGATGAAGCCCACTTGATCATGGTGGATAAGCTTTTTGATGTGCTGCTGGATTCGGTTTGCCAGTATTTTATTGAGGATTTTTGCATTAATGTTCATCAAGGATATTGGTCTAAAATTCTCTTTTTTGGTTGTGTCTCTGCCAGGCTTTGGTATCAGGATGATGCTGGCCTCATAAAATGAGTTAGGGAGGATTCTCTCTTTTTCTATTGATTGGAATAGTTTCAAAAGGAATGGTACCAGTTCCTCCTTGTATCTCTGGTAGAATTCGGCTGTGAATCCATCTGGTCCTGGACTCTTTTTGGTTGGTAAGCTGTTGATTATTGCCACAATTTCAGATCCTGTTATTGGTCTATTCAGAGATTCAACTTCTTCCTGGTTTAGTCTTGGGAGAGTGTATGTGTCGAGGAATTTATCCATTTCTTCTAGATTTTCTAGTTTATTTGCGTAGAGGTATTTGTAGTATTCTCTGATGGTAGTTTGTATTTCTGTGGGATCAGTGGTGATATCCCCTTTATCATTTTTTATTGCATTTATTTGATTCTTCTCTCTTTTTTTCTTTATTAGTCTTGCTAGCGGTCTATCAATTTTGTTGATCCTTTCAGAAAACCAGCTCCTGGATTCATTAATTTTTTGAAGGGTTTTTTTGGTCTCTATTTCCTTCAGTTCTGCTCTGATTTTAGTTATTTCTTGCCTTCTGCTAGCTTTTGAATGTGTTTGCTCTTGCTTTTCTAGTTCTTTTAATTGTGATGTTAGGGTGTCAATTTTGGATCTTTCCTGCTTTCTCTTGTGGGCATTTAGTGCTATAAATTTCTCTCTACACACTGCTTTGAATGTGTCCCAGAGATTCTGGTACGTTGTGTCTTTGTTCTCGTTGGTTTCAAAGAACATCTTTATTTCTGCCTTCATTTTGTTATGTAACCAGTAGTCATTCAGGAGCAGGTTGTTCAGTTTCCATGTAGTTGAGTGGTTTTGAGTGAGTTTCTTAATCCTGAATTCTAGTTTGATTGCACTGTGGTCTGAGAGACAGTTTGTTATAATTTCTGTTGTTTTACATTTGCTGAGGAGAGCTTTACTTCCAACTATGTGGCCAATTTTGGAATAGGTGTGGTGTGGTGCTGAAAAAAATGTATATTCTGTTGATTTGGGGTGGAGAGTTCTGTAGATGTCTATTAGGTCCGCTTGGTGCAGAGCTGAGTTCAATTCCTGGGTATCCTTGTTAACTTTCTGTCTCATTGATCTGTCTAATGTTGACAGTGGGGTGTTAAAGTCTCCCATTATTATTGTGTGGGAGTCTAAGTCTCTTTGTAGGTCTCTAAGGACTTGCTTTATGAATCTGGGTGCTCCTGTATTGGGTGCATATAAATTTAGGATAGTTAGCTCTTCTTGTTGAATTGATCCCTTTACCATTATGTAATGGCCTTCTTTGTCTCTTGTGATCTTTGTTGGTTTAAAGTCTGTTTTATCAGAGACTAGGATTGCAACCCCTGCTTTTTTTTGTTTTCCATTTGCTTGGTAGATCTTCCTCCATCCTTTTATTTTGAGCCTATGTGTGTCTCTGCACGTGAGATGGGTTTCCTGAATACAGCACACTGATGGGTCTTGACTCCTTATCCAGTTTGCCAGTCTGTGTCTTTTAATTGGAGCATTTAGTCCATTTACATTTAAAGTTAATATTGTTATGTGTGAATTTGATCCTGTCATTATGATGTTAGCTGGTTATTTTGCTCATTAGTTGATACAGTTTCTTCCTAGTCTCGATGGTCTTTACATTTTGGCATGATTTTGCAGCGGCTGGTACCGATTGTGCCTTTCCATGTTTAGTGCTTCCTTCAGGAACTCTTTTAGGGCAGGCCTGGTGGTGACAAAATCTCTCAGCATTTGCTTGTCTGTAAAGGATTTTATTTCTCCTTCATTTATGAAGCTTAGTTTGGCTGGATATGAAATTCTGGGTTGAAAATTGTTTTCTTTAAGAATGTTGAATATTGGCCCCCACTCTCTTCTGGCTTGTAGAGTTTCTGCCGAGAGATCTGCTGTTAGTCTGATGGGCTTCCCTTTGTGGGTAACCCGACCTTTCTCTCTGGCTGCCCTTAACATTTTTTCCTTCATTTCAACTTTGGTGAATCTGACAATTATGTGTCTTGGAGTTGCTCTTCTCGAGGAGTATCTTTGTGGTGTTCTTTGTATTTCCTGAATCTGAATGTTGGCCTGCCTTGCTAGATTGGGGAAGTTCTCCTGGATAATATCCTGCAGAGTGTTTTCCAACTTGGTTCCATTCTCCCCGTCACTTTCAGGTACACCAATCAGATGCAGATTTGGTCTTTTCACATAGTCCCATATTTCTTGGAGGATTTGTTCGTTTCTTTTTATTCTTTTTTCTCTAAACTTCCCTTCTCGCTTCATTTCATTCATTTGATCTTCCATCACTGATACTCTTTCTTCGAGTTGGTCGCATTCACTCCTGAGGCTTCTGCATTCTTCAAGTAGTTCTCGAGCCTTGGCTTTCAGCTCCATCAGCTCCTTTAAGCACTTTTCTGTATTGGTTATTCTAGTTATACATTCATCTAAAGTTTTTTCAAAGTTTTCAACTTCTTTGCCTTTGGTTTGAATTTCCTCCTGTAGCTCGGAGTAGTTTGATCGTCTGAAGCCTTCTTCTCTCAACTCGTCAAAGTCATTCTCCATCCAGGTTTGTTCTGTTGCTGGTGAGGAACTGCATTCCTTTGGAGGAGGAGAGGCGCTCTGCTTTGTAGAGTTTCCAGTTTTTCTGCTCTGTTTTTCCCCATCTTTGTGGTTTTAACTACTTTTGGTCTTTGATGATGGTTTTGTACCAATGGGTTTTTGGTGTGGATGTCCTTTCTGTTTGTTAGTTTTCCTTCTAACAGACAGGACCCTCAGCAGCAGGTCTGTAGGAGTTTGCTAGAGGTCTACTCCAGACCTTGTTTGCCTGGGTATCAGCAGCGGTGTCTGCAGAACCGCGGATTTTCATGATCTGCGAATGCTGCTGTCTGATCGTTCCTCTGGAAGTTTTGTCTCAGAGGAGTACCCGGCCGTGTGAGGTGTCAGTCTGCCCCTGCTGGGGGGTGCCTCCCAGTTAGGCTGCTCGGGGGTCAGGGGTCAGGGACCCACTTGAGGAGGCAGTCTGCCTGTTCTCAGATCTCCAGCTGCATGCTGGGAGAACCACTGCTCTCCTCAAAGCTGTCAGACGGAGACATTTAAGTCTGCAGAGGTTACTGCTGTCTTTTTGTTTGTCTGTGCCCTGCCCCCAGAGGTGGAGCCTACAGAGGCAGGCAGGCCTCCTTGAGCTGTGGTGGGCTCCACCCAGTTGGAGCTTCCTGGCTGCTTTGTTTACCTAAGTGAGCCTGGGTAATGGTGGGCGCCCCTCCCCCAGGCTCACTGGCGCCTTGCAGTTTGATTTCAGACTGCTGTGCTAGCAATCAGCGAGACTCCGTGGGTGTAGGACCCTTCGAGCCAGGTGCGGGATATAATCTCCTGGTGCGCCGTTTCCTAAGCCAGTCTGAAAAGCGCAGTATTCAGGTGGGAATGGCCCGATTTTCCAGGTGCCGTCTGTCACCTCTTTTCTTGACCAGGAAAGGGAACTCCCTGACCCCTTGCGCTTCCCGGTGAGGCAGTGCCTCGCCCTGCTTCGGCTGGCGCACGGTGCACTGCAGCCACTGTCCTGTGCCCACTGTCTGGCACTCCCTAGTGAGATGAACCCGGTACCTCAGATGGAAATGCAGAAATCACCTGTCTTCTGCGTCGTTCAGGCTGGGAGCTGTAGACCGGAGCTGTTTCTATTCGGCCATCTTGGCTCCTCCCCTCCCCCTTTAGTTTTTATATATGATGAAGTTGATAGGTAATGTGGTCGATAACGGTAATGAGTGGCAGTTCTGAGACTAAAATCTACATTTCTTGAATCTCAAATGCCAAGCACTCTTTCTTCTAGTGTTAAGACTTTTATAAACGAGGAATATTACCATGTCTTTGATTTGTTAATTTTTAAAACTAGCCATTATACTAACATACTTTTGTTGACAATATCTGTACTATAGCACATTATTTTTTAGTCTTTCCACATATTTGACTCCTAAAATCTCCATGTTGGCATGCATTGATATTTCTAAATTTTGGTCTCAATCGTTTGAACTTGTCAGTTGTTTTTATTAAACTTATGTTCCATTTACAGTACCATCAGGTTTCTTATCCAATAGTAAGTAAAAGGAGGATGTTTTTTTCCTCTGTATTCGTTGACTGCCCTTAGCCAACAGTAACACCCATTTCATGAAGTCTTTTGTCTTTATCCAAGTGTTCCACTGTGCCCTAGCAGTGCAGTGCAGTGCAGGGTCATGGCGCCTGTCTCTTTTTCTTCACATGAAATTAATAACTTGCTCCAGCAGTAGTTTGTTCTAGGACATTTCCAGAGCAGATGGTGGAAAGTTCTTGGGATAATATGGCAGCCAAAGCAGTATTTTGGCTTTTTAAGGTTGACTTTGTTTTGGTGATTGTGTAATGAAAATCTTCTGACATTAAAACAAGAAAGATCTGTTGGATTAAAACATTTTTCATCTTCTAAAAACCACCACACTCAGCATGGTAGAATTTTGGTTTCTTTCAAGTATTGGCCTCTCTGGCTCTTTTTCCTGATTATTTGGCACTTAAGGTAGCCAAATTAATATATTTTTAATTTTGTCTCCACAGAAATGTAACATTGCTTTTGAATTCCTTTTTAAGAGCATTATAGAAAGTTACAGGAGGAAATGACATTAGAGGTCCTCTTGCACAGTATACTTATTTACAAATAAGAAAACTGAGACCCAGAGAAGTTATTTATTGAAGTTAACAGAGTGATTTAATAGATACTTAGAAGCAGACCCTAACTTTCTTAATTTTGAATAGGTGACTCCTGCAGCATACTGTTTGTGATTGGGGTAACTTCTTTTTTTTCTTTGCTTTTATTTCAATATGTTATATTTTAATTAATAAAAGTTCAGTTTTTAATATTTATGGCAGTCTTCTGTTTTTAGTTATTAATTTTTATATAGATGATATATTTATATTATTCAAAAATCCAACACATAAAAGTATGCATGAACAATCTCCCTCTCATCTTTGTCTCCCATCTCCCTAGTCCTTCCATTCACCTCCATAGTTAACTGCTATCCTTAGTTTCTTACTTATCCTTCTTATAATTTTTCACAAATATACAGATGACCTCCAACTTAATGATAATTCGACTTATGATTTTTTGGATTTACGATTGTGTGAAAGCAATAGGCATTCAGTAGAAACCGTACTTCAAGTACCCATACAACTATTTTATTTTTCACTTTCAGTACAGTGTTCAATAAATTACATGAAATATTCAACACTTTATTATAAAGTAGGCTTTGTGTTAGATGACTTTGCCCAACTGTAGGCTTATTTAAATATTCACGCATGTTTAAGGTAAGCTAAGCTAAGTTATAATATAATAGGTTAGGGTATTTAAATGCATTTTTGGCTTTTGATACTTTCAACTTACAGTAGATTTATTGGGACATAATTCCATTATTAGTCGAAGAGCATCTGTATATTCAGTAATGAATATAGATTCTTATTTCACCTTGCTTCCACATAAAAGGCAGGAAATTCTACATATTGTTTTGAACTTTATTCTTTTTCTAGTTAACATTCTATCCTGGCAGTTGTTGTACACTATATAGAACTTTCTCATTTTTATTTTTTAAGTAACAACTTTATTGAGATATATTTTAAATACTAAAATTTTCACCCTTTAAAAATATACAGTTCAGTGGTTTGCAGTATGTTCACAAAGTTGTGAAACCAACACCACTATCTAATTCTAGAACATTTTCATTATCCAAAGAGAAACTGTGTACCCATTAGCAGTCACGCCTCATTTATCCCTCTCCTCTGCCCCTAGTAACCACTCATCTGCCTTCTGTCTATGCATTTCCCTATTCTGGATATTTTATGCAAGTGAAATCGTACAATATGTGGCTTTTGTGTCTGGCATTTACTTCATATAATGTGTTCAGGGTTCATTCATGTTATATAATATGTACCAGTATTTCATTCTTTTTTATGCTGAAAAGTATCCCATTGTCTGTATATACCACATTTTGCTTATTCACCCGTTGATATGCATTGGGTTTATTTTTACTTTTTGGCCATTATGAGTAATGCTGCTTTGAGCATCAATGTACAAGATTTTGTGTAGAAATGTTTTCAGTTCTTCTGGGTATGCATCTAGGAATGGAATTGCTAGGTGATATGGTAACTCTGTATTTAACTTTTTGAGTTAACTGCCAAACTTTTCCACAGCAGTTTTACCACTTTACCTTCCTGCCAGCCATGAAAGAGGGTTTCAGTTTCTCCACAGACTTTCTCACTCTTTTTCAAAAGCTATATAATGTTCTGTTGTAGATCAGTATCAAACTATATTTAATCGTGCCCTTATTGATGGACATTGTTAATTTGTTTTTGCTCATATCCTTTGCTCAGTTTGTATTGCCGCCTCTATTGTATCTTTCTAAAACCCTTTCTGTGTTAGAATTTAAATATTTTTTTCAGTTTGCCTGTTGACTTATTTGCTTATAGGATATTTTTGTTTTTGTCATGATGACTTTTTAATAAAACAATTTTGAATAATTTAAATTTATCCATCTTTTATAGCTTTTAGGCTTAACGATCTATAAGCTGACTCAGTTTTACCTTTTTAAACCTCATCTCTTACTACTCTTCTTCTTGCACATTCTATTCTAGCCCTACTGGCCTCTTTGTTGTTCCTTAAAGGTACTAGGTGTATTCCTACCTTAGGGACTGCGTGTGCTGGGCCCTCTACTTGGAAGACACTTCCCTTGCCACCTTGCTTCTTTCAAGTCTTTGCTTAAATGTCAAGTCCTTGTTGAGGTCTTCTTATTTAAAATTGTAACACACCTGTGATAGGTTGTCAGTAGACTCCCAAATTTATCTTCTTTATTTAGAGTTTAGCTGGACAACGGCTGTCCAGGTAGAGATGCCATTTATCAGGATCCCCTGCAGCTAGGTATGGATGTACCAGAAGAAGAGATATATGCTTTCACATTTAAAAAAAAGAAATGACTTGCCTTGGAGTGCATTTTTTCCCCTTCTCTTTGGTGGGAAATTATGACAACTGGCACAAACTTTGAAGCACATGCAAAGGGTAGTAGAGCTTCCCTCCCAGCATGGGCCTTGCGTATTCTTATCAAGTAGAGCCTACCTGATCTGGATTATTTTCTGGATTATGATATGGCAGAGAAATTAACTTTGATCCTGTTTTAAATACTTGAACTTTAGACCTCTTTGTCACAGCAGCTTAGCCTGTTACTTACCCTTCTACCCTAACCTGGCACTCTTGGTCCTACCTTTATACTTTACTTTTTTCATAGCACTTATCTTTTAATTTAGTGTATAACATATTTATTTATCTGCCCCTCTAGATTTAAGCTCTGTGAAGCTTGTCTTACAGTAGATACCCAATGAATGATTGGAAAGACCTTCACTAAAGCATGTTATAAAGGAATTCTTCCATTTCTTTTTAGATTTAAACCTTTGATATATTTGGGATTTATTTTTGTATAGAGTCTGTGGTATGGATTCAGGTTTGTTTTTTGTTTTTTTTCCCATAAGGTTATACAGTTGTCCTACTATATGTATTAATGTCCTTTTAGAATGTTACTGATGAAGTCCTATTACTAACTTCTATAACAATGATTTAAAAATAAGAAATGTCTACTCTTCTTCCTGATAGATTTCTCATGGGAGAGATAACTGCAGACTCAATCATCTTCAGATCAAAAGGAGATTTTTTTTTAAGGCAGTAATTCTTGTTTTCTCTAAATCTTGTATTTTTATTTGTATTAAGTGGTGTGTTGACGTGACATCTCTTGATCTTTGGCTTGTAGTTACAGGCTATTTTGTAAATAATCAAGAATAACAAAGTCCAAAGTCTTGAGTTATGAATATGAGTTAGCCAAGTGGTTTGAAGGCAGAAGGGGAAGTTGAAGCCATCACAGAGATTTAGGAGATGTGAGGGAACGTGGTAACGAGGAAGCAGTAGTTGATGGATAGTTGCATTTTGCCCACATGTGTCTTTAAAATGTATTTCTTAAATGGCTGTTCCAGGGTTTTTCTGTTTACATCATTTTTTCCCCAGATATGTAGAACTCAAATTTGGGTTCCTTATTTTTAAACTGACTTTTGAAAAACATCAGTCATCTTCAATACCATTTATTACAGAAAATGGATTAAATGAAGGTATGGGCTGCTTTGAGTAAGTCTTGCTTCAAATGAATGTTGAGTAAATTTTTTTTGTTGTTACTAGTTCTGTTACTGTGGCTCCAGGAGTCTAATGATTTTTTTTTTTTTTAATGTGGTGTAGAGGTGGGGTCTTGTATGTTGCCCAAGCCTGTCCTGAACTCCTGGCCTCAAGTGATCCTCCTGCCTCGGTCTCCTAAAGTGCTGGGATTACAGGCATGAGCCAGCATGCCCAGGCATAAATTTTTCTGCAGAGTGCTAAATCATAAAAAAGTGTTTAGAAGCTGGGAGTTTCAGATATTTTTCGTCATTTAAAATTTGTACACGAATGGATATATTTTTCTTGGTTTTGGTAAAATAGTATTAATTTCTCACTGTGCCTGTGAGCATAGTTGAAGAGACTAATCAAAAATATGTGAGTATTCACTGGTTGTCAGTCCTTGTTTTAGGTGCTAGGGATACAATACTGAATAAGATATAATTCTAGTTGCAAGTGGGATAGGACAGACAATAAATACATTAATATGTAATATTAGGATGTGATAAGGGCAATGAAAGAAATAGTAATGTGGTGGTATTTTAGCCAAGATCATAAGGGAGGGCTTCTTTTGAAGTGGACCTTATAATAAAGTCAAAGACAGAGTCCTGTTGCTGTTTGATGGGAGAGCATTCTAACAGAGGGAACAGCAGCAGCTTCAAGGCCTTGAGGCGGGCACATGCTTGGTATATCCCAGGACACTAAGCAGGCCAGTAGAGCTGAGCAGAATGAGCAAGGATGGGGAGGGTATGTGGTAGAAGATAAGTTAGTATGGATGCAGAAGTCATAGAGGGTCTTAGAGGCTGAGTTAAGGACTCCGAATTTTATTCTTAGTGGGGTGGGCAGCTGTGGGATGGTCATTATCCTTGTCTGAATATTTTTGCCCTGTGTATTTAAATTTTCCCATGCTTTGTGGTTATAAGAACTACCCTCAGACAACAAAAATTGGAAATTAGGTTCTTGACATCTTTGCCCACCTTCTCCCCACAAAATCATTCTGTTCTTGCTATTTTTAATATTTATACTTTTGCTACCATTTGAAGCTGTGCTTCATTGTGTATACAGTTATGCATTGCTTAACGATGGGGATATTGTGAGAAATACATTGTTGGGCGATTTCATCATTGTGCAAACATCATAGAGTGTACTTACATAAACCTAGATGTTATAGCCTGCTACACACCTACCCTGAATAGTATATAACCTGTTGCTCCTAGGCTACAAAGCTGTATAGCATGTTACTGCACTAAATACTGTAGGCAGTTGTAACACAATGTAAGTATGTATCTACACATATCTAAACATAGAAAGGGTACATTAAAATATGCCATTATAATATGGAAGCATTATCATATATGTTGTCCATTGTTGACTGACATATTGTTATGGGACCCATGACTGTATTTTTATTATCCTCACCTCCCCACCTAATCTGGCAGATAGTATAACAATGAGTAATATTTTTATGCTGGCTGGTAGGCAGATTTTTGGTTCTTACTGAAATTAGCACATAATCTGATTCTTACTGAGTACTAGTGGTAGGCAGACTAATGCCATTCCAAACCCCGAAGATGTACATGCTCTAATCCCTGGAACCTGTGAGTAACATAACTTATATGTCAAAAGTGATGTTGTAGATGTGTTTAAAGTTAAAGACCTTTTAATGGAGAGACTGTCATTCATTATCCTGTTGAGCCCCGTCTAATCACATGAGTCCTTAAATGAGCAAAGCAGAGTGGGTCAGAGAGATGTGATATAAGAAGTCACTCAAAGCCCTTGCTTCCTTTGAAGATGGAACAAGAGATCCATGGGCCAAGGGATGTGGTGACCCCTAGAAGCCAAGAAGTGCCCTCAGTTTACACCCAGCAAGAAAACAGGGACCTGGGTCCTACAACCACGAGGAAATGAGTCCTGCCAAAAACCCAAATGAACAGGAAATGAATTCTTTTCTTTAGAGCCTCTAGAATGGAATGCAGCTTGCTGACACCTGGATTTTAGGCTCATGAGACCTGTACTGGACTTCTGACTCCCAGGACTGTATGATAACAAATTGTGTTGTTTAAAGCTGCTACATTTGTGATGATTTGTTAATGGCAGCAATATAAAACTAATACAGTGCTGATAGAACATATTCAGCTTCTCAAAGCACACATCTTTAGCAAATTAGATTTAAGTACAGAATTTTCAATGGTTCATTCATTCTAATATTTGTTAAATACCTACTATTTTCTGGGAACTGTGGGAGGAGCTAGGAATAAGAGAGGCTCCTGACTTCCCCAAACTCATGGTCTACAGTCACTTATAAATAGTCAATTTTTAAATTTATATTTTTGAATTTATGGAAAATTTCAAGCATATAAATATAGAGAGAATAATGAAACTCCATGTGCTTGTTGCTCAGGTTCAATAACTATCAACTCATGGCCACTCTTCTTTCATGAATACCCCATCCACATCCACCCTTGTGTGGAATACAGACCTTGCTTTTTAGTTTATCATTTTATCATCTTTTTTTTTTTTTTTTTTTTTGAGATGAAGTCTCACTCTGTAGCCCAGGCTGGAGTGCAGTGGTGCGATCTCGGCTCACTGCAACCTCCATCTCCCAGGTTCAAGCGATTGCCCTGCCTCAGCTTCCTGAGTAGCTGGGACTACAGGCGCCCGCCACCATGCCGGGCTAATTTTTTGTATTTTTAGTAGTTTCACGGGGTTTCACCGTCTTAGCCAGGATGGTCTCGATCTCCTGACCTCGTGATCCACCCGCCTTGGCCTCCCAAAGTGCTGGGATTACAGGCGTGAGCCACCACATCCAGCCTTTATCATCTTTGTCATAGTATAATTTATCTGTGAATTCATTTGGAATTTTTTACTTTCTATTTCATGTCATGAAATTTGGTCTAGGATTTCTGTGGTGCAAGTTAGAAAATTAATGTAGATTAGTTCAGTTAGCAGAAGTGCTGCAATACTGATTTGGGGGTTACAAATAAATTGTAGTGAATGGGTGATTTTACAAATACAGAATCTGTGAATAATGAGTGTTGACTACATATATGGCAATTTTCCATTTCCTGTGTTCTTGATTTAGTTAATGGCATCACCATCTCTGGGTGCTACATTTAGAAAGCTTAGTCTTTCTTGATTAATCTGTTTTTCTTGCCCGTTTTAAGTGTCTCTGATCTGTCACTGAGTGGTAGTAGTTTTATTTTGTTAAATGTTATTCAAATCTGATTGCTTTTTCATTCATGTTGTCACTGTTTTAGTGGATGTCCTCATTATGTCCCCCCAAATGATTTATTGCACACATCTTTTGTTTCCAGGATTAGTTTAAACATTTTCTCACATCAGTATGTTCCCCATCCTCTTATGTGTCCTTTCATCCCACAAGCCCTGGTTTTAGACTCATCAGACATAGGGTTGAATTTGTCTATTTGTCACATTCTTTAGCACTATCATCATCAGCTCCTGTAAGGCCTGTCCCTTCCTCCATTTAATATTCATCCATTCATTTATTCTCTTTTATCTCCGTTCCCTGTTTCCTTTTCTTTCCCATAGATAGCCATTCTAATGTGTTTAATATGTTTACATCTACATATGTATGTTCAAGTACAAAATGTTATTCGTATGTGTACATGTATTTTTAACGTATGTATATAGAATTGTGTTATAGAACTCATTCTTTTTTTTTACTTTTTTCCTCTCAAAACTGTTTTTAAGAGTTACTTGTGATGCAAAGTGAACATCTAGTCTGTGGCTTTTAAAACTGCTCCATGCGGGCCGGGTGCGGTGGCTCACGCCTGTAATCCCAGCACTTTGGGAGGCCGAGGCGGGCAGATCACGAGATCAGGAGATTGAGACCATCCTGGCTAACACAGTGAAACCCCGTCTCTACTAAAAATACAAAAAAATTAGCCGGGCGTGGTGGCGGGAGTCTGTAGTCCCAGCTACTGGAGAGGCTGAGGCAGGAGAACGGCATGAATCCGGGAGGCGGCGCTTGCAGTGAGCCGAGATGGCACCGCTGCACTCCAGCCTGGGCGACAGAGCGAGACTCTCTCTCAAAACAAAACAAAACAAAAAAAACCAAAAACCTGCTCCATGGGTGGCTCCGTCTCTTTTTACTTATTTAATTCCTCGGTTATACCCGGATTGCCTCCAACTTTGCATGTCCACAAATAATGGATGTTTCGTGTTGTTCGTCTATTGCTGCATAAAAATTACCCAAAACAGCTGTTTAGAACAACAAATATTATTACATAGTTTTTTAGGGTCAGAGATCTGAGTATACCGTAGCTTTAAGCCTCTGACTCAAGGTGTCACATGAGGTTGTAGTCAAGCTGGGGCTCTGGTCTCACTTGAAGCCTCAGCTGGGGGACGCCTTGCTTCCTAGGTCTCTCATCTGGCTATTGGCAAGATTCAGCTCCTCAAGGGTTGGACTGAGGACCTCAGTTCCTCACTGGCTGTTGATTGGAGGCCTCCCTTAGTTCTTTGCCGTGTAGACCTCTCAGTATGTTAGCCTACAGCAAGGCAACTGGCCGGCAAATGGAAGAGCAAGAGGGGCTACTCAACACACATCGTAGTTATTTTGTAAGCTGATCTCTCAAAAGTGACGTAAGTCTCATTTTTGTTGTATTCTGTGAGGGGAGGGGATTACACAAGCGCATGAATAGCAGGAAGCAGGCATGACTGGGGTCATTTTAGAGGATGTCTACTATATTTCTCAGACATATCTCTGTGGATTTTTCTTTGGCACGTGCGCATGCACACGTGTGTGTCTGTGTGTCTGTGTGAATGGACATAGGTTCTCTAAAACTGGCTGTGCTGGTCAGTATTCCTATCAGCAGAGCATGAGGGTTTTTATATCACCACATGCCTGGCAACACATTACATTCTCTAGGGCATAGGGGCATATCACCTTGTTTCAGATTGCCTGTTTGTATCTTGATTTTTTTTTCCTAGCAGAGTTCCTGCCTTTTTGTTGGTTGTTTGCAGGAGTTATTTGTAATAGTCTTGATATTAGTTTCGTGTTCTTCTTTCAGTCTATTATCTGCCTGTTAACTTTGTCCAGGGATTCATTCGCTGAGCAGTAATCTTTAATTCTGATGTAATTTAATGTGTAATTTTTGCCTTTGTGGTTTGTGTTCTTAGGCTTTTATTTAATAAGCCCTTTCTTGTGCTTATGTTACAAACTTACTGTACACTTCCTTCTATCGACTTTAGTTTTATTCACATCTAAGTCATTAAGTCTTCTGTAGTAGGTCTTGAGTATGTTGTAAAGTGTAGTGATCTGTCATGAAATAAAAGAGGTGTTTCCCATTACCATCTTCTGTACAATGTGTTTTTCTTCATTGATTTGTGGAGTAATCCTTATTGTATATTATTTCCATATATACACAGGTCTGTCTTTGAATTATCAATTGGGGTCCTTTGGTTTGTTTATTTTTTGTACAAATACCATGCTGTTTTTCTTACTACAGCTGTATAGAGTGGCTTGATATCCAGTAGGGAAAGTGCCCCTCTTCATTCTTTATTGTCAAGGTTGACTTGGCTATTTGTTTATTATTTCATAAAAGTGAGTCAGTTTATGCAGTTCCTCAAAAAAGTCCGGTGAGAATTTTGGTTGTGATTTGTTGACTTTCCGTATTAATCTGGGTAGAATTATTATCTTCATAGTATTGTCATCCTGTTCAGATCATCCACTGTGTCCTTTTTAAATGTTTTTCTTCATAGATGTCCTATGAAGGACCAAAACATTTTATTCCAAACATTTTAGTTATTCTGGCAGTCTTGCAAAATGCTGTTTTGTTTTTGATAATCTACTATTGTTGGTTAGCGCTGCTAAGGAGAAATGCTATTTATTTATCTTTCAAAGTTGATCTTGTATCTGGCCTAGTTGGATTTTTAAATTTATTTGAATAGTTTCTTGATTTTTTAATAACTGTTTTAATCTCACTTCTCCAATATATACATACTTTTTCCATTTTATTAATTTCTCAACTCCCAGTTCCAGTTCCTTTGCTCCCACCCCTTTACCCCACCTTCTTTAATCTGTTTGATCAATATTGAATTTCTTGTTTTCCTTCAAAACTACCAGACCTTTTTGTGACTGCCTTTGTATGGTTTCTTCACTTTAATGCCCTTCCCCTTCTTCTTCTTCTTCCTCTGCTCAAATATCATCATCTTTGTGAAGCATTTCCCTTCTGCCCCAGGCAGAATTGGTTGCTGTTATCTCTGTGTTCCTAATACAGATAGTTCATATTCTTTCATGGGATTTGCCGGATTTCATAGCAATTTCTTTTTCTATGTTTGATTATTCTGCTGACTCTTCACTAGGACTCCTCTCTTTCTTCTCTCCTTTTTGCTCCTTCCCCCTCAATCTCTTGTCACTGCTGTGATGTCCTTAATCTCTCGTCACTGCTGTGATTGGCTACGTTCTCAGGCAGGATCCATCGACAGAGAAAACCAGTAGCAGCTCTATCCATACATGGTTCTTAGCACTCACAATCTCAGAAGGAGAGAGTGCCTCTTTTCTGATAGTTCCAGAAGTGCTGGGAAGGATTTTGACAAGGACCATTTTTATTGCCCAAACTTGGATCACCAGGAGGCAGAGTCATGCCCCATCCAATCCACATGTATGGAGGGGAGGGAGGTTCTCAGGAGGACAAAAGGACTGCTTTTGCCAGAAGAACAGGAGGTGGATGTTGGTCAGGCAAAATCAACAGAGGACAGCTGTAAGCCAGTCAACAACATTCTGGATCCTTCTTTCATGAAATTCCCTTTACATTTTTGTTGCAATGAGTATTCCATTTGTGCTTATGAATACTTATTACCTGACCTCAGCATTCTTCTTCCTCTTTGCTATTCTAAGTTATATATGCCTTGTACGCTATGCTGATGGATCTATTAAGGAAGGTATTCAATAAGTTTCCAGTCAAAATGAAAACAGTAAAGATCCCTCCATCTTCCCATTTATGTATCCGTTGAGTACCTATTATGTACTAGAGTTGAGAATATAAACAACAGCAAAAATGAAAGGTTCTCTAGCTAGAGTCTCATATATTCTAGTAAGAAAGATTTGTAAGTAATTGCCACTCATACTTCAGGTTTTAAATGCCACTTTTTAAGAGACGCTTTCTTTTGATCCCATAGTTAATATCAGAGTGTCCTGTAATCCTCTCCTGTTATTACTTGTTCTTTTCCTTTATAGTCCTTTTTGGAGTGATTATTATTTGATTTTTCTTTTTTCCACTAAACTGTAAGCTTCATAAAGGCAGGAGCCTTGTCTATTTGTTGATGGATATGTCCCCAATATGTAGCATAATGCCTGTCTAGACATAGTAAGAATAAATTTTTAATCAATATTTGTCGAACAACATATGAGCAAAAATACTGTGTGATAAGAAATTTGATATAATTTGTTTCTCTGGTCCTATGGAAGACACACATGGTTCTGTTTAGGAATTTGGGGAAATAGGTTTTTAGCTTGGAGTGACTCTTAATGTCATGTTGTTTCAGTATTCTTATGTGCTGGAAGCTTTCCTTACCTCCCAGCATCAAACCCCCTACTCTTCATTCTTCTACATTTATAGAATTCCATGGTAAGAGAGGATGATCCAAGGTTAACACTTTTTTGTTCTCTCACTTCTGATTGTTTTTGGCCCAATTAATTTTGAAGGACAACAACACTTTTTTCTAAATACGTATTCTTTCCCTAATGTTATTAGACCTAGTAATTATTAGTAGTCATAGATTTTAGTTTAAGCAAAACTAAAACAATTTAGTAAAACAATTTGTTTCTCGATCTGAGGCATACAGTAAGATGTTAAATTGTAAACCACCACAGCTGATTCTTTATTATTGATGCAATGACAAAATACATTTGCAGTCTGGCACGATGGCTCATGCCTGTAATCCCAGCAGTTTGGGAGCCCCAGGCAGGCAGAACACTTGAGCACAGGAGTTCCAGATCAGCCTGGGCAACATAATAAAACCGCCTCTCTATAAAAAAGACAAAAATAGCTGGGCATGGTGGCGTCTGCCTGTAGTCCCAGCTACTTGAGAGGCTAAGGCAGGAGGATCCCTTGAGCCCGGGAGGTGGAGGTTGCAGTGAGCCAAGATCGTGCCACTAGGTGTCAGCCTAGGTGACAGACACAGACCCTATCTCCAAAAAGAAGAAAAAAAAAAAAAAAAGACAGAAAATGTTTGCAAATGTATTGGACGTAGTCATCCATCTGCCTATCTAAATAGGCTCTAACTCACAGCCGAGTATTTGTTACGTCAGGATTTGGCTTTAAACTCTGACCCAAGTGAAAAGCCTAGGCGGGTGACTATTGGTATGGATTCCAGACAGGCGTGGGCTATGTTATGAATGAATGATTATTGTGATACAAAATTTTTGGGGGTTCTGAGCACCCAAATCAAATCATCATTAGTAAATCATAACATGACATGAAACATCAAGTTTGTCTTTCATTCAATTCATGAAAGAAGAACAAATACAAGAATTGCTTTATTTTATTTTTTAAATTTTTTATTTTTATTTTTTGAGACAGAGTCTCACTCTGTTGCCCAGGCTGGAGTGCAGTGGTGTAATCTCGGCTCACTGCAACCTCCACCTTCTGGGTTCAAGTGATTCTAGTGCCTCAGCCTCCTGAATAGCTGGGATTACAGGCATGCACCACCATGCCCAAGAATTGCTTTTTACAGGTTAATTTTTACAACAGTGATTATGGAAATTTCAGGAAAGAGATTGTTCTACAATACTTTAAAAGTCAGATTTTTGAGTAGAGCTGAGCTTTATTCAACATGTACTAAAGCTAATTGCGCGGGTCTCTTGTGTTTTTCTTTTTTTCATATGTCATGTTTAAATATATTTCTTTTTCTTTCTTTATTTTTTGTTTTTGAGACAGAGTTTCGCGGTTATCGCCAAGGCTGGAGTGCAATGGCACTATCTAGGCTCACTGCAACTTCTGCCTCCCAGGTTCAAGCCATTCTCCTGCCTCAGCCTCCCGAATAGCTGGCATTACAGGTGCCCACCACCATGCCTGGCTAATTTTTTGTATTTTTAGTAGAGATGGGGTTTTACCATGTTGGCCAGGGTGGTCTCAAACTCCTGACCTCAGGTGATCCACCCGCTTTGGCCTCCCAAACTGCTGGGATTACAGGCGTGAGCCACCGAGCCTGGCCTTTTAAACATATTTGTATCAGTAATAACTCCTTAAGATATCTGGTAGAATTTAAATTTTTCCAGTTCTAGAAACAAGTCATCATTAATTTGTTTAATGAGCTTTCATTTAAGTAGATGTTAAGTATTTTTCTTTGTTTTTCATAATTATTTCATTTTTATAAAAATATTTTAGTATTCTTTTGGTGCTATTGCTCTTTTTGCTGTGTTGTTGAGGTTTCTACTTCCTTGGTCTTAATATGTTCCCCATTATAATCCCGTTTAAACTTTTGCAGTAACTGGAAATTTCCGGATGCCTTTATTCCTCTGTGTGCTTTCTGTTCAGCTGACTGTTTTTCTTTTTATTTGATCTAAGATTTGTTTCCCAAAGGGGTTTATGATCTTCATAATCAAAATATGCTTAATAAAACAGGAATAACTTGTTTACTGTTAGTATTTTGCTGAACATGCAAAGTTGACCTTGAGAAAGGTAGGCACTAGAGACACAAGATCTAGGGTGTATTATTGTTCTGATTGTAAAGTGATCATCAACGTGAAAAGGCATTGTTTTCTTCCCTACACTGTACCTTCTCTTCAGCTTTACAATCTGAGTATTTGTCTCTATATTATCACTAAACAGAAATGAACATAGAGGTCTAGAGTGGATCTTCAAAACAGAACACTGCTGGTAACTATTTCCATTATACACAAATAGACCTGTCATTTAATAGGAGATGGGAACTGGAAAATAGGGAAATAAAGGCATAACTAATCCAAATACACCAGCTAACGACAGGGAAGGAGTTTAATATTTTTGCTTGACTTAATTTTTGTATTAAACATATTAATATTTTTCAGTAACCTGAAAATACTGAATATTTAGATTTGAGTTTTTAAATGTACAGTTCATTTAGAAAAGAATAGTGTCTTAATCTTCCAAAGTGATTGTTACTCTGTTTTTCTTCCATTTCAGAGATATTACATATGAAATATCAGTAGAAGCTATATCAACAATGGTTGTTTTCCTTTCCTGCCAACTCTTCCACAAAGAAGTTTTGCGACAGAGCATCAGCCACAAGTATTTGATGCGAGGTCCATGGTATGTTTGTACTTTAAGTATGTCTAGTTTTTTCATTGTATAAATCTGTATTTCTAGTTTTGTCCTCTTACCTGAGTATCTCCAACCAGGTGTTTCCTCTAGTTGTTCTCTTACCTGAGTATCTCCAACCAGGTGTTTCCTCTAGTTGTTCTATTGTCTCTTTAAACCCAGTGCATAGGGAACCGCATTCTGCTTTCCTGTGCCATCTACCCATCCTCCCTGTTCTTCCTGTCCCCTAGCTTCATTACCTTCTCCAGTGTTGCTTTGTAGAATTGAAACTTTGAAATCATCTTTTTCTTCCGTCTCCTTCATTCTCTCTATGTTTAAACAGTCAAGTCATATTTGTTATTCAGATTATTTTTGTGTCTTCCTCTTCTCAGCATTCCCTTTGAAACAACTGTGATCTATGCCCCCTCACTCTCTTTGGACTTCTCCAACAGCCTCTTCGCTGACTGTTCCTACTTCTTTGAGCCTGCAAATATTTGCTGTGTGCTAACCATGTGCCAGGCATGTTAGACTGTGGGGCTATGCTCTTGAGCAGAAGCTTACGATCTCCTAGAGGGTGTGGATGCAAATGACCAACACACATGCACATACCTGACCTTGTATTAACATAATCTTCACAAAACTTTAAAAATGTAAAACAAATCCAAATAAAGTACCTTTGAGGAAAGTTCTCAGGTAGTGGGGAGCTTTGTCTTCTTATTCTTTTTGCTACCCTGATTATTCCTGTGGCATGTATGTTCTTTGAACATATTTGAAAATCACTGAGGGAAAGGACCTGGGCTTTGGAGTCAGAGGTTTGCATTGGAACCCTCTCTGACAGAGACACTCAGAATGACTGTAGTTTGAAGTAGTGCTGGCATCGTGGGACTGTGTGCATCTTTGCTGAAACAAGATTGTGAACTTCATTCCTTAAAGTGCCAGAGTATTCAAGTTGCTTTTTAAAAATAGACATAGAGGGTGTTAGTGTTCTTATTTTCTAAGTAAGGTTTTTATAGTATCATTATGGTGCCAAATATTTAAACCGTAATATGTTCTTTACTTATTTTTGTGGTTCATCTTGGAAACCATATTTAAAAAGCTCAATAGTACATTAAAGAATCTGTTAAAAAGTTTACTCTAGATTGCAGGAGTTAGTTTAATACCAATTGAATAATTGAATAATTTTGTACTTAAAAAGTGTAGTCCTATTATTTTTAAATTCTTGCTTTTTTCTACTGATTCTTTATTACTACTTTGCCTTCAATTGCCAGATAATGTGTTATGCACTGAATTTATAATAGCTCACAGTGTTATACAGAATATAGATAAAGTAACTGAAGTTCAAGAGTTCAAGTGGGCTGGGCATGGTGGCTCACGCCTGTAATCTCAGCACTTTGGGAGGCCGAGGCGGGAGGATCGCTTGAGTTTAGGAGTTTGAGGACCAGCCTGGGCAACATAGTGAGACCTTGTCTCTACCAGACCTTGTCTCTCACCACTGCAGAAAAAAAGTATTTAAGTAATTTGATCAATATCTTATGATGTGATAAGAGGAAAAGCGAGGATTAAGCCTCATAATTGCTCTCAAAGCCCATGGTCTTCACTGTTGTGTGCAGTGCTCAATTTCTATGAGTTGTGCCAATAGCCCTTTTATATTAACAGATAGTGTTAATGGCAGAATTATTTCTGTATTGTTATTCAGAATTAGAAGACTCCCATAAATGAGTTTGATTTTTTTTTTCCTTTTTGTGTAGTCTTCCATACACCAGCAAACTTGTGAAGACCTTATTATATAACTTTATCAGACAAGAAAAGCCACCTCCTCCAGGAGCCCATGTTTTCCCTCAGCAGTCGGATGGGGGAGGACTGCTTTATGGACTTGCATCAGGAGTAGCAAGTAAGTTTTATCAGATTTTTTCAATTCTTTGGTGCACATAAATTTTATCTATTTAGGCATAAGAAATTCTGTTTGCTTGGCTGCTGCCATTAATAGTTACATTGAATTTGTGCAGCTGGTTAAATTTGAAAACAAAGTAATTAAAATATTAATCTTTCTGTTTTGTGCAGTGATTTATGTAAAATGTATGCAAATAATGAATAGATTACCTACAAAACATCGTTTTTCAGGAAGAATGTTTACACATAAATATGCGTATTGCGTGAATTATAGCTGTATAGTAAAAATAAAATTAAGCATTTGAAAACTTATAACACTACTTGTATTATAAGAGGAAATCTATTTTAGGTTATTTTAGGGTATTTTTTGGTTAGAATTTCATGTGACTAATTAGGTGCAGTTTTCCTATTACACTAAGTGCTTTATTCAGTGACAACTGAATATTTTGCAGAATTTTGTAATAAGCTGTGAAATGGCACAAACTTGAGTTTTGTTTGATTGGGTGCAAATTTCTTAAGAAAGCTCTTCCCTACCTTACAGTAAGTCCTCATTTCTGCTTCACTTCACAGTATTCGGACTACAGACACTAGAAGTAAGAGAGTAGTTCTGGTGGAGGGCCTGGGTCATGTGAAGCTATATAAATGAAACTTCCTAGAGCGACACTTTGGTACTTGTGAGGTCTGCCTGGGAGCTCCTTACTCCTCCTAAACCTGCAGCATGTCCTCTCCCTAATCACGCAGGACAGAGTCAAGTGGAACACATTTCCACAGCTGCATTATGGCTGTGGCGTGCTCTACACTCCAGCTGGACATCAGTTTGATATGAAAAGGTAGCACTGTGATAACTTACTAGTGTTGGGAGCTTCTTTGGATTCAGAGACCTCTTCAAAAAGCAGTAGACTTGGTCTGTTAATTGACAGAAATCAGTGAACCAGACTTTCTTAGATTTGCCTTCCTTTGATTTCTTTTAATATTATGAATTGAGTCACACTTGTGATCACTTCTGCCTTTGGTGCTGAGCAGCCTGCCAAGAGTGCCACACCTGCATAGGTTCTTTGAGTTACACCTATCCAGTTTCCTCATTACTTCAGGGGCTTTTTGTGTCCCATGGGAAGGCTTAATTGATCTATTACTGTTTTCTTTTTAAAAAATCATTAAACTGGTGTTAAGTATTTAAAAGCTGAATATTTCTCAATATTCCAATATGGTTAGAGGTTTTTTTGGGGTGGCAGAGATAGTATAAGCCTGTAAGTGCTTTCTTCAAAACAATGACAATACTTGGGCAGTTTTTTTAAAAAAGTAAACATAGATTTGTGTACGGTTTTTGGGTTTTCTTTCAGTTATGTGTCATATCAAAGGGAACTCAGTATTTTATGTGGTGTCATTGGTGTTCCAGGTGCCAAAAAACATGAATTTAACTTTAGATCTTTTCCTAACTAGATAGCAGGAAGGAAGCCCCTTATTTTTCCTCTGTTTCCCTGTCTATCTAATTAGAAGGTGGGTTGAGATGGTGATTTCTGAGATTATTACTACATAACTTTCTACGGTCTTTTTTTCTCACCATTTTAAAATTTAATATTCAGTTAAGTGCATTAAAATAGATGTATGGTTTTTAGTGTGCTATATAGTCACAAGACATTTTACACAGCTTTCTTCCTAAATCTTTATAAAACTATTCATGTAAAAGTATAAATCAAGATGGAGTAATTATGGATTCATTATTTCATGATATGTGTGACTCAAAGGCTTATTAAAAAAACAACAAAAGGACATTCTCCTAAAAAGCACAGCTATGTTCTGTGGGCAAAATTAAATGTAAAAATGATCACAGTCATGTAATTTTAAGTTAATCCACATTCCAGGAAAGTCAATCAAGTTGCCAGGATTTGACTTAAGTTGTGTGATCACTTCTGATGATCTTTTGGTTGGTAGTTAAAGAATTCTCTTACTTTACTATTGGCTTGAGAAAATATGATTTGGAAGTTCCTCACTGAAAAAAATTATATTCCAAAGCCAAATGTAAATTATAAACTCATTTGGATTATATTCATTTTTGTTGGGATTGAAGTTTTCCTGGATATAGCAAGCATTTCTTTTCATAGCAGTGTGTGCATTGTATGTGTTGCTTACATTATTTCCTTTGAAACAGAGTGCCTTGTTGTAAAAAACCTTACAGTTCCGGAGTGAAATTTGTTGTCACTGACAGGGCAGGAGGAGAATCCTTGTACTGGAACTGCGGCTGGATGAGTAGTGAACCACTTGCTTGGACCCTCCTATGAGTCAGGCAAGGCCTTCTGCAGTTTCTTCTCATTTACTTTTACAGATGTGTTTTTGGTTATCCTTTTGTTTGTTTCTGAGACTCTGTGAAAGAGTCTGTTACTTTGTTGCACCCTGATACTCTCCTTTTGCTTTCTTCTTCTTTTTTTAAATTATACTTTTTCTAGGGTACATGTGCACAACATGCAGGTTTGTTACATATGTATATATGTGCCATGTTGGTTTGCTGCACCTGTTAACTCATCATTTACATTAGGTATTTCTCCTAATGTCATCCCTCCCCCCTCCCCCCACCCCACAACAGGCCCCAGTGTGTAATGTTCCCCGCCCTGTGTCCAAGTGTTCTCATTGTTCAGTTCCCACCTATCAGTGAGAACATGCGGTGTTTGGTTTTCTATCCATGCAATAGTTTGCTCAGAATGATGGTTTCCAGCTTCATCCATGTTTCTACAAAGGACATGAACTCATCCTTTTTTATGGCTGCATAGTATTCCATGGTGTATATGTGCCACATTTTCTTAATCCAGTCTATCACTGATGGACATTTGGGTTAGTTCCAAGTCTTTGCTATTGTGAATAGTTGCCGCAATAAACATACGTGTGCATGTGTCTTTATAGTAGCATGATTTATAATCCTTTGGGTATATACCCAGTAATGGGATGGCTGGGTCAAATGTTGTTTCTAGTTCTAGATCCTTGAGGAATCGCCATACTGTCTTCCACAATGGTTGAACCAGTTTACAGTCCCACCAACAGTGTAAAAGTGTTCCTATTTCTCCACATTATCTCCAGCACGTGGTGTTTCCTGACTTTTCAACGATTGCCACTCTAACTGGTGTGAGATGGTATCTCATTGTGGTTTTGATTTGCATTTCTCTGATGACCAGTGATGATAAGCATTTTTTCATGTGTCTGTTGGCTGCATAAATGTCTTTTGAGAAGTGTCTGTTCATATCCTTTGCCCACTTTTTGATGGGGTTGTTTGATTTTTTTTCTTGTAAATTTGTTTAAGTTCTTTGTAGATTGTGGATATTAGCCCTTTTTCAGATGGGTAGATTGCAAAAATTTTCTCCCATTCTGTAGGTTGTCTGTTCACTCTGATGGTAGTTTCTTTTGCTGTGCAGATGCTCTCTTTTTTCATGCCTTCACTAGGATAGAACAGTAGCTTGGAGTCCTCCTTACTTCTCTCTCTGGCTCTTTATTTTCTGCCCATTCATCCATTAAGGACCGTCTTGAGTTCCACCTTCTCCATGAAGACTTCCTTTGCTCTCCTGGCTAGATGCGATCTTTTCCTATAATGCTTTACCACTATACCGCTCTGCTTTGTAGTAACTTATGTACATGCATCATTCTCCCTGTGTTGGCTCCACATACAATAAAATGAGAACTAATATTTATATAATATGAGTTTACAGTGCCACTTTTTGAGCATCTAATTTATTCTCATAATAGGCTCATCTAACTGAAATAGATGGTTTTAATTTTTTAATGATGGATGAAGAGATTTTCCTGGTTAATATGTTATTTTGTCTAAGATTACATAGGAAAGAGATGACGTTGGCTCGTTAACTTAAGCTCAGTTCATCAGACCCCTGAGCCTTTGCTGTTTTTGCCTTTTGTTATTGTGATCACCCAAGTCCTAAGGGCATAAGCTCCTTGACTTGTGTGGGTGTCCCCTGCAGTATCCGGCAGAGCGCCACCCAACATCTGTGGACTGTAGTGAATACTGGTGTGCGATTAAATGCCAAAAGCTAATACTCAAGATAGATGTGAACTCAGTTGTAATAATGATGTCTGTCATTTGCTGAATGCCTTCTGTTTGCCAGGCACTGTGGTAGCTACTTTACATACCTGATTTCATTTATTCTTTATTTTTCTTTTCTAACATTTTATTACAGAAAATTTCAAGGATGTATAGAGTAGATGCCAGGTGCGGTGGCTCATGCCTGTAATCCCGGTGCTTTGAGAGGCTGAGGTGGGTGGATCGCTTGAGCTCAGGAGTTTGAGAACAGCCTGGGCAGCATAGTGAGACACCACCTCTATAAAAAACACAAAAATTAGCTGGACGTGGTGGTGTGTGCCTGTAGACCCAGCTACTTAGGAGTCTGAAGTGGGAAGTTCACTTGAGCCTGGAAGGTCAAGGCTGCAGTGAGCTGCGATCACGCCACTGCACTCCAGCCTGAGTGACAGAGACTCTGTCTCAAAAACAAAAAAACAAAAACCAAACAAAACCCTAAAGATACACAGAGTAGAGACAATGGTAGAATGAACTCCCATCTACCCACAACCCCTGTTAAAAAATGACCAACAATCTTTTTTCCCATTTGTCTGCATTCTCCTACTTAAAAAAAAAATTTATTTTGAAATAAGTTCACACATATAGAAAAGTCCTCAAAATAAAAACATCACAAAAAACTATATGTAACTTTATCCAGATTGATTTATTGTTAACATTTTATCCCATTTGTTGTGTTGTTTTTTCTCCTCCTCTGTCTCATTCTGTACTTTCTTCTCTCTCTCTCCCCCTTTCTCTTTCTCTCCCCCCCCACACATACACACGTACACACACACACACACGGTTTTTTTAAACCATTTGAGGATAAGTTACATGCGTCATAATATCCCTTTACTCCTAAATACTTTAATGTGTATTTCCTGAAAGAGGATATCGCTTATGCTACCACAGTGTACTTACCAGCTTCAGTAAGTTTAGCATCCAACTGTCCTTAAAAGCCATTTGCTTCTACATCAATAAAAATAAGAAAATGGATATTTTCCTCTGTATTTTAAGGTCTCCTTTATTGAATATAGCGTTGTTTGTATTTCACTTAAGTTGAATTTTTACAATTAGGTATTCTTGTAACCACTCTGCTATCAATTTATCTATCTTAGACTAAAAGCCCCATGAGGCAGGATCCACCTCTCTTCCTTCTGTTTATTATTGGCACTGCAGTACTCAGTGAGTGCTTGATTGGCATTCAATCAGAATGTAATAAATAACTGGAAGAATTACTAATACCTTTTAATTGCCACTAGTAAGTTTTTAAAATTAGTGTAATAGAAATTAACTTATAGATTTTAGGTTTTTTTTTTTTAAGCTTTTCAAATGTGTCAAGTGTGGTTTATTTCAGTCACTGGAAGTGGTTAGAATGAATTATATATTAATATATTTATCTTGTGTTATATCTATACTAGGTGCAAGCAAACCTGTATTCATAATTTTCCAGTACAAGAAAAATTGTTTCCTTTCTGTTTAGTTTAACTATTCTAATATGCTGACAAAATGGAAAAAGAATCAATTGATATATTACTTTACTAATTAGAAGGGGGTGTTGCAGTTTTAATTAATGTGGTATTTTTAAATGAACTTTTTACTGAATCATAGAATTCCAGAACCACCTGGCATACTTAAAAAAAATAAATATGCATTGTAGTTAGAACTTGGAATTTCTGATTCATTAGACATGAGGTGGGACCTGATAATTCACACCTTCAGTAATTATTCTAGGTGATACTGATGTATCCGAGTCATTTCAGCAGCACTGATGAATGCATCCTCCTTTCCAGTTCCTGAATCTCTTCTACTGTGGGCCTTTCATGGCATGTGGTTGAGCCAGTACTACTAACTACTGAGGAAATGTATTGTTTTGAGGCAGCTTATAATGGATTTAACAGACCCCTCCTCATGTATTACCTTGGTTTCTGTTTTTAGTGTGCTCTGTTGCTGATGAGGTCCAGTTTCCAGGATAAATCTGACAATGAGTGCAGTACTCTAACATGGAATAAATAAATTGGAACTCTAACTTCCCTGATTCTGGACTCTGCGTTTAAAAAAATTAATCTAAATGCACACTAACTCTTTTGGTGCTAATATTCAGTTATTAATAAATTTTTTGCCTATTTTATCATCTAAGCCTTTTCCAGATCTGTAGTTTTTATGTCCTATCTTCCTCTTTCAAACTTTATATATAAACGTATGGCTCTCTGTGTAGCTCAGTGAGATTCAATTTTGTTAGGTGTGTGGCCCATAATTACAGCCAAGATTTGCTCTTATTTTCAGCTCCAGATCATCATTAAACCTATATTTTGGGGCTTTTTGCTTTTCTTCAGGATTGTGTCCTTGGTACCATATTGAGAGAGGAGTAGCACATTTTAATTCTTGTGTGGAGAGCAGAGTGTTTCTGTAGATGTCACATGTAAAATAACAACAAAAGTGAATGTAACTAGGGATTTTTTGACTGTTTTTTATAGAATAGATTTCATTTGCTGGAAGCCTGGTAAGGATTTTTGCTGTGAGGTCAGTAGCCTGGGTTTTCCAGGCAACAGACTTTAGAGTTAATAAGGAATAAGGATTCCTATAGTTTCCCCTGTGTTTTAGGACTTACCACAGGAATCTTTGCAAAACTGGAGCTAGTAGTACACCTGGTGGTGCGAGGTGCCTGGGAGCCTCTTAGGGGTTCAAATCCCCCCAATATCTCACCCTGTATTATTATTATCCTGGGACCTCTCAGATGCCTTTTCTCATCTCCCACTCCTGGACATCCTGGTGGCTAAGGGTGGATTCTAGAGCCTGATAATCAGAATCAGAAGATTTGGGATAGAGTCATAGCTCAGCATGACCTTACCAAGTTCTCCAGCATTTAAAATCTCATTACCTGGTGTGTAATGCTGATAAATATGAGACCATTTGAACAGAGTTATTGTGAAGAATAAATGAGATATTATATACAAAATAGAAAATTATACATCTATTCTCATGTAAATAACTGTTTTTGTTTTCTGCCCTGAAGCTGTGCTGGTGCTTATTAGTTAAAATAGAAAGAAAGAAAATAAATTTAATTAGAACAACAGCTAATGATCAGAAAATCCTGGACAAATTTATATAAGACAATTTAAAAATTTAAGAACTTTGAATCTTTTTGGTCTGCTCAAATTTGAAATTTATGTTAAAAATATTTTTGAAAAACTGACAAAAGTGAATATGCCAGCCATGTTTTCTCCAACTGGCTTTTCATTTTATGTGGTGCAAAATTTGGCCAATAACAGTTAAAAAAGGAAAATTTGATTGTTAAACAGAAATTGCCCACAAGAGATTTCTCCTTGCTTCCTAAGTGAACTTGCCTTGACAACAATCACTATGGTACCATTTCTTATTGACTAATTTATCTAAAAGGTTATTATATTTGCTTTTTTGACAGTTTGTTTATAAAATTTGCCAATTAAAGATTTTCATAAAGAAAATATTTGATGCGGACTCAACTGGAATTACAATAAATATTTCAAATGTTTCAAACTAATCAGTGATATCAGTATTATGGGTAGCCTTAAGTATAGTCAGTAAGGCAGTTAATAGTTAATTCTTTCTTTAATCTACAAGCACATCACCCTGCCGTGTTAAAGATTTTTTTTTTTTTTTTTGAAACAGAGCCTATCTAGCTCTGTCACTCAGACTGGAGTGCAGTGGCATGATGTAAGCTCACTGCAACCTCCGCCTCCCAGGCTTAAGCGATTCTCGTGTTTCAGCCGCCTGAGTAGCTGGGATTACAGGCACCTGCCACCACTCCTAATTTTTTGTGTTTTTACTAGAGACAGGATTTCACCATGTTGGCCAGGCTGGTCTTGAACTCCTGACCTCAAGTGATCTGCCCGCCTCGGCACTGGAATTACAGGCATCAGCCATCATGCCCATCCGTTAAAGATGTTTTATAAAGCAAATGACTGAAGACCCCTACTTCCATAATTTGTTATGTTATGGGACAGGATGTTAGATGGTAAAGTATTGTCTTAGCTTGGGCTGCTATAACAAAATACCGTAGGCTGGGTGTCTTGAACAACAGAAATGTATTTCTCACAGTAACAACGGAAATGTGTTTCTCACAACAGAAATGTATTTCTGGAGGCTGGGAAGTCAGAGATCCAGGTGCCAGGAGATTCACTTCTTGGTGTAGAACCCTATTCCTGACTTGCAGATGTCCACCTTCTTGCTGTGTCCTCACAGGGCAGAGAAAGGAAGCTCTGGTCTTTTCTTATGAGGGCACTAAGCCCATCATGGGGGCTGCACTCTCACGATCTCATCTAAGCCTAATCACCTTCCAAAGGCTCCACCTTCTAATGCCTTCACATTGAGACCTGTGGCTTCAAGATAGGAATTTTGAGGGTGACACAAAAATTCAGTCCATACCAGGTATTAAGTAGCTCGTGCTGGAATGCTCCTCACTGAAATTCTCAATTTGGAAGGCTACTGGTCTCTTCTGCATGTTGGCATCTAAGGTACCTTTCAGCTCTAGCCATTATCTTAAACCACAGCTCTGCTTAGTGGTGTTGGTGAGGACTGTGGCCAAAGTGGATCACTCACTACCCATTCTAACCCTGCTAATTTGTTTGTTTGTTATGTTTTGTTTTTGTTTTTTAAAAAACAAAAAACAAAACAGGCCAAAATGTTTAAGGGGCCCCTCAGAAAACAATTCTGTGATTGAAACAGGTTATCGTCTTTTCTAATTTTGAGGGCCACCACTTACATTGTCCTTTGGAGGATCTAGCTGTGGGTTACAATAATTTGGTATTACAGAAGAGGGATGTACTGGACTCTAGATGTTTGTGTTAGGTAGACCTGGAATTAAATGCCAGACCTGCTATTTATTAACTGCGTGTTCTTGAGCTATTAACCTTTCAATGACTTAAATTCCTCACAATAAAATGAGAATAATACCTTCCTTTGTGGGGCTGCTGAGATCAAATGAGCAAATGTATAGGAAAAAGACAGGTACCTTGGAAGTATACAATAAATGGTCACTATTAGTATCAGATATTATTACATGGTAATATTTAAAATATAACTTTTGTTTTAAAAATACTGAAAAGTAAAGGCCTTGTGATTTCCAAGTTTATTCAGATTTTTAATGTAAATAAATTATGAAAATTATCAGATGTTTGGTATATACACTGTATATATTGTAATATAACATACATATAATAATGTATACAATAAATATATAATAGAGATTCAGGTAGATGATGAAAGAAATATGTTGAAAATTTGATACCATGAGGTGAAATAAATTGTAACATTTATTTGTTTTTTGTTTGTTTGTTTGTTTTTTTCATTTGATTCTGTCCTTACCACTTTGGCCTTTTCTTTTAATATATTTTTCTCTAATGTCTAAAAAAGGGGTGAAGCAAGGAAGTGTTGACTTTGAAATTTCTTCTGTGTTTTAAGTTATAAGACAAAGCTGTAATGTCATTATAATTATTTCATATTTTGAAGAGTCAAATCTAATTAAGTGTGTTCTGCCAAACTTCATTTTCCACCACAAGTTCTGAGGTTTTACACAATAACTTCTGATATATGGTTTTTCCATTTGAATGAGGCATCCAAAAAATTTTTTTTTCCTTTGCTTGCAATGGTGTGTGTCCAAGCCAAATTATAAGGCCAAAGGAGTGTTTATTTCTTTAGGCAAATGCTATGATAGAGAAATTCATACAGTAGAACTTGAAGATTAAAACTCATATTCCTAATTTCTGTTTTTGAGAAAGCTGTTGAATTCATTGTGATGGGTATGGTATGCAGTAATTATAATATATTTTACTTGATTGTTATTTTTCTTTTCAGTTTTGGCTTTTTCTAGGGTGACTCATTGAGAGAGAAAAACTACAGTAAGAGAAAAAGTATGTGGCAATCAGAAACAGGCATAGTTGTGAAAATAACAGATTTCTAATTAAAACACTTTTAACTTTCAAAAAGAAACTGCTTAATAAACAATAATTATATTCTCATTTCATCTCTATTTGGAATAATTTGAGAGATTTTATGTGCTCACAGAAAGAATGACTTTTTTTCCCCCCTTTTCAGGATTGAACTCATTTTGTGACTTATAAAATATAGTTAATTTCTGTTTACTGTTTCTGTGCAGTGGTTCCTTGCAGGGATACATTGATGATTTAGAATAGTGTTTATGATGCAAAAGAACTATATTTAGTTGTAGAGTAGTAATAAAAATTATTTTATTTTTAATTGCTCTTTGACAAAAGTATGGTTTCAGATTTTAGACTTCTTAAAAGGTATTTTAAAAATGATATTCATTGGAAATAATCTAATGTCAAAATACAGCTTTGTTATCTTTTTTTCTTGTAATTTGCTGACAACCACTTTTAAACCAGTTCCCAGAATTGGCTTTGGGAATCATTAAGCCCACCTTCTACTCTCATTTTCTTATTAACAGATTTGAAGGGAAGACTGATGGCCTTTTTCATGCTACAAATAGTTGAAGAATGAATTAGTTTGTATTTACAAGGAGGAATATAGAATAAAACAATCAATTGCAGATGAAATCCTGGGATAAGTTTCTGAGGCTTGCTACAAGTGCCATTTATTTGGTGCTAATGATTTAATCTGTTTTTGAGACTGAATTGTAAATTGTAGAATTTAAAAATATTTAAAGGTAAGAGTATTAAAATTGAAATTATGGAATTCTATTTTTTGAGACTATAAATCTTATTCTTTGAAAAATGCAGTGGTTAAAACTGATTTGCTTTGAAACTGTTAAATTATATCCCAGTCAAGTGAGTGTAAACTTTTATTAAGCAGCTGTTTTAATTTATGTTTATTTCAGAATGGATGTTTGGAGTAAATTTAAAGATTAAATTTATTCAAGGTTACTCACTGACAGAATTTGTGTATGGTAGGAAAAATCCTCAAACTATAGCTTGTGTAGTTTTGAGACCACCTTTTACATGGATAATTCTTAATATTTATAATTACATAAATATTTTTTTCAAAGACTAATGGTAAGAGTTATTCAAAACTTTCCCTTTTAAAATAGAATCAGGCCAGGCATGGTGGCTCACACCTGTAATCCCAGCACTTTAGGAGGCCCAGGCAGGCGGATCACCTGAGGTCAGGAGTTCGAGACCAGCCTGTCCAACATGGTGAAACCCTGTCTCTACTAAAAATACTAAAATTAGCTGGACTTGGTGTTGCACCTGTAATCCCGGCTATTCTGTAGGCTGAGATGAGAGGATTACTTGAACCTGGGAGATGGAAGTTGCAGTGAGCCAAGATTGTGACATTGCACTCCAGCCTGGGCGACAGAGCGAGACTCTGTCTTGATTAAAAAATAATAATAATAAATAAATAGAATCACTGTGTTTCTGCAACTTAACTTTGACATACGTTAATAAAATAAGTTACATTTATGGATGAATAGAGGGATTGATAGATGGATAGAGATATTATCACAAATACAGCAAAATGTTAATGTAAAATCTTGGAGCTGAGTTTATGGGTATTCATTATAGAGTTTTTTTTGACTTTTCTATATGTTTGACTATTTTCATAATAAGTGTTGGAGGAAAATAGAATCACTGTGAGGATGAATTACTGTTGTAAATTTCAGTTTGTCTATTAAAAATGTATATCTTAATCTTTAGTCCTTCCAGAAGTGCTAGGTAAGACAGTATATGAAGAATGTGGGGTCTGATCAGACCTGACTGCATGCTAATAAGCTCTATACTTGGGAAAGTTATGTAATTTCTCCAAGCTTTTCCCTGTCTTTAAAAACGGAATGATGATGCTTTATAGGATTATGGCACATGGCTCTGCATTTTTCCCCTCTTGTACTTGTTCATAATCTTTGTGATACCATGGTCCTTAAAGGCCCATCAAACACAATTGGACAAGTGGTGGAGAGAGAGCAGGGTGCCATTCATCGTGGTGCTTAGCAGCCTTCATCTCACTTCTGCAGGACACAGGGGTCCCATACTTGACAAAAGGAAGAGAGGGAGAGAAGCAGCTGTCCCTCTTCACCAGCAGGGTGGTGGATTGGAAAAGGATATGGCTTTTGGCATCAGAAAGGTCTCAGCTGGAAACCAGGCCCTGCCTTTTACAAGTTGAGTCACCTTGAGCAGTTATTTAACTTTGCTGAGCCCCAGTTTCCTCATTTAAAAATGGAACCTAGAGTATCTTTGTCTGTGGGCTTTTGTCACATTTAAATAACATGTGATAAGTGTCCAGAACAAAATGCGAGCTGAAAACAAATACTTATTTACCATTCACCTACTTCATCTTTTTTTCTCCCTCTCATCTATGTCAATTTCTTTAGTTTTCCAAACAACCTTAAATGTTTTTATCTTTCTTGTTTCATGGTCCTTTAGCCTTTCAGCTTGCAAAATTACCTGCAAAATTAATGTAATTTCCGCCTTTTTTAGATTATTAAAAAGGATAATAAGTGCACATTAACCCCAGTAGCACCCTTCACCATAACTTCATCAAATTGGAAGCCTTGCTAGCTATCAGTATCATTTTTCAGGCCTATTAACATTTTTCATGACTATTAACTCTAGTCCTCATGCTGTACTTTAGATCTAGTTTGCTTATTTTAGAAAGTGTAGACTAGCAGATATTAACTTTAAGAGAGCAGATGTCTTCAATACTAACTGTTTCAAAGTGTAAAGCTTTGCAACAATGTTTCTAAAAGTAGAAATAATGTTACCTATTTATGGCCAGTTGTGTGGCTCACGCCTGTAATCCTAGCACTTTGGGAGGCTGAGGTGGGTGGATCAGAAGATCAGGAGTTCAAGACCAGCCTGGCCAAGATGGTGAAACCCCGTCTCTACTACAAATACAAAAAAAAAAATTAGTTGGGCGTGGTGGCAGTAGCCTGTAATCCCAGCTACTCGGGAGGCTGAGGCAGGAGAATCGCTTGAACTTGGAGGGCGGAGGTTACAGTGAGCCGAGATCGCGCCACTGCACTCCAGCCTGGGCGACAGAGTGAGACTCTGTCTCAAAAAAAAAAAAAAAAAAAAAGAAAAAAGAAATAATGTTACCTATTTTATATACATGTTGATCAAGAGAGATACTATTTGAGTAACTAAAAAATTGTGGGGTTGTCACTTATTTTTAAAGATAATTTCTTAAATAAAAAATTGTGGGACCCTTATTTTTAAAGATAATTTCTCTCTCTCTCTCTCTCTCTCTTTTTGTGGGGGGGACAGAGTCTCGCTGTGTCGCCAGGCTGGAGTGCAGTGGCGCCACCTCGGCTCACTACAACCTCTGACTGCCTGGTTTGAGTGATTCTCCTGCCTCAGCCTCCCAAGTAGGTGGGATTACAGGCACACGCCACCATGCCCAATTAATTTTTGTAATTTTTTTTAGTAGAGACGGTGTTTCATCATTTTGGCCAGGATTGTCTTGATCTCCTGACCTCTTGAGCCGCCTGCCTTGGCCTCCCAAAGTGCTGGGATTACAGGCGTGAGCCACCATGCCCAACTTAAAGATAATTTCTAGACCTGGTTTGTTCTCAAGTCTCCTATTCTTGTCTTCTCTCAGTCCCCCATATTGTTCGGATCCTTCTTCATTGTTCTTGGCTTAATAGCCCCTGCATTTCCTGCCTTGGTTTGCTTCTGTGTATCCTGAACAACTGCTTGCATCTCTGGGTTGCCATGATGCTGTAAGCAATGGTGGCTCCAGGAGAAACATTGTGGTCATGAGTTTGTGGACTTTGGGGCAAGGGTGTGGGGTATCAGGTGTAGGCGTGGAGCAGAGTGAAATGGAGTAGAGAATTACATGGAGAGATGGTAGGGTCTATGTAGAATCATCTGTTTTCCTGGGTAGCCATGGGTTCTTAAACTGCTGTAGGCTTCTCTGTGACCTAACTACTCTCCCCTCTAGAATATGAAGAATGTGTTATAAGCAGGAGTTGCTTATTGTACCTGCACCCTCAGTGCATTAGCAGAGAGCCTGGGTTATGGAAGATACTAAATATTTGTTAAAAGGATGAATGCCATCAAGCCTTTGTTAGAATGATATGAGCAGTCTTGAAAATCTGGGTGGCTTAGCTGGGCATGGTGGCAGGCACCTATAGTCCCAGCTACTTGGGAGGTTGAGGCAGGAGAATCGCTTGAACCTGGGAAACAGAGGTTGCAGTGAGCTGAGATCGTGCCACTGCACCACTGCAACTCCAGCCTGGGTGACAGAGCGAGATTGTCACAGAAGAAAGAAAGAAAGAAAGGAAGGGAGGAAGAAAGAAAAATCTAGATGGCTAAGGACTAGGGCAGTACCATTATATGAGGTGATTGTTTTACTTAAAGACTTTTGACAAACCTTCATTTCCAGGCCCACTTCTCACTGTTGCCCCATTTCACATGCCTTCTCTACTTCTGGAACCCTGCCAAAGATTCTGCCAGGAATTTCTTTCATCCTCTTCTCTGAGAATTTGACTGTGTCTCACCACATTCACTGCTAACTTTCTAAGAAAAATTGTTAAAATCCATCAACCACTTAAGACTCCGTTATCATTCTCTTTATGGTTGTACCTTTATCCTTTTAATTCTTTACATTTTACTTTAAAAATTAATAGACTTTATTTTTTGGAGCAGTTCTAGGTTTACAGAAAAATGAGCAGAAAATACATACAGTCCTCATATACACATTTCCTCTTCAAGTTTCCGCTGTTAGCATCTTCCATTAGTGTGCTACATTTGTGACAGTTGACAAGCCAATATTGTTACATTATTTTGGACTAAAGTCCATAATTTAGGGTTTACTCTTTGTGTTGTACAGTACTAAGGGTTTGGACAAATGCATAATTTCCCCAAATTGGAAGCAACCAAGATGTCCTTCTACAGATGAGTCAAACTGTGGTACATTCATAAAGTGGAATTTTATTCAGCAATAAGAAGAAAAGAGCTGTTAAGCCAGGAAAAGACATGGAAGAACCTTAAATGCCTATAGCTAAAGGAAAGAAGCCAGTCTAAAGAGGCTGTCTATACTGTATGATTCAAATTATATGACATTCTGGAAAGTGCAAAAAAAAAAAATAGAGATAGTAAAAAGATCATTGATAGCCAGGGGTTCAGGGGGAGGAGAAGATACTTAAGTAGATAGAGCACAGAGCATTTTGGGGCAGCAACACTATTCTGTATGATGTGATGATGTATCCTGCTGTTTAGCTGTAAACATGATCACATTTCTCCTATTGTTATAAACTTCAGTTAACATTGTTTTTATTATCTCTTCTGTGTGGATTTACTATCATTTATTTAAATTGCATCTTATATGCATTTAGATGGTTTATAAATGCTTGCTTAAGTATTGTTGCAGTAAAACATCTTTGTACCTGATGTTTTTCTTCTATAATTTGGAATTTTTTTCAGATATATTAGTTCTGGGGCATTTTGATGGAGGCCTTCAGTTTTACAGAATAAGCTAGTGAAAACTTACATTCCTTTTCTTTTTGATTTTTGTAAAATATTTCTCTATATTTAACTTGAAAAGTATTCATGATTTTTTTTTTTTTTTTTTTTTTTGAGACTGCGTCTCACTCTGTCACCCAGGCTGGAGTGTAATGGCGCGATCTTGGCTCACTGCAACCTCCGCCTCCCAGGTTCAAGCGATTCTCCTGTCACAGCCTCCCGAGTAGCTGGGATTACAGGCATGTGCCACCACGCCCGGCTAATTTTAGTATTTTTGGTAGAGATGGGATTTCACCATGTTGGCCAGGCTGGTCTTGAACTCCTGATCTCAAGCAATCTGCCCACCTTGGCCTCCCAAAGCACTGGGATTACAGGTGTGAGCCACTGCACACGGCCTATTTATGAATATTTTATTTTATAAAATACATGTATATTTTTAGCAAACTTGGGTATTTTATTGTCCTGGCACTTCCATTATATTTCTAAAAGAAAACACTTGTTTCATATTTTTCTCCAATAGACTGGTTTCTCTAATTCAGTAACAAAAGTGTTGACACAGGGTTCCAATTACATGGAACACTGAGATGTTTTCAGATTGTCAATGATTATATGAGTATTTTGGTACAACAAAATGATATACTATGATTCATTTGCTTTTAAGTTATATTTTTGTGTTTTAAATTTTTATTTGTTTTATTTAAGATTCTGGCAGAATTAGAAAATAATTGTGCTAATTATTTGAAATGTATTTATTTTGAAAGATTTTTTAAAATCACGTCTTTTAGTCTTTCATGTAGTCAGTGCAGAGCAGCGTAATTTAAGTAATCAGACCATAAATATTGATAGTTTTTTATGATGGGCAAAGATAGGTGGAAAGAGGCGAGTTCTCTGGAAAAAATATCTTTGTTCTTGTGTCTGAAGTTTGTAACATCACATACATCTTCATAGTACATAAAACTCAATATTTAAGAAATATATTACATTTTCTTACTACAGATGTTGCCATGCCTGTTTTTCCTCCCATACCTGGTAGGCAGGTTAGATGTAGTTCTGATATTGAATGATAAAAATACCATACAATTTTTTGTGCATGGGAATTTAAATTTATGGGGCCTAACTTGTATGTTAAATGGTTAAAGAAATAAGCAATCTTTCTTTATACTTCTTTTTTTTTTTTTTTTAACACAGGGTCTTGCTCTGTCACCCAGGCTGGAGTGCAGTAATGTGATCTCGGTTCACTGCAACCTCCGCCTCTCGGGCTTAAGCGATCCTCCCACCTCAGCCTCCTGAGTAGCTGAGACTACAGGCATATGCCACTATACCCAGCTAATTTTTGTATCTGTTGTAGAGACTGGGTTTTGCCATGTTGCCCAGGCTAGTCTCAAACTCCTGAGCGCAAGCCATCCACCTGCCTCGGCCTCCCAAAGTTCTGAGATTGTAGGCCTGAGCCACCACCACTGAGCTACCGGCCTGGCCTTTAAGCAATCTTAGTAAACATGATTGCAACACACAAAAAGAGTGAGCCAAACAGAAAAGAGAATGAAGAGCTCTAATGACCTTGGGATTCTTGGTATAACTTCCAGAGATGTACAGAAGCCAATCACAGGATATGAATATCTGAATTCCCCCTGCTGGTTCTGTGTGGAGCTAGATGTTGCTTATTGGACTGGAGATGTAATTTTACTCTTATTTTGCATAAAGTGAAAATGAATTAAATCTCTTTCAAAATTGGGCAAATACTGAAAACAGTACAATTGCCAAACTGGAAATGAATGTTACATTTAAATTATAAAAGGAGGCAGCGTGCCAGTAGGAAATATTACTTTGTTAAGAATGTAGTTAGGTGCAGCTGCTTTGGTCTTTATTTAGTAAAACTGATTATGTATCTACTCTTTAACACACTGCCTCCATTCTTAGATATACTCCATAGGAATTTGCATGTGTGTACCAGGAAGCCCATATAGAAACATTCCTAGCAGCATTCTTTGTAATGGTCTCAGGCTTGAAGCAAGTCAGAAGACCATCAACAGTGGCATGGATAAAAAGTATTATGTTCAATATACACAGCTGAAGGACCTACAGCTACTCATATAAACCTGGATGACTCTTACAGCAAAATGTTGAGTGAAAAGCAGCTTGCAAAAGAACACATATAGTGTGAAAGTTCAATAGGCAAAACTATATTTTTTGAAAACTGGCAAAACTAAACTATATCATTTAGGGTTTTATCTACAGGTGGTTCTGTGTGTAAAGAAAAGGGAGGAAATGATTATCATAAACTTGTAAAATAATATTTGATAGGGAAGAAACTACCTATCCCTAGTTGGCCTGGCTGGTCTCGAACTCCTGACCTCAGGTGATTTGCGTGCCTTGGCCTCCCAAAATGCTGGGATTACAGGTGTGAGCCACTGTGCCTGGCCACATGTGTTTTTTCATATGATGTTTACAATAGCCCTTGGAGGTAAGTGGTGCAAGTCAAATGTCATCTTTATTGGTAATTTTATTTATACCAGTGGCTTTGTTACCGGACCCCACCACTTACCCAAAGTTAGCCCTGGGTCAGGGGTTTCCTCATTATTGTCTCTTCTGTGAGTCACCAAAAAGATGTTACCAGAAAGGGGTCCCAATCCAGATCCCAAGAGAGGGTTCTTGGATCTTGCACAAGAAAGAATTCTAGGTGAATCCATACAGTAAAATGAAAGCAAGTTTATTAAGGAAGTAAACGAATAAAAGAATGGCTACTCCATAGACAAAGCAGTCCTGAGGGCTGCCGGTTGCCCATTTTTATGGTTGTTTCTTGATAATATGCTAAAGAAGGGGTGGATTATTCATGCCTCTTTTTAGACCATATAGGGTAATGTCTTGACAGGTTTTGGCCAGGTTCTTTACTGCAGCCTCTTTTTTTTTTTTTTTTTTTTTTTTTTTTGAGACAGAGTCTCGCTCTGTTGCCTAGGCTGGAGTGCAGTGGTGCGATCTTGGCTAACTGCAACCTCCGCTCCCCGGGTTCAAGTGATTCTTCTGCCTCAACCTCCCCGAGTAACTGGGATCACAGGTGCGCGCCACCACACCCAGTTAATTTTGTATTTTTACTAGAGATGAGGTTTCACCATGTTGGTCAGGCTGGTCTTGAACTCCTGATCTCATGATCCACCCGCCTCGGCCTCCCAAAGTGCTGGGATTACAGGCATGAGCCACCATGCCCGGCCTACTGCAACCTGTTTTATCAGCAAGGTCTTTATGACCTGTATCCTGTGTTGACCTCTGGTCTCATCCTGTGACTCAGAATGCCTTAACCTCCTAGGAATGCAGTCCAGCAGGTCTCGGACTTATTTAACTTAGCTCCTATTCAAGATGGAGTTGCTATGGTTTAAATGCTTCTGATAGCTTCAAGGATTAATTACAAGTGCATGTACATAACGCCTTATCTCTGGCACCCACCTCTCTTCTAACTTTGTGGCACATGTGATTAGGACTCTGTTAGTCTTAGAGGTACCTAAATCTGTGCTTCTACTCTACCTTTGCTGTCTCAGAAAACCTACCTTCCATTTAGCTCTCAAAGCCAAGAGCTAACCCAACTGATGCAGGATTTTTCTTCTTAGTCACTTTGCAAGTTGGGGACCCCTGGTGGCGATGCCCCACCTGGGCCTTGCTTGGCCATGCTGACATGCCCCCGCTCACCTGTGTTATAGCTTGTACCCATGTTCAGCGGTTCCCAAGCTCTCGTACCATGCCCAAGAAGAATGAGGATATGCAGAACATTGAAGGGTGAGGAGGGCAGAGAAGAATTTTATAGAGCCATGAAAATGGCTTTCAGCAGAGAGGGGATGCATAGGGGATGCTTCCTTTACCTGAAGGTGGGAAAGTTCTCCCTGTGTGGCTGGGTCCAGGGTCTCTTATGGACTCAGACTGGGGAGTGTGTGCTAATTGGTTTGTGAGTATGCAAAAAAGGTTAAAGCAAAGACACCACTCAAAGGTGGGCATGACAGTGTAGAAAACCAATTAGGAAAGGGTCAGTATATGTAAAATAGGTGAAGGGTGGGGACCAGTCAGGGGAAAGCACGCCAAACAGGAAGACAAGTTCTTAATCCGGTCTGAGGATTTAACTTGCATCTTGGCTTTCAGGCTTTAAACTGTCTTTGGCTTGGAGGTGAAGTTTCACTGGGGACCTGCCCCTGTCTGCCTAGACATTTGGCTGCCTCCTGCTGCTCTCACAACCTGTGTTCTTGATTTCATCCTTTACTTTCCCCAATCCCAATATGCTCTCAGTTATACAGTCACACACAGTGCATCAACATAAGCAATAGTGAAGTTTATCAGCTATACCAGTGTCTGTAGCTTTCCTAGAGATAAAGATGGCCAGTGTATGACAAAAGAAAAAAGGTTACCAGGAAAATATAAATGTCCTAAGTTTGTAGGTACTTCTCCTCAATTTTACCTCCAGATCATCTGTCTGCCCCTTCCTCCCATAACCTTAACCTTCATCATCTCTCATGTGAATTCTTTTTTATTATTATTATTATACTTTAAGTTCTAGGGTACATGTGCACCACATGCAGGTTTGTTACATATGTATACATGTGCCATGTTGGTGTGCTGCACCCGTTAACTCATCATTTACATTAGGTATACCTCCTAATGCTATACCTCCCCCTTCCCCCCACCCCACAACAGGCCCGGGTGTGTGATGTTCCCCACCCTGTGTCCAAGTGTTCTCCTTGTTCAATTCCCACCTATGAGTGAGAACATGTGGTGTTTGGTTTTCTGTCCTTGTGATGGTTTGTTCAGAATGATGGTTTCCATCTTCATCGATGTCCCTACAAAGGACATGAACTCATCCTTTTTTATGGCTGCATGGTATTCCATGGTGTATATGTGCCACAGTTTAATTCAGTCTATCATTGATGGACATTTAGGTTGGTTCCAAGTCTTTGCTATTGTGAATAGTGCCGCAATAAACATCTTTTATGTGAATTCTTACAGACCTACCTTTTGTTACAGTTTTTTCCACACTTTTCTTTTGGAGAGAACTTTCTAAAACAGCTAAAACTTTATTGTGTTGGCTCTCATTTATATTCTTTTGGTGTGGATCTCACTGATAAGAAGATTGTAAAGTCCTCAGTGGCACACAGTGACCATCATAACTGGCAGTTCGCCTGCCTGTTGATCCTCAATTCCGCTTACATGATCCTTCCCTTCTCCAGCTGTGCCTTGTGCTTCTCTGCCTCTGTGGCTTGGGTCCTGTTGTCCCTTTTCTAGACCTGTGCTGTCTCTATGGAAGCCTCTAGCCACATGTGACTTTTGAGCATTGAAATGCAGCTACTTGAATTTATGTGGTCCAAGTGGAAAATACACAACAAATTCCAAAGATTCTTAAAAAATGTAAAATACTTAATTCATCATTTTTATATTGATTGCATTGGAATGCTAATATTTTGCCTATATTGGATTAAATAAAATATATTAATGTAATTATTTTTACCCATTTCTTTGTAATTTTTTAGTTGGCTACTAGAAAATTTAAAATTATAAATGTGGCCCTTATTGTTTCAATTGAACAACATTTGGCTAGAATGCTTTACCTTCTTTTTGGCTTATCAAGCTCAACTGTAATCCTCTCAAGCATATATGTTTTTTAATGTAAAGGCAACATTTTCTATAGTGTATTGAATTAACAAGGTACTAGTATAGAGGAACATCTTAGCAACAAAGTGAAATGGCCTGGAAAATACAGATACGAGTATATACTCTGTATTTGGAAAATATAGAGAACTGTAAAGAAAACTTAAGATATCTAATAATTCTTTTGGCCACACATAATTATGGTTAATAGTTTGATATATCTCCTATGTATATGTGACAAATATACATACATATACCCTCTTTCACATGTATATGCATAACTGAGGTCATACTTCAGGTATGTAATTTTACACATGCGGGGGCATCTTTTGTGCTCAGAAAGTAATACTGGCAGTTACTTGTGTTTTATACTAAGATTTTTATACTTTATTAAAGTAACATTTTCAAGTTTACCCTTTCCTTCAGCTTTTAAGTTCAGGGTAACTTAAATTGAATAAATTTTAGCAATAGCTTTCAAAAAGACCTTTGATTAATATTCACTGAACTCAGGTTAAACAGACTGAATCCCATGTAATTAATGTCATTTATAAATTTAGCTAATTAAATCCATTAAAATAATAAAACTGCCATTACCAATTTGATACGTTAGATTTTCTTTCTAATCACTTGACTTGTCTACCCAAAGCACTTCCTATTCTTAAACAATCATAGTATATCCAATATAGTAGATTTCTAATTCTTTAAATATTTTGGTATTATTTACAAGCTTTGAGTTTTGTATGTCTTGGTGCTGCACGCATCCATGCTGTTTTACCTTAACACAGGGATGGCTGGCTATACACTGGACCCTTGTGTTGTCCCTGTGATAGCTAAGAATTCTGGGTCCATGCCGTCTGGATAGGGTTGATTTCGACCCTTCCATGCACCCATGGGTTCAAGTTACATTAGTACTTTATCCTTCAGGGAGATTTATGTTGGCCAGTGTTTCTTAAGCTTTTTTTCCATTATTATTCCCCTAAGGATCCTTTTTGGGCTATTTTTTCCTAATTGTCATTTCTCCTGCAATGGCAGGAAATTTTAAGACCACAGATATACTATGTATTGATTATGTACTTTATATATCTGTGGTTTATACATTACAAAGTTAGGTTTAAAAACATTTGTTTTTTTTTTTAGAGACAGGATCTTGCTTTGTCGCCCAGGCTGGAGTGCAGTGGTGCGATCATGGCTCACTGCAGCCTCGACTTCCTGGGCTCAAGCTATCTTCTTGCTTCAGCCTGCTGAGTAGCTGGAACTACAAGCATACACCACGACACCCAACTAATTATTTATTTATTTATAAAGACAGCATCTTGCTGTGTTGCCCAGGCTGGTCTCAAATTCCTGGCCTCTAGTCAGCCTCCTGCCTCAGCCTCTCAAAATGCTGGGATTATGGACATAAGCCACTGCACCCAGCCCAAAAAGTTAAAAAAACAAACAAACAAAAAACCTTTCAATCAAACTTTCAAGTTTGCCACCTTTGAGAGAAAATCCTTAGCGTAAGCATAAATCTGCAGCCCTCTACTTAGGTTGACTGAGTTTTCTCTAAGTATGCTTTTTACTGCTGGATTGCATTTTCTGTTCTTTTCATATCTTTCTGTCAGGCTTGGACATAACTTTCATAGATATTTAAATGATACTGAATTTGAATCTGAATTTTTTTATGCTCTTGTCTAGCTCTGCAGTAACAATATTAACATAATGCTAATGACAATATAGCTTTTAAAATCCTATCTTGTTTATGTACTGTTGTGGTCTGTTTTCCATGCCATTAATATTTCTTCATGAATGTAATTTTTTAATGGTGTATTATATGGATCTACCCAAGTTTATTTAGCCTTCAGCCTATGGTTGGTCATTTTGGTGGTTTTCAGTATTTTGCCATTCCAGATAACACTTTAATGAACATCTTTCTACATTACACTGCAGTAGAACCTGCTGGCCCCACTCCCATGGAAGCCTTACTGCCTGAGCAGGAAGCCGTTGGACCCATAGTTGCATCTGCCAGAGACCCCACAGGGAGCAAAAAGAAACATGGTTCCCCCATTCTTTTCCTCTTCCCATCTCCTGCCAGTGTCTCCCATTGTCTGACCCTAACCTGAATCCAGCAGGCAAAGTAGTTTTGGGAATATAGCTTGCAAGTTTCTAGCTCCCTGCAGTACAGATCATAGATGGGTGGGGTGGAAATGAAAGCAACAGACATGAAATAGCTGATACTGTGGTCTTTATTGTAGAGAAATTATATAATTCTCACGAAGGTACACAACTAGTAGACGGTAGGACTGGACTTTAAAATCATGTGTGGCTTCAAAGCCAGGATGTTTTCATGATACCATCTATCTCTATCTTTATACTATATACATGTGTGTAAGATATATATATACACAAGTGTGTATGAAGTGTCTGTTTATAAAATTTTAAAACGTTGCATAAAGAGCATTCAAAGTTCTGAAAATTAAAAAGTAAGTTTAGCTATAATTCTGTCTCTGTAAAAAAAGAAAATAGCTGTTTTTGGTCTTTCTCATTGTTTTTCAGTTTTTGTCCCTAGATATATGTATAGATTATATTTCAGCAAATTAAGTATTATAGTATTTATTGTTTAAAATGTTAAGTAATGTCATTTTATTTTGTCATTAGAGACTATTAAGGGTACATTATGAAAGTAAAATTGCATATTGCAGTATTTTTGAAAAGCTGAAGTCTACTAGAGAAAGGTGCAGTTTGAATCCAAGCTGTCACTTTTATTAATTTCAGTTCCTGACTTGGTCACATCAAGAAAGCAGGCAAATTCTTGCTGTCAAGCAGCTGAAGTCATTTTCCTCCTTTTGATTCCATGATTAATAGCACATGTTTTGAGGAACCTTGTTGCTTTTATTCAAAGGGAGGATGTTAGGGTACTTCTGCCAGTTTTCATGTTGTTAATGAAGCTCACTGGTTTATCTGGGCACAGTTGTTTGTTCTAATCTAAGTTAAAGAAAGGACGTGAAGCACAGGGTATGGAAGGTAAACTATCTTTTCTGTCATATCAAGTGAAAAGGAGTGTTCTTGGGGCACAGCAAAGGTTTTACTCAGATGAGGTGTGGCAGTGACTGCTAGTTGTACCCCTTCCTCATTTTAGCTGACTACATGCATACCAAGAATAGACCATATTTCTCATTCTTCTTTGTAACCAGGTATGGTCCATATTTTAGCTGATGGAATGTAAGTAGAAATAGTATGGGCAAATTTGCAGGTAGAATTCTTAAAGGGAGTACATATGCTCATCTTTTTCCTGCTGACTTGAATGAAGATGTGATGGCTGGAGCTGGTTTAGCCATCCTGGACCATGGATAACCTTTAGAATGGAGACAATCCACAGTGAAGCAACAAAAGAAAAGGATCCTGGCTTTTGACCATCATGAGGCAATGTGCAAGCTCTGCTGCCCTTACTTTTGGACTTTTGTTGAAGCCATTATTATATACAGGTCTGTTGTAACTCTCCCTAATCCTTACTCATACTACGGTATAACATATAGTAGATGAAGGCAAGACCATGACATAATAAACTAGCTTTCTAGATTGAATTTTTGCAGAAATGATTATCAGAACTTCATAACAAGCAGAAGAGAGTGGGATGAGAGAGATCCATATATTATACTTCTCCCTTTCTGGGTACCAGTGATTATCAGAACTTCATAACAAGCAGATGAGAGTGGGATGAGAGAGAACCATGTATTATACTTCTCCCTTTCTGGGTACCAGTTTGTGTCCTCAGTCTCCCGATATTTTCATCATACTCTTCACAAAATAAAACATTTAAATCCACAGTAGAAGAAACAATAAAAACACAGTGAATTACACGAAGAATCTTCTTTGTTAAATAGACCCTGAATCCTGAAAATCATAGTAATTCACAGGTTGTTGAGAAAGCCATTAGAGAGCTCTTTAAGCTTAGTCTTTAGAGCGGAAGAAAATAAGTGCATAACTCACTTATGAATCGAAGAATTTGTTAGAAGCTGGTTACCACATGCTCAAGTTTCATAGTTTATCTTATAAATATATGCACATTTGAAGTTCTACTTTGGTAAATATATCCATGTTTGTTTTATTACTGAAAAGATGTAATCACATGCCTGTTCAATTACTTAATTAACTTCCTTGAATTCCTTTTAGAAAATTAATGTTCCAGGAAAATGTCATTCTGTGGTTTTGCTTATTCCTAGTGCACCATGGGCTGTCTCCAAGAATTCACACATCCCAGTTCAAGAAGCGGGATAATATGTGATTTGTGCCTAAAGGAGTTTCTGAGCCAACTGGATTTTTCTTTCTTTCTTTTCTGAGTGATGTGGTATATTACAAAAAACATAAAACCTAGACTTAAGCCTGCTAGTTTTCTGACCTTAGAAGGGGAAAAAATAATTAAATCTCTACTTCTGGGTAACTTTTGTGATCTGAAGTTTTAATTTGTTGTATTATGTCTCTGCTATTCAGCTTTCTTCTTAAAATGACCTGTCAGGCTTGTTGGACCTTCTTATTCTATTCTTCATGTCTCTTGGTCTCCTAGAATTTCCATTTCTCTTCCATCTGCATTTTGGGTAATTTCCTTGGATTTATCTTTCAGTCCACTAATCTTCTTTTCAGCTGTATCTGATCTACTACGAAATACTTTCAGTGACATTTTCTAACGTGTGAGTTATAATGTGTGTGCAATAAAGTACACATCTTAATTGTACAACTTGATGCAGATTTAAGTAAGTGATTAAGTAAGGCGAGGACTTAGAATGGACTGTTGGTAAATGAATGGACTGGTACAATGGAAGTTGGTGGTTACTTTGTCATGAATCATTTATTTGGAATGGTGTTTAGGAAGCTAGTTAGGATGGGTTGAAGGGAGAAAGGAAGTCAGAGTATAGGCAGAAAAATAAGGCAACAAATGGAAGGGGGCATGGATTCTAGGGAGGTTTTTTGTTTTTGTTTCTGATTGGAAATTTTTACATGTTTGTACACTGTGATAGGAATAATTCAACTTATTTCCACAAATATTTATTAAATGCCTACATTTCGTTGAGCTTACATTTTATTCAAAACAGAGAGATTGATATTCCTAAATATAGGAGGAAGGGTATTTCATCTGAAGGCAGAATGTACATGTTAAAACAGGTGAATGTGTAGATTTTAAGGTGGAAAGTCAAGGTAGTTCTCTTCTGATAGATTCTATCTTTCAGTTAAAAAGAGGTAAAAGTCAACTAAGCATGAAGATTAGGGATTGTTGTTAGAAGTTTAAAGAGAACAGTAGGAGAGTCAGGTTTCCCCAGGGACTAGGTCAATGTAGTAGGATTGCTGGGCAGAGCTGGGGGTGCACTTGAGATTTGTGGTGATGAACTTAAAAGTAAGAGCAAGTGGAATGGTTATGTTGTTCTTCAGCTATATGTAACTGCCCTGGGACATGGAGTAGGTGGAGAGTTGGATTTAATCAAGGTTAGGGTTTTGCCAGGCAAATATGGAGGAAAAGAGAAGTGAGGGAATTGGGAAAGCATCAGCAAGAAAGTGATTTCAGTACTGAACTTCAGAATCCTAGCTGGGTGAGGAGAGAAGTGAGGACATGAAGATGGCGATGGACAATGAGAAAAGTAGTAGAGATAACAGAGCGGGTCAAAAACTGTTTGAGTCAGGACTAGAAGAAGTGACCTGAATGCTGGGAAGTGGTAGTCAGGGGGTGGAATGCATGTATTCAGAATTGTAGTGGCAGTGCAGTCACCAGTGGAGAGAATGTCTAGGCAGGATGAGACTAAGGGGCTGGGTAGCTGAGGTAGAATAGAGGAAGTGAGCAAGCAGATCAAGGACTTAGAGGCCGTGTTGTTGGGTGCCTTGTCTGCAGGGATGTAGAAATTTACAAAATGAGCATGGGAGTAGTGTGGAGGGAAAGACAGTGAGCTAGGTGCTCAGATTATCAGAAAATGAGCAGGAGTGATGGTGATGTCTGCAGATGACTGGAGCAAGAAAGGTTGATGGATGGAGTAGTCTGATGGACTATTTCAAGGTAGCTGGGATGTTTGAGGAGAAATGATTTGGAAGCAGTAATGAAGAGTCATCTCCATGGTACGTGGCTTGTGGAGAGAGAACTAAGAGGTCACCACTTGAAAAGCCTTCTGAGAAAGAGCTGTCCTCAGGGGACACCCAGGTTTCTGTTAGATCAAGGGTGTTCAAGGAGGCTGAGGTTGACAATATAGAGGGTTTTTTCCTAATGAAAATGGATGCTCCAGAAGGCTCAGTGGAAGGGCTGGGATGGAGAGAGCTGTGGCCGTGGACAATAAACAAGGACATAAAGCATAATATGATAATGTTGGTGTTTTAGGGGAAGGTAGGTAGTGAGTTCTGATTCTAGCCTTTGACAATTTGTCCTGGCCAGGGAAGTGGGTGTCCTACTTAAAGGGTTGAGAGCTGTGGGAGCCTCTTTTATATCCTGCTGGTTCCTTATATCCTGGCAGGGGAAGGATGTTGGCAGACTATGGTCTTAACAGTCAGTGCATCTCTGTATTGTGTAGGGTTAACCAGGGAACCCAAAACCATCTTTGACCATTTTGAAGTTAATAGAAACTTATAATTGAAAAAGCTAGCATGCATCAGTTGAAGACTATGACCAATATAAAACCAAACGCATCAATAACAGAACATCTTTCTTCCAAACTGCAGGAATTCCAGACACCTGTGGTGTGTGTCTGTGTGTGCATGTATGTACATGAGGAGCTCTGCAGCACAAACAAGCACTGCATGCATAGCAGCCAGACTGTTTTGTAGGAGACTTAGTTAAGATGTCCTGTAAATGCTAGTAATTTTCCCCCCATGTATATGAAAACCAAATGCAATATCCCATAATTCATTTAGTAAATTAATATTAGTTGGTATTAATCATAGTAGTAAAAATGAAAATGAAAGATACATACTTTATGCCATTCATTTGTATGAATATAGGAAAGCACTTGAACTTTTGGCCTGTCTGTGGTACTTCAGAATTGGGCAGTGGAACATCCTGTGGGAAGCACTGTCATGTGGGTACCTCAGAGCCTGCCCTCTCTTTTCAGCCTTACCTCACTGCACAGCTCCAGCCAAAGGGCCACGTGCACCAAAGGGTCACACCTGACCAGCTTTTAATCATTCCATACACTGAAATGCCTTCCTCCTCTCCACTTGCAGATCTGTCTCTCTCCAGCACACTCCAGGTCATAGGCAGCCTTCGTTTGGAAGCTCTCCTGGAGTTCCCTAGCAGACTTCGTGCTCTGTGTTCCCACAGGACTTTGTAAACCTCTCATTATATGGTATTAGAATGACATTCTTGTGCGTTTTCTTCTTTAAAATCATGGGCACCTTAAATGTAGTGACAACGATTTATTCTTTGAGGAATTTGAGCAGGCCTGCAAAGAGACAGTTTAGTGAATGCTTGTTGAAGGAATGAACCATAAAGAAAGGGGCAAAATGCCTAAGAGAGATTGTCCCTCAGGAGAAATCAGGAAATGCAGATGCGATACCAAGATGAACAGATGGCAGAAGAGGCAACAAATCAAAACAGGCAAACACAAAAATCACAGAATTGCATCTTTTTGGACTAGCAACTGTTTCCTTTTGGATATGGGCTTCTGTGGATGAGGATGAAGGAGTGGGAGAGAAGTCTGGGAAGATAATTTGGAGCTAGACTCACTGAAAACCACAAAATGCAATTCTCTAGAACAAATAGATTGAATTTAGTCCTGTTAAATCCCAGGTGCCGAAGTTCTATTCTATGGCAGATTCTAAACTGGTATTATTTTCAGCCAGGGTGAGGGGCCCCCTTTATGGTTTTGGAGTAGGAGAGGCATGGCCTGGTGGTTGAGAGCATCAGTTTTAGAGTTGGAACAGCATGGATGCAAATCTGCGTAGCATTCTGTTATGTGAGTAAGGGACTTAACTCCTTTGAGCTTTAATTCTTTTTTTTTTTTTTTTTTTAATGCTAGTGAGATTTCAATGTAGTAATTTGTGTGGATCATCATTAAATAGCAGAAGCTACTGTTTTTCTTCCCCCTTACTTCTCTTCTTTCACTCGTCCCCCCACCCCTGCCTTCAACAGTTCCTTGAGTATGATGGACTTTAAACTTTATGGATCATATATCCCATCAATATAACCATTTAAAGCAGCACCCTGATTTAGGTGAATTGATTTAGAAATTATATAATACATAGTTATATTAATTATGACATCTACAATTGACATTTTTCCAAGGATAAAATTAAGTAAAATTTTTAAAGCATTTTAAAATTGTGTTTTCACAGTAAGAAAATCTTTTATATTGGAAAAATATTAATAATCATCTGAATAAGTTTTATAAAATGCTTTGCTAATCATGATGGCTTAATGGCATCATTGTTTAATGTTGCAAGGAACAGTATCTATTTAGAGCCATGTTCATTGTTAATAATGGTGGATGTAAATCTGTATTTCAGAGAGTCTTGGTAATGGATAGAAGAGTAGTTTTCAGAGATCTGATTAATATTGTCTTTGTTCTGAGCTCACAAAATGGCTAACAGAGCCTTTTTGTGTCATTGTCTGGCTTGTACTTGGATCATTAATGATTTCTTTTCATCTGTAATTTCTTTGCACGCAAGTTTTAAAATAGCTTTATGATTCCATTATTTTTAAATGGAATTTTATGAGAATCAGTTTAGTTAAACCTAAGTGGTAGGGTTATGCACACTGAACCACCATGTGTCTCATTTTGTGAGACAGAAGGAAGGAGAGGGTGCCTGTCACTCCTGTTGCATGGCAGGGCTGCACTCTTCTCTCAGAATACCTAGGGCACCACACATGACTGTGACTTCCTTACAGATGGACCGAGTGCAGGTGCCACTGTCAGGCTGGATTATGCATACTGCTGAAGCTTAGCTGCTGCATATTTCTGAGATGAAAAACAAAGCTCTAATATTTTCTTTCCTCACCAGCTTTGGAGACTACTAGTGTTAGTGTATGGTTATTAACTGCTTGTTGAAATGAATTGAATGCTTTGGGGATAGTTTTTCAATTTCATAAATACTTTCAGATCATTCCTATCACTCCTATTTGCATATTTCACATTTACTACATGTAACTTTCTTCTGTGGATTACTTATGTCTTGGGAACCTTTTTTTTTTTTTTGAGACGGAGTCTCACTCTGTTGCCCAGGCTGGAGTGCAGTGGTGCGATCTTGGCTCGCTGCGAGCTCCGCCTCCCGGGTTCATGCCATTCTCCTGTCTCAGCCCCCCGAGTAGCTGGGACTGTAGGCGCCCACCACCATCCCTGGCTAATTTTTTTGTATTTTTAGTAGAGACGGGGTTTCACCATGTTAGCCAGGATGGTCTCGATCTCCTGACCTCGTGATCCGCTCGCCTCGGCCTCCCAAAGTGCTGGGATTACAGGCGTGAGCCACCACGCCCGGCCCAGGAACCTTCTTAATTCTTTTTAAGGAGTAAAGGCATACACATTTATTTAACATGCATACATGGAAGCCCCCATAATAAAGACCCCATATTAGAATGAAGACCCCTTGATTTATTAATTTGAAATCTTCTTTTTCAAATAGTTACGTGTGTTCCTTTATTTCAAAGATTTTAGTTTTCCGGTGCTTCCCGAACTCCCATCTTATTCCTCTCCTTAGGTTGATGACTTTACTATTGCTAACTTTAAGGTTTGAGGCACCATGCTCCACATATATTATTTATATATATAAAATATATATTTATATATTTTTATATATTTATATATTTTTATATATTTATATATATAGTTGTTTTTTTTTCTTGAGACGGAGTCTCACTCTATCACCCAGGCTGGAGTGCAGTGGCACGATCTTGGCTCACTGCAAGCTCCATCTCCCAGGTTTATGCCATTCTCCTGCTTCAGCCTCCCGAGTAGCTGGGACTACAGGTGCCCGCCACCACGTCCAGCTAATTTTTTGTATTTTCAGTAGAGACAGGGTTTCACCGTTTTAGCCAGGATGGTATCGATCTCCTGACCTCATGACCTGCCCACCTCAGCCTCCCAAAGTGCTGGCATTACAGGCGTGAGCCACCGTGCCCGGATCATACGAATATTTTTATATAAAATGTAAAAAATCATCTGTAAAAATGCAAAATTTAAATAATTCTCATTGTTTTCCTATTTAACGTAAAACAAAAGATTATGCTAGATCCTAGGAGTACGAAGGAATCAAACCATGGTGAAGCAGGGAAGGCCCTCTCTCAAGGAACCCACAGTTTAGCAGGAAAGATGGGTATGCATGCCAGGGCTGTGTAGTAGTGGAGGGTGGACAGGGTGTTGCAAGGTTAAAGTCTGTATATCGTAAAGGAACTGTTTTAAGAACAGGGCTTGTTTTGTTTGAAGAAGGAGTCTCTGGTGGTGGTATACACTATCAGATGCTTAGAGACTTGTCTGTTTTCCTAAAAGGTAATATTTCCAAAACTTTAGCCACATCCATGCCACTGCCACGATTTTGTCTTATGAGTACAACTTGAATTCCAGTTTACTTAGTTCACTTTAGAATGACTTTTTCAAAATTGTAAGCTTATTATTTACTTTATTCTTATACTATGTGGTAAAGTCCTTGAGCCTTCTGAGATTGATGTGCTAGTTATATATGTCTAGTATACATAACCATTAAAGTTTTTTTTTAAAGTTTTCCTCTGCTTACACCATCATCATTGATCCATGTACCATTTTGGGAAACACTGCTTTAGGGGATGACATCGGGACATATGGAATGAAGTTTCTGGGAACCAGACGTGGACTTGTTTAAAGGAAGGGTTGTCTGTCCCTCCGAGCTCACAGCACCCTTTCCTGTTTCATGGTTCATAGTTAATTTGTTTATTCTTTTTGCATATATGGGCGAGATAGGATTTATCTCTGAGGGCACAAGGCTTTTACATTTATTTTGTTTCCTTTTATGCTTCACATTTTAAAATATTACCTGCGTCATCTAAGTTTCTCATAAATGTTTATTGTAGGGATATGTGAACCAAGAGTTTCACTGAGACAGTTGAATTCTAGTACCTTTCATGATTGTTCATTTTTGAAAACAAGTAAACAGGAATCGATCTTCATAATTACTGAAATATTTCAGTGGATTTTTTTCAACTTTTTGGAAACAGTTCTATTTTCTATTCTTCAAGGAATTAAACTTTAACAAAACTTCCATATGACATATATTATGCCAGATTATAAGTCAGAGAGATTCTGACAGAATTTTTTTTTTTTTTGAGACGGAGTTTCGCTCTTGTCACCCAGGCTGGAGTGCAATGGTGCAATCTCAGCTTACTGCAACCTTTGCCTCCCAGTTTCAAGCAATTCTCCTGTCTCAGCCTCCCAATTAGCTGGGATTACAGGCACCCGCCACCAGGCCTGGCTAATTTTTGTATTTTTTAGTAGAAACAGGGTTTCACCATGTTGGCCAGGCTGGTCCTGAACTCTTGACCTCAGGTAATACACCTGCTTTGGCCTCCCAAGGTGCTGGGATTACAAGTATGAGCCACCACGCCCAGCCACTTCTGACAAATTTGAAACTACAAAGGTGGATAAAAAGTTTTACTGTGCTATGAGTTTTAAAAAACATTTTTCTTTGTTCTCCCATGTGTTTTTTTTTCTTTCTTGAGATGGTCAAAGCCTTCCTTTTGGGAGACAGGATGGGTTAGTAATATCATGTTTTGTGTTAGGGAAATTGAATTTGACTCAAATCTGTTTTAGGAAGTAGCAGTCACCAGATATTTCAAGAGTGTTTTAAGTGTAAACACACGTATAAAGGTGAAACTATTAGTGACCCTTTTTTCCCCTTTCCTAGCATTATAACATGATTGGCTGTCATTCAAGGTTGTGTATGTTACTGTTTTACATTCATGTTTAGGCTGGCAAAAATAGGTATTGGAGACTGTGTTTTCTTAATATATATGTTGATTACATAGAAAAAGTGATACTTGAGGATTATGCCTTTTAATAAAGATGCAACATCAAGTATGATTTTTTTTTACCTGATTACACCAACACTGTTTCTTTTAGGAAACATTGTTGTACTAAGGCTATTCTATTAATTTTTTTCTAATTAAATTTTATTGTTTCTTTTGTTGTATGTTCATTTTAGAAATCAAAGTATTCTGATGAGGAAAAAAATCACCCAACATATAAACATAAGCACTTAAAGCATGATATATACCCATCATCATTATTATCATAATCATTTTACAAAAAGGGATACATACTGTGTTTTTCTTTTTCTTAATGGTAAACTTTTTTTATTTAAGTGTAACATATAGAAAAGTGCGTAATTAGCATGTGGCTCAAGTAATTATTATAAAGTGAATGTGTTCAGTCAGGTGAAATAATTTCAGCACTCCAGAACCTCTCTCCAATACTCTCATCTTCACTCTGCCTTCCCAACCACTGAGGATATCACTATCCCAACTTCTAATACACTAGGTTAGTCTTGCCTGGTTTTGAACTTTATATTGGTGTATTTTTTTGTGTTTTACTTCTTTTGTTTATTTGTGAAATTCATCCATATTTCTGCATGAAGCATAGTTTGTTCATTTTTATGACAACTAATTTCATCCTATTAAATATTTTAAGTACAGTATATATTTATACTTCATCCTACCACTAGTGTCTGAAAGTACCCATCTCCTAGTGCCCTCATCAGTGTTAAAGTATTACAACTTAAAAATACAGGATTAAAGCCAATTGACACCTATATTTAGAACTTTGAAGATAACATGCTTTTCCTTTAAATAGCAAATATAAAATTCTTATTACTTGTACGCTTTAAAAATATCCTTCAGTAAGTACTTTGTGAAGGAATAAATTAAGTTTATAAGTTGGAGCCCTCTAAGATTTATACAATGTGAAAAAGAGACAGCTCTTTCTCTTCAAGGAGTCTACAGGAAGACTTGTGTATATATAATACACATAAGTATAATCCAAGTCAGACAGTGGTGCAGATGATCATAGGAGATATAACCAGCGTGCTATGAGAGAAGAGAGGAAAGAATAGTTATTTTTTGCTTTGTATTAGAACAAATGACTGTGACTTGGACCTTGAAGAATTTTCTAAGCAAGGAAAAAAGAGAGAAATGAGAGAAAATTTTAAAAAGGCAGGAAATAGAATGGCATTCTTGGTTGAATCTAAACATTTAGTAAAAAGTCCACCAACCAATGGTCAGTTCTAGTCATTGATAGATCTCTGAACTATTTCCCTCCACCAATAGTCATGACATTTAGGTAACTTTTCTTATTACCCCCGACAAACTGACTGCAGTTTATTTATCTGTCTCCGTTTCATGTTAGTTTCTCCTTTAGACAGAAGCTGCATGGGTAGGGCATTAGTGTCATTTTGGTTGATCATGTCTAATCCAGTTTTTTGTACTTTGCTCAATCCATAGCAGGCCCTTAATAAATGATGAATTGAATGTATACAAGTACATAGGCAGCAAATACACATTGGGGCACAGCAAGCTTCCTCTGTGGTAAAGTATAGATTGGTCAGGACCCTTGAAAGAAATCAACTTTAAAGAAGTTAACTGATCATCAGACAAATATTTTTTTCAATATGAATGCTTCTAACTAGAAATAGTATGGTTTTGGGTGGCTAGTGCCTGTAATCCTAGCACGCTGGGAGGCTGAGGTGGGCAGATCACCTGAGGCCAGGAGTTTGAGACCATCCTGGCCACCATGGCAAAACCCTGTCTCTACTAAAAATACAAAAATTAGCTGGGTGTGGTGGCACATGCCACGCGCTACTAATCCCAGCTACTCGGAAGGCTGAGGCAGGAGAATTGCTTGAACCCAGGAGGCGGAAGTTGCAGTTAGCCAGATCATGCCACTGCATCCAGCCTGGGAAACAGAGTGAAACTCTGTCTCAAAAATAAATAAATAAATAAATAAATAAGAACGGTTTTGGTTTTAAAAGATACTACCATTAGAGGAAGCTGGGTAAAGTGCACATGGAATACCTGTGTATTATTTTTTTAGCAAAGCATGTAAATCTACAATTATCTTGAAATAAGCTTAAAAAATTGTGATGAGCCAAGAATTTTTTTAAAAAGCAATAATATTCTGGAATTTTATAATACATACCTGCATTAGTTAGGATATTGGTTTGGCTTTTAGTAGAGACCAGACACCAGTGGTTTAAACAAGAGACAAGGCTTACATTTCTCTCACATGGAAGTCTGAACTAGTCTAGAGGCAGGCTTGCTTTCTGAGGTCATCCAGGGACCAAAGTTCCTCCAATCTTGTTTTACCATTCCTCCTGCAGTGTTCTCATACATGGTCTGGCTCCCACCACTATGCCTGGGTTCTAGCCAATGGCAAGGATAAGGATGTGAGGAGAAAATAGCTTCCTTTTAAGGATATGACCTGAAACTTGCGTGTACTGCTCCCGTTCATATCCCATTTGTCAGAATTTAGTCATGCAGACATATTTTGTTGCTGCAAGAAAGACTGGGAAATGTAGTCCTACCCAGCTAAATCTAAAGTTTTAAAATTTTATTTTTATCAAAAAGAAGAAAGGGAGCATGGTATGGAGGTCAAGTAGCTCTGCCACTTTGTCCTGCAATGCATGTTCAATAACTTTTTTGGTGAAACTTTCTTTCCTTATTATTTTACTATACTTATGTAGGAAAAGCATGGGTGTTTTAAGATTTAGATGTATTTGTTGGGTCATTATGGAAATAAAAATCAGTTTATATGCAGTTGTTTTAATGCTTGTATCCCCATTGCACTGTTAACTTCCCCAAAGGAAGAGTGTTTCTTCTTTGTATTTTTGGTTCCTAGCATGGGACCTGACCCTAACAGGAACTCATTATGTGTCTATTGACTTTTAGCCTTTTATAGATGTTGACTGAACATCTCTAGCAGAATTTTTATACATCTCTGCTATCTGACCTGCCTTCTCCTTAATTCTTTCATGGTATATGGTTTATATCAGTATTACAGTTTTAAAATATATGATATGCCCCTTTTAGAAGATTTTTGTAACTGTGGCTGACAGTGCATAGTATCTTTTTTTTTTGGTATAGTTCTGATTGAATAGTGTTTTGTAATATATTTGTTAGATGCAAGAAATCATTTATAGTTTAGCAAGTAGCATGTTTAATATGAAAAAGCAGTAACTTACCTCTATTTCATTCAATCTTGATAAATTTATCAAGCATTTGAGTTCATTTTTTAAAAATGAGGGTTATTTTTTCCTTGATTATTATTTTTATTGATGTTTCATACTTTGTGTCCTCTTCACATTTTGAATGTTAAGGATAAGTAGTGTTCAGTCAGTACTTCTATAAAAAACTTGAATTGTCAACCACTGATCAAGGAAATAAGAGAAGACATGAACAAATGGAAAAACATTCCATGCTCATGGATAGAAAGAATAAATATTGTGAAAATGGCTGTACTGCCCAAAGTAATTTATAGTTTCAATGCCATCCCCATCAAGCTACCATTGACTTTCTTCACAGAATTAGAAAAAAACTACTTTAAATTTCATATGGAACCAAAAAAGAGCCTGTATAGCCAAGACAATCCTGAGCAAAAAGAACAAAGCTGGAGGCATCATGCTACCTGACTTCAAACTATACTATTAGACTACAGTAACCAAAACAGCAGGTACTGGTACCAAAACAGATATATAGACCGGTGGAACAGAACAGAGGCCTCAGAAATAACACCATACATCTACAACCATCTGATCTTTGACAAACCTGACACAAACAAGCAATAGAGAAAGGATTCCCTATTTAATCAGTGGTGTTGGGAAAACTGGCTAACCATATGCAGAAAACTGAAACTGGACCCCTTCCGTACACCTTATACAAAAATTAACTCAGGATGGATTAAAGACTTAAACGTAAGACCTAAAGTCATAAAAACCCTAGAAGAAAACCTAGGCAATACCATTCAGGACATAGGCATGGGCAAAGACTCCATGACTAAAACATCAAAAGCAATGACAACAAAAGTCAAAATTGACAAATGGGATCTAATTACACTAAAGAGCTTCTGCACAGCAAAAGAAACTATCATCAAAGTGAACAGGCAACCTACAGAATGGGAGAAAATTTTTGCAATCTATCCACTGACAGAGGGCTAATATCTGGAATCTACAAGAACTTAAATTTACAAGAAAAAAAGCAAACAACCCCATCAAAAAGTGGGCAAAGGATATGAACAGACACTTCTCAAAAGAAGATATTTATGCAGCCAACAAACATATGAAAGCTCATCATCACTGGTTGTTAGAGAAATGCAAATCAAAACCACAATGAGATACCATCTCATGCCAGTTAGAATGATGATCATTAAAAAGTCAGGAAACAACAGATGCTGGAGAGGATGTGGAGAAATAGGAATGCTTTTATACTGTTGATGGGAAGTGTAAATTAGTTCAGCCATTGTGGAAGACAGTGTGGTGATTCCTTAAGGATCTAGAACCAGAAATACCATTTGACCCAGCAATCCCATTACTGGGTATACACCCAAAGGATTATAAATTATTCTACTATAAAGACACATGCACACGTATGTTTATTGCAGCACTATTCACATAGAAAAGACTTGGAACCAACCCCAATGCCCATCAGTGATAGACTGGATAAACAAAATGTGGCACATATAATACCATGGAATACTATGCAGCCATAAAAAGATGAATTCATGTCCTTTGCAGGGACATGGATGAAGCTGGAAACCATCATTCTCAGCAAATTAACACAGGAACAGAAAACCAAACACCTCATGATCTCACTAATAAGTGGGAGCTGAACAATGAAAACACATGGACACAGGGCAGGGAACATCACACATCGGGGCCTGTTGGGGGGTAGGGGCTAGGGGAGGGATAGCATTAGGAGAAATACCTAATGTAGATGGCAGGTTGATGGGTGCAGCAAACCACCATGGCACGTGTATACCTATGTAACAAACTTGCACCTTCTGTACATGTATCCCATAACTTAAAGTATAGTAATAATAAGACAAAAAACTTGTCAACACCAGATTTGTTCTTTTAGTTAATTTTAGTTTTTAGTTTTAGTTAGATGGATTTTAGGAGTTCATTTGGAAGACCCAAGGGATACAATTAAGAAACTTTGGGAACCATCCTAAATTTGGTTTTTGGAACACAAGGAAATATATTGTAACTTTCCTTATTTTTCTGGTGGACAGGTTTTTTGTTTTTTTTTCCAACAGGAAAATGCAATTCCACTAAGATTCTTGGGTCATAGATCAGAGGCTTGGACCAGCAAAGAGAAATGAACTTTTGGAAGAATCTTTGTCCAGTATCATGGGCCAGTTTAAACTGTAATGTAGGCAGTGACAGGCTGCTTCATCTCTCCCTGCAGTACTGTTTACCAGAAAAAGGAAGGAGGGCTGTGTGTGTGTGTGTGTGTGTGTGTGTGTCTGTCTGTCTGTCTATGTGTCTGCCTGCCTGTCTGTCTGTCTGTCTGTGTGTTGGTGGATTCAGGGAAAGACGGAGAAGCTTCCCAATAAAATGTTAGTTTATCTGACATTAGAAGCAGCTTCTCAGCCCTCGTGGAAAATCTTGAAGAAAGAAGAGTGAATCTGTGTTGAAAGAGAATCAGAATTTTGTTTGTGCAATTTATTCAGTAGTAGTCAATTCATTTCTACTAGCAATAAAGATGAGCAACTGTGAAGAGGATCCAAAAAACACTTCTGTTTGACCTTGGGGAGCATGTTGTGATTATTTTTGTTGCAGATTGAACTTTGTAACTGTGTTTCTCATTGCTCTGAATCCTGGAACACACAGTGAGGGATATTGGAGCTGACTGTCATGGAGCATACTCTGAGTGGAAGAAAATGGCTTTAAATGTTTTAAAATGATACAAATAAATAACACAAATCAAACCCAAAGCAAATAATTAATACTTGGCTACTGGCTGTACCTTCTTAATAATTTTGATTTTCTTATTAAATGTTTCAAGTTCTTCAACTATGTCATGAGGATTTAAGTTTTGAATAAACTTAAATTTGTGGTCTATAATTACCAATTATTGACAATTTTAATTCAGATTTTCCTTATGAAATGGAGGCAGCACATTATTTAACAGAAACTTTCCTGTGTTCCTCAGTCATCTTAAAATCCTTCCTGTATTAAAAAACAAACCAAAAAAACCTCTTCTTGCTGATCCTTGAGTTTGCTTATACCTATACTGAAAATTTATACCAGATGTGCAGTTTGAGGTTCCCAGTATACTCTTCTTTGAGGGCCTCGAAATTTAGGGATAGGGACTATTTCCCCCCTTCCCCCATAACAGCTCCTTAAAAGTTAGTAGTAAAACCATTTCAGTAATCATTTAAAAAGCTTGATATTTGTAGGATCACAATTGTGTAAGAAATTACATATTGTTAGGCTATTCATAAGATACTTTATTTTGTGTGTTCAATAAAAGTACAAAATATTAGAAATGAACAGATGTTCACACTGAACTGTTTACAATGTAAAGTAGAAATAAAAAGTATCTGCTTGTGTTAGTTCCGGAGAAACAAAACGTTTCAGTTGCTTATTTTGTTATACATTGTTTATAATTTATTTACAGAAGCACTTAATTCATTGAATAAGTGTTTTTGTAAAAAGGACATCTGCCCATTATAATAAGTAATTTAAAATATGTATATGCAAAGATTAAAGTTAAATATCATATCCATTGCCATGGTCCTCGATGTAATCAGAGCTAACATGTTGATGATTTTTCCCTCCAAAATTATCAGGAGGTTTTCTGTTTTGTTGTTAAAGTAAAAATTACAGGGCTGTATCCTAGTTCCAAAGTATTTGCATCACATTTTTGGGGGAGTTGGTGACCAGGAATTTTCCTCCTTCCCTTCCTTATTATTTTTAATGGCTTGTTATGCTTGAATACGTCTATGTTGTAGAAGAGTCAAGCAATACAGTAATACTACACTGAACAAAGTCTGAGACTCTCCTGAAGCCACCTTCACTCCCACTCTGCTCCATGACGAATGACCACTGTCTACAGTGGACCCTGCCAGGGACCTGTAGATGGACTTACATGCACAGATATGTGTATTTGCAAGTTCTTAAAACAAATGGAGCATGCATATATATCTATATATATGTAGTTTGTGAATGGCCTTTTTCACTTAGTGATTTCTGATGAGATTTTCCCGTATTCTACCTACTAATGGGATCTATATTGTTCTGTTATTTTAATTTTATTCTTTTACATTTATTTTTAAAGAAATAAATATATTACTACTGGGGAAAAACTAAACTATACAAGTAAAACAAAAGTCTTCCTTGAATTCCTTGAATTCCATGCAATCCCACTTCATCCTCTAGAGATACTCTGTGTTTCCAGTGTGATGTATACTTTGTCCTTCTTGTTTTTTTTTAAATATGTACATATGGATACATATATGGTTTGGTAAGTGATTTTTTAAATTGTTACATCGGTTTTTCTGCAACTTGTTTTTTTCACTTAACGGTATTTCCTTGTTGGTACATAGACATCTACATCTTTATATTGTATTCCATGGTATAGTTTAACCATAGCTTATGTCACCATTGTTACTGGTGAGCATTTATATGTTGTTTACATTATTGGACCATTATAAACAATATTACAGTAAACATTCCTATACATACTCTTTTGTGTGCCTATTCAAGTATTCCCTGGTATAGAAAAAAAAAAGAATTGCTGGGCTCATGAGTATGTGCATTTTATTTTCAATGAAAACTGCCAAATGTACTTTAAAAAGTCCTGTACCACTTGGATCTCTTACTGTTGGTAATTTCCTATACCTTTACTGATACTACTGAGTATTATCAGTGTTATTAGTCTTTTAAAAATGTTCTAGTCTCATGGGTCATCTCATCATCATTACATTTTTAAAAATTATTTTTATTGTTTGGACTTTCATTGTCCATTTAAAATATATATATATATATATATATATATTTGAGATAGGGGCTTATTCTGTTGCCCAGGTTGGAGTGCGGTGGCACAGTCACAGCTTACTGTAGCCTCTACCTCCTGGGCTCAAGTGATCCTCCTGCTTCAGCCTCATGAGTAGCTGGGACTACAAGCATGCACCACCATGCCCGGCTATTTCTTTTTAAATTATTATTATTTGTAGAGACAAGGTCTCACTGTGTTGCCCAGGCTGGTCTTCAACTCCTGGGCTGAAGCAGTCCTCCTGCCTCAGCCTCCTTTATTGCCCATTTTAATTTTGGATTACTTTTTTTTTTTTTTTTTTACTGATTTGTAGATTTAAAAAAAAAATCCTTTTGTTATACATGTTACAAATGTTTCTTCTTCATATGTTACTTGTCTTTATGATGTGTTTTATCATGTAAAAGTATTTAATTTTTAAATGGTCAAATGAGTATTCTTCATGTATTCTTGAATGTTGTTTCTTGCATAAGAAAAGGGCTTCCCTGACTCAAGGTTTATACACATACTTCATAATTAAATACTAACAAAATTTTATTGTCCCAAGAACACTTAACAGAATTTTATCCTTTTCTTACTGATCTGGCACACTACCTTTATCATAATCTTAATTATCAAATACATGTAGCTCTGTTCTGACCTAATTTCTCTTCTGTTGACCTATTTGTCTCCTCTGCTGCCAAATCACACTTCTACATGACTATAGCTTTATACAAATTGTACTATGTGAATGGATGTATACTTCCCCAGGTCAGTCTCAGAATTGTTTTCTTATGTATTTTTTCATGTAGAAATGTTTTATTTACACTGTATTACAAAATACCACATAAAGTCTTGTTGGTATTTTGATGGTTATTATACTGAATTTTAGATTTACTTAGAGACATTTGACTTTTGTTTTTTGTTTTTTTCTTTTTTTGAGACAGAGTCTTACTCTGTCGCCCAGGCTGGAGTGCAGTGGCATGATCTCGGCTCACTGCAACCTCTGCCTCCCAGGTTCAAGAGATTCTCCCGCCTCAGCCTCCCAAGTAGCTGGGAGTATCAGGCGTATACCACCACACCTGGCTAATTTTTGTATTTTTAGTAGAGACGGGGTTTCACCATGTCGTCCAGGCTGGTCTCGAACTCCCGACCTCAGTTGATCCATCTGCCTTAGCCTCCCAAAGTGCTGAGATTACAGGCATGAGCCACTATACCCGGCCTAGATTTGACATTTTATAGTATTGACTCTTTTTATCCAGAAACACGTTATGCCTTTACGTTAATTCAGATCTTGTATGGTCTTCAAATTCTATGGTTGTCAGCCTAAAGGTCCTCTCTATTTTAGGTTTATTCCTTAATATTTTATTGGATTTGTTGACATTTTGATTGGAATTAAATATATTTTCTAATTATTTATTGATTGTATGTAAAGCTTTTAATTTTTATTGTTGTTGGTGTTGACCATATAGCCATAGTACTGCACCAAAATCTTCTATTAGTTATAGTGTGTCAGTAATGGAATATCAGGTGACTCTCTTTGATATTCTAGAACAATTAACTCTGTCCAATAGAAATATGAAGCCACGTATATAATTTTAAATTTTCTAGTGGTCATGTTCAAAAAGTAAAAAGAAACAGGTGAAAGTAATTTTAATGCTAGTGTATCTAAAATATTATTTCAACATGTATTTAGCATAAAATATTAGTGAGATAATTTACATTCTTTTTTTGGTATTAAGTCTTCAAATTTTCATGTGTATTTTACACTTATAGCACAATGTGATTTGAGCTACAGTAGACTCACTTTAAATGCTCAGTAACCACAAGTGGCTAGTGGCCATTGTACTGAACAGTGCATTTTTTTTTTTTTTTTTGAGACGGAGTTTCGCTCTTATTGCCCAGGCTGGAGTGCAGTGGCGCTATCTCAGCTCACCGCAACCTCTGCCTCCTGGGTTCAAGCAATTCTCCTGCCTCAGCCTCCCGAGTAGCTGGGATTACAGGCGCCCGCCACCACGCCTGGCTAATTTTTTTGTATTTTTAGTAGAGACAGGGTTTCTCCGTGTTGGTCAGGCCTCCCAAAGTGTTGGGATTACAGGCGGGAGCCACTGTGCCAGGCCCGGACGGTGCATTTCTAAGTGGACCAGAGTATTGCTTGCAAATAATGAAATTTTTTCTCTAAAATTTTTTTTGGTCTTTTTTTCTTTTGCCTTGATGTTTTTGCTTGGGCATTAGTAGTACCATGCTGATGTTGATGATATTAATGAGAATACTTACAGTGTTTGACCACTGTGAATTTTTGGCTTGCGGTTTCCTTCCCTTTCTAGTTTGTAAGAATTTTTCTTTAAATCAGAAACCAATTTTAAGTTTAAAATATATATATATATATTTAAATATATATATGAAAATGTGGAAACTCTCGAGATGACCATATTTTTTATTTTAAAAAATAGAAATAATACTTTTAAAATGGTGAACAATTCTTGTACTTTAGAAACAAAGCCTCTTGATCATAATGCATTTATTATTATTATTATTATTTTTTGAGATGAGTCTCACTCTGTTGCCCAGGCTGGAATGGAATGGCATGATCTCAGCTCACTGCAACCTGTGCTTCCCAGGTTCAAGCTATTCTTTTGCCTCAGCCTCCCGAGTAGCTGGGACTACAGGCGCCTGCCATCACGCCCGGCTATTTTTTATATTTTTAGTAGAGATGGGGTTTCACCATATTGGCTAGGCTGGTCTCGAAGTCCTGACCTCTTGCTCCACCTGCCTTGGCCTCTCAAAGTGCTGGGATTACAAGTGTGTGCCACTGCGCCCGGCTTGCATTAATTTTTTTTAGCAAATTTTTCTACTAAATTTCATTCACTTTTTAAAAAAATTTAGGTTACCTAATCATAAAAATCTCTATTTCTCTATTTTGTTGTAAATACAGTCAATCTTTGTCCAGTTTCTATAGCAAGGAGGATTTTCTGGCCTTGTGAAATGTATAGACATGATTCTTGTTCTACACTTTGGAACTGCTCATTACCATATTGTATTATATTACACAGAATACTTTACAGAAATACATTCATCTCATTGGTGGCAGCACATCCTAACAGGGTGTTTTCCTCCCCAGCAGGACTCTGGACTGTCTTCACACTAGGTGGTGTGGGCAGCAAAGTGGCTGCCTCTCCAGAGCTTTCTTCCCCTCTGGCCAACCAGAGTCTCCTGCTTCTGCTGGTGTTGGCCAATCTGACAGATGCCTCAGATGCGCCAAACCCCTACAGACAAGCCATTATGTCCTTCAAGAACACACAAGGTTTGTGGTATTTTTTCTCCAATATTCTTTGTAATGGGGAGAGTATTGCTTATTCTATATTGTTTATTGTCTTATAGTTTTGGAGATGAGTGTCCATTTGTATGTTTTCATATTGGTCAAACATGAGAAAAACTTTAGCTTTTCATGTCAATATTATCAGGAAGGTCAAGCATCCTTTATATCTGATCCTTTATATCTGTTTAAATTCATATTTCTTTCAGGGACAACCAACCAGCATGTGTTTAATTTGGGTCAGTCTGTACTACCTGTTAGGGATAGGAATTAACCTGGAAAACCCAAATGCTAGGTTGTTTTAAATTTTCAGTTAAAGTCTGTGTTCTAGAGTTTTATAGAACTAAAAATTAGGTCTCAAAAAAAAAATTAGAACACAAATCAGAAAACCTTTTTCTGTAGAGGGTAGTGGCTTTGTGGAGCCACATGGTCTCTCCTGCAGTCTCTCAGCCTTGCCGTTGTTCCATCAAAGCAGCCATAGGTACTATGTAAACAAGTTAGATGGCTGTGCTCCAGTAAATCTTTACTTCCAAACAAGGAGCAGGCTGCCCATGAGCTGTGTAACTTGGTATTAATAACTCCTAAAGTAGAAGGTGAGCATATGGCTTCATGTTGAACCAGTATTATCTCTTCTCAAAAGGTTACATTCTAAAAGCAATATTCCTGTAGTACAGTCAAGTGCTGCTCAACAGCAGGGCTGTGTTCCATTAGGCAATTTTGTCGCTGTGTGAATATCATAGTGTACTTAGGCAAACCTAGATGGTGTAGCTACTACATAACTAGGCTATGTGGTGTAGCCTATTGCTCCTAGCCAACAAACCTGTTCAACATGATGATGTACTGAATACTGTAGTCAGTTGTAACACAGTGGTAAGTATTTGTGTATCTAAGCAATCTAAACCTAGAAAAGGTACAGTAAAAACGTGGTATTATAATCATATGGAATCACTTTGAGTATGTGGTTTATCACTGACTGAGACGTTATTATGCAGTGCATGACCAGATGCTCAAGACATTTCTAACACTAATGTAATAAAGATGGGTGGGAAGTACAGTGATTGGATGGGAGCATTTGTAAGCCTTCTGATGCCCTGTGCCATGATTCTTCCGGGTTATTCTGATACGCATTTCTTATAGACGTGGTTAAATGTGCCCATTAATTGTGCCTCTGCCAATTCTGGTATTATTTTCAGTGTGTCTTTGTCCATTTGTGCTGCTCTTACAAAATACCTGAGACTCAATAACTTATAAGGAACAGAAATTTATTTCTCACAGTTCTGAAGGCTGGGAAGTGAATCTAAGATCCAGACACCAGCAGGTTTGGTGTCTGGTGAGGGCTCAGTCTCTGCTTCCAAGATGGATCCTTCTATCTGTGTCTTCACATGGCAGAAGGGAGTCAAGGGCTAAAAGGGCTGAATGCTATGTGGGCCCTCTTTTATGAAGGCCTTCATCCTATTGATGAGAGAGGGGCCCTTAGGACCTAATCACACTGTAAAGGCCCCACCTCTTAACTTTATTTCATTGGAGATTAAATTTCAACATGAATTTTGGAGAGGACACAAACTATAACACAGGACAATAGGGAATTAATAACAATTTTACAAATTAAAAAACGAAAACTGGCGTATCTGTTAGTATTTTTCTGTTCCCATTACTTACTCTTCTTGGTGACAGTATGGCTTAATGGTTAAGAAAGCAAGTTTCAGAGTCAGGCATACCTGGCTTCACACCATACCTCTATCACTTCAGAGTGTGAGACCTTTGACAGTTTGCTTAATCTCAATTAGCTTCAAAAGCTTTGCCTATAAAATAGAGATAATATCACCTAATAGTATTTGTATAAAGACCAAGAAAGGTAAGTCTTTAAAATGATTAGCCCAGATTTTGCAACAAAGCACGTATTCAGTATATGGTATCTACTATGTTACTCTTGTTGCTCAGGCCAAATATTGGTATTTAGGGCTGAACTTTGCTTGGGATGGTCATGGTTTGGGAGACCATGTAGTACAATGAAGCAAAATGTTGGCTGAAGGGTATTCATATCCATCAGGGCTGATCTTGGCAAAGTTACTTAATCCCTTTAAACATCTATTACATTCCATGTAAAGCTGATCAGAATAATGACATGTTTGTTGTATGGGTTAAATAAAGGATAACACAAAATGTTTAGTATAACAGATGGTTCATAGCATTTATTAGCTAGTAATGTATATATGTTGTGGATACATATATACAACACACATATTCCCTTTGCAGTCAGGTATAATACAGGTTGGTGAATTTGTTACTTTGCTTCAATATTAAAGAAGCATAGTGTGTCTAGAATCCTCCTCCAGTGAGCATTCTGTAGATTCCATAATATCTGCATACTCACTGCACATGGCAGCACTTCCTTTTACCATCGCTTGCAAAAATATAAAGCCAACCACACACAAAAAAAAGGAATTATTTTTGTAAGTGTCAAAAATACAGTGTTAGTATTGAAAAAATAGCCTATATTTCAAATGTGGAAGGAAAAGTGAGGGCACTGGATAGTAAACTTGAAGGCATTTTGATGCATTCTCCTCACAAATGTAAAGCTTAGAAAGGAGAATCTGAGAGGCAAGGATTGTGTTGGAACACATCTCTTTTTCCATAAGAGCACACCTTTTAGAAATGTTAAAGCAAGTTGTTTTGTTTTCGTAGTGCTTCTGTGTTTTAAAGGCTTAAAAATAATTTGGTGCTTTTTAGAACATAAAAATATTAGCTCTTTGTGCTACCATGTTCAGAGTTTTATTTGATTGGATGATGACTTTCTCTGAGTCCATTGAACTTATCTTTATCTTCTTTGTTACTTCCTAACCTTGGTTGCTTCAGTTTCTCAGCAAATCCATTTAACTGTTGGAAAGAGGCTGTGTCAGTTTGGAATATCAAGAACTTTTCCTAATACAGGCTGTGATTTGTGCTTTTCATTGTTCCAGTGACTGTACTTTAAAAAAAAAAAAAGTTTCTTAACAGTTGTAGTCAATTAGGTTTGCATTGGAGATTATATTTTATTTTATTTTAAAAAAAGTTATTGAAGTTTTCTGGTAGTTGTCTCAAGCTTGGTGTGTTCTTTTGATTATAGAACCTAATGTTGAGCATACACAGATGGCCCTCAACCTACAATGGCTGGACTTAGGATTTTTTGACTTTATGATGGTGCAAAAGCAATATAAATTCAGTACTGTATTTGATAAATTACATGAGATATTCAACACTTTGTTGTAAAATAGGCCTACTGTTACAGTTGGATTGATACAATTTAGAACTGTACACAAATATAATAGGTTAGGCTAGGCTAGACTACACTATGATGTTTGGTAAGTTAGGTGTATTAAATGCATTTTCAACTTAGAATATTTTCAATTTATGATTAATTTATGGAAATATGACCCCATTGTTAAGCTGAGGAATGTCTATACTGATTTTGATATAAGTGGATGCTTCAGCTACAATTTATTTAAAGGCAGTCTTTTTCTTTTTAATTCTATCTTAAAAGATAATTTTCTATTTTGTGTAGAAATTATGTTTTTCTCTAGATATTTTTTATTCAGGACTCATGGTTATTTAGTTTTGGTAACAAAGTATTTTATCTCAATGTCCTGGTTAAGTTGTATTGTTTGGAGGGCCTTTTGCCTAGCTCGTAATTCTGTTTATTTAAGTTCATGTTCGTATAGCTGATTTATTTCAGCTATGTTAATGGGAAAATAGTAACAGAGTCAAAGTATATGACTTAGTTTAGTTCTTTTTAAAGTAAAATTTTTGTTTTGTTTTGTTTTAGACAGAGTCTCACTCTGTCACCCAGGCTGGAGTGCAGTGGTGCATCTCGGCTCACTGCAACCTCCACCTCCCAGGTTCAAGCCATTCTCCTGCCATAGCCTCCTGAGTAGCTGGGTTTACAGGCCCACACCACCATGCCTGGCTAATTTCTGTATTTTTAGTAGAGGTGGGGTTTCACCATGTTGGTCAGCCTGGTCTCAAACTTCTGACCTCATGATCCACCCGTCTCGGCCTCCCAAAGTGCTGGGATTACAGGCGTGAGCTGCCTTTGAATCTGAAATGTAGTGACTTTCCATAAAATTAATGGGAATTGAGTTGTACACATTACTTTAACAATATTTTTATTTATATAAAGCACAGCTAGAAATTACTGATGTGCTGTTTTCTGTATTCCAGATAGCAGTCCTTTCCCCCCATCAATTCCACATGCCTTCCAGATCAACTTTAATAGTTTGTACACAGCTCTTTGTGAACAGCAGACATCTGATCAAGCAACTCTCCTCTTGTATACCTTGCTCCATCAAAATAGTAATATTAGAACATATATGTTGGCTCGCACAGATATGGAAAACCTTGTAAGTATCATACTAAACATTCCATGCGTTTGTATTTTTTTTTAAATTACACTTTAAGTTTTAGGGTACATGTGCACAACGTGCAGGTTAGTTACATCTGTATACATGTGCCATGTTGGTGTGCTGCACCCAGGAGCTCGTCATTTAACATTAGGTATATCTCCAAATGCTATCCCTCCCCCCTGCCCCCACCCCACAACAGGCCCCAGTGTGTGATGTTCCCCTTCCTGTGTCCGGGTGTTCTCATTGTTCAATGCCCACCTATGAGTGAGAACATGCGGTGTTTGGTTTTTTGTCCTTGTGATGGTTTCCAGCTTCATCCATGTCCCTACAAAGGACATTAACTCATCCTTTTTTATGGCCACATAGTATTCCATGGTGTATATGTGCCACATTTTCTTAATCCAGTCTATCATTGTTGGACATTTGGCTTGGTTCCAAGTCTTTGCTATTGTGAATAGTACTACCATAAACATCCGTGTGCATGTGTCTTTATAACAGCATGATTTATAATCCTTTGGGTATATACCCAGTAATGGGATTGCTGGGTCAAATGGTATTTCTAGTTCTAGATCCCTGAGGAATCGCCACACTGACTTCCACAATGGTTGAACTAGTTTACAGTCCCACCAACAGTGTAAAAGTGTTCCTGTTTCTCCACATCCTCTCCAGCACCTGTTGTTTCCTGACTTTTTAATGATCGCCATTCTAACTGGTGTGAGATGGTATCTCATTGTGGTTTTGATTTGCATTTCTCTGATGGCCAGTGATGATGAGCATTTTTTCATGTGTCTTTTGGCTGCATAAATGTCTTCTTTTGAGAAGTATCTGTTCATATCCTTTGCCCATTTTTTGATGGGGTTGTTTGTTTTTTTCTTGTAACTGTTGGAGTTCATTGTAGATTCTGGATATTAGCTCTTTGTCAGATGAGTAGATTGCAAAAATTTTCTCCCATTCTGTAGGTTGCCTGTTCACTCTGACGGTAGTTTCTTTTGCTGTGCAGAAGCTCTTTAGTTTAATTAGATCCCATTTGTCAATTTTGGCTTTTGTTGCCATTGCTTTTGGTGTTTTAGACATGAAGTCCTTCCCCATGCCTATGACCTAAATGGTATTGCCTAGGTTTTCTTGTAGGGTTTTTATGGTTTTAGGTCTAACATTCCATGCATTTGTATTTTATAATATTTTGGAGAAAATCTTCTTTTCCCAAGAGGGCAAATTTATTTGCCTGGTTGCCACAAAGGTGATGGTCAAGAAATTGATAGGGAGATGTCACCAGACACAGACAGAGGGTAGGAGCTTCTCCAGCATAAGACACAGCTCATGTGGAGGTGGCCTTCCAGAGCAGGACACTGCAGCATCCCTGGCTGGCTTGACAGCGTCCCTCCCTGTCCTTACAGTCTTTAACAGCCACGCGTTGCCCAGGATTCAGCCTGTTGAAGTCTTCCAAAAACCCTCTGCAATTCTCAAGGAGATTTTTAAATCATCTTGGTCCCTGCCATCTGCTAAAGTGCCCGCCCACCAAGTTCATGTTACTCATCACAGTTGCTGAATATTCCTGGTGAGAATGCTGAAAGGAAAATGATGTTTCAACTCAGCTGTCCAAATGTCCCATCCGCTCTGGCAGGCTTAGGCTTTAGGACTGTCTGAACTCACTCCCTGGAGTCTTATAGTCATTTTAAGGTACCTTTGTCAGATATCACTTAAATTACACTATCCATCACTACATGAGTGAAATTAGTTTTCAAATTTTTGTTCATAGACAAAAACTCCTGTAAGCAATAATTGATTTCCTTTATGACTAATGTGCAAACATCAGTGTTTCTATGAGGGGCAGAGTGAGCTACCTCACCAAGTTGTTAATGTTGTTTGAAATACATACTATGTAGATAACTATAGACCCTTAAAATACATTCATAAAAATGTGAACATTCCCGAAATAGCCAGTAGCTGGCTGACAGCAATGAAATGTTCCTTCTGCACCAGTTTTTACAGGTTGATAGCAGGATTCTCCCAGTATTTGGTTACCATTTTTTCAGTGTTAAATTTAAAATACTGCATAAATAGTGAAGAAATATGGAATACTAGAATTCATTGAACATATTCTACATCAAATTGACACTAAGAACAAAAAGTGTGGTGAAAGAGTGTCTGCACATCAGGTCTAGGTGGGAAACATTGCTTAAATAACAAATTGAGTATGAAAGTATACTGCTCATATGAGTAAAATCCTATAAAGAGAAGGCTTGTTTCCTGTTGGGTGTGGATAGGCATAGAGACAATTCTGAGTATGATGTATTCTAAGGGAAACGTTGGCAATAAGCAGGAAACCTGTGACATCACCTGTTTCAGAAAGTTGTATGGTAAGGATGCAGGTATATAAGATGGTGCAGAGAGCAGCTGTCTGCGTTTGATGACATACCCGGTGAAAGGTTAAAAGGTTTTGTGTTGTAGTTTTTTTGGAGGGTGGTGTTTGTTTATTTGTTCTGGTTTTGTTGGATAATTTCTTAATTTATGCTCCATCTGTCCTTTTACCTTTCTTCTATAATAAATATGTTGAGGCTCTGATTAGAAAATATGTTATCAGTAGGAAATTTACTGTGCTGATCTGATTTTGTTGTGGTTATCAGTTCTTTTATTCTGCAGTCTTTGACATTAAGAAGGTAATGTTTGACAGATTACAGTGTTTCTGAGAAATACCTTATTGTGTGTAAATCCCATAAGGCTGGAGGCAGACCTGCCTCTATTCAGCGTAGGGTGTTGGCTGACTTGGATTCTTTCTATTGATGGTCTGACTCACTACTGTTTGACTTGTTTTAACTCAAAACAAGTTAATTAATCTGGTGTAGCTTCTTGCGGTACATTTTTAATTGGTATCTATTAGAATAACAATACAGTGACTCTTACATTTTCTTTTTGTGTCTCTGAATAGCGTCTAGGGCGAATCCAAGTGCCTGAATATTAAGAACAGGGCATAAGAGGGCATACTTTTTAGAAAAACCCGTTATGGACATGAACACAAGTTTTATATTTTATCACAATTAAATGTTTACCAAGAAAAGCAGCTAGACATTTGAGATGGTCATGATTCTTTTAGTTGTAACAGACCCATTGCTTATGCCTAGCATAAGCAAAAAGAAATATATCTGTACAAATGAAAAATTTGTGCTTTTTTTTTCTGGCTTCAGTCATAGCTGATTCTAGGGGCTAAATGATGTTATCCAGGCTTGGCCTCTCCATCTTTTGCCTCTGCCTTTTATAGCTTTGGCCTTATTCTCAGGCACACTTTCCAAGTGGGGAGACAGGTGGCCACCAGCAGCTCTCGATATATCATAAGCTAAAAGGGGGAAACACAACTACTTCAGAAATATTTCATGAAACACAACTACTTCAGAAATATTTCGTGAAGGGCTCCAGTACTCTCTTCTTGGGTTGTGTATCCACTTATTTGACCAATGACAATGGAAGGAGGCACACTTAATGCTAAGTCACCATAGCCACAAAGGTAAAGGGAAGTTCCTTAAGGAAGGGATCTTGGACAAATAATATATAGTCACTTCAACACTATATTGCCTGTAACTTCCTTAATCAGGGCATTATGAGTTAGTCACTCTTTTAATTTCTGTTTGTGTTAGTCCAACAGAGATTTGGCTGGTATTTCCCTTAGGCCTCCAGCAGTCTTCTGCTTTTGGGTCAAGCCTTGAGCCTGCACAATATTGCAGATATGCAACTCCTGTCATTTTTATATCGTACTCATTTGAATCTTCACTGAAGAGACACTTAGAAAATGAGATTAATATTTACAGTGATATGCAGTCTATGATTTATCATTAATTATATCTTGTTTTAGATGGACTAATAGTCCTTTATTTTCTGAGTGTGGTTTTTATATAAACATCAAAAAGGAAAAATTTTTTTTAGCCCTTTTCTTTTCATGCTAAGTTTCTTGAAAGCTACATTCTTTGCCTTTACTTCTTATGCACTTTTCTACCTGTTGTGATCTAACATCTGTTCCCACAACTTCCTCATCAACAGCTCCTGATTGCTAGTAAATCTCTGGGCATGTTTCATCATTTTCTTATTTGACTGCATTGCTGCATGACACTGTTCATCTCTTTATTCTTTAAACCGCCAAATACCTATGTCTTAGTCAGTTCTGGCTTAGTCAGTTCAGAATTTAGTCAGGCCTGACTGCTTTAACAAACATACCATAGACTGGTGCTTAAACAACAGAAAGTTATTTCTCATAGTTCTGCAGGCTGGGATTTCCAAGATAGAGATGTCAGCCCCCTTGGTGTCTGGTGCAGACCTGCTTACTGGTTTGTCAATAGTCATCTACTTGCTGTGTCTTCACATGGCAGTGAGCAGAGGCAGAGAAGAAGCAAGCTGTCTCCTATCTCTTCTTATAAGGGTACTAATCCTGTCATGAGGGCTCCACCCCTGTTACTTAATCTCCTCCCAAGGGCCCCACCTCTTAATAGTGTCCCATTGCGTGTTAGGGTTTTAACATACGAATTTTGGGGTCCCAAACGTGCAGTTCATATATCTACAAACATATACCTTGGCTTTCCAATCATTGTACTCTGCTGGTTTTTCCACCTCTATGCCTACTGCTTTTCTCTTTTATGTCTTATTTTTCCTTGTCCTTATTTCTCTCTCTTTTATGTGTTATTTTTTCTTGTCCTTAAATGTGTCCTGCTGCAGGATTCTGTCCTTTTTGTTTTTTCCCTGTACTTCTCCCTAAAACATCTAAGCAAATTCAGTTGCCATTTATATGTTGCCAGTGTATATGTTCCCATTTATATGTGCCATATGTATTCAGTTCTGTATTTGCAGTCCTGATTGCCTGTATCTCATATCCATGTATCCAGCTGTCCCAGACATTTCCCAGTGGCCATCTCATAGACACCTTAAACCAAATATGTAAAAATTGGGTTCATTATTTTCCCTGCTGTTCCTTCTCTTACTCCTGTATTGTCTGTCACAGGGAGCCATCCATAGAGTTGGCAAAAGCTTTGACTCCTCTGTCTCATTCCCCCATATCCAACCAAATATTTTTTATTTTCTCTCCTTATTATCTTTGGAATGTAATAGTGTTCTTTTTCCTCATTGCCATTCCTTTGGTTTAAGCTGCCTTCATCTCTTACTAAAATTATTGCAACGTCTTTAACGGTTTTCCTGCTTTCTGTCTTGCTATCCTTTAATATTTTTTATCCTGTTTCCAGAGTGAGTATATTAGAGTCAAATCTGATCATGTCACTTCCCTACTTTTAAAGCCCTTTCATGTCTCCACAGTGCCCTCAGGTTAAAGCTCTTACTCTTAATGTGGCTAACAAGACAATTTATAGTTTTGCCACAGCTTCCATTTTGGGTCTCATCTCTTTGCCATTATGTTCTTTTTATTCTGTATTTAATCATAATGAATTAATTTAATGGCTCTCAATCTGACCTATCTCCTAAGTTTAGACTTGGTTTTCTCTCTAGAATACTTCTCCTTGGAATTTTCTCCTTTTTCCTCTTCTCAGATAACTCCTAGTAGTTTTTCAGATCTCGGTTTAGATAGTTCTTTCAGAATTAAAGTGCTATTATAAAAGTAATTATATACCATATCCAAGTGGGATTTATCCCAGAAATGTAAGCTTGATTGGACATCTGAAAGTCAGTTATTGTGATACATCATATCAACAGAGTAAAAAACAAAATCATATGATTATTTAAATAGATACAGAAAAAAGCATTTGACAAAGTAATCACTTTTTTATGAAATAAAAATATTTAACAAACTACGAATAGAAGGGAACTTCCTCAGTTGAATAAAGGGCTTCTATGAAAACCCCACAGCTCACATTATACTTAATGGTAAAAGACTATGTTTTCTTTCTCCCCGAGATCAGCCACAAAACAAGGATGTCTGCTTTTGCCATTTCATTCAACATTTTACTGGAGATTCTAGCCTGGGCATTTGATTAAGAGAAAGAAATGAAACATATCTAGATTGGAAAGCAAGGTGTAAGATTATCTGTATTTGCAGATGACATTATCTTATATATAGATAATCCTAAGGAATCCACTAAAAAACTCTTAGAATTAATAGATGAGTTCAGCAAAGTTGCAGGATACTAGATCAGTATAAAAAGTCAATATGCAAAAAATTGTATTTTTATATATGAGAAACCCCAAAATGAAGTTAAGAAAATAGTTCTGTTCATAATAGCATCAGAAATTTAACAAAAGAAGTACAAAACTTACACTGTGAAAACTACAAAATATTATTGAAAGAAATGGGAAAACATAATTCATTGATTGCTACATAAAAAAAAAAAAAGAGATAGAGATAGGGTCTTACTATGTTGCCCAGGCTGGTCTTAAACTTCTGGCCTCAAGCGATCCTCCCACACTGGCCTCTTAAAGTGCTGTGATTACAGGCATGAGCCACCGTACCCAGCCCTGATCACGGTACTTCACATTGTTAAGATAGCAGTATTCCCCAGACTGACATACACATTGAGCGCAATACCTATTAGAATCCTAGTTGACTTCTTTATAGAGATTGACAAGGTGATTTAAAAATTCATATAAAATTACAGAGGACCAAGAATAGCCAAACAATCCTGAAAAGGAACAAATTTGGAGGACTCATACTTTCTAATTTCAAAACTTACTATAAAGAAACACTAATCAATACTGTGTGTTACTGGCACAAGGATAGACGTAATACATCAATGGAGTTGAATTGAGAGTCTAGAAATAAATCCATGTACCTATCATCAACTGATTTTTAGCCAGGGTGCCAAGACCAATGTGGAAAGAATAGGTTTTTTCAACAAATGGTACTGGTGCAACTGTGTAGTCACTTGCGAAGGAATAAAGTTGGGCTTTTGCTTCACCCCATATACAAAGTTAATTCAAAATGGGTCAAAGACCTAAAAAGAGCTAAAACTATAAACCTCTTAGAAGAAAATGGGGGTAAATCTTCATGACCTTGGATTTGGCAAATGACTGTTAGATATAACAACAAAAGCATGAGCAATGAAAGAAAAAACAGGTAAATTGAACTGCATCAGAATAAAAACGTTTGTGCTTCAAAGGACCATCAAGAAAGTGAAAAAATAGACCGCAAAATGTGAGAAGATATTTGCAAATCACTTATCTGGTAAGGAACTGTATCTATAGTATATAAAGAACTTTTTAAACCCAATAGTAGAAGGACAACCCAATTAAAAAATGGATGAAAGATCTGAGTAAACATTTCTGCAAAGAAGATATACAAATAGCTAGTAATACACATAGGAAAAGAAACAACTTGACATTATTAGTCATCAGGTAAGTGTAAATCAAAACCACAGCAACATACCACTTTACTCCCACTGTGATGCCTAGAATAAAATGTTAGATAATAAGAAGTGAGGATGTGGAGAAATCTCATCTCTCATACACTGTTGGTGGAAATGCAAAATGGTGCAATGGCTTTGAAACAGTGGTAGTTCCTGAAACAATTAAACGGTTAGCATATGATCCAGCAATTCCAAGGCTAGATATATACCCAAGAGAAATGAGTATATGTCTGCAGGAAAACTTATAAATGAATGTTTATAGAAGCATTGTTCATAATAGCAAAAAAGTGGAAACAGTTCAAATGTTAGTCAACAGAAGAATGGATAAATGAATTGTGGTATGTTTATGCAATGAGATATTATTTGACATAAAAAGGAATGAGATCCTGATACATACTGCAACATGGATGAACCTTGGTAATATGTTCAGTGAAAGAAGGTAGTCACAAAAATCTACAGTCTATGATTCTATTCATACGGAAGTCCAGAATAGGGAAATCTATAGAGACAGAAAGTGGTTCCTTTGGGCAGGGTAGATAGGGGTCTGGGGGAGGTGATAGTTAAAGGGTATGGGGTTTCTTTTTGAGGTAATGAAATTTTTCAAGTTGCCTGTGGTGATGGTTATACATATGTGTGAGTATATGGTAAACCATTGAATTATGCACTTTGAATGGATTGTATGGTCTGTAAATTGTATCTCAATACAAATATTTAAAAGAATGAAGTACTATTCTGACATAGTCTCATTGGACCCGTTACTTACTCTTACATTATTATTTCTTTGAATATACCATTTGCTTGTGTGTCTTGTCAATATTTTCAGTACTCTATTGGTATTATGTACTATAGGTAAGATGTGCTTTCTACAGGCGTAGCCAAAAAAAAAAGAATATGGCATAAAATATATAGTCACATGTTGCTTAACGTGGGGAGGCATTCTGAGAAATGTTTTATTAGGTGATTTTGTCATTGTGCAAATATCATAGAGTGTACTTACGCAAATCTAGATCGTATAGCCTAACTACACACCTAAGCTTTATGGTGTAGCCTATGGCCCCTAGGCCATAAACCTGTACATCATGTTACCGTACTAAATACTGCAGACATTTGTAACACAATGGCGTTTGTGTATCTAAACACAGAAAGGGTACAGTAAAAATATGGTGTTGTAATCTTATGAGACAATACAACCACAGACTGTTATATGCGGTCTGTCGTTAACGGAAATGTTATGTGGCGTATTGAAAACTCCAGAATCAGAATTAACAAATGTTGAGTTAAATGACTAAAAAATATAACTATGCTTACTAGGTAATATGGAATGTGAGTACAGTGTATTATGTTTGACACAATGTCAGAAGGAACTCCAAAGACAAGAATGCCTGGGAAAAGAGACAGAGCAATGACTACTTGGTAACTGGTATACTTAGTTCCTGGAAGTTAATAGTACTCATGCACTGAACTTCATAATTTAGAGGAAGTTTTAGCTACAACTTGTAAAAGAACAAAACACACCAGTGCCACATTTTAAAAGCTTCCTGTAATAGGTGTGCCTGTCAAAACACGTATGCCCCAGTGTGCGGCATACCAGCCTGTTTTGGTGGGCTTTGCAGACCAGCCTGTGCTTTAGGGACTTGTATGTGTAAACAATTTACTCATTACATGTGTTGTCTGATTTAGATGATAGATTTTTTTTTTGCCTATTTTCTAGCATTCAGTGGATAGTGTTCATGGTTGTCTCCTACAAGACATGCTATGTAGATAGTCTGCCCATCTTTAATAAATAATTTCAGTAACCTTACTTTAGTAAAGAAGGAACAAATTGAAGGTGTCAATGATTTGAAATAAGCACAATTGTAAACAGCATTATGAAATGAAATGTTTGATAGATACACTGAAGAGCATATCTTAATACATATGTTGAGAAAATGCACCTTGGGTTCCAAGAGTCTGTTTAATTATGTATTTATTTAAAATATAGTTCTTGAAATATATTTTTTACTTATTAGCTTTAAAAAGATGGTGCTGAGCACATAAATTAAAAAGTTAACTTCTGAGGAGCTGTGCTTTCCCCTGTACTCCCACTTTTTGGTTAAGTTGGGAGAAGGCAATGTGACTTCTTAAAATCTTCAAAACAAACGGCGAGCCTAAATGGTCCTTGCAGATCCAACCTTTATGTTGGTTAGACCTTAAGAGACCTTCACAGAGTTAGTGGTGATTTTCTCCACTGGCATCTTAGCTATACATTTGGAAAATACATTCAGTCAGAAGTGGGTTTATATGGTTTTTTTCTCTAATGAAAAATATAACTATGATATTAAAGCGAAGAGTACAAAATGAAAGTGTAAAGATTTAAAACATTTGGATTTATAATGAAGTATTGAAATAGTCAATTATAATTTTTATTCTCTAGGTTTTACCAATTCTTGAGATTCTGTATCATGTTGAAGAAAGGAATTCACACCATGTGTATATGGCCCTTATAATATTGTTGATCCTTACGGAAGATGATGGCTTCAACAGATCCATTCATGAAGTGGTAAGTTACCATTACTTGGATTAGAGTTAGAGTTACAGAACTCTACTCTAGACATGTCCCTACATAAGATTTACTAGTCTTTACATTTCTTTCTGGTAGATGTTCCTGTGAGAACCTGCATTAGAAATGTTATGTCTTTCTTCAGATTTATGAAGTGGTGCCTTTTTTCCTTTTTTCCTTTTTTTTTTTTTTTTTTTTCAGAATGACTATTAATCACTATTAAAAACTCTCAAAATGGTTCTTTGGTAATTGATACAAATGCTTTTGCTGCTACTGGGTTCATTTTTCATCAGCATTTCATTTCCACTTTTTCTTTGTGGCAGAAATTGTCAAACAGGTTTGCTTCATGCATACAGAATTAGAGAAGAAAAAGGGACCAAAACGGGAGAAGTTTGAGAAATCCATTGTTTTATATATATATTTTTAAAGAACATAACATAATTTAACTTTTTAAATTTTGGTCCTGTTGGAGAGTTTTATTCCCAAACTGGTTTTATGTTCTTCTTTGGCATTTTTTAATTTTATTTTTTGCATCAAAGTAATACACATATGTAGTTTTAAAACTTGTATAGAAGTACGAGGTTTTAATGAAAAATAACAGACCCATGTTCACCCTATTTCTGATTCCCACTCCTGTAAGGTAAATGCTTTCAGTTCTGTCCATGTTTCGAAGTAACATGCTTATATTGTGATTTCTTGATTTTTCAGTTGTAGACATTAACTATTATCGCCCAAAGATGGAAGATAGTCATTGGTTCTTCCTGCATACCACAAGTGTTCCCTCTGGGTTCCCAGCACACTTGCCGGCACACAGACTTTTTCCTTTTTCCATCTTATTACCATTTTTGGTTAACTCAGCTTTTACATTACTATTTTTGATGTTATTTTTAGTTCAGTTGTGTACTGTAGGATAATTGCATTTCTTTTCTTGAACATGTTTTACCATTTCTGTAGCACATCATTGCCCTGTTTTTTATTTGTGTACTAATACACTGATTCTACCCCCAATACTTCAACAGAACTGAAAATTTGCTCAAAATATATTCAAACTTACTGTTTTTGGACTCCTGTCTTTCCTGGAGCATCTGGTGGCCCTGGTTGATCTGTTCATCTGTAGGAGTAAGCACTAAGAAGTCGATTGGAAGTCCTGTGTGTGGGCAGGTCTTACTTACTGTACCTTGTTGTATGTACATAGTCTCTTTCTCTGGGACTCTGTCCCTGCAGGCCATTTTTTGGGTGGATTGTTTTTGATTCTTCCAGTCTCCTTGCTAGGGGGTCTATAGGAGAAGGGCGCTGGGCCTTCACTCTTTATAAGGGTACAGATAGTTTGTTTTCTTCTCATTTTCAGTAGGGCTTTTATATTATCTTTACTCCTCTCTAATGTTCCCTTAAGTCATGTTTTTGCCTCTTACATAGTATGACCATAATTTCAACTAAGATTTAAGGAATCTTGACCATTGTGGAAGGAGTATTAAAGATACAAATTTATTTTTTGTGTGTATATTTAAGGTATACAACTTGATGTTTTGATATATTAATACATGTACATAGAGAAATGGCTACTATAGTCAAGTAAATTAGCATATCCGTCATCTCACATAGTTACCCCCTTTATTTTTTGTGGCAAGAGCAATGATACTCTCCTACAACTTGATGTTTTGATATATTAATACATGTACATAGAGAAATGGCTACTATAGTCAAGTAAATTAGCATATCCATCATCTCACATAGTTACCCCCTTTATTTTTTGTGGCAAGAGCAATGATACTCTCCTTTGGCAAAAATCCTGAATCCAATACAGTATCATTAACTGTAGTCCTCATATTATACATTAGATCTCTAGACTTCATCCTATATACCTGCAACTTTGACCTATATCTCCCCATTTTCTCACATCCACCCCCAGTACCCATTGTAATATCCTCTATCTGTGTATTTGACTTTTTAAAAAGATATTCCACATATATGTGAGATCATGAAGTATTTTTCTTTCTCTGGTTTATTTCACTTAGAATAATGTCCTCCAGGTTTACCTATGTTATGCCAAATGTCAGGGTCTTCTTTTTTAAGGCTGAATAATATTCCTTTGTTTATACAACCATGCAGTACTTAACAATTGGGAAGCATTGTGAGAAATGTGTCCTTAGGTGATTTTATCATTATGTGAACATCGTAGAGTGTGCTTACACAGCCAGGATAGTGTAGCCTACTACACACCTAGGCTGTGAGCTATAGCCTGTTGCTCCTGGCCACAAACCAGTACAGCATTGTTACTGTATACTGTAAGCAGTTATAACACAATGGTAAGTATTTGTTTATCTAAACATAGAGAAGCTACCATAAAAATACAGTATAAAAGATTTTAAAAGGCACATCTGTGTAGGGTACCATGAATGGAACTTGCAGGACTGGAAGTGGCACTGACTGAATCAATGAGTGAGTGGTGAGTAAATGTGAAGGACCAGGACATTATTGTATGTTATCGTAGACTTTATAAACACTGGACACTTAGGCTACACTAAATTTATAAAAATATTTTTCTTTAATAATCAATTACCCTTAGCTTACTTGAACTTTTTTACTTTATAAAGTCACCACAAACACATGAATAGTGTGTTGTGCTACAATGACTACAACATCTAGGTGATAGGAATTTTGTTGTTATCATCTGGGACCTTCTTTGTATATGCTGTCTGGCATTGACCAAAACATTGTTATGTGGCAAATGACTGTATGTATTACATTTTCTTTATCCATTTGTCTGTCAACGGACTCTCTGGCTGTGTCTGTCTTGGCTATTCTGAATAGTGCTGCAGTGAACGTGGGAGTGCAGCTATCTTTATAGGTGCTGATTTCATTTTCCTTATGCCCAGAAGAGGAATTGTGAGATGATACACTAGTTCTATTTTTAATTTCTTTGAGAATCTATATACTGTTTCTCACCTTGGTGGCTCCAATCTACATTTCCACCAACAGTGTGCAAGGGTTCTGTTTCCTGCATCCCCTCCCATACTTGTTATCTCTTGTCTTTTTCATAATGACTATCCACACTGGTGTGATGGTTTTGATTTGCATTTCCCTGATAATTAGTGATTTTGAGCACATTTTCATATACTTGTTGACCATATTTATGTCTGTTTTAGAGAAATGTCTATTCAGGTCCTTTGCCCATTTTTTAATGGGATTGTTTTTCTGTTATTGAGTTGTGTGAGTTCTTTAGATATTTTAGATACTACCCCTTTATCAGATATATGGTTTGCAAATATTTTATATCAATTCAGAGGCTGCTTTTTCATTTCGTTGATTATTTCCTTTGTTGTGTAGAAGCTTTTTAGTTTAATATAGCCCCATTAATTTATTTTTGCTTTTGTAGCCTGACCTTTTGATGTGAACATAGAAATTTATTGGTTCTTGTTTTCAGTAAAATACTATGAGAAGTAATATTTTCACTGATTTCCTCAACTTTTTAAATATGACTTTTCTTTTAATAAGGAATTAAATACGATTTTTAAAAACATCTTAAAATTGAAGTATAACATGCATATAAAACACACAAATTTTAAAGGAAAACTAATGAAAATTACATTCTATATTTGTGTCATTACCACCCAGATAATTATTTGCTTCAGCAGCAGCAATAACAAAACAATCAGAACAAGAAGAAGTAACTATAACCACACAAAAAACTTTGAAGCAAACATGACAAAATGTTAGTTTTTGGCATAATTCATATGTGGGTATACGTTTTATTGTGCTATTTTCTATACTTTTCTGTATCCTCATTCTATAATTAAAACACTTTCAAGTTAGCAGAGAATTTTGCATTAAAATTAAACTTCGCTGACTGCCAAAACAGGGTTGGTAAGATAGGGAAAGTTCAGTTCACATTGAAGTTCAGTTCCATTGGATTTCAGGATATTTTAGATGACATTTCAAATTCAAATATTGAAACACTTGTTCTTTTTCTCTAGAATCTGACTTTCTTGTTGATCTCGATTTATTTTGGTCCCTTCCCTTTCCATATGTAATAGTAGAAAAGAGTAAATTCAAATGTTTTACCAAGTTTCTCTACATGGAATCATTAGTGTGAACCTAATTGCCTATGATATATATATTGTTATCTCATTTTGATTTGAATTTGCATTTCTTAATACCCAATGATACGGAGAATTTATTTTTAATGTGCTTTTTGTGTGCATATATATCTTTTTGCCATTTTTTAAATTATCTTTTTTATTTTGAAATAATTGTAGATTCACATGCAGTTTTAAGAAAAATAAGAGAGACCTCATATACCCTTAATACAGTTTTCCCCAATGGCAACTATAGTTGTAAAACTGTAGTTCAGTATCACAGTCAAGATATTTGATACTTTCGTTTGTTTGTTTGTTTGTTTGTTTGAGACACAGTCTCGCTTTGTCTCCCAGGCCAGAGTGCAGTGGTGGGATCTCAGCTCACTGCAACCTCCGCCTCCTGGGTTCAAGTGATTCTCATGCCTCAGCCTCCCGAGTAGCTGGGACTACAGGCACACGCCACCATGCCTGGCTAAGTTTTGTATTTTTTATTAGAGACAGGGATGTTTCACCATGTTTGCCAGGCTGGTCTTGAACTCCTGACCTCAAGAGATCCAGCCACCTCGGCCTCCCAAAGTGCTGAGATTACAGGTGTGAGCCACCACACCCAGCCTGACATTGATACTTTTTAAGGTATAGAACATTTCTATCACCACAGAATTATATCCCTCATCTTGCTCTTGAATAGCCATACCCCCTTTTAAAAACTTGGCTTATCTTATTATTGAGATGTAAGAATTTTTTATTCTTGATCTTTTGCTTTTTTATATTCTAGTTTGTTAATGTGAATTATACTGGTTATTGAGAATTATACTGATTATTTATTGAATAATAAATCAACTTTGCATCCTGTGCATGTAAAGTGCACTTGGACATGATATGTTTTTAAATGTATTTTCATATACAGTCTGGTTAAGTTTTGAACTTTGTGTTTTCTGAGGAATTTGTACATTTCTTTTAAGGTAATGAATCTATTACAATAAAATTGTTCATAATATAGTCTTATTACCTCTTCCTTTTTTTAAAAAAAGCTACCTTTTAATGTCTGTACTAGCCACAGAGAGATTACCCTTCATTCTTCATGCTGATAATGTGTCTATTCTCTTCTTTATGTTTCTAACTTTTTTAAAAAGTTAAAACTTTAAAGAACTAACTTTTGATTCTATTGATTGTTTTTCCTCCATTTTTTGTTTTCTATTTTAATTATTTGTGCTCTTTATTATTTCTTTTCTCCTGCTTACTTGAGCCTCAATTTGCTTTTTTTTTTTTTTCCCAACGTTTCTTAAGGTAGAAGCCTAGACCTTTGATTTTACATCCTTCTGCTTTTCCACTGTAAGCAAAATATATGAAAATGTTTTCAGACTTTGGACAATAGGCAGCACAGGAGAGTAATGCTAGAAAGAAAAAAATATATTTAACAGTAATTATTTTTAAGAATTTGAAAATACATTAAAGTCAAACTTTATCACTACCACCTAAGATGTGAATACTTTGATTTAAGACAAATGATTCTACTGTTTTAGTGTAAATGATCATACTCATTCATTAACTAGAAATTAGAATTATTAACATTAGGTGAACATCATTTTCAGAAAATTTTCTTTTTTTTATTTAAGTTGAGACAGGGTCTCACTCTTGCCACCCATGCTGGAGTGCAGTGGCACAATCGCTGCTCACTGTAGCCTTGACTTCCTGGGCTCAGATGATCCTCCTACCTCAGCCTCCTGAGTAGCTGGGACTGCAGGTGCATGCCACCATGCCCAGCTAATTTTTGTTTCTGTGGAGATGGGTTTCGCCATGTTGCCCAGGCTGGTCTCAAACTCCTGGGCTCAAATGATTAACTCAGCCTCCCAAAGTTCTGTGATTACAGGCGAGAGCCACCATACCAGACCTTCATTATGCAATATATTTTGTAATATTATTATATGGTGAAGAAAAGAGATTTTGGAAAGCTAAGATGTTAGAATCATTGTTTAGTTATTTTAAATCCATGTTGCAGCTGTAGAGAGAACCAGTGTACTTCTTAATGAGAAACATGAGAGCATTATTAATTCCACACTTCTTTTCATCTTTCTTCCGATTTTTTGTTAATTATTTAATTTTGTAAAAAATTTTTTGAGACAGAGTCTCACTCTGTTTTATGCAATTCTTGTGCCTCAGCCTCCCAAGTAGCTGGGATTTACAGGCAAGTGCCACCACACCTGGCTAATTATTTTTTTTTAGATTATTCAAAACTTATAACATTTCCATTCTGTTTTGTAACTCAAATTGCCAAAATTGCCTAATACTGGTTTTATTGGATGTGTTGTCTACCATCAGCCCTTTTACCATAGTTTAGTTTCTGTATTCCTGAGTTCTTTATTTTTATTCATCTTCTTCTATGTATCTGGCTTTTATTTTCAGTATTTTCTTCACAGAATATTTCTGTGGCATATTTTATTCACCTTCTCATGTTTGAAAATGTCTGAAGGTTCTCATTTTCTCTCCCACACCTCCTTCCACTATTTAGTCGGAAGAAGAAACAAATAAATAAACCTACCAAACTTGTTTCTCTCTCTAGATTTGGGGATTTTCATCAGAATTTTCAGGATTTTGTCAATTTTTCCAAGGGACTGCTGCCAGGTAAGGCAGGATTCAGTCAGGCATGTACTTCTTGAGCCTGCTCTTGGGTTTTCTCCTTTATCATGCATCATGGACGCCAGTACACCTATGACTGTGGACTTGGGCTCATAGAAGCATTTTTTTTTACCACGTGTTACCATGGGACAGCCTGCGATTTATAGCACATATATTGTTTAGTGAGATTGTTTAAAGGACTGTATATACTTTGTCCACTCCCACATAGGTGTGAGATTAGTATATTTGGTATTACTAATTCGGTAAGCATTTAATGAGCATGAACCACCTCTCATACCTGTGGTAACGGTGAAATGAATTTTAAGACACAGTCACTTTTGTAGTATAGCTCCTAGTTTTAACTTGCCAGATAAGTCATGTGCTTTTATTCTGTTCTCCAGATTATAGAGGTGTGGTAGACTTTGAGGATATTAAGTTTGGGCTCTAGTCTATTTGTTCAGTGTACTACTCTTCTAAGGCAAAACTTTAAAATTATGATTTCACAATTTCTACCTATTACCATGCCTAGAGATGTGATACATTTATGCCTTTTGATATTTCTTTCTCTTTCCTAGCCCTCTTCTTGTCAGATGTAGATGTGCTTATACATAACACAAAGTATTCGATAGAAAAATGGGCAAAATAATAGAAAAACAGACTAGAGACCCTGAACAGTAATCATTGTTTAACCCAATGCTTCATCAGGATCATGCCAATTAAAGCAACTGAAATATTCTGTGCCTATCAGAGTAGCAAAAATGACAAAATCTGATATATCAAGGGTTGGTGATGTTTTTATTACTATGGGGTTGATGAAAGAAAAAAGAATTGGTGAGGATATAGAGAAAAGGGACTCTAATATGCTGGTAGTGGGAGTATAAATTGGTAGAACCACTTTAGAGAGGAATTTGTCCTCTCAAATTCCTCAAATTGTATACAGAAATAAACACTCCACCTCTCAGAAGTTCCATTTCAGGGTTTATGTTTTAGGAAGAACTTCTTCAAATATGTTCTCATGAGAACATATTTGAAAGAATTTTCACTGTAGCATTGTTAGTTGTATTCAGAAATTGAATACAGCTCCATTAATGGGAGAGCAGATTATGTAAATGAAATATTGTAAAGCAGCTAGAATGAATGCATAGAGCTATGTGTATTGATAATAAAACTCAAAAAAAAAAAAAAAAAAAAGCCCATCCAATTTCAGGATAGTGGCTGCCTCTGGGGAGGCAGGTTATCAGTGTAGAACAATGAGGAGGCTTCAGGTACTTTAGAAGCAAGAATACTAACATTTGATAAATCTAGGTGATGGATACAGTGGTGGTCTCTATACAAGGCTAATCAATCAAACTTTCTATCCTCATAGAAGTCTTCTATGACTTCACTGTAAGTATGCTCACACCTGAAAAGTAGCTAGTATGGCTGAGGAATCTGTTTTACTTTTATTAAATTTTAATTTAAATATCCACTTGTGGCTAGTGTCACTATGTTGGACACTGCTGCCCTATGCTTTTTAGTGTGTTAACACAGTTAATAGTAACTATACTTTTTTTTTTCTTTTTTGAGACAGAATGTCACTCTGTTGCCCACGCTGGAGTGCAGTGGTGTGATCTCGGCTCAGTGCAACCTCCACCTCCCAGGTTCAAGCAATTCTCTGCCTCAGCCTGCCCAGTAGCTGGGATTACAAGCGCCTGCTACCAAGCCCAGTTAATTTTTTTATTTTTAGTAGAGACAGGGTTTCACCATCTTGGCCAGGCTGGTCTTGAACTCCTGACCTCGTGATCCACCCACCTCAGCCTCCTGAAGTGCTGGGATTACAGGCGTGAGCCACCACACCCAGCCTATACATTTATTTTTAAAAGAAGATATTCAAGCCGGGCGTGGTGGCTCACGCCTGTAATCCCAGCACTTTAGGGGGCTGAGGTGGGCGGATCACGTGAGGTCAGGAGGTCGAGACTAGCCTGGCCAACATGGGGAAACCCCATCTCTACTAAAAATACAAAAATTAGCTGAGTGTGGTGGTGGGTGCCTGTAATCCCAGCTACTCAGGAGGCCGAGGCAGGAGAATTGCTTGAACCCAGGAGGCAGAGGTTGCAGTGAGCCAAGATCGTGCCATTGCACTCCAGCCTAGATGATAAGAGTGAGGCTCCAACTCAAAAAAAAAAAAAGAAGATATTCAATGATTCAATGATTTGGCAATTCTGCTTCCTAGTAAATTCTCGCTGATGTACTTACGAAGTCATGTGCAGGTATTTTTGCTTTCAAAATCTGTGTGATTCCTGAACTTAGGTAAAAGTCCGGATAGTAAGAATATGGAGAGTAAGGAATTCTTTCTTTTTTTCTGAGTTTCATATAGTGAGATTTAGGATAGTGATCTGAATTGTAACATTGTTTTAAATAGGAAAACAACTGTAAATAGCCTAAATTTCCATTAATAGAGGAATGGATTTTTTTAAAAGGTAGCCTGCTAATATAGTACTCTAGAGTGGTTACAAGGAATGAAGTAGACTTGGATATAGAGGTGACATTTAAATCACTTAACTGGTATGGATGGCACCAACACCAGCCAGTAAGAATGGATGTGGACCATAGTCCTTTGTTCTCTGCTGTATATTACCTGGGGAAGTGGCTTGCAACAAAAGCTATTTACTAACTAGTATTGAGTATTCCATTTTAAAAAAAAGAACTAGTTACTGTCAGACAGGCATACCTGGTGAATATTCTTCTTATATGTATCAATATAGGAGGGTTTCAGAAACATACTGAGTGAAAAAAGTAAGATGCAAACAAACCAGATGTGTGTTAGTTTCTTAGAGCTACTGTAACTGACCACCACAGTTACTGAGTACTGCTGATATAAATGAAAGATACTTAGTGTCTTCCAGAGTTGTCTGAGTACCACAGCTAGGTGACTCCTAACAATAGAAGTTTATTGTCTTCTGTAGCCTGAAAGTCCAAAGTCAAGGTGTCAGCGGGGCCATGCTCTCTCTGAAGGCTCTAGGGGAAGACCCTTTCTTGTGTCATCCTAGCTTCTGGTGGTTGCAGGCAATTCTTGGTGTCCTTTGGCTTGCCATCTACATCACTCCAGTCTCTCCTACTGTGATCACATCCTTCTCTCAGGAGGTGTCTGTCTCTGTGTCTCTCTTCCTCATCTTACAGTCACCAGCAGTCATACTGACCTAGAGTCCACATTAATCTAATGCGGTCTCATCTTGATTATATTTTCAAAGACCCTCTATCCATGTAAGGTCACATTCACAAGTTTTGAATAACATAGATTTGGGGGGAAACCATTCATTCTAATACATGATGTATGGTACTATTCATGTGTACTAGAAGACACACAAAAGAATGCTGGTTTTTGGTGTTTTACATATATATGTATGTACATATATGTATATATGCAGATAAAGTAATTGAAATGGTCTAGAGGATACATACTAAACTCAAGATAGTGTTTGTTCCTCCATGGGGGAATAAAATGAGATTTTTATATTAAAAAATATTAACAGTTGGTAATGTGAATTGTGGGCATATAGATGTTAATTATTTTTTGTACTTTCCCAAACATATTTAATTTTTTTAAAAGAGTTGATATTATATAATGTTACTGTATAATACTCTATCATATATAACTTATGGAATTTATTTTTGAAAGAGTCTTGCTCTGTCATCCAGGCTGGAGTGCAGTCACTGCAACCTCTCCCTCCCTAGTTCAAGTGATTCTCCTGCCTCAGCCTCCCAAGTAGCTGGGATTACAGGCACACACCACCTTGCCTGGCTAATTTTTAATAGAGACAGGGTTTCACCATGTTGGCCAGGCTGGTCTCAAACTCCTGACCTCAGGTGATCCATCCACCTTGGCCTCCCAAAGTGCTGGGATTACAGGCATGAGCCACCGTGCCCAGCCAAACTTTTATATTTTTTACTTTTCAATTCTAAATAATATTTAACCACCATGTAGTGAGTATTTGTTATATGCTAGCCTCTGAGTGGAGAATGCAGTCAGGGTGGGCTTATTTGTAATGGGGGATGCTGGGTGATGTGGGGCCAGAGAGTTAAATGAGTGAAAATATGTGGAGGGAAGGCACCTGTATATACTTGTACTTTCAAACATATTGATGTGAAATTGAGTGTGGTATTCCTTTGTGTTTTTATTCTTTTTATCTGTTCCTATACTCCCTTCTCATTCCTAATATTGTTTGGAATTTTTTTGTTGTTAGACTTGCTAGAGAATGATCTGTTTTAATCCTCTTTTAGAAAAACTAAGGTACAACCATATTATTTAGATTTAATTCTGTTTTCCTGTTTCATGGATGACTGTTGTGTTTGTTGTTGTTTGTATTCCATATTCTCCTTCTCTTGAATTCTCCTGGATTTGTCCTGCTGTTACTGTGGTGAGGAGGGGCAGCTAAATACTTACATGTGTTGTTGTGGTGTTTTGTTTTGTTTTTTCTCCCGGAAATGGTACATGGGTGGTTCATGCTGAGTTTATTTTGCAACATACTTACTTGGTAGTTTCTCAAGATGTAGAATTCTAGAATCATAATGTCTTCCCTCAAAAATCTTGAGACATTGTTCTGCTGTCCTTCAGATGTGTAGTGTTCAAGATGGGAACTCTAACATTAGTCTGCTTCTCTTTCCGTTGGTGATAACATGTTCTTCTGTCTGGAAGCCAATGGAACTTTCTCATATACTGCAAATTCATTAATCTTGCGAGAATGTTTTGATGGTTTTTCATGATTTTTTCTTGGAATGTTGAATGTTTTTCTTTTCCTCTCAAAGAAATTTTCTTGTATTACTAATTGTTCTGTTTTTCTTCTAGTTTATTTCTTCTGGAATTTTTAAGTGGCTATGACGTCTGCACTTTTCTCTTATAGTTTCTGTGGAGAACTTCTCAGTTTGGTCCTTTGCATCACAGATTTAATTCTCCATAGTGCTCACTCTGCTACGCCCAGGCTGGAGTGCAGTGGTGACATCTCGGTTCACTACAACTTCCGCCTCCTGGGTTCAAGCGATTCTCATGCCTCCACCTCCAGAGTAGCTGGGACTATAGGCATACACTACTACACCCGGCTAATTTTTTGTATTCTTAGAGAGTCATCATTGGGCCAGGCTGGTCTCGAACTCCTGGCCTTGGCCTCCCAAAGTGCTGGGATTACAGACATCAGCCACTGTGCCCAGCTGCCATGATACTTTTATAATCTTAAGCAACTTAGCTTTTGTTCTGTGATTTTCCCTTTTCATAGCAGTCTCTTCTTATTTTATGGATGCAATATTCTGTCAAATCTCACTAGATATACTAATCAGAATTTTTTTTTAAAAATCCAGCTTCCTAAATCCTCTCTCTTTAATTAGAGGTCTGTTTGCTCTGCCTGTTCAGTTTCACAGTTTATTATTTATTTATTTACTTTATAAAGTTTTTATTATGAACACTGTGAAACTTAAATATAATTGGAGAAAATAGTAGCATGGATCTTCATGTAGTCGTTATTAACACTCTGCTGTTCTTATTTCATCTACCCACTTTACGCTCAGCACCTTTTACATTTTGATTTCTATTTTTTAAAACAAATCTTCAATATAATTTCATGTATAAACATTTTAGTATGTTCTTTCAGTATCATACCATTAGTACATTCAATAAAATCAACAATAATGTTTAAATTCTTCCTAACAATTTATTATTTCCAATTATCTTTAAAATATCTTCTAGAGTTGATTTGTTTGAATCAGATTTCAATGTCTACTGCATTTAGTTCTTAAGACTCACAAATCTATAGCACTCTCTCCCTATCCCAGCTTATTTTACCCCTTATTTGTTGAAGAAACTGGGTTATCTGTTTAGTAGGATTCCCCGCATTTGTCTTTAGCTGATTATGTATCATCATGGTATTTAACATGTTCTGTCCTCTGTATTTCATGTGCACTGGTAATTAGAAAAGAGTCTTGATTAGGTTCAGCATATCACTCTCTTAGGTTGAATGTCTTTACTTGGTGGTTTTGTTGTTCATCTGTAGTTATAAACACAAGTCTAACTAACTTGTTTTGCAAGGTGGTGGGTTCCCCCCTCTGCATTTGTGAGTGGTGGGGAGTCTGCTGTACTCTGTGGATGTGTGCCTCTTCTTAAGAGAGAGGGCAAGAATCAGCCCAGCAGTCTCTTCCTTTTTCATGCATAGGTAGAGAATAACATGGCACAGTGAATCTCCTTGAGTCACGGAGAAAGGATGCAGAAGTAACCTTAACGAAAGAGAACATTAGGGAGTTCTAGTGCTCAGCTGAGCCTGTTGGTTTGGTTTTTTTGTTTTTTCCCCCATTTTACCTCTTTCTTTGGGGCAGCCCAGATTTGGCTGCTGTGCTGCCCAGTGTTCGCACCTGTCTGCCTGTCTGCCTGCCTATCTCTCTCTCTCTCTCTCTCTCTCTCTCTCTCTGTGTGTCTCTGTGTGTGTATGTGTGTGTGTGTGTCTCTCTATGATCCCTAGGTTACAAATCTACAATGGAAATGTCTTAACTTAGAAAACAGTTCTTGCTTACTTAGGCCCGGAGGTGTGCGCCAGAGCTGCCTACTCTCCATAGCCATGGCAGAGCACTGGAGCATCTCTACTTGAAGATCTGGACTCATTTGCATTCTTGGCCTCTCTCTGTGCTGCTTAACTCACCTTCAGAGCAAAGTCATCGTTTATCAAAAATTGTGGACATGGAGTAATTCTTTTGTCTGTAAAGCAATCATTTTTTACTTAAACTTTTCTTCCCCTTTACAGATACTAAAAAATATTACTTGGTATTCAGAACGAGTTTTAACTGAAATCTCCTTGGGGAGTCTCCTGATCCTGGTGGTAATAAGAACCATTCAATACAACATGACTAGGACAAGAGTAAGTATTCCAGCTGCTATTCTATCTTTTTTGCATACAGTACAATTAAGACGATAGTTTAAAGCAATCCCAATTTTTAGGGTGCTAAAATTCTCGTGACATATGGTAGAAAATACAGGTCACTGTATAGTCACTGTATTACATGATCCTAATGTAACATAAGGTCTTAATATTTAATGGATTGTATGATTGGAGATATTTTACATGAAATAGAAAACAAGCAATGCAAAACATTTAGATAAAAGCTATTGTATGTCTTTATTTGGCCAGTAACACTGATTTGCCTTTTTTAATAGCAGCAAATAACAAAGTACAAGAGGATATGAGCACAAGAAAATATGAATTAAAATGAAAAAGAAAAGTAGAAGAGAGAGTATTTTAAAGAGTAAAAGACAAATTTCTGCTGGATTCTCTTCACAGTACCTGGGAGCAAATTTCACTTCTGGTTAATAGAAATATATTGTTAAAGAGAAGCAGTGTACAGAATTCATAGCTAAGAGAAATGGCATTTTTTTTTTTTTGAGCTATGATTGTGCCACTGCACTTCAGCCTAGGCTGCACAGGAGTGCAGTGGCACAATCATAGCTCACTGTAACCTCCAGTCCCCGGGCTTAAGTGATCCTCTTGCCTCAGCCTCCTGAGGAGCTAGGACCACAGGCATGTGCCACCACACCTGACTAATTTTTTTTTTTTTTTTTTTTAAATAGCCAAAGTCTCGCTATGTTGCCCAGGCTGGTCTTGAATTGGTTTTGAACTCCTGTCCTGAAGTGATACTCCCACTTTGGCCTCTCAAAGTGTTGGAATTACAGGCGTGAGCCCCTACTACTCCCAGCCCGTTTTCAGTTATTTTCCTCTGTGGGGCTATTGCAGATACACATTCATGTTTTTTATCTGAAACCCTAGGAGCCAGCTATGTTTTAGAAAGCAGAAGTTTTTGGATTTTAGAAAGATAATTATAGTTTATATACTCTACTATGTGTAACCATTAGGGCCTTAAGTAGCATGCTTTAATTAAACATTATATTTCTGTAGCAAAATATTTCAGTATTCACCATGGAGGGAATAATGAAGACCGTCAGGAACATCATCATTTTTTGTGTTGTGGAAAAAACTTCGAATTTTCAGTGCTTTATGGATTTAGGAATTAGAAAAAAGAGATAGTGGATCTGAACTTTCTAAAATCCGTGACAACTGAGTTTACATTTGCTTCTATTAATAGTTAACCTTGGTTAAAATATAGAGAAGACTTGATTGTATGTTTTACACTTGCTGTTTCCTCACAGGACAAGTACCTTCACACAAATTGTTTGGCAGCTTTAGCAAATATGTCGGCACAGTTTCGTTCTCTCCATCAGTATGCTGCCCAGAGGATCATCAGGTAAATATGAACTTTAAAAGAAATACTGATTTGCCTCTGGCTGAGCTATTAAGATGGATACTATGGTGGTTCCTTTTTAAATGTTACCTGTGAGGACTATCAAATTTTGCTACTTAATTTTTATCACCTTCTTGTTTGGTTGAAAATATCTTGTTCCATTTTGTTTTCTAACTTAACTTTTTGATCAAAGTTAATTGTATTTACGTTCAATCTTTTTATAAAATGTAATTTTAAGTGTAATGTTAGTTTTTTAGAGGAGCAGGTATATTTTTTAGTAATGCAAATTAAATATGAATGTATTTGATGCACATTTTATAGAGCATCACACTACGCTTTTAAGGATTTATCTGTGTGCGTTTTAGAGAATTTTTATAGCAGTTCACCCGTGTATTAGTTTCCTATTGTTGCCATAACAAATTACCAAAAATTAGTGGCTGAAAGCACAAATTGGTCATTTTAAAATTCTCTAGTTTAGAAGTCCACTGTGGGTCTCACTAGACTAAAATTGAAACAGAGCTGCATTTCTGTCTGGAGGCTGTAAAGGAGAATCTGTTTCCATGCCTCTTCTAGCTGTTGGAGGCTGCCTGCATTCCTTGGCTCATGGCCCCTTCCTCTGTTATCAAAGCCAGCAGCAGTAGGTTGTTGAGTCCTTCTCATACCTCATCACTCTGACCTCCTCTTGTGGTTCCCTCTTCCACATTGAGGACTCTTGTGATTTCCTGGACCCTTCCTGATCCAGGATTATCTTCCCATTTCAAAGTCAGAATCATAATCACAAGGTCCCTTTTGCCATGTAAGGTAACATTCATAAGTCCAGGGGATTAGGACATGGACATTTTTGAGGGAGCCATTATTCTGTCTGCCAGAAACCCTTGTCTCTTCCCTACCCATTGCCAAAGACATGACTTTTTTTTTTTTTTTGAGACGGAGTCTCGCTCTGTCACCCAGGATGGAGTGCAGTGGTGCGATCTTGGCTCACTGCAAGCTCCACCTCCTAGGTTCACGTCATTGTCCTGCCTCAGCCTCCTGAGTAGCTGAGACTACGGGTGCCCGCCACCACACCTGGCTAATTTTTTTTTTGTATTTTTAGTAGAGACGGGGTTTCACCCTGTAAAGACATGACTTTGAAAGATAGGAAAGCTAACTAACCAGTCATAAGAGAATATCATTGCAGGGCTTTTTAACATATGGGGGTACTTTTTTGACTTCCTGTAGGATGTTCAGTGTTGTCCAAGTAGCTCTCAAATAGAACCCCAGTGAAGTCATATTGTTTCCTTTAATTCTTACTTTTGGGGCAATGCAGGATTTTTCTTCTTCTTTTTTTTTTTTTTTTTGGAGACAAGAGTGTCACTCTGTCGCCCAGGCTGGGGTGCAGTGGCGTGATCTCGGCTCGCTGCAACCTCTGCCTCCCGGGTTCAAGTGATTCTCCTGCCTCAGCCTCCTGAGTAACTGGGATTACAGGCACGCGCCACCATGCCTGGCTAATTTTTGTATTTTTAGTAGAGACAGGGTTTCACCATGTTGGTCAGGTTGGTCTCAAACTCCTAACCTCGTGATCCACCCACCTTGCCTCCCAAAGTGCTGGGATTACAAGCATGAGCCACTGCGCCCAGGCTTTTCTTGTTTTTTTTAAGAGACAGGGTTTCACTCTGTCAACCAGGCTGGAGTGCAGTGGAGCAACCACAGCTCACTGAAAGCTCAAACTCCTGAGCTCAAGGGATCCTCCTGCCTCAGTCTGGGCATGTGGTTTTGACCATTCAGTTTTGTTTAGCAGTCATTGGTGGTGATAACAACTCTGTATCATTTTTAAGTGCTGATCTCACATTCTCTTCATTGGTTAGCCATTGATTGACCTGGGCTCATTTTTAACTTACTCAAAATTAAGTTGTCTGTTTATCTTCAGAATTTAATACAGGATATTTTGCATTGACTCACTATTTAATTTATGTCTGGTCTTAATACATTCCATTAGATTGTTTTTTGGGTTTGTACTTGAGAGATCATCTAGTTGACTGACATTGGACTAATGTGAACCTCACGATTTAAAGTAAACATAGCAGTCTCCTCCTACCTTGGAGTTTTTCAGGTATTCTGAAGAGCCTTTAGTTTCCAGGAGTTAACCTTTGTCACCATGCTTTATTTCACCATAACAGAGTTAATGATTTCTGTGCTGTTTTGTAGGCTGTTTTTCTGTTTGTGTGCAGTTTTATAATGGTTTCATGAAGATTTCATTACACAATTAACTTTTCTGAAATGATAAATGAACATTTAGCTTGTTTGATATGAAAATGCCAAATTAGCTGGTTGATCATTTAAGTTCTGATAAAATACATTTAGCACGATTAAATATTTTTGAGATGCAAAAAATTTTCTAGTTGGGAAAAATGCATATTAAAACACTGTGCCCAAGTTTTAATCTGTGATGACAAAAGTAGAAAATAAACCAATCATATTTGAAGAAATAAGAAACATAGTTTAGATTTGTGATTTGAGAGCATTTAGATTGTTTATCATCAATAATGAGTAGTGCTTTACTTCATTTTAATAGATTTTTAGTTAGCATAATATGAGTAAGGAACTATGTTAAGCAATGCAAGAAGTATCAAAATAAATAATAAAGATTCCTGACCTCAAGTAGCTTGCAATTCAGTAGCGGGAATAAGACCAGGACCCATCTATGTGTATATATATGATACAAGGATCTTTTATACAGCAGAATGTTATATGAAATATGTTATTATATCTTAATATTACAATGAAAGAAAAATTGCTATGGAGGGGGTGAATGGCTGGTTCCAAGAATGGCAAGAAGGCTTCTCATTGAAAGATTAAGCAGGGTGGCTACAGAAAGATGACATGATGGATAAGAGAGACTGGCCTGATACAGCAATCATCAACTGCAACAAACCAAAGCAAAACAAGAGAGGGACTATGGTGAGAGAGCATGATTTCTATGTAGAAAATAACCAGTTTCATGGAACTGGCATGTTGTGGACCTCTATGGGGATCACAGGTGAGAGGCCTGAAAGAAACAGCTGGGGCTATTACTGTGGAGGGGCTTAAGGGTTGGACTCACAGTTTAGAATAATGGAAAGGAATGGAGAGAAAATAAGGTCTTGAGTTTTTAAGTGGATTTTGAAGAAAAGAATTTAAGGTAAATTTCTTGAGTCACCTGTTTGAGCAGATGATAGTATCATGGTCTGTTTGTCGCACTGAGGGAAGTGTAGTTCTACCCAGCTCCCACATGCTGACAACACTTTTCTTGTTCAAGGACCACATTTGAGTAGCCGGTGCAGACCAGAGCATCGTGTCATACAGGAGGGAGCTTGTTGGAAGTGCGGAGTGTAGGTGTGGCTTTTGACCTACTGGATCAGAGTCTTCTTTTTAACAAGATCCCCAGATGTTTGTATCCACATTAAAGTTTAGAAAACACTTTGAGTTTTGGCCTGGAAATCATTATGTGTTCCCTGAGAAAATATTTGTCTTGAGCTGGAAATGGGGGCCAGCTTTTTTGTACTTTGAGGGAACTCATTTTCTACTACATATTTGTGTTTAGGGTATAGAAATGTAAAGTATGATAAGGGATGCATGACAAAAACTGTTTAGATACCCAGAAGGGTTATTATAGCAGTACAACTCAGAATTCACCAGATGCTCTAGTAACCGCTTCAAGTGAGAAGTAAGCAGTTTTCATATACATGATTCCTCAATCCTCTTTTAGAAGGAGACTACACAATTTTATATTTGTCAGTTGCAAAACTTAGAAGAGTCAGTATTTCACATGATCTTCAACAAAATGTAAAACAGATAACATGTTACATTGCTATGAAAGGATGTTGATAAAACTTTGAAAAGCCTCCTTAGCTGGACATAAATGTAAGGAATGATTCCTTACAGTACCTAGGCTGTTGCTCATACTTAATGACCATGTGCCTTCTACAGACTCCTGGTGTTCTAGGAGAATCACAGATCTAATCTGAGTTTTGCTCAACTTTGTAAGTCTTTTGGATGTGCCATAAGTGTGCATATTTGCTGTGTTCTTTATTTGGGATTATGAGGTTATTCAATTTCAAGACATTTATGAAGAGTAGATTATATGCAAGGGATTGCTGTAGGTTAGAAAGATACCATTTACTTCCAGCCCTTAAGACTATCCCTTATTGTCTCGCATGTCCCTCCACTAGCTGTTTCCTCTGGCTTCTCCTTCACCCTTTGCTTAACAGGTAGTTTTCTCTAGTATCTCATTCTGTCTTGTTTTCTTCTGTCTTTACACATTTTCTCTGGGAGATCACATATATGTCTATGACTTTATCTACTGTTATTTGTATACTGAAGATCACCTGATAATGGTTAGGCTTTGTGTCCCCACCCAGAATCTCATCTTGAATTGTAATCCTCATAATCCCCACATGTGAAGGGAGAGAACAGGTGGAAGTAATTAAATCATGGGGACAGTTTCCCCGATGCTGTTCTCATGATAGTGAGTCTCACAAGATCTGATGGTTTTATAAGGGGCTCTTCTCCCTTGGCTGTGCCACTCTTCTCCCTGCCACTTTGTGAAGAAGGTGCCATGCTTCTCCTTCACCTTCCACCATGATGTAAGTTTCCCGAGGCCTGCCCAGCTGTGCTGGACTGTGAGTCCATGAAACCTCTTAACTTTATAAATTACCCAGTCTCGGGCAGTTCTTTTTTTTTTTTTTTTTTTGAGACAAGTCTCACTCTGTTGGCCAGGCTGGAGTGCAGTGGCGCAATCTTGGCTTACTGCAACCTCCACCTCCCAGGTTCAAGCAACTCTTCTGCCTCAGCCTCCCGAGTAGCTGGGATTACAGGTAGGTGCATGCCACCATGCCTGGCTAATTTTTGCATTTTTACTAGAGATGGGGTTTCACCATCTTGGCAAAGCTGGTCTTGAACTCCTGGCCTTAAGTGATCTGCCCACCTTAGCCTCCCAAAGTGCTGGGATTACAGGTGTGAGCCACTGTGCAAGCCTCGGGCAGTTCTTTATAGCAGCATGAGAACTGACCAAAACACCACCCCAATCTAAATTCATAATCTAGATCTTTCTCCTTCACTGTACTGGCAGACAGTACAATGTAGAGGATAAGCACATAGCCTCTGGAGCCAGACTGCCAGGGTTTGAGATCTCAGCTCCAGAACTTTACTACCTATGGAATCTTGGTGATGATGTTCTTTACCTTCTCTATGCAGCAGTTTCCCATCTGTAAGATGGGAGCAGCAGTAGCTGCTATCTCAAAGGATTATGGTGAGGATGAATCGCGTTGACATTTGTAAAGGGCCTCACACATAATTTACCCTGAGTAAGCATTAGCTGGCTGAGCACCAACCCCACTAGGTTCACTACCTGGGTATCTCATGCTTACTTCAGACTTTCATTATGTTTAAAACTGAACTCGTTTTCAAACCTGCTCTTCCTTTTAAATCCCCTATCCTAGGTAATGGCCCTCACCACAGTCACCTAAATTGCCAAGCCAGTTCTATAACTTTTCTCCCTTTCTCTCAAATTCTATCTTACTGGACCCTGAAGTTGTACCTAACTCTGCCATTGTAATTTGCATATATATGCTCTTCTCTTTCTCCATGGCTGCTATCTTGGTTCACATGTGTGTCGTCTTCACCCACACTATGCCAGTAGTCTGACTGTGTCTTTTTGCCTCCCTACTCACCCATGCACACTGCTGTGTTCATTGGAAAAGCAAATCTCATTGCTTCTTTTGCTTAAAAATATTAAATGGCTTCCTATTGCTATCAGGTTAAAAATCTGACCTGTGCTCTTCACTGGGTTGATTTTGCCTCCCAGGGGACATTTGACAATACGTGGAGATTTTATGTTGTTGCCAGAAGTGGGAAAGAGGTTGCTACTGACATCTAGTGGGTACAGGCCAGAGATGTTGCTAAACATTCTACAATGCACACTACAGCCCCCACAAGAAAGCATTACCCAACCCAGAATGGCAGTAGTGTCAAGGCTGAGGAACCCTTTCTTAAAGTGACATAGTCTGGGCCCTTTCCTTTGCCCTTCATCTTCAATTGCGATTTGCCATATACCCACTGTTTCTGCTTTACTGAATCATTACAGTTCCTTGCTCTTTCACAGCTCTGTCGCTGAATCTGGATAAATGTGGTCTGGAACTAGAAAAAAGTTGAGGCAGTTCTTTGTGTCACCTCTTTTTTTCTGTAGGTTTTTCTTTTTCAACCAGCTTCCCACCCCTTTATTCCGTGTCTTTTATCTTGAACCTGCAGTGGCTTCTTCAACTTGCTGAGGTCTCCCCAGTTCAGCTCCTAGGCCTTTTATTTGGACCAAGCTGCTGCTAACATAGTTGTTTCATATTCCCCATTCTTCAGATTACAAAGAGAAAGAACGCATTTGGCCCTCTTCATCTCTTCATAGCAGCCCATGGATCACTGTCAGTTTCTGGCCTAGGGGCTAGTTACTGGGGCTAGAGCAGGAAGGAAAGACCCAGGAAAAGAGACAGTTACATGTTAGAAGATCTGGCTATGGTTACCTGGCTTCTTTCAGAAGTAGGTGTGGGAAAGATAGAACTTCCAAGTCTTGACCTGTCCAGTGTAGGTACTTACGACATACTGGCCTGGCCTGGAGTTGCAAGTCCTGTTGCTTAAGCAGAGTAATAATTACTGGAGATAAAAGACTTATTTTATATTTCTTTGCATTACTTTACAGAGAGTCACTCTCTCTAGGCACACAATAGACTTTTAATAAATACTTAGTGACTGATTCTTAGAAGATGGACTGGCATCTGGAATTTAAACTTAGTTCTGGCACCCACTATTCTGAGACTTCATGCAAGTTGATTAGCATCTGGCTATGTTTTGCAGGTGTCTGCTGCCACTTGAAACTAGTGAAGTTGATGATCTTGTGTCCATAAGATGCTTTAGACAGTGCCAGACTCTATTGAAAGCTTTCTGGGTTTTCACACCTCTTGACAATAAAGTAATACAAAGTATAGATTAGGTTTTAATTAAAACAATTTTATGAGAGCAATACAGTTATTTCTGATAAAATTTAATCATGCAATTTAAGAATTTTAAAATTCTCAAATCCATGACTTATGCTTTCACTTTTTCTCACAGCCATCAGGAGTGAGTATATACACTTCAGATTTTACGTGTATGGTTATGCAACTTCCGTATAGTAGTCTCAAGTTGGCATTTTATGTGAGTTGCCTTTTCCTGCCCTACACACATGATGACACATATTTTAATCACCCAGCATTTTTTTGAAGACTACAAAACACAAGTTGGTTGTTGAACTATGTGGTCAGCTACTCTATTTTGGGCAAATAAGATCTTTTAGACCATTCAGGCTCATGGAATTAAAGAAAGAAAGACAATTTGCCCCCAGCCTTCATTTGAATAATTCTTTAATATTAACTTACCCCAACAGGCTTCCTCACTTCTGTTCCCACTGAATTAAGTTTTCATGGGTTTTTTTTTCTCAAACATAAAAGGGAATATTAATAAGCACATTGATCTGTTTGTTGGGATGAATTTATATTAGACACACACGCACATACGCACACAATTCAAATATTTAATAACATATGATTATGATAATTTTAGAAATATTGCCTTATTTTTTAAAAAGTCCATTTAATGATAACTTTATACCTGCCATCCTCAGTGTCTCACCACTTATCTCTCTTGTGTTAGATTTAAGGCTAGTTGAAGTCTGGAGGTTTAGACAGTTGAGGGTATTGACTCTTCATAGCTGGTAAGTGGCTGTCCCAGGTTTGTCCAGATCAAAAGCCTGGCTCACTCCAAGAATGGCAGAATACTCTTTCCGAGAGTGACTCACTCACCATGGGACCATGGATCCAAACTCCTGGGATTGATCTGGAACAGACAGTTCTCTAAAATCTAAGGTAGCCGTGCCCTTGGTGGTCATTCAATTTGCTTTCCCCTAGCCCTGATTCCACCTGCCTCCCAATCTATCTAAGTACCTAAAGTTATAGTAGCAAAGACAGGAAGGTCTTTTCCACTTTTTTAGAACTGACATGTTTGAGACAGGTATGGATGTGTTCAGGTATTACAATACATGGTATGTGGAAATTATCCTGGAAAAGAGTGATAAGAACTGTGTGTCTTTTAGCCTGAGACAATAATATTTTTTATATCTAATCCTTGATATTAAACTTTATTTTTAATTTAATACTTATGAATGCCTACCACTGCTGAAGTCCTCTTTAATTTGAGATATCTTATGTTTTTATTGCAGATGAATGCCATTTGTTGTATCTAGGAATTAAGTGTTATAGTTGGTTTTTTTTTTTTAAACTTTGATTTTATTTCAGCCTTATATTATTGTTAGCACTGTAGTCAGGAAATTATTTCTTTAGGGAAGGAATTATCTGATAGTAAGAATTGTAATGAATAGTTCAGTTCTGTTTCCAAAACCTTGCTGAGTTATTTATTTTTCATCTCTTGAATGAGATATCATACCTACTTCATTTGAATGGGGTAAGAGTTAATGATGGCTTGTAAAGTCTTGCATCTCTATTTTCTCTATTATAGTATTATAACATTTTTGAGATATTTTGAATCTAAAAATAAATCTGAATAACATCTCTACAAAAGAATTTACTGGTCTCTGCTAATATTGCGAGATTCTGATTCCCTGCCTGATGGATTTTTGAATTGCCTATATTCCCCAAATATTTTTCTAACAAAGAAAATGAAGATCTCACTGAACATAGATAGAAGTTTTTAATAATTGTTTTATTGTAGGAGATCTGAGCAGTGGCTTGCAGTATAAATACTTCTCTTAAATGTATATGATTTCATTTTTTAAAAGATAGAATTAGCTTGCTCTTGCCCAATGCCCAGGCAATAAAAAGGTTGCAGTTTCTTCATTCCTTTGGTCTTTGCTGATCCTTGTTTGATCTTGGCATAGCAGTAGCCAGGAAAGGAAGGAGGAATGTTTGTCTTGAAAATCTGGCTTCCTGTATTTCCTACAGCCAGTGGTACTTTGAAGGCAGCTAAGTTTTTCAGGGTAATCTGGCTTGGTTTGCTTTTTTAGTTTAGTCCTTTCTTAAGCAGTACATTGAGAACATTTAGACAGCTCCTCTCTGAAAATTTATAAGTTTCCAGTAGAAAATTGTTACCTATTCAAAAAATTGCTAGTATTGTACAACAGGGTATCTTGGCAGACTTGATGGGACACAAGAAAACTTCATAATTGGTTTAATTTCAGTTTAGACTGCTGGCACATTCAAAATGTCAGCTTTAAAGAAGCATGTGATATGTTTATCAGATTGTTTATTTCTTATAAGTAAAGACCTTTGTGGACAAAATTGCCACACAGCAAATTAAACTTTAAAATAACTTCCATAGAGCTTTATTGAATGTCACCATCATGTTACAGAGGTAACTGGGTGTGGTTCAACTTTGTCCTCTTAGCCATGAATTATTAAGCCTCCATTCTTGTTTATTTTTATGAAGGTTGTAAGATTTTTACCTACTTTCAAGCTAACAAATTTACCTGCTACAGTTTTGTAGATTCTGGTAGGACACCCAAGACTCCTGGGTCAAGGACAAAGGAGAGTTTGTTATTGTCCTTTTTTTATATTTTTTATCATAAATTATTACTCGCAGCAGTAGTAGGAGCCAGAATATTCATTTCTTGTGTGGTTCCCATACCCACAGGGCAACATGACAAGGGCCAGGTGACACCTGTAAGTGCAGTGGGTTGCAATACAGGAGTGGAACCCAGAGCTTGGGAATCCTATAGTTAATGATTTTTTTAAAAAAAAATATAAAATGTGCCTGCTTTCTTCATTAGTCAAACATGAAGATTATATTGAAGCGTGAGAGTATTTGTCTATTCTTTACTGAATAAACTTTCATGGACCCATTAGTCCTGGAAATTCAGAAGTATATACAACTCTGTCATAACTTACTGCCTGATATCGACATAGTAATGGTATCTTAGTACATAAGCCAATCAGAGACCTTCATATCATTATGAACTTCCAATTTAGGATCACTCAGTGTTAAATGAATCACTGAGATTCTAAGTATGTTCTCTGAGAAACTAAAGAGACTGGTTCTAGCAATGATTTCTTTTTTTCTTTTTTCTTTTTTTTTTTTTTCTTTGAGACAGAGCTTCGCTTTGTCGCCCAGACTGGAGTGCAGTGGCATAATCTCAGCTCACTGCAACCTCCACCTCCCAGGTTCAAGCAATTCTCATGCCTCAGCTTCACAAGTAGCTGGGATTGCAGGCACATACCACCACACCTTGATAATTTTTGCATTTTTAGTAGAGACAGGGATTTACCATGTTGGCCAGGCTGGTCTCGAACTCCTGGCCTCAAGTGATCCACCGTCCTTGGCCTCCCAAAGTGCTCATATTACAAGCGTGAGCCACCACGCCCAGCCCTAACAATGATTTCTTCGTGAAGTATTTTAAACAAGAGTAGGTATTTAGGGGACATATAATCATTTATCAGATATTTTCTGTGTGGCTACCATGTGTCAGACATCTCCAGGCACTGGTGATTCACACCATAGACTCGTGCTGCCTTCAGAGAGCTTATCATCTAGCAGGCTCTGTGTTTTACTGTGATGAAAGTGGGACCCAGGAGAAGGCAGCCTGCTCACCTGAGTGTCACGGAAGCCTTACCAGTGAGATGATTGATGCTTGAGTTATATCTGGGAAGATGAGCAGGTCTCCTCTTTTAAAGTAGTGAGGAGGCAGCTCTTTTCTCTGTCCATCTGGCTCTTGGCCCTTCCCTAAGCTTCCCTTAGAAACCCTAGGTATAGGCTGGGCGCGGTGGCTCACGCCTGTAATCCCAGCACTTTGGGAGGCTGAGACGGGTGGATCAAGAGGTCGGGAGATCGAGACCATCCTGGCTAATACGATGAAACCCCGTCTCTACTAAAAATACAAAAAAATTAGCCAGGCGTGGTGGCGGGCGCCTGTAGTCCCAGCTACTCAGGAGGCTGAGGCAGGAGAATAGTGTGAACCCGGGAGGCGGAGCTTGCAGTGAGCCAAGATGGCGCCACTGCACTCCAGCCTGGGCAACTGAGCTAGACTCTTGTCTCAAAAAAAAAAAAAAAAAAAAAGAAAGAAACCCTAGGTATAACTTGACGTTTTTAGGTGTACTTCCCTTTCAGTGACCTACAGAAGACTCGAAACTTCCTTCATCGAACTTGACTCCCACAAGGTGATGAAAGTAAACCATGTATTAAAATAAAACCCATCTAGAGGCTGTGTGTCAAGCTGACCTTCATCCAATTTTAATTTGTTTTCTTACTCAGGAAACTTTATTTTTCAATGTATATTACAGTTATCAGATGGTTGAAATACTCAGATTACTTTATGTATTTTTATTGTTATTATTATTTTTTGAGACGGAGTCTCACTCTGTCACACAGGCTGGAGTGCAGTGGCGCTTCCCACTCAGTGCAACCTCCGCCTCCCAGTTTCAAGCGATTTTCATGCCTCAGCCTTCCAAGTAGTGGGACTACAGGTGCACACCACCATGCTCAGCTAATTTTTTTTGTATTTTTAGTACAGATGGGGTTTCGCCATATTGGCCAGGCTGGTCTCAAACTCCTGACTTCGGGGGATCTGCCTGCTTCGGCCTCCCAAAGTGCTGGGATTACACCCGTGAGCCACTGCACCCAGCCCAGATTACTTTAAATTAGATCAGCAGTTCTCTGCCACAGTGGAATGGTGGGGTGGGGTGAGAGCAAGTGGAGTGTAACTCCAGGCAGCCTGTCTGACTCATCTTCGCAGAAAGATGCCTGAAGAACGTGTGTGGTGCATGTTGTAGTTCTAGGAAAATGGTTGATAACTCGCAGCATAGAAGGTGACTTATTGTAGAAACTGAATTTGTACATTATTAAATTAACGACAGTCGATGCATAATTATTACAGAAGCCTCAAATGAGTGATCAGCTTTTTCCTTTTTAATTTGAAAAATATGAAATATGTTTGAAGAGAATTATATAATGAAACTTTAGATTCTCAGCACCTACCTTCGGCAGATATCAGTTCTTGACAAACTTTATTTCATTTATTTCCCCACCTTTTTCTCCCTACCCTGGATTATTTGGAAGCGATTCCTGACATCATTTTATCTATCAGAATTGCATTATGTAAAGAGGTACGTTTTTATGAATATCCATTTATGATTTGGTCCCTCTACAAGTGGTGGAGAGAAAAATAAAATCAGGTTACCACCATCTTCCAAAACATGGAAATTAGCCATAGTTTTGGTCCTTAGTCATTTAGAATCTGATTCAGTTCAGGGCTTACTCTATCACTCATATTGCTAGTCAGTGTTTTATGGACGCTGTCTTATTTAATTGTAACTCTAGCCATCTGTAAGGTACAGAATTTCTGTTTAATAGATGAGGAAACCGAGACTCAGACTGAAACTTATCCAAGGTCATGTAGCTAATAGTGTGGAGCTGAAATTGAAATCCAAGTTTGACCCTAGCCTAGAAATGTTCTTTTTGGCAGACCTGACATTGATAAAACTGAAAAGGATAGGCAGACATCATCTACCTTATACCTGCACTCAGATTCTCAGTTGTGAATGAGTAGAATGTCCACTATATAAAGTTTCTGTGCAGTCTTGGATCACTTCTGTGCATTGATTCTCAAAGTGTGTTCTGTGGGCCACAGAGGGTCCATGGAGTCTAAGCCTTTTATAATAAGACATCATTTGCCGTTTCCACTGTGCTGACATTTGCATCAAGGGTACAATAGCAAAGTTGGGGTAAAACTGCTGAGACCTTAGCATAAATCAAGTGGTGCCTAACTGTACTAGTACTCACTATATTTTCCACAACCACACACACATTTGTGGTAAAATAAAAACAATTTTCACTGAAAAATGTCCTTGGCGAAATAGTAAAAATGATTAGTTGTTATAAATCTTGACCCTTGAGTACATCTTTTTGATATTTTCTGTTGTAAAACTAGAAGCTCACATAATGCACTTCTACTCCCTACTGGGTTCCAATGATTGTCGTGAGGAAAAGCAGGTGTGTGATAGAGTTGTGAGCTGAACTAGCCACTTTTCTGATGGAATAGCATTTTTACACAAAAGAACATGAGACAGTCTTGGCAGAGAGGAAACTGCCAGTGTTGGTTGCCAATAAAAAAAGTTTTCAAGTCAAAATTAAAATTTTGAAAAACTTATATTTGGCATCATAAGTTTGACAACTTCCCAATAATTTAGACTTTTGTTATAACATCAATGATGTTAGTAAATATGGATTTTAAAAACTATTATTTGATGAAATGTGTCAACATTTGGAAGATCTGCGTAATTCAGTGAACCAGTATCTCTCAAATGACTAAAGGGGCTTTTTCATTAACTGTATTAATGTTAACATGTAATGTGTTTATTATTAAATTTAAATGAATTAGTAAATATTTAATATTTTTCACAGTTTTAATATCTGTCAGTATAACTGACATATGAAAAAGTTCTTTGGGGTTCTCATTAATATTTTTAAGAGTTGTAAAGGGCCCTGAAAAAAGTATAAGAACCAGCACTCTGATGCCCTTTCAGGTTGAGATAGGTAGAGTGGATGTGAGCATGTCTGTATTACAGAGTTCAGTGTATATACTTTTAAATGTCTACTATTTCTGAATTAATTATACCTTTACTTCCTTCCATCAGCATAATCAATATTTAACTATATTTGTATTATTCATGCTTCCATTTAATAAATATTTATTGAGAACATAATTATCAGAGGTTGGAAGAGAAGGGGTATACAGAATATATAAATCATGTTTATTCTCTGCAAGAGCTCATGGTCTCTATCCTAAAAAGTCATAAAATAGCAATGTTACTGTACGAAATTGCCTTTTAAGTTTATTGCTTATCTTGCCTGGGTGTGGTTATGAAATAAATTTGTTGCTGTTGTCTATTTCTGTGTAACAAACTACCCCAAAACTTAGTGGCTTAAAACAACGATTTGTAATGACCTCCACAGGGCTTTGGGTTGATTGCTTAGCTAAGTGATTCTCTACTTGCGGTCTCTTGTTTGCCATCGTAGAGCAGCTGGGCTGGGTGTCCAGTGTGCTCCCATCTCAAGGCTGGCAGTTGATGCTAGCTGGGAGATCTGTTGAGGTGTTGCCTGGAACACCTCAGTTCTCCTTGTGACCTTGCTATGAAACTTGGCCTCACCGCAACGCAGGCAGGTTCCCAAGAGGGGACATCCCAAGAGTGGCTGAAACTATAAGGTTTCTGATGGCCTAGCTCAGCTATCCCTGAATGTTACATTTTATTGGTCAAAAGCAGGTCACGAGACCAGCCCAGGTTCAAGAGGAAAGAACCACAGAAGGGCATAAGTGCTGGGAGATGTGGTTCATTTGTGGACATCTTTGGATACTAGCTGCCACAAAACTGCTAGAAGACTGTTGAATTAAGTTTTATAAATTATTGCTTATTGTAGCTGGAAAAATGAATACTTTCATTCTTAAGATCAACATCCAGGCTTCTGTTCAAAATAGAAAATTTAAGCTGAATCCATTCAAATGCTGTTCTTTGCATTTTTTTCCTTTAATTTACATTTGACATTAACATTCTCTCCCTGACTTTTGCCTATAGTTTCTTCTGATGAGTAGGAAATGCCCACTATCTAGTACAGGTGTCTTCACTTATAGTCAAAATGGAAGAGGAGCAAGTGCACAGAGTTCCTGTAAGATGCACGTTCATGTGGCTGCACTTGCTGGCCACTGAGTTGTTGATATTGACAAATCTTGTCTTTAGTCTGAGAAAATGTAGGGCTGTGTTATCTTGTGGCAGTGTGACAGGCTGGATGTTCACTCTGACAATAACAGCTCAAGTTCTATACAAGAGAGGCTGAGGGGCAGCATTTGGAGGGTGGAGTTTGAAGGTTGTTTGCAAGTGCCATTTAAACAGCATTCACAGTGTCTCCAGTTTGATTATGTATTTACAGTGGCTTGGAAATCTGGCTGGAGGAAATTTTTTTTTTTTTTTTTGAGACGGAGTCTCACTCTGTTACCCAGGCTAGAGTGCAATGGCATGGTCTCGGCTCACTGCAACCTCTGCTTCCTGGGTTCAAGCGATTCAGCTGGAGGAAATTTGATAGGGGGATGCTTTAGCTAAAGCTCCCCCTTGGTGGTGCTGTTGCACTATAACTTCCAAAGAAAACATCTTTTTTGTTGCCCATTTTTTTAAGCAAACGTTTTATTGGACACTAAGGTGCACCAGGCTCTGTGCTAGGCTTAGGGGAACTAATACAACAGTTAATATCCTTATAGTCTAATCCTGGCTATTAACTTTCTTAACATCAAGAGTGAAGAAATAATATTATTATATACTATTATATTAAATAATAATATTAATACATAGCTAATTAATTCAAGCCAGATCCACTGCTGCATGTAGACACTATGGAGGCAGTAACCAATTTGCCTAAAGATGATGCATTCACAAATTTCACAATTTTAAAGGTTACTTAAAAGGGTATCACATAGCCCCTAAATTTAGCTTAAAATGCACAGTTTAACTCTAATAAGAAAATTGCAGTTTAAAACGTCACTGACATGCTATTTCTTACCTATCAGATTAGAAAAATCCATTTTCCAGGTTATGTGGAAACAGACCGTCTCAAAATTTTCTGGTTGAAGTGTAAATTGGTACAACTCCTATGAAGAATGTGGTAATATCTATCCAAATTTCAAATAACATCACCCTTTGACCCAGCAATCCTATGTGCATTTGTGCAAAATGACAATGTACTAGTTTATTTTGGGAGTATTTTTTATAATAGCAAAAGATTAGGAACAACTCAAATATCCACCAATAGAGACCTACTTAAATATAGTACATTGATCTAGTAGTGTTCAGCTGTAAAAAAAAAAAAAAAAAAAAGAGTAAGGTACTGATGGAAGGCTCTTTCAGATATATTACGTGAAAAATACAAGATATGGAATAATACATGTAGTATGTGATTAGTGTAGGGGAAAATAATATTTGTTTGCATTTATCTTTGTTTACATGCAGAAACTCTGGAAGGATACACAAGAAACTGATAAAAGTTGTTATGGGGTGGGAGGAGAGCTAGCCTTTTCACTGTGTATGTTTTTCCTCTCATCTCTTACCATGTAAGCACCAAAGGGGCAGTGATCTTTATTTTTTTCACTAATGGTATCCTTATAACAATACATGGCACATAAATATTTTTAGAATAAATGATTCAAAAATAACTCAAAGAACAAAAGTAACATAAGCTGATTACAAAAAATATAGACAAACTTGAAGCCAACTGTTAATATAATGTCTGCTTCCAAGTAATCCTTAAATTGATGTCTTGTTGTGTAACACTCTAGATAATTTTCTACCCATTTATATGCAATTAAAAAAAACAGTTTTATAGGCATTTTCCATAATATAATCTATGTTGAAAGATATATGGCCTCAAAATATCATTGAATTTATCCAGTTAATATTGCTAATGCCATATATTACGACATTTAAGTTGTTTATGTATGCATGTCTAGACACATACAAACAGCTCTGGAAAGAAAATATTCACTCATGCATCAGAGACAGTGTATGACAGTGTGCACACTGGAATGAGAGACCCACCTCCATTTCTTGCCAGCTGTGTGATCTTGGGAAGTTACCTAACCTTTCACTGTGTACAGTCCTTTAGTACTTGTCCCATAAAGTGATTGATTCCCGGGTTCCAAGCGGGAGACCCTTATGGATAATTTGCTTAATAAAATTGAGCATGAAGATACCTGGATAAGCAACTGCAGGAGGGTTTCTCTCTTCAAGAGGGTAGGGCTAGGTGAACTGCTCCCAGATCTGATGTGTGTCTTGAGCTTCGTGAAGCAACAAGGAAAAAGACTGAAAGTCTAGCAGGAACAAGTTCAAGATGAGGGACCACTGATTCCTTGGTTCACCTTGCTAAGTTATATTTGCAAAGAGCAGATGGTTTGGACTAATCTGACTCTCGCGTGCATGTTGTTTTCATCCTCTACCTCAGGCTGGGAGTTCTGCAGGCCCGGCTCCTAGAGAGTGGCCTTATGGGAGCAAGTTCACATTTTCCTATTTACTTACATTGTTATTTTTAAAAGACTTTGTTTTCATTTCCCATTGTTAATTGGCTCTTGCAATTTACCCCTGCCTATTTCCCTTCCTGAATCTTGCCATTTATAAAGCAATTTTTTCTTTCCATATATTAGTTTTCCTAAAGTGGGGTATATTTGATCAAATTCAAATAGTTCTGAAATACCAGTAACATGACTGAAAATGGCTATTTATTTATTATTTTTTTATTTTATTTTATTTTTTTTTTTGAGACAGAGTCTTGCTCTGTTGCCCAGGCTGGAGTGCAGTGGCACAATCTCGGCTCACTGCAAGCTCCATCTCCTGGGTTCACGCCGTTCTCCTGCCTCAGCCTCCCGAGTAGCTAGGACTACAGGTGCCTGCCACCACACCCTGCTAATTTTTTGTATTTTTAATAGAGACAGGGTTTCACCATGTTAGCCAGGATGGTCTCAATCTCCTGACCTCGTGATCCGCCCATCTCGGCCTCCCAAGGTGCTGGGATTACAGGTGTGAGCCACCGTGCCCGGCCTGTTTACATATTTTTTAAAAATTTGTAAATGGGCATTTCGCAGGCCATTCTCATATAAGAGGGAGAATTGGAAGTCCTTTGAAATATGTTTTTTAAAAAGGTTTTAATTTTTAAGTTATCCAAAGTGACACCTATAATGTGAATAGGACATTCCAGAACAAAAAAGTTGAAACAAAATTATTAGTGTTTTATACAAATTTTGTACTCCTTATGTAGCTGGAAATCAAACGTTTCATATTAAAATGAGAATTGAATTAGTTCAAACAAATTTTGTTTGCAGAAGTCTCTCCTTATGAAGAGGAAAAGATAATATGAAAATTTTATAGTATTATGTTTTTATATTGCACTTACAAAATTGAGTGAATATTGTGTGATGATTGAAAGATTTTAGGCATTTTTTCAAGCCACAAGTTTTTTTTTTTCTTTCACAGTGATATATGGTACTTACTGGAAATTTTACTTTTCTTTCCTACCATATCATTTGCACCTGTTTTGCTGGTGTGTGTTGATTGGTCTTATTGTATCTCACAAGTAATTACTAACCCTGACTGGTCCAGACACTGACTGGTAGCAGTGTAATCTCATGCCACTTAAAAAAGGACTTTCTTAAAATTGGGCCACAGACTAAATGTTATTAAGTTTGAAGTATCACACCATATCTTTGTTGCAACTGAGAAAGTGAAAATAGGCCTTATTAAAGTCTGTTTAACTTATATCATTACATCTATTTTTAAAATTTTTTCACAACTTGAATAGTATTTCACTTTAGCTTCTGTTATTCTTTAGCTTTTGATCATGATATTGCTATGTGTTGAAAGGATTTCATCAGGTGTATCAGTCAGATTTAGGTTCAACTGTGAATAAGAGAAAAACCTAAAATCTGAGTATCTTAAAGAAGAAATAATTTCCTATATCTCCAAGTAAAGTCCAGAGCAGTCCTTCTGAGACTGATAAGGAGGCTCTGCTCCAGGAAGTCTGTATTAGCTTCCATTTGCTGCTATAACAAGTTACTGCAAACTTAACTGCTTAATCAACACAGATTTGTTATCTCACAGTTCTGTAGATCAGAAATCTGGCTTGGCTCAGCTGGTTTCTCTGTTCCAGGTTTCACAAGGTTGAAATCAAGTTGTAGGCCTGCTGGGCTCATTTGGGAGGCTCTGGGAAGAATCTACCACTAGGCTCATTAAGGTTGTTGGCAGAATCTAGTTCCTTGTGATTGTAGAACTGAATTCCCCCTTGCCTTACTGAGGGCTGCTTGTAGCTCCTGGAAATCTCTCTCTGGTCCTTACATGTGGGCCCCTGCATCTAACTGGCACATCAAATGCTGCTTCTCATGCTTGAAATCCCTCTGACTTCTGCCACATGTCTCTGACTCCAGACAGATAAAGTTCTCTGCTTTTAAGGGATCATATGATTAGATTGTGCATATTTGGATAATCCAGGATAGTCTCCCAGTTTTAAGGACAATAATCTTAATTATGTCTGCAAATTACCTTTTGACCTGTAATGTAACATGTTCACAGGTTCCAGGCATTAGAGCATAGACATCTTTGAGCAGGGGGAATTCTGCCTATCACAAAGTCCTCAGAGACTCACACTCTTTTCAGACCCACCATCCTCGAGGGTTTGATCCTCCTTCTTAGGTCCAGGAAGCATCTTAGTTGAAGCCACAGATAGGGGAGGAGGCAAACAATAAAAAGTGAGGTGAGATACTGGGTGACTTTTCTTTTTTTTGAGACAGGGTCTCTGTTACCCAGGCTGGAGTGTGGTGGCACAATCTTGGCTCACTGCAATCCCCCCTTCCCCGGCTCAAGCAATCCTCCCACCTCAGCTTCCCAAGTAGCCAGGACTACAGGCATACATCACCATGCCCAACTAATTTTTTTCTATTTTTTGTAGACACAGGGTTTTGCCATGTTGTCCAGGCTATTCTCGAACTCCTGGACTCAAGCAGTCCTCCTACCTCAACCTCCCAAAGTGTTGAGATTACAGGCATGAGCCACCATGCCTGGCCAGCACTGCGTAACTCTTTAGTTTTTTTTTTTTTTTTTTGAGGCGGAGTCTCGCTCTGTCACCCAGGCTGGAGTGCAGTGGCGCGATCTCGGCTCACTGCAAGCTCCACCTCCCGGGTTCACGCCATTCTCCTGCCTCAGCCTCCCGAGTAGCTGGAACTACAGGCACCCGCTACCATGCCCGGCTAATTTTTTGTATTTTTTTTAGTAGAGACGGGGTTTCACCATGTTGGCCAGGATGGTCTTGATCTCTTGACCTCGTGATCTACCCACCTCGGCCTCCCAAAGTGCTAGGATTACAGGCGTGAACCACCGTGCCTGGCCAGCACTGAGTAATTCTTAATGAAGGTTCTCAGAAGCTGCCAGGAGACTTTCAGTCTAGCAATCCAGAATTCACCACGGGATCATACTTAAAAGCAGTGGAAGCTGAGAAATATAGTCTTTATTAATTGCAGCCATGTGCTCTGCTAAAAAAAAATCTGTTAGTGTAGAAGAAAGGGAGAAATGGATCATTGGGGAACAGTCAACAGCTTCTGCCCCACCAAGTGCGTTTATCTAATCATTGGAAACCAGCAAACTGGAGGGAATGATAGCACAACTACTACATTGTGGGAGTGGGGCAACAGCACCATAATAGGCAAGTTAGAGGTCCATAGGGTTAGATTGAAGAGAAGTCTGTCATGTAACTACATCTGAACACAAAGATTTTATACCTGAAAGAGCCATCTAGAAGCTCTTTCATCTGACTGAAAAAGTGGATGCTTTTTTCATATGACTGTTCTGTGAAAGGTGTTTTTTTTTTCAGTTTTGTTTTTTTTTTTTTGATGGAGTCTTGCCCTGTCACCCAGGATGGAGTGCAGTGGCTTGATCTCGGCTCACTGAAGCCCTCCCTCCTGGGTTCCAGCAATTCTCCTGCCTCAGCCTCCCAGGTAGCTAGGATTACAGGTGCGTGCCACCACGCCCAGCAAGTTTTTGTATTTTTAGGAGAGACAGGGTTTCACCATGTTGGCCAGGCTGGTCTCAAACTTCTGATCTCAGGTAATCCACCTGCCTTGGCCTCCCACAGTGCTGGGATTACAGGCGTGAGCCACTGCGCTGGCCGAAAGGTACATTTTTAGATATTGTATTAAATCTCTGCTAGACACCCCCACAGTTTGTAACCGATCCATATATTTTTTTATTATATGGATCTTTAATTCTTACAGCATCTAAATACCTTATCTACTGAAAGGGAGTGTGAAAGTACACTTTAAGTATAAGAAATTGCGTTTCAGGCTGGGTATGGTGGTCACTCCTTTAATCCCAGCACTTTTGGGAGGCTGAGGTGGGCGGATCACCCGAGGTCAGGAGTTCAAGACCAACCTAGCCAACGTGATGAAACCCTGTCTGCTAAAAATGCCAAAATTAGCCAGGCGTGGTGGCACGCATCTGTAATCCCAGCTACTTGAGAGGCTGAGGCAGGAGAATCGCTTGAACCCAGGACGCAGAGGTTGTAGTGAGCCGAGATCTTGTCACTGCACTCCATCTTGGGTGACAGAGCAAGACTCTGTCTCCAAAAAAAAAAAAAAAGAGGCCGGGCACAGTGGCTTACGCATGTAATCCCAGCACTTTGGAGGCCGAGGCGAGCAGATCACGAGGTCAGGAGATTGAAACCATCCTGGCTAACACGGTGAAACCCCGTCTCTACTAAAAATACAAAAAATTTGCCAAGTGTGGTGGTGGGTGCCTGTAGTCCTAGCTACTTGGGAGGCTGAGGCAGGAAAATGGCATGAACCCAGGCGGATCTTGCAGTGAGCCGAGATCGCGCCACTATCCAGCCTGGGCAATAGAGCGAGACTCCTTCTCAAAAAAAAAAAGAAAAAGAAAAAAAAGAAGAAATTCTGTTCCAATTAAGTAGGATTTCCGTATAGCCAGCTAATATAAGACAGAAAGTGATAAATTGTGCAAAGTATATGAATATGGAAAGTGGGGGGAGCAAATAGTTCCGAACTAGGATAAAGCAGAATACTTCATAACGTACCTGTCTTTCAAAGATCTTAGCAGATGAATAGTATTTCAGTAGGTAAAAGGCAGGGGAACAGGAAAATCACATGTGTCATGTAGAAACATCCACAGGTTGCAAGAAAAAGAATTTTGGAAGGTATATATAACTGAGTATTCTTATAAAGGAATTACATGTTTTAAAATTTTTTATCTATGATTGTTTACTTCTGAAGTTTTCTTGTCTCCAACCTGTGTTCCTTTTCTTGCCTACAGAAGTAAAATCAGATACAGATGTTGCAGTTTTAAGAATCATGTTGATGTGACCCTTTTCAAGGCTAGTTAGTACTTACAGTTTGTATTTAGAGGAATCTTTGACTAAGATTCCTCTGGTGACTTTTTAGCTCCAGATGTGCTAGTACACTACGAAGCATTGTAACAGCTGTTTATTTCATTACAGTTGGATCTAGACTGCCACTACCTCAGAGGAACCAGATACAAGTAGATCCACTCCACTTTATTTGACAAAGGAAACATGCTGATCCTAATAACTAAAAGGAATGTGGCAACTCATTCGTGTATTTCAGTATCTTTCACATAGGACAGTGTAACTGTGACCTGCATTTTCACTTGGGAAAGAGCCCTGGGAAAGACCTAAGAGAACTTAAGCTGTTCAGCAGTGGCTGCATACCTTTGGAGGCACCATCAGAGAGATGGATGGAAAATTGGGTAAAGGGAGGTCTACCCCCTAATCCAAGTTTCTGTGATTCTGATACCTTTTACTTTAAAGCAATCATTTTCAGGTTCTGTGTTTTGTTCTCATACTCTAGATCTCCTGCTTTCTTTGCTGGTGGCAACATGAGCAGCCACTAGCTGCTCTGGGATACCCACTCTACTCCTCCCAGAGCAGCTCCCCTCTGCTTTGATCTGTTTACACGTTGCCATTTCACATCAGCTTTCACTGGAAGAAAGGGTTCCATTGCTTTAAATATATGCATACATAAGCACATACATATATGAATAAATAAGTTGAAAATTAGAAAACCCTTTTTGAAGGATGGAGTAAGGAGGTTGATCTTAAGGTTCTTTGAACTTCTCAAAAGGCAGTGTAGTAGTTTAAGCTAATATATCTATCTAAAAGATGAATATTGTGCATTAGAAAAATAGTATTCTTTTAGTGACATTCATGAAGTCATTTTTAATTTATTTTATTTTTTTTATTATTTTTTTGTTTTGTTTTTAATTTTTATTATTATTATTATTATTATTATTATACTTTAGGTTTTATGGTACATGTGCACAATGTGCAGGTAAGTTACATATGTATACATGTGCCACGCTGGTGCGCTGCACCCACCAACTCGTCATCTAGCATTAGATATATCTCCCAGTGCTATCCCTCCCCCTCCCCCCACCCCGCAACAGTCCCCAAAGTGTGATGTTCCCCTTCCTGTGTCCATGTGTTCTCATTGTTCAGTTCCCACCTATGAGTGAGAATATGTGGTGTTTGGTTTTTTGTTCTTGCGATAGTTTACTGAGAATGATGATTTCCAGTTTCATCCATGTCCCTACAAAGGACATAAACTCATCTTTTTTATGGCTGCATAGTATTCCATGGTGTATATGTGCCACATTTTCTTAATCCAGTCTATCATTGTTGGACATTTGGGTTGGTTCCAAGTCTTTGCTATTGTGAATAATGCCGCAATTTTTAAATAAATAATGGACCCATTTGATTATTTAAGCTCTATGTGCATTTTAAAATATATTCATCATGTAGAAATACTCTTTTGTGTCTTTTGCTTATTTCTACATATAGGTTATTGAGTTTTTCTGCATGGTTCTGTATCTCTTGTTCTCTGCCCTCTGCAGAATTTTATCTGATAGCAGATAGAATGTAGATTCTTAAGGAGAAAATCTGTTTTATTAATTATAAGGCGTATGTCTCAGACTACCAAACCAAGTATACTGAGTGTTTTGAATTAAATATTTAGTGCTTCATTGACTATTTCCTCTGACTTCCATTAAGACCTTGAGAAATAACTCTTCTCTAATAAGCCTTTTGTTTGTTTGGGGCCAATATACAGATTGATGTGGAATGAACCATTGCTGTAGTATTTAGGGTGTGGTAAGCTTTTCTCAGGAACTTATCTCATTTCAGTATAGCTCATTTTTGGTAGGATATTAACAAGTCTCTGTCATGGCAGAAAACACTTGGTTTTGTTCCCAGATGTCTGATAGTAGTTCTTTTTTGAGATAGTAAGATTTTTTGGATGCTAGCATGGGAAAGACATGTGAAAAGTGTAGAAAGATTATAAGGGGCTTGATATCAAAGGTTTTTAAAGACAGATGGTCTGTGCTTGAACAGGACATTAGAATTGAGCTTGAAATCTATAACCTAATTTTCTTCTTCCCTTGAATACTGTTGGTATATTTGACCAGCATAGGCTACTGCTTCACCATGGTGACTGTTGTTTTTAATTTTTTAGGACACTAAAAAATGTATTACATGTAGAAAATTTCCCTCTTTTAATAAATAGTTCTTTGAGTTGACAAATACGTACAGTCATGTATTTACCACCACGGTGAAGATAATATGTTCATCTCCCTAAAGATTCCCCTGTGTTACTCTGTAGTCAAACATTCTTACTACCCAAGCCCCTTTCTGTTCTTTAGTTTTCCTTTGCCACTTTGTCATAAATCTAATCATATGGTATTTAGTCTTTTGAGACTGGAGATGTATCCATGTTCTTGTGTGTATCATTCCTTTTTATTACTGAGCAAGTATTTTATTCTATAAATACCACAGTTTATCCATTCACTGGTTGAAGGACATTTGGATGTTTTCATTTTGGGGCAATTATGTGTGAAGCTGCCATAAATATTTGTGTAGAGAATTTTGTGGGAACCTACATTTTCATTTCTCTTGGGTAAATACCTAGGAGTAGAGTTTCTCAGGCATATGTAATTGTATGTTTAACTTTATAAGAAAGTGTCAAAGTATTTTCCAAAGTGGCCATACCATTTTGCATTCTTGCCAACAATATATGACAGTTCTAGTTGCTCCACATCTTCACCAGAAATTAGTGTTTTCTTTTTGTAAAAGCCATTTTAATAGTTCTGTGGTGCTCACTCATGGTTTTAATTTGCATTTCCCTAATGACAAATAATGTTGAGCATCTTTTCATGTGTTCTTTTGCCATCCATATATCTTCTTTGGTGAAATGTCTATTTAGATCTTTATCCTTTTTAATATTGGGTTGTTTGGGTTTTTGAGTTTTGAATGTTTGAGTGTTCTTTATATATTTTGGATACAAGTACTTTGCAAGTATGTTGTTTTGCAAACATTTATTTCTTCCAGGCTGTGGCCTGTTTTTTCTCAACATTTCAAATAATCCATAATCCCCACTTATCATTTTTCCTCTGATACTTGTTTATAGACCACAGTACTTTATTTTGTCCCTGTTCTTATAGCTCTTATTGTTATACATTTATTATTTTGTCTAATAGATTTATTATTTGTCAAGTAACTTGGAATTATTAGATTATTAGGTTAATCTAAAATTAGTTTTATTATTTGTCAAATAATAAATAATATAGAATCATTTTATGTCTTGTTGTTTTCTTGTTTAACTTTTAGTAAGTATGTGTATACTTTACATCTTCAACTAGATTATAAACTGCTTGATGAGTAACCATTGGTTAATTTTCTTTAAAATTATGTATAAAATAGAGATAAAGGGAAGAGTTAAATAACTAATAACTGTTTATTCAGATGTGAGATAAATAAGAACCTTTGTCTTTTTCATCAGAATTTAGGTCTTCCTTGGACCCAGTTTTCTCCTTCTAGGAATGGCCACTAAAAATGCACTTTAGCTTGTCTTCCTATCCACAGTAATTTCCTCCCAACCCCCATCATGATCTCTTTCATTGCACCTCACCCATTTCCTATATCCAACAGTTACAACTTTTACCTGAAAAAGGATAGGTAGCCTTCATAAGAGACCCTAGTTCTAGAGGTTGGTAGAAGTATTGCTGATTTTGATTTAAAATAATCTGAAATAATTCATAGAATGAATAAAGTGATAACTATAAAGTCTTCAGAACTATTTCAGTTTGGCCAACTGTGAGATTAATCATGTTATTCTAGTTCTCTACTCTGCTGGAAGAAAATAGAAAGCTTTCCTTTTGGCTGGGGACCAGGGATGATTATAATGATCGAATTTTTCTCACTTCTGCAAAATGGCCAAATTGTGGGGTTTTCTTAAGATTTTAAGAAATGAGCAGTTAAGACCTTGGGAATTATTGTGTAAGTTCCTGTTGCCAGTGATTTATAGGCCTTTGCTTACTCCTAAGGAAGGAAGTAATTTTATGTTTATGGTTATGACTCTGAATCCCAGCCCAGCCTAAACTGTGCTTGTCAGTCTAATATAAAGGTAATGATGATGCATAGAACTCCCATACATAAGATAACTTGTGGATCATTGAATATGGAACATTAGTTTTTGTCCATTTCCTGCAGTTAATAAATATGGTGGTTTCTTATGCCAAGCACTATACTAGGTACTAGAGAAACTAAAATAAAAACTCACATCTGCCCTCAAAGAGTCTATGATTACTGAGAGGGGAGATAGACAATAAAGCCATTTACAAATGCATTTTGTGAAGTTGCATGTTGGTAGTAAGCATAAGGCACAGCAGGAACCTAGAAGGGAGAGCACCAAAATATGCATGTAGCAATCAGGGAGGGCCTCATAGAAGAGTCACACTTAGTGAAGGGTAGTTTTCCAGAGGATACGGAGATTGAAGGAGCATCTCCAGATAGTCAGCAGCAGGTGCAAAGACCAGAGACAAAAGACTGCATAGCTTGTCTTTTTCGCTTGGAGAAGATGCTGCGGTATATGCCTCAGTCACTATGGCAGTCAGGCTGATACTTCAATTAGGCTGGTTAGAACATTGGACTGGTGAGACCAAGATCAGTCTTTTCATCTCCACCCAGCCACCCCAGCGAGCTTCAATTTCTGATGACTACATTCCTGTAACAGACAGCTCCCATAATCCTCACCTGCCAGCTCACAGATGTGGGTTTAGTGTGTATCACCACACCCTTCTGAGTACAAGGGTGAGAGACTGTGGATGTTTCCGTGTATATCCATGACCACAACTGAAAAATGACTCTGAGATGGTCTTCTGATAATGACTTAATGGCATAATTTCTGTGTATGTATATGAACACTTGTTCTTATTTTAATGATTCCAATAGACTTTAAACTCTTACCATTATGTAGCATTTTATCTTGTGTGTGTTTTTTCTGCTCTGCTATAGAAAGGATATGACATAAATATTTAATCAGTCTCAGCAGAATTGGCCTTATTTCATGGCTCCAGATTATCTAACTTCGCTGATCTAATATTTGTGGCATGGATGTTGAATCATAACTTAGAGCTCAGTTTTTTAGGAAGAATTTTATAATGACTGTAAATCGTTCTGCCAAGAGGCAGTTTGTACAAAATAATGACTTTAAAAATGAGCAAGCTTTTTGATGATCATAAAATGTGCTGAATGTGCTATTTTATACCTGTTTATTTGTGAACTCAATTTTTCCATTACATTCTTAGTGTTTATACCTCAGATTATTCAGTGCAGACAGATGTGTGTGGACTGAAGAACAGTTTTGATTTTAGCATATAATCATCATTCACATCCCCCAAAGTCTAGATTTTTTTAAAACAAGTATCTTAATTTCTCTGGATGACATTAAAAGGTAAATTTTAATATTTTCAGGCTGAATTGCATGTCTTTGATGGCTATTTTTGTAATAAGCATGTGCTTTAGGTCTTTTTTTCCTTTAGTCAACTGCATTCCCACTGGAACCAGTTTGGCATCTGTGGGAGTCATCGTTTTAATGTGTGCTCTCTCCATCCACCATTTCCTTTGGTACAAAGAGGAACATAATAACATTGAAATGCTTCTTTCAAAATATAAGTTGTAAACAAATCTAATCAATAAATTATTTTCAAGCAAATTTTGTTCTTATGAAATCTCCATTAGAGTTCCCTTCACCCGAACTCTATATTCATGAAAAGAAAGTGCCAGAAAGATATTTCAAATGAATGTCTGCATTTGTGGAGTTTTAGACCTTGCTTATTAGACCACAAGTAGAGTAGAGAGCAACATGCTATTAACACATTGAAATACAACTTCAAGCCATATAGCAAACTGTGCATTGCTGGGAACCAAGCCAGCTTCACATTGCTGCATGGCCATATTGGGCATTTGCAGAGCAAATGTCTGTAATGGAGAGCCATGACAACATTCTTTTTAAATAGTTGCTTTGTCCGAAGTCAAAAGACATTTTTCATTCACATACCACGTAGGAAGGAATGCTAGTAATAAATTGATCTGTTTATCCACACCTGTAAATATAGATGGTACATCTGTAAAACAAGGGACAGTGGTATACTTAATGAGTTCCCTGTACATTTTCATCTGTTCAGTCTCGGAATTTTAGATAACCTGGTGCATATGACTTACTGTTTACAAAACTTTTAAAAACTATTTTCAGGTGCCTTGTCCCCTTTGCTTTGGTGGTATATGATAATCCGTGCATTTACTTTGTTTTCTATGTGGAAGAGAATGAGATTCTATAAACTGTGATCAAGTCTTCAAAAACAAGTTAAAGTTCTCAAAAATATTCTTGGAAATAAAATTTGTCCCTAAGAGATAATATGATTATTCCTGTAGCTATTGGCAAATTTATATCTGAACCTAGTAATGTTTACAATATTTTGAAATCAGAAAGCAAGTAATTTGACAAAGGTATTATAAAATTGCTATTTAAGATATTTGGCTGTTATTTATGTTTCTACAAATGTTTAGGTTTTAGATGTTTATTGATGCACTTATATACCAGAATGAGTGGCTAATTTAGGATGAAAGTTCTTATTGGAAGGTTTTGAAATCAGCAGAGAATATGATTAAATCTCAAGTACCAGTGATGGTATACATTTTACTTGATTAAAAAATTATATTTTACTACAGATGTAGGAATTTCTTATTCTGAATTTCTTCAGCAATTAATAAAACAACTCACAGAAAAGATGCTAATATTGTTATGTTATATTGTAAAGAGGTTCATTATTATTATTATAGTCTCTATTATTTTATAAATCTGGCAGTGGGATGTTAGGTCATTTCATCCCCTTTGAGCTAGTACTAGATTGTTCCCTTCAGTATATTTTCCAGTGTTTGAGCCAGTCTGTTAATCCTTCATACTAGAGATTCCCAGGATGTTCGTTGCTGGCAGTAGATTCAGCTCCAGGAAAAATGGCTCCTGCTGCCAAGGAATTAAATGATTCAAGGGTTGTGCTTGCACCACTGTTGTATAGTTTCCTGACATTCGTTCCAGATTTTCCTTTGCTTATTTTCTTGGATATGTAAGTTTTATACTGTGTAAAATTGTGTGTGTGTGCGCACGCTATTTTATAAATTTTTAGTTTGCAAAAATTTCCCCTGGAAACTTAATGCATATTTAATGCATGTGAATGAGCTAATCAATGGGATTAAAGATATCTCAGGAAGTCTTACATTCAGATTGTTTTAATCAATGGTATTTTTAATGTTACTAATGAAAAGAATTGTTGGTCACCAGTGACCTCCATATTGCCAAATCCAGTGGACATTTTCTGTCTCATTTGTCCTTTCAGTTGTATTTGACACTGGTAACCTTTACTCTTCATCAAGATGACCTCTTCTTGGTTTCCTCATCTTCTTTATGGTTTTTTTGGCCACTCTTCAAAACTCTGTAAAAGTTTATCTAGATTTGAAGTGATCTTGTGATACTTTAAATGTTGGCATTTCTCAAAGTCACCCTGTCTTAGTTTGGGTTGCTATAACAAAATAGCATATACTGGGTAGCTTATAAACAACAGACATTTACTTCCCACAGATCTGGAGTCTGGGAAGTCCAAGATCAAGGCGCTGACTGATTTGGTGTCTAGTGAGGACCTGCTTACTGACCCAAAGAGGGCAGTTTTTTCTCTTGTCTTCCCATGGTGGAGAGTGGAAGCAAGCTCTCTTGGACTCTTATAAGGACACTAATCCCATACATGAAGGCTCTACCCTCATGACCTCACCTAATCCTAATGCCTTCCTAAAGACCCCACCTCCTAATACCATCACCTTGGGGGCTAGGATTTCAACATATACATTTGTGGGGGACACAAACATTCAGACTGTAGCAACCCCCTTCTCTTTTCTCTCTCTACTCTTTTCCTAGGTGATTGTAGCCACTCCCATCCTTACACAGATGACTCACAAACATACATTTAGCTAGCCCTATCCTCTGGCTTCAGACCTGCATGTCCGATCAGATGACTAATGTCATCTTTTGGGTTTATCAGAGACATCTCAAACTCAGCATGTCGAAAATGGAAATCTTGCCCTTTCCCAGAGTCTTTTGATCCTCTTTCCCTGTTGCCGCCTCATTGAATGACACCACCATTTATGCATGCCAGAAACCTGAGAGTCAATTTTGACACTCCCTGTCACCTGCCATATTCAATTCATTACCAAGTCTTGTCAGCAACCACCCCTCAAATCCATTCATTCTCCTTTATCATCACCTTAGTGCCTACTCTACTGCAGTAACTCTTTAACAGGTCTGATGTCAACTCTTGCTTCATCAGTCTCCAACCAGACGGATCATTTCAAAATGCATATCTCATCCTGTGACTCCTCTGCTGTATACACTTCAGATGCTTCCCATTGTTCCTAAAATGAAGGCATAATTCCTTGGTGATTTTACCTACCTCGGTTCTTCCCCAGGGTCAGCTCCTTACACATTGTCCTTTACTTTTGCATAGGAGACATGTTTCCTTCCAGTCTCAGTCCTATGTCTGCCTTTTTCCTTCGCTTGTAATTATTTTCCTGCTTATCTTTAGTCATCTGGCAAATCTTGACTGAATCGTTACTTTTATGAGGAAACTTTCCCTTACCTATCTATTCAGGCAAAATCTCATCTGTTTCAAGTTTCATCTGTAGTACTTTGTTATTCATTTACATCAATTTGATTATTTAGTTTGTCCACTCAAGAATATTAACAACACTTCCCTTAATATTATCTGATTCAAAACCCATATTCACATTATGCCTGATTATCTTAGAAAAAAATGTTTATTTTGATTAGTTCAAATCAGGATTCATACAGGATCCCACACCACATTTGATTAGTCACGTGTCTTAGTTTTTTTTCAATCGAGCAGAGGCAGGTTTTTGTAAATGAAGTTTTGTTAGAACACAGCCATGCCCATTTGTGTGCATCCTATGGCTGCTTTCTCACATCAGTTGCAGAGTTAAGTGATTTTAAGTGAGACAATACAGACTGCAACTATTTGCTACCCAACCTAAGTTTAAGAAAAAAGTTGTGCAGTACCCCTTGCTTGCTTTTCTTTTTTAACTGTTCAACTCACATCTTTGACTAGTTGGTCAACAGGTAAGCTGTCTTACAGAATATCTCACATTTCAGATTTGTTTGTTTGCATCTTCCTGTGTCCTTCAATTTGTTCCCTCTCATCAATTCTCTTGTAAACTGAAAATTAATTCTAGAGGATAGATCATTTAGATGGAATTTTTTGGCAAAAATACTTAATACGTGTTCCTGTTTATTTCATATTCTATCATATCAGGAGATACATAATGTCTAGTTATCCTGGAGATACTAAGATTGATCAGTAGGTTCAGATGGTGATAGCTAATCCTTTCATTCTAAATTTCACCATCATTCTTTCATATGACTTTCATTTGACTAAACTGTTTTATTATATGTTGCCAAATGTCAAATTTCTAATTATAATATTATGTGCATATTTGTGACATAGAGTTTTTCTGTAAAGAAGAATTTTCCTTCATCCACTGTGTAATCATAGTTGGAAAGAGGGGAGTAATGCTTAACTGCTTCCTTTTAATATTTAATTTTCAAAACTAGAGTTTGATGCCTTGGTACCTCTGGTAGTCATTGATACATTTTCATTTTTTGTTTTTTTATTTATTTTATTATGAAATTCTGTTCATATTGTCCATATAGATTGTATGTTTTTGATCAGTCGCAGAGCAGTTATTATTTTTGGTTTCTGATTGTTTCATTTTTGGCCAGTGGGAGATCCCTTATGTTGCCTCTTATGTCCTTTTGACAGGACTCCTTTCATCTTTGACAGTTTCCTTGCTTCCTTCCTTGCTTTTAAGGCCAATAAGATGTCTCAGACTCATTTGTATCAAATACGTTTCTTGTCTTGGACCTAGAAGCCACAATATTGTTGGTAGGTGATAGGATGCTCATTATTGAGGAGTTTGTAATTTTTTTTAGGTCTCTTCAATGGACAAAGCTGAAAAGATATAAATTCTTGTAAAGAAAAAAGATTATTTGTACTCTTAGTTCTGATTCAGATTTCAGATTATTTAACAGAAATTCTGATTTGCTTTTTTGAATAACATAAATATAATGTTTTTCTCTTTATTCTATTCCATGTGTGTATATACAGTTGTTTCACAATAATATTATGACTAATTTTAAGTAAGTGAATGAAGTTTAGGATTTTTTTGTGTGTGTTTCTATTTGTCCTTAGAATATAACCCACTGAGTATATAATGTCAATTCTACATTTGAAAGTTATTCAAAATAATTCTTTGTGTAGTTTCATTACCACTTGAGATACAATTAAACTTGTTTTAGTTTTCAGTTTGAGGGAATTTGTTTTTCTTTTTAGTTTAACTTTAGTTTTTCAGTATGTATAATTTTAAGCTGCGTTAATAGAGTATAATCTTTTCAACACTGCCCAAAACATGACACATCTAGAATAATGTGTTTACTTCTTTTTGCCATATTTTAGGAATGGCCAGCCTGGTATCAAGGGTGGCATGATACAAGTGGTTTATCCTGGATATGGATGGCAATAAGGGGATATATTGTCTATGTCTGTAAAGAATTTCAAAACTATAATAAAATTAACAAAATTTGTTCTGGGTTTTTATTCTCACCATGCACCAGCATTTCTCAATACTACCAGTGAGAAAGTACTTCTCCCTGCACTGAGTGTGTTGCTAAGAAGCTTATTAGGCAGTTTGAGCATCCAAAGGAGAGTAATAAGACTGACAAGGAATCCAAAAACCATAGCCCATGAGAGATGAACAGATTTTAATATCAATCAGAGAAGAAAAGATGAAGAAATTCACAATTTCCTCATCTATTTAAAGACTGTAGTATAAGGAAATAAGTTAGACTTTGTGTACTGAATTCCAAGTTTCATTACTGGATAGAAGTTACAGAACAAATGGATTTAGCTTATTATAAGGAGAAGTTTTCTAATTGTTAGAATTTACATATCTGTGGAATGAGGCTATTTGTCAAACTAGAGAGTTCTTTTTCCCTTAAAGATATATAGTAAGAGCAGTGTGAACATCTCACAAGGGATGTTAGATATTCTTCTGTGGATAAATCTTGCACAAGATGACCTCCTGGGCTCTCCCAGCCCTGTGATTCTGAGATCACAGTGCCCATTTTCAGGAATCCTCACTGTCTAGACCCATCCACTAAAATGAATCATCATCTTATTCACATCTAAGCCCCATTACAAGTTTATTAATATCATCCCTTTCAGTGGAAATGAGAAATATTTTATTCAGTTATGCTAATGTAATTAGCTTATAATGTTGTCAAATGCTTGAGAAGTTGAGATTGTAGTTCTGCTGGTTATTTGTTTCTCATGTCAAATGTCATACCATCAGTGAAATCGTTCATAACCACCAAAATTAACGATTAGCCTCTTCAGCCCCTCTTCCACCTTTATCATATTTTATTTGGTTAACAAATTTATCTTTTTTTTTTTTTTACTGATTGATTCTGAATCTCCTTCTATTTAAATGTATATTCTGTGACAGCAGTCCTCAACCTTTGTTGCGCCAAGGACCAGTTTTGTGGAAGTCAGTTTTTCCACAGACAGGGCAGAACGGGGGATGGTTTTGGGATGAAACTGTTCCACTTCAGATCGGATCATCAGGCATTAGATTCTCATGAGGAGCGTACAACCTCAATTCCTTGCATGTGCAGTTCATAATAGGGTTCGTCTTTCAATGAGAATCTAATGCCACCACTGATCTGACAGGAGGTGAAGCTCAGGTGGTAATGTGAGCAATGGGGAGTGGCTCTGAAAACAGATGAAGCTTTGCTCATTCGACTGCCACTCACCTACTACTATGTAGCCCAGTTCCTAACAGGCTTCAGAATGGGGGATGGGGACCCTGGTTCTATGAGAGCAGAATCCATGTATCTTTTTGTACCACTGAATCCCAAGCATTTAATGTTGGTACATTTTTCTGTAAGGGAATCCATGTCTTTTGTTGGCTTTTAAAATGGCCACCTAAAAAAATTTAGGAACTACTATAAGAGTAATGTTGTCAAAATCAAATACCACTGTTGAGATTTTGAATCTGTGAAGGATAATTGCATTCTTTATATTTTGTCTTCCCTTTCAAAAACATGCTAGTTAGTATTTCTTCATTTATTCAAGATTTCTTTTATGCCAAATAGTAAATTTTGATAATTTTCTTTATATAGGCCATAAACATGTATTATTAATTTAATTTCTTGGTATTTTTTAATCTACTAATGGGTCTACTAATGAGCTTTCTCAAAGGAAGGAAAGGAGGGAAGAAGAAGGGACATTGGAAAAGGATATACAGAATATTTTTATTAGTCTAGGTAAAGGTTAACCTGCCTCTGGTAATCTCATTTTTTTTAAGTTATTTAAGCATATAGATAATTAAGAAAATAAATTGGCCAGGCACGGTGGCTCATGCCTGTAATCCCAGCACTTTGGGAGGCTGAGGTGGGTGGATTGCCTGAGGTCAGGATTTCAAGACCAGCTTGACCAATATGGGGAAACCCCATCTCTACTAAAAATACAGAAGTTAGCTGGGCATGGTGGCATGCGCCTATAGTCCCAGCTATTCAGGAGGCTGAGACAGGAGAATTGCTTGAACCCGGCAGGCGGAGGTTGCAGTGAGCCAAGATCGCGCCACTACACTCCAGCCTAGGCAACAGGGTAAGACTCCATCTCCAAAAGAAAAAAAGTTAGAAAAAGTTGCTATGGAAATGTGTTATAATTGTATTATTAAAGTACTGAAAAATACATTATTAGAAAACTTCACCTTAGAATCTTTTTTAAGCATTACTCTTTTGCTTGTGGTTTTTGTCATCTTTTACAGACTTGAATGTTGTTCTAGGATAGAATATTGTCATACTTTATTTTAGTGAAGCATAACCATATCGAATAACATTTCAGAACTATACATTGCACAATCTTGGACATTTTCTTGTAAGAAGGCACTAAGGAAATTTTATTTTTGTGAAAGTAATTCTTAAGTAACAGTGACTGTTTTTTATGGGCTAGCTCCAGACCACATTTGCCTACTTCCCATGATCTTGTTTTTCTGATATCCCAAGCTTTAAGTGTAGAGGTCAGAATGACATTTTAGGGCTCTAGGTTTGAATCTCCTAATCTTAAAATGGATATTATTCAGTTTATCAAAAAGATCAGTTCTATTTTTTTTTTCAGATTAAAAATAAATTAGGCCGGGCATGGTGGTTTATGTCTGTAATCCCAACACTTTGGAAGGCCAGGGTGGGTGGATCACTTGAGCCCAAGAATTTAAGACCAGACTGGGCAATATAGTGAGACCCTGCCTCTAGTAAAATTTTTAAAAATTAGCTGGGTGTGGTGGCACACACTTGTGGTTCCAGCTGCTTGGGAGGCTGAGGTAAGAGGATCACTTGCCCAGGTAGTTTAGGCTGCAGTGAGCTATGATTGTGCCACTGTACTCCAGCCTGGGTGACAGAATGAGACTCTGTCTCAAAAAAAAAAAAAAAAATTAGTTTTACCAAAAATAGTGCAAATAATTTTCATTTACCTTTAACTCACATTCCCAAATGTTAAAATTTTGCCACATTTGCTTTACTATTGTGTTTGTGTCTTTTTTTGAAATGGTTGAGAATAAGTTTACGGACATGATGTCCCATTACTAAGTACTGCATGGTGTATTTCTTAAAAATAAGGATATTTTTCAAAATCAGGAAATTAACATTGATAAAAACTATTTTAAGTAAAAAAATGCCTTTTTCCTCCTCCAAGTCAGGAATCTAATACCAAAATCATATTACATATAGTTGTCTTCTTTCATCTTTTTAAATCTGGAATGGTCCCTCAGTCTTTCTTTGTCTTTTATGGCCTTTAAAATTTGGAGAATACAGAACAGTTTTTTGTTTATTTGTAGAATGTCCCTCAATTTTGGTTTGCTTGATTTTTGGGGAATTAGATTTTGACTGTACTGTGATCATATCAGGAGACACATGACATCTACTTGTTCCATTACTGATGTTAATGTTAACTGTGATCGCTTGTTTAAAGTGCTGGTGATGCACATTTTTCAAGAATATGGTTCTTGTATTTTCTTAAGTTTTTGCTCTCTTTTGGTGGATGGAGTCCTAGAATCCTTTCCAAGACTCAATAGAAATATCTCTTTAAATATAAGCCTACTTTAAAAGATTTTTAACTACTCTGTTTTGGAGATTAACAGCTTCTTAAGACTTTCTCTATTTCAGAGGAATTTTGTTTTGTCTAATATCTGTCTCCTGCTCTAGGCTGTAAGCTCCTTAAGGGTAGGGATTGTGTGTACATCATTCCCCACCCTGTCTTCAATGCCCAGCACTGTTCCCACATGCAGTAGATAGTAGTTACTGCTTGACTGATTGGTTGTTTGATAGGCTAGTGGTTGAATGGATGAATGGATTGTTCATTTGTAGAAATTTGCCCATTTCAAATCTTCTAACTTACTAGTTTTGGGTTCAACATACTTTAAAAATTACCTGTTACCCTCTTGGTATTAATACTTTGATATAGTTTTGATGTAGTTCTTTAGACATGATTGTCAAGGACTAATAATAGCCAAGGCATATCACATGATATGTTCACTATTTTGTTGATTCACCTTGTCAGATTGATCTTACATTCTCTTCTCTCTAGCTTGCTATTTTTAAATGGCCTGAAATGTGGCATCAGTGAAACTACTCTGACAATAATAGTAATAATTCTTATTGGTCCTCTTATTACTTTATTTTTTGTAATATCACTTTAAAATCTTGGAGCAGTCTAAAATTTTTTACTTCTATGTTGTTCGCTTATGGGTTTGAGGCTTAGAGAGATCATACACCCACTATTATAAAGCTGCCAATGGGTGAGCAGGATTTAGATTTCTAAGTTTTGTCTTTCTTTAAAAAATTTTATTTTTGCAAGCACTTTTCCAAAGGATTTCTAAGTTTTCTGACTCCTAATTCAGTGTTCTCTCTACCATAATCTCTTCCATATTGTAGTAGTATTATTGCCTACTTGCCAGGAACATATTCATAATACCGTGAAGAAAAAGTATTTTGTATCACTTTGTTCTACCAAGGCATATTTTATGTGGTTCACTAATGACAGCCTCATATTTTGAGACTTTTCTCCCAGTGAGTATGCCTTTTCTTCCCTAAATGGAATTTTTAAAGAGCAGTTTTAGGTTCACAGCAAAAGTGATCAGAAAGTATAGAGTTGCCATATATCCCCTGGCCTCCAACCTCCCCCACTATCAACATCTTGTGCCAGAATGACATATTTGTTATAGTTGATGAACCTGCATTGACACATAATCATCCAAACTACATAGTTTACATTAGGGTTCACTCTTGCTGTTGTATATTCTTTGGTTTTTGACAAATGTATGTATCCACCATTATAGTATTAGTAGAGTAGCTTCACTGCCCTAAAAATCGTCTATGCTTTGTATATTCATCCCTCCCTCCCCTCTAACTCCTGGCAACCCCTAATGTTTTTGCTGTCTCCATAGTTTTTTCTTTTCCAGAATGTCATATAAATGGAATCACACAATATGTAGCCTTTGCAGATTGGTGGCTGTCACTTAGTAATTTAGGTTCCTCCATGTCTTTTCATGACTTTATAGCTCATTTTTTTAGCCCTAAATAATCCATCGTCTAGATGTACCACCGTTTATTTATTTATTCATCTACTAAAGGACACCTTGGTTGCTTTCAAGTTTGGGCAGTTATGAATAAAGCTGCCGTAAACACCTGTGTGCAGATTTTTATGTGGATATAAGTTTTCAACTCTTTTGGATAAATTCTAAAGAGCATAATTTCTGGATTGTATGGTAAGAGTATATTTAGTTTTATAAAAAAACTGCCAAACTGCCTTCCAAAGTAGCTATACCATTTTGCATTTCCACCAGCAGTGAATGAGAGTTCCTGTTGCTCCACATCCTTGCCTGCATTTGGTGTAATCCATGCTCTGGATTTGGGCCATTCAAATAGTCTGTGGTGGTGTCTCATTGTTCGAATTTGCGTTTTCCTAGTGATGTATGATGTTAAACATCTCTTCATATGCTTATTTGCCATCTGTATATCTTCTTTGATGAAGTGTCTGTTTAGATCTTTTGCCCATTTTTTATTCTGATTGTTCATTTTCTTTTTTATCTTTTTATTCTGACAGTTTTTTTTTTCTCGGGCACCAACTAGTGAAGATACACAGAAAGCTTTGAGGACATAAAAAATGATTTATTTTTTTCAAAGGAAAACTCCTCTCTTTCTGTTTCTCTCCTTTTACCTTTGTCTTTCAGTTATACCTGCCGCCACTTGCGGAGATATGTTTATGTGTTGGACAAACTGTATTTCCCCCACTCTCACTGTTCTACGCTTCAGCATTGCTTCTCGACCCTCAGTGACAATGGAGAGGAACTCTTGTCTTTAACTTGCTCTCACATTCTCAGATCCTATGCTTCCAGGTTATTAACCTCTGCTGTCCATTTACTGCATGCTGCATGTTGTATATGACTGATAATTGCATGTTTTAATAAGACATGTGTCAATTAAATTATTAAAGAGAATATTTATATTTGAAATGGTACTAAATAATTTGTTTAAAATAATAGCTGGATTTTGTTTCCTTACAAATGTCTTCTTAAGTAATTTATATTATGTTTCATGGGAGAGAGGAAAGCTTTCAACCACAGAGTTGTCTATATAAACTTGCCAGAACTATTCTATATCGCATTCCATTTGGGAATCTTTTGATTTAATTTATAGTAGTTGGAGTGCTCTGATTTTTATATGAAATAGACTCTACAGTTACTATGACCTTTGAGTCCTCCTTCACGCAAGCACACCTGAGAGCTAGCTGTAGGATTTCACCTATGTTCCGATAGAGGTGCATTCAGTTGAGCAGGTTGATTTTATAGGAAGGCAGAAATTATACTATTGGGGTTTTGTATTTTGTACTCGTTTTATTTATATACAGAGTGGCTATAAAATCATATAAAATCAGCAGGTTGCAATGTGTCATGGATGAATGTAGATTAAACATAATGGTGGTAGGTGGAGTAAGGAAGAGACAAGCTGTCAATCTCGAATATCAGAGAAAATCAACACCTGCTGTTTTGTGTGTATCATGCATCAAAATAGAGGGGCAGTATGACATTACCGCTTTGTGCTTTGCAGTTAACATTTTTAACACTTTTTTTTTCTAAGTAAGAGATGACTTATACCAGCGCTATACTGTTAGCTAGATATGATGATTTAAGGCAATATCTTCACTGCCAGATGATTTAGATGAAGAAGGAGAAAACTCCATGACAACCTTAACCAGAAATTAGCAAACATTTAGAATTTAAAATAGACCTTTTCAGATGATGAAACATATAAAACTTGAGACTATACATAATATCTAAGTGAAAACACTTGATTGCTAGGAAAGGAAAGCAGTCTGGTGTGTAAGTTGACAGAGACTTTTCTTGGGAGCAGAAAGATTTTATAGACTCGTGATGATGTTGATCAGCCTCTTATCGAGTCAATGTAGATACTTTTGAGAAATAAAAAACTGAGGGTTAGAAAAGCAGGTGAAAATAATAGAATTAACTTTTACGTATGTAATGTTAGAAGAATTTATCAAATTTAGCAGACTAAACCCAGTGACTTTCCACTGGCTTATGGAAAGTGAGGGAATATCAGGTAAGTTGCATGATACTCTCAGGAATTGGAGACAGTGTGTCTGGTTTCGAGGAATGAGGAGAACTGCTGCTGATCATTGAACTTCTGAAATGCGCAGGATAATTGACATCTTTTTCTTTTTTCTTTTTTTTTTTTTTGAGATGAAGTCTTGCTCTGTCACCCAGGCTAGGCTGCAGTGACTCAATCTCAGCTCACTGCAACCTCTGCCTCCTTGGCCCAAGCAATTCTCCCACCTCAGCCTCCTGAGTAGCTGGGATTACAGGTGTGCGCCACCACGCCTGGCTAATTTTTATATTTTTAGAAGAGACAGGGTTTCACCATGTTGGCCAGGCTAGTCTTGAACTCCTGACCTCAAGTGCTCTGCCCGCCTCGGCCTCCCAAAGTGTTGGAATTACAGGTGTGAGCCACTACACCCTGTCGACCTTACTCTTATTTACTAGTGTATCATCAGGACCCTCCACAAAACCAATAGGAGATTTTATATGTAAATGGAGAGAGAGAGACAGAGACAGAGCTATTTTGGGAATTGGCTTTGGCGATTGCAGGGGCTTGCAAGTCTGAAATCTGTAGGGCAGGTTGGCAGCCTGGAAATTCAGGTAAGCCTTGATATTGCAGTCTCAAATTCTAAATGCACAGGGCAGGCCGTCAGACAAGTGACTCAGGCAGGATTTTTATGCTGTGGTCTTCAGACAGAATTCCTTCTTCCTCAGGAAACCTCAGTCTTTATAATAGCTTCAGCTGATTGGGTGAGTCCCATTCATGTTATAAAAGGTACTCTGGTTTCCTTAACATTCCATAAATGTTAATCACATCTGCAAATACCTTCACAGCAACATCTAGACTAGTGTTTGACCAGACAACTGGGCACAATAGTTTAGCCAGGTTTACACATCAAATTCATCATCACACTGTGCTTCTCCTCTGTGTTCTTTGTTACCGCGTATCTGTTCCATGTGTTTTTCTTTGTGTGTGTCCTATCCTGTCATATCTATCCTATGGTTTTGTGGAAACTATAAGCCTTCTGGGTGTAAACACTATATCTTGTTCATTGTTATACGTCGTATAGCATATCATGCCTGGCACATTGTTAACCCTCATTGATACAGCTGGCAGCAGATTTTAGCATTCGTCATATGTGACAGAGGCCCCTGTCTTTTTTCTCCTGGAGTCACACTCCTCACCTAGCAGGAGCAGACAGGAGACAGAAATACACGTTCAGCTGGGAAAATAAAAGAAAATGAAAAAAAAAGGAGAAGGAAGACAAAGTAGGGAAAAACAAAAGTTTAAAAATGAGAGGAGAAAGATGGAGACAACATGTGGTGAAAGCAGTGTCCAGTTCCTGAGCCCCCTTCCCCCAATGTCCAGCAGAGTTCAGCCAACACTCAGTTTCTGAGTCAGTGTAGAATTTATTCTGCATTTTCTGTTTCCTCTTTCAACACCTTTCCTGGAACCCCCTCATTCCTTACCCACTTGGGTTTCTCAGTACTTTCAGCTGGGGTTTACAGTATGAAGCCTCCAAAGGGTATTTTTTCAATACCAAGCCCTCCTGAGGCCCTGTCCATTTTTTTCTGAGCAACAGAGAAGAAATACAGTGTTAATATAGTGTAGTGGCTAGGGGCAAGGGCTCTGGAGTTAAGGCTTCCTCCCCATACCCCCAACCAACTTTCACTCCTTGCCTTACCACTTGCAGTCTGGGACAGGACAGAGGACGCTGTTTTATTCAGGACAGACCTGAATAGATTTGCATAAAAGGAATTACCTGGCCATCTTCTCTTGCCGTGTTCCTTTGCAGGTGACAAACATTTTGCATACACAGTGACACATGGCCAGGTGGAGTGTACTCCCTGCAGGTGAGAGATTTTCTTCAACAGAACTACATTATATAGAGAGACAAACCAAGCCAAATATCTGAATGGAGCAATCATGGACTTACTTAACAAAATCAAATAGCTTTCTGTTATGCGGAATTTAAAAATGTAACTCAGTTTCTAGAGAGAAATATATAAGCTTATTTCTTAAAAAAGAACTTTACCAGCTGGGCGCGGTGGCTAATGCCTGTAATCCCAGCACTTTGGGAGGCCGAGATGGGTGGATCATGAGGTCAGGAGATCAAGACCATCCTGGCTAACGCAGTGAAACCCTGTCTCTACTAAAAATACAAAAAATTAGCCAGGCGTGGTGGCACACGCTTGTAGTCCCAGCTACTCAGGAGTCTGAGGCAGGAGAATCGCTTGAGCCTGGGAGACGGAGGTTGCAGTGAGCCGAGATTGCGCCACTGCACTCCAGCCTGGGTGACACAGAGCAAGACTCTGCCAAAAACAAACAAATAAACAAAAACTCTACCTTAGTCAAACGTGACTTACTGCTATAGATAGAAGTCTTACTCCACTGCAAACTTCTTCCAAATGTAAGAATTCGTTTCACAGCATCCCTGAAAGAGAGCACTTCTGTGTGCTGCTTACCTCAGAAGGCAGTAAAACTCTTGCTGTTTCATCTTTAGAAAGATTAGAATATGTTAAGCCTGCCTACCAATAATTTTTGTATTTTGGCTATAGCTCTGTGCTTTGGAGAAACACACAAATGTATAAACTGTGCTGTCTATGAGGTCCCCTTGGGTTTTTGAAAACACCTGTCATTGACTCCCCTTAATTTTTGTTCTCTTCAGCTTAAATACCTTGGCCACTTAAACCATTCCTGACAGCTGATGATTTTTAGATTATGCAGTCTTTTTATTATCTTCTTGGATGATTGATAGTACCCATCATAAAATTCGATATCCAGAATTGGATATATTTCAGTATATTTTATAATTTAAAAATATGAATTATAAAATTATAGTTATAAGTTATATGTATTTTTTTCTCATCTACTATGGCAATCTGTAATAAATTATACTCTTAGTTTGTCCTAAGACTGGAGTGATTTTTAAAAACAGGCACGCCTTGACTCATATAGAATTACCAGATCTTTTTCACACAAAAACACATTTCTCTAGATTTGTACATTTAATTATTTGAATGTAATTGCAGGGCTTTACATTTGTTCTTATTGAAATGTAATGTGTTGAGGCCAGGCGCCATGACTCACGCCTGTAATCCCAGCAGTTTGGGAGGCTGAGGCAGGTGGATCACCTGAGGTCAGGATTTCAAGACCAGCCTGGCCAACATGATGAAACCCTGTCTCTACTAAAAATACAAAAATTAGCCGGGTGTAGTGGTACATGCCTGTAGTCTCAGCTACTTGGGAGGCTGAGGCAGGAGAATCGCTTGAACCCAGGAGGCAGAGGTTGCAGTGAGCCAAGATCACGCCACTGCACTCCAGCCTGGGCAACAGAGTGAGACTCTGTCTCAAGAAATAAATAAACAAATAAATATATGTAATGTATTGAGTTTATCTTGTTTCTGAGTCACATTTTATGAAGCCATAAGCCTTTCAGACCTGTTAGCTCCTCCATTTTACCCCCAGAAGCATTGAAATCAACTCTCAAGCTACCAACCTTGGATTTGACTTCTCTAGAAATCCAATTTAGAATTTTGAGTAAGCACTTGAGAATTTCAATTCATTGCTAGGCTTTTTTGGTTTCTGTGTGGACTTCAGTAGCAAGTTGAGGTTTACTTAGTGCTTTTGAGAATGATTGTGATATGGTCAAAGCATGCTGCTTCTGATGACTGTCATGCATTTAAGTGAATCTGAGAGAAAAGAATCTGACTTTAGGTAACAGACCAACATTCCTTAGAGTTCCACGTCCAATTTTAAGTTCTAATTTCTTAGGTTTCAGGGTGGAGCAGTGAATAAGTTTGGTGAGAAATCTGTGAAGTAAGAAAGTACCTATTTGTCGTTATTTTTACTTCACATACTTTGCTGATGTCAAAAATATAGCTGCTACTATTGTTTTAATTAGGCCTCAGGCAAGGAAAAATGAAGGGCTAAGTTTAGTATTGACTTAATTCTGTTGCAGTGGCACAATTTATTTTGAGTTACTATTAACTCGGCTCTTCAGATTGTTGCTGCTTGATGAGAGAAAGCTGAAAAGAGCATCAGACATGTTTAAAAATTATTTTCTAACACACATTGAGTTAAAAACATTATGTTGTCTTCTTATAAAGTAAAGCATGTTAACACTGAAGTCCTTGACTAGTTAACACTTTGCCAGGATCAATGGTTCCTGACCTTTTGAGGCTCATATAACTGTTCTACAATCTGTTAAAAATTATGGACCCTCTCTTCAAAAAACAGAAATAGGAGAGGACCTGATTTAGGCTTACATGGACCTGATTTAGGTAGAATTTTAGATATAGCTGCTGTGTAAAAGAGAGACTCCCCTGCCCAAATAATAGTGGCTTAAAGAAGCAAATGGAAGTTTACTTCTCAAGTAAAAGTATGAGCTGATGTGGCAGCTCTGCCCCATAGAATTTTCAAGACCCAGAGTTCTTTTCTCTTGTGTTCCACCACCCTCTGTGTGTTGCTCTGACCAAAAGGTCTCAAATGGCTCACCACAAGCTCTGCATTTCAGATAGCAGAAGAGTGGAAGGGACTAGGGTTGGATGTACATTTCCATTTTAAGGGCATCACACATCCCTTTGGCCAAAAGTTTGTCATAGGACTACCCAACATGCATGGTGAGCTGGAAATAAAGTTTTCAGCTAAGTGGCCCTGTGGCCTGCTAAGTATTCTGCTGTTGGGTAAGAAGGGAAGATGGTTATGGGGACAACTAATAGTCTCTGTCATACGATAGAGAGTTCCTGTCCTGAGTAATTAACAAATGCTTACTCAGTGATTACCGTGTGATTAGTCCTGTGCCAAACAGCAAATGGGGTTCACGGTGAAGACAGAAAAATAATACCATTGAGAAAAAATCATTACCTTGTACTGTTAGTTAAATATAAAATTGGTAACACATAAAAAGCGATCTCTTCTGACAGGAGAATCTGAAGTAGTCTGAAACAGGATTATCTGAGCAGTAACTAAGAATAGATAATGTGCTATTAGCAGAGTAGGCATGGAAAACTCAAGTCCAGAAGTTCACGTATAGAAGAGCACATGACATATGCTAAGGCAGTAATAGGATGTTTGGCAAAAACAGATTTATCTGTGATATTAATCAGTATTGCAACGAGTTACATTCTCTAGGGCCAGACTCCCGAGGGCCTTGAATGCTAGGCCAGGCCATTTCATATGTTTTGTTTTTGGCTTTTTTTGTGTATGATTTTGGTAGCCCATTGAGTTTTACTTGGTGCTTTTGAGCCTGACTGTGATGTGATCAAAGCATGCTGCATCTCATGACTGTCGTGCATTTAAATGAACCTGAGGGGAAAGAATCTGAATTTAGGTAATAGACCAACACATAGACTACCTGATTGTGGCAGTAGAGATGGAAAAAGAAGGACTTAATGGAGGTGAACTTTGAAAAGAATTGAAGTATGATATTGAGAGAACATAATTCAACATTGAAATGGTATAGTATGAATTATTAATAGGAACTGTGTTATTACTTCTGTGCATGTAGTTAGTTCCTATCAACATGGCGAATATTTAGTATGTATCATTTGTGTGGTTTATATTTTATACTGTAAGAGGAATGTGCTAGGGGTATTCTTATTACTGATACTCATATTAAAAGCTTTGTGTAATCAGTTGGTAAAAGAATGATTTTTTAAGAGTGAAGATTTTTTGCACTGTCCAACCATTTAAAAATTTGTTATACTAAAGATATGGCATAATACATGATTCTGGATTATTTTCCAGTCATATAATGCAATACAAAGAATGGCGATTCAAGAGATCTGTTTCACAACCTGGTGATTATTGTTAATAACAATGTATTGTATACATGAAAATTGCTAAGAGAGTAGATCTTTAAGTGTTCTTACCACAAAGAAATATGTGAAGCAATGAATATGTTAATTTGCTTGATTTAATCATTTCCACAATGTATACGTATATCAAAACATCATTTACATCATAAATATATATATAATTTTTGTCAATTAAAAAAATTTAGTAGTAATGAAGATAGTGGATTCTATAAAGAAATATGCTAGAAGTATTTACCAAAAGTCATGTTAATATATTGGAATTTATCTTAAGGGAAGAACTTAACCTAAAGAAAGAGTTATATTTAGCAACAAAATAAAAGAATGGTCAAATAAACTATATCCTATCAACTCAATGGAATATCATACAGCCATTAAAATATTGTAAAGAAAAATAAGTAGAAATATGGAAAACATTTGACATAATGTTTATGAAAAAAGAATATAAACATATACTGCTATTTTGTGTTTTTAGTAGTTATATTTGACATAATGTTTAATGAAAAAAGAATATAAAATTATATACTGCTATTAAAACAACTATATAAAAATTATGTATGTGTCCAAAAACCAGATAATGTATAAAAATAGCTGTGGAACAATAGTAAAATGTACATGACATTTCTTTTTAAAATAATTTAAAATTTATCTTATAAATTAAAAAAATTATGCAAATTTAAATAAATTTTTTCTCTCCCTTTTCTCTACCCTCCTCCCAACCACCCCTAAGTTACATGTATGTCTTTGGATTTTCTTTTCTTTTTTCCCTCTGCTAACATAATGCAGTGCCACTTTATTAATAGGCAAAGAACTGCAGTGGTTTACAGGATTAGGTAGGAGTTCCCCAGTATGATCACAGAGAATTTCTCCCATGGTTTATTTTAGAACTTTCATAGATTTGCTTTTTTTCTTCTTTTTTTTCTTTTCTTTTTAACTGAATGGATTTATAATTCTAAGTAAGTGTAACATGAAATCATTTCTATATCTAAACTGTAGCACTTTCAAATTTAGGAATATTTTTACCCATTTGTCATGTCTCTTATACTGTGCTTTAAAAAAAAAAAATCACATCTGGTGCCATTTTATTACTTTCAAAGGATTGCATCTTCAGTCTAAATCTAAGACAAAGCTCTAATGAGTTTCCTCAAAACAAGTTTTAAAAATTGCTGGAATGGTCTTGTCATACAATATGCTACTCACTAAATCTGTAATGAATAAATACTTGAAGCTATAGTAATAATTTTTCATGAATATGATACTGTCTTAATAATTCTGTTGTGGCTGTACTTTATTGATTTCTGTGCCACTTCTGTGGCATGAAATGAAATGTATTATCCCACTTAAACCGTTATGGTTTCCTTTTGAATTACATATTCACTACTTGATCCTGTCATCAAGCCTATTCCATTTTCTATAATATGGTATTCAGTCTTAAAGATTTACAGCGTTAGTGAGTGCAGTGTAAGTCAAAATAGGACAAGCAAATTCAGATCAGAAAAGTTGGTAAGAAAATATAATAGGTAAATTTTTTTATTTAATTATACTGTAAGTTTTAGGGTACATGTGCACAATGTGCAGGTTTGTTACATATGTATACATGTGCCATGTTGGTGTGCTACACCCATTAACTTGTCATTTGCATTAGGTATATCTCCTAATGCTATCCCTCCCCACTCCCCCCCACCCCACAACAGTCCCCAGAGTGTGATGTTCCCCTTCCTGTGTCCATGTGTTCTCATTGTTCAATTCCCACCTATGAGTGAGAACATGCGGTGTTTGGTTTTTTGTCCTTGCGATAGTTTGCTGAGAATGATGGTTTCCAGCTTCATCCATGTCCCTACAAAGGACATTAACCCATCCTTTTTTATGGCCGCATAGTATTCCATGGTGTATATGTGCCACATTTTCTTAATCCAGTCTATCATTGTTGGACATTTGGCTTGGTTCCAAGTCTTTGCTATTGTGAATAGTGTCGCAACAAACATACGTGTGCATGTGTCTTTATAGCAGCATGATTTATAATCCTTTGGGTATATACCCAGTAATGGGATGGCTGGGTCAAATGGTATTTCTAGTCCTAGATCCCTGAGGAATCACCACACCGACTTCCACAATGGTTGAACTAGTTTACAGTCCCACCAACAGTGTAAAAGTGTTCCTATTTCTCCACATCCTCTCCAGCACCTGTTGTTTCCTGACTTTTTAATGATCGCCATTCTAACTGGTGTGAGATGGTATCTCATTGTGGTTTTGATTTGCATTTCTCTGATGGCCAGTGATGATGAGCATTTCTTCATGTGTCTTTTGGCAGCATAAATGTCTTCTTTTGAGAAGTGTCTGTTCATATCCTTCACCCACTTTTTGATGGGGTTGTTTTTTTCTTGTAAATTTGTTTGAGTTCTTTGTAGATTCTGGATATTAGCCCTTTGTCAGATGAGTAGATTGCAAAAATTTTCTCCCATTCTATAGGTTGCCTGTTCACTCTGACGGTAGTTTCTTTTGCTGTGCAGAAGCTCTTTAGTTTAATTAGATCCCATTTGTCAATTTTGGCTTTTGTTGCCATTGCTTTTGGTGTTTTAGACATGAAGTCCTTGCCCATGCCTATGTCCTGAATGGTATTGCCTAGGTTTTCTTGTAGAGTTTTTATGGTTTTAGGTCTAACATTTAAGTCTTTAATCCATCTTGAATTAATTTTTGTATAAGGTGTAAGGAAGGGATCCAATTTCAGATTTCTACATATGGCTAGCCAGTTTTCCCAGCACCATTTATTAAAGAGGGAATCCTTTCCCCATTTCTTGTTTTTGTCAGGTTTGTCAAAGATCAGATAGTTGTAGATGTGTGGCATTATTTCTGAGGGCTCTGTTCTGTTCCATTGGTCTATGTCTCTGTTTTGGTACCAGTACCATGCTGTTTTGGTTACTGTAGCCTTGTAGTACAGTTTGAAGTCAGGTAGCGTGATGCCTCCAGCTTTGTTCTTTTGGCTTAGGATTGACTTGGCAATGCAGGCTCTTTTTTGGTTCCATATGAACTTTAAAGTAGTTTTTTCCAATTCTGTGAAGAAAGTCATTGGTAGCTTGATGGGGATGGCATTGAATCTTTAAATTACCTTGGGCAGTATGGCCATTTTCATGATATTGATTCTTCCTACCCATGAGCATGGAATGTTCTTCCATTTGTTTTTATCCTCTTTTATTTCATTGAGCAGTGGTTTGTAGTTCTCCTTGAAGAGGTCCTTCACGTCCCTTTTAAGTTGGATTCCTAGGTATTTTACTCTCTTTGAAGCAATGGTGAATGGGAGTTCACTCATGATTTGGCTATAATAGATAAATTTTAAAAAATTGTTCTTCTACCTTAGTATGTTTCTGGTTTGGGGTTTTTCTTTTTTTCTAGAACCATGGGAATGAGTTGTTTACATGCATTCTAGGGGAGAGTAGAAGGCACAGTTTGAGAAACTTCACCGCCTTCTTTACTTGACCTCAACAGATGAGCTAGGTAGCGCGGCCCCACCCTCTTCTTTTGGCTTCTGTGACAGCGTACTCCTGGCTTTCTTCCCTCCCTTTTGCCATTTCTTTTTATACTTTTTGGTTTTAAACATTAGAATTTTAAAAAAGCTGTTCCTAAAGTCTTTTTCTGTACTTAAACTCTTACCTTAGCCATTTTCATCAATTTCTATTACTTTACATGACATCCACGTGCCAATATGTTCCAAATTGATAGTCCAGCTGAAACTCTGAGCCCTTGTCCTGTCCTGAGAGCTGCCTTACTAATAACGTCAACACTCATACCTCACATGTCCCATCTCCTAAGAGAACTCTTAAGCTTTCTCCATAAACCTTTTCATCTCCATGAATGGTGCCTGCATCCGTCAAGTTGCTTCTGCCCACCACCTAAGAGTCATCAGCATTTCCCCCTCACCCGCTGTATCCATCCTCACTACATTTCAGTTCTCTGTCCAAAGTATAAATCAAATCTGTACTTTTTTTCTCTGTTACGACTGCCAGTCACCCTAGCTCAGACAGTCCTTATCACACACCTGGACTCCTACCTGGTCCTTTTCCTCAATTTCTGTCACCCCACCCTCGCCCCTAATTCCTGTTCCAGCAAGCATCTTCATAGATTCTAAGTCACATGTATCTTCCTTGCTCAACCCTTTAGTGACTTTTCTTTGCCCTTAGGATGCTACATTCTCTAGCCGTATCAATTATGCTTTCTCTTCCAGGAGTTGCTCACCCCTTTTCTATCTCAGGACTTTTTGTATGTTCTTTCCTGTCTTTTTCATTCTCCATACTTTCTTACATTTGTCACTTCCTCAGACCGGTTTTCCTTTTATCCAAAACATTGTTATGTTAATATTATGGTTCTTCTCACACACCATCCCTTGCACTCTCACTCTTGCTGTCATTCTCACTCTACGAGTAGACCATTAGTTCCATAAGGGCAGAAAATATGTGTGTGTGTGTGTGTGTGTGTGTGTGTGTGTGTAACCACTGATCCCTAGCATTTAATATGATACTTGGGTATTCAATAGGTGCTTCATATTTGCTGAGAATGGGTAATTTTGTTTTGCTGAAATGAACTTAACTTTTTGCAGACTTGCTCAGTCTACTAATGACCACTTTTCAATAGACTTAGAGAAGCAGTAAGGTGTGATCCTGTTATAAAGCTACTGTGTCTTAAAAGTAGCATTCAAGGCCGGGTGCAGTGCAGTGGCTCATGCCTGTAATCCCAGCACTTTGGGAGGCCAAGGCGGATGGATCACCTGAGGTTAGGAGTTCCAGACCAGCCTGGCCAACATGGCGAAACCCCATCTCTACTAAAAATACAAACAATTAGCCGGGTAGCCGGGTGTGGTGGTGGGTGCCTGTGATCCCAGCTACTCGGGAGGCTGAGGCAGGAGAATTCACTTGAACCCGGGAGGTGAAGGTTGCAGTGAGCCGAGATTGCACCACTGCACTCCAACTTAGGCAACAAAGTGAGGATCCGTCTCAAAAAAAAAAAAAAAAAAAAAAAAAAAAAAAAAAAAAGTGGCATTCAAGAGAGCATAATTAGATAATGAAGTATTTGGTTGTAGTTCTCTGGTTATAGTTTCTACAGATGTACAGTAAAACTACCTGACTAAACGAAGGCTCCCTAAGTCTTCTTGAATATGTGGAATTGCATTGCTTTCCCTCCCAGTGAAATAATTTACAATTTTCCACTTACTGAAATAAATGGAATAATTTTCCACTTACTGAAATAAATGGAATAATTTTCCACTTATTGAAATTATCTTACTGAATTTTCCACTTACTGAAATTATCTGATAACCATGACCATCAAGGCAATATCAACATGCTTTGAAACATCTCTCCTAAAAACAGAAAACTTTTTCTTGTGGTTGTATCAATAGTGTTGGTTGGGTAGGGTGCTTTGGCTTCAATTCTGGGTAGATGCAGTAGCGTAGATTCTGTATGATTTCCTCAGCTAGGAGGGGAGGATAGGGAGAGGCTGGTTAATGAATACAAAATTATAGCTAGCTAGGAAGAGTGAGTTCTGTTGTTCTGTGGTACTGAAGGGTAAATATGGTTAACTATAATTTATTGTATATTCTCAAAAAACTAGAAGAGAGAATTTTGAATGTTCACAACACAAGGAAATGATGAATATTTGAGGTGATGGCTATCCTAATTACCTTGATTTGATCATTACCCATTGTATACACATATAGAAGTATCACTCTGAATCTCATAAATATGTACAGTTATAATGCATCAACTAAAAAGGAGAAAACTTAATTTTAAAGTAACACAATACTTTGAGTAGACGATGAACTGAACTAACAATTACATCTTGTTAGGTAAGAATAAAGTGTTGGGAAAATATATACATATATGACCATTAATTAAATAAAAGCATGAAAAAATCATAAAATAACATTTACTCTGCTAGCTTCAGCTAAGCAGAAGAGCACAGAAGAGAAAGCAAAATTATTTTACGTTAAATTTTGCCTGTTGACATTTAAACACAAAATTGGAAAACAATTTGAAAATAGAGTAGTCCTAGCAAGCTTTACCATCACCACTCACTCCCCCAAAAAGTTCTCCTTTGGCATAAGTAAATTATGGAGGCTAATGACTGCGATAGTAGTAACAGAGTGAAGTTTCAGGAATATAGGTAAAACATAAGAAAATACATATTTGTGTATATTAAAAATACCATTTAACTTTTTAATTCAAAATGACTTAGCAGAAAATCAAATAAATTTGTACTATACCCGGAAATATTTTTCAAATATTTTTGTTGTGTTACTTATGAGAGTATTGTTAAGATTTATTGAAGACTAACAGTAACATTAAAACCCCACCCAGAATAAATTTTATATTACTAGCCTGCCACGGTGATCTACACTAAAATGTCACCAAATTGTAGTATCATTCAAAAATGGAAGAAATTAAGTCAGTGACTAAAAATATAACAAAAATACTTATTAACTTACTGGATTTTTAATCTGTAGGAAGGATGTCATGAGAATTTTGGCATATGGAAGCAATGTAAGAATAGGACCTTAGGAAAGAACGATATGAAATTCATATTTGATCCAAAAAATGGTAGTAGATCATTTTTTCCCACCAGATGCTCCTAGGTGTAGATCGCATTGGTGAAGGAGGCACTCAAGTCTCAGTTGATGTAGAGTGTGTAGGTGTGGGTGTGTAGGTGTGACCAGAATTCCTGAATATGGACATGCTAAATAACAAATTAAAATTTCTCATGCAGTTTAAACTATGTGTATGGAGGATTTGGATTGGATACAAAATTCCTCAAGTTGGATGCTCTTCCCCTGGGCTGCCATTTCCAGGGAATTTCATGTACATATTCAGACATGCAGACTTGCACAACTGCTTATTATAGAAATATTCTTTGTTACTAAATGTCTAACAGACTTAAACATACAGGGTTTCCGTATATGGAGAAAAGTGATTCCACCCACTCCATGCCCTGGCACGTCATGATGCCAGCCCTTAGATTTATTTGACTTCCAGAATTTAAATAGACAGTGATGTAAATCAGAAGTTAATGTTTCACCTACGGGCACTAAGTAACTAAATCATCACACTGGTGATGAGGAAGGTTAATCCTTTTCAGTTTGGCTACAGAATGGAAATGACATTTATTCCAATATGATCTAAGTTATATTGACAACAGAATGATTTATTTCTGTGTTATAAAAGATGAAGAAGGAGAGGAGAATACAGAGAAGTTAAATGGTTTGGCAGTGATCACACAACAAGCAGAAAGTAGAATCCAAGACTCTCTGGAGTCCCGTCTCTGATCAAAGTTTCATCTTATTGAATGTCACAGCATTATAAAGTGAGATAAATGTATCTCACCACACATGTGCTTAGTGAATTATTCTCAGTAGATAGCTTCTTCTATTTTTAAAAATTTTGTTCTGAGATTTTAAAATTTCAGTTCTATTCTCTTATGTTTTAAAACCGTTCTTACAGATTTGAGCTAAAATGGGAATCGAAGAGTGACTTTGGCATTTTTCCATGACTATTCTTGTATTGATCTTAAACTGGCGTCACACGTGTTCCAGGAGGGCACTTGTTTTGCACAACAGTTTTACAAACTAGCTGTCTGTAGACGCAGTTCATTAAAAATTAATTTTTAAATGATCTTTAGGTGTATAGATTTTTTTAAAGACTACATATTAGAGAAAGCATGCATACAAATTTTTTTTTTTTGCTCAGTAGTGGTGATAATAGCTAACATTTATTGAACTCTTACTCTGTAATAGCCACTGTTCCAGTGATTAACTCTTTATTTTAATTTTTTTAAATTTTATTTTTATTATATATTGACAAATTACAGTTATATATTTATGGGGTGCAAAGTGGTGTTAAGATTTTTTAATACAATGTGGAAAGATTAAGTTAAGCTAGTTAGCATATCCATCACCTCGATATTTAACATTTTTTGTGACGAGAACATTAGAGATTTACTGTTAGTGATATTGAAATGTATATAACAATTATATTCACCATGCTGTGCAATTGATCTAAAAAAGGATCAAACTTATTCTTCCTGCCTGAGGCTTTGTACCCTTTGACTGTAATCTCCTTTTCCCCGATACCCCCTTGGCTGCTGGTAACCACCATTCTACTGTCTACTTCTATGAGTTTAGTGGTTTTTCAATGCAATCTCTATAAAAATTCCAATGTCATTTCTCATACATATAGAAAAATAATCCTAAAATTTATATAAAACCACAGAGAAACCCAAGTAGCCAAGGCAATTGTAAGCAAAAAGAACAAAGCTGGAGGCATTACACTGCTAGATTTCAGACTACTGTATTCTATAAAATGATAGTAATTAGAACAGCGTTGTACTAGTATAAAAAAAGACACATTGACCAGTGGAACAGAGAGCCCAGAAGAGAACCCATGCAACTGTGGTCAATTGATCTTCAACAAATGTGTCAAGAATATACAGTGGGAAAGGGCAGTGTCTTCAATAAATGGTGTTTGGAAAATTGGATATCCATATGCAAAAGAGGGAAATCGGACGCTTACCTCACACCACCTACAAAATCAAATCAAATTGGATTAACATCTTCAACATAAGACCTGAAACTGTTAAACTACTGGAAGAAAACATAGGAGAAAAGCTAAATGACATTGTGTCTGGACAATGATATTTATAGTTATTAAATATTTTTATTTAAATCCTCAAAACAACTCTATGAGATATTATTATTCCCATTTTATGGATAAGGAAACTGATGTACAGAGTGATTAAATGACTTGCTAGAGGCTAGGTGCAGTGGCCCATGCCTCTAATCCCAGCACTCTGAGTGGAAGGATTGCTTGAGGCCAGGAGTTCAAGACCAGCTTAAGCAAGACTCTGTCTCAAAAAAAAAAAAAAAAAAATAGCCAGGCATGGTGGCACATATGTATAGTCCCAGGAGGCTGAGGCAGGAGGATCACTTGAGCCCAGGTGTTTGAGGCTGCAGTGAGCTATGATTGCACTACTACACTCCAGCCTGGGTGACATAGTGAGACCCCGTCTCCAAAATGAGTGAATGAATGACTTGCTTAGAAAGGTATTAAAGCAGTATTGCAATCCAGACATTCTGGCCCCCAAAGCCACACTTTTGACCTTATTCTTTGCCTCCTAAGAATCCTTTTAATAATAGTATGATTTCATTAGCTTTGCCCTTGAAATCATTTTGACTCATCATAGAGCCATTACAAATTTAATATTATTTGATGACTATACATTCTAAATTATATTTGTGTCTAAATTATTGAACTTCTGTTCTTTACCTACTCACAATTTCACTAGGAGATAATTTATAAAACTGGCTAAAATTTAAAATTGATGTGTAAACTGTAGAAACAGAAGAAACTCAAAACCATTTTTCTTGGTCGTTTAAATTCTTTATTTTCCATTTAGTCTTGTCTCTGTTCTCTAAATAGTGTCTCTTGTTTTCCAAAGCTACTAATCCTTATAAAAATTTCATGGTGTTGTATCCAAAATATCTAAGTTCAGTTTTGATTTTTTATACAGGTTTGATTTTTTTTTTTTTCTTCTCAAAGTAATAATGGATATAGGGTATTTTCAACTAGATTTCACAAAGTAAGCATTTATAGGCAGATTTTCAAGGTAACCCAAAAGATAAGTTTTAGGTTTTACTTAGTACTGGAAGATGAAAAATTAAGAGTAATTACCAACTGAGTATAATTTATAATGGTGATTAATATTCTCATAGCTTCTTTGTCATTCTTCTGTTTAGTTACTAACAATTGTATTTATTATTCTTCTAACTTTAAGTAAACAAGCAGGAACTTTTCTGGGGATTCTGAAGTATAGTTACTATCCAAATATAGTCGACCCTTGAACGATGTGGGGCAAGATGCCAACCCCCAAAGCGCCTGCACTCCCCCCAGCACAATCACAATAGAACTTTGACAAATAACTTTGCATATGACTTTGAACTTCCCCACAACTTAACTACTAATAGCCTACTGTTGACCAGAAGCCTTACCTAAAAAATACACAGTTGATTAACATGTATTTTGTATGTTTTATGTTTTATATACTGTATTTCTACTATAAAGTAAGCTAGGAAAAGAAAATGCTATTAAGAAAATCACTATTTATTACGTAGAAATGGATCATCGTAAAGGTCTTCCCTGTCTTCACACTGAATAGGCCAAGGAGGGAGGAAGAGTAGGAGGAGGTGGTCTGCTGTCTCAGGGGTGGCAGACGTGGAAGAAAATGCATGTATAAGTGGATCTGCACAGTTCAACCCTGTGTTGTTCAAGACACTGTATGTACACTTTTATACAGGTAGTATTTATACAGAGACTTAAAAATGTTCACTTTTAAGTTCGTTCTTGTATCTCATGTTGATACCATTATTTTCATACGTGCATTTATTTTCAAGTAGCACATACTGTATGCCAATAGGAAGTTCAAGACCCTATTAATTATGATAGTAGAAGTCTTAAGAATTCAATGTATTGTCTCTGCATCCTAGCATGCAATGGTTGTGGCATTGAGAGTCTGGGTGGAGAGAGCAATGTATGTCTGATTAGGGTGGTTTCATGTGATATCCTTCAGTCCTAAACCTCCAAAATCACTTTTAAAGATAGCAATGTAACCATATACAATGATATTTCAGTCTTTTCTGTAAAATGTTAAAAGTAAAAGAAAAACCAGTCTAGTATCAGTGAATAAAAAGCTGCGGGAAAATTTATTTCTGTGTGTTCAGTTAGAAAAGTGTGTTTGGGAAATACTTTTCACAGTTTAGCTGATTGTACAATAGCCTCTGAATTTTTCTTACTATCCCTAAATGGTCAAGTCAGAGAGCATCATTATGGATTAAATACTGGTCAGTAAAACACAATGGACAGTCATCTGTTCTGTGATTATCTTGCTGTTTTCTTGTCTTGCGTAACACTGTAGTACTATAGCAGGCAGCTATTGAAACAATGTTGTGATTGTCTAGTTTAACAGAAGGAAAAGAGCTTTTGTTTTCATTAGTTTTTTAATATTCCTTTTGAAGAATCACTGTCATTTAATTTCGGTGCCTGGCACTAAGCAGCAAATGCAAGAGGTATGCAGACTACCAAATTTTATGTAACAGTTGATGTGACTATTGCAAGAGTTTGTGGTATTTCCTGTTATGGTTGTTTAGAGAAATTTTATTTCATCCTCACTGTCTAGTTTTCTAGTCCCTCCTTTTCCCTGTGGCTTTATTACTGATATTAATAACCTGTGCATTGATTCTATATACAGTAATAATTTGTGGTTCTACAGAAAGATGATCCATTTGAGCTGGAATCATGGTATAAACTAAGAGGCACTGGTTTCAAAGTGTAAATGTAACTCACTTATGCCTGTGACTTTTGGGTTATTTCGATTTATTTTTCTGTTACTCTTTTTGCCCACATGCTTGTTATTTGGTCATTTCTGGGCTTGGGTCGTTGTTTGGCAGATAGTAAATGTAGATTACTTGTTTTTTTAACTACTCTGGGGACAAAATATGGTAACAGCATATTATCTAATGCTTCCCAGTGCTCCATATGCCATTTAGAAGTTTGGCCAGAACTATAAAAGCAAAGTTCTTTTGCCCTGGAAAAGAAGAAGCAGTTGAACTCATATTCTTTTCCCCACCTCAACCCCTTTTTAAAAAATTTTCGATTCAGGGAATACATTCAGGCTTGTTACAAGGATATATTGCATGATGCTGAGGTTTGGACTTCTGTTGATCCCGTCACCCATATAGTGAACATAGTACCTGATAGGAAGTTTTTCAGCCCTTGTCCCCTTCCTCTGTCCCCAGTTTTGGAGTCCTCAGTTTCTGTTATTCCCATCTTTATGTCTGTGTGTACCCAGTGTTTGGCTCCCACTTATAAATGAGAATATGTGATATCTAGTTTTTTTTTCTGTGTTAATTCACCTAGGAATCGCTGCAAAATACATGATTTTATTCTTGTTTATGGCTGCTTAGTATTTAATGGTGTGTGTGTACCACATTTTCTTTATCCACTCCGCCATTGATGAGCATCTAGATTGATTCCATGCCTTTGCTATTATAAATAGTTCTGTGATAAACATGCAAGTGCAGTTGTCTTTGTACCCATATTCTTTTTTTATTATTATACTTTAAGTTTTAGGGTACATGTGCACAACGTGCAGGTTAGTTACATATGTATACATGTGCCATGTTGGTGTGCTGCACCCACTAACTCGTCATTTAACATTAGGTATATCTCCACATGCTATCCCTCCCCCCTCCCCCCACCCTACAACAGGCCCCGGTGTGTGATATTCCCCTTCCTGTGTCCATGTGTTCTCATTGTTCAATTCCCACCTATGAGTGAGAACATGCGGTGTTTGGTTTTTTGTCCTGGATAGTTTGCTGAGAATGATGGTTTCCAGCTTCATCCATGTCCCTACAAAGGACATGAGCTCATCATTTTTTATGGCTGCATAGTATTCCATGTGTACCCATATTCTTAAGAGGAACTTTTCATTTATGAACAGCTAGATCTTAGAGGCCCACTTTCCTTTTCCATTGTGTGTCACAGACTACCCCTGACAAGGTATATTAAGAATACACTCCTTCTGTGCTACATTGTCTAGCTGTGATGGGCCTCATAAAACAAAATGGACAGAACCAGGACCCCTTGGATGGAGTACTTCTACTTCCCACCTTATATGCATCTTTTCTTTAAATGAGACCAAGTCAGTTTGGTGTTAATTTGAAATGCCTTCTCCACAGTCAAACTGGTGGTGGTTTTGTTCTGCCGTAGTGATAATGCTACCCCCAAACAGCCAAATGAACTCTTAAAATGATCGCTTTATAGTTAACTCAGCTCTGGGATATTTGTATTCTTGGATTTCAGTTTGTTGGCACACAGCTTAAATCACTGCTTTTTACATATTGGGGAATGTATGTCCTTATTTGAGTAGTGCTTTTTAACTTCAAGAATGAAACAAAATCAATAAGTTGTTTTTTTCAGAGGATAAGGTGGCCTTATTGATTTATAACGTGAAAGTTTGATATCTCTCTCCATAATCAAAACCACAGAACTCACTTTCTCAATACCTATTGTGTTTTTTAGCATAAAGAAGCCCTATGTATTATCATGTTATTTTTCCTAACATGGTTCTGTAGGTGATATTCTCTGATTTTGTATATTTAGAAAACTGAATTTTTCCCTCTTACATAACCAAATGACATTTCTTCTGATGGTCTATATTTATGTAAATACAATAGTTATTTTCTGGCCTATTAATATTTGTTACTCAAATATTTGGGGAGAATTTCATTCTCATTCTATTGTTTTTAGATATATTATCATCCCATTAAAAATATCTTTCTGATGTCCTATTTCAGCTTTGAATTTTAATTCCTGGTATTAGTCTTAAACTGTGATGTTCAAAAATCAGTGTTACCTAGAATTAATTGTCTTGTTTAATGTACGATTCTGCTGAAAAATATGTTAATGGGATTTCTAATGCCTTAGCTCATTATACTAGCTCACTAAATGTATAGTCTTTGGCCCAAAAGTGACAGCTTTCCATGTGTGCTATTTTGTTTATTTATTACCGTCCCTACTGTCAATGTGAACAAATGAGCACAGAGTTGATACTCAGAATTGGGCAAGTTGTAGGTGTTAGGAGCAGGACAAGACCAGATCTTCACTTCACCCATTTTCCCCATGAGATTGAGAGTAACTTTTCTTAGATTGTATTCCAGCAGCGGCTGGGCGCGGTGGCTCACGCCTGTAATCCCAGCACTTTGGGAGGCCAAGGCGGGCGATCATGAGGTCAGGAGATCGAGACTATCCTGGCTAACACGGTGAAACCCCGCCTCTACTAAACATACAAAAAATTAGCCGGGCATGGTGGCAGACGCCTGTAGTCCCAGCTACTCGGAAGGCTGAGGCAGGAGAATGGCGTGAACCCAGGAGGCGGAGCTTGCAGTGATCGCCGAGATGCCACCACTGCACTCCAGCCTGGGCGACAGAGACTCCATCTCAAAAAAAAAAAAAAAAAAAAAAAAAGATTGTGTACCAGCAGTGAATATATGATCTCCCTTTTGACAATCGGATATTCACATCTGACCGTTTGTCCCTATGTCCTCTGAAAGCGATGGTTGGATTTATAATTTTTTAGCAAGATCCCTCTGGATTATGCATGCATTTTTGGTTACTAGATATAGATATACCTGAAAGCCCTACTTTTACATTGTAAAGTTTGTTAGAATTCACATTCTCTTCCGTGTGAGTGAAGATGGTGAACCTCATAGTAGTGTAAAAGTAATAAAGTTTCAAATGTGAGCCTCAAAGAGGTTGGCCTGATGGATTCAGTCCATAAATTGGACAGGTGGGTGGATGGATGATCTTAGGTAGGCTTACTGACTAAAGTGACTTTTAAAGAAGTTATTGGAGGACAGACCTTTGGTGGATTAATAGGTTTGTTCCAAGCGTATGGGGTGGCATGAAAGAAGATATAGGCAATAGTGGGCGAGAGAGCAAAGGATTCATTTAGGAGAAAACAATAGGGAATGGGACAGGATGTGGGAGGAGATGAGATCAGACATAAGAAGTGGAAAAGAGTTGTGGACCATTTAAAGACAAGAAAAAAAGCTGTGCTTTAAATGTTGAGAGCCAACACTGATTAGAAGTGTGTTTGAACATATACTCCCTCTAAAAGAGAGAATGCTAGCAGTTCAGTAAGTTTCATTGTTTAATAAAAAAAGACAGTGGGCAGAGCAAAAAATAAAGTGATTATTAAGTGAGTGATTATATAATTTATGATCCAAACCTGGTCACTTTAAGAGAGTGAAAGGGATGCTATTTAGTGAGACAAAATGTGTAAACTGGGACTGGACAAATCAAGACATGTGGTTATCCCATTATTATTAAATAATGACTTGGAATTCATTAATAGATCACAAAGACAGGAAAAATTAAAATCCTGAGTTTTGAAAGTGACACATCATAATAATCCTTTTTTAAAAACTAAACAGGAAGGTGTCAGATTTTGGTCAGGACAAGCAGAAACAGTTGCTGAGGTTGATAGACAAATGTTGATGTTTTCATAGCATTGTGCATATGGTGCTTAGGCTATGAAGCAGGCTGCCTAGGCTTGAGTTCTAGTTCTGCCACTGACCAGCTGGTAATCTTCAGCAAGCAAGTTGGGAATAATAGGGAAACCTACCCCTCTGGGTGGAGGCCAGGTTTAAATGAGGCAATGTGTACACGCAAAATACTTTGCACAGTACCTGTCACATGCTAAGCACTAACATGTGGCTATTATTTTTTTCTACTATTACTACAATAACAACTACTTTTTATACATTAGCAGTTAGCATATTTTCAATTTAAAGATAAATACTTTAAGCTTTCTGATGTTGTTGTGAGCTTTCTGCCTTTTATTTCTAGCAATAGTTCAGTAATTGATAAAATAAATTTGAAAAACTGTTTTTCATTCCAGCTTTAGTATTATGAAGCTCACATTACACCTTCTACCTGTCTAGACTGTTCTTACTTTTCATAAGTAGACAAGTTTCCACGGTCATATAATAGAATTATTGAATACAGTAATTCTCATTTTACATTCAAGTAAGTCTTAAAGATGTAATTTTTAGCAGCATTGTGTTTTTCAAATCCAGTTCCTGTTCTGTAGCAGATAGGTTCTGTTGTTGCTATAAATGATAGCTGAATAGTAATCATTTAATTTTCTCTTTTAAGAAAGATGAAACTTTTCTTGGGGATGGGGGATGGTTCTTGGCAAACAAAAATGATGTGATTTAGGTCTTTTAAAGAAATTCATGAGATTACTTGTAATTCAACTTGAACATGTCCTTCTTGTATTTGTTGTTCCTTTTTATTGAAATATTCTTTCTCAAGATTGTGCACAACTCACACACACAGCATCTTCAGGTCTTTGCTTAAATGACACCTCCTCAGTGAAGCCTTCCCTGACTACCCCATCCAAAAACTAAAGCCTCCTTCTAGCACTCCTCATTCCTTCTTTAGCTTTATTTTATAATGTCATAAATGATGGTTATTTTAGAAGCCCTGTGATAGTTCTTCTTACCTCTGAGATATATGCGGTGGTCCCCCATTATCCTCGTTTTTTTTTCTGGGGTTTCAGTTACCCACAATCAAATGTAGTCTAAAAATATTAAATGGAAAGTTTCAGAAGTAGAAAATTCATAAGTTTTAAATTGTGCACTGTGCTGTGTAGTGTCATTAAATTTTGCCCTGTCCCACCTGGAATGCGAATCATCCCTTTGTGTAGTATATCCCTGTTGTATATGCGACCTGCCTGTTAGTCACTTAACAGGCATTACTTAGCAGCCATATCAATTATCAGATCAAAAAACCATAGTATATATTGGGTTTGCTACTATCCATGGTTTTGGGAATCCACTGGGGCTCTTAGAATGTATCCCCCATGGATAAGGGGAGAATACTGTATTGCTGAAGTATCTCTGAACTCTGACTCTGTGATGGAATAAGGGTTTGCACTTCTCTACTACCTCAGTAACCCAGTCCTTAGGGAATTGAGCTTTCTTTTATAATTAGTTTGCTTGTAAGATAACTTATGGAATGTCTAATCTTAGTTGGGAGTGAGTTGTGGTCTTGGCTAAGGATGAAGTGACAATACTCTTTCAAGCATAGCCCTCTGGAGAAAAGGCCGCTTCCCTTCCCCCACCAAAAAAAAAAAAAAAAAAGTTTTTTTTTTTGTTTTTTGTTTTTCCCAACAGAAGAGTTTTTACTACTGGAGGCCCAAGAGCCCTAACTTGCTTTTTAGTGGGAAGAGAGGAACTGCCTCATCTTAAACACCTCCCTGTGTATATTGGTCAGCTCAGGCTCATAACAAAATACCATAGACTGAGTGGCTTAAACAACAGAAGTTTATTTTCTCACAGTTGTAGAAACTGGAAGTCCAAGATCAAAGTGCCAGTAGGGTGGGGTCTGGTGGGGTCTGGTGAGGGCCCTCCCCTTGGGCTGCAGATGGCTGCCTTCTCACTGTGTGTTCACAAGGCCTCTTCTTAGTACGTGCATAGAGAGAGAGACCTGTGGTGTCTCTTCGTATGAAGACACTAATCCTTTTGGGTCAGAGCCTCACCCTTATGACCTCATTAACCTTAATTATTTCCTTATTCCAAATACAGCGATACCAGGGTTTAGGGGCTTCAAGATAGAAAATTTGGGGGAGACACATACATTCAGTCCCTAACACTGTGCATCCCAAATTATTTCTGAGTTCAGTTCAATTAAATAAACATTTTTTTGAGACCCTGTTAAATGTACAGGCACTATGCTAGGCATCAAGGAGGCAGAAGTGAATTATCCCAGGCTCAAGAACTTAATATTTAGTGAAATAAAATGTATATAATTAACTTGAAAATGTGGTAAATATTTTTCTAAGCTACATTTTTAAGGATGAATCGAAAATTGCCAGGCAGGTTTGTATAGGGGAGGGAAGTGAGTGTAGGCCGAGCAGTCAACGGAGGAACAGAATGGAGTGTGCAGGAATGATGAGCGGACCGATGTGGAGTGAAGTAAAGAGTGATGGGCACAAATTTAGAAGTGCAGGACTGCCTTGTGGTGTTTGTCCTTCCTGATGGAAGGACACAACCTTTTCTGGAAAAGTAGCAAGTACCTAATATGTTGATTTTCACAATGAAAGATAAGTTTTAAAGGACTAGCAATGACTGGCATTTACAATCTACAATAAGAGACTGGTTGTGCAAATAAAATACAGTGATACAAATCACTTAATTAGTGGGATTAAGTGAATAAAATTTCCCCACATAGTGTTGTATTTGAAAAATCACGGTGAAATTTAAAATACTGTGGTTATCAGAGATGGAAAAAAATGTGCAATCACCACTTCAAGTAAGGAAAAATATTACATTAAAAATCTTTGGTTTTCTCCAGTGTTCCTTAAGTTTCTATTTAAAATTTCTAAAACTGTGGGGTTTTCTTCACACAGATGTTCAAAAATCACTATTCACTTCCAACCAAGATAGAGTAACAGAGACTGGATTTACCCTTCTGCCTGAAACAACAACAAAAACAGACACAGTATATGGAACAGGGACTTTGGAGACACTGGGCATCAGGCAACAAAAGAAACAAATCCCTGAGAGATGTTAGCAATTGAGGGGAGCCCTGTGAGTATTGTAGCTTACTGTCTTGAGAGTTCCCAGACCACTGCTCAGAATTATAGCTAGTAAGCCAACAAATGGAATCATAAAAATACTCAACTGAAAAGAAGGCAGAAAAAATGGAAAAAGGGGGAAAAAAAGAATAAATAGGACAAATGGAAAACTACAGCAAGAGGATAGATGTAAATGCAACCATATCACTAACACCAGTCAAAAGAAAGCAGGAGGGACTTATCAGGCAAAGTGACTTCAGAGAGGAAACATCACCAGAATAAAGAAAATTATTTCATAACAATGAAGGAATCAGTGTATCAAGAGGACTATTATAATCCTAAATGTATACTTTATAACATACACATTTGAAGCAAAAACTAATAAAATTGCAAGGAGAAACAAATTACAGTTATAGTTGGAGCTTTCAATATCTCTTTGTTATTAATTAATAGAAAAAGTAGACAGAAAATGAGTAAGAGTGTAGAAGACTTAATACTATCAACCAGCTTCACCTAGTTGACATTTATAGAACACTCCAACCAATAACAGCTCCAGCCAAAACATTTGCATAGGAACATTTGCCAACAAAGACCATATTCTATGCCATCAAACAAGTCTCAGTAAGATTCAGGTTATAAGATTCCAGTCATGGAAAGCTTGTTTTCTGACAACAATGGAGTTATAATAGATATCAATAATGGATAGCTTTCTGGAAAATCCCCATATATTTGGAAATTAAATAACATACTTCTAAATAATCCATGAATCAAAGAAGAAACTAAAAGCGATTTTTAAACTAAGTGAAAATGAAAATAGAACATATCAAATGTTGTGGGATGGCTGCCACTAAAGCACTATTTTAAGGGGAAGGTATAGCCTGAAATGCCTATATTGGAAAGAAAGAAAGATCTCAAATCAATGACTTCAGCTTTCACCTTAAGAAACTAGAAAAAGAACAACAAATTAAGCCCAAAATAAAGAAAATAAAAATAATAAAAAGCAGGAAACACAGATATAGAAAACAAATGCAGTAGATAAAATTAAAACCAAAAGCTCATTCCTTGGGAAGATCAACAAAAATGATAAACCTTTGGCCAAGATTGTATGTGGAATTATTTTGGGCTGTATCTTGAACATATGATGGTTACACAGATTAGGTATCCCTAATCTAAAAATCCAAAATGCTCCAAAATTCAGAACTTTTTGAGCACTAACCTAATGCTCAAAGGAAACGTTCACTGGAGCATTTCAGATTTCAAATTTTTGGATTTGGTATGTTCACCTGGTAAGTATCATGCTGATATTCCAAAATTTGCAGGAATTCAAAATTAAAAACACTTCTGGTTCCAAGCATTTCAGATGAGGGAAATTCAGCCTGTATTGTGGGGACTCTGGACAATTCTATTATAAACCAGCTGGTCTATGTCTCATAAAACAGAATAACATGTTCTCTTTACTGGGGGATCAAGGATTAAATTAAAATACATTTATGTAAAAATTAAAGATTTTTTCATTGGCATATAAATATAGTTCTGAGTTATCTCAAAATCATGCTGTTCCAGGGAAACATTCATTTTGCTTTGGGTTTCTCTCATAAAATCATCTTAACCTTTACCCTTGACTTTTTCTTACCAGAGCACATCTCTTTTGTTTAAAATACCCATCTAACTCCAACACAACCTTGACTCTAGATGGTTTGCTCCATTTCATGACATGCGGTATTTCCAGTGATTCTCCAAATCAGAAACTGCATACTAACAGCCTGCAGCCTGGACTTAGGCTAGAGAGGTGCTCTGTTTGGTTTGCACAGTTTTTGTTTGTTTGTTTGTTTTTGGTTTTTTTAAGTTAGAATTTGTTGCTAACATATAGCAAGTTGGAACAGCTGGCAATGCGGAGCCCACAGTCCTCCATGCCAGAAATCAATTGGAACTGAATGGTGACTTTTTCCATAGGTTCTCTCTTAAAGGTTTTTACATTAATTCCCTCAATTTAACCATCACAGCAACTCTTAACTGCCACCATCATTATCACCAAGTATAAGGAAGCTGAGTCTCAGAAAAATTAAGTGTCAGAAATCCCATGAGCTATTAAATGGAGGAGTGGGTGTTTAAATACAAATGTGTCTGAATTATCCTATATTCCTTTCTGTATAACATCAAAAATGAAGTTATTTTATCTTTCATTTCAGCTGAAAAATCATTGGTATCCATAAATATTATATGATGCTAGCTATAGTGCCCCAGGTATCAAGTTTATCATGTTAAATTGTGCAAGGTTAAAATTTACATTCATTTGTCAATTTTCTTTAAGTTCCTTAATGTGGAGTTTACCATAGATTACTTTCTCATTTCTAGAATATTGACATTTGTTACCTGTACTGTCCATATAAGTTACTGATAAATAATTGAGAAAGGTGTTCACTTTAACATTGTTTTCCTATTTAAATTCTTTATTTAATATGATTCCTGTTTATGAAAATAACAACTAATCACTACCAGAGGATGAGGATGGGCACTGACATCTATAGTTTTCTGGTTTCAAAAGGAACACAGAAATTAAACTTCATTTTGAATAAAAGCTGTCCATGATTTAGATAATTTATATCTCTTATCAAGAAAAAAAGTCTTCCTTACAACGATAGACTTGTATAGTTTAGCTTAATAAATATTTACTTTTTGAGTGAACAGATTAGATTCTTTAATCTGGGACTGTTTGTTTCTATCTAAATAGCATTGTTATCAGACTAGAGTTAGGTTTTTCCATACAACAGATCACTGGACAAATAATTAAATACATCTATTATACAAAAGTAAATTGGAATTAAATACTAACATTTATAGTCTAGGTCATGTAATTTCCTCTACCAAAAGTAAGGAAAATATTAACCCTCTCCACTTTAGTATAAACTTTAAAGAAGTTCAACAGATTCATGCTTTGAATAAAGTATCTTTTGCTTTCTTTTTTTTGCCTTAAGTGGAAATGATGGTGCTGGTAGTAAGAGATTATTTTACTGTTGCTATCTCTGCTGATTAAGAATGAACAAAATACCAAAGCATTTACATACAGAGGAAGCAGTAGATACTTTGTGTTAAACAGACCTTGGGCAATTTACTTTCCCTCAGCTCCCTTCTCTGTAAAATAGGGATAGTAATATCTACCTTATGTTGACAATGATTTCTCTAAAGACCCAATCCTGTATTTGTTGTGTAATAGATACTCTGTAGGTGGTAACTATAAGCCTATTCATCGTTGTTGTATCATCATCATCATCTTCATCACAACAAAATGACTGGTTTTGACAGACCTGAAGATATATTGTGTGGTAACTATATATTCCAAGTCAAAAGTTGTGACATGGTTTGTAAGCAGATGGTAGAATCACATTAGGTGACATTTTAAGTACTCAGTATATCAAGAAACTTTACAGTAGGTGTCTTAAATTGGACACTGTTCAAACAAATTAGAAATGGAGACACTCTTTAAGCCTAATAGATCTTTATTGAATATTGGTCAAATCTCCTTATCAGTTGTAATTACAGTACAGTGAAAAATCTGTGTAACCCAAAGATACTGAGCTTCAGATTTTAAATAACTCGTAGCAAAATAAAGTTCAGTAATAGTCTCGTACATGAAGGCAGTGAGATCATTATGGAATGGAAGGAGCACTGGATTGGGAGTCAAAAGACCAGAGTTTTTCTGGCTCTCAGAACACTTTGTGACTGTGGTCTAGTTGTCACCTCTCTTGTTTTTCGTCAACACTCAAAGAAGGGAGCTGGATTACATTGTGAAGATCCCAAATATAATATATCAATGTCTTTCAGTGTGCTGTAATGGGAATTAACTGTAGCTTTTGAGCCAGCAGAGGGAGCACGAAGCATGAATTTATGTCTGGGTTTTAGGAAAATGGGGGTGTGGTGGGGGGGGGTTACATGGTTAAACATTAATCACAGTTCTTAAAATAGATTATTTCCTATCAGGTTATGCCCAACTTGATTTGATCTATATTATTATCTGGAGATGGTGGCATTCTTACAACTACTGATAGAATTCTACCTCTATAATTATCGGTATTTATAATAAAGGACTATATTCCAAAAGTACATTTAATCCATGGTTATTTTTGAGGATTACTATCGTTCATTTTCTCTATTGTTAGTTTATTTTTGTTAGAAAGAATTATAATTTTATCATTTTGGAAATATTCTGTTGATATTGAAATAACTGGGCTATTTGAAGCCATAAGAATCTTTAAGTGATACCTCATTTATCTAGCATTATTGGGAATTGTGCAGTCCACATATTTTCCAAATAACAAAAGTATGTTTCACTAAAGCAGCACCTTAAAAATGTTAAAAAGTATTTGGGATAGAGATCTTGCTGTTGCAGACTTCTGTGAGTTTGAAGTAAAGACCTTACACACATTTGAATCTTTTTCTCATTGCTGCGGGGTTGTTGATTTGAGCATGTACTGATGTACTAAACCATAGTGGAATTTTTTGCTCCTTCTTTGATGTTGAGGCCCATATTTCTCTTTTTTGTCACACTACTCTTAGATTTTTCCCATTTCCACATATTCCCATTCTGGTTTTCCTTTCTTCTTTGTTGCTTTTATTATTTAGAAGCTTTAGCTGAGGAAGCCAGTAACTGAGCTTTATGAGAACTGTGTTAAATTAAGACTCTAATTTAAGGCCTAAGGAGTTAAATCCATGGCTTTCCTATGGGCATTGATAACAACTTCATTCATGGAAATTGTTCTGTCTTTGTGGTTTTGGTTTATGTATTAAGAGGTTGGAAAGGGGGCTACTTCTTTATTCAGGATGAGTCACAGTAGAGGTGGGTTTCTTATGAAGTTACTGTAAAATATATGATTGGTTTTGTGGTTTTTCTAAAAAGTAGTTTTAGAACTTTAACTCAAAGAATATCTTATCCACCAGTCAGTAGATATTTTATTTATAAGGAAAATGAGGGATCATTAACCCACTGAAACCATTGGTATATACAGGAGGCATTGTGGAAGTGTTAAAAGAAGAAAAGAAGAATGGACATCTGTGCCCTTGAACTTGTATTCGCATAAGAAATGAGACAAACATACAAACAAAAGAGAAAGGAAGACATGGGAAAAATGTGTAGGACAAGTATAAATTAATAATTAGGTACACAAAGATCAAAAGGAAGTTGAAATAAATGAATAAAGTTTTTACAGACATAAGATTTTTTTATAGTGATGAAGCTAATAGGTGTTGAAAAAAGGCATTTACCAGTAAAGACCTATAATTCCAGCTAAGACTTCCTGTTCCTATGGCCATCCCAAAGACTAATTATATTCACTAAATTAAGATTAAGGGCTAAGCAAAAAAGAAATTTCAAAGTTCCAGTTGGGATTCTCAAATTAAGAGTCCAACACCTGGGAAATATTTTGGCTATCAGTTGTGTTATAACGTTGTTATAGGTACTCTGCAGCATTTCCCCAAAGTTAGCAGTATCATGTTTCCTGTGACTATCTTTGTAAAATCTGACATATAGTAAACATGCTTTATTTGGTAGGTTTCCCCTGAGAGGAAATTTCTTTACACTTAGGAAGTGCCTTATGACCTGTGATAATAATAACTTCTACACTGCCATCCTGGCTCCTCTTGTGCTCACTGTGAGGTCATTCCACTTTCCAAATGAATTTTCTCATTCAGTGTTATTTTGATCCCAATTATTCCCATAAATTAGTGACACTGTGCCATAGGATTTTTTAAAAACTGGACAGATTTCCTTGGCATGCAGTTTTCTCAAGAGACTAAGAAAGGGTCACCGAAAAAGACAACCAAACTTCTTTCAAGTCAGAAAATCTCTTTCTTTACAGAATATAATTTTCTAATAGAGAAGAGAAAATACCATAAAACTTCTAACAAGATTGATATCTTTAGAATTGCATACTAATTATAAAAAATTAGTCTTTCATTGTAGTTTAGTTTATAAAGGATACACATTTTTAAAATACATTATGCATGGAATATGTATAAAAGGAGTAAAGTGCTTTTGAGATAAATTACCAATTTTTAATTTTGTAATTTTAGCTAAATAACATTTCTGACCAAATCTAGTCAAAATTGGAAAGAAGCCAAGCACAGTGGCTCACACCTATAATCCCAGCACTTTGGGAGGCTGAAGTGGGAGGATCATTTGAGGCCAGGAGTTCGAGACCAGTGCAGGCAACAAGGCAAGACTTCATCTCTGCAAAAAAAAAAAAAGCCGGGTTTGGTGACACATGCCTGCTGTCCCAGCTATTCAGGAGGCTGAAGCTGGAGAATCACTTGGGTCCAGAAGCTTGAGGCTATCATGAGCTATGATTGTACCACTGTACTCTAGCCTGGTCAACAGAATGAGATCCTGTTTCTTAAAAAAAAAAAAAAAATTGAAAAAAAAATTGAAAAAAAAATGTACTTATGTTAAAAACACAAATGAAATTTGCATGAATGTTTTTGTGGAAAATGAAAATAATTGTCTTTAAGCTAATGTTAGATTCCCTTATTTCAGTCTCTTATAAATTTGATAGTATAGTTACAAGAGTGTATATTGACAGATTGTATATTTTATCCATTATTTTCAACATATTTTATCAGTAATAATTTTTGTAACATCATTTTTAAGTTGTTAGCCATCTTTCAGTTTTCTTTCTATGTCTTCCATATTTTGACTTCAGTTACTTTAGCTAGGGGAAATTCAATTCCTGAGTTTCAGCATTTTTTTTAAGAAACATTGTTTAGTCCAATACTTTGCCATGTTGTATGACTAGTTATTATTGGGTTTACATATAATTTTTGATTATGCAGTCATACCATGAAGATCATACTGAATGTTGTACTATAATTTTGAGTTCTTGCTAAGATACATTATGTGTTTTTAGTATTCTAGGATTGGCTTCTCCAGTTATAATGCAGAGTGTGCCCTTTTGGTGGGAACCTCTTTCACTAAATATCACACATATATTTCTTTGTCTTTTGCTTTTACTATATATAGAGTTTTTGAAGATGAGTTATTGTGTTTTCTTTATAGTGTTGAAATATGGAGCAGTAGGTTCTACTAGAACATGTGTGGTGCTTAGTGTACTGATGGACACATCTGTTGTCCATGCATTATGCTGTGTACTGCTAGTCACAAGACATTTGCATTTTAACAAGCATTACTTGACAGTCAGCAAGCTGGTGGTGCTGAGTTTTGTTATTTTGTTCTCCACCTTTTATGCCATAAAATCAACACCATTTTAGCTCTTGTCCTGAATGGAAATGAATTTTAAGCTAGTTATTATATGCCTAAAATAATGTTTATGGTTATTAAGGCAATGTGAATGAATGGGCAGTTTACCCTGCCCTAACCTTGCTTCTTTGTATAAATGTCAGTGTTCTTAGCAAAGATTGTTATGTAATTAGTCTTTCCTTCATTTTAACTTTTGGTCCTTAAAGATAAGATTTTTAAACTAAAATCAACTAAGACTGTTTGTTTCTGATTTTGTAAGGCAAGAATACTGACGTCATTGCAGTTACTTTTATTGGAGTAAGAACGATAGAAAAGAAGATAAACCATCAATTAGTAGTAAGCATATTTTAGACCATGTTGGGTGCAGAACACTGTCCAAGGATCTACAATCAAGGCCTTAAATGAACTTGGCATTTGGAAAAATACATGTTTACAGTACAAATATGCATTACACTTGTGTGTAGCAGTTTAAGAGCAACTATGAAGCCACATATTGAAGCAAACAAATAATTAAGATGACATAATTTGATAGAGAAAAAAAGCTTGGGAAGTTACTGTTTCTATTATAATCTGCAAGTAAAAAGAGACAAGTTTCATAACATGAATTTGTTCTGTCTTCATCGGTTTTGATGATTTTTTTTTGTTATGGTGTATTAATTCTCACATGTTTTCCATATTTGTTAGAACCATCGTTATCTGTCCCTTTCTCCTTCAGCCTTTTCCCTCAGTTCTCGCTCTCTCTCTGTCTCAGCTTAAGTTCACTTCATTCTCTCTTCTTGCACAAGGGTTTTCTCTGTGAAGCTAAGCGTGACCATAGCCAACTCCAGGATTACGTTTTTACAATCTTCTAACCAGAGAGCAAAAGCGGCTTTCTCACCCTTTCTAGTTAGTAAAATCCTAGGGAATATTTCCATCTGGCTCAACTAGAGCTTATATTTATTGACCAATCTTTGTGACTCAGGGAATGAGCCTGTGTCATAATCTCACTTTTTTCAGGAAAGTAGTTTCTGTTCCTGAAAGTAGGGGGTGAGAGTGAATCATATTGGACAGGAAAAAAAATAGCCATCATAATTAATAAATCTCCATATAAGAGATAATGAAGTGGTGTAATGAGTCCATGGTCTAGACTCGGATTACCAGACTGTGAATTCTAGCTCTTTCATTTATGAATAGTATAGTCCTTGGCAAGTTAATGTACTTCTGTATGTCATCACTTAAAATGTGATGTTAATAGTAATACTGTCTTCATTAAGGAGTTGTATATTTAGTTAACAAATATAAAAGGTTAGAGAGATGTGTGGCATAGAGCACATTCTCAGTAAGTGCTAGCTGCCATCATTCTTATTATCTATATCATCATCATACAAAAAGATACCATTGGGACCCATCCTAGGAATGTAAGTGTGGTTTAACATGCCATAATCAATCAGTACAATCCACTACTTTATTAGACTTAAAAAGAAAACTATATGATCATCTCAGTAGGTACAGAAAAAGCATTTGACAAAATTCAATGGCCATTTATGAAAAGAAATGAAACCAGCTTTCACATAACAAGGAATAGAGGGAATTTCTTCATCCTGACAAACAGCATTGATGAAAACCCTACAGCTAAAATCATACTTAGTGAAAAATGATACTTTTCCCCTAAGATCAGGAAAATGGCAAGAATATGTACTCTGACCTTTATTCAGTATTGTACTATAGGTCCTAGCCAGTGCCATAAGTCAAGAAACAGAAATTTTTAATATCCAGATTGGAAAAGAAGATTTAGAACTATCTTTTAAATTCTATTAACTATTTAGCTATTTGCACAAGACATGAATATGTGTTTTAAAAGTCCTAATGAATCTACAAGAAACCTATTAGTATTGCTAAATGAGTTTAGCAGGATCACAGGACACAAAAAGGTCAGTATATAACAATTTTATTGTTGAATTTACTGTTAAATTTGTTATTGTCAGTATATAGCAAATTTATTTCTACATTCTTGCTATGAACAATCAGTAATTGAAAAATAATGCCATTTATGGCAGCATCAAAAATGTGAAATAACTTAAGAATAGACTGAAAATACATTCAAGACCTGGTACACTGAAAACTATAAAACATTGCTGAAAGAAATTAAGGAAGACCTAAATAAACAGAGTGATTTTATCCTCATGGATTAGAGACAGTATGGTTAAGATCCTGAAATTGATCTATACATTGAACACAATCCTAATCAAAACCTTACCAGGTGATTTGGTAGAAAATGACAAGTTGATTCAATATTATACAAAGGACCTAGAATAGCCAAAAGCAATTTTGACAAAGCCTAAGTTGGAAGACTCACACTACCTGATTTCAAGATTTACTATAAAGCTGATGTAATCAAGACAGTGGGCTAGTAGTGTATGACAGATTTATGGACCAATGGAATTGAATAGAATCAAGAAATAGACCAGTGCATATATGCTCAATGAAATTTCAACAAGGGTGCCAAGGTAATTTAATGGGGAAAGGATAATCCTTTTCAACAAATGGTACTGGAACAATTAAATAGCTATATGCACAAATTAAAAAAAAAAACACCCAAACCAATTAAATAAATTGTGACTCTTCATGCCATATACACGTATTAACGCAAAATGGATCATAGACGTAAATACAAGAACTAAAACTATAAAACTTAAAACAACTATAAAACTATAGAAGAAATCATAGAAAATCTTTGGGATCTTGGATTAGGCAAATATTTCTTAGATAGGACATAAAAAACCATTTTTTTTATTATTATACTTTAAGTTTTAGGGTACATGTGCACAATGTGCAGGTTTGTTACATATGTATACATGTGCCAAGTTTGTGTGCTGCACCCATTAACTCGTCATTTAGCATTAGGTATATCTCCAAATGCTATCCCTCCCCCCTCCCCCCACCCCACAACAGTCCCCGGTGTGTGATGTTCCCCTTCCTGTGTCCATGTGTTCTCATTGTTCAATTCCCACCTATGAGTGAGAACATGCAGTGTTGTTTGATTTTTTTGTCCTTGCAATAGTTTGCTGAGAATGATGGTTTCCAGCTTCATCCATGTCCCTACAAAGGACATGAGCTCATCCTTTTTTATGGCCGCATAGTATTCCATGGTGTATATGTGCCACATTTTCTTAATCCAGTCTATCATTGTTGGACATTTGGCTTGGTTCCAAGTCTTTGCTATTGTGAATAGTGCCGCAATAAACATACGTGTGCATGTGTCTTTATAGCAGCATGATTTATAATCCTTTGGGTATATACCCAGTAATGGGATGGCTGGGTCAAATGGTATTTCTAGTTCTAGATCCCTGAGGAATCCCACACTGACTTCCACAATGGTTGAACTACTTTACAGTCCCACCAACAGTGTAAAAGCATTCCTATTTCTCCACATCCTCTCCAGCACCTGTTGTTTCCTGACTTTTTAATGATCACCATTCTAACTGGTGTGAGATGGTATCTCATTGTGGTTTTGATTTGCATTTCTCTGATGGCCAGTGATGATGAGCATTTTTTCATGTGTTTTTTGGCTGCATAAATGTCTTCTTTTGAGAAGTGTCTGTTCATATCCTTCGCCCACTTTTTGATGGGATTGTTTGTTTTTTTTCTTGTAAATTTGTTTGAGTTCATTGTAGATTCTGGATATTAGCCCTTTGTCAGATGAGTAGATTGCAAAAATTTTCTCCCATTCTGTAGAAAACAAACCATTTTTTAACAATGTGATGAACTGATGAATTTCATCAAATTTAAAATTTTTGCCCTTCAAAAGACACTGTTTTTTGAAGAAAATGAAAAAGACACACTGCCCCACCACCACCACCCACAGGCCATAGACTGAGAAAATATTTACAAAACTTATAACTGATAAAGAACTTGTATCCAGAATATATAAAGAACTCTTACAACTCAAGGAGGAGAAAAACAACCCATTGTTTTAAATGGGCAAAGATTTGAATAGACACTTCGCCAAAGACAACATATGAGCACTAGAAAACTCATTTGGAAAATGCAAATTAAAACCACAGGGAAAATTACTTCACACCCACTAAAATGGCTAAAGTTAAAAAGACTGAAATGCCAAGTGGTAGCAAGAATGTGCAACAGTTTAGCAGTTTCTTATGGAGTGAAACAAATAACGTACAATCCAGCAATCCTACTCATAGTTATTTATTCAAGAGAAATGAAAACATATGTTCACACAAAAACCTGTACAACTGTTTACAGCAGCCTTCTTCATAATAGACCAACACTGATAAATAAAGAAATTGAGGCACGTCTGTGCAATGGAAAACTACTCAGCAATAAAAAGGAATGAATTACTGATATACAAAACAGCATGGATGCATTTGGAAAGCATTATGCTGAATGATAGATGGCAGACACAAAAGAGTACCTAAGGTATAATTCTATTTGCAGGAAATTTTAGAAAAGGCAAAACTACAGTGATAGGAAGCAGATCAGTGGTTCCCTGGAAGGGTGAGGGGAAGAGTATTGGAGCAGGAGATTGAGTGTAAAAGAGCCCAAGGGAACTTTTTGGGATAGTGGAAATGTTCTGTATCATGATTGTAGTGATGGATTACATGAATGTTTACATTTTTCAAAAACATTTTTCATTGCACTGTCTACTTAAAATTTGTGAGTTTTATTATATAAAGATTATTTCTCAATAAAGCTGATTAAAACTAAGGTAACCAGTAGCATAGGGCTGTCATTAAGGACCACCAGTGGTTCAGAAGCAGGGAGAGCACAGGTTTGAGAAATCTTTCCAAGAGGGTGTGGAATCGGTGGTATGGGGGCTGTAAGGACTTGTAGGAGAGGAGGAAGGACGGGTGTCTACACGTAGAGGGAATCAGTGTCTGCAGCTGAGAGCATGGTACGTGGTGTGAGATTTGGTTTCTAGCTCCCACTCCACCTCTAATAATTTTAATAGTTTTTTGTATTTATTTATTTTTTTTTTTTTTTTTTTTTACATTTTAGTAGCTCTTTAGGATTTATAAAGAACTTTTGTATTCACTACACAATGTAAATTTGATCACGGGTCAAGTACCTAACTCTCTACACCTAGGTTTCTTTATCTGGAAATCTTCTGCTCCCAGGCCTTTTGTGGAGTTCAGTTACTTCTCTTTTCCCCCATGACTGCTGTTACTAGTGTGTTAGAGGAAGAACTGAGGCATGGAGAGAGAGGTTGGCTGAGAGTTGTGAGGATTGGCAGGGCTCTCCTAGGAAATGTCTGAAACTTTCAAAGACAGAACCTCCACACCCCCTCCCAGTAAGTGACCTTTCTGTGATGTGTTCCCTTTCCCTTCGGAGCATTACTCTAGCACTCTGCTCCCCAGCAATGTTCAACTTCTTAAAAATCTACACCTATTTTCTGTACTTCCTCACATTCTACTTATTTCTCAAGTGCTGCAGTCCAGCTTCCACCTCCTCCTCTCCTCTAACAGTGGATAAAGTCACCACTGATTTGTTTCCTTGTGCCAAATCCAGTGACTTCGTTTTTTGGGGTTTTTTTTTGTTGTTGTTTTTGTTGTAAATCCTACTTTACTATTTGACAGCTTTTAACAGTGACTATTATTTCCTCCTTAAAATTGTTCTCTTGGCTTCCAGAACGTCTTTCTTTCCTAGTTCTTCTCCTATTTCTTATTTAAGTGACCCTTTCTGGCCTCTGTTCACCCTTTCAGTCTTTGTGTTTCCCACAGTTGCTTTTTTTTTTTTTTTTTTTTTTTGAGACAGAGTCTCACTTTGTTGCCTGGGCTGGAGTGCAGCACTTGAGAATCTCAGCTCACTGCAACCTCTGCCTCCCGGGTTCAAGCGATTCTCCTGCCTCAGCCTCCTGAGTAGCTGGGATTACAGGCACGTGCCACCACGCCTGGCTAGTTTTTGTATTTTTAGTAGAGATGGGGTTTCACCATGTTGGTCAGGCTGGTCTCAAATTCCTGACCTCGTGATCCACCTGCCTTGGCCTCCCAAAGTGCTGGGATTACAAGCGTGAGCCACCACACCTGACCTCCTACAGTTCTTTCTTACATTACACAATATCCTTGGGTGATCACCTCCACTTTTGTGATTGCAGCTGATGCAAATAACCTAAAATTTCTCCTCCCCTGTCTTCTGAGCACCACATTAGTATTTCTAAACTGCCCATCTGCTTCTTTCTGACCATCTCCACCTGTTGTTCCTGAGCACCTGTAGGTTTCCTAGAAGATTTGTTAAGAGCACAGATTCTAGAGCCAGCAATGCTAGCATTGACTCCTGACTCTACCACTTAGCTGTGTGCCTAGGCAAATTACTCTCTCCGGTTCAATTCCATCATCTATTTACAGAAGGGGGAGGGAGAATGGATAATGGTAGGACCTACCTCACATGGTTGTTAGATGGACAGCACTTGATACATAACTCATAACTGCTGCTACTGTTATTAATTTCTTTGTCTTCCTGAGCGCTCTCCCTCCCTTTTAACTTGTTTGTATTCCTAGCATGTCAGTCATCTTATCAGCTAGCCACTGTGTTTCCCAAGTTAGAGACCTCAGTCAGCCCTGATTCCCTTCTTTCCCTCTCCATGCTGTCTCTGCCTTCCACATAGCTCCCATTTGCTTTAAGGCCTCCTCATCTCTTTATTTGGATAATATGGACGTTTCCTAAAGGTTCTACTTCTACTCTTGTTCACTTGTCATCTCCTGTCCATCCTTTTCTCCAGGAGCAGAGGAGTCTTTCTGGAACAAATAGAATTTTATACACTTGGCCCACATTGCTCAGGTCAGTGGTTTTCAACCTTCGGTTCTAGGAGCCCTGAAGTTCCATGGTAGGGACTCTGTGGCCACCATAGATGGCAGGGCATAGGGAGGAGGCTCAGGACATAGATGCACAAGGAGTAATCTGCCATCCTTACTGCTGAGCCCTGCCTCCCACCTCACACCTCAATACCAAAAACAGCAGCTTTGCGTTGATCACTTTCTTATATTGTAGTCCTGCTTTCATAGAACGCCTCTGGCTTTCAGGATAAAGTCCAAGGTCTGAGAGAGACATAAGAGGCAGTTGATGAGCCATCCTCACTGCTACCCAGCCTCATTGCTGTGCTCTGCTGTGTACTCAACACTTGATGCACGTGCAGTGCTGCTTCCCCCACCCACAGGACTGGTATTTCTCTGCCCAACTCACCTTTGTGGTTGCCTGATTTGCTCAGCTGACTCCTAATTGTTTCTGAAGATGCAGTGCAGGCATCATCTCCCGAAGTGATTTCCTCTTTCTCCCTTCAGGTGCAGTTGGGCAGTCCTCACCTGTGTTCCCCTAACATTCCATGTTCACCTTCAGTCTATTTAGGCACATCCTTTCTCACCTGACCGCGCCCTCTGGGGAGGCAGGACAGAAACTGTGTTGCTTTTGCTTTCACATTGCCTGGCACATACTAGGCCCTGGGTAAATATTTGACTCACTGTCTGTCTCAGTGGCTAAGCAAGATGAAATGCAGACCTCTTAGCATGGTCCATGTGGCCTTTTTTATTTGGCCCCTCTTGTCTTACCGGCTTCATTTCTTGCCACTTCTCACCCCTGTGAGTTTTCTCTATTCTTGCCTTATAAGCTATGGGTATTTCCTTGAAATCTCCCAGTGCCTTTCTAAACACTTTCCCCCTTCTGAATTACTCTTCCTTCCCCTTTGCTTTTCCAAACAGCAAGTCCTCTAACCTTCAAGGCCACGGTCAAGATAGATTTCCTCTGTGGAATGCACCTAATCTTCCCCCTGTTCTCCCACAGCGCTCTCTTCGACCCATGGCATTCTCTGATTTCAGTATTGTAGTTTTTTTTTTTTTTCTCATCCCAGTAAACTTGAGTTCCTTGGGGGCGGAGAGCCATGTCTCTTTCATTGTTTTGTAAGACTGATGTTCCATTAGCTTCTCACTCCGAATAGAATAAAAGTCCAGGGCTTTTGATGTGCCATAAAGCGGCCCTTCACAGTCTGGCTTCAAACTGTCTTCATTCTGGTGTCATCTCCTGCCACCATCTGTGCACCCTACACTACAGCCATTTCCACCAGCTTGTGATTTTCTCAGCGTGTTCCCGTTTGGACTGACCACACTTATTCTGTTTACATGCTGCTTTCTTTTGTGAAGTGCTGTCGTTGGCAGGGGCTCTGTTTTCTTCAGGATAGCATGTTCTTTTTATCAGATTTTTAAAATGTTATGTAATACTTCCTGCATACACAAAAAATAGAGCAATATACCACTCTCTCGTGTATGTATCCAGTGTTACCAAAAGAACATTTTATATCTACTGTATATGTGTCCATATATATATAGAGAGAGAGAGAGAGCGAGTACTCATGTGAGAGCTGGATTCCCTTTTTCCTCCTTCTTCAGAGAACAGTGGCTATCCTAAATGTAGGATTTATCATTTCCATATGTATTTGATGTTATTAATATATTTTATCTGTAAATGATACGTAATATTGTTTTCCATTTTAAAAACATAAAATCCGCTTGTTCATATTTTCTAAGGATTCCTGCCTATTTTTTACTCAGTGTTGTTTTTGAGATTTATTAATATTCATACATGTAGCATTAGATAATTTTAAATTGCTGTATAATATTTCGTTGTATAAATATCCCACAGTTCATTTACCCATTCTGTTCTTGATTAGTGTTTTGGCTGTTTTCATTTTTTAAATTTGTAATGAACATTCTTATGCAAAAAGAAAAACTAGTCTTTTTCAAATTTTAAAAAAGTATTCTAGCAAATAGATCCCAGCTAAGTGAATATTAAGCTAACTTAAAGATCATTTTTATTTTTAAGACTGATTTTTAAAATGAAATTTATCCATTTACATACAAACATCATATATCTTTATTATTCTGATTAGCATTAAGCTAGGGGGTAAGTACGTTGAGTGCAAAGCTTTAAGCAAAATTTACTCTTTTCACTCAGCAGTTTGCAAAGTCATGTCTCATATACATTTTGCCTTAAAAATGTTAAATAAAAGCCAAAATTAGAATGTTTAAATAAAACTTTGAAAGCACTTGCTATAAGATTTTACTAAAATGCCTGTTAAATTGTATGATAGTAACAAAGTAAGTGTGAATTCTCTGTTTCTCTTTGATGGAGAGCGGAATGTGACCTCAAATGATCTATTCTTACAGAGAATTTCTTAAAGGTAGCTAGAAGCAGTATCCGCAGCTTCTTGGGGTATACCATTTCAACATTTATGTCCTTAGTAGTAAAATTTTCCATTATGCTCAACCAAAATATCTCATGTTTGAATTGAAGCTCACTTCCTTGTTTGGTGTCCTACTATCAAGCAAAACAGCGTGTTCATACTATCTTTTAAAATCAATAAACAAACAAACTAGCCTTTCTTCTCCAAAAGAAACAGTTTCAAGTGTTTTTTGCTCTGGTCCCTAGGACTGTTTAATAATTTTCTTAAATTGATGATGAAAGTTACTATAGATCACCTCTATTGTTCTCTGATAGTGCACTAATAGGGGACATGCACACACACACACACACACACGGAATGTGAGAATGAACATCCCAGGTTTGCTGAACTCAGGAAGCACCTCCTGAGTTCTTATTTTTTCTTCAACTCAGCAAAGTATGCTGCTGTGCTTCACTTGTTCCATTTCTTCGTCCTAACACCAAGAAGCTCACTTCTTTCAGGTGTATTTATTGCTTTTCTTTTTTTGTTTGGGTAGCCAATTTATGTTTTTGAGTCTTGCCACACCTTGTGCAAGAATTGACTACCCAAAGTTCTTTTAGTCTCAAAAAACTTCGGAAATTCCATTTATTCCATAAAATATACTGCAACCAATTAGAAGCATGGTACTGATTTCCTTCTGTATGCATTTCCATGTAAACATGTCTTATAAACAATCCCAATTTTTTACCTTTTTTTTTGCATCTCCTGCAAAATAATTTACATAGTTGAAAATATGGACCCCCTAATGCAGTTCAGTATTATGTTCAGTTACTCTTACTGAGCAGTTTTGCTTCAGGCAATTTATCCTAAAGATAGTCTCACTCAGGCATGCTAATACTTATTTACAAGGGTGTTCATTTCAATGCTGTCTATAATATAAAAATTTTGGAAACAATTGCAGTGAGTGATCAATAATGGACTAAATAAATTACGGTATATCCATATCCTTTGATATCAAGTAACAGTAAACACTCATGTGTTTGTTGAATGAAGGAAGGAATATATTGTTAGATGGACAAAGTGCAAGGTACAGCATAGTGTATATTTCATGGAATAGAAAAGATGGATATATATGTATACAGTATGCATTTGTTTACATGCATTAATGCATATAATGTTTCTGGAATCATACACAATAAACAATATTAGTTATCAGTGGGTCATGGGAATAATGGTGAGTGGAAAGTATGGTGTTTACTGTTAACCTTAAAAAGGAATGATAAAGCAAAACTAAACCTCAAATGGAGAAGACCCAGAAAAATAAAATGATTGGAAAAAAGTGTGTGTGCCCTTATGTACTGAATTCTGTTTTCTACTTCTTGTATAGTACCTCCATTCCAATTTTCTTGCTCTCTCCTACTTTTGCCTCTGTGCTTTGCCTTCTATTTGGAAGTGCCTCTTATTCTCTCTTGCATAGATAACTCTTTCTTCTTTTTCAAGACATTGTATAGGGCCTAAGCTGACCTTCATGAAACTTCACTGGAGTATTTCATTTCAAGAGTGTTTCATTTCAAAGAAACCGTTCGTTCAGATATATTCTCAGCATGTAACCAGTATCATAAAATTTCATACTTATTCATTCAGTAATTATTTCATGTAATTATTTTTCTTCCCACTTTATTTACGTATAAACGTAAATAATATTCATTACCTCTGTTATGTTTGTTTTGTACAACATCTAACATTACCAATAAATATTAAGGAATTTTTTTCCTTGATGATATTAGTTGAAACTTAATCTAGAAAGACTACTTAGTGGCCCTGTCTTCAACAGATATCCTTTTTAAACCATCTGAAATAATTACAGATTTTCCTCAATTGATATTTAAATAAATATTTTATTTGTAAGGGGATTACTAAATACTACAGTGAAGTTTTGGCATGAAAAAAAATACTACAGGCCATACTTCAGATTTTTATGGAAAGTACATTGAATCAGAATTGCCTTTATTTTTAAGCTGCCATCTATCCCAAAGAAGAATCCTTTCTTTATTAGATACAATAAATTTAATATTGGGATCATATAATTACAATAAATATCTCTGAAGTTCTTTTATTAGGCACATAAGTATTTAGGATTGTTATGTTTTCATGGTAAACTGGCTTTCATCATTATAAAATCTCCCTCTTTATCTCTAGTAATAATAATATTGTTCTTAAGCCTACTTTGTCTGAAATTAATATGGCCACTCCAACTTCCTTATAATTAATGTTTTTATAGTGTGTCTTTTTTGTATCCTTTTGTTAACTTATCTGTATCTTTAAATTTACAAGTGTGTCTCTTTTAAATCGCACATGGTTGGGTCTCGCTTTTTTATCCAGTCTGAAAATCTCTGACATTTAGCTGGAGTGTTTAGTGCATTTATATTTAATGTAAATCAACTGGATTCTTTGAAGATTGTTTGTTTTGCTCTATTAGGGTGCCTCTTAGAATAAAGTAATTTGCACTCTAGAGTAGAATAGCCTGACTCCTAAAGCATGGCCTTTCTAAGAATTCAACTGAATGTTCATGTTCATTGACTTTTATCTTCTGGCTGGTTGGAGCTCCAGTATCCCTCAGTCTGTTATGGTCCCCAAAATCTCTGTTTAATTTACAGCTCCTGGGTAGTTGTTTACTGCCACACCTTGTGGAGTCTTGCTCTGCACATTACAGCTTAACATTTCTACAAACATTCAAGAAGACACTTCGATTTCTGGACCTGCTTTCTGGAAATTCTCTCCTCTCTAGTATTCTGCCTTGCAAAATGCAGTTGCCACAGCAGTGTTAAATTCCTCTCTCTGTCTTAGCTCAGCACAACACTGCTGTGTACTTTTTGGGTCCCACCTTCCTGGACCATAGTCTGCAATGTTCCTTGAGACAGAAGCTCACCATTATGGGGCTCATCTTTATCTCCCTTTTGTTAGGGATTATAATCCTTTACTTCACATGTTGTATAACATCTGAAAACAGTTGTGTCATTTTTTTTTTTCGTTTTCAGTTAGTGATAGCAGGAGAGTCAGTCCAGTATCGGTTAATCTATCATGGCCAGAAGCAGAAATCTTATAAAACATTTCAAATCATTATTTTTGAGAAATAAAGCTATAATACAGAACCATAGACTCTGTACAACAGTAGAGAAATAATCTTGTCCAACGCACTTTTTCAGAAGATGAGAAGATACATAAGCTCAAGTGACTCGTAGTAGATTGCACTATGAGTTAGCCATAGTCTACATCTCAGGTTTTCTCCACTGTTCTTTTCCCTATAGTAATCTTATGAAAAATGCTCCTGTGTTTGAAACATAATTTTAAACTGTCATTAAAAAATTTTTTAGAACTCTTATGATTTAAACATCCTCCCCACTCCTTTTTTCTTACATAAATAGTATTGTTAATCTTGCTGTTAACACAGGCATGAAGAAAGAATCATTTACAAGTATATTTTAGAATAATTGACATGCTGTGGAACTATGTATTTCTACAGAAGACAGAAAAGAAAACAGTTCCTTTAATATAATTGGTTTTTTGTTTGTTTTTCCAGTTTATTTTCTTTGCTGTCTAAAAAACACAACAAAGTTCTGGAACAAGCCACACAGTCCTTAAGAGGTTCGCTGAGTTCTAATGATGTTCCTCTACCAGATTATGTAAGTAGTTACCTTATTTCATCAATAAAAAATTTTCCTTTCGGCCAGGCACAGTGGCTCATGCCTGTAATCCCAGCACTTTGGGAGGCCAAGGCAGATGGATCACTTGGTCAGGAGTTCAAGACCAGCCTGGCCAACATGGTGAAACCTGTCTCTACTAAAAATGCAAAAATTAGCCATGTGTGGTGGTGCACACCTGTAGTCCCTGCTACTTGGGAGGCCAAGGCAGGAGAATCACCTGAATCCGGGAGGCAGAGGTTGCAGTGAGCTGAGATCATACCCCTGCATTGTAGCCTGGGTGACACAGTAAGACTCTGCATCTCAAAAAAAATAATAAATAAATTATTTCATTGTAAAATTTATAATAACATTACCCCTCTCTTCTCAAAATCTTACTATGCTGAAAATCTTTGCTGCCTGAGAAACCTCTAATATGCAAATAAAAGAGTGATGTCTCAAATCAAGGGAACAAGTTGTAAATGATTGTTAACAAGTGGTTGAAGAAAATCAACCCTAAACCAATAATTTGTACATAATTAAGAATCTTTATATCTGAGTTGAGAAACCCACTCAAGCTAATAACACAACAACAAAAGCAGGGATGATTTTATAGGAAGTATGCAAAGATTCCTCACTGAACTTAAGGGGAGCAAGTACAACTGGATTTCCCAGAGATCTGGAACCTAAAATTGAAAAGCCATTGAGTCCTGTTTTTGGGGTCATTTCGTTTTTGGTCTCTGCTTCCTTTTGCTTCTGCTTTATTCTGCTGCTGCTTTCTACCATCCAGGTTTATCTGTTTGCTTACTTGGACCTAAAATAGCAACCCCAGCCCTTCCTCTTCTTCCCTCCAACCTATAAGCATGTCCTTGTGAGTGCAGTGCCTTTAGCTGTCTTAAAGTCCTCATTCTCAATTCCTGAGAAAGAGAATCTAATTGGCTCTGCTCTCATCAGTATGTGTCTCCAGTCTTACCAGACATGGTCAGAAGAGAGCAGCCGTAACATGTGGACTTTCTTCCATCCACCTTAATGACGGAGAGCTTATTACCAACTGCTACCGTTGAATGTGCCATCCAAAACTAATGTTGAAACTTAATCCCCAGTGTGGCAGTATTGAGAAGTGGGACCTTGAATAGGTGATTGGATCCCTTATAAATGGATTAATGAATTCATGGATCAATCAGGGGAACTGGTAGCTTTATAAGAAGAGGAAGAGAGACTTGAGCTAGCATGTCAGCATGCACTATGCGATACCCTGCATCATCTTGGGATGCCAGAGAGAGTCCCCACTAGCAAGAAGGTTCTCACCAGCTGCATCTCCTTGACCATGGCCTTCCCAGCCTCCATAACTGTATAAATTCCTTTTTCTTTATAAATTACCTAGTTTCAGGTATTCTGTTCTAACTGACAGAAAATGCACTAAGACATCACCTGACCTTAGAGGATGCTGATGGAATAGAATAGAAACAGCACAGGGGTGAGCATAATATAATAATAGGAAAGAGAATGTGTTATAAATTTTCTTAAAGTAGTGTGACTACCTGTGACATTTCTTATATTTTGGAATATGGCTTAGATGAAGATGCTACAAATTATCTTGCCATTAACCACAGGAGAAGTTCATCAAGTTCTAATAAGGACGGCTCTAAATCTCCAGACAACAACATAGTGGGTTGGTATTTAGAAACTTTATTAGAGAACTCTTTAATTCTGAGTTTGCAGTGATGATGCATACCAGACAGCTGTAGAGTTGCCTTGCTTCTTTCCTGTGGTTTGTTTCGTTTCTAAATGGTTGTCCTGATATGAGACTGGGAACAGTACCCAGTCCAGATATCAGTCAATGATAAACAAAGATAGCTGTGTGCAGCCACAGCCTGACTGGTGCTAGTTTTTCCTCGTGTGTGTGTGTGTGTGTATGTGATGTCACAATCTGTCATCCCCTTAAGGTATTAAGTTTATAATTCCAAAATGTATCTTTTGAGATTTTCCTGTTAAGTTGAATGTTCTAACTTTTTAATTAGCATAACAGCTTGCTTAATTCTACACTTGCCATACCTGTGATAAGAAAAATATATCTAATAACTGTTTAGAAACCCTATCAGGGTCAGGGTGGCAGTAGGGAGTTGTGTTTACCAAAAACTTGAATTTGGGTCATCTGCAAATGTTTTGTTATTTGTAAGCAATTATTATTTGATTTATGTAGTATTCCTGTGCCATTTACTCCACAAAAATGTGTTGAATATGTATAGTTCTGAAGTTCTGATGTTGCCTTAGTAGCATTCTTCTTTAATCAGAGATCTATAAAATGAATATTTGAGGAAATAGGTCTTATTTACCGGTATTTGCCAATCATGGAGGTAATTATGCCATGATAGGACAATTTGAATTTGTAACAGTGCTGTGAATTCTGCTACTGAAGTTTACAGATTTTAGAGTCACTGATTGAATATTTTCTTCTTGTATAAAATTTTCACTAAGTAAAAATGAATTTCTTAAAGCATCTGCTTCCGAGAAATAGTGGGAAAATTCCATTTGGAATCTGTTATTGACAATCCTTTTTTTTTTTTTTTTTCTTAACATTTATGTGTATGAGACTTTGTAAATCACAACATTTTTCAAATGGGTTTATGAACTTGAATTTTGCTGCCTTTTCTCAGAGTTAATTGAAGAGAATGGTTAGCACTGATTCAGTAGGAGAGATGACTGTGAATCACTCCTGATAGAGACCTGAAAGGTGATTAAACAAACAGCAGTAACCTTAAAAATAAGCACCGTTGTATGCTCTTTCATGATACTTCAATGTTTTATTGGTCATTCCCATTGCTCAAAACACTGTTGTATAAGTGATTTACACATTTGAAACCATTTCTCTTTTACATTAGTCATTAACTGGGAAAATGAACACGTTCCTTCCTTTTCTTTTGCAGAAGTTTTACTTAAGTACCTTTGCCAGTAACCACATAAAATTCTGTGTCCTGGACTAATGCTTTAAACCACTTGTTGGTAAAAGATGAAAAAGGAAAATGAGAAGGTCTTAATGCAGCAGTGGATTCCTAGATGTGTACTTTTTTTTTTTTTTTTTTTTGAGACGGAGTCTCACGACGTGTACTTTCTACACCAAGACTGAATGAACTATATTAGCAGAGTTTGAATAAGTACTTAAAAATAAGGACATGTTTTTCTTCTCACTGTGGTACATAGAGTACTTTCAGTCTACCTAGAGATTTCTAAGTTTATTAAGAAAATGTTTATCCTCATTATACTGTATAATTCACAAATCAGTTGAGTAACAGCATAGAAAGCAAATTGCAAGTTCCAAAAACATTAGTATTAGTACTTTAGTGCAACTATGTTGGTCTGAACATCTCTGGGGAAACCTGAAACCTTCAACTGAGTTCCAGATAATGAGGAAACTGCCCTGGCTGTTTAAGGGGAAATAAAACAAAAATTGTACTCAAGCCTGTCGGGGGAGAGAATGCCTCTACAGGGGCAATAAGGGAGTTTAAGAAAGCAAGTAAAGTTCCATTGACTTGGCTTTGCTTTGGTGTTTGTATGATCAGGATTACATAAAATTTAATTCAGTGACTAACGGGGACAGGAGAGAATTGTTAAAGGAGAATCTTTCAACAGATTTTTTTTTTTTTTTTAATAAAAATGAACTGAACTTTCAGAGAAGTTTGGTCATATATAACCAAATATGGAACCTGAATATAGAAAATGAAACAAAGATAATAAATGAGTTATGAATGCTTTTTAAACCATAACCATATGAATATTTAAACTTTAACCAATGAGGAATATTGTTACTGTACCATATAAGCTTTGTTTCCCTAGTTCCTAACAATTTAACTTTTATTCTAGTTGCAACCATAAGGAACCAAATTATATTGCCCTGTGGTCATCAAATAACTTTGAATCTTTCTGGAGGACTGACTCTACCATCTAACTCCAAAATTGTAGAGATGGTGTCTCACTATATTGCCCAGGCTGGTCTTGAACTCCTGGCCTCAAGTGATTGTCCTGCCTTGTCCTCCCAAGGTGCTAGGATTACAGGCATGAGCCACTGTGCCCTACAGATAGCTTGCTTCTAAACTAACTTTCTAAAGAGTAAAAGCCATCCGTATGAAATTTATTTTCATCAAGTCATGATCGCTCATTATTATAATTCTATATGGAATTCTAAGATACTGTTAACTCTGGACTATATCATTGGCTGACCTTTTGACTTCATAGCTTTTATGAATTAATAATCTTTTAGACCTTGTTTACAAACTTTTAAATCTGCTTTCAGACATTTAGTTTCTTCAGAAATGTATTATAGGATATTCTGATCTGATTTTCATATGACAAAATTTAAATTCAGAGATGTTTCTATTTTCCACCCCATCCCTTTTAGGTTGTTCTATTATTAAGATTCTGTGTGGTGTTTACTCTTTAACTTAGATCTCAAATTCATTTGACTCAATAGTTGATGGATAAATAATATTGAAAACTATCTTCAGTCAATTGTTTTGTACAATGTTTGTGCCTTTACTGAGCTAGTGTTAAAATGCCCCTTTGTACACACACATACATAAATAATACAAAGATATACATACATATTCTTTGTATATAATGGTATTAGAGTATTTTAAAAATTTTTATGGGTACATAGTAGAAGTATATATTTATAGGGTACATGAGATATTTTGATACCCACGTGCAATGAGTAATATCAGGATGAATGGGGTAACCATTTATCCTTTCTTTGTGTTACAAACAATCCAATTATGCTCTTTTAGTTATTTCAAAATGTACAATAAATTATTGTTAGCTGTAATCACCCTGTTGTGCTATTATCAAATACTAGATCTTATTCATTCTATCCAACTATATTTTTTTACTCCTTAATCATCCCCTCCCCGCCCCAACTACCCTTCGCAGCCTCTGGTAACCATCCTTCTTGTTAAGTGAAACAAGCCAGGCACAGACAAACAAACATCACACGTTCTTACTTATTTATGGGAGCTAAAAATTAATACAACTGAACTCATGAAGACAGAGAGTAGAATAATGGTATTAGTTCTTGATGGAAATGTCCCTTAAAGATTTTTCTGGAAGATTTAAAGGCTGGGGTAGGTAATCTAACACTTATGTAACATGGGAACAGTTATCTTAGGTATGCTGCCATATCCAAGAAGTTTGAAAAGCTGAAATTTGTTACTCTTAAAACAGCTCCTTTCACATGTTGTCACTTTTGACAGTTGCTTTTGGGGGTCAACTTTTCATGCGTTTATTCTAGTGATGATAACAGCAATCAGAATATTATTAAAACTTTTGTTTTACATTACTTTACCATGGTGTAAGAGGTAAAAATGAAGAAGGCATAGTACCTACTTACAGAATAGTTAAAACAGATACACAACTAAAATACAATTCAACATATAACCAATTTTATAAAAGCTACAGAACCAAACTTGTGGGTTGTCAGAAGAGAAAGTGAGAGGGAACAACTTCTAGGAAGAAGGGGAGGTACTGTGGCAGTCTTCATTGAAAGGAGTTGAAATTTGAGCTGGGTAACATTTTTCAAAGGAGAGATTCAGACAGGAAAACATTCCAGGTGTTATGCTTCTTCAAAGAGGGCATGAAAGTGAAAAATGGTCATGTGTCATTGTCACTGAGTTGTTTGTATCCAGCACAGTGTCTGGTGTATAATAGGTGTTCAATAATTATTTGCCATCCCTCACTCATTCTATACACAAGAGTTAACTCAAAATGGACCATAGACCTAAATGTCAGAGCTAACATTATACAACTTTTAGAATAAAATATGATTAAACCTTCATGACTTTGGGTTAGGCAAAGACTTCTTAGGTGATGCCAAAAACTCAAGTGACAAAAGAAAAATAGATAAATTAGACTTCATCGAAATTTAAAACTTTGTGTTTCAAAGGATGCAATTAAGAAAGCAAAAAGACAGTCTACAGAATGGGAGAGGATATTTGCAAATAATCCATCTGATGAGGGACTAGTATCTATAATATGTGAAGAGATCAATAATAAAAAGATAATGGAATTTTAAAATGGGCAAATATTATATTTTGTGAACTGGTTCTGTGGCTTGTGACCTGTGTGGCCTTAAGTATGTCGTTTTGCCTCACTGGGCCTCAATTACCTTGTCTGTACTATGATGGCCAGAACCAAAAAGACAAATAATAATGAGAATTGAACACCTGGGGTTCTTTTGAGGATTAAATGAATGAGGTAGGATCCTTGGCATGAAGCAAGTGCTTGATAAAGTTAACTATTACAGTTATGTCATGCTGCCCATGTGTGGGAGAGACAGTCTGGGACCACAGGCATTAGTTCAGAAGATGGAACTGTCTCTGAGCTCTTTAGTGCAGAAAGAGCTTCCTGCAGGAGGAGGAGTGGTGTGATATTAGATGGAGAGGTAGGGATCACAACAGCCAGCAGTCACTAACTACAGGTGAGCAGCAACATCAGGAGGATTTTCTAATCTGTCTGGGAACATCTGGGTAGTTACTTGACATCACAGCGTGTACCTGAACCCCAAAGATGGACTCCCTCTTCCCAGGGTGCTTCCTAACCTTGGAATTCCCAAGGTCAGGCATGTCCAGGAGCCCCAGAAATAAGCCAAACCAGAGTGACCACCAAGAACAAAGAAATGGGGGTCATGTTGGCAGGCTTCCTGTCAACCAGCTGCTTTTCCTGAATGCCAGGCATTGTGCCAGGCACCCCACTAGGCTTTAGGTGAGGCAGAGACTGGCCAGATGCTCCACAAAACCCATTTCCTCTCCCTGATTACACAGCAAAGCAACATTTTCCAGCTCCCTTGCATCTAGGAGGGGGGCATATGACTAGCTCTAAGTCAGTGGAATGTAGGTAGAAATGCTGTCTTCCACACTTTTTTTTTTTTTTTGAGACAGCGTTTTCACTCTGTCACCCAGGCTGGAGCACAGTGGCACGATCTCAGCTCACTGCAGACTCTGCCTCCTGGGTTCAAGCAATTCTCCTGCCTCAGCCTCCCGAGTAGCTGGGACTATAGGCATGCACCACCACACCCTACTCATATTTGTATTTTTAGTAGAGATGGGGTCTCATCATGTTGGCCAGGCTGGTCTCGGACTCCTGACCTCAGGTGATCCACCCACCTCAAACCCCCGAAGTGCTGGGATTACAGGTGTGAGCCACCACTCCTGGCCATTTTTTGTTATTTTTTTTGGGGGGGGCGGGAGGAGGCACAGTCTCTGTGTGTCTTCCACACTTCTCTTTTCTCATCATTTGCTAGCTGGTTGCAGGAGACCCAGTGGGAGATTCCAAGGTCCCACAGGATAACATTTCCTGGATCCCTGTGTCCTCTCATGGAAGGCCAACTGAGCATCTTGTTGGACTGTGATGCAAGTTAGCAATAAAATTTCTACTGCATTTTTTAAATGGGAATATCTTAATAGACATTTTTCCAAAGAAGATATAAAAAGTGGCCAATTAGCACATCAAAAGATACTCAACATCATTGGCTATTAAGGAAATGCAGGTCAAAACCATGAGATACCACTTCACACATCTATTTTGATGGCCAGAATAAAAAAGCAGATAATAACAAGTATTGGTGAAGATGTGGAGAAATTAGAATCCTCATGTACTGCTCATGGGAATGTTAAATGGTGCAGCCATTTTAGTTCATCAGTAATTAAACACAGAGTTGTCATATGATAGAGAAATTTCATTTCTGGGTTTACATACAAATGAATTGAAAACATATGTCCACCTGAAAATGCAAATGTTCATAGAACCATTATTTGCAATAGCCAAAAATCGAAACAACTGAAGTGTCCATCAGCAGACAAATGGATAAATAAAATGTGGTGTATCCATACCACGTGAGATACCATGTGAGATACTACTAGCCCTTCTCAGTGTATCATACGATAAAAAGGAATTAAATGCTGATACATTCTTAATCATGGATGAACCTTGAAAACATTATGCTAAGTGAAAGAAGCCAGTAACAAGGCCACTTATTGTTTGATCCCATGTATATTGAATGTCCAGAATAGGCAAATCTTATAGAGGTAGATAGTAGATGCCTTAGGGCTGGAGTGTGAAGCAGAATGAGGTGTGACTACTAATGGGCACAGAGTTTATTTTGGGAGGTGATGAAATGTTTCAAAATTAAGCTGTGGTGATATTTGCACAACTCTGTGAATATACCAAAAACCATTCAATCATACTTTAGATTGGTGAAGTATATGGTATATGAATTGTATCTTGATGAAGCCATTGAAAAAAAAAGTAGTTCTTTGAGCACTGGGGGAAAAAGAGAGCTATTTGTTGGGTGTGTGTACTAGTAGATAAAGATCAGCATGGCTAGCATTATGGCACAAAGGTGAATGTAGGAAAATAAATCTTATACTTTGAAATAACTAACATTTTAAGGAGGCAAAATATGTTTGAGTGATTTGACTTCAGAAACTGCGAAAGTCAGCTAGATATGCAGTTCCACAAAGGTGTGTATATTCTTCAACCTTGTTTAAGAACAAAAAATAGAAATAAGCAAAATATCCATCAATAAGAGACTTATTAAATAAACTATAAATTCATCCAATGCAGTATTCTACAGCTATTTTTTAAATGAATTCAATCTATATGGGTTTATATGAAAAGATACCCATGATATATAAACCAGTAAGAAAGATGCTTTATAGAATATAGTTTATACATACATGTATGCTTGAAAATATGCATTAAATTTTTCAATAATGCACAAGAAACTATTAAATAATGATTACTTCTGGGGAGTCAGACTGAAAGATCTCAAAGAAAAAAGAATAACATACTTTTTACTTTATATTCTTCTTTGTAGGTGTAGATCTTGAATTTCTGTCAAGTATACATGCAACTAGCTTTCCCTCCATTCCTCCATTAAGATAATTTTAGACTTATAGAGATGTTTTGAAGAATTTCCAGCTGGGCGCGTTGGCTCACGCCTGTAATCCCAGCATTTTGGGAGGCCGAGGCAGGTGGATCACCTGAAGTCAGGAGTTTGACATCAGCCTGAACAACGTGGTGAAACCCCATCTCTACTAAAAATACAAAAATTAGCTGAGTATGGTGGCACACGACTGTAATCCCAGATACTTGAGAGACTGAGGCAGGAGAATTGCTTGAACCCAGGAGGCGGAGGTTGCAGTGAGCTGAGACTGCGCCATTGCACTCCAATCTGGGCGACAAAAGCGAAACTCTGTCTCAAAAAAAACAAAAATGAATTTTCATATATACTTCACCCAATTCTCCCTTTTGCTAACATCTTACATGATCATGTAACATTTATCAAAATAAAGGAATTAATACTGGTACATTACTGCTAACTTTAATAACAATCTCATTCAGATTTTACAATTTTAACATTAATGCCTGTTCTTTTCTGGGACCCAACCCAGGATCCCGTATTAAATTTCCTTGTCATGTCTACTAAATCTTTCTTGTCTTTCGTGACCTCAACACTTCTAAAGACTACTAGTCAGTTATTTTGTGGAATATCCCCCAATTTGGATTTGGCTGGTGTTTTCTCATGATTAGATTGAGGTCGTGCATTATTGACAAGGATTGGGAAGAGGTGAGCCCTTCTCAGTGCATCATACTGGGAAATACATGATATTGATATGTATTACTGGTGAGATTTACCTTGACCATTTTGCTAAGGTGAGGTATGCCAGGGTTTTTTACTGTAAATTTGTTATTTTTCTCTTTGTAATGACTATATATTTTGGGGAGATACTTTGAGACTATGCCAATATCTTGTTTCTGCTTACAAATTTTCCCACAAATTTTGAAATCCATTGATGGATCTTGCCTGCAGCATATATCACTGATTTACTAGTGATTTTCTTTTTTTCTCATTCCTTCTGCCATTATTAATAGAATTCTGTAAGGAAGAGTTGTCACTTCTCCCTAGTGTATTTACTTATTCAATTATTTATTTCTATCAGTTTGGACACATGGATCCTTGTTTTATTCTGTGTGTTATAACCAATACTGTTATTATTCTGTTGCTCACATTGTTCCAGCTTTGGCCATTGGGAGCTCTTTCATGTTGTGTCTTCTGCCCTCTCAGTTTACTCTTATCTTTTTTTGAGACCCTCAAGATGCTCCAGTTCATCGTGTATTTTCTCTGCCCCAGCCCTGGAATCAACCATTTCTCCAGGAGGATCATGAAATTTGGGTCAAGATCTTTATATTTACTTTCTTATTGAAGAAACTGTGTAAAACAGTTAGAGCCAAACCCTGTGAATAAAATTGGTGAACATCCCTAGCACAACTGCTTTGAACTTAAATAGATTCCAAGCCCCACATTGATTAGGTCCCAGTGAGTTTCTTCTTTAGTGCAATCGATTTTTTTCCCAGGTTTATGAGTCATAATAAATAAAAAGTTGTATATTTTGGAGTATATGACATGATTTGCTATATGTATACATTGTGAAACAATTACCACAATTAAATCAATTAACACATCCATCACCTCAAATAGTTACCATTTTGTGTGATGAGAACACTTAATGATCTACTCTCTTAGCAAATACCACGTGTACAATACAGTATTATTAACTCCAGTCACCGTGCTATACACTGGGTCCACAGAACTTACTCATCTTACATAACTGAAAGTTCGTACCCTGTGACCAACATCTCCTTTCCCCCACCCCCTGGCAACCACTGTTCGGCTCTGATTCTATGATTTTGACTTTTTTAGATTTCACATCTAAGTGAGATCATGCAGTATTTCCCTTTTTGTCTCTGTCTCATTTACTTAGCATAATGTTCTCCAGGTTTATCCATGTTGTCACAAATGATAGGATCTCCTTATTTATGGCTAAATGAGATTCCATTGTGGATACGCACCACGTTTTCTTTCTCCATGTGTCTGTCAGCGAGCACTTAGGTTGTCTTCATATCTTAGCTGTAATTAATAATGCTGAAATGAATACAGAAGTGCAAATACAGATACTTCATTTCCTTTGGGTATATACCCAGAAGTGGAATTGTTGGATCATATGGTCATTCTATTTTTAATTATTTGAGGAACCTCCTGCTGCTTTTCATAATGGTTGTACCAATACAATTGATTTTAAAATTCAAGCAAAGTCTGTAGCGAGTAAGCAAACTCCTCATCCCCCGACCCTACCACTTTTTTCCTCATGAACAGCCAGGCCTGACTTTGACGTAATAAGACTAATTTTCATGCTTGTGTTCTAACTTGGCTAGGACCTGAGAGTTCCAAAAATGTTCTGAGAGTGATTCTAAGGACAATATTGAGTTGGAGGGCTCCCCTCTTTTTTAAAACAAAACAAAACATTCCTTCATTTTTAAACTGAATGAAACACTATTGGCTTTTCTTACTCCTGAAGAGGAAGGTCGTTCTGTCCCTTCTTATGGAATATGGTAGAATATTATTTTTAAGGACTTTTTTAAAAATTATTAAAAATACTTAAATAACTTCTATGTTCCTTCGTCTCTCTGGCTTATAAAAAGAAATAGGATGTGTTTACATTGAAATCTGGCAATGATTAATTAACTTTCTAAGGGAAGTTTAAAGAATACAGAAAAAATAACCCATGCATATTCAGTAGTAACGTGTGATAGATTTCTAAAAACCAGTGATCACAGTTTCTTTCCCCCTCTTTCCATTCTAGTGAAAAAGTTTTTACTTCCTGCTGCATAGAGCTAATATAAAAACACCTTTTCCTGAAATATTTTTAAGTTTCCTTTTACTTATTTGAGAAATCTTTAATTTTCTGTTTGCTCAGATCTTGATTGTTTTTCATTCTGTTTCTCCCTTTCTGCCTGTTCATAGTTCCTAATAGGAAGAAAAGAAGTCTCCTATTTGTAATTTTCTTTGATTTATCCTTGATTTACATGGCAAATAGAAAGCAGCTGTCTATTTAAGCATCTAATTCTTGAAACCATAGTCCCCTCAAGCGTCATCTGGAAATAATGTAGCTTGTAAAACAAAGCTAAGAAGAAAAGGCAATGTTTGTTTTATGTGGGATGAATGATTTCTGTTGGGGTCCTTTAATTCAGCTATTATGAGGGTTATTAAAAAGCAGTATTACAAAAGAGGCTTAAATGAAAAGAATTTTTTAAGCTGGTATCTTATTATTACAGTTGATTATACTCAAAGCTACAAATGTTTTGTAAATGCCACTTTATTTGAGTTTCTCTAAATAAGACCCCCAAAACCAGTAATTTTATTCATTGTATGAGTGGAAATTCAACCCTTTCCTTGGTTGATTTAATTTCTGAAAACAAATTGTATTCGAGAATTCAGCTCTGCTTGTTTTTCTGGAAATTTCACGGATTTCTGACGAATTCATGAGAAGAATCCTTAACGAAAGTATTTGAGAATTACCTTATAAATGCAGAGAATGAATATGAAAAGCATCAGACTTTATCTAGACTTAAGGTATTATTAGAAAATTCACTGAACACTAGATAAAGTTAAGTCCTAAATTGTTTCTTAATTTATTCATAAATTATTTGAGTTTCTGAGATAGAAATTTGGAGATCTTGGTAATGGGAAGTGGTATACTTTGGGAAGTAGGAAGGCCAGTTGATTTGTGCTTTGATGGTTGTTAGAGGCCATTCCATGATTGGAATGTGTTGATTTTCTTGATTTATTTGTTATTACAACAAAGCAGTTATTCTTGGACAGTTGACATTTCAGAACTAAACAATCCTTAAATATACTTGGAATTACAGAAATGGAATTACTTGGCACGTTTGTTTAATAATCAATAGGGCAGTCCTGTTTAATTATTTTCACACATTTGAGTCACCTGTAATCTCTCCCCTAATCTCTTCTATGATCTTAAATTTGCATCATGCTTGACATCATAAGGAACATTGTTGCTCAGAAACATATCCTTTGTCCTTTAATAGGCAGTGCTAGCTAATCCATCTGGTTGCTGAATGAATGATCCATCCTCTTTAGGGCCATGTTTTAAGCCTGTGTTAGTCAGCTCAAGATGCCGTAACAAAATATAGACTGGGTGGTTTGAACAACAGAAATCTATTTCCTCACAGTCCTTGAGGCAGAAAGCCCAAGATGGAGTGTCAGCACAGTTGGGTTCTGGTGAGGCCCCTCTCTTGACTTCCAGACAGCCACCTTCTCAACGTGTGCTCACATGGCCTTTTGTTAGCATGTATGTTAGCAGAGAGACCAAGAGCAAGCTCTCTGGTGTCTTTTAGTATAAGGGTACTAATGTCATCAGACTAAGCTCTGCCCTTATCACCTAATCTCCTCCCAAACACCCCCTCTCCAAATATCATTACACTGGGGGTTAGGCCTTCAGCATATGAATTCGACTGGGAACACATTCAGTCCATAACAAAGCCTAAACAGTACTGAGCCTTTAATAATCAGATATAATCTCTCTTAAGTTTCATACTAGTTAATGAATTCCAGTTAGACTAACTTTTGTTCCATTAGTAGTAGTGCTTTAAACCTCTATGTGAAGTAACTCATTAACCAATTCCAAGTCCTAAATTTCCCATACCCATTATGAATGCGCTATAAGTTATAAACATTCTCCAGGTTACCAGTTTTAAATAGCAATTGTGAAAGACTAATGCAAGTATAAAAAACTTTGTGAGGCTAGGGGTGGTGGCTCATGCCTGTAATCCCAGCACTTTGGGAGACCAAGGCGGGCGGATCACGAAGTCAAGAGATTGAGACCATCCTGGCCAACATGGTGAAACCCCATCTCTACTAAAAAAAAGACAAAAATTAGCTAGGCGTGGTGGTGCGCACCTGTAGTCCCAGCTACTCGGGAGGCTGAGGCAGGAGAATCGCTTGAACCCAGGAGGTGAAGGTTGCAGTGAGCCAAGATTGTGCCACTGCACTCCAGCCTGGTGACAGAGCGAGACTCCATCTCAAAAAAAAAAAAAAAAAAAAAAAAATACACTTTGTAATGGTGCTTGAAATTTCTTACTCTTTCATCCAACAGATATTTAGTATGCAGCTTTTATGTTCCAGGCACTGTCCTCTGCCCAGTGACAATAAAAAATCTCTGCTCTCATGAAGCCTTAATTCTAATGTAAGGAGGGATATATAACAATTTCATACATAGGTGAATGAATGAAAAAATTAATAAAATGTTAGAAGATAACAAGTTCCATGGGAAAATAAAGCAGGATGAAGAGATTGGGAGTGTTGGGAATGGGAAGGTAGCAGTGCATATGGGTGATCAGTGGAGCATATATCTCATTTAGAAGGTGATAGTTGAGCAAAGACCTAAAGCAGGAGAGGGAATGAGCTTTGTAGATATCTAAGGGAAGTGTGTTCTCATGGACCAGTATGGTCCATGGCCCGTTGGAACTGAGCCACACAGCAGGAGGTGAGCGGCGGGCAAGTGAGCAAAGCTTCATCTGTATTGGCAGCTGCTCCCCATCACTCCATTACCTCCTGAGCTCCACCACCTGTCAGATCAGGAGCAGCATTAGATTCTCATAGAAGCGCCAACCCTATTGTGAACTGCACATGCAAAGGATCTAGGTTACACACGCCTTATGAGAATCTAATACCTGATGATCTGTCACTGTCTCCCATCACCCGCAGATAGGACTGTAGTTGCAGGAGAACAAGCTCAGGGCATCCACTGATTCTACATCATGGTAAGTTGTATAATTATTTCATTATATATTACAATGTAATAATAATAGAAATAAAGTGCACAATAAATGTAATGTGCTTGAATCATCCCAAAAGCACCACCACCACCACCCGGCATCTGTGGAAAAATCATCTTCCATGAAACGGTCCCTGGTGCTACTCTAATAAAATAGAGCAGGGAGTGCAAAGGCTTTGAAGCAGGAGCCTCACAGACCACTTACAAGGTACTGGGGCTGGAAAGGAGTTTATCTGAATCTTGTTTATAATCATCTTAAACAAATGCTAATTGAGGAATGATCCAGAAAAGTTTTGGATAGAGTGACAGGCTGAGAAATAGAAGACCTGAGTTCTGTTTTTAAGCTAACTTTAATTTACTATGAGCTTGGGCAACTTATTTCACCATTTTGACCCTTGATTTTCTTGTATTTAACATGTATCTTAAAGGCTTGGTGCCGGGGCTCGCACCTGTAATCTAGCAATTTGGGAGGCTGAGGCAGGAGAATATCTTCAGCCTGGGAGTTCGAGACCAGCCTGAGCAATATAGGGAGACCCTGTGTCTACAAAAAATTAATTAATTTAAAAAATGTTAAATAAATTTTAAAAATGTATCTTAAAGTACATTTTCTATTTTCTTTTTTTGTTCTTTTTTTTATACTTTAAGTTTTAGGCTACATGTGCACAACATGCAGGTTTGTTACATACGTATACATGTGCCATGTTTGTGTGCTGCACCCATTAACTCTTCATTTAACATTAGGTATATCCCTAATGCTATCCCTCCCCCCTCCCCCCACCCCACAACAGGCCCTGGTGTGTGATGTTCCTCTTCCTGTGTCCATGTGTTCTCATTGTTCAATTCCCACCTATGAGTGAGAACATGCGGTGTTTGGTTTTTTGTCCTTGCGATAGTTTGCTGAGAATGATGGTTTCCAGCTTCATCCATGTCCCTACAAAGGACATGAACTCATCCTTTTTTATGGCCGCATAGTATTCCATGGTGTATATGTGCCACATTTTCTTAATCCGATCTATCATTGTTGGACATTTGGCTTGGTTCCAAGTCTTTGCTATTGTGTATAGTGCCGCAATAAACATACGTGTGCATGTGTCTTTATAGCAGCATGTTTTATACTCCTTTGGGTATATACCCAGTAATGGGATGGCTGGGTCAAATGATATTTCTAGTTCTAGATCCCTGAGGAATCGCCACACCGACTTCCACAATGGTTGAACTAGTTTACAGTCCCACCAACAGTGTAAAAGTGTTCCTATTTCTCCACATCCTCTCTAACACCTGTTGTTTCCTGACTTTTTAATGATCGCCATTCTAACTGGTATGAGATGGTATCTCATTGTGGTTTTGATTTGCATTTCTCTGATGGCCAGTGATGATGAGCATTTTTTCATGTGTCTTTTGGCTGCATAAATGTCTTCTTTTGAGAAGTGTCTGTTCATATCCTTCACCCACTTTTTGATGGGGTTGTTTTTTTCTTGTAAATTTGTTTGAGTTCTTTGTAGATTCTGGATATTAGCCCTTTGTCAGATGAGTAGATTGCAAAAATTTTCTCCCATTCTGTAGGTTGTCTGTTCACTCTGACGGTAGTTTCTTTTGCTGTGCAGAAGCTCTTTAGTTTAATTAGATCCCATTTGTCAATTTTGGCTTTTGTTGCCATTGCTTTTGGTGTTTTAGACATGAAGTCCTTGCCCATGCCTATGTCCTGAATGGTATTGCCTAGGTTTTCTTCTCGGGTTTTTATGGTTTTAGGTCTAACATGTAAGTCTTTAATCCATCTTGAATTAATTTTTGTGTAAGGTGTAAGGAAGGGATCCAGTTTCAGCTTTCTACCTATGGCTAGCCAGTTTTCCCAGCACCATTTATTAAATAGGGAATCCTTTCCCCATTTCTTGTTTTTGTCAGGTTTGTCAAAGATCAGATAGTTGTAGATATGCAGCATTATTTCTGAGGGCTCTGTTATGTTCCATTGGTCTATATCTCTGTTTTGGTACCAGTACCATGCTGTTTTGGTTACTGTAGCCTTGTAGTATAGTTTGAAGTCAGGTAGCGTGATGCCTCCAGCTTTGTTCTTTTGGCTTAGGATTAACTTGGCAATGCAGGCTCTTTTTTGGTTCCATATGAACTCTAAAGTAGTTTTTTCCAATTCTGTGAAGAAGGTCATTGGTAGCTTGATGGGGATGGCATTGAATCTATAAATTACCTTGGGCAGTATGGCCATTTTCACGATATTGATTCTTCCTACCCATGAGCATGGAATGTTCTTCCATTTGTTTTTATCCTCTTTTATTTCATTGAGCAGTGGTTTGTAGTTCTCCTTGAAGAGGTCCTTCATGTCCCTTGTAAGTTGGATTCCTAGGTATTTTACTCTCTTTGAAGCAATGGTGAATGGGAGTTCACTCATGATTTGGCTCTCTGTTTGTCTGTTATTGGTGTATAAGAATGCTTGTGATTTTTGCACATTGATTTTGTATCCTGAGACTTTGCTGAAGTTGCCTATCAGTTTAAGGAGATTTTGGGCTGAGACGATGGGGTTTTCTAGATATACAATCATGTCATCTGCAAACAGGGACAATTTGACCTCCTCTTTTCCTAATTGAATACCCTTTATTTCCTTCTCCCACCTGATTGCCCTGGCCAGAACTTCCAACACTATGTTGAATAGGAGTGGTGAGAGAGGGCATCCCTGTCTTTTGCCAGTTTTCAAAGGGAATGCTTCCAGTTTTTGCCCATTCAGTATGATATTGGCTGTGGGTTTGTCATAGATAGCTTTCTGTTTTCTAATGTGGTTTTTTTTTTTTTTTTTGGTGGTTGTTTTTAGCTTCAGCATTCTCTCATTTCATCATTTCCTTGAGGATACCCTGGATATAAAGAAAGAGAGTTAGGATATTACTTCAAGTCAGATGCTGGGAGAGAAGGAGGAGGAAGAAAAGGAGGCAATTAGCTGATTTCAATATTACATATAGTAGGGAATCAATAGAAAATGACAATTAAACTAAGGGGACTAGGGAGTTATATAAAGTTATTCATGTAAAGGGAACTATTAGAACAAATATATAAACCTTCCTAAATACCAAAAAAAAAGGTAAAAACTAAAATATAAAAAGAAAACAAGTAAAATAGACCACATATTGAAAGACTGCTTGCATAAAAGACTTGAATACATAGACATATATATAAGAACATTAAAAACAAACAGATAAATCTTCTACCTACAGCTCCATCAGTAAGAATTCGTTGAATAAACTTTGGTACATTCACACAAGAAAGTATTATACCATGCAGCTATAAAAATGAATGAAAACATCTCCATATGGAGCTCTATATGCCACCACATAGGCATCCTCGGGACAGGTTGATGATACTCATTTGTATCTATTTATATTTTGGAAACAAATAGGGGAAGGACAAACTATAGAAAAAATTGTTAAACAGTTACCTATAAAGATAGTGAAGAAATTGGGTAAAAGTGAAAGAGGAATGAAACTATACTTCTTTGAGTATTTTTTGTTCTTTGATGTAACTTAAGAACTCCATAAATATTTTACATGATTATGAAACAAAAGTTTAAAGGAGCAGTCTCTAAAATTTAAGTAAATTGAAATCAGTGAACCTAAATATATATCCATTTGGTGGCATAACTAAACATCTAAGTGACTATTCCTAGTAGGCTATACCTTAAAGACACAATTGAAAAAATAGTTTTTACTAATGACATTTGTATAGAAACCTTTATATTGTTACTTCAAGACGCATGTAATGTGAGTTTAATAAAACACATTAGTAATTGTGAAATATTCTAATTTTGTTTTCCCATTGGGAACCTATATTTGTATATTATATATATAAATTATATATATATGAATTTTTTTGAGACAGGATATTGCACTGTTGCCTAGGCTGGAGCTCAGTGTGTGATCATAGTTCACTGCAGCCTTGAACCCCTGAGCTCAAGCAATACTCCCGTCTCAGCCTTTCGAGTAGCTGGGACTATAGGCACGCATCACCACGCTCAGCTAAGTTTTTTATTTTTTGTAAATGCAGCAGGGTCCCACTGTGTTGCCCAGGCTGCTCTGAAACTCGTGCCCTCAAGCAGTCCTCCTGCTTTAGCCTCCCAAAATGCTGAGATTGCAGGAATGAGCCCTGATGTGCCTGGCCCAGGAACCTAGATTTTGACATGGAAACATTATATGCAGATTTAAAATAGAAGAGATTAAGTAAGAACCCTTTGATCTTGAATTTGAATAGGAAGTACCTGCATGGACTTATGCTTTTGTTGTTTTAATATTTATAGTTATGTCTAGTCATTCTACTTCTGTCCTTTGAACTCATGGTAACAGTGACCAACCCAATAACAGCTTTGAGCATCTGTAACAACCAGATTTCTACTAAAAGGAACTGGAGATTTGTCCTGCCTTTCAAATAAGATAGTAACACTAGATGTCAAAATAGTAGATATGGAGAAGTTCCTCTTTAGAGAAATATTCATAATTGAAAAAGAAATGATAGAATTAGAATATCACTGTTTTGCAAACCCTAATTAGTAGATTCAAGCACTGAGCATTAGTGACTATGAACTTACCTAAAGAGAGAACCATACATTATGTTTCTCCTGATGTAGAACACACCACCGTCTATGAAGTAGTCTTGCAAAAAAAAGAAAAAAACCAAAAAACTAATCAGACCAAGCCTCTAAATTTAGCTACCAATTTTCTGGGAAAACCCAGAACAGAGAAAAATTAAACATCACCAAAATCCAGGTTGCAAGAATCTATATAGGACAAATAACCTTGTTTCTTCAACTAACAAATTGTAATACGAAAGGAGAGAGAGAAAAACACATTAATGAAGACCAATTACACCATAGAGATTTTATTTGAATTCTCATTCTGCCTTTAAGAAGCTTTTTTTTAAAACCTAATTAGAAAGTTGAGCACTGTCTGGATATGTGGTAATTTTCAGGGATTACTATTAATTTTTTATGTGTGAAAACTGCATTGTGTATATTTTTAAAAGAATCTTTATATTTTAGAGATACTTAACCAATATATTTATGGTTGAAAGATTTGTTTGGACTTTGCTTCAGAATAACACTGGAGAAGAGGAAATGAATGAGTATAAGGAAACGAGATTAGCCATGAGTTGATGGGCTGGGTGATAGGTATATGGAGGTTCATTATACTATCCTGTCTGTCTTTCCATATATTTGAAATTTCCCAATAAAGAAAGTTACAGAGGTTATATAGCAGTGCGAATATGCTTGGCGTCACTGAACTGTATACTCAACAATGGTTACAATGGTAAATTTTATGTTTATTTCACCACAATTTTTTTAAGTTAAATAATATGAGTATTGAAATCAGAAAGAACTAGATTTAACTTTTATGTGACCTTGACCTTAACCTCTCTGATATTTGGTTTTCCCAACAGTTAAATAAGAACAGTATCCGGCTTGCCAAATTTTATGAGAATTAAATTAAATACTACATCGAAAGTACTTAGCAAAATATTTGGCGTATAACAAGTACTGTGTACATATTAATGACCTTAATTACTACCACTACAGCTTCTACCACCTGAAAGATAGGAAGATATGCCCTTTATTCTCTTATCACCTAAAACCAAAGCTTATTACTGAGGAAGGCTGTTTAAAATTCTCTTTTCATTGCACTGTGGCATAAAGGAATAAACTTACACCGCAAGTCAGACAGACTTCACTCCCCATTTTAGGATTTACTAGCTATGCTGTGTTGGTTAGTAGTTACCTTAGAGAAGTTACTGTGCTCTCATGTATAAAGTGAGAATACTAATATCTACTTGCCAGAATTGGATTGAATATTAGTAATTATATGTGTAATGTTCTTGGCATAATGCCATGATCATAGTAGGTTTTCAGTAAATGATAGATATGATCATATGATTGTATTCAAATATGATTATCATTGTTCAGGAATGGAAAGTAAGAAAAGGTCTTTTCCATATATTCTTCCTGAACGAAATTGATCTGAACATGAGAACAATCTATTTCTGATTTAATTATGGGCTTTAGAATATATTATTAAATGGTATCTATTTTCTCAATTTTAAACATTTATGACTTTATTTAACTGGGGTTTTATCAATAGCACCTTATCAGCTCTCCTGTTAGGGGGATGATAAGTTGCTACTGTGTTGGTGATTGCAGCAGATTAAAAATAACTGGTAAGCGATGCCCAGGGTTAACCTATTCTTTTGTAAGTAACTCGAAAATTTTATACCAAAAAGGATTTGTTGTTTACCAGATGCAAATAGATAAAGTACTCTGCCTTTCCCTTTCTCTACTGGAGATTCAAGTCCAACAGAGATGAAGTCTGCATCTAACAGAAATGTTTTTAAAACAGACTCTGGAAATTTTTTGCCTGGAAAGAGACAAAAAAGAATTGATTGTAGAAAATCTGTATTCTCAATACATGAGTAATGTAATAACATGCATCCTCTTTCGGAATGAAAGCAAACCCTTCAAATTCTCATTTCTTAAGTCCTTGGTAAATCACTTCATATGTCCAAGCTTCAGTTTCCCCACCCAAGAGCAAAGACTCTAGATTAGAAATATCTGGATTTGAATCCTAGTTCTGTCTCTTAATAGCCATGTGACAGTGAGGAAGTTACTTAATCCTTTTGAGTTTCAATTCTACATCTGAAAATAAACACACTATAATTAATTAGCTATAATTAATTATCTTTTAAACAGAATAGATATAGTAGATGCAGAAGCAAAATATGGAATAAATACAAGGAAAACATCATCCATGAATATGTTTAAAACATATTGGCCAGGCGTGGTGACTCACGCCTGTAATCCCAGCACTTTGGGAGACCGAGGTGGGCGAATCACAAGGTCAGGAGATCGAGACCATCCTAGCAAACACGGTGAAACCCCTGTCTACTAAAAATACAAAAAAAGAAAAAAAAAATTAGCTGGGCATGGTGGCGGGCGCCTGTAGTCCCAGCTACTCAGGAGGCTGAGGCAGGAGAATGTCATGAACCCGGGGGACAGAGCTTGCAGTGAGCGGAGATCGCGCCACTGTACTCCAGCCTGGGCGACAGAGTGAGACTCCGTCTCAAGAAAAAAAAGAAAACATATTTATTGATTTTATTCATGTCATATTTTGTCCCAGACATTGAGTACATAGCAATGAATAGGCAGTCATGGACCTTGCCTCAAGAAGCTAGTGGAGGGAAAATAAACATTTAGCAATTAAAAATGGAGCTAAAATAACAGGGACATAATGCAAGAGAATCGCAAGAATCCTGTTTTAGATTTAGAGGCTTAGGATTCAGGGGTTTGCTCTCTGAGAAAGTGATATTTAACTGAGACCTGATGATGAATAAGAGTTGCCAGAGAAAAAATGAGGATAGAGTGTTTTTAACAGCATGTGTGAAGGCCTGAAGCAGGACGGAGCTCTGTTTATTTAAGAAACTGTTAGCAGGCCAGTATAGTTTGGAGTGTGGATAGTGGGGGAGAGTAGCATTAAATGAGTTTGAAGGAATAGGTCATTGTAGGGCTATGTTCAAGGCCTGATGAGCCCATTTATGGTAAAGAGTTTGGAGGTTAGCCATAGTTCAGCATAAAGTCATTGAAGGATTTTGGGCAGTGAAGTAACCTGGCCTTATGGACCTTTAAAAAAAGCACTGTGGAGAAGTGATTTAAAGGGCTAAGTGTTGAGGCTGGGAGGCCAGTTGTCAACATGCTGAGAGATTACAGTGGCTTGGAACTCAAGAGGAAAAGGCTAGGCTGCAGATGGAAACATAGGTGACATCAGCATAAATAAAATGTTCGGAGTCATGGCAATTGATGAGTGAACAATGGGAAGGAAAGAGGGATAATCTGGAGCTCTGAGAGACCTCCAACCTTCAGAAGCTGGGTAGAAGAGAAAATGCTAACAAAAGGAATCAGAAAAATCACAAGAGCATGGTGTCAGATAGGTATGTCTTAAAGTGAAAGAAATAGTGAACAACTATACATTGAAGATTGAGGGTAAGATGAGGATTAAAACACATACATTGGATTTGGCAAAACAGAGGTGGTGTCAGGGCATGCAAAAGTGGGGATTATTTTGAATAGTATAAACTGACAAGTAGCTAGATTAATTAATCATGAGAGGATTCTCTTAGGGAATAGGTTTTTTAGTTGAAGTCTAAGAAAGGACATGAAATTTATTATTCTCATTCTCCTATTTAGCCTGTCTTATCTTAGAATATGTCCATACCCCTGTTCCTGTTTTTTAGCCAACCCACCTTTATGAAGTTCTTGTGGAGTCTAATGATAATAGATAAACTTGTTTAAAATACAAGTTTTATATCACATTAATTAATAACAGCTCATAATAAACCTTATAGTTGCTAAATATCTTGACTTTTTAAAATTCATATCAGATTTTAAATTGTTATGCTTAATAAACCAAGTGAAAAATACTAAAGTCAAAGTGTATTACTGTATCTTAGGTTATAGGAAGCTCCAAATGGCCTCATCATAACACTGGAATTATTTCCATGAGATTGCAGGATATATTTAAGTATCTCTTACATTATATAATAAGCCTTGCAGTGATCAGCCCATTTCAAGGAAATACTCCTTGAAAGTATGTATAAATGTGTTTCTGCTTTACAAATGTTTGTCATTTTCCTATCAAAAACTATAGAGGAAGAGGTTTTGAGAACCGAGTACAAATGAGGAAAATGAGTGCTATGTGGCAAAGGATGACAACTCTGTGTATGTATGTGTGTGTGTGTCTTCTGAAAAAGCTTTAGACTGTTTTTTTCTTTTTAATGTTTTATCCTAGCCTCTCTACTATTATGTTACTTATGTAGAGCCCTCTGTCCATTGAGTTCAAAGCACTTAGAATCATCAAGTCATTTATTTTTTGAATTTATTGAATGGGTGCCCATTGTTCAAAAGCCTGTGGGCGTAAGTACAGAGTTATAAAAGCACGCAAATTAAATGTAATGGCACAGGAGTAAGAGAGAAAGCCAGCAGGATTACCACTGTGCCTATTGGGAATGCCAGACTCTTAAAGAAAAGAAGAGAAAGCAAAAGAGAATAAGAAAAGGAAAAAACCAACAACCTAGGATTCATCATGTTCTGAGAGTTACAAAATAAATTTGTCAGTCAAAGGGAATGACCATGGGGTGCAGTTAGGAGAGTCCTAATTGAATTTGCAGGGCACTCTGAAAATGCTCCAGCACTCACAGACCCAGATTTTCCTCTAAAAACTAAGCCTGATGAACTATTGTTCTGTTTTCTTCATTTTAATGATAGACATTCAGATATAAGGGGATTTGCTTAACTGCCATTGTCTCAAAGCAGTATTGTAAATTTGAAGCATGATCTTATTCTCAGATTCCCAGTTAATTCTTGGTTTTGTTTCTTTCAGTCATTTATTTTAGAGGAATATCCATTTCATTTTAGTTGTCTCCCTCAAACAGTAGTTTTAAAAATGGATATTTTCACAGTTTAGTAAATCAGTAAAACTTAGTAAGCTCATTCTAAAATTAATTTAGAAGAGGGAATGCCTCGTTTTTTTAGGAGTAAGAAGTCAATAGATAATTGAAAATTATAAAATTTAAAATAATAGTACACGTTATTTCAGAATAAGGAGGCAAATGTTGGAGGAAATAGAAAAAATGGTACAAAGTATTTGCCTCTAGGTCATGGATTTGGGGAAGGGATAGGATGGATCAGAGGACTGCTCTTTTTCTGTTTTAAGTCTAGTAATCTTGAATTTCAACTGCTTTCTTATCACTCTGATAAAAATTAAAATTACAACAAAAGTTTAGGAAAAAGAAAAATGAGAACAGGAAAGCTATTCCTCATGTACAATAAATTTTTGAAATCATTTTCAAAACTGAGCTTAATATATTATTTTCTAAGTATTAGTCTGTACAGTTAATAGGTTCATCAGCACCCTCCCTCTCTAAAGCATAGTCTAACTCTTGGAGAGACTGGCTATAACTGCTAATAAATTATGCATTCTACAATTAGGCCTTTTCTCCTATTTCTGGTATTACTCCTCATTTAATTGGAATTTCTAATGACACTTGACTGAAACTCTTGAAAGTATTATAATATGAAGACTTAAATCGGACACTTCCTGTACTCCTGTATTCAGGTCTCAGTCTAAATTGTATTAATACTTATCTATCCTCCCTTTTCTCTGCTTTCATAGCATTTTTCACAGTTTTCAGTTCTCCCCTACTGGACTCTAAATTCCAGTTAGTACGGTACCTGTTCATAATGTCACTGTTTAGTATTTGTTAAATAAATGACACATTTCATCTGGGAATATTGTGGTGTATAACTGATAGCTGCTGGGAGAACTGATTAAATTGCATCAATTAGCCTGTTAATCTGAAGACGTTAATGAGACCTCCCCACCTGCCTAGATTACATTGAACCAAACCTACCAAAACCAGTAAATTACAGTGAAACAGAGAACGCAGGGCAGGTATTAAGTATCCATGTTATCAAAGTCCCTAGGAAGTGCAGGGAATATTCAGATAGCAACTGTTCTGGGATCTTTTGTAAAAGGCAGTTTGCAACTGTGGTTTTTTGTGTGTGCAGTTAATGCATTTTTAATTTCTCCCTCTGTGTCTTTGCCTTTCAGTTTTCTTATTCTTGTTGTTCAGCGTGTCTGATTCCTCATTCAATTTACTCAAAATTTAATTGACATAAAGTTGAAGCCATTTAGAAGGTTATAATCATTCTTTTATTTGGCTTGTTGACATACCAAAGGGTGTTAGAGTTAGCAGTGACTATTGAATAATAACCAGTAAATTAGTTCAAATAATGGCACGACATGTTTCTTATATATAAATCACATACATAAAAAAAGAAAAACCCCTTCCTAAACATTTTGCTTGGTGAGGCAATTTTATTAAGAAGGCAATTAGATTACAAAAATTGGTTTTATACTACCATTTTCCTATTCTTTGAGCATAGAGATTTCTTGTTCACCTAACTCCCAGTGTAAAACCAAGGGGTTTTTAGAACTATTTTAACTGATCATCGGCTTTATTGATGAAATGTGGCAGAGATTTTCTAGTTGCTTCTGTGCACATTTAGGCGCTTCCCAAGGTTAAATGAGTTGTGTTCACTACAAAACACTTTCTGTTGCTCCCTATCTCTGTGATTGGTGCTGAGGTGGTGTGTACAGTCTGTCCCACTGGAGCTGGTGCCTGTCTCATGATGTCTCTGACTTTGGATCTTAGGGAAAGCATGGTTTGCTTTTAACTAAAGAAAAACTATCTGTTATTTACAAACTTAGAGGATAGCTGACCAAAGAGAATTATGGTCACTTCCTTTATCCAATGCTAAATTATCTATCCTTATTGCTCTTTCTTAATATTCCTACTAAATTAGGGGATGGCAGGGTTTCTAGAGTCAAAGGCAAAAATTCAGTCTTAATCAACATGGTTGATTATACGTTTCTGTAGCATTTACAGTTAACAAGTCATTTTCAAATTAGTCAGTTCTCATAAAGGCAGGCAAGCATCATATTTCTACTTAACAAAAGAAAAGAAATTCTCAGATTAAATGAGTTGCTCAAACTCTGAGGCGATTATTTAGCAGAGTCAGGTCTAGAACTGAGGTCTTTTGACTCCCTGCCAGTATTCTTTCCATTTCACCAGGACAGGACTGAGAAAGTGTTCTGTTACTACTTGCCAAGTGCGAGGCCTGTACTGAGTGTGTTATTTAACTCATTCAGTTCTCATGACACCACCATGAAGTAGGTCGGTGCAGGAAGGAAATGTCTACTTGTCACATTGGTCATAGCAGAAGATATGCTGTGGTGGTCAATTCAGTGTGTTCTGGTGATAGGATTGTCCTATGCAAATGTTACAGGGTTCACACATTGTAGAATCACCTGCGTCTTCATTCTGTACTGTCACTATACTTTGATAAGAAATGCTACCAAGTAAATTTTAGCTTTGTTGCCATTGATACTAGTATGAGTACTGAATGTTTTCTTGTTATAGTGTATTCATTACCATAAAATGTCTTTTACTTGCATTCTGTATCTTCCTCATAACAAAATCTTTTCCTTATAGCCAAACCATTATGAGTGGATTAAAGAAATGCAATAGAAGAAATGAGGGAGTTGGTTAGGGATCACATTCCTTCTTGCCAAGTAAATTTTGACTGAGAACACCCTTTAATAGCATTTTTCTGCATTTCTACATTAATATCAACTTTTCTTTGCCTCAAAAAAAGAGGATTTCCTTCATGCCTGATTAAGAGTGTTTTTATTTCTGGTTTTATATTTTACATATTGAGAGTTGTTTCTACAAACTTCTTCCCAAGAAGACTCTCAGGAAAATAAAATTAAGCATTTGCCTCTTCCAAAGAAATTGACACCATATAGCAAAATGACAGGCAGCTCCCAACTCATGATGTAATTGATTGCTAGAATATGATTCCCAAGTTGAGCCATTTTAAGTCAGACCCTTATAAATATTATACATATTAAGTCCTATCCCCCCAAACTAAATTCATTATAAAAACACAAAAATAGATTACAACGAATGAAAAATTTGTGTTTTAAAACCATGTAATCATAAAAGTAGCTAAAAATTGGGATATATATATATATATATAACATATATGTATGCTTTTGGGTTCCTTTGGGGCTTTGAAAATGTAAGTCCAATGCTATTTGGACTGAAGACATCTTGTTATAGTAACACTTGCTGTAGTAAGGATTCTTCATTACTCTAAGGACTTTCAAACTGTTTTTAAAATTAGTTTCTGCCACAGGAAATAAATTGCAAATTTAATACAGGATTGCCTCCTAAAGTTCTTAAATGGCAGTGGCTGGGCCACAGGCAGTTTCCATGGCAACCTCAGTGATCCCTTGCTCTAATTGTACCCAGCAGACTGAGTTAGCCTCACTGCTGTTGACCTTGACTGAATCATGAGCATTAGCAGTTGTTTGGACAAAATGTAGGCATTGATTCCATTCATTAGACAATCATAAATACAACTTTTGGTCATGATTGTGAAATATAGTTATAATGCAGTGAGGTTTCAAAGCAGGCTATCTCCAGTCAGGGTTACCTATATTTCAGCACTAGACTTAAAATATTTTTTAAACATATACATAATATTTTCTAAGGAGATTAACCAGAGTTTAGTATAACAATAGCATTTAGGTTCTTAAAGATCTCAGATTCACAGCTTAGAGCATTTCATTGTAATGCACTTAAATGTTCTAAAATTCACATTTCAGCCTGATGGAAACACTTCTCTATAAGAAGACATTAAAGTACAAGTCAGAAAACGTTAGTTTCTCTTAGTGCCTGATAGCCTTCTTATACCTCCTAAACACATCTGCACCTAATAAGAAACATTTGTTATTACCATTGCTTTTACTAGTAAGAGCAACAATTTCTTGAGCTGCTACTCTGTATTAGGCATTGGGGTAGGTGTTTTGCGTGTTCATTGTCTCATTTCCACTCTTCTGTAATAGTTTTGCTGATAATGAAATCAAGGTTCAGACCCTCGCCCACGGTCACATAAGCAGTAAATAGTAGAACAAGCGTTCGAAGGCAAGTCATAAGGAGCCTGGCCTGTTAACTCCTGTGCCACAGTGTTTCCTCTTGTATATCTGGCCAATTTTTCATACAACTGGGGAGTCTTTAATACACAGAGTAGTTGCTCCTGATTTGAATCTATGACAGTAGTTTTTTGTGTCTTCAGTGAAGTTCAGCATTCTTCAATTGTATTTGCAGTATTATTTCCAAGTGGAAATAGCCACTTTTTCTTTTTTTTAAAATGTTGTTTATTTACGTATCTGGAGAGAAGTGGTTTTTTTATGTTTTGTTTTTTTCCGAGATGGAGTTTTGCTCTTGTTGCCCAGGCTGGATCGCAGTGGCACAATATCAGCTCACTGCAACCTCCGCCTCCCAGATTCAAGTGATTCTCCTGCCTCAGCCTCCTGAGTAGCTGGGATTACAGGTGTCTGCCACCACGCCCAGCTAATTTGTTGTATTTTTAGTAGAGATGGGGTTTCACCATGTTGGCCAGGCTGGTCTCGAACTCCTGACCTCAGGTGATCCACCGCCTCAGCCTCCCAAAGTCCTGGAATTACTGGCATGAGCCACCATGCCCAGCTGAGAAAAGTGTTTTAGATAGATTTCTGCCTTACAAAACTAGACAAGCATTTTATAACTCCAAGGTGAAATAAATGACAAGGACTACATTTTATTTTATATCCTTGGTATCTATTCTCAGTGCTTAAGACAATGCTACGTGTCATGATGTTGGCACTCAGCTAATGTTTGTGAAATCATCGTGGTTATTTTCTATTCATTTTATTGTTTGTCTATTTCAATAAACTGAGGATCTGTTTTGTCAAATTTTGTTAAACTGTCAGGTAGATTCACTTATTTCCATGTAGAAATAATTAAATCAAGACAGCATTCATTTTATGTGTTAATTATTCTAGAGGGAACTTTCCTTTTGAAAATAAAAATTCCTCAAGCATATTATTTGGCTTTTCACTAACAATTCAAAAAATGCATCCTATACTATTGCTTTTCTATTTTAATTTGCTAATTGCTTGAAAAATAAAGTGAGGTGATATTTAATGCTGTTTGAAACTTAATCTCCTTATAAACCATTATGCAAAAGCTTATTCCTGCTGCTTCACTAGAAATATCTTCATAAATGTCTAGATTTTCACCCAGTGAAGTTGGATCATTGGGGCTAATTGGTTTTTTTCTCCAACATTTTATTATTAAAATTTTCAAATATACAAAAAAGTTGAAAAATGTTGCAGTAAATGCCCATATACCTACCACCCAGATTCTTCAGTAAATTAACACTTTACTGGACTTGCTTTATTACCCTCTATTTATCTCTCTGTTCTTCTATCAATCAATCCGTGCTGTTTTATGCATTTCAAAGTTAGTTACATGATACCTCATTTTAATAGCTTCATGGTATTGCTTTGTCCAGATGTACTATAATTTAATCAGTCATCTACTATCGGACATTTAGAATTGTGGTAGATATAATAATAACCCCTGAAAAGTATCCACATCCTATCCCCAGAACCTGTAGGTATGTTAAGTTACATAGCAAAAAGGACTTTGCAGATATAACTAAGGTTATGAACCTTCAAAGAGGGACATTAGACTGGTTATTCCAGGTGGGTCTAACCTAAACACACAGGCCCTCAAAAGCAGAGAACTTTTTGTCCAGCCAAAGCAGGAGAGATGTATCAGACGGAGATCTCAGAGAACTTCAAAGCTGAGTGGCATTTGACTTGCCATTGCTGGTTTGAAGATGAAGGGGGCAACGTGATGGGGAATGCAGGCACAGACTCCAAGCTTATACCAGCAGGAGAGTAGCTCTGCAGCTACAAGGAGCTGAATGCCTCTAACCTGAATGAACTCGGAAGAGATTCTCTCCCTGAGCTCCCAGAAAAGAACCCTGCTCAGCTGACACCTTGCTTTTGGCCTCATTAGATGCGGAGGAACCAAACCTATCTGAATGTCTGCAGAACTGTGAGACGACAAATTTTGTGTTGTTTTAAGCAGCTAAATTTGTGGTAGTTTGTTATGACAGTAACAGAAAACAAATTCAGGGATGATGAAAGTTTTTTGTTATTGTACAATAGACATCCACAAAGTAAATCCTTGGGCATGGTCTTATTTCCTTAGGATAAATTTCTAATATTAGAATTGCAGGGACAAAGAGTCTTCACATTTTTTAAGACTCTTAAGTACATATTTATAAATGGGTCCCTGGAAAAGTAGTTTCAGATTATACTTTCATCAGTGCTCTGTTGAGAATGCTATCTCCTTTCTTCTTGACAACACAGAATTATAATCATTTGTTATTTTTATAACAAAAACAAATGGCAAAGAATGTATAGCATTATAATTTACCAGACATTGTTTAACTACCAGCAAAGTTGAACATATTTTAATATTTTATCTTTGGTAAATTGTGTGTTTGTGTCGATTGTGCATTATTCTTTTGAGTTGTTTGTCAGGAAGCCCCTTTCTCCTACTTTACTAAAACAATTTTTTATATGAGAAGTGCCTATTGACTTTTCCCTAATTCCTTTTCAAAATCTATTAAGATGATCATGACTTTTTTCTCCTTTGAATATTTACTATGAGTACATCAATAGATTTCCTAGAATTGTGCTCTTCCAGAATTCTTGAAATTACTTGGATTGTAACCCTTTTAGCACAATGTTGAATTTAATGTTCATATGTTTGAGTATTTTAATGACGGTTTTTATTTTTATTTTTCAACTAACTTTACCAATTTTTGAAATTATAGTTATGTTACCCCTGTTTAAGGAAGAACAAAATGAGAAACGTTCTTTTTCTCTGATTTAGAAAGCTTAAATGGCATAGTAATTATATATTCCTTGAAGATATAAAGGAGTTTACTCATAAAACCATACGAACCCAACCCCCTTTTTTAACCGTGTATCTCTGACAGATTTTTCCCTTTTTTCATGGTTATTCTCTTCACATTTTTTGTTTCATCTTAGGTCAAGTTGAGGAATTTATAGTTTCCTACACAATTTTTCCTTTATTTAAGTTGTCAATTTAAAAAATTTTATTATGAAAAAGTTCAAACATACACAAAAGTAGTTTAATGAACCCCCATGTCTCATTACCTTGTTTCTGCAATTAGATTTTGTCATATATCCTTTATCTGAGCTTTTTATTTTTCTTGTGCTGAAGTATCTTTAAATAAATCTTGAGATTTTACTCCTTTATATTTTGGTATGCATCTCTAAAAATAATATTTTCTTTCATAATCACATATCATTATCACATCTAACAAAAGTAGCAATATTTCCTAGGTATAATCTAATGCACAGCATATTAACATTTCTCCGGAAGTCTCAAAAATGGCTGTTGGCAATGTGTTAAAATCAGAATCCAAATAAAATTCACACATTTGGTTGTTGTGTCTCCTGTCTCTTTTAATCTAGAGCAATCCTGTCTTTCTTTTTTCTCCCATCCAATTATACGGCAGAAATTGAACCACTTGTCCTGTAGAATCTTTCACATTCTGGTATGTCCTTTTGTTTCCCTTTGGTGTCATTTACCTTGTTCTCTGTCCCTCATATTTACTATAATTAAAGTTAGCTCTAAAGTCTTAAATAGATTCAAATTCTCCTTTCTTGTTACAAATACTGCATAGCTGGGTACTATTTGGTTCACAAATGAGAAGGTATGATTGTCTCACTTTAGTGATGGTTTAGTGTTATAGACTAAACTGTTTTCTCCAAATTAATATGTTGAAGCCCTAACCCCCAGTAAGACTGTTTGGAGACGGGACCTTTAATGAAGTAATTAAGGTTACACAAGGATGTGCCCCTTATCCAGTAGGGGTGGTGCTCTTATAAGAAGAGGCAGAGGCTGGGCGTGGTGGCTTAGGCCTGTAATCCTAGCACTTTGGGAGGCCGAGGCGAGTGGATTGCCTGAGCTCAGGAGTTCAAGACCAGCCTGGCTAACATGGCAAAACCCTGTCACTACTAAACATACAAAAACATAAAAAAAAAAAATCAGTCAGGCGTGGTAGAGCAAGACTCTGCCTCAAAAAAAAAAAAAGAAGAGGCAGAGACACCAGAGCTCACTTGCTCACTTGCTCGCTTGCTTGCTGCTTACAGAAGGCCCTGTGAGGACACAGGGAGAAGGTGGCATCTTCAAGGCATGAAGACTCCATGTCTGTAGTCACATTCTCTTTGTCACCTTAAAGTTGGATATTTGTGTTTTTCCTCCTTTTTTCTTCCTTCTTCTTTCGGATTAGCATTTTGTCTGTTGTTTGTGGTAAGTATAATAACCACCAGGTAAGGAATACTCTTTATCTGCTACGCAAGACCATAAAGAGTTTTAAATATGTTATTTAATCCTCACATCCTCTACAGTAAGTAGTTCTCTCATTTTTCTCACGGGAAAGCTGAGGCTTAAAAAGGTTCAGTGAATTGCCCAAGGGCACACAGCTAACATATGCTAAAGCTGGAATTCAAGCCTGACTCCAGGGCCTATGTTCCTACTATTTGTCTATGTCCTCCTCCCCACAAAACCCCCAGCCCTATTCCAAGTGCTCCCATAGCACCTTGTACTTTCACAGGGTGCCTCTCCCCTAAATGGTAACCTGTGTGAGGGCAGGAACATGTCTGGATCCCCACTCCAACCCAGCATCTGCCATAGCGCCTACCAAGTCATATAGTCCATTGTACAATTCTAGGAAATCTATTGATGTAGTCATAGTAAATATTCAAAGGAGAAAAAAGTCATGATCATCTTAATAGATTTGAAAAGGAATTAGGGAAAAGTCAATAGGCACTTCTCATATAAAAAAAAATTGTTTTAGATAAAGTAGGAGAAAGGGGCTTCCTGACAAACAACTCAAAAGAATAGTGCACAATAGACACAAACACACAATTTACCAAAGATAAAATATGGACTTATGGACTCAGGTGTCTCATTTTCTGCTGAATGCCGGACATTGTGCTAGGACGTTCAAATCTGAGGTTAAAAGCATTTATGCCTGTAAATGGGGAGACCTTTGCTTTTAGACTATTAATGGGAGTTGGTTCCTTCTAGTCAGAACTTGAGCAGAGTTGGGTTTTGTGTCTTCAGTGCACCACCAGCTTCAGATCCCCCAGTAGCTATTTTATGCTTAAAGGGTGGAGTCTGCAGTGTCAGAGGGCTTTTTTCAGTGTTTCTTTACTACTCCATTTTCAGCAGTCCCAGCAGTAGGGCTGGAGAAGAGACCTCTCTGTTGTCCTAGTCCAGCCTCAATCCTGGAGAGTCCCTGTGTGCACCTGGATCTCAGAGGTAGACCTTTCTCTGTGTTCCTGTCCCTTCTCCAGTGGTAGCAGACCTGTGCTTGATATTGGTATGCGTATAGGATCCTGAACCCAACTTGGTTTCCTGCCTCAAATCCCAGGACTAGAAAGTTTTTTGCTTTTATTCCTCTATCAGCAGGATTGGATCTTTATCTATGTCCTGGAGGTGAGAGAGCTTCCTACCTCTTGTTCAGGGGCAGACATGTTTCTACCTTCCCCCTAGAGACAATGAAAATTTGCCTGTGCTACAGGCGAAGAGGGTTTGCTGCCCTGTAGCTTATGGCTTTTTCTTAGCATGAGAGAAGAGTCAGGGAAGAAAATGAGTTTTGGAGCCTGCCCCCAGTAGCAGTTATTACCTCCTGCAAGCTTGAGCAGTGATAGAGGGGCCCTCTTCAGTCTCCTGCTCCATACCAGCCTTTCTCATGAGCACCTAGTAGAGGATAGTGAGAAAGAACTCTTAAGTGAACATAAAATCTCTTGCATCTGGGCTTCAGGTTTCAAGACTGACACATTAGCCTTTAATAATTCATCAACATTTTAGCTGCTTTCTTCTTTGCCACTTCTGTGGACACCACTTCTTCCTTGCATGCTCAGCCAAAGGTGAATGTTTGTGTCCCTTCTCTCCTTATAAGAGGCACTTGACCCTCTTTGGAATTCATTTGTCTGGTTGCCTTGTGAAATCATATTCTGATGAACTTAAGAAGATTTAAGATTTATTAAGTTACCTGTTTTTTTTCTCCTCACTAAGGAGAGTCATTCTTTGTTACTTTCCACATCCTACGCGGAAACGGAAGTCCACGTTCCTTATAATGTGTCCACACGTGACCTAGAGAGCCTATTTATCCTACATTTGAAGGAAATGAGGCCTGCAAAAGTGACGTGCCCTGTCTAGGGCAAAACTGGGACTAGAACCCAATCTGGAGCTTCTCTCCATGGACTTGGAGCTACTCTGTTTTTCTTTCTTTTTTTTTTTTTTTAACTTGAGCTTATTACACACCTATATGTGACCCTTTACTGCCTTTTTTGGCATCACTGACTCTTCTTCCCAAGAAAGAATGAAAAAAAGGCATCAAGCGTCATAGGTCTCTGAAGTCAATGTGTAATCCATGACACACAGGTTTACAGATTATTTCCCTTCTGTTTATTAACAGTACCAAAGATAAATAGCATATATTGAAAACAGAAGAATCAATAGATTCCTTGGGTTGGATAATGATTATTTTGAAACTTAGTTTTGTGCATTTTTACTTGTAAAGGTTTTTGGATTTTCTTCTTCTAAAAACCAATAATGACTCTATTCAAGGTGGCAGGGTAATCTAAATTCTGAATTTTCCTGAAGTTTGAAGTTACTCTGAATACTTTTCTGTTTTAATTGAATTTTTTGGTTATATTAATAAAATTTACTTTCCAAATTCAGTATTGACTAAATACTTTATGAAGCTGAGACTTGAGATTAGGAACGGGTTTTAAAAAATTATGTAAGTACTTATTTTTGCAAATAAAAACTGTAACTCAAGTGATGTAGCAAAGGTCACACAGCTAATTATTGGCAGTGCTGGGACTCCTGGATCTCAGATTGGGATGAGACAAGGCACTCAGTAGAAAGTCAAAGACTTTTTTTAAAAAAGACACATCTTCCTAAAGTATTGTTTTACTTAGATTTTACTTTTCATAGGCTGTGGAAAGGGATTTCTTTTTCTAATAAAACACCAATATAGTCTAAGAAGAATGAAAATAAACACTAATACTTAAGGTAAAACATTGAATTTTTAAAAACAGAACACCAAGCTCTGGTACGCGCTTGTCTCTTCTGCTGGCAGTGGGCCTGAGGAAGGGTGAGAAACTCTATTCTGCACCCCAAGTTCTGTCCAGTACAAGTGGCCTGCTAACATAATCTGATTGTCAGGGGCTGCAGCTTTGCTGGATTTCAATCAGAACACTCGTTTTTGTATGAGTTCTCTGGCTCTTCTCCAGGTGTGGAAAAACATGGCTTTAGCCAGTGTACCCTAGCAGCCACAATTCTCTTGTCACTGCCTCCAGTGCCTTTGCAGTAGTGTATGTTAAAGAACGACTTTCCAGAGTGTTGTGGTTGAGGCTCGTGGGTCACATTCAAACCACATCCAAGGAGTGTAGAAAAAGACCACGTGGTTTTACATCCCCGCATGAGACCAGTGGTGCGGTGACTGCTCTCTCCTCACCGCCTCCCCCTCCCACTGCTTTATTAAGGTTACCCATTGTCTTTTTAGGTCACAGGATTTATTCTTCAGCTCTGATTTTATGTGTAATATAAAACCTGTTCTTTCTATCAGAAGCTCAGTATTTTGGGACAAATCCAGTTCTGGCTAGAAATAACATGGCCACAAAGCTTTCCAGTGTGTGCACCAGTGAATTAGCAATGTAAAGATAACAAGAGTCTATCACCAAGTGATTGCCTTTGAAGGCCATTGGCGCATTAACTTTAAAGAGAACTTTGCTTGTGCATTTCCTCCCCCTACTCCCCCCTTTTGGCAAAATCCCATTAATTTTGTTGAAGGTTTTATTTTCTGCTGAAAATGCAGGAAATTTAGACAACTCTCTTGGAATCCCCCCAAAACTAATACAAACAAGATACATATGCTTCTCCTAAGGAAACTAAAAATAAAGATTTGAAACTATTTAACTGTATAAATTCCCTCTTAAAAGGAAAAGGAAGTTTATAGAATGAGAGGCAACTCTGACTGCTGTTAACAAGGTAAAACATTCCCACAATGGCCAACTTCTCTATTTGATATGAAATTACTACTTCGCATAGAATTTGTTGAGCTTTCATTCCCAACATGTTTGATGTATCAGAAACATCAGAAAATGGAATCATTTTCTTGTTTTTTCATTTGAAATTGTCTGCAGTAAAATAAGTATGCCCATTTTTTGGAGGAGAAAGCCTGTCTGATGTGGGATCTGTTCCTGTTACAGAAGCTATAAGGACTAAGAGGAAGATACCATGGCTGCTCCATTGATGAGCTAGCAGATTCTATTATGGCTGCTCCATTGAGGAGTCAGCAGATTCTACCTCTGACAAAGCTAATTTTGACACAATACTGAGGAAATATGGTTAGTTTTCAAAAGCATGTCTTCTGTAAAATCTTATTTTATTTCATAAATGCAAGTCAGTTTTTCTATACATTGATAAATTAATAAGAGTGGGATTTTGGACTTACATTTAAAACTAAGAAACATGAGTTCTGAGTTCTTTGCACTTATAGTAATTTCAACTTTGGAAAGCCATTTATATTTTTTATGATAATGTCTAAAGCTAAAATGATTTTTCTACTTCAAAATACTTCGAAAATATATTTGTGGATGTTTTGGATAACACTCACATAGTGCTTACCATGTGTTACACACAGTTTTAAGGACTTTACAAATGCTGCCTCATTTAAAATTTATGAAAAAAAATCAAATAATACTAAATACCATTTGAAATTCTGACCCAAATCATGAGATTAGATGACATTTTAGGTCTATTTAAGTACTAAAATTTGGATGGTTTTGTAATTTTAAAGAAACTTTCCAAATTCATGCTTTTTCTTCTTTTTACAAGTGGTGATTATAACCCAATAATGCTTTTAAAAAATGAAACATAAAGGATTTCATTTATTACCATGTATAGTAGGTACCTGCACCAGACATCTAATCATAGTAGCAAGTTGAAGATTCAAGTAACTGGGAAATTATAGTTGTTGAGATAGTTTTCCTTAGAAATTAGAATTAGTCAAAAATTTGATACTTTGTTTTTAGTAAATCAGAATCTCAGGGTACATAATTTACCCCTCTGGCTGGTGATTATTTCATGATCTGCTTGGTGCCTTGAAGCTGTAGGTGATCTTCCAACACCAATGGGAGGATCCAGAGCATGGTTTCCAGGAAACGACTTACGCAGTAGGAATTCTGGCTGTTCCATGAAGGATAATTAAAGTAGTGGTTAGCAGAGAACTGTTGTCACTTAAAAATGGAAATGAATTAGTTGCAAGGATTACAAGTGTATAAATACTTACGTATCTTAATGGAGATAATGGAATACACTGCATTACATCTATGATCAAAACAGTCCAAATGCTAGATATCTAGCAAAGTGCAAATAAAATGATGAGAAGGCTTTAAGCCAGGTTGTATTGAGGGACACTTGAGGTTGCTGATGGGCTTGAGAAGAAGATGATAGCTATGACAGTGGAATAGACTGAAGACTGGCGAGTAGGAGTAGGGCAATGGACTTCTGCCAAACTGCAACAGCTTTCTGTACTGCATAGAAAGAATGAGGAGCCTTTCAAAAGTGTTGCATATTCAAGGATGGGCTGGTTGACCACTTGGGATGAATGTTATAGAAGGGATTCTAGCATTAAGGGGAGTGACTTTAGTGTCTTTTGTATCTTCTGAGTGTGTTTTATAATTTTACAATTCTTTGACCGAATTCTAACTGGATAGATAATAACTGAATTAGAAGTAAATTAAGGAATTGCTGAATTGAATAAAGTAATGCACGTAGAAATTCTTGGTATAGTTTTTGGAATATAATAAAACCAATTAACATAGACCTGACTTCAAGGAAACTTCATTTTATTTTTCTTTCTTGAGAGAGAGTACTTAAGAGTACTTATGTCACTACTACCACTGACATCCAGCCAATGCAAGCTAGTAGGGCTGCCCTAGTTGTGCTCAACCTGCATCCACTAGGACTAGCAGTGCCAACTAGATGTTAAATATTTGGAATTTCACGCCTGGGTATAACTAGAAAGGAAACTATTCTTAACGTCATAAAAAGGGTATTTATGTTGAGGTTTATAGGGATTCTTTATATTGAAATTTTAATAACTTTATTTATTTATTTATTTTTGAGACAGAGTCTCACTGTCACCCAGGCTGGAGTGCAGTAGGCGATCTCGGCTCACAGCAACCTCCGCCTACTGGATTCAAGTGATTCTCCTGCCTCAGCCTCCTGAGTAGCTGGGATTACAGGCGTGTGCCAACTGATTCTCCTGCCTCAACCTCCTGAGTAGCTGGGATTACAGGCGTGTGCCACCACACCCAGCTAATTTTTTGAATATTTAATAGAGGCGAGGTTTCACCGTGTTAGCCAGGATGGTCTCTATCTCTTGACCTCATGATCCGCCTGCCTCAGCCTCCCAAAGTGCTGGGATTACAGGTGTGAGCCACCGTGCCTGGCCTAATAACTTATTTAGAGTGTTACATCTTAAAGTAAATATTGACAGAAAATTATAATTAGCTACTCTTTAAACTTATTTCTGAATTATGTTTCTCATTTTTGTTTTTCAAAATAGTTGTACATTAAAATACAGAAGATTCTTTCTAGCATGGCAGTCCAGCCAAATACAATATCATATAAAATGTGTTTGCTGTAACCTCCCACAGTATGTTGTTAGTCAATTTGAGTAATGCTAGAAACGATATGTTCTTGTCATTTAATTTATAAATCTGCAACTGAATATAATCTGTAAAAGATGATATTAGAATTTGTCACAGAAACAATGTAAGAGAAGTTTGGTAAAATACCCAATAACTCTAAAAATAAGAGGGTTAGTGTAACTCTTAAAGAGCCTTTAGTCAGAGTCTTGCAAAGTAAAAACGAATGTAGAACATGCTTATTAATATAAAGTTTCTTTCTTTTTTTTTTTGAGACAGGGTCTCACTCTGTTGCCCAGGCTGGAGTGCAGTGGCATGATCATAGCTCACTGCAGCCTCAAACCCCTGAACTCAGGCAATCCTCCTGCCTCAGCCTCTTGAGTAACTGGGACTATAGGCATACACCACCACATCACACCTAGCTAATTTTTAAGTTTTATATAGAGATGGGGTCTTTCTCAGTTGCCCAAACTGCTTTTGACTCCTGGCCTCAAGTGATCCTCCTGCCTCAGTCTCCCCAAATGCTAGAATTACAGATGTGAGCTATTGTACCCGGCCTCAAGTTTCTATTTTATACTTTCCCTGACTTGGGAATAAAATTAATAGTCAATATTTTAGCCTGGGTTTAAAGTAGCAGGTGCCTAGTTAGGAGTTGGGTGTATAACCCTGTTTGTTTCAGCAAATTACTTATTTAAACATTGAGAATAAACTCTCAATGTGTTTGAAAGCAGAAATTGTAAGCTATCTGCAGATAATTTTTGAAATATAAGTTTCATATATCAGCACTTATACTTAGCATAAGCGAGTGTATAAAATAAATATGAACATAAAATTCTACAGAAAGCTAATATTTTGACTTGATTATATTTCTAAAGTAGTCATACCATTTCGTTGGGTTGCCCTTAAATGACCGTGAGAGAGAATTCTGAAGCTTGAAGTCTCTTCCTTCTATACTAATTCAAATACCAAAATGAGAAGCAAACATAATTCAGAGAACTTCTGGTCAAGATTATCTTGTTAGTTCCAAATTTGAAGTCTCATCTCCTCCCCTTTGCTTCAAAAACATAACAATAATAGATGAATCATAAAAAGAAAACATTTTAAACACATAGCCAAGTCCCAAAATGAGACAGCTATTTCTTGATGGGACAGAAGCAGAAAAAGCAGTCAAAACAGTGAGCCTGCTGAGCTGGAAGGAGAAGTGGTTGGGAGCTCAGCTACTGTAGGCCAGACACTAGTGCCAGATTCCCTGCTAGAAATTAGGAGCTGGAATAGATCCTTTATTGAAATAAAGAGCCTGAATAAATGTGCTAATAATAACAGTTAAATTATATGTCTAGGGAGGCAAGAGTACACAGGAACAGCCTCACCATGGGATCTTGAAACAAACTGATACTGGTATGGTGATAAACCCGGCCAGTACTGTCTTTAGTATGATTGCAGGGCAGGAGCATCGAGGCACCAATTATGAGACCTGGTTTCAGTCTGAGACTCTAGGAAGCCACCACATAACCTATAGATTTGGAAGTATTAAACCATATTAGATAAGCTTGCATAACAAAGTACATGCGGAAATTAACAATAGAAAGATAACAGTCATGATCATAAGGTAAATTTATCCAAATAAAATTGAAAACTAATAGAATAATTTTGGAAATACTTTGAGTAGCCTCAAAGATAAATGAAGGAACAATATTCATAAAAAAGAATAAATAGGAAATAAAAACAGAAATAAATGAAGTAACAACATGACTGTGAGAGAGAACTAGTTAACCAGAAAGCTTAAAATGAAAAATATAGTCATTAAAATTCAAAGCTCAGTAAGCAACAGTGATCTATACTGGACACTATCAAAGAGAGTTAATAAATTGGAAGATAATAATTAGAAAAGATCATCCAAGTTATCTTTATGGAAGAGACTAGGTTGTCAGGTCAAAAGTACACTCCAAATATACTGAGCAAGATGAATAAAAATAAGCCAATACCTAGACTTCTGGTTGTGACGCTGAAGAATGTAAAGCAGTGGTCCCCAACCTTTTTGGCACCAGGGACCCGGTTTTGTGGAAGACAGTTTTTCCATGGACTGGTTAATGGTTTCAGGATGATTCAAGTGCATAACATTTATTGTGCACTTTGTTTCTATTATTATTACATTGTAATATATAATGAAATAATTATACAACTCACTATAATGTAGAATCAAGGGGAGCACTGAGCTTGTTAATCTGTATTTGCAGCTGCTCCCCAGCATTAGCATCACCTCCTCAGTTCCGCCTCAGATCATCAGGCATTAGATTCCTATAAGGAGTGTGCAACCCAGATCCCTCACATGTGCAGTTCACAAGAGGGTTCACACTCCCATTCAGGGAAATGGTCACTAAGGTAGTAACAGTGTATTTCTCTATATCTTTCAGGTAGTGAGTTTTAAAAAGAACAAGTATACCTGCTGTTGGTGAGAAAATGGTAGAAAGGGCCTTCCTACATTGCTAACTTAAGTGTATTGTCATCACCCTAAACAATCTGACGGCATCTATTAACTTTACAAATACAGCCTTTTCAGCAATCCCTCTCCTGGAATCTATCCCAGAGACGTAAAAGTACCCACATATAACTCATCTACGAGGAGGCTTATCAGCCTTATTCATAGTAACAAGGAAACTGGATATACATTGGTTGTCCATCAGCAGAATGTTATGATATATTTTACATGTTATATGTATATATGCTATAAACCTATAATACATCTCTACTATTTTTACTTTAGAAGTCAACTCTCTTTTAGAATGATTAAAAATAAGAAAAATATCTTGTTTCCCTTGTGGACATCTACATTTCTGTCTGGCTTCATATTTCTTCTGCCTGAAGAAATCCCTTTAATATTTTGTATAGTGCAGGTAATAAATTATCTCAACTTATTTTTGTCTGAAAAAGTCTTTTTTTCACCTTCATATTTGAAAGATATTTTTGCTGTTTATGGGATACTTGGCTGTTATTTCAGCGCTTTAATGATGCCACTACATTTAGGTTGGACTGCTGCATCGTTTCTCCTAAGTCAGCTGTGATTCTTATCTTTGCGCCTCTGTATTTAATGTGTGTGGGTTTTTCTGTTTTGTTTTGTTTTGTTTTGTTTTTAGCTGTCCTCAAGATTTTCTCTTTGTCTTGGTCTTTAAGAATTTGAATTTGATGGATCTAAGTACATGGGTTCTTTTGGTTTTTGTTTGGGGGTGGAGTGACCATGGGTATTTTCTGACATGCTTGAATCTGTTTGATTTTTTTTTCATTATTTATAGGAAATACTCAGTCATTATCTCTTCGAATATCTCTTTTGCCCCATTCTTTCTCTCTTTTCCTTCTAGGAGTCAATTACATATATATTAATGCATTTCATACTATTTTACAGCCCTTGTTGGATTCTCTGTCTTGTTTTCTCACTCTTTTTTTCTCTTTGTAGGGTCAGTTTGTGCAATTTCTGTTAACCTGCCTTCAAGTTTGCAATTCATTCCCAAGCTCTGTCCAGTCTATTGTTGAAACCTATTTAAGGCATTCTTCATTGCAGTCACATTTTACAAAATTTCTAGCATTACTGTTTGTCTCTTTCTTATAGTTTTTAACTCTGCTGAAATTCCCAATCAATTCAAACAGATTTTGTAGATCATAGTTCTTTTATATTCCCTCTTTGATATTTTCAGAATGTTTTATCTCTGTGTCATATTCTGCTGATGACTTTGTTCAACATGGATTCTTTTACTTACTTTTTTGTGTGTTTCATACATTTCAATTCAATGCTAGACATTGTATTTAAGAAAACAGAGGCAGAGGCTGGGTTCAGTGGCTCACCTATAAAATCCCAGCACTTTGAGAGGCTGAGATGGGAGAATTGCTTGAATCCAGGAATTCAAGGCTGCAGTGAGCTAGGGTTGCGCCACTGCACTCCAGCCTAGGTGACAGAGTGAGACCCTGAGTCAAAAAAAAAAAATAAGAAAGACAGAGGCAAATTGTATGGAAAGGCATACCTTTTCATCTCTGAAGCAGGGGAAGTAAACTTTTTCTGTGAAGAGCCAGATAGTCAATATTTTTTATTTTGTAGGCCAGATAGTCTCTGAATTCTACTTTATCTGATACTAGTATAAGTCAGTCCTCCAGATTTTGAGTTATACGTGCACAGATTCAACCAACGCAGATTGAAAGTACATACAGTTGGCCCTTCATATCCTCAGATTCCACATCCACAGATTTTTTAAATCTGTGGATGGAGTGAGCAACTGTAGTATGCCACTTTGTATAAGGGACTTGAGCATCTGCAGATTTTTGGTATTTCCGAGGCAGGGGGATGTCCTGGAACCAATCCCTTAAAGATACGGTATACTGTATAGCCACTCCTGCTTTCTTTTGACTTATGTTTGTGTAGGTATCTTTTTCCATCCTTTTACTTTCAACCTAACTATATTAGAAGTTTCTCATAGATAGCATATAGTTGGGTGGTGTGCTTTTAATCCACTCTGCCAATCCTCGGATTTTAACTATTGTAGACTATTTGCAATTAATATAGTTATTAATGTGTAACTACCATTTTACTTTCTGTTTTTAGTTGGTTTCCCTTTTTCATTTGCATTTTTTCTGCCTTCCTGTATGGAAATTTTTTTAGAATCCCATTTTGATATATCTCTAGTTCTTTTTTTCTTTTTTTCTTTTCTTTTTTTTTTTTTTTTTTTTTTTTTTTTTTTGAGACAGGGTCTGGCTCTGTCACTCAGGCTGGAATGCAGTGGAACAATCTCAACTCACTGCAACCTCCGCCTCTCAGGCTTAAGCCATCTGCCCACCTCAGCCTCCCGAGTAGCTGAGGCTACAGATGTGTGCCACCACGCCTGGCTAATTTTTGTATAGATGGGGTTTCATCATGTTGCCCAGGCTGGTCTCGAACTCCTGAGCTCAAGTGATCTGCCCACCTTGGCCTCCCAAAGTGCTGGGATTACAGGCATGAGCCATCACACCCAGCCTTGATGTATTTATAGTATTTTTGTTTCTCGTCAGGTAGATTTGCTCTAGACATTACATTATATGTACATAGCTTATCGCAGTCTAGTAGTGTTGATATTTTACCAGTTCAAGTGAGATGTAGAAACCTTTGTCCCTTTAAATCCCTTACCCACCTTTGTTTATAATTGTTTTAGATATTCCTTTACATACATTGAGAACCACATCAATGTTATAATTTTTGCTTCAACTGTCAAATATATTATAGAAAACTGAAGAGGAGAGGGAAGTCTGTTGTATATACCCATGTGCTTGCTCTTTCCATTGCCGTTTTCTTCCAAGAGGTTTGCTGATTGCTTGCTATGCGCTTTACTGTTTGGTGACTATTTTATGTTCAGATTCCCAAAGACTATTCATTCCGAGGAAACAGTGGCAAAATCATAGTCTGTTTATCTGAAATATAGAGACTGAAATGACAGTGTAGAGAAATGAAGTCATCTTCTGAATTAGGCATTTTTCTTGGAATGGGTACAACACTACCACTACTCTACATAATGGGAGTCTTAACGATTTAGGGTAATACAATAATGAGAATACCAATATGGATCTATTAAATGAGGAGCTGAGTAAGCTCCAAATTTCCCTCTAGATTGGTAAGTCTATAATTTATTATATGAAATTCCTAATTATTACCATACTAAGTTCAAAAGATTTTAACCCAAATCCTTTAGTAACTGATAAACCTCATTCTTAAGATTCTTGACAGAAATAATCTTGATGAGCTTCTCTTCATGATCTTTCCAATGCTGTTATAATTTTGAGGCAATTACTCTTATTTTGATTAATTCTATTGCAAGGAGGAAAAGACTGACTCTGTGTTGGGGTTTCTTTTCTCTATAAGGCACAAGACCTAAATGTCATTGAAGAAGTGATTCGAATGATGTTAGAGATCATCAACTCCTGCCTGACAAATTCCCTTCACCACAACCCAAACTTGGTATATGCCCTGCTTTACAAACGCGATCTCTTTGAACAATTTCGAACTCATCCTTCATTTCAGGATATAATGCAAAATATTGATCTGGTGAGTGTAAATGAAGACATTTATTATGGTTCTTTTTTAAGTGTTAAACCAGAGAATGTTTAATAAGCCTTGGTAAGAACTGTAATAGTAAGAGTTTCTTCTTTCAACATTAACTGTATTTGCAGTCTATTTTGCTATAATAGTTGTGGTAATCTGTGTGTGTATTGTATATACACACACATACGTATTTAATACAACTGAAGTCATACTTCATACAGTTCTTTATTCTGCCATTTTTACTTTACACTTAGACCATGAGCATTTTTCTATGGTATTATCAATTCTTTGAAAGTCTCACATTTTAATTTCTATCTAGCCCATGTTTGTATCCTAAAATATATACAACTATTATCCCATTTTTGCTCATTTATTTCCAGTGTTTTATATCAATTCATAATGAATGAAAAGTTTATAAATAAGTCTTATCTCAAATTTTGAAATTATATTTTTGGTATGGTTTTAAAGCTGGAATTTTACCAGTTTTTACTGTCAAAAGGTATCTTTATTTTCAAGATTCAACACAGGTTGCCAAATTGCTTTCCAGAAAAACTATAGAATTTATGCCTGTAGGCCGGGCACGGTGGCTGATGCCTATAATCCCAGCTACTTGAGAGGCTGAGGCAGGAGAATCGCTTGAACCCAGGAAATAGAGGTTGCAGTGAGCTGAGATCACACCATTGTACTCCGGCCTGGGCAACAAGAGTAAAACTCTGTCTCACAAAAAAAAAAAAAAAAAAAAAGACTGGGCGCAGTGGCTCATGCCTGTAATCCCAGCACTTTGGGAGGCTGAGATGGGCGGATCACGAGGTCAGGAGATCGAGACCATCCTGGCTAACACGGTGAAATCAACCCCATCTCTGCTAAAGCTACTATAATATATGTACCATCAACACAAATAGTAAGCAAAGAAAGACGAAGACAAAGGAGCCGGGCTTAACCAAAGGAGAGCACTGAAGGCAATTCCCAAGAATACACTGTAGTGTGCAGAACAAGTGCACAGTGGGTGTGGCAGGTAGCAGGTCTCCATAGAAAGAGCGGATTTGAGAATGTTACTTGATCTGTTTGACTATTTGGAGAGGAGTTTTAGAGTTCTGTTAAAACGTTTGTAGCTGTGTTAGAGATTGGCTATTTGCAACATACAACCAAGAAAAGTCTAGAATCTAGAATATAACAATAAAATATATATTAATAATAGATAAATAATAGAAAAACTAACAAGAATTGAACAGGCACTCCCAAAAGAGGAACTCTAAATGGCTAATAAACATATGAAACACATAGGATGTATTAACTGCTGGATACTCTGGAATCTACACAATTAAATGTGAGTTTAACCTACAGTTGAGTATACAGTTGCAAATCCATTCATTGATTTTCATGGCTTTTTCATGATTGCTAGTAAACAGAAATTAATATTAAAACTCTTCTGTCAGCTTAATTTCATTGGCTTTCCTTAAGCTGCTTCAACCATATACCTAACGGTTGCAGCTATAGCTAAATATTTTGCCATGGACACTCTTGTCATTTTCCTAAACTTATGTCAACATCATTTAGGTATCATTAACAGAATTGGGGAATTTGGGTATAGTTGCCATCAGTGCAATCAAGATAAAGCAGAAACACCATTTCACACAAGGATGTTTATTTTAAGAATCAAACTTTGACATTTTAAGGGAAATCTTTATGAACCATTACTCCGTGTAGCTTCACTGATATTTAGGATGTGTGTGAGAGCATCCTTAGCAACTTCTCAATTATTTCATCTCTGGCCCCATGTCCTTGTTAACTCTGAGTTTTAATTAAGAAGTATTGGTGTTAATAAGATCTCTTTAAAATTGAGAAGTGTCAGTGTTAATAAGATTATGAAACAAAGTATTGCCTAAGGAACACCTATAACGAGTTAACTCCGTCTTCTTTTATGGGATAGATTATTTTTGACAACATGGTAATCTGTGGTTTATAGTCTAAGAATTCCTGTTAGTTTTATGCTTTGATAGAAGATGAGAATGCAAAAGTACCAGTTATTAAGGAAAGTAAAGAGTCCATGGGGGCTGGGGGGTATCTCATGGGAGAATGCCGTCCCTGCTGTCATCTCAGCTCTCAAAGAAACTATCCGGAACTCAAGCAGGGCCTTTATCCATTCCTCTTAACAGTTATTCCTGCAAGCAGTCTTAAGGATTATAACATTCAGTAGAAATAGTTCTCTGTATGAAGGCAACTTTATAGGCTAGCTGTTTACTTACTTCTGAAAAGCTTTTTCTAACCATGTTATTCATGAATTTGTCCAAATTCATTTCTATTTCTTCCCAGTAGTATTTTTGGAGGTAAAATACTGAGTTTAAGACTCATTATGCTTGTGAGTAAAGGTTTCACAAAACTCTTTCCCCTTTTACATGAGAAATTGGCCTTGGGTTAAGATGCTTCTAGCTCAGTTCTCTGGAAATCTAATGGAGATAGAATGTCAGTTGTGTTACCAAGCAACACTGCTATGATAAAATGATGATGTGATAAAATGACATTTGATTGGTAAGCTGAGTCATTACTTGGAGGACTACAAATGAACTACAAATACTTGATGAGAAGCCATCACTTTGGGCTTCTCCGAATGAGAGAATTCTTATAACTGGGCATGTCCTTTACAAGGACGTAGAAGCTGAGACTGTCACAAGGATATTGGTTTCTATTTGGGACATGGTTTCTAAGGTAGGGTGGCTATTGCATCTACCTACAGTAGTCTCATTCTCTTGCATCTGAGCTGTCGTTTGAAGGGTCAAAGACTAGCCCAAAAACTGCTATAAGGATTCCCAAGGAAAACAAAAACCTATGGGGCTATGCTGTTGGCATGCTACTTTTCCTATCCTTCTATCTTTTTAAAATTAATCTGATGTGAAGTGTGGCCTTTTATAGTCTTGAGACTCTTGATGTCTAATATTTCGTCTAAGAATATCACCCAAAATGGGCATTGTAATATTAAAATAGTATTTTCTTACATTTGTTTATTAATGTATCTCTTTCAAGCTCCAGGAGATATTCCTGGTTTTCCAAGATTTATTCAGATCTTTACATTCTAGAAATATCCAACATGTCCATTTTCAGTCTTCATGCTTCTAAACTGTGTCATCCCATTCATTTCAGTCTGCCCTTGTGGCAGTCCTCTATCCCATCTGTTCTAACTTTTACCTTTCTCTGGACCTCCCTCATTACAATTTCTTTTTTCATTCCTTCCTATCTTTCTTTTTTCCTTTAAAAAAATGTTTAAAGATAGTCACTTGAACTATGGACTATGTATGTCTGGTAATATACACCTGCAGTAAATGGGAGAGAAATAATCTCTAATTCCCAGTACCTTTCATTGTGATAGGCAATATTTTCTTTGTATTTCTGACAAAAGACTAAACCAGAGATTTTTTTTTCCCCTGTGGTCATAGCTGCAATAGCTGCAATATTACACATCATTTGGAGTATTTAGCTTTAACATTTTATTTAAACCACATCAAAAGCCATTTGCTTCTTTTCTAATCATCACTAGCTTTTATTGCATACTTGCTAAGCACTACATGCATTAACTTACTTAATCCTCATTAAAAAATAAGCCATGAGGTATATTTCATTTTAGTCCTCAATTTACAGATAAAGAAACCAAGTTAGAAAAATTAATTAACTTGTTTACTGTCACACATTCAGAAAGCGATACAGCCAGAACTTAAACCCAGAGTTTGATGATAAGGCCTATGTTTGTAATAATTCTGCCTAACCACTACATACATTCACTAAATGCTCCCACAGTTGCCTATGAAACCATCTGATCATATCCACAAACCTAATTACTTTCTCTTTCAAAATCAGTTCTAATGACGTTGAATTGGTCTTTATTCCATCAGTGGTGCAATGAGGAACATTCTTAGTAACCAGGCAATTGATATCCTTAAAAATGTCTCTGAGAGCCAGGCGTGGTAGTGCACTGTTATCCCAGCTGCTCAGGAGACTAAGTCAGGAGAATCTCTTGAGCCCAGAAATTCAAGACCAGCCTGGGCAATGTAGCAAGACACCATTTCTTAAACACACACACACACACACACACACACACACACGAAAGAAAAAGAAAAAGGAAAGAAAAGTCTCTGAAAGACCATATTAATTTTTTTTAATCAGGACACACAGAACCATGCAAAGAATTTAAACTACATCCATTTGAAACACATTCTCCTTTGGAGGAAGTGAAAGGCAGAGTGGAGGTGAGGAAGTAGAAAGGACCTCACTGTAAGCACACAGTATAGAACCATATAGAAATAAAAGCAGGATGTTAAGTTGGACTTATACCCAGTGCTTACTTTTCTGTCATTGTCAGAAGAATGGGCCACTTATTTACACTTCACCTGTATTCAGTGAAAACTGCATTCTCAGGCTAAACATTTGACTATATGCTGTTATGCAGTTCTTAAAACCACATAAACAAATGCCTAAACAGTTTTAAGTACACCTTCTAAATGATGGGAATGAAGCTTGAGTGCCTCATGTATATGACCTCTTTTACCATCCTTAATCCATGTGAGCTAGGATTATTATCCCACTTTACAGATAAGAAAATCAAGATGCTGAGCGGTTTCTGAGATGCTATTAATATACATTCCTGCCTAAGGATCATTGTCTTGGATAGTTATCACATGTCATTGCAGGAGGCTTTATGTCATTGGCCCTTTCGCCATCCCTAGGAGGAAGGGAGAGCAGGGCTAGAGAAGGGAAATAGTAGGCTTGAGATCACTTAGCTAGCAAGTCAGTCAACCAGGCCCTGAATCCAGGTTCTCATTCTATTAAATCCCGTGTTTTCAACATTCACTTGGATAAACCTAATCAAGGTTCCAAATGAGCAGGTTTTCCAACAACTTTTTGTTGAATACTATCATCCAAAATAGTGCTGGGCACACTGGAAATTCATTTAAAAAACAGTTTAAACTCCTTTTACATATTTTGAAAAGAATGCTGTGATAAAGATATAAATAACATCTTTACTCTGTGCCTTTTTCAGTACTTTACCTTCCCCTTCTATCCCCCAAAGACCCCTGAAATTTTGGCTTAAACAAGCTTTTGCTACTTTCTTCTTTCATAGAGTTAACCTTCAAAAGTTAACTCTGTGAAAGACTATAGAATAAAAAAGTTGGTGGAGGAGACGAATCTACTGTTATTTTTAGTAGGCAGGGAGTTGAGAGTTGATTATTTTTGGTTAAGACATTTAGCAGCGCTCAGTATCTCAGAAGACAGAAGTGGCTAACCTTGGAGCACTTTTAACTTCTGCAAAAGGAATTAGATATATGTTTTTCAAGTGCCCACCTTTTCATTACACACTGGTGCCTATCTCTCCTGGCTAAAACATAAGGTGATATGATCAGGCTGAATTAAGCAGCAAGACAAGGTAGAATATGACACCAAACAAGAGAGAACATAAAATAAATTGTCTGGTTACCTAAGAAATGGCTGAATATGAGTAGGGGACAGATGCAATGAACTATAACCATTGTATAGTATGGTAAAGGCAAGAAATCTTTTTATCTCTGGACAGTGTAGAATTCACATTAGATCTTGTGTATTTCCAGACCTGACCATCCTTATCAAGCTCTAAACTAGCACATTAGGCTACTGACTTGACAGTCCCACAATTGTTGAACAAGGTTAAATCATAATTCTTGATTTTCTGCAAAAACCAATGCAATATAAAATATTTTCTTCTATAGTCTTTCTTATCCCAATATATGACATCAATATTTACCCAGTTGCTTAAGGAAAAAAAAAAAGAATAAGAATAATGAGAGCTCGTTAGAATACGGGTAGGAGATTGCAGATTTACACAGTGTAATCAGGGAAGCCTCTTAGAAGATGCGTTTGAGCCAAAACTTGAAGCAGGTAGAGAGTGAGCTATGCAGCTATCTGGGGGCAGAGCACTCTAGGCACAGAGAGTAGTGGGTGGGATGGAGTGATGGGGAACTGGCTGGGAAGGTGGAGTGAACATTCTGTGATAATGAGGGGCAGATGGTTACAGGGTATGCATATTTGTCAAAACTGGTTGAACTGTACCATTAAAGTGAGTAGGTTTATTTTATTGTATGAAATTGTACCTCAGTAAATTTACTACTAAAAAATAAATTCCCTAGAGTGGACTTCCGCCTAGGATATAGAAAGCTAGGAAGAGTTCTACCCTAACAAAGAGAAAAAGAGGTAAACTACAAAATCATAACTTTTCTTGAACCTATCAATGAGCCAAGGTCACAGGGCAACCAAGTAGCCTAGATCCCAAGGAGGGATCATCGGCCCACCCACCCCTCAAGTTGAGGTGAGACACCAGGACTGGATCACCTGTGGCAGAGCACAGGACTAGGCAGCCACCATACAAGTGGGTAAAAAGAAATCAGATGCAATTTTAAGAACTTGCTAAAGGTTGAGTGTGGACTAGCGTGACATTACAGAACACCCAGGAGACCCAAGCACCAGAGGAATTTGCACTCACAGGCTGTTTTCCACTGAGACTGGGGGCACGGCAGGAAGCCAGAGAGAGCCTCCCAAGGTGATGTACCTATAGAAAAATGGGTAGCATCATTCCCCTGCCAGACCTTTCTTTCATATGGTGCAAAAGCCTTAGATTGCCGGCAGGGGTGGGAGATGCAGAGGGGAGGGGGGTGCAGAGGCAGGCACCAAAGGCCTTGTTGCCCTCAGGGTATAGGTAGAGACCCATTATTGCACATAAAAGATAAAACAAAAAACTCTCTACTTCTGGGTAAAGGGCAGGAAACTGTCCGAGCCCCAGGATTCTATAAGAGTTCCATTAGAAGTATCCTACCAACAACTCATCACAGATACAGGGCAAAGTATGGCTGCCAACGGAAGAAAGGGAAGAGAAAGCTAAGAAAGCCTTATGCCCTAGGCCCAGGCATAGAGATCCCCATTTAAGACAGAGGTCTTGGGACAGCAGGTAGAGAATCCCCTACTTTCTGCCACCAGCCTAGCAAGTACTGAGTAACAAGCAGCAGCATCTACTGCTGGGAAAGATCAAGAGCATGGATACAGACCCTGCTCTGGGACCCAGGTATGCAGAGCTCAATGAAAGCAGAAAGTGGAGCATGAACATTGAAAAACCTGTGGCACTTCAGATCCCAGCAAAGCAGAAGGCATCATTAGAGGATGTGGTACACTGAAGGTAGCCACAGCAACAGCAAAACTCAAATTTAGCTCACCTTCTGAGTGAATCAGCTCAACCTCCAAGCCTGACCTAAGAAGAGATGTGCCCTAATTTATCATAAATAGTATTTCTGTCAGTCTCTACAGTTCTACACATGATGTCTAACATTCAGCCAAGCATTATGAGACATAAAAAGGCAAGAAAAATATAATGTTGTCAATAGGCAACAGACCCAGACTCAGTGATGACTCAGATGTTGGAACTGTCAGACTAGGGCTGTAATTATGATTTATCAGTTTCAAAGATCTGGTGTGAAGGTCAACTAAGTAGGACCCATCGGGCAAATGCAGCCCACAGCTTGTCTTTGTACAGCCTGTGAAATAAGTATGTTTTTTACATTTTTAAAGGGTGGTTTTAAAAAAGAAGAAGAAGAAGATGTTACAGAAACTATATTGGGACCCACAAAACTTAAAATATTTACTACCTGGTTCTTTATAGAAGACATATACCAACCTTTGTCCTAAGGGAAAAGGTGACAACATATATAAACAGTTCCAGAGAGAGATGGGAACTGTAAGAAAAAATAAAATGGGAATGCTAGAAGTAACAACCATATGACAGACAAAGAATTGCCGTGACTGGCTCATTAGTGGGCTTGTGAAAAAAATCTGTGATCTTGAAGATAGGTCAGTAGAAATTATGCAAATAAAAACAATAAGAAAAACGTGAAAAATGAGAACATAGCATCCAAGAGCTATAGGACGATATCAGATGATTCAATATACATATAATTGGAGTCTCAGAAGGAGAAGAGAGAAAGAACAGGTCAGAAGAAATATTTAAAGAGATAATAGCTGAGAATTTTCCAAAAATACTGACATCAAACCACAGATCCAGGAAGCCCAGAGAACCCCAATCAGGATAAATCTATTTTTTAAAAAGACATTATATTTAAACATCTGAAAATCAAAGATAAAAGAAAAAACACAGTCTTGAATTCAGCCAGAGAAAAAAAGAAACATTATATACAGAGGAACAAAAATAGTAACAGCAGTTTACTTGACAGAACCTAGGCAAGTCAGATAATGAAGTGACATCTTTATAAGGCTAAAATGAAAAAAAAAATCTTGCCCCCAAAAATGTCTTTAAAAACTGAATACAAAATAATGACATTTCAAACAAAACTGAGAGAACTTATTGCTAGTGTGTACTATAGACTAGTTAATGGAAGTTATTCAAACAGAAGAACTATCATATCTGATAGAAACTTGGATCTACAAAAAGAAATTAAGAGCTCCAAAAATAGCAAAAATAAAGGTAAACATAAAAAGCTCTTTCTTATGTTGATTCACTGTATAAAATTATTGACTGTCGGAAGAAGAGGTCCTCAAACTTTTTCTGTAAGTGATCAGATTGTAAATATTTTAGTCTTCACAGGCCGCATAGTCCCTGTCACAACTATTCTACTCAACAATTGTAATTCAATGGCAGCCATAGACTATGTGTAAACAAGTGGGTATGGCTATGTTCCAATAAAACTTTATTTACAAAAACAGACAACAGGCCAGATTTGGCCCATAGGCTATAGGTTGCCAACCCATTTTGTCTAAAATAAAAATAGCAACAATGTATTGTGGGGTTTATAACATGTAAAAGTAAGATGTGTGTCAGCAGTAGCACAAAAGATGAGAGGGAAGAATTGGAAGTTGGCACATATGTGTGTTGGGAGATAATTTTCCAGAGATTTCCTCTTGTGAGCAAAGGCACTGACTGTCCTTTGCTCTAGATTATCTTTTCAAAGATGTTTGTATCTCCCTCTGGAGTAAAAGATAGGCATGGTTACTGACCACTCTAAGAGATTCGGGTTCCCTAAGCTCAGGATTCTGTCCTTTAATATAATTTACTGCATGTGCAGGTGTTGTCTGACCCTTGTCACATCACCCTGAGCAAACTGGGGCTTGGGGAGCCAGTGTGGTAATGCAGATGCTGTGATCACTGCTGTTGGTTCCCTCCATCTCTGACCCAGAAATATCTCTTCTTCCAGGATCCATGAACTGTAGACTGGATAACTTGTTAACTCACAAGTAGGGTACCATTTCACTTTTCACGGTTCTTCACAATGTCAAGTAGTATAATATTATTTGAAGGTAGACTGTGATAATTAAAGGTGTATAGTATAAACTCTAGGGCAACCACTAAAAAAAAAAAAATGGAAATAGAAATATAAGTAGTAAGTCAAAGATGGAGATAAGACAGAAATCATAATATTATACCCAGCCCAAAGGCAGGCAGGAAAAGCAGAATAAATAATAGTGGAACAACAACAACAAAAATCCATCCGTGTATTTAAATCCATCCATGCCAATAATTAAATCAAATGCAAATAATCCTGATGCCTCAATTAAAAGACAGAAATTTTCAGATTGGATAAAAAGCAAGACCTAACTATGTGCTGTCTATAAGAAACCCACCTTAAACATAAAGAAATAGATTGGTTAAAAGCAAAAGGATAAAAGAAGTTTTACTATGTAAGCATTAATTTAAAAAAAGGGTAGGATGACAATATTAATAGCAGACAAAGTAGACTTCAACACGGGGCATTACCAGGGATAAAGAGGGACTCCATGTAATGATAAAGAAGTCAATTCACCAAGGAGACATAACAACCATAAATGCGTATACAGCAGAGCTTCGAAATGCATGAAACAAAAACTGATAGAATGGCAAGAAGACACAAACAAACCCATAACTGGAGAAGTCAGCACTTCTTTCTCAGTAATTGATACAACAAATAAACAGAAAATTTGTGATGATATAGAAGACCTAAACAATACTAACCACCAACTTGATGAGTTGACATTTGTAAAACATACCACCCAACAACATCAGTGCACGTGAACCATTCTCTAAGAGAGACCGTGTATGGGGCCGTAAAACAAATCTCAGCAAATTTAAATGACATAAGATCACCTAGAGTATATTCTTTGACCACAGTGAAATTAAGCTATTGAATAGAAATCAATAAGAAGAGCCAAGATGGCCAAATAGGAACAGCTCCAGTCTACAGCTCCCAGTGTGAGCAATGCAGAAAACGGGTGATTTCTGCATTTCCAACTGAGGTACCAGGTTCATCTCACTGGGGAGTGTCGGAAAGTGGGTGCAGGACAGTAGGTGCAGCGCACTGAGCGTGAGCTGAAGCAGGGCGAGGCATTGCCTCACCCGGGAAGCACAAGGGGTCAGTGAATTCCCTTTCCTAGTCAAAGAAAGGGGTGACAGACGGCACCTGGAAAATCGAGTCACTCCCACCCTAATACTGCGCTTTTCCAATGGTCTTAGCAAACGGCACACCAGGAGATTATATCCCGCGCATGGCTCGGAGGGTCCTACACCCACGGAGCCTCGCTCATTGCTAGCACAGCAGTCTGAGATCAAACTGCAAGGTGGCAGTGAGGCTGGGGGAGGGGCACCCGCCATTGCCTAGGCTTGAGTAGGTAAACAAAGCGGCCAGGAAGCTCGAAGTGGGTGGAGCCCACTGCAGCTCAAGGACGCCTGCCTGCCTCTGCAGACGCCACCTCTTGGGGCAGGGCATTGCCAAACAAAAGGCAGCAGAATCCTCTGCAGGCTTAAATGTCCCTGTCTGACAGCTTTGAAGAGAGTAGTGGTTCTCCCAGCACGCAGCTGGATCTGAGAACAGACAGACTGCCTCCTCAAGTGGGTCCCTGACTCCCGAGTAACCTAACTGGGAGGCACCCCTAGTAGGGGCAGACTGACACCTCACACAGCCGGGTACTCCTCTGAGACAAAAATTCCAGAGGAACGATCAGGCAGCAACATTTGCTGCTCACCAATATCCACTGTTCTGTAGCCTCCACTGCTGATACCTAGGCAAACAGGGTCTGGAGTGGACCTCCAGCAAACTCCAACGGACCTGCAGCTGAGGGTCCTGACTGTTAGAAGGAAAACTAACAAACAGAAAGGACATCCACACCAAAACCCCATCTGTACGTCACCATCATCAAAGACCAAAGGTAGATAAAACCACAAAGATGGGGAAAAAATAGAGCAGAAAAATGGGAAACTCTAAAAATCAGAGTGCCTCTCCTCCTCCAAAGGAACGCAGCTCCTACCAGCAACGGAACAAAGCTGAATGGAGAATGACTTTGACGAGTTGAGAGCAGAAGGCTTCAGACAATCAAACTACTCCGAGCTAAAGGAGGAAGTTTGAACCCATGGCAAAGAAGTTAAAAACCTTGAAAAAAAAATTAGATGGATGGCTAACTAGAATAACCAATGCAGAGAAGTCCTTAAAGGACCTGATGGAGCTGAAAACCAAGGCACAAGAACTACGTGACGAATGCACAAGCCTCAGTAGCCGATTCGATCACCTGGAAGAAAGGGTATCAGTGATGGAAGATCAAATGAATGGAATGAAACAAGAAGAGAAGTTTAGAGAAAAAAGAATAAAAAGAAACGAGCAAAGCCTCCAAGAAATATGGGATTATGTGAAAAGACCAAATCTACGTCTGATTGGTGTACCTGAAAGTGACAGGGAGAATGGAACCAAGTTGGAAAACACTCTACAGGATATTATCCAGGAGAACTTCCCCAATCTAGCAAGGCAAGCCAACATTCAAATTCAGGAAATACAGAGAACGCCACAAAGATACTCCTTGAGAAGAGCAACTCCAAGACACATAATTGTCAGATTCACCAAAGTTGAAATGAAGGAAAAAATGTTAAGGGCAGACAGAGAGAAAGGTCAGGTTACCCACAAAGGGAAGCCCATCAGACTAACAGCGGATCTCTTGGCAGAAACTCTACAAGCCAGAAGAGAGTGGGGGCCAATATTCAACATTCTTAAAGAAAACAGTTTTCAACCCAGAATTTCATATCCAGCCAAACTAAGCTTCATAAGTGAAGGAGAAATAAAATCCTTTACAGACAAGCAAATGCTGAGAGATTTTGTCACCACCAGGCCTGCCCTAAAAGAGCTCCTGAAGGAAGCACTAAACATGGAAAGGAACAACTGGTACCAGCCACTGCAAAAACATGCCAAATTGTAAAGACCATCAAGGCTAGGAAGAAACTGCATCAACTAACGAGCAAAATAACCAGCTAACATCATAATGACAGGATCAAATTCACACATAACAATATTAACCTTAAATGTAAATGGGTTAAATGCTCCAATTAAAAGACACAGACTGGCAAACTGGATAAAGAGTCAAGACCCATCAGTGTGCTGTATTCAGGAAACCCATCTCACGTGCAGAGACACACATAGGCTCAAAATAAAGGGATGGAGGAAGATCTACCAAGCAAATGGAAAACAAAAGGCAGGTGTTGCAATCCTAGTCTCTGATAAAACAGACTTTAAACCAACAAAGATCACAAGAGACAAAGAAGGCCATTACATAATGGTAAAGGGATCAATTCAACAAGAAGAGCTAACTATCCTAAATATATATGCACCCAATACAGGAGCACCCAGATTCATAAAGCAAGTCCTTAGAGACCTACAAAGAGACTTAGACTCCCACACAATAATAATGGGAGACTTTAACACCCCACTGTCAACATCAGACAGATCAACGAGACAGAAAGTTAACAAGAATATCCAAGAATTGAACTCAGCTGTTAACCAAGCAGGCCTAATAGATATCTACAGAACTCTCCACCCCAAATCAACAGAATATACATTCTTCTCAGCACCACACCGCACTTATTCCAAAATTGACCACTTAGTTGGAAGTAAAGCACTCCTCAGCAAATGTAAAAGAACAGAAATTATAACAAACTGTCTCTCAGACCACAGTGCAATCAAACTAGAACTCAGGATTAAGAAACTCACTCAAAATCACTCAACTACATAGAAACTGAACAACCTGCTCCTGAATAACTACTGGATATATAACGAAATGAAGGCAGAGATAAAGATGTTCTTTGAAACCAACGAGAACAAAGACACAACATACCAGAATCTCAGGGACACATTCAAAGCAGTGTGTAGAGGGAAATTTATAGCACTAAATGCCCACAAGAGGAAGCAAGAAAGATCTAAAATTGACACCCTAACATCACAATTAAAAGAACTAGAGAAGCAAGAGCAAACACATTCAAAAGCTAGCAGAAGGCAAGAAATAACTAAGATCAGAGCAGAACTGAAGGAAATAGAGACACAACAAACCCTTCAAAAAATCAATGAATCCAGGAACTGGTTTTTTGAAAAGATCAACAAAATTGATAGACCGCTAGCAAGACTAATGAAGAAAAGAGAAAAGAATCAAATAGCCGCAATAAAAAATGATAAAGGGGATATCACCACCGATCCCACAGAAATACAAACTACCATCAGAGAATACTATAAACACCTCTACGCAAATAAACTAGAAAATCTAGAAGAAATGGATAAATTCCTTGACACATACGCCCTCCCAAGACTAAACCAGGAAGAAGTTGAATCTCTGAATAGACCAATAACAGGCTCTGAAATTGAGGAAATAATTAATAGCTTAACAACCAAAAAAAGTCCAGGACCAGATGGATTCACAGCCGAATTCTACCAGAGGTACAAGTAGGAGCTGGTACCATTCCTTCTGAAACTATTCCAATCAATAGAAAAAGAGAGAATCCTCCCTAACTCATTTTATGAGGCCAGCATCATCCTGATACCAAAGCCTGACAGAGACACAACAAAAAAAGAGAATTTTAGACCAATATCCCTGATGAACATCGATGCAAAAATCCTCAATAAAATACTGGCAAACCAAATCCAGCAGCACATCAAAAAGCTTATCCACCATGATCAAGTGGGCTTCATCCCTGGGATGCAAGGCTGGTTCAACATACGCAAATCAATAAACATAATCCAGCATATAAACAGAACCAATGACAAAAACCATATGATTATCTCAATAGATGCAGAAAAGGCCTTTGACAAAATTCAACAGCACTTCATGCTAAAAACTCGTAAATTAGGTATTGATGGGACATATCTCAAAATAATAAGAGCTATCTATGACAGACCCACAGCCAATATCATACTGAATGGGCAAAAACTGGAAGCATTCCCTTTGAAAACTGGCACAAGACAGGGATGCCCTCTCTCACCACTCCTATTCAACATAGTGTTGGAAGTTCTGGCCAGGGCAATCAAGCAGGAGAAGGAAATAAAGAATATTCAATTAGGAAACGAGGAAATCAAATTGTCCCTGTTTGCAGATGACATGACTGTATATCTAGAAAACCCCATCATCTCAGCCCAATATCTCCTTAAGCTGATAAGCAACTTCAGCAAAGTCTCAGGATACAAAATCAACGTTCAGAAATCACAAGCATTCTTATACACCAATAACAGACAGAGAGCCAAATCATGAGTGAATTCCCATTCACCATTGCTTCAAAGAGAATAAAATACCTAGGAATCCAACTTACTAGGGATGTGAAGGACCTCTTCAAGGAGAACTACAAACCACTGCTCAATGAAATAAAAGAGGATAAAAACAAATGGAAGAACATTCCATGCTCATGGGTAGGAAGAATCAATATCGTGAAAATGGCCATACTGCCCAAGGTAATTTATAGATTCAATGCCATCCCCATCAAGCTACCAATGACCTTCTTCACAGAATTGGATAAAACTACTTTAAAGTTCATATGGAACCAAAAACGAGCCCGCATAGCCAAGTCAATCCTATGCCAAAAGAACAAAGCTGAAGGCATCACGCTACCTGACTTCAAACTATACTACAAGGCTACAGTAACCAAAACAGCATGGTACTGGTACCAAAACAGAGATATAGACCAATGGAACATAACAGAGCCCTCAGAAATAATGCCGCATATCTACAACCATCTGATCTTTGACAAACCTGACAAAAACAAGAAATGGGGAAAGGATTCCCTATTTAATAAATGGTGCTGGGAAAACTGGCTAGCCATAGGTAGAAAGCTGAAACTGGATCCCTTCCTTACACGTTATACAAAAATTAATTCAAGATGGATTAAAGACTTAGACCTAAAACCATAAAAACCCTAGAAGAAAACCTAGGCAATACCATTCAGGATATAGGCATGGGCAAGGACTTCATGTCTAAAACACCAAAAGCAATGGCAACAAAAGCCAAAATTGACAAATGGGATCTAATTAAACTAAAGAGCTTCTGCACAGCAAAAGAAACTACCATCAGAGTGAACAGGCAACCTACAGAATGGGAGAAAATTTTTGCAATCTACTCATCTGACAAAGGGCTAATATCCAGAATCTACAAAGAACTCAAACAAATTTACAAGAAAAAAACAACCCCATCAAAAAGTGGGCAAAAGATATGAACAGACACTTCTCAAAAGAAGACATTTATGCAGCCAAAAGACACATGAAAAAATGCTCATCATCACTGGCCATCAGAGAAATGCAAATCAAAACCACAATGAGATACCATCTCACACCAGTTAGATTGGTGATCATTAAAAAGTCAGGAAACAACAGGTGCTGGAGAGGATGTGGAGAAATAGGAACATTTCTACACTGTTGGTGGGACTGTAAACTAGTTCAACCATTGTGGAAGTCAGTGTGGCAATTCCTCAGGGATCCAGAACTAGAAATACCATTTGACCCAGCCATCCCATTACTGGGTATATACCCAAAGGATTATAAATCATGCTGCTATAAAGACACATGCAATGTATGTTTATTGCGGCACTATTCACAATAGCAAAGACTTGGAACCAAGCCAAATGTCCAACAACGATAGATCGGATTAAGAAAATGTGGCACATATGCACCATGGAATACTATGCAGCCATAAAAAAGGATGAGTTCATGTCCTTTGTACGGACATGGATGAAGCTGAAAACCATCATTCTCAGCAAACTATCTCAAGGACAAAAAATCAAACACCGCATGTTCTCACTCATAGGTGGGAGTTGAACAATGAGAACACATGGACACAGGAAGGGGAACATCACACCCCAGGGCCTGTTGTGGGGTTGGGGGAGAGGGGACGGATAGCATTTGGAGATATACCTAATGTTAAATGACGAGTTCCTGGGTGCAGCATACCAACATGGCACATGTATACATATGTAACCTGCACGTTGTGCGCATGTGCCCTAAAATTTAAAGTATTAAAAAAAAATCCATAAGAAAGATATCTGGAAAATCTCCAAATACTTGGAAATTGAACAGTACACCCATGCGTCCAAAAGAAGTTTACAAGGGAAATAGAACAAATTTAAAGTGAGCAAAAATGAAACTGTAACATGTCAAAATTTGTGGGACCCAGCAAAAGCTCAGAGAGAAATTTACAGCCTTAAATAAGCTAATGTCTGCACAGCGCGAAGTGCTTTGCACATGGTAAGTGCTCACAGAACGTTAGCTCTTACTGTTATTAGGTGTATATCAATACCCTCATTTACAAAATGACAGAGTTGCCACATTATCATTATTGGTTCCTATGCAATAGATGCTGCTACTTTGTCACTTTGAAGATGATATAAGGAGAGGTGGGATTTAAACCCAAGCAGTCCGACACCAGGTAAGTTCTCTAAACCACTGCATCATGCTACATCTAGATGTTGAGTGTTTTACAAGTCACATAGCTAGTATCAGAGGCAGGACTCAAATCTAAGCCTTCTTTGAGTAGTTCGTTATCCACTTATCATGATGTCTATTCTAATTATACAGGTTTGATCTGTCTTACCTCACAAATTACACTGTGTCTTTCTTCAAGAGAGAAAATGGTATCATCTATTTATTTCCCTGGTAAATCCTCGGGAGAGCTCCTCTGCTGAATGGATTGTCAATATATGTATTGATTAAAATACAGTAACTTGACGGGAAACTCAAACAAGTCAATGAGGAAATATATATGTATTTTACTTGTTTATCATTGTCTTAAAAAATAAAAATAAAATAAAACTTAGCTATCTACTTCTACCTCTTAGGAGAGTGGCCATTTTTAGCAAGCAAGCATTTTGCCTGAGGAGCACATACTAGCTCCTTTTTATCCTCCTCTACTCCAGAAAAGCTTCTCATTTCTATTAATCTGTGATCTATTAATAATAATCATTCACTTGTTTCATGACAGGTGGTTAAATGTGATTTAACATTACTCAGAGTATACAACTGATTAATCAGTATATGACATTGGGCAATCACTGTTCAAAGCTAATAGCATAATGTAAGGTAATATGCTGTACTTGGATTTCATGAGTTACAGCCAAATATGGTAGGTAGAGGAGGGTTGTAAAACATGCGCTGTGGAAAAGTACCTTCCTTTGAAAGGTTGTCTTTGAATTACACTGACAAAGCATTCATCCCCACTTTCACTAAAGGTTTTACTTAAATTTTTTCTGTTATTGGCTGTGTCTCATGCAGAGATTTTCAGAGGAATAAAAGTTCATCTATTTTAACAGTTGTAATGGTTGCTATACAAATTGATAAAAGCCACACATCTGTTGTAGTCATCATCACTAAAAGTACTATTATATGCAAAATTATAACCTGGGAGTAGGAAATAGAAGCTCTTATCTTTGAATGAATTGTTTCACATTCTTTGCTGATGTTGCAGTCAGACAACATCTGAAAGGTTTGGCTAAACAACTTAAACCTTTCACTTAGATATCTCCTATTTGAAAAACGAAGCTAGTGCTCCATTTTGCTACGTAGGCATTGCTGGAGATGTGATAAAGTAAGAAGAAATACCTGAGCTGGAGTCCTACTCCTCCCACTTGCCTGGGTCACCCCAGTCTAGTTTGTCTCTCTGATCCTTTTTATGGTTCTATAGGACAGAGATTTTTATCAGCCTCATGGGATTGTCGTGAGAATTAAATAAATAGTATATGTACAGCACACAGTCCATGATAAACATTCAGGATAGATTTGTTTCCTTTGGTTTTGATACATAAATTATACTTCCCTTCTGCAAGTGGTTGTTTTATCATTTTCTAAAATCGTGTGAGTTTGAATGCAAAAACATGAGAATGTCAGCTTTAAAACGTACAAATGAGAACCAGCTTGAAAAAGGAATTTAGTTGGAAACCCAGCCTCATGCCTCCCCTGCAGCTCTCCCAGTGGAAATGGAAATTCCTTGTGGCTTAGAGGAAAGCCAGTATAGGCCGCAGAGTCAACAAAGCAAAACTGTCATTGCATTACTTTGTTCTTGGTGCTGTGACACATAAATACGCTCCCTTTTGTTGGTTTGTCGTGTCTTTGAGTAGTAAGTGAATACTGTGAGTTCCCTTTAACTCTGATTATGTGCATTTTGTTATCTCAATTAGTGATTATCAAAGTGGATGGCTGCACATGCCCCAGAGATTGCACTAACGGTTCATCCATAGAAGCATGGGAAGAAAATATTAGAGCTGTTATTTATTCATCTAAAAATAAGGAGATTTAGTTTTACTAATAGTATTGGCCTTTACAACCTGCCAGGGTCTGTGTCAGCCTCAGTACTCCAGATACCCCGAGGGAGGTGATAGGAGTTCCTCAACTTGTAGGGCTTGGCATACATGCACTCACCTGTTCATTCACGTAAAGCTTAGTGTAGTATATGTGTTCCTGGTTACAGTATCTAGATTTAGTTAAATCCTCATGAAATAGCGTGTTTTCCCACACACTGAAGGTGATAGAAAAATATAAGCACATATGACAAAAGATAATGGCAGAGCTGACATCCCCCTCCTCCTGGAACAAGTGCCACGTTACAAGGGAAAAAACAGTGATGAACCAGTCTAATCTCACAGAAAATGGATCCATAAAAGTTATCAGGAAGACTGTTGGCACTATGGATTTAGTATTCACTGTAATAAATGATGCATCTTACCGTGGGTGAATACTGTGCTTGCTGATGGTCAGGTGAAACTGCTGTGAGTAGTCATCTGTAATTACCAAGATTATTTTCAATGACATTTTAATGAGTACAAAAAACGTGTTTTGTATCATTGGTTTTTTTCAATCTAATTCATTTTATCTCATTCTTTTAAATTTATTTTATGAACATTTTATAATATGTAAAACATCAGTGCTGTAGTATATTGCATGATTTATAAAGAACTAGAACATATATTGCAAGCACATCCTCATTTTTTTACTTGTAGATGTATACAACCTGAAAAGTTTGGAAACCTCTGGTCTAGATTCTGGCTGATCATCAAAATCACCTGGAGAGCCTGACGTATAATAGAAGGTCCCTGACCAGACCCTGGGATCAGAATTTCACAAGGCTTCTCAGCTACTTCTGATGATCAGCCATGCTTGAGAACTACTCCTTGTCTATATGATCTACTGCTATAAACAAAACAAAAATCCAGTAGTGAAATGTCAGCTTTCAGCATGTTAGAAAGAAAAAAAAAATTCAGTAAGCCTCAAGCATATGTAACATCTATCTACTTTTTAATTATCTTTTTTTATTTTTTAGAATGTGTTTTTAACAGATATGCTCCTACTTTGTAAATATTTTTTGGTCAAAGAAGATAATATGCATAGGTGTTAGGTTGACCCATATGAAATTTCTAACATTAAACCATTTTTTTACCAACAAAATTGGCATTTCATATGATTAACCAATTCTTTTCTCAGAAAAACTATGCTCAGTTTACAACCTGTGAAGATATTTACACAAAAGGAAAGCATTTATTTTGTGTATTCATTGTTGCATATTTTTAATCTATTACAATATGTTTTGCTATCTGTGTTGTGTCTTCAAATATTCACTATATTATAAAAATCAATTTTTGGACCTGCTGTGTCTAAACTCTGTGAACAAAATATTAATCCTAGAAACTCAAAAAGAACTTAAAATCCGACATGGGGAAGAACAAGGCCCACAGGCACATACCGAAAAACCAACTTGTGGACAAAATAAGCAACTTGCAAAGTAGCTGGTGGTGCCAGCAAACTGCTTGAGATAAAGAAATGGTTTATCTGGAATCACAAGCAGTGTCACCAGCCATGAGCTGCCTTTGTTCTCACTCATTGCCACAGAGTTATGAGGCACATGCTTGTTAATGGCTGTGGCGCCAGCTAAGTCTCTTTACCTTCCAGAACAAATGCATTTAGTGGCATTTATGTAATATAGTGTACTTTCCACTAGAATGGGTAAGAGAAAAGTTATCGTACTCTTAAACAATTAGCATTTAGGAGAGTAATTCTGAAAGAAAATGCATAAAAACATTTGTGAAGGGTTGTTTGTAACTTAATATATTTTACCTATAAAATAGAAGACATAAAAGGTAATGCTCAACTTTACAAAAACACAATAATGTTTTATATTTTTGCATGTCTGACTATAAACACCTAAATGTTATTCTCTTGAATTTAAAAAGGGATCTGCAGTCTTCTTGATTTATGAACATTGTGGTTTTAAAAATAATTTGCTGAAAAATGATGTTTTGTTTTCATTTTTTAGTGACAAATATTTAGGGACAGTGTATTTCCAGAATGCTACTGTGTTAATATCTTGCTGCATACTTTGGGCTGTGCTATAACATGAAGCAAAAGTAATTATAGGTTGCTATTTGTTATCCCTGGTTATCATGATAAGGGAAATGTGGCTAAATTCATAGATAATCCCCAAAACATCATTTTAGCCATTAGTTTCAAATTCTTTCCTGTTAAACCCTTTTGAGAGAGAGAGCTAATATTAAGCTTCAAAAGTGATAGGCTTTAGGGTTTAGCTTTCTCTCCCCACTTTCTGTTGGATACTGCTCTATAAATGAAATATAAATGCAAAGTCAGGCAGCACAAGCAAGAGTAGAATTCAGGAGGCTACTTAATTCACAGAATGAATAATCAGCCCTGGATGTTGAGGGATTGCCTCTGATTCGGCTATCAAACCCAACGGAGAGCAAACTGCGTTTCGGAGAGCTAGTGAATTAAAAGCCAGGTCACTGTAGGAATGGAATCATGATAGTTTGACTACCATGTGAGAAAGGCGGCTACTAAAAATACATTTCATACCTCTTCTTGTTTAAAAAATAACATTTTACATTACAGGTGATCACCTTCTTTAGCTCAAGGTTGCTGCAAGCTGGAGCTGAGCTGTCAGTGGAACGGGTCCTGGAAATCATTAAGCAAGGCGTCGTTGCACTGCCCAAAGACAGACTGAAGGTAAGAAGGCTAAAGAAATGTCCACTTGACACTGCCGTGTCCCTTGATGTAAATGTTAGTGTCTTAGCAGACCCTATCCAGAATCGTGCTGCTTACCCAGTATATAGACTAGAAGGGCACCTCAGAACTGTGACAAAGGTTTCTGACAGCTTTTCAAAAGAAGCATTAATACTTTCATGCCACTGCATATCCTACAGGTAACCGTGGCATGCACTATAATTCATATACTGTAAATAAAAGGACACCTTATTTTTTTAACCCAGTAAAACAAATTCGGCCTTAAAAGTATCATCAAGAGTTGATGGGAAGGTGGTGATGAAGATGATCACAACAGTAGCTAATATTTCCATAGTGTGACTCAGTGCCACACAGGTTCTAAATGTGTTATATCAAGCTCATTCGGTCCCTACCACAGCCCTTTAAGGTGGGTAGTGGTATCATCCTAATTTTTCAGATGAGGAAACTAATGTACAGTGAGGTTAAGAAACTTAGCCAAAGCCATACAACTGGAAAATGATGGAGCCTGGAGATTGAAACCCAGGAAGTCTAGCTCCAGAGCCCACGTTCATAATTGCTGCACTGTTTACTGTGTGCCTGGGATGTAATAGTGGAAAGAGATGCACTTCGTGGAGAAGGTGGGGGAAATGCTGCATTTGAAGAAGGCATTTACATCTGTTTGATAGATGTACTCCTGAAGCAGTCTCACAATATCAAACTCATACTTCAAGACTAATTATCCCATAAGAAAAAGATGTAAAGAAGATCCTTTGGGGAATGCATGAATGTACAGCATTGCAGCTTACTTTTACTTTACTGTTCTTTTTAATTTTTTCTTCATTAGCTCTAATTTTTTAGAGTGCTTTCACCTAAATTACCAACACAGGAGGTCATAGTGGATATTTGGCCTTCATAGTGTTTTGTCACAACTCACGTCTGTTCCAGTGTTACTGTTTTTGGGGGCTGTGTTTTTCAGCACTATCACTAGAACCACTGCTTAATGAATGCTTGAGAGATATTGTTGTAGGATATAAAAATATTTTCAATTATAATAACAGAGTTTGTAAAATAACAGCACATTAGTCATCATAATCACTTACTGAAGTTCCACTGTACATAAACAACAGTGAGATTCACACGGTACTGAGCAAAGATGGCAAATGTTCTGTTTATCAGCCAAAGTGGCACCACCATGTGGTAACAGCATAAAAACAGGTTACAGTTCACTGGGCCCTCCAGCTTGGATGTGTTCCTATTCCAGATAATTTTTTTAAATATAGAGAATTCATATTGTTTCCATTTTTACATAAAGTAAGACCTTGGTTTGTTGGTTGGTTTGGGGGTATTTTTGTGGGATTTTTTTGAACTATTTCAAATTTATGTATACTATACCATGTGAACCAGTACAAAAAAATCCATGAAGATTAAAGTGGCTACTCCCAGGAAGTGATGGATCTTGGTGTGTAAGCTCAGTCAAGAACAAAGTAGAAATATCGAGGCTGCCAAAAAAGAACACTGCAGTGGAGTCTGGGGAAGGTTAATCTTATAATTCACTGTGATACTTACCCTAAAGCGAAATGAATTACAGTGTGCAGGCTAAGTGCTAGAATGTTAATATTTGTTCATTTATTATACTATGTTCAAAAATAAAATGTCATTTATATTTGAGACAGTGACATATAAACAAAAATGTAACTCTTTTCGTTTTTCAGAATTATGGCTAAATAGAGAAAATAATTGATCTATGGTGGGTCCCAGGCAAGTTGACTCTGATTTAGAGCAAGATCCTATTAAGGCCAAGGTCATGGATAAATTTCTTAAGAGGGCCAGTTAATTTGGTTCTGGAACATAGCAAGAAGTTGTACTCCTGACCTCAGCTTGCCATCTCACTTCATGGTTGCAAAAGGATAGAGGATGGATGATTCAGTTTAAAAAAAAAAAACTATCACCAGTACTAGAAAAGATTACATTTACTAAAATTACATTTACCCACAGATGGTGAGTCATCCTAGTTGGTTTAAATGATAGCATATTATTACCACAGATGTTACTAGAAATAAAAGGCTGTTTATCCTTACAATCAAGCCTTATCTCAATTATTTTAATCATCTTTTTGGATTGAGTGTTTATAATAAAATGAATCACTTAAAACCTCTAGAGTTTGATTCACAGAATACCACAGTATCTAAAGTTGATTGAAAATTCAAGCTGTGTTGAATAATGTTTACATTATACTACGTGAAAGCACATTATAGTCTTTGGAGTAGTTTACTAATATATACTGATAAAATAATTGTCGGGTATGTAATAATAGTTTCATACATGATATTGATGTAAAAGTTGGTTTCAAATTGGAAATGCTGTCTTAATAAGCCCTCTATGAAAATGTGGAATAATACCTACTAATTGATTTGTTGTTTCTTAAAATATATAAATTAAACACTTAGAAACTCAGAATTCTTTACTACTACCTTCTGGGTTGTTAAGAGGATCACAGCGCCCCTTACTCATGAAAAATTCACCAGCTAATGTCAGCTGAAGCCGATGAACCAAAAGTTTTAGAAGTTTCCCTTGCATTGTAGAATTGAAGCCAACTTTGTAGAAGTAGTATTCTTCCAATTTTGGGCAAGTAAACAGTAAGATCTGGAAGCCCATGGAAGAGTAATTGACTTCCAACCAAATAAAATATTTTTCAATCAAATATTATTTGACATAGCCTTCTAAAATATTTGTGTAATATCCTATGTGGGAATACATACTCTTTGGATAAATCTGTCTATATAGTTAAACAACTTGGCTGTTCAGAGTAAATAGTATTAATATCATTCTAAACATTTTCTTCTTACTGGTATTCTGTGAAGTCTGGGAAAGGCAATACCAGGTAATTATTTTTTCCGGAGCCTCCTGCTTAAACAGAGACCTAAAGAACAGGCTCTGAAATCCTGAGTCACTTATTTCTCCTTTAGGGTTTGGAAGGAAATAAATAAAGTTAGTATGTCCTCTGGGAGCCGACTTAGAAGCCGCAGCTCAAAGCTCTCACTGTCTGTATCCACAACAGGGCATGTTCCTGGCTCGCGTTTTGCTTACTGTGGAGCAATTTGAATGTCATGGTGATGGGTCAGAATTCATCCAGATCCGTGCGTGTTCTCATACCACTGCCACCTCAGATTTTATTATGTTGGGCTCTCAAGTCCCCTCTTTTCTTCAGTTTAGTGAATTATCTATGTCATTTGAGGATTAAGAATTTTACTGTGTTTAGTGTTTGAAAACTAGGTAGTGCTTTTCAAGGGGAATTAACCAGAAGATAACTTACCTTTTAGTGTAAATAAGAAAGTATGGAATAATATGTTATTGACAATAACCAAACTTTTCATTTACTCAAGACACTTGATAAGTCATAGGAATTAAAAGTAATTACCAGTTTCACACTAAATGATTTTTAAAGCCTTTATTTTATATCCACTTTTTAGAATACTTTCATGGTTGTTTTTAGTTGCATAAAGAAAAATATAAAAAATCACATTAACTGACTTGCTTAAAACCTTTCCCCTTGCTCCTATTTGGGGGTCTCTTCCCTATCTCACCCTAAGCATCTTTTGTTTCTTTGTCAGTTCTCTATCCCCAGAGCAGATTCCTGAGTGCCGTACTGGGAGGGCCCTTCGGGGTCCCACAGGAACAACCCCTGTGTGTCCACAGTCACTCTCTTCTGCCTCCCCACACATCCACACTCCTTGTGTATCTCTACCTGTGGAAATATGAATAGCCAGCATCCTCCCTCTAACACAAAAGTACTGTTAGATCCCAAACCCTAGAAATTCTCATTTCTCGAGTCATTCCTTTCCCTCCACATTGCCACCCTCCCATGTGGCTGCTCCACATTTCCCCCACAGTCTGTTGCTATAAACTCCTAATTGGAGTCTCCACTTCCGCATCTTTCTTCCTCCCCAGGTGTCCTTAGCCCTGTTGCCATCCTTATACCCTGCTCTGATCCAGCACGCAAGGCACTTCATGGCCTAGCTCCTGACTTAAGTTGTGTTCTTTTTCCTCCTACGGATCCTGTGCTCCAACACTGTCAGCCGCTGGCTGATCGCCAGGTGGACAGAGTCCTTGCATGCCAGGCCTTTGTGCATGCAGCTTCTGGGTTCTCACAGATTCATGGCTTGTCTGTCAGGTGAGCCGATCATGCTCCCCACTTTCTATGAAGCCCACTCTGATTCACCCACGCACACTCGGTGGTTTTCTCCACATTCCTATGGCGCACGTATGTCCCTCCATTATAGCAAAACCATCCCCCAGCACACCCATCTCATTCAATACATATTCGTGGGGTAAATTAACTTCTCCACTCTGCCTCTGGATTCCTATTTCTCTCCTTCTTCTCAGCCAAAATCTTGATTTCTCCTTTGGTCCTTCAACTCTCCTTATTCATTGCACAGCATTAGTGCAGAACATTAAAGGAGGGACTCCCAGTGAAGAGTGAGGCTTTTCTCCATGGCTTGCTGTCCCAAGGACCCCTCAGCCCAGGCTCTCCGGTGGAAGACTAAGGGTCTCTTACCACTAAGCTTTCCCTGCTAGTTGGTTTTCCTGTATTTGGCCCTTCTCCTTCTGTCCCCAGATTTGCTTCTCAGGATGTATGCACCCACCTGTTCCTTTACATTAATTTGCATCATCATCATCATCACCGATATCACCTGTAATATACAAGCAAAGCATCTCTTATAAATGTGGTTTGTTTCTTCCTACTGCAGCTCGTTATTTTACCCCCACTTTGACCACAACATTGCTAGGACATTGGGGAAACAGAAGTATGTAAGACACCACCTCTGCCCTCAGAAAAATGTATCACCTTTCAGGAGAGAAAGGCACCCCCTTGCATTGCAGAGCTGAATAGAGCATGGCACTTTATGCTAAATGTCAAATGAATGGTGTAGAAGTTAAGTTCTGGAAGAAGGAATGGAGACACTGCTGGGAAGAACTAGTCAGGGAACGTTTAAGAGAAACCTGGACTTGACCTTCTCTGTCTTAAAGGGATGGTAAGATTTCCATAAAGCTGGGATGAAAGAGAAATCCAGATGGAGAAATCCGTGTGTGAGTACAAGAGAAGGCCCAAGGCAAGTTCAGCTTAGTGTCCAACTGGAACAATAGGACTCCCCTAATTCTCTCTGCTGTATTAATGTGGCTTGTATTATTTAATGGTACAATAAAGTAATTAGTGGCTTTCAAACTCTTTAGACTGCCACCCACAGCAAAAAATACATTTAACATCATGATACAATTCACACATTTATATACAACTGAAATGAAAGTTTGATAAAACAGTACTTAACCTCATTAAATGTGATGGGCCCCGATATTGCCTATTCTGTTTCTTTTTTTAAAATTGTTAGTCAGACCCATTAAATTGATTTAATGATCCACTATTATTTAGTAACTCAGAGAGTTTTAAAAATAATGTATCAAGGCTGGGTGTGGTGGCTCACACCTGTAATCCCAGCACTTTGGGAGCTGGAGGCGGGCAGATCACGAGGTCAGGAGTTCGAGACCAGCCTAACCAACGTGATGAAACCGAGATCGTGCCACTGCACTCCAGCCTAGGGGACAGAGCGAGACTCCATCTCAAAATAAATAAATAAATAAATAAATAAATAAATATCAAATCATTGTTTTTCAAAGTGTGATCCTCATAGCAGCATCAGCATCCCCTAGGAACTTGCTAGAAATGGAGGTTCTCTGGCCCTACCCCAGACCTATGGAATTAGAATCTGTGGGGCTGGGGCAGTCAGTGCGTAACATCAGCCCCTGTGTGAACTGATGCCTGCTCCAGTTTGAGAAGCACAGCACTAGATAATTGCTCCAAACACACCAGCCCTCTCCACTCTTAGAGCCTTGCCTAGATCACTCTCCCTGCTCCAGATATCTGCTGGCCTCATTCCTGCATCTCCTTCAAGTCTTTACTCTCGTGAGCAAATGAAATCACTCTCTCCATCATGCCTGCCCGACCTTCCAGTTAACATTTCTGCACTCCCAGTCCCCCAATCCTACTGTATGTTTTCTTTTTCTGCAGCATTGTCATCTAGCATACTGTATAATTATTTATTATTATCCTCCTAGATAATGTAAGCTCCAGGAGGCCAGGGGTCTTCATATTTTGTTCACTGGGGTATCTGAAATGTACCTGGCACATACTGGGCACTTTAATATTTGCTGAATGGGAGGGAGGGAGGAAATGAGAAAGAGAGGGATACCAACGAACAATGGGCCTGTTGACCATAAAATGCCACTTCAAGAAAACATTCTTTGAAGAACAGCTCTCCATAGACTCTTAAAAGGTCAGCTTTTATTCCAAAATATTATAAAGAAGCTTGGTTAAGACTGGAGGTCTTGGTCACTTTGTTGGAATAGTTGCTTTTTAAAAGTCTACATTATTCCACATTTATGCATTCTTATAGCTACAAAACCCTACTGTGAAGACCTCCATTTTAGTAGTTCTCATCAATAAGCTAATTCTTATGTAAATTGGCCTTACTAAATTTTTAATAGTTTCTCAGGGGTTCTCTTCTTGACTGTCACCTGCAGTGATTTCATAGTTCAAGCAGAGTAAAATATTCTGATTTATGGTACTAGGATAAATTTTTCAAGTGATCTCATTTTTTCCTATTTCTGAACCTTTCTCAGAGGGTGAAGAGCATGGAGGGCCTGTCAGGCTCTATGAGAGTCCAATAAAGAGCCACTGTTTGCTTTTTCTGGTTCATTCTCTCTACTTTCCCTGATCCATGTAGAGCATGTGTGTGTTCAGGGCCTGACAGAAAGTCGAGGAGACCGAGTGCCTGACACCGTCCACCAGCCCAACAGCAAAGCCTCTTCTTCAGACTAAATCTGCTGCTAGCTTATAGCTACTTTAATTGTACAAATGATGTCATTTGACTTTTTTCTCCTGTTTTTATTTTTATCACTTTAGACTTTTAAAAAATCGTTTTCTCTCTTTCCTGACATATTGTTACCTTTTTGCTGTGGGATGGGAGCTAGGAAGCATTCAGCATAAAGGGGATAGCTCTGTGCTGGGCTTCTATCCTCAAAGGAGAGATGACATTTCTGCCATTCCACCAGGCCCAAAATGATCTCTGCAGAATTCAACAATCACAGTGGCTCTCCCTCCCATTCTGACTCTCCTTGAGTTTCTTGTCCAATAAAGACAAAGATCAAGTCTTATAAGTTACTTCTGCCTCCCATGGAATAGTAAACACAGGCTCATAAGTGGCTCCAGAAACTGCTAGAATAATGTAATACCTGATTCTTAGGACCATTTAATCCTCATATGAGAAATTTTATGTTATGAACTCCATGGTCTCACATGCACACATGCACACACACACATTTGCAGGATGTTGCTACAGCTTTCCAAGTCACCAGTTCTACATATTGGGAAGGAAACAAATGGGAAATCTTAGCCAAGGCCAGTCCCTCAGTTGAATCCCTCCAGAGTCATTTTGTAGGACAAGGACTATAGAAAGCACAATAGAACACCCATAATGTTGATACTAGAATCTCTTCTGTATTGGGGTTATCTAAGAAGGAATCTGGTCACATTGATTCTCCCTCCATCAAAATGAGGATTTCAAGAGAATTCTCTTTTTTTTTTTTTTTAATTTTATTATTATTATACTTTAAGTTTTAGGGTACATGTGCACAATGTGCAGGTTAGTTACATATGTATACATGTGCCATGCTGGTGTGCTGCACCCATTAACTCGTCATTTAGCATTAGGTATATCTCCTAAAGCTATCCCTCCCCCCTCCCCCCACCCCACAACAGTCCCCAGAGTGTGATGTTCTCCTTCCTGTGTCCATGTGTTCTCATTGTTCAATTCCCACCTATGAGTGAGAATTAATGAACAGTCACCTGGAGCACTCTTTTCATATGCAGGTTCCGGATCCCACCTGAGATTCTAACCTAGTAGACTGGTGATGAACTCAGGAATCTGTCTGGTTAAACAGTTCTTTGAGCAGTGCTGATAACCTGCCAGATTTGGGAACCACTACTGTATGGACCAGTTTTCTTCAATTCCCTGCCCTCACAAAAACTAAGGAGATGATGGCTAGGATTAACAGTTGGCCTTGATAAGCTTGGAGCTGTTTTTTTCCAACTTCCCTACAAAAGACAGAGAACTTTCACTTTGTGATCCTTAAAGTAGATTCCTTTAAAGTGGAAAATATTTTACATGTAACCCAAATATAAGATGAGAATTACTTTAAAATGAGACACAGTAGTAAAATTCCATTAATAAAGTCTGTGGCCTTTTAAATGTTGCATATACTTTTCAGTCTGACATAAGTATCCCTCTTTTGACTCAACTTCCTTTTTCTTTGTTGTTTACTATTCAGTTAACATTAATTGAGCACTTGCTCTATACCAGGTGCTCTGGTAGGTATTTTTATATAGGTGATCTCATTTAGTCTCCCTAGCAATTCTATGAGGTGTAAGGATAATTTCCATTCTGCAAGTGAGGAAACAGGCTAAGGAGTTCACTGGAGCCAGGTGCAGTGACTCATACCTGTAATCCCAGCGGTTTGAGAGGCTGAGGCAGGACGATCACTTGAGCTCAGGAGTTTGAGACCAGCCTGGGAAACATAACGAGACCTCATCTCTACTAAAACTCCCCCCTAAAATATTAGCCAGGTGTGGTAGTGCACACCTGTAGTCCCAACTATTCAGGGGGCTAAGGCAGGAGGATCGCTTAGGCCCTGGAAATTGAGGCTGCAGTGAGCCCTGATCCTACCACTGTACTCCACCCTGGGTGACAGACAAGATTATTTTAGTCCCTCTTACCTTTGAGCCATGAATTTCAGCTATTCCTTCTTTCAAATCCTAAATTTTTGCTTCCTCTTACCCATTTGCTTAATAGACCAATTTGTGTAACTGAAACCATACATAATACACCAAATTAAGTCCTTGAGTTTGACAATATCTGTACTCAGTGTTGTAGAGTAACCTTTGAAATGTTTGAAAGTTATGTCCATTGCTGCTTTATGGAGTACTGAAAGGCTGTTAGGCCTTTCTTTTTTTTATTTTTTTATTATTATACTTTAAGTTCTAGGGTACACGTGCACAACGTGCAGCTTTGCTACATATGTAAACATGCGCCATGTTGGTGTGCTGCACCCATTAACTCGTCATTTACATTAGGTATATCTCCTAATGCTATCCCATCCCCCTCCCCCCATCCCACAACAGGCCCCCGTGTGTGATGTGAAATGGGGAAAGGATTCCCTATTTAATAAATGGTGCTGGGAAAATTGGCTAGCCATATGTAGAAAACTGAAACTGGATCCCTTCCTTACACCTTATACAAAAATTAATTCAAGATGGATTAAAGACTTAAATGTTAGACCTAAAACCATAAAAACCTGAGAAGAAAACCTAGGCAATACCATTCAGGACATAGGCATGGGCAAGGACTTCATGTCTAAAACACCAAAAGCAATGGCAACAAAAGCCAAAATTGACAAATGGGATCTAATTAAACTGAAGAGCTTCTGCACAGCAAAAGAAACTACCATCAGAGTGAACAGGCAACCTACAGAATGGGAGAAAATTTTTGCAATCTACTCATCTGACAAAGGGCTAATATCCAGAATCTACAAAGAACTCAAACAAATTTACAAGAAAAAAACAACCCCATCAAAAAGCAGGCACAGGATATGAACAGACACTTCTCAAAAGAAGACATTTATACAGCCAAAAGACACATAAAAAAATGCTCATCATCACTGGCCATCAGAGAAATGCAAATCAAAACCACAATGAGATACCATCTCATACCAGTTAGAATGGCGATCATTAAAAAGTCAGGAAACAACAGGTGCTGGAGAGGATGTGGAGAAATAGGAACACTTTTACACTGTTGGTGGGACTGTAAACTAGTTCAACCATTGTGGAAGTCGGTGTGGTGATTCCTCAAGGATCTAGAACTAGAAATACCATTTGACCCAGCCATCCCATTACTGGGTATATACCCAAAAGATTATAAATCATGCTGCTATAAAGGCCTTTCTTGTACATAATATTGAAATTGCAGTAAACATACAATGGCTTAATGTCATATTTACTTTCTGACTAATCATTCTTGATAAACAGGCTAGCCCATGATATTCATTATAATGTCTTACATTATTTTTGTTTAATTAAATATATGGTAGATGTGTAAGCAGTTTATAAGCAGTTTTTTTCTTTGCAATGGATAAGCAAATTAAGCATAGTTTTTACTTTGTAATCCTAGAGTAGAAAAATTTAGTCTTTATTATCATTGCATCTTGAATGTAGTCATAAACTAAAACACTTAATTGAAAAGTGATAAATATCTAATGTTTTTGGTAGCAAAATAAATCTTGCCCAGTATTTTAGTTTGTTCAGGCTGCTATAACAAAATACCATAAACTGGGTAGTTTGTAAATAACAGAAATTTGTTTCTCAGAGTTCTGGAAACTGGGAAGTCTAAGATCAACATGTCAGCAGATTTAGTGTCTGGTAAGGGACTGCTCCCTGATTTATAGATGGCCATCTTCCTGCTATATCTTCCACGTGGCAGAAGGGGTAAGGGAGCTTTCTGGAGTCTCTTTTATTTTATTTTATTTTTTATTATTATTTTTTTTTTGACACGTGCTTCACTCTGTTACCCAGGCTAGAGTGCGGTGGCACGATCTCACCTCACTGCAACCTCCACCTCCTGGGTTCAAGCAATTCTCCTATCTCAGTCTCCCAGGTAGCTGGGATTACAGCTATGCACCACCATGCCTGGCTAATTTTTGTATTTTTAGTAGTGATGGGGTTTTCCCATGTTGGCCAGGCTGCTCTCGAACTCCTGACCTCAGGTGATTCGCCCACCTTAGCCTCCCAAAGTGCTGGGATTACAGAGCCACCGCGCCCAGTCCTGGAGTCTCTCTTTTGAGGGCACTAATCCCCTTCATGAGGCTCCACCTTCATGCCCTAATTATTTCCCCAAAGCCTCACCTCCAAATACTATCACACTGGAGATTAGGATTCCACATATTAACTTTAGGGGAACACATTCAGTCTATGGCACCTAGTTCTCCAGACCATGGTGCTGTGGTTTGAATGTCCCCTCCAAACTTATGTTGAGACTTAATTTCCCAGTGCGGCAGTATTGAGAGGTGGGGCCTTTAAAGTGTGATTGGATCATGAGGGCTCTGCTCTTGTGAATAGATTAATCCATTCATGGAGTAATGGCTAATGGATTAAAGGGTATCATGGGAGGGGGACTTGTGGCTTTATAAGAGGAGAAAGAGAGGCCTGAGCTAGCACATTTAGCCCCCTCCCAATGTGATGCCCTGCGCTGCCTTGGGACTCTGCAGAGGGTCTCCACCAGCAAGAACACCCCCACCAGATGCAGCCCAATCTGGGACTTCTAAGCCTCCATATCTGGAAGAAATTCCTTTCTTAAAATAATTACCCAGTTTCAGGTATTCTCTTGTGAGCAGCAGAAAATGGACTAGGACACATGGTTTCCAATGACTGCAGGACCCAAGTTCACAATGCAAGGGCAGCTGTGGAAAAGGCTGGCACTCTTCAGTAGAAAAGGAAACATTAAGCTGTGTGATTTTACCTTGAAATCCCTGCTATTAGTTTTGATAGAATTTTCTTTGGTCAGAAATGTGTGATTCACAAACTAAAATTTCCTAAAAAGATAATCTAACTGTGGTGCTTAAAAAAATAGAACCAGTTGCCGGGAGCAGTGGCTCACGCCTGTAATCCCAGCACTTTGGGAGGACAAGGCGGGTGGATCACAAGGTCAGAAGTTCAAGAGCAGCCTGGCCAAGATGGTGAAACCCTGTCTCTACTAAAAATACAAAAATTAGCTAGGTGCAGTGGCAGGTGCCTATAATCCCAGCTACTCGGGAGGCCAAGGCAGGAGAATCACTTGAACCCGGGCAGCAGAGGTTGCAGTGAGCTAAGATCATGCCACTGCACTCCAGCCTAGGTAACAGAGTGAGGCTCCATCAAAAAAAAAAAAAAAAAAAAAAAAAAAATAGAACCAGTTGTCCTTATTGATCTGCCTCAATTTTGACTCTTCTGTTAGATTTGTCCAAATGTTGGACCAGTATTTCAGGGAACTTCCTAATCTCTGACTAATATAATGTCAGTTACTGGATTGTGAAAATCACTCCCAGCATGTTCTGCTTGCCCCACTTGAAGAATATCCACTATTTTTAAAAACCCTAACATTAAAAGTGGTAAGTTGTAGACTATTTGTGTCTAGAAATGATCTTTGCGCATCAAAGCATGTTCTTTCAAATAGAAATTACCCTATTAGATTTAAAATATGAAATAGTTCACTTAAAGTCACCTTTTCTTTGGCGTTAAATAAGTTAAACTTGAGGTGGGTTTGGTATTATATTGTTGCTCAGTAGTCTCACAGTGAGATTGGAAGGAACATATTTTATACCCAATTTCGGAAGTTTATTGAGTCATAAGATTAATTCCCTGTTTTTGGTCATACATCGTATCTAGAACATAGTCAAGGTCTCATCTACTAATAAAGCTACCCCCCTTCTTTTTTTTCAGTGTAAATTGAGAGATCATATATACAAATAAACTATAGATGTATACTGTAAAATAATAGTTACAAAGTAAGTATCCATATAATGGCTATTCATATCAAGAAATTGTCATTGCCAACAGCCCAGAGGTCCCAATATACCCTCTAGAAGTAAAAACTGTCCTGACTTTGGGGATAACTGTCATCGTCTTCATAATTTTACCATCTGTGTGTATATTTCTAAACAATGTGGTTTCCAATTCTGACCTTTTCATAAATGGAACCATGCACTATATTTTCCTTTGCAACTTTCTTCTTTCACTCAACATTTTGTTGATGAGAGCCATTTATGTTGTTAGACAACATTTGTTCCTATCCACTGATGTATTAGTATTATATTGTATAAATAGTTCACAGTTTATCCATTCTATTGGTGGACATCTAGATTATTTCAAATTTTGAGCTACTAAAAAAATTCCCCAAAATAAATGAAACAAAACTTGACAGAACTGAAAAGAAGTAGAGATAATTCAAAAATAATAGTTGGAGACTAATGCCCCAATAATAGAACAACTAGATAGAAAGACAGCAAGAATATAGGTTTAAACAGCACTATCAACCAACATGATCTAACTAACATCTATAGAGCATTCTACCCAATGGCAGCAGAATACGTATTCTTTTCAAGTACACGTGGAACACTCTCCAGGATAGACCACGTGCTGGGTCACAAAACAAGTCTCAGATTTGAAAGGATTGAAATCAAACAGATATGTTTATTGACTACAACATAATTAAATTAGAAATAAACAAAAGAAAGGTATTTGGAAAACCTTCTAATATTTGGAAATTAAGCAGCATACTTTTAATAGGTCATAAGGAAAATTTAAAAACAGTTTGAACTAAATGAAAATAAAAATACAGCATATCAAAATTTGTGAGATGCGGCTCAAGTGGTGCTTACAAGAAAATTTATAACTTTAAATCCTACGTTAGAATAAAAGAAACATCAGATAATCTAAGCTTCTGCCTTAAGAAACTAAAAAGAAAAGCAAATTAAACCTCAAATAAGCAAAAGGGCAGAAATCATAAAGATCAGAGCACAAATCAATGAAGAGAAAACAGAAAACAATAGATAATATCAGTGAAACTAAAAGCTGATTCTTTGAAAAGATCAATAAAATGGATAAGGCTTTACATAGACTGAGCAAGAAAAAAAGAGGAGACACAGATTACCAAAGTGAAGAATGAAAAAAGGGCACCGTTATTGACCCTGTAGAAATGAAATATAAAGGAATACAATATTAGAAACAAATTGAAATGAACAAATTAAACATTGTAGATGAAATGAGCAATTCTTAGAAATATACAAATTATTAAAACTGACTTAAAAAGAAATATAAAAACTGGATAGACCTACCACTATTTTTTTAATGAATTAGTAATTAAAATCTTCCCATAAAGAAGAACACAGGCTCATATGTCTTCACTGGTAAATAGTTTTTGCAAAGAAATAATGTGAATCCTACACAGACTCTTTCAGAAACTAGAGTAAGAAAAAGGAATGCTACCCAACTCATTCAGGGAGGCCAGTCTGACCTTGATAACAAAATCAGACAAAGACATCACAAGAAAAGAACAGATCAGTATCTCTCATGAACAGAGACACAAAAAAATCCATTACAAAATACTAGCAAACTGACACCAGCAGTCTACAGAAAGGATTGTACACCATAACCAAGTCAGATTTATCCCAGGAATACAAAATTAGTTTAATATCCATAACTGAAATAGTATAATATGCCATACTAGTAGAATAAAGGACAAACCACATGATCATTTTAATAGACCAAGAATCAACAAACCACAACCCACAGGCCAAATCCTGCCTGCCACCTATGTTTGTAAGTACAGTTTTCTTGGAACACAGCTACACCCACTTATTTATGTATTGTCTGTGTCTCCTTTCACACGACAGTAGTGAGTCAAGTAGTTGTGACAAAGATCATATGGCTCACAAAGCCTAAAATGTTTATTACTGGGCCCTTTATAGAAAATGTTTGCTGACCCTCACAATACACACAGACAAAACCTAACATCTGTTCATGATAAAAATTCTAACAAAACTAGGAGTATAAGGTAAATTCCTCTCCTGACAATGGGCACCTGGAAAAAACCTACAGCTAACATCACACATAATGATGAAAGACTAAATTTTTTTTCCACTGATCAGGAACAAAGCAAGAATGTCAGCTCCCAGCACGTGTATTCAGCATTGTGCTTGAGGCCCTAGAAGAGCATACAACAAGATAAAGAAATCAAATGTATACAGATTAAAAAATGAATAAGTAAAACTGTCTGTGTTTGGCCAAGCACAGTGGCTCACGTCTGCAATCCCAACACTTTGGGAGGCTGAGGTGGGAGGATGGCTTAAGGCCAGGAGTTAGAGAACTCCTGAGCAACATAGCAAAACTACATCTTTATATTAAAAACAGCAACAACAACAACAAAAACTGCATTTTCAGGTGAAATTATCCGGTTTTTGGAAAATCTTATGGAGTCCATAGCACAACTAATAGAACCAATAAATGAGCTTCAAAAGTTGCTGGATAAAAGATCAGTGTACAAAAATCAATTGTGTTTCTTTATACTAAAAACAATGCTGTATGGACAGTGGTATTCTGTCAGTATTGAAATTGAACATACCCATCTGTTCAATTTCAGATTCAAATTGCTACCTAAAATGGTTGTGTCAATTTATATTTCCATCAGAAGTATTTGAGGGTTCTTGTTTTTCCACATACTCAAAAAAGGATGTCATCCCTTTTACTTTTCAATCCAGTCGATGCGTGTCAGTATCTGTAGTCCTATATATTCTTTATACTTTTCTGCTTCCTAGAAGATTACCTCTTGCTTCTGGAAATGCCATCTAAAACAGGAAGTTATTCTGGCTTCTCAACTGCCTCTAGATAGACACCGGGGATTACTCCTTCGTCTTCACCATCCCCTAAATATAGGTTTACCTTATCATTATGTCTTTCACACTCGTGGCCATGCCAGTCTCATCAGCCTTCCACTCTTATCCGCACTGAACCATGTACTCTTGTCAGAGCATTACTTGCATTTTTCTACCTCTGTGCCCTTGGATATGCCACTTCCTGTCTTTCTTTGAAATTCTACCCATGTTTCAAAAAGCATTGCCAAAACCCTCTCTCCAAGTTCTTCTTTACCATTCTGTACTGTTTTTATCTCCTGCTACCTTGTGTATTAATATGTATGTATATACTTTAATCTCATTTCATTTTTAAGTTAATTGTTGTGTTTTCTATGTTTATGTCACCCCATAGCATCTTGACATAATACACTACCTTGCACAGAATAGCTACTTGTTAAATATTGCTGAATAAAGTAATGCAGCGTGGTTGAAAATTGGCTTGGGAATTAAGTTTTTGCTTCTAGGTATCAAGACCCTACCAGATAATACACCCTACAGAAAACAACTGTAAAGTCTGAACATATAATATGAAACACAACTACCTGAAGATACTGGAGAATAAATAGAAGCAAACCATTTCAGGCTGTTTATGCTCATTTAGAGGAGAGGAAACAGGAAGCTATATACATACATTTCTATTTCCATGGCTTTTAGCCTGGGACCAAGTACAGTCCATGTAGTTCGTGGCATGGTGGCAAGCACCTCACGTGGAAGACTCTTGATATTTCTGGCCTGGGAAATCGCAGAAGAGAAACTGGGAAAGCATGAATGCTGAAGAGAGTAGAAGAATCCTAGAAGGGAAAGAGCTGGAAGGGAATTCCCAAGCTGCCTGTCTACATCTCTGAATCATAGCAGCTCAGCTAGAAACCAAAACTCTGAACTAAGACCAGCTCTGAAGATACAGAAGAGTGAGCAGATGCAGAGACTCTCATGAAGAGGGTGCATTCTTCACTTGGAGGATGGAAAATAACAAACCTACTTCCTGACACTTTCAGCCTTGGGCTGACTGCAGTGACAGCATCACACTGCACACAGAGTAGAGATGGGGCCCATGTGGAAAAGTAGCAGAGCCTTTCTGGCCTGAAAACCAGAAAAGAGAAGTTGAGAATCCATAAACTCTGAAAATAGTGGAGTAATCCCAGAAGAGAAAGAGTCAGAGAAAGGAATCCTTAAACTCTGCCAGTCCACATCTTTGACTAAATCTTGAACCACACATCTGCAGAACAAACTTTAAGCAGCCTGGCTAAAAACAAAAGATCAAAATATAGAGTTTTCAGTTCTAGCCCAGACAAGGATCTCTACCATGTAACATTAATATTATTCAGGATACAACCCAAAATGTCCCAACATCCACAGAAGCAAGAAAATGGAACACATTTTCTGCACACAGCAATCAAGTTTTCTACCCCAAGACGAACCAGATGTTAGAACCAACAAAGATTTTGAAGTAACTACTATGGCTTTCCTCATTTTTTTTCTTTGCATGAAACATGTTTTTAATGCATGAACATTCCAGCACAGAAAGGAGATATCTCAGCCGAGAAATAGAAACAATTAAAAATTTTAGGGCCAAATGGAAAAAAGACAGACAGTTGTAGATATGAGATGCTGACACCAAACAGAATAAACACAAAGAATCTCATGTCAAGGCATTTTAGCATCAAAGCTGTTGAAAGCCAATGACAAAAACCAAGAGAAAAACAACAAAGTATAACATATACCAAGTTCCCTTATGCAGGAACAACTCAATTAACCTTGCACTTCCCATTAGAAGTCAGAGAGTCTCAAAGAGAATGGAACAATGCTAAAGGAAGTTCTTCAGGCTGAGCAAAAATGATGCCAGATGGAAACTCAGGCTTTCAGAAAGGAAGGAAAAATATGTACAAGAAGTAGTAAATATCTAAGTAAATACATAACATTCATATTTATATTTTTCATTCTCTTCGCCTTCTTCCCTCCCTCCCTTTCGTCCCTTCTTTCTCTTTAATTTTTAAATAAACTAAAATTCCTAAATGACATGGTGGCAAGCACCTCACCTAGGAAACTCTTGATATTTCTGACCTAGAAAAGCACAGGAGAGAAGCCGGGAAAGCATAAATGCTGAAGAGAGTCCCAGAAGGGAAAGAGCCAGAAGGGAATAACCAAAATTATCACATTGGCTTTTAGGATTTATAATCTATGTGGATGTATATATAACAACTATAGTATATAGGAGAGGAGAGGAGGGATATGGCCCTGTATGGTTGTGAGAGTTGTATAGTTTACATGAAGTAGTATATGTATATTTTTTTAATTTTTGTGGGTGCATAGGTATATATATTTATGGGGTAGATGAGATGTTTTGATACAGGCATGCAACGTGAAATAAGCACATCATGGAGAATGGGGTATCCATCCCCTCAAGCATTTATGCTTTGAGTTACAGACAATCCAGTTATTCTCTTTAAGTTATTTTAAAATATGCAATTCAGTTATTACTGACTATGGTCACCCTAAGTAGTATATTATTATCTGTAAGTTGACTGAGAAAAGTTAAGAGTGTATATTGTAATCTCTAGGGCAACCACTGTAAAAGTAATAAAAAAAATGAATAGCTCAAAAGCCAACAGAAAAATTAGAATTCTTAAATACATTCAAATAATTTTTTCCCCAAAGCAGGAAAGGAGGAACAAAACAATAGAGGATTTGAGTAGAAAGCAAAATATAATATTGGCAGATGCAAACCTAACCATATCAATAATTACATGGAATGTTAATGGACCAAACACTCATTAAAAAGCAAGAATTGTCAGAATGGATAAAATAAGACCCAACTATATACTGTCTGCAAAGGACATGCTTTAACTATAAAAATACAGGTTGAAAGCAAATCAGAAAAAGAGGTACCATGCAAACAGTAATCATAACATGGCTTTACTAATGTCACATAATACAGATTTCAAAACAAAACCAAAGGTGAATGGGGATACTTCATAATGATCACAGGGACAATTCAACAGGAAGACATAACAGGCACAAATGTGCATGTGCCAATAGCAAAGCTTCAATATCATGAAACAAAAAGCTGACAGACAGCTCCACTGTGTTGGAGACTTAACCCTCCCTCAGCAACTGGTAGAACATTTAGACCAGAAAAATTCGCTGAAGACATAGAAAACCTGAAAAAGACTACCTCACCTTGATTGATATTCCCAGAACATTTCACTGGACAGTGGCAGAAATTCACATTATTTTCAAATGTATGTAACACCCTTACCAAGATAAATCCTATTTTGAGCCATAGAACAGATCTCAATAAGTTTAAAAAATTAGAATTGTCAAAGTTAAATCGATGAAATCAATAAAAGCTAGAAAAGGCAAAACTGAGAGAGAAAGCAGATCTGTGGCTTCCTTGGGCCCGGGGGACAGCACAGAAAATCATGTGCAAAGGGATGGGAAGGGGCTTTCTACTCTGCATCTTAATTGTGTGGCCACACAATTGTATACAAACGACGAAATTTATGAAATTGAACACTTAAAATTAGTAAATTTTATCTTGTGATCATCTCAAGAAGCAAAAAATAGGGGAACAGTCAGTTTGGTCATTTTCATCCAACAAATGCCAGAGTTCAATTTTAAAATGTAATTGGAGACCAGAAAAACATTGCCAAAGGGAAAAAAGTCCTTCTGTGAAGCTCCCATGTTGTGCAGGGCACCATATGTTTCACCACCTGAGACAAGAGCTAATTTATGGTTAGAGAGTTTAAAGAGTCCAGGTTTTTTGGAAAAAGGAACTATATACAAGTTAAGCTTCTGAGGAAGACTTAAGAGCATTCTTTCTCCACATTCCTTCTCGCACAGCCCAGAACTAGTCTGGTAACAGAAGAAAAGCTATGAAAGAATCACCCTGAAAAACCAGGCTTCTTTATGTGCAATGAGAAGATTTTTCATCTAAGTATATTATCTGTTAAAAAGTGATCAGGGCTGACAGCAGCAGTCTGTTCTGTGGCATCCACAGCCTGTCTATGGTGTTCCCAGGGAGAATTCTGGTAATAACGGATACCATATTTTTGCAGTACCTTCAAGGGTTGTTTTAAAGCAGAATGTACAATTCACCTCTTCCCAGGTGTCATCAGGATGTGAACATGCGGCACTTTATATTGTTATTACATTTTACATGATAACTCTTTATATAAAACGTAAAATGGCTCCAGAAAAATGATTTTATATGGTACCTACTCTGAAAACCTAAACAAAATGGTGCTTGTTATTACATTGGTGTTGTGAATTACTTGAACTGTTACGATAGCATGTTTCACTAAAACATATTTCAGTAGTTTTCTTTTGGCATAATATCTGCAGCATGGAGAATAAGTGTCATCTCAAAGTAGAAAGGCATGGCATTTTTCTTAATGTGTCTTTCAGACTCGAAGTTTAAAACATCATAATATTTTTCCTGTGATTGCTACTATTTTTATATTCATATATCTCTACACACACATACACATACAGAGACACACAGATACATACAGAGAAAGATTATTCCCCAAAATGAAAATATTTACTTTGAGCAATAAAATTAAGGGTGAGTTGGTTGGTTAATCAGTTTTGCTTTGCTTTTTTGAAATTTACTTTAATGTTGTTATACTGCCTCTACAGTAACAGGGTGCCCCTGCTAACACATTTCTGACATTGCCCTATCAAAATGGAGGATAAACATTGCCACAGCCCCAATGAAAGAAAATATGTGTTATCAAGCTTTTAAGTGTATGGGGTTTAAACTCTTCTCATGCTATATCAGATCTTTACTGTAAACTAGCCAGAATATTTCCCAGCAGAAAATAGTAAGTGTGTCTTCAACTGCAAAGAGCACTTCATAAAACTCGTTTCACTACAAAACAGAGTAAACAGTCTTTTGATCCCTTCTTCTTCCCCACCTCAAAAGTTAAACTGCCATTCCTTGTTTCCAAGACTCACAGTAGTAAATGTTTTGAATTTTCCGTGTTGGAAAAATTCTGACATGGCATTATCTACTACCCCCACCATTAAAATGAGGATGGGACTATGTGTCTATAGTTTTACTGTACCAGTGGCCATTTTCCCAAGCAAGGATCCAGAAATGTGTATTTTCCTCTTGACCCTGCCATTGATTCCCTGTTTATCCTTCACTGAATCCTTCTTTCCCTACATTTCCTTGGCTCCATAATGGACATATTGGCTCACTTTAATTAAAGATTCCTGAGTGACCCTGATCCTTGGATGAAAATCTGAAGAGAGGGATAAGGAGTAATGTGATGGGAGTAGGGGAGTATCCCACAGCAGTATTCAGGAAACAAACCTTCAGCATTCAGGCTTCGTCTGTCCCCAACCAAGCCAGCACAACCTCCTCCTCAGGGGCTGCACACTCGGCCCTCAAATGGGATGGTATTGGGACTCATGTTGATGGACGGAAACCAGGAAGGAAGAGAAAGCAACTGAAAAAGGGAATGTCCCTGGCTTCTCATCATCATGAGTACTTGAGGTCCTTAGGGTTATGGGTCCTCACTGATTGTCTAGCTGTAAAATCCATGCTGTCCGTCTCTGTCCAGCAAGGAGACAGAAGTGAAAGCTAGGTTCCTGGCCTCCTGATTCTGGGGTTGATGAGCATCAGAGAGGATGCCCAGCCTGTCTGCCTCCCCCATTGCTTATCAGCAGCCCCTTCCTCAGGACTCTGTGAGTCCATTGCATCCAACCTTTTCCATAGTAGTCTCAACATTAGTGAACTTTTAAGCCTTCTCTGTCTTCTGTGCAACTCCCACCCACATCTGGCTTCTGAATTTGAGACGATCTGAAAGCAACCACATTCAAAAGAAAACAGAAAAACATTTTAGTTCTCTTGGAACTTACTGTATAAGAAACTCATGTGCTTTGCGGAATATTTACAAGTAACGGTTCTTCAGATTAATTAGAGGTCTCAGATTTGCTTTTGGCCGTTAAACTCGGGTAGTTATTTGTAGCTCTGTTCTACAAAGCACTGATGAGTATCCTCTAAATAACTCAGTTTTCATGTTATGAAACAGACTAATTCTCGTACTACAGGTAATAAGCCCCTATTTTTGAATCAAACCTTTTGATTTTTCCAGTTTGGCTTATTTTCTGAATTTAAAAGTACCGTGCAGAATTATATGTAGACAATTAAAGTTTGAAATGGTTCCTAAGCACAATACAGTTATCTCTCTGTATCCATGGGAGATTGGTTCCAGGACCCCACCCCCCAAAAACCCCCCATAGATACCAAAATCCACAGATGCTTAAGTCCATAATATAAAATAGTGTATTTGCATATAACCTGTGTACATCCTCCTGTATACTTTAAATCATCTCTAGATTACTTACAATACCTAATATAATGTTAATGCCATATAAATAGTTGTTATACTGTATCATTTAGGGATAATGGCAAGAAAAAACAGTCTGTAATGTTCAGTGCAGATGCAACTATCCTTGTTTTTTCCTCAGAATATTTTAAATCCATGGTTGGTTGAATCCAGGGATGCGAAACCTATGGATACAGAGAGCCGACTGTGTAAATTTAGTTTTGCTCTTTATAAGCTGTGGAGGCCAAAAGAACCTTGCTTTTAAAGTGGTCATCTTTTTCAATTCATATGACTGATCAGAATCACAACTCAGATAGTTTTAAAATAACCTAGGAGACCCCCTTTCCCTTCCATCTTAACGTTTTGATACCAAATTATTTTACCTTAATAAAGCAAGTGTAACACTGCCTCCCTATAGTGAATGCACAGACTTCTCTACTTATCCTGGGCCTGGACACAACCCAACTCAGTGTCACCAAGAATCTAAAATCGAAGTCAAAAAAAGAATGTGTCTTGTGGTTCCAAAACCATGGAAGAAGAAAAAATGGATTAAATGGTTAAAGAGGAAGCTTAGGGCTCATTGGCATTCCCCCATTCCTTGTTTTAGACGTGGTTATTATCGGTGGGTGAAATTAGCCTCGGCCTCTCTGTAGACCTCCAGCATGTCCTTGTTGCTGCCGTGACGTGGGTTTGCAGAGTGAATTTAATCAGGTCCAGGCTTCCTTACTGCCAGGCCAAGTCTGCCAGCCTCTTGAAAGCTCACTCGTTTCAGATTTTGTTTTTTGGATTTTCTAATTTTTTGTAATTGAGGGCCTGAAGCCATTATTTAAGACTTTTCCAAACTTCTCTTGCCTTCAAGTGTTCATTTGACTATTTTATGGGGGTGGGGGGAGGTGGTATTGTTTGTGTTTTCTAAGCAAACCCAAGTTACGTATTTTTTCATCTGTCGAGTTAACCTTTGACAAAAGTTTACTTGAATTCAGTAAACATATTTGTGCTTTGGCCAATTCTGAATTAACGTGAAAAGTGTTAAGATATTTTTAAATTTTTAGGCATAAATATAGCACATATAGAGTTATGAGAATTGCCTTTTAGTTTACTTAAACATAAAGATACTCATTTCAAGTTTAAAATGTAAATGATCTTGTGACAAATGAGGCTATTCACATTTCAGATGAACTTGTTTCAATACTTTGAGGCACTTTCTATTTGTCATAACTTCTCTGAGATTGAGTCACTATGTTTTACTCTTGTTTATCCACGTATGTGTTCATTTTTATACATTACATTTTCCCAACTCTAAATCAAAACTGAATGCTGAGGATATTTTGTTTTTGGTTGGACGAGGGGAGTTACATTTAAATGAGAAGACTATTAAACCTGCTCTTCTAAAATAATTTTAATAGGCGTATGTTTCCAGCCCTGCAGGTTAAAGAGCCTAGTCTAATGGAAGGGGCACACGACAGCAATGTCCTTTCTTAAAGGGATACCACATGTTTGTGAAGCCCTATCAGTTGTGCTTCAGCGAGGGCTCTAAATGGAGTCTGGCAGCTCTCCTGTTTGCATGGCGCTGTCTGTCTCAGCAATGATAAGCAAAGACAGGCTGGCTACTTCAAGGAGCCTTTCATAAAGTCTCAGCTCTCAAACGTTCCGAAACTCACTGGTGGACTTTCCCCTGTGGACCATTCATTTATCAGGAAATGAAATTGGTTACAGGGTTTCTCACGTTGCCAAACCTCACTGACGAAATCTGGTTTCTTCCAAAGTTCAGGAAAAGCATTTACTCTTTTTTGCTGTTCACTACTTCTTGTCTTTGTGGGAACCACTGTCAATACAAGGGTTTGAGAACTCCACAGGGAAAAGGTTGGAGTGGGAAGTGGCCAGGGAGTGAGTCTGGGGGCTACTTTCATAGATATCAAATCCCATACCTTTCGAATGGGATTTTTTTTATGTTGGCATCTTCATCTTTCAAACTACAGTGTCAGTTTCACAGGAGTGATTTTTTCCACTTCAAAAATGAAAGCCTTTAAACATGACACGAATCACCTTATTGGCAGCATAGCCTTGTAACTTAGACCAGAGATCATTGTTTAAACTTCGTGAAACTAGAAGGTACAAAAATAAAGAGAAACATGTAGTTGTATGGCACAGAGAATGTTTGGATAAGTGGAGGTTAAATTATTACAAAGTATGTAATCTAGTTCATATGTTTAAGGAATGGAACTAGGCTAAATTGTCTAAAATATTCTGACGTACTGAATCATTTCACTTTGTAAAACAAAATCTGACTAGCAGGGCATTCTGTTGTAGGCCAGTCTGTTGAGTGCAGTGTGCAAGCTCCTGTGTTCGGAATTAGCAGGCCCAGGGGTAAGGCGCAGCGTGCATGTGGCAGTTATTATGGCTGTGGAAGTGGTTGCTAGCTAATTGATAGCAGTAGCAGTAGAAACAACCTTATTTAATTTTCAATAGTCCCTATGACAAGACGCTATACATGGGATCCTTTGTAGTCTTACCATTATTGTTCTTTCTCTCCCTGCCATTAAATATGTGATAGTTAATATATACACTTATGATATTAAGAAATGAATTCCTTTTACTCTTTTTACCCCCTTTGGAGCATCTTCACATTTGACTTCTAACCCTGATTATTTTAGGCCCCCAGGTAAGTAGTGATTTACTATCAGTGAGCCTGTTACCCTTGACTGTTGTAGCTCCGATTTGCTAAAAATGTACTTGTGGTCACAAAGCCACCTCTTAGCCTATGCTGGCTGGTGGCTTTGCTCATAATCTGAACCCCAAAGAGACACTGGTTCCATAAAGGGAAAATGAATGAATCGTCTTCTCTGTTCATCATGGGGAGATAAGCTTTTGTGAACTTGAATTGCCTTCAGAGCATTGTGTCCATGGTTTCAATTGTATCACAGAATGTTACACAGACTGAAGTTAAGTGGTTACTTTTTCTCAAGGGTTATCTTATTTTTCTCCATTCAGTTTAACATGTGTACTGCAAAAGACAGTATTTTTGGAAATGAAGGCATAGTCTTTCATTTAAAACATGCATTAGAGGGATTTCACTAATGAAAGCGTTCAAATCATGTGCCTAGTTCTTGTTTCTAGCAGCCTCTGCCATTAAATAAATATCGGTCTTATCAAATTCATGCATTCAACATTTTTCCTGTTGATACAGGCATGAAAAATAAAAGCAGGTAGGCACTATAAAAGATTTGCCTTCATCTTTGGTGATCTGTATCCCAGCCCTAACCTACAGGAACTGAAAATGAAAAATCAGTGATTATTTTTGTCCTTTATAAATGGTCTGCACATTCCACCATACAGCCTCTCATTGTTAACAGTCCCTATTGAAGAGAAAACACCAAACCCAATATTGAGAGTTTTTCAAATCAGGGCACAATGGGGTACAAGGAACCATGTGGACTCTTGATCATTATATTTATTTATGGTGTTCTCACAGTCTTTAGGCCTCTGAGTTTTTGAATAAATATCTCCAACATCCAGCAGCTAACATTCCTTTTCCTACAAAGCTACTATTTGCAATAGAGATTTTCTTGCCTTTCATTTATTTGTTCAACTAGTATTGATTGAGCAACTCCTACCTGCACAGCACTCTGCTAGTGGTTGTCCCTTAAAGAACCTTACTGTTTAGGGGGGCACAGTTTCTAAAGTAGCATTCAAAGAAACAGCTTCTCTACTCCCTTCCTTTTCAAATGTGAGGAACTTAAGCAAATTAGAGAATGCAAATGGGCAAAGGGGGCTTGGGAGGGAAAAGAAGCCTGCTCAAACTCTGAGGACTTTGAGCTGCAGTGGTTTCCTTGAGTGTGAAATGAAGAATGGCTGTGGGCAGAATGCAGATTCTGAAGCACATAAGTGGAGAGGCAGGTGGGATGCTGGAGGGCTGAGAGTGAGTCCCCAGTCCTGCAGTCTGGGGCAAGTTATTTCACCTTCACTGTCCATGAGTTTCTCACCTCAAGGGCAGGTCTACCTCATCACCTTACCTACATCCTGGAATAGTTGGAGAAATCAAAAGGAACAATGCACGTAAACTCCCTAGCACAAAGCAAGCTCTCAGTAACTGTTAGCCAATGTTAGTTTCTCAGATATCTATCAACCTCACTTTTCCAGAACAAAGCCAAAAACTAGAGTTGTAGATTCTGAACAATCAAAATGGATGGCTCAGAGCTCTTGTCTTGTACTTTATTAATCAGGAAGCCTCTTGCTCACAGCCATACTCTTTGCTTGATACAAGTTTTGTTTGTTTATTTGTTTGTTTTTGAGACAAAGTCTTGCTCTATCTCCCAGGCGGGAGTGCTGTGGCACGATCTTGGCTCACCACAACCTCCACCTCCCAGGTTCAGGCAATTCTCCTGCCTCAGCCTCCCAAGTAGCTGGGATTACAGGCATGCGCCACCACACCCGGCTAATTTTTGTATTTTTAGTAGAGATGGGGTTTCACCATGTTGGTCAGGCCAGTCTCAAACTCCTGACCTCATGATCCACCTGCCTTGGCCTCCCAAAGTGCTGGGATTACAGGCGTGAGCCACCATGCCTGGCCCAATACACAGTTTTAATAAGCTTAGCCATCTGGTTCCCAAGTCCATAATAGACTAGAAGCCACAACTTAAAAGAACTGCTACAAGTTAGCACACTAACAGTTATGAAAATCAAGGGCCACTTGTCCTGATTAGCAAGGGAACAAAACAACACACGAGTCTTACTTTTATAAGTAAGTGTGTTGTTTTATAAACTAAACAACACACGAGTCTTACTTTTCAGCATCTTATAAGAACTTTTACATGCTACTCATGAAAATATACCAAAAAGAGTTGTGAGTCTGTGGCAGTCATGACCCTGAAGAAAAGTTGGGATGATACAGGACATAGAGCTGGTATCATCTCTACCCTTCAGAAACACAAAGCCCTGTCTTTGAGAATAGTCAGTGGGTGACCTAAGCCTAAAGAAGGCTCAAGACGCCAGTCTGAACTTTCAGAATAGGTAAATTGCTGAATGATTTTCTTTAGCAGGTTAGTTTTCTTTTTATTTTACTTTGGGAGGGATCATAGCAAGATTCTTGTAAATGCTGACTTTAATGTATGATTTGGTGTATAACAATTTAGTTTATTCACTATTTTCCATGAACACATTAGTAGCTCTGTCAAGACTAAGTTGTCTAATTTAACTCACACATCATCCCATCTGTGTATGTAATTATTTTACTAATGTGTTGTCAAATGAGTGTAAACTAGGCTAACTCCAAAGATCCCTTCTTTCCATAATCAATTTATTATACTTCTTTTGTTTTGCCTGTGTCTCCTCAGTATACATTCTATTCTCACAATAAGCAAAAACTGAAAACTTGGCATTGTGAACTTTCTCCTGGTTCCAGTGTTTGTAAAAGATATTCTAGTGTTTGTATTTATGAAAAAATATCAATTCCATGCAGATGTGTTCACGTGAACTATTTAGAATTGACCCTGATTCCGAATCCCATAAGTGACACTTTCCAGTAGAATAAAAAAGATGGTTTGGAATGTAATCATTTCTGGAGAGGAAATAAGAGAAGCTGTTTCCTTCTTTTAGATTTCCACTCTTTTATTCTGCTGAGAGATGGCATAGAAAAAGGGAAAAAAAGGAATTTCCACTCATCCTCAGCATATGAGAGCTGCATGTGGCTTTTTAAGTTTTAAAAAAAGCAGCCAATGAACAGACACTTCTCAAAAGAAGACATTTATGCAGCCAAAAAACACATGAAAAAATGCTCACCATCACTGGCCATCAGAGAAATGCAAATCAAAACCACAATGAGATACCATCTCACACCAGTTAGAATGGCGATCATTAAAAAGTCAGGAAACAACAGGTGCTGGAGAGGATGTGGAGAAATAGGAACACTTTTGCACTGTTGGTGGGACTGTAAACTAGTTCAACCCTTGTGGAAGTCAGTGTGGTGATTCCTCAAGGATCTTGAACTAGAAATTCCATTTGACCCAGCCATCCCATTACTGGGTGTATACCCAAAGGACTATAAATCATGCTGCTATAAAGACACATGCACACGTATGTTTATTGCAGCACTATTCACAATAGCAAGGACTTGGAACCAACCCAAATGTCCAACAATGATAGAGTGGATTAAGAAAATGTGGCACATATACACCATGGAATACTATGCAGCCATAAAAAATGATGAGTTCATGTCCTTTGTAGGGACATGGATGAAATTGGAAATCATCATTCTCAGTAAACTATCACAAGAACAAAAAACCAAACACCGCATATTCTCACTCATAGGTGGGAATTGAACAGTGAGAACACATGGACACAGGAAGGGGATCATCACACTCTGGGGACTGTTGTGGGGTGGGGGGAGGGGGGAGGGATGGCATTGGGAGATATACCTAATGCTAGATGACGAGTTAGTGGGTGCAGTGCACCAGCATGGCACATGTATACATATGTAACTAACCTGCACATTGCGCACATGTACCCTAAAACCTAAAGTATAATAATAATAAATTTAAAAAAAAAAAAAAGCGGCCAAGTGTCAGGGTACCCAGTTCGTTTTTGGAGTTGTTCTGGCTTGTCATATACTCCTCACCTCCAGCAGTCCAGCCTAACAAAAGCATTAAAATGACTTAAAAACAATATTCTCTGGAGCTCCCTTCATTTCTAAGGAGCAGCATCGAACTGTGCCCTTTCTCCATTGTAAGCCTTAGGATTTGTGGGAAATGCTTTTGTTTAAAGAAAGGTATGAAGGAACCAGTCATGAATCTTCTGTTCCTAAGGAAGTGGACCAAAAAATATCCTTTCTCTCAGCATTAGTTGTTAGAATGGAGAAAGAAGAGATACTTGAGAAACCGTCTTTTCAACCCCCTTGTTTTATCAATAGGGGAAATGAGAATTGCCTCATCCAAGGTCACAAGGCTGGTGGGGGCAGATCCAGGCTCCTATCCTGGACTTCCTGACTGCACCTGGTAATGTCCCTTTGTACTACACATGGCTTTTCTCTGCATTCAAGGGACACTGTAACTGTTAATATCAGTCCACAGTCCCCTCTCAAAGCAGCCTCAAAAAAGCTTGAAAATCCAACTATTACTAGTCATTGGACCTGTGCTATTCTTTGTGTAGAAGGATGATGCCATGAGTTTTGGCTTGATGTTTATGATGTTAACTCAAATACTCTTTCACTGACCTATCCTCTTTGTGACTAATGAAATGCCTTTGCAAAAGGGCCAGTTTTGGAGGGGTGGGTGTTCTGTCAGCAGTAACATCTCAGATCTATTTATGCCTTGGAGGGACCATGTCCTCAGGCTAGGTCTTAGGGGCTCAGTATTCTAGTACCATAAATATTTTTAGAACTGTATTTTTGAGTTGTACTTTCATGCACATTTGTGACTAAATTTAATATTTTTAACTGGCATACTTTATTTTGTTATGTGTTATTTAACTGCAAGTTGATCTTTAACTGGCCATTTGAGAGGCAGATTCTTCTGCTCTGCCCCTGCATGTGGCATGGACAATTGTTTCAGGATAACGTTGATCCCTCCCAGTTTTCTGAACATGGCATGCACACTCCCAGCCTCAGCCTGTGCTTGTTTCCCACGAGGGCCAGCGAAGGCCAGAGCTTTTCCCCAAGATTTTCACACATCACCCCACTCTTCCCTACTGAACTTCCATAACACTGACATCACCCTACTCCTTCCCCTACTGAACTTCCATAGTGCTCACATCACCCTACTCCTTCCCTACTGAACCTTCGTAACACTCACATCACCACACTCCTTCCCCTACTGAACCTCCATAACACGTCACCCCACTCCTTCCCTACTGAATCTCCATAACACTCACATCACCCCACTCCTTCCTCTGTTGAACCTCCATAACACATCACCCCACTCCTTCCTCTACTGAACCTCCATAGTGCTCATATCACCCCGCTCCTTCCCCTACTGAACCTCCATAACACATCACCCCATTCCTTCCTCTACTGAACCTCCATAGTGCTCACATCACCCCACTCCTTCCCCTACTGAACTTCCATAACACTCACATCACCCCACCCCCTCCTCTATTGAACTTCCATAGTGCTCACATCACCCCACTCCTTCCTCTCCTGAACTTCCATAGTGCTCATTACCTACACCATTTATTAGCTGTTTAGTATATGCTGCTTCTGGTAAGATCTTGACTATATTTTCTTTCTCCAAATTCGGTTGTAACACCTGATGTCAAGGACCTGCTATCTGCCTTTTTATATCCCCAATAATCAGCCTGGGACCCTGTATACAATAGACACACACTGCATGTATCTTCATTGTGATGGGATGAAGAGGTATGAGTGGCCAAAGTACAGGAGGCTATATTGGCCAAGATGCAAGTATGATAGCCACCTTGTAAGCTGTAACAATATCCAGGGAAGGTTTGTTATAGGGCAAGATCAGGGATAAGAAAAGCAGTAAAGAAGGTATGATGTGGTCATGAAAACCTTAAAAAAAAAAAAATCCAAATTGTACAGATACTTTGGAAAACAGTTTGGCTTATCTACTAAAGTCGAACAGTTGTATATGCATACTCTCTCCCACTCCTAGGTAAGCGTCTAACCTAAATGCCTGCCCTTGCACACGAGGAGATGTGTAAGAATGTTCATAGCACAATTGTTCATAACAGTCTAACCCTGGAAACAACCCAGTGTCCATCAGTGGTAGAATTCATTAATAAGTTGTGGTATATTCAGGCAGCAGAATACAGCAGTGACCGTGAATGAATCACAGCCAACCCCAACATGTTTCAATCTCACATGCTTAATGGTAAGTGAAAGAATCCAAATACAGAAGGTTATACACTGTGTAATTCCATTAACATAAAATTCACAGATAGACAGAACTTGCCGAGAGTGCTATGGAATGCAGGTATAGGTAGTAAAAGTAAGTATAAGAAAGAGCAGGGAGCGCCTACCACAAAAGTCAGGGTGGTGATGGCCAGGGAGAGGGGAGAGAGTTCCCTGATCAGGCTGGAGCAGTAATTCCATAAGTGTTCACCTTCTGCTATAGGTTGGTGCAAAAGTAATCGTGGTTTTTGCTATATGGCAAAAAATGCGATTACTTTTGCACCAACCTAGTTAGTTGTTACACTTTTACACTTGGGAACTTTTCGGTATGCATATTATATTTCACAAAATAAAAGTTTTTTTAATGAAGTGGGGAGGGGCGGTCCATGAAAGCTCGTTTACTTAAAAAGTAAACAAACGATGGTAAGTGATAGAAAGGTTAAAGGGATTCCAATGAAGGTAAAAATCACCTGTGTAGAATTATTCTCCCTCTTTCCATTTGCATATAAAAATCAAATGATTTCATCCATTTTTGCTGTCCTAAGATGTGATCTATGCCCCTCACTAAAAGGACTAGAAAGAGATACATCAAAGTATTTCATAGTTGTTATATATTTGGATGGTGGAACTAATTTTAGTGATAATTTTATAAGCCCTGTTTTTAATTTTTTTCAGTGAATAATATATTTGATTTTACTACAAGCATGTCATTTAAAAAAAAAAAAAATTGAGGCTGGGCGCAGTGGCTCATGCCTGTAATCCCAGCATTTTGGGAGGCCAAGGCGGGCAGATCACCTGAGGTCAGGAGTTTGAGACCAGCTTGACCAACATGGAGAAACCCTGTCTTTAACTAAAAATACAAAATTAGCCAGGTGTGGTGGTGCATCCCTGTAATCCCAGCTACTCAGGAGGCTGAGGCAGGAGAATTGCTTGAACACAGGAGGTGGAGGTTGCGGTGAGCCAAGATTGCACCATTGCACTTCAGCCTGGGCAACAAGAGCGAAATTCCGTCTCAAAAAGAAAAAAATTAACTGTTCCACTAGAAAAAGGAAAATATGGCCTAGGCAGTATGAGTTAGAGGAAGTTGTTGTAATGAATGTATGGACTTGGAGCTAGCAGAGTTACTGGTTTTAAAGCAAATAGGAATGGGAAAATAGATTATATCCCTGCTTTCTCTAAAATCAAGACCCAAGCCTTCTGTGGGTATTTTAGTGATGTGCAGTACAAAGAAGCCCAAGCCAAGCTTGTGATTTGTCTGTGAGCACTTACAGCCAATTTGTATTTTTTAGTTACTCTCTCTGATCTACCAATGAAGTGGCTAGACAAGTAACTTTTAAGCATGACTTAAACAGTTCAATACTTTCAGAAATGAGTGTAGCTAATTTAAATCATGTAAGTAAGTAAAAACTTTGAGAAAACAATTTGTTAATAGCTTAGCAACCCTTGGGGATAGAACATCTGTGTTTTTAAGAGGCAATGTTTAGTCATGAAGTGACTATAAATTCATACTAGATACATTATGAACAACAAAGAGGTTGAATTCCAAAACAGTATTTGAAAGTAGAGAGAAACTACAATTTTGAACATGGTAAAAATTAAACCTAAATTTATTTTAGTTGCAGATTTAGAAGTGTGAAAAGGAAAAATATATACGTATTTTGAACATGCTATCCCAGTGATTTATTAATAGAGCTTAATACACTCTTGCTGGAGATTTCAAATGCCTGCTAGCCTCTCCACATATAAGTGCAAAGGCTAAAACTTCCCTTGCATCAGTCTAGCTAGTTTTGTGTTATTTTTAGTTTTCAAGTAGAATTTAATCAAATAGATCATAGAGCAGCCCTCAGAAAGTGAACGCAAAATTTCTTACTGTTAACAGTTTCTTTAGGGAGTATGAAGTCATAGACCCTGGTGTGGAGAGCTTCTCCACACCAAACAGAATTATGTTTGATATGAATTTTTGCATGTTTACTTCGAAGGCATTTTCATTATAAATGACAAATGACTTTTGAGGAGGATAGAATAAAAAGATTAGCTTAAAATAATTGAAATCTGAGAAGTTAATTTTATTGACCAATGAATAGGTTTATGAAGCATCCCATTTTGAAATCAGAAAATTTATATTTCCAAACTTGAATCTGCCTAAAAATGCCACTTTTCTAGGCATGGCAGTTGTTCTGATTAGATTTTGTATAATGTACATGGTTAGACTATCAGTTTCATGTAGGATTCTATACAGGTTTATAAATTGTAAACTCTCAGTATATAATAAATTAAAAATAAGAAGCCTAGTCCTTTTGGGAGTGACTGGTTCTACTGTCTCCCTTCTAAAGATAAAGTTATTTTCATTGTTTTTGCATACATGACTCTATTCAGATTTTTTCCCAATGTCTAAAGTGCTTCTTCCCTACCCAAAGTCACCCCTTTCTTTTTTGGGTTTAGAAATTATTACCTTCAGCCAGGCACGGTGGCTCACATCTGTAATCCCAGCACTTTGGAAGACCAAGTCAGATGGATCGCTTGAGGCCAGGCGTTCAAGACCAGCCTGGTCAACATGGCAGAACTGTGTCTCTACAAAAAATACAAAAAAGTTAACCAGGCGTGGTGGCAGGTGCCTGTAATCCCAGCTACCTGGGAGGCTGAGATGGGAGAATCGCTTCAACCCAGGAAGCGGAGGCTGCAGTGAGCCAAGATGGCACCACTACACTCCATCCTGGGCGACAAGAGCTAAACTGTCTCAAAAAAAAAAAGAGAAATTACTACCTTCTCAGCAAAGCCTTTCCAACCACTTAGCAGCCCAGCTATTAGAGCACTTCATATTTTGAATTATCAGCTTGTTGTATGGTTGTGGCTGTCCCTTTAGAGAACGAGGTCCCCCCAACAGTGACTGCCCTAAACCACATTTAGTTTCTTAGTCCTGTAACAGTGTTTTTCATTTATATATTTCTTTAGTTCTGTTCATATATCTATTTACAAAATATAACTTATTTCCCAAGCTTTTTAGTAAGAGGGAAATGCTTTAGGCATGGATTTAAAAAAAAAAAAAGAAAGAAACCTGGTTTTTCTCTTTTGATTAATTCCTAATCTCGCGGTTTCACTCATCCTTCTCATGTGGTTTCTCCCTGGACAGACCTGTGTTAGGTGTGGGAAATTGGGCAGAGAATGTAATAATCTCAGTGGAGGGTTCTGTAGCAGTTGTTTTTTAACTTGCTGAATATGTGCTTTTTCTCTTATTTGTTCCTTTGTCCTAAAAATAGGTGTGCTTTAGTGAAAGTTCCAATTAGTAGGGTTCCATTTCCTGTAGATTTTGCTACACTGGAAGTGAGAGGTGGCTAAAAACTGATCATGGCAAAATATTCCAGACACAGAAAGCTCCTGCACGGGGAGTTGGTTGCCTTCTGCCCACAGATTAAGGCGTATTGCCTCATTGGCTTTCCAGATGGATTATAATCGCTTTCCCATCACGACATCCATCTCCACTCTCATTTTCAAAGGTGAAAAGGAAACAGGGTGGGGAAGAATCCCTGGGGTGAAATTTGAATGCACACTTCTGAAGGGGAGCGACTTTTTCTAAACTTTGTAAAGAGGATGACCCCTCACTGAAGTCAGTTTTTCTAAGCTGGAACCGTTAGCCCTAGTGTGTTACAAAGACTCCTGTTTCCTTTCCAAATAATTCAGGAGTCAGGTGGAGGAGAACAAATGGCAAACAGCATGGCCACCCGTGTGTGTTCTGTGCATGGCAATCAGGGCTGGGCACTGTGCCATTGGTGCAAAGCACCTGGAGTCAGTCTAGTCCACTTTAACTCTTGTCTCCGGAATCTTAAGGGCTCGTGGTTTTCCCTGAAACCTGTAGGAGGAAGCTTGCTGGCTTCACATTTATGGCAGGAGGACCAGAAGAGTCCATCAGTGGCTGCATTTGCAGGCCTCGGAGATTCCACAGTCAAGGCCTGGGGACTGACTAGGTCATAGTCAGCAGGTCCTGAGCTGAGCTAGATAAGAGTGTGCTTCCTAGACTGTGATCAGAAAGTTAATCGTTGGTGACAGTGAGTCCGCCCTTGTTCCTAAGCCATTGTTTTAGTTTTGTAAGATTTACAGGGCTGACAATCAGATTAAAATGTACAGAATAAGTAAAACCTCCTTCCTTCAGAAATGTGTATTGGGACTTTCTCCCAGTCTGTGTCTCCTCGTTTTCTAACCTTTGAAGATAAAGGCAGGAGAATTATAATTCTGACAAGCCTTCCAGACAGCTTGCTTAATCTGGGCTATGAGGCTATCAGGCCCGGAGGCTTGTCTCTGCAGCTACTGCTAAACTGAACATCCAGGCACCATGAGGTCAGCTGCACAGAGACCCTTTCCCAGAGGCAAACTGGCTCAAAGAGACCGTATCAGAAAAATAAAGACTCATTAGGATGGAGCCAGATGGAGGATGGAAACAGAATTTTATTTGTCTGCTCTTTTGTTTCTAGGGAAAAACAAAAGCAACACAGGTCATTGGACTCTAAACATATGAAGTTTGACTATTGACAGAGGAAGCTCTTGGATTCATTTCTAGATCTCTTCCTTCCCAGCCCTGATTTCCTTCCCTTTCTGGGGAGAGGCAGCTGTGAAGAGCTGCCAAGTCTCTCTGCCCACTCACCCTGGTGGCACTGCCAGCTCTCCTCTGTTCCCACTGTCATCTTTGGGTCCTGGTCCTCAGCCCCCATCGCCTAGACCCTGTACTAGTCCCCCAGCTGCTCCCCTCCAAGGGCTGCTCCCCTCCAAGGGCTGCTTCCTTCCCATCCAGAGGGATCACATTGTTTCCCAAGTAGTCTCCCAAGAGCACGCTCAGGTCCTGGGCACATCTCTGCTCAGGTGCATGGAGTGGCCCCACTTTGTATGCAGAAAAGTCTAGGCTCAGTCTCAGCAGATCTCCATAAACCTGCCTTCCAAGCTATTTTCACATTCCCCCTCTTATTCTCAAACACACTGGCTGGTCCGTGGGCACCCTTGTGCTTTTCTGTCTCCCTGTCTGTGCTTCTGTTATTCCTCTGCCTGGGATGCCCTTCCCCCCACCTCCACATGCCCAAATCCTACCCTTTGTTTACAGACTACCTAGGTGCCTTCTCCTCCTTGAAGCCTTTCTTGAGGCTTCCAGTTTAATTTCTCCCTTCCCTGGATCCCCACAGATTACACTTTTTTGCACACTTCAGATGATCTTATCACCTCCTATCTTGTCTGATAGTTATTTTTGTACATGTTTTATCTCCATGTCTAGATTATGAACACCATGGTTCGGAGGCGCTGCCTCTACTTTTTGGTATCTTCTGTGGCAGTGGTTTCCATTGAGAAACCATTGAGATTTTTTTAAGCACAGAGTAACATGATCAGATTTTTATTATGGACTTTTTTGTTCATGCCCCCCTCACTACCCAGGAACTGCTCAGAAAGGGATGGTTCAAACCTTTTTCTCAGCCAGGCTTCTGAACAATTTCCCTGACTAGACAGTGCCTTACACTTCTCTCCTCTCCATCAGGACCACCCTAGGTGAACTATCTTGCCAGCATCCCCTGACTGTACTTTTCACAGAGTCTCTCTCTCTCTCTCTCTCTCTCTCTTTCTCTCTCTCTCTCTCCCTCCCTCCCTCCCTCCCTCCCTCTCCCTCCCTCCCCCTCCCTCCCTCCCTCTCCCTCCCTCCCTCCCTCCCTCCCTCTCTCTCTCTCCCCGTCCCTCTCCCCCCCCTCCCCCTCTCTCCCCCCTCCCCCCTCTCCCCTCTCCCCCTCTCTCCCCTCCCCCTCTCCCCCTCTCTCCCCTCCCCCTCTCTCCCCTCCCCCTCTCCCCCTCTCCCCCTCTCTTACTTCTCTAAGCCACCCTGTGGCAGAGGGTACTGTTCCTCACTCAGCAATGCCTGACCTGGGGCTGCATGGCACACAGAGAGCCTACCTTCAAATCATTTATGTCCAGTAGTGAATGGAAACTATCCAAACCCATGTCCAGCCAGGCACTTTGTAGGAAATATACAGGTAATGCTGTAAGCAGGCAGGTACTGGGCACTGGAGAGGACCACGCAAGACTCTGGAGGGAGGGAAGCATCTGCACCAGCACTGTAGGAAATGGAAGTGTGGTGGGAAGGACATCCTGGCTATAAAGAGACCTGTCAGAAATGGCATGGAGGCGGGCATTTGCCTGAAGTGTGCAGGGGACCCCAGGGAGCTCACCTGGCAGAGGCTGATGGTTTGCTTAAAGGAGAGGAAGCAAATGAAGCTCAGACGTCCTGGGCACCCAGTTTGTGGAGAATCCAGAGTCCATACAAATCAGAACTGGCAATTATTACATTGTACTTTCTAACATTAGATTATGTTAGAGGATTGCTTTTTAGTGATTTTTTTTTTCATTTGCATTTATCTTAGCTCTCCAAGTAAATGTTAAAATCCTTAAGGGCAGGGACCATATTTCATATTTTTATTAAATGCTTTTATGATACAAAGGGTCACCCTATAATTTATTTTATTCTCATATTAGGTTTTCTTAAAGCAGGGTAAAACGTTCTTACCTGTTTAATTAGGTTAATATTTAAGAGTGAAAATATATAATGTCCAGAATTAGCATCAAACTAATTCAGAGGAGGGAAGTTGGGGTAGCTTAAATAGTGCCCATGAGTTAATGGCTTGTAGCTGGTTGATGGGCACACAGTGTTCACTGTATTATTTTCCCCACTTTGGTGTGCATGGATAATTTTGCATAAGATGTTGGGTCTCCGGTGGTACTGAGTAAGCCTTCAGCTTGCAGGACTCCCAGCACAGCCCCCTCCCTCATACCACCACACTGTGTAGCAGCCACCTGGGCCCCTAGCTGCCAGCTGAGCCCCTTGCTACAGGCCTGACCTCCGGAACAGCCAGGAAAACAGCTAAGGATCAACCATTGGGTTAGGGTCCTGTACAGTCACAGCTCAGTGATGCAGACCCATCAACCAGGTGGCAAAGATGACCATTATTTTGTATCACCATTGTGTTTGTTAAAGCACTAGTGATTATAGTTATAATGTAAATATTAATAAAAAGGAAGGAAGGATGCATGGGTGAGCAGGTCACCTTTTGTCTTAGTCCGCTGGGGCTGCTATAACCAAATACTGTGGAGTGGGAGGCTTATAAACAACAGAAACTTATTTTTCACTGTCCTGGAGGCTGAGAAGTCTAAGATCAAAGCACCAGCAGATTTGGTGTCTGCTGAGGGCCCACTTTGTGGTTCGTAGACAGCACCCTCTAGCTGTGCCCTTACATGGTGGACGGGACTAGCTGGCTGGCTGTGGTCTTTTCTATAAGGACACTAATCCTTGCAAGAGGGATTTAATCAGAAGTTTTATCTTGAAACATCTTTCTTCATCAGAAAGTGTTTTGTATGCACTTAGAGGTAGAAACCATAGAAGTGTATTTACAGTGTAAGTTTCTCTTTAAATAAGCACATCATTCTATCTTCCTTAAATCTGCTTTTTCACTGTACAAGTTCCAAAACTCAGATGTTGTCACCCCTTTCGTGCTGAGCATACATTAGTTCTCTGTAGGGGAAATTTAGAGTTTTCACTTTTTCTTATATATAACAAATTTTGATTTAAAAAAAAAAAAGGTATGTTCTACATCCTCTTGCTCTAAATAACCCCAAATATAAGTGTCTTATTATAGTATGTTGATTATTTAAATTTGGAATTTTCTTTTGAAAGATCCTTTAAAATGTTTTATGGGTGTTTCCAAGGTAACTCTCAATGTTGTTTAATTTTCATGCTTACAGTGTATAACAAATTGAATTATCTATCATTGGTCCCTTAAGAGATAAGCAGTGTGTCTTTCTTTATTGAAATATGTAAATTTGTGCCAGGCAGTGTGGCTCACACCTGCAACCTAAGCACTTTGTGAGGTCAAGGCAGGAGGATCACTTGACCACAAAACCAGCCTGGGCAACATAGTGAGACCCCATCTCTATAAAAAATTTAAAAATTTGCCAGGCATGGTGGTGCAGACCTGTGGTCCTAGCTACTCAGGAGGCTGAGGCGGGAGGATCACTTGAGCCCAGAAGTTTGAGGCTGCAATGAACTATGATCACATCACTACACTCTAGCCTGAGCAACAGAGCAAGACCCTGCCTCTGAGAAAAAAAAAAAAAGAAAAAGAAAAAAAATGTAAATTTAGCATAATTGGAGCCTGTGTTATAAAATATGAGTGCTTGCTCTTAATTCCTTGTTTTGGAAATGACTAGAGGTCTCCAAATGCTTCATCTACAGATGTTTTACTTGCCTTCTGGGGCATTGATTTGAAAAAAATCATGATAGAGAAGGGAAAGGTCTTGTATTTTCCAGTTGTCTTTTGGCTGTGAACCTTGTTCCAAGGCAGAAGATGGACTCCTTTGAGGTCCTTCTCTGGGATTGCTTGGAGAAGTCAGAGCAAGGTGCTAACAGAATCTAGCCAGCAGTTGTGCCTGGCCCTCACTGGGCCTCTCAGCCCTGCCTGTGCCACCTCAACATCATAGTCAGTCTTCAGCTCCAGTCTCCACCAGTCAGAGCAGACCTCATCAGCTGTAATGGTTTACAGATGAAGTAACTAAGTGTCAAAGAGGGACATGGTTTGTCCGAGTTTATTAGTGTCAGAGCCACCTCTAAAATGCAGACGTCTTGAATTTTCCCTCCATGATACCATTCATAGCCTAAACGGGAGAGGTACATGGTAGTCTTAAAAGTTTACACTTCTTTTTCATGGTATTTATTGAAATTTCAAGTCATTGATCAGTGTGACAGTTGCCATGGGGAGCATGAAATGCCAGCTGCCTGCTGCTCTTCTGTCTTCCAGCCTGTCTAGGCTGAGGAGAGGAAGACAGCAGATGTCATGGTGGTGTGCCTGGTGCAGCTTCAGCTGTCAGACTAGGAACAATGGGGCAGGGTGACTCCTGGGCCACCACCAAACCCCCCACCCCAGTTAACATGTGGGGCAGGTGGGAATGAGCATGACTCCCAGCTCCCTTGCCCTGGCTCTTTCTGGCCCCATCGTGCCACAGGCCTGCCTGGGAAACACTATGCGTGCTCGTCTGTGGCCCTGCCTGAGCCAGCCCCTGCGCAGTGTCCACGAGAGACCTGGGCTCAAGGAGCAGCAGTCTTCGGAGGTGTCGAGTCCTTCCTCTCCGCGGTCTCCTTGTCTGATCGGTCAGCATCACTGCTTTGCCACCTCTGAATGTACTTTCCCTCTATCCTGCCCACAGTGTTATTGCTAGTTCATAAAGTTGTAAACTGTGAAACTGCTCCCTTCATAAGAAAATTACCAAAAAAAAAAAATTCAGATCACGTGGATTTATACCAGTGCAGTTAAATTTCTAGCCTGCCCCAAGGCCAGATCGAGACCCTATTTTGGATATGGTGAGCCAGGTTTTACATTGCTAACACACTGAGATATGAAACTTACGACCTATGCCTTTTTGTACAGGAAAGGGTAAAAGCAGGAATTGGGCCGGGCCATGGCTCAGACCTGTAGTCCCAGCACTTTGGGAGGCTGAGATGGGCAACAGATCTCTTGAGCCTCAGAGTTTGAGGCCAGCCTGGACAATGTGGCAAAAACCTGTCTTTACAAAAAATACAAAAATTACCCAGGTGCGGCCGGGCACGGTGGCTCACGCCTGTAATAGCAGCACTTTGGGAGGCCGAGGTGGGCAGATCACGAGGTCAGGAGATCGAGACCATCCTGGCTAACATGGTGAAACCCCGTCTCTACTAAAAATACAAAAAAAAAAAAAAAAAAAAAATTACCCAGTTGTGGTGGCATGCGCCTGTAGTCCCTGCTACTAGGGAGTCTAAAGTGGGAGGATCGCTTGAGCCTGGGAGGTTGAGACTACAGTGAGCCGAGATCACACCAATGCACTCCAGCCTGGCCAACAGACTGAGACTCTGTCTTTTAAAATAATAATAAAACAAATAAAGCAGGAATCATGAATGAAAAAGAATAGGCTTTTATTAATGGAGATTCAATCTTTGTTTCAGCTTACAAATATGAATATTTTTACACTCATTAGCCCTCTGTGAAGATTCTCCTCTCCTCAGTGGCATGTAGCCTGAAAGCCAAATCCTGTTTGATTTCTGATCACATCACCTGTCCCTTGCTTATTAGCTTTCTCTACTTTGGTTTTGGAAAACAGTTTCAAGTATTCTCTTTCTTTTCTACTCTAACAGTGTCAATGAAAATGGCCTGTCTTCAGTGGCTTTTAGGGGCTCTGTGGCAATGCTAGCAGAAAGCAGGGCCTGAGCCCATTTGGTGGCTCTTGAGTCTCTGAGTTGTCTGAAGAGTCCTGCCTCCATTTCAGGAAAGTGGGAGCAGAGGGTGACAGCTGAAGAGACAGGAACGACTTGAGAAACCCCAAAGTTTCCTTCAGCCTGCACCTCCCCCAGCCCCCTCATTACTCACTTCCCCTAGCCAGGCTCACGTGGCTGCTGGGCTGAGTCGCCTCAGCTGCCGTGGCAGCATCACCACCTCCATCCTCACTGGCCAGCAGCGGGGAGCCGTTGTTCCGTTAGAGTCAGCCACTGGTTGCTTGTTCATCTTTTGGTGTGAGCCCTCCCAGGAAATTTCCTGGAACACTGGAGGGAAATATTTCTTCACCCAGCCTTTCCAGGCTTCAGCTCATCATAGTCTTTGCCTTCCCATTCTCACAAAGGCAGGGAGACCTTTGTCCAAGAAAGGGAATTCAGGTTACTCACCCACAGCATGCTGCTGTGCTTTTGTTTAGCATTCTGCCCATTTGGCCCTCAGCATTTTGGGAAGCTTTGCAGCTTGGCGTGGGGCTACTAATGGGCAGGATCCCACGCAGTCTGTTCAGAACCTCAAAGACAGCATCACTGCTGTAGGTTAGGAAGGACTCTTGGCACCTTGTATTCAGATTCTGTCTCTCATTAGTATCATCATCTTTGAAGACAGACAGCAGAATTCTCCACTTTTGCCCCCATCTCCTACCTTGGAATCAAAATATTCTCCTACTCCCAGCCTCCTAAGTAGGAATTGATTTGCATCAGGCAGTTTGACTCAGTAATGTAGTCAGCCTTCCTGAGGAGTTGACGCGTAGGCAACTTCACCTGCTGCCCCGCAGCTGATGGCTTTTAGATCACGAGTCTCTGTCCTCCACCTGTCCCCTGGACTCTAGGCTTCTCAGGTGAACAGGCTTCCCTCAAGGCTGCCTCCGTGCCTCCACCCACCTTTCCAAACTTACCTCTAGCCACACCTCACTGCAGGTCGGCCCCAGAAGGGTGCTGTCAGCCTCTGTCTGCTCCAGAGGGTCCCTCCACATGTAGTTCCAGCACCCCCCACCCCAGCCCTGTCTCCACAAGTCAGAACCCTGCCCACACACCAAGGCAGCAGGAGAGTCTGTACCTTCCCACCAGCCCCCAGAAAAGAGAGAGAAATTGAAAACCGAAGATAAAGTCTCTCTCCTTTCTGTGAATCCCCTTAGCCTGGGTCTGTGACAGAGGTCCTACCAGGGACATTTGCTCAAGATTCAGACTCAGGGGGGCTTCCAGTTCTAGCTAATGATACGATGGTTTGTGGAGAGCTTGTCCCAAGCATGGGGCTCCACTTTATATCCTCCATGTTTTCCCGAAGAGTCTTTTCGCCCTCGCTTACAAAAACTGTTAGTGTCACTTGTGGACACTCCACAGTGGTGAAACCATTTCCTGAGCTCAGGATCCGTGTCTGCCAACCTTGTAAGTGTCCCTCTTGGGTGGTAACTTAGTGCCCAGAGACCCCCTGCCCAAGTCCCTCTGTGTCGCCAGCCATGGTGTTCCTAGATATGCAATGTGTTGCAACTGTCTTTTGAGCCACTCTCATGATGGGCTTCATAATTTTAACTTTGTATTTCTTAACTTGTAACTTCTAATAAGTGGTCCTTTATAATTTTCTGTATTTTAAATTTAGTTCTGGCCCAGCACAGTGGCTCACACCTGTAATTCCAGCACTTTGGGAGGCCAAGGCGGGCGGATCACCTGAGGTCAGGAGTTCAAGACCAGCCTGGCCAACATGGTGAAATCCCATCTCTACTAAAAATACAACAAATTAGCCGGGCGTAGTGGCGTGCCCCTCTAATCCCAGCTACTTGGGAGGCTGAGGCAGGAGAATCACTTAAACCCGGGAGGCGGAGGTTGCAGTGAGCCGAGATCGCACGACTGCACTCCAGCTTGGGTGACACAGCCAGACTCCATCTCAATAAAGAAATAAATAAAGTTCTTCATTAATTGTAAAATTAACATAAAATGAAACTTTTCCACATTCATTGCTGATGTTATTCATAGACCAGTGCTTATCTTCTTTTTGTTAAGTTATAATATTTGATAGATTTGTCACTCCCTCCATTACACTTGGAAGAGCCTGCACTTCAGTCTTGATCAACAATTTAGCTGAACTGATGATTCATTATTTCTCCCAGAGTTTGCTGTCCAAGCCCACCTAAAACCTCCTGGCCCCAGTGTTCACCAGAACTACCTGGGAGAGCATCCTCCGGGAGCACCACCTACCTCCCATCCTGGGTCATGCTCCCTGCTTGTTCTTGTTTCCTCCCGCTAACTGACACACCCTGTTCAAGGAGCAGAAGTTATTCTTCTCTTTCCTCTACAGCCAAGCAAATGCCTCCTGTTTAGCTGAAGCCCACCAACATTTGGTTTAAGAACTCATCATTGACGAACTAAAGTTACACAGCAATAGGGTATGGGGGAGGAATGATAGTGAGGCTACATAATCCCCAAATTTATCCTTCACCCCCGGAATTAAAAAAAGAATGTAAATGCGTCCTCTGCTATTTTATGACAGGATCTCAAAACCCGTGTAGTTTTCATCTGAGCAGGATTGCCCACCACAAGCCCTGCACATGCTGTCTGTAGTCACTAACCCATCACTCCTGACCTGCGCCATCTGCCAACAGTTACTGGTCTGCCTTGCGACCAGCAATCTCCCATTTCCTTGTCTATTCAGAGGCTTAATATGGTCTTGAATTTTTTTTTTCAATCTGCTATGTAGCTATTGGATTTTAAATTGTATTAGACTCTCTGGACCTGTGCCAGGTGCTTGCTAGAGTTTCTGATGCTATCTTATATCATCTTTAGGTGGAAGGGGAAAAACTCCATTGAACTTTCGTGGTAATAAAATTATTGCAGTTGTGCCCTCCATCTGTTCACTGAACTTCCTGTGGGTTTTCACCAGATCACATGACTGACAGCAGAGACGGCTTTCAGGATTTTGGTCTGCTTGTTGTACCCAAATCTCAACCACCAAACCAGACCCTTGCTTTGTCTCTGAGCTGGGCGTCCGGATGTCCCACTGTGGTAGGTTGATTCACTGGAGCTGATAAAAACATTCCAGCCAAACTTGAGAGTCTAGCATTACCTCTGGCTCCGAAAATCAAAACAACAGGATTGCTGTAAAGTAGCTTTGGACTGAGACCAAGCTACAAGCTTGAGGGATGAGTTTTTCTCCTTGTTGAGCTGTGTCACAGGACAAGTATCTCAGAAAAAGAAGCGTGAAAGCCAGGGGCTCCTCACCAAAGTAGCCTGAGCTTGAGATAACCAGTGCCCTGCCCTGTGCCAGCCAGTTTTAGCTGAATTCCTGCCGTAACTATGAGATCCAAGCCCCCTGATCCTTCCCAGGCACCTCCTCTGCTTTCCCAGAGCTTTAGTCTAAGTCCTCAAAGCACATTGACCTGAGAGTCACTAGCTAGAGGCCAAAGGGGTTCTGAGAAGCCCAAGGGAGGGGAGATGTGGGCAGAGAAGAGCCAGACAGATGTCGGAGCTAAGAGGGCCTGGCGATGCCTGAGCAGCCGGGGCCCTGGGCCACCAAGAGGGTTTGTTGGCCATGGCAGAGATGAAGACACTCTCAAGTGAAGAAGTTGGACTTCCCTTAGCCTCACAGGATGGCATCATTGTTCTCTACAAAGGGACATAAAGGAAAGAGTGACCTTTTCTAGGTTGTTGATTTGACGTTCAGACTGACATTTCTTGGACTCAGTCCTGACAAAATGTGTCCCCAGTGTCCTTAGTGCTAAATTAAACCTTTTGTCTTTCTTTTCCTTAGTACTTTAGACTTCTAAGACATCTTAGAGGGAGGAGCACATATTTTTAAGAATTGCTATTTAAGTCTCAAACCATGCTGGCTTTCTCTATAGGGAGGTAGATGGACAGGTAGATTCAGAGAGGGGTCAAATTAAATTCAGCTCGGGCCTACCCAGGTTGACTGAATAACATTCTCAAAATTCTTTTATGATTTATGCCTAGTGTTCACCCTTTTAAAGTGTTCCCAGGCACTGCCCTTACAAACAACTCCCTTCAGGAAAAAGGAAGCTCCTTACCGTGTGCTTCCAGGTGTTTACTCTGTGTAGCCAGTCCTGGAGAACATGCATAAATAACAGAGTGTGATTCCCCTTTCTGAACCTTTTAGGTGCTAGTGAAAAGTTCCAAGCAAACAACCCTAAGGAACAATCTCTCTGCTCCCTTGCTCACTGTGGGAGAGGAGCTGGTGCTGTGGTTCGGGGAATGCGCAGTGCTGTCTGCATGTTCAGGTTTTCCAATAATGGCCGTGTGTTCACGCTGCTCTCTCTACCCGCTCTTTCGGTCCCCCCATGACCAGTAGTGCACACTTGGGAGACAGCAGTTTGGGAACCCAGTCTGTGGAGGGGACCAGGCCTTCACTAGCCAGCACAGATGGGGGCAGCGCCTGGAACCTCAGCCCACTTAGCTGGGAGCTCCCAGGCCACAGAGCAGCTCAACAGCAGCTTCAAGCTTGTCTTTGTTTTCAGCAGTTGGGAGCCTTAGCCTTTAAAAATGTCTGTTGTCAACCTCCAGGACATTCAGATACCATCTCCAATGCAAAGTCTAAGTAGAAATCAACAAATGCTTGACTTCAGGGTTGCAGCTGAACCCAGGCCCAACCCATTCAACCCTTTCTCCAACTGAACCCTGCAGAGCCTAGAGGCATGGCAGGGAATACACCTTTAGACCTTATTGGTCTAAACATAAAACCACATCTCATAAAACCACACCTAGTCAGAATTGGAAGGAGCTCAAAGTTCCTTCATTTTTCACAAGGCTAGAAAACTGAGTCCTGAGAAATGCTATGACTTGCCCCAAACTGCCCAGTTTGCCAGCTGCTGAGCCAAGACAGAGCCAAGGCCTCCTGTCCCCAGCCTGGGCTCACCTGGTGATCAACCCCATCACTCACAGTGAGGAAACACGGCCACAAAAGGTTAAGTGAGTTGTTGGTTAGGAGGATATTGAAGAAACATCTGAAGCTCATTATTATTACTTGAAAGACATGAAAACCTAGTGTCCACGTTGGCCACAGACATTTTAAGGGCACACTTAGGTCCCTTTTGACCCTGGGGAGGCTCCAGAGGAAAGGCCTGAGCTTCGTTCAGCTTCTGGCTCTACCATTCACTGCTGTGGCCTCTTTTTTATGTGACTTATTCTTTTGGGGCCTTGGTTTTTTAAATATCTATAATAGAGTTAATAATACCTGTGTCACAGGATTGTTGTGCAGATTTTACGTCATTCATTCATTTATTTAATTCCTCATTCAGCAAACGTGTCTTAAGATGTCAGTGACATGCCATATGCTCATAAGATCCCTGCCTTCTTAGAGCCGGTATTTGTTCTAGTTGGGGAAACAAATGGTGCACAAGTCAACAAATAAATAAGAGAAGCACCAATTGCACTGAGTGTTGTGAAAGCAATAAGCCAGTGAGCCGAGAGAGGCCACTTTTGTTTTTTATAGGGTGGTCATTAGTGAAGCAGGAAGTGCCTGGTACATGGCAGCTCTAGCCAAAGTCATTTCCACTGAGCTTCCTACTGGGCTGTCTCTGTGAACTTCAAGCAGAAGGCTTCATTCCTGGTCAGCCACAGCCCCCGCAGCCCCTTGTGGCTCAGGGAGTTAGCTGCCATGCTGGATGTTGTTGAATATGCTGCACGATCTTACAGGAAGATGGTAAACACCTAGGTCACATACATTGCAGAAGTTACCCCTTCTTAGATGGTAAACCCTTCTTAGTTACCCCATTAGATGTCAAAAGCCTAATGTCACATACATTGTAGAAGTTACCCCTCTGGACCGGGCGCGGTGGCTCATGCCTGTAATCCCAGCACTTTGGGAGGCTGAGGCGGGCAGATCACCTGAGGTCGGGAGCTCAAGACCAGCCTGACCAACATGGAGAAACCCCGTCTCTACTAAAAATACAAAAAAAAAACTAGCCGGGCATGGTGGCACATGCCTGTAATCCCAGCTACTAGGGAGGCTGAGGCAGGAGAATCGCTTGAACCCAGGAGGCAGAGGTTGCAGTGAGCCGAGATCGCGCCATTGCACTCCAGCCTGGGCAACAAGAGTGAAACTCCATCTCAAAAAAAAAAAAAAAAAAAAAGAAGTTACCCCTCTGTCCACCTTATCATAGCCATAAACCCACTCCAGGGCCAATCTTCTCCCCTCCAGCTGAGCCTGACTCTGAGACAGAGAAAGAAGGCAGTTCTTCAGCACCTGCCTTCTCTTACTGAAACAGCTTTGTTCTTTAAAAATGTTGATGAAGATGAGCTCAGTGCCTTTAAGCCATTTGTCAGCACTTGTGTCTGGTTTTCATGCAGGGAGGCTTATTTCTATTATTAAGAGTCAGTTGCCAAGTGAGAAGTATCCATTTGGGTGCATAAAAGAAATGGGCTTTTAAGAGAAATGGTCTCTGTAATCACGTCTAAAGACTAGACTTCACTATGACCAGGCCATAGTAAACATCATAGTATGTCTAGTCTTTAGGTTTGATTACAGAACATTGTAAGAGCATCCCTTATACTTGCATGTCATTTTAATGTCAGTAATAATAGCCAACATTCATTGAGTACTTACTCTGTGGTGGGTACTATACCAAGCCCTTCATGTGGCTTATCTCATCCGATTGTCAGTACAACTCTGTGAGGTAGGAAGGATGGTTACATTCCAAGCCTCAGAGTATAGTAAACCTTAAGAGCCTGATCTGAGCAAGGATGTGAGACTAGTCCAAGGTCACTCAGCTAATAAGGACTGGCCTTTTAGCTCTTGAAGGCTGGGACCCCATGTATCCTAGTGGCTGTATTTTTAGTCCTGTGCTTACTATACACTAGGCCATCAGTAAGTATTTACTGAGTGAATGAATGGGAAAAGATGGGGCTGAAACTCAAATTATCTGCCTGCCTTTGGAGTTGCTTTTTCTAGTTGTTTCAAAGATGAAATGAGTAACTATATGTAAATTCTTTGAATATGCCTGCCATATAATAGGTAATCAATTGTATTAGCTATAAATGCTAGGTGTAATCTCAGAATTTATTATTTTTATGGAGAACTTCTATGGAAATAATGATTGATCAGCTTGAAGAATAACTTCATAATAAAATCTACACGTCTTCTCTTGACAGATAAAGTTTATACTATTTTATACCATTTTTGTGTACTATCATATGCTATATACTGGATGTTCCTGAGATTTTGTTTGCAACATTTGAAAGCCATAGTTACTACCAGCCAAAGAGTGTACTTTCCGATTAGAGGAAAGATCTCTGTTGCTGAGAGATGTCCTGTGCCTTTGTGGAGGGTGAGATGAGTTATTGTTTCAACATCAACTTGAGGCATTTTCACTTCTGGTTGTACCACATAGTGGGAAGGATAGTCACGGGGGTGCCAGGTATTTTTCCCAGATCCTCTTTTGCAGGATTTAAGGGCAGTCTTTGACTCATTACTCCTAGTGGAATAGTCATCAGTTTCCCCAAAGCCATGAGGGCAGGAAAACTTACTGCCAGCCCATCAATTTAGTAGCAGCTCTTGCCTAAGTTTCTGTAATTCAGCTGGAAGGAATTCTTCTGAGAGCAGTTTACAGTTTATTGGTTTTATTTCCCATTCCACCCTTCTTAGAGATGCGGAAAGCAGCCTTGCATAAGCTGCCTCACAGCCTCTCCTAAGGCCTTCATGGGAAAACCCCCACGTAAGTCACTGAATGGAGAAAAGCTTTCACATCTTTGAGTCATTTTTATTTCTAACAATGAGAAGTGCGTTTTAACAGCGACATTACCACATAGAAATGTAAGATGTTACTATTCCAACGAAAACAAGCCATGGGGGGACTCTGCACCCCCACCCAGCCCCTCTCTTCTCTCTGAGTCCGTGTGAGGTTTTCTAAAGTTTGAGGCTGTCCTAAGAACTAGGATTTTCGTCTCCGTTATCATGGGTGAGTTTCATTTCTTCTTCACATAGCACCACAGTCCTCTCGTGATTATTGCCCTCATGTGGTTCTTTTTTTAAGGACCAGCAGCGTGCTGAGCTCTGCGCCTCTCACACCCAAAAGGGTTTCATGGAGCCTAAGAGAATCAAATTTAAGGATGAAGCATTAGGGTGGCCAGAACTCTGATGTCACTTTTCAAACTAACTTTGCACACAGTCAGACCCACGCTTTAAACCTGACTCCACTCCAGCAGGCTGCACAACCTTGCACTGGGCACTTAGCCTCTCTGAGCTCCGATTTACCTTCTCTTCATGGGGTTGGCACTGGCCTCAGCGGGACATTTGGTGACTGACCAGGATGCCATGGGAGCTTCAGACGGCATGATGTGTGGGGAGCGTGGGTTGGTGGGAGCTACTTGTTGCCCCCCTCTTGCTACAAATGCAGATTTTTCACAGAAAAGAACATCATCGTGTTGATACCTCTAAGACACCTGATTCCATGACAAAGACTTCCCTTTAAGCACCCACATACCTGAGAACCCCATGTCAGGCTGGAATCAACACAGTGTATGAGGAGGCTCCCAAACTCTCCAGGCCCTAGGAGACCCCCCACCAGCAGTTAGGGAACACCCAGAGAGCACTGTGCAGGGCAGGTGGGGCGCAAGGGGACTTCAGGAGTGGACGAGGAGGGAGTAGAAAGCTGGGGGCCTTAGGTGTCAGCTGAGAGGAGGGAAAGAATAAAGAAAGAAAATAAAGCTGGGGCCTCATTGAACTCTGGCTCGTGTCAGCAAGTGCTGGAAGTGGTGCCACATCCTGAGCTGATCAAACTTTGTCAGCCAGACTGAGCCAAAGAGCCCAGCTAAAGAAGTCCCCTCCATTGCAGTCATGAACAACATCATCAGCAGACACTACTTCCAGCCTGTGCTGATGATGGCAAAGAGCTGGAAGGAAGCACTGATGGTCTGAAAAGGCACAGGTTTCATTGAACTGGAGTAGTTTTGGAAAGGGGACTGCAGTGTGGGGGTGCAGGGCGTGGGAAGATCTAGGCCTAGGTAGTGCTAGAGCTTGGCGTCTATTTATTTACAGTCTAGTAGCCACAAAGTGGGGAGCTGCTGATCACTGAAGCCATAGCAGATGGGGGCTGTGTGTTGAAGTTACATCAATGGCCAGAACACCCTCCATTTTAGGAATCCTTACACACTTTTTCAAGACGTAACTCTTGCTGCAAAGTCTTTGCTGCTTCACTCTGCTCCTCTCTGATCATTCTGGAACTCTGAAGATCCAGCACTTAGATGTTTTTAGTTGGTTTTCTTAAATTTATTTTTCAAATTTAATTTTTTGGTTTAATTATTTTTAGAGACAGGATATCACTCTTTGGCCCAGGCTAGAGGGACTGGCATGATTCTAGCTCACTGAAGCCTCGAACTCCTGGGCTCAAGCAATCCTCCCATCTCAGCCTCTTGAGTAGCTACAGACATGCACCATCACATCTGGCTAATTTTTAAATTTTTTGTAAAGATAGGGTCTTGCTAGGTTGCTCAGGCTGGTCTTTAACTCCTGGGTTCAAGTGATCCTCCTGCCTTGGCCTCTCAAAGTGCTGGGATTACTGGCGTGAGCTACTATACCTGGTCCAGATGCTTTTAGTCTTAATCACTGTAAATGTTATTTTAAAATTCTTGTTACTGTGTGTGTGTCCGTGTGTGTGTCTATGTGTGTTGTGTCTGTGTGTGGGTGTGTCTGTGTGTGTTGTGTCTGTGTGTGTGTGCATGCTGTGTGTCTGTGTGTCTGTGTCTGTGTCTGGGTGTGTCTGCATGTGAGTGTGTGGGTATGTTTTGTGTGTTGTGTGTGTGTACGTGTCTGTTGTGTCTGTGGTGTGTGTGTATACGCATGTCTGTGTGTTGTCTGTATGCGTGTCTGGGTGTGTGTGTATTGTGTGTGTCTGGTGTGTGTGTGTGTGCATGTTTGGGTGTGTTGTCTGTGTCTGTGTGTGTTGTGGGTATGGATGTGTATGATGTGTTTGTGTTATGTGTGTGAGTCTGTGGTGTGTGTGTCTGTGTGTGTGTCTGTGTGTTTTATCTGTGTGTGCGTGCCTGGGTGTGTCTGTGTGTGTGTCTATGTGAGTGGTGTGTATGTGGGGATGTGAGTGTGGGGGGGTGTGTGTGTGCACATGCAGCTCCTCTACCTGCTCCTCCCCTTTCCTAAATATCTTAAATCCACCCAGCTAGCATCATCCTAGTTCAGGCCTGTTTCCCCCTTCCCTGGACTAGGCTCCTGCCCCTGCCTGCTGCACCGTGTCCTCCAGTTCTCCCCACTGTGATGGGAGCAGCCACTGCACAGTGCCATTCCCATGCCGTAGCCTTCAGGCCCTTCAGAGGCTTCCGGGACCTTATGTGCGGCTCCCGAGTCTGGCCTCTGCTCCCCGGTGTGTGCTCTTCCCCCACCCCCTCCTTAGCCTCCAGCATGCTGTGCCTCCTGCCTCACACCCAGGCCTTCCCCGTGCGGGGCCCTACAGGGGAGCTCACCTCCCCTTCGTCTGGCTGCCGCCTCCTCCCTTCTGGCTCCTTGTCCTCCCCTGCCTTGCTGCCCTGTTATTATTGGTTTTTTGTTGCTGCTGCTGCTGTTTCTGTCTCTCTCCTCCATGAAGATTTACCTTCCATGAGAACAGGAGCTGGGTTTGGCTGCCGCACCCCCGTATCTCTAGGCCCTCGCCCACACAGTGACTGCCTGGCACCTGCCAGCAGATAGTCAGTAGACTGAAGAATGAGTGAATGAACAAATGAATGGACTCCCATAAGAAGGACTAAATTAGATAATACATACAAAGCATCTACAATGTGTCTGGGACATAGTTGGCCCTCAATACATGGTTGATTGCTTCATTGATTCATTCACTCATCAGTTTATTAAGTGCCTGGCTAATATCCTTGGGGATGCAGCAGCTGACAAAACAGATAAAAACCTCTCTGCCCTATGGGCCATGCCTTCTAGTATAATATAATAAGTGCGGCTGTGGATGCATGTGGGGAAGTGTGTGGTTTCTTCTCTTTCTCTCTTTCAGCCCCCTCTTTCTCAGCCTTCCACCGTACTCCTCCTCCCAGGACCCTGTCCCCTCTCTCCCCACCCAACCTGGGACAAGGGTCACCAAGCTGCGGCCACTCCTGCCAGCGACACCTTGGCAAAGGAGAGGCCCAGGGGCCTTGGGTAGACTCTAGCCACTCCTCAAGCTGCTGAAAGTGGAATCACTTCCTCTGCCCTGGCTGGAATAAATAGGCCAGGAATAAAAGTAGAAAATCAGAAGCCCAAATCCCAGTGATGTGCTAAAACGCAAGTGCCGCCTTAGGCCACTGAGCTGCACGACTCCTTACATAACAGAGGACTGGAGTTCGCAGACCAGGGCACCTGCGATGTGTTTGTAGAGCCAGGCCTAGGCCTTTTCCCAGACTCCATGAGGAGCAGCCTCGGGCTCCCTCTCCACAAAGCCAAAGCCATTGCTCCTGCCTCCAGGGAGGAAGAGACTGAGGCCAAGCTATGGCCAAGCAAGCTGGCCACCCCAGACCCCCGCTCCTCCTGAGTAGCCCCCCTCCACCGGTGGCGCACGCCTACCCCTTCAGGTCAGGGCTCAGGATTGTGAGGAGGAAGGTCCTCACCTCCAGAATGACAGAACCCTGAGGACAATGCCTCTCAAAAGCCAGTCCCTAGCATTGCACTCTGGGGAATATCAGCCTGAGCCCTGTCTGCCTCCCAGGCAGGGTCCATGTCTCAGCTGGGATATTTCTCATCATACCTTAACCACTGTTGGGGTCCCTAGCAGGGAACTATCAGCCAAACTGACATTAGCCAACCAGGACCCATTGTGTTACTTGCTCTCTCCATCGGTAATTCATATTTTCTCAGGAGCCATTTGATAGCTGAAATATTTTAAAGCCCCAGAGCTCTCAGGCCCTGTGACCAGTTGGCAGGGGTGGGTGGGCTCCCTGCACACCACAGCACCACCTGCAAACTCCCACCACTTTTGCTTGTGCATGGAACTGTGGGATTATAAAATCGTCTTATTTTCATTGCAGAAATTTCCAGAATTGAAATTCAAATATGTGGAAGAGGAGCAGCCCGAGGAGTTTTTTATCCCCTATGTCTGGTCTCTTGTCTACAACTCAGCAGTCGGCCTGTACTGGAACCCACAGGACATCCAGCTGTTCACCATGGATTCCGACTGAGGGCAGGATGCTCTCTCGCCCGGACCCCTCCAGCCAAGCAGCCCTTCAAGTTCTTTTATTTCTGGGTAACAGAAGTAGACAGACAGATTACTTGGTGTATCTTCTGTTAAAGAGGATTGCACAAGTGTGTTTTCCTCACACACTGGTTTGGAGAATTGGTGCCAGTTGGCAATAGATAACTCAGCGTAGATAGTAGTGCAAAAAGGGGAGGAAATACACAACAATAATAAATGTAAAAACCTGCTATTCAACACGCAGTTTTATTTCGAAGCCAAAAATCTAGAGCTTTCCCAAGATCCTGTTGCCTTAGGCACATCACAGTTCAACAGTGCACACTATTCAACAGTGTACACTATTCAACAGTGCACACTATTCAAAAGCGTAGACTATTTTTTGCATGTGCAAGATATTTGTTTTGGTCTTATGTGTGTGTGAGAGAGAGAGATTCCTTTGACATTAAGGAGCATCAATGAGAAAAGATGATGAGGCAGGAATTAATAAAGAAATGAAGTCGTGTGTGTTTGGTTGCCTGTCAGAGGACCCATAATTTCATAAACACCATGCCTGGACAATTTGATATTAATCTTTAACACCTCTGCATCTTTCCTTAAAAAAGAATATGGGCCAGATACAGTGGCTCACATTTGTAATCCCAGCACTTTGGGGAGCCAAGTTAGCAGAATCGCTTGAGCACAGGAATCTGAGTCCAGCTTGGACAACATAGTGAGATCCCATCTCTACAAAAAACTTAAAAATTAGCCAGGCATGATGGCACATTCCTGTAGTCCTAGCTACTCAGGAGGCTAAGGTGAGAGGATTGCCTGAGCCCAGGAGTTCAAGGCTGCAGTGAGCTAAGAACGTGCCACTACACTCCAGCCTGAGCCACAAAGTGAGACCCTGTCTCAAAAAAAAAGAAAAAGAAAATGGCTACTTCTCATGAAGCCCAGATTAGCTTTTCTGTGAATATCGCCTGTGAACTGTTGCTGGAATTAAATTGGAGTCTAGCACAAATTAAGTTAATCTACTCTGTATTAATCATTGGGAAAAAGAAAAGCTTCATTTGAAAACAGTCTTTTTTCCTTCACCCACACTAATAGAAAAAGGAGAGTAATTTGTTCATACTGTATTCCATGTGGGATGAAAAGCATGTTTTGCTCTTTGTTTCTGGGCTGGTGTGATCCGCGTGTTGCTACCTGAGCTGGAGGAAGGAGCTTCTCGCAGGGAAACAGCCACTGGGGCCACACTGAGGGCCAGTTGGGACCTTCCTTTCCAGTCACACTCTGTGTCCTGATGGGCCCCTTCACAGTCTAGATAAGGAGCCTAGTTTCATTCTCAAAGAAAAAGTATTTGTTCTTCAACATAGAAAGCACAAAAGCCCAGACGAGACTGAGCACACTGTTCGAATCCACTGCCAGCTCATCTGTGTCAGGGCTGGCTTCTCCTGTCCCGTGTCCCAGGGCTGCAGGCCCGTGTCATTCGAGTCCATCAAATCTTCCAAGGGCCTCGGAGGAGCCATTCTCAGTCACCCCAAGCTCTGTAAAAGGTCAAAACACTGCCAGCCTCTCAGTGCACCACTGTGTGGGCTCCACATGGGAAGGCCTGGCCAAGCTGCGCTCTTAGAGGCTGTCGAGGTAGGGCAGGCAGCTTCCCTATCCTCGTCTGGATGGAATGAAACAGAGGCTCCCTGAGGCCAAGGGACTCGTGGAGGGCCCATCCCTGGTGGGGTCCCAGAGGCGACTGCAGCTTGCCTCGTGTCCCCGAGGGGCTTGTTCTGTCAGGCCTCCTCCAGTCACTGCTGGAGTGGGGACTCTGACTCCTGTGTTCACCTCAGAGCCCATGTACAGGCTAGAGGTGAGGCTTGGCAACAGCTTCTACTAATACTTAGCTTTGTTGGAGGGCCAGTCTGAAGGAGGAGAAGCAGCTCTCTCAGCCAGCAGGGGGAGTGATGATTATCTTTTCAGGTAGCAAGGATATGTATTTCCTATGTGGGGAAATAATTTGCAACTTTAATTTGTTTCCAAAGCATTTTGATTGGCTTCCTTTTCCTTTAAACCAAAAAATTGTTTAAATGTTTAAGGGTCATGTGGAACAGCTGAGCTTCTGGCAGGACCACAGAACTGTCCTCTGAGTCTGAGGGCTGGGCAGTGCCACAGGACAGTCCCTGGGCTGCAGGACTGTCAGTGCTTGTCGTGCGAGGAAATGAGGCCCTTCAAAAACCCAGTCATCTTGACAGAGGGCACACTCCCAAGGAAGACCTGACTGGGGAATCATACAGCCTCTCCTCCAGGCCTCCGGGCTCACTGAGATGCCCCCAGAACCCTGATTGCCCTCCCCTCTTTCCCTTTTCTCATTCATCACACAGTAGAAGCACTCACTGGCTAAAAGCTCAGCTGGGGCAGCAGCCTCCAAGGAGGCCTGCAAGTGATGCTCCCAGTCCTGGTTCCCGCTCAGGAGGGAGGCCCCACCACATGCATCACTGCCTCAGCTCTGCAAAGTCACCAGAGGCTTCTTCCTGATTTCTGTGAAAGATTTATTATATGGCAATAAATCTGAATGATAAACTTTCATTATACTTGCATTAATTTTGAGTATTAGTTTGCTTAGAAATTTTTACACGAAGTAAAAATGTGTAATGATGCAACACAGGATCATCATGTGTTCAGATGGAAATTAACATCTGATTTTACCCCAGATCTGAAGCTGTTACTGCATTGTGTCATTTTATCAACAAAGACTTCTGCCACAATATTTACTTTTAAAAGAATTTGTCCCTTTCAATAGCATCTTCCCTATCAAGAGTTCAAGGCACTTTGCAGAAGAGCTTCAGATTTCTAACTCTAGTTCCCACAGTCACCCGTTGAGGCTGGTGTCATACAATCTATGAACAACAACCTTGCAGCAGGACTGCCACCATTCAGCAGTGCAGACAACACAGCTCAAGGACAAAGACAGAGAAAGGAAAGAAGAGAAGGTCCGTGAAGGTGAAGCATAGAAAGTACACTGCACACACAGTTCTCTCTGGAAGGAAAGCACAGGAGCTGGGAAGTAGACGATGGAAAGTGGAAAGGACAAAGGACCAGCATCAGAACACTCAGCAACTTCCTAAGAGCTTGCTAAGGTACATCCAAGAGAAATATTTAGTGGGGGAAAGTTTTAAGCACTGGACTTGTCAATATATCATACTTTAAGCAATATTTCATCCTTTAGATTCCGGGGAGCCAGGGTTTTGCATTGGGTGGTAGAGCTCTCTGAATAACTGAGTCACCCTGTGCTTTTTTGCAGAGCCATAAATTAGTTTTGGCACTTGCTGATACTTCATAGGCTGGAATCTGCAAGATCAACCCTTTGGATCTCTTAATTCTCTCCTAGGCACTATCCCTGCAATATCAGTAGTTGCCACTTGATTTTAGGGACTGATCCTTAGGCCTTCTGACTCCAAATTCAAAACTATTCCAGTGTCCTACATCACCTCCTGGAGTCAAAGAGGTCAGGTTCTATTCAGTGATGAAGAGCAAGGCTAGCTATGCATATGAAGAACTGAGAAGTAGATTATAGCACACAATCCACAGCAAATAATGCATATTTATTTTGTATGAATTATGTTAAAGCATAAAACTTAATCTCATTAGGGTATAGCTATTCAGAGTTCCTACCCAAAGCAAGGGAGACCCACCAGTAGCCCCAAGACCCTTAGTCAGGTCATACTCAACCCCTAATCTAACTTCACAAGGCTGTCTAAATGTCAGCTACTCAGACACAGCCTCTGGCATTAGCAAAATCCCCCAGAGGAAAAGCAGCCCCATAAAGCTGGACAAGTAATACTTAACTATCTTGTTGGCTCTGGGGTCCTTCAATCAAATTTTAAAAATATTTTTACCAGATTTCCAAGTTGTCCTTAGCTGGAGGGTTGGTCTTCCATTACTGTCATTGGACTATCCCTCATGGGTACTGCAGTTCAACTTCTAAACCACCTCAGTACCTGAATGTGGTCCGAGGTGAAACCAGATTACTGATGCCTTCAGATGCCCAAATGAAACAAATGCAAATTCTGTGGAGGAAGTGAACATAACCTAAGGCCTCAAATTATTTCTGCGGTGTTGCAATCAGAAATACCCAGGTATGGGAGAAGACCAGACAACATTAATTACTTGAATTAAAACCATTAGAGGAAAACACAGACAATAGAAATATCCAAAAGGATTCCAGATACATTAGTCGCAGAATTTAAAACACTTATGCTTACTGTGTTCAAAAAAATGAGACGCATGGTCAAGAATTTCAGCAGAGAGTTAGAAACTATAAAAGGCCCATTGGATATTCTATAAAGTACTGTAATGAGAAGAACAGTGAACAGGTTTAAGAGCAGATTAGAAATAACTGAAAAGAGAATGAGTAAGATGAAAAATTGGGGGTGAGCGGTGGGAGCAGGAATTATATAGTAAAAAAAAACAGAACATGGAGAATAGAGGGTAAGAGACTTAAAGGGTACAGTGAGCATGTCTGACCTGCTCAGACATGCAGTGTAGTTGGCATCTCAAAAGAGTAGAAGAAAGGAATATTTAAATAAATGGCTGAGAACTTTTCCAAAACTCATGAAAGATATCACACCAAAAATTCAAGAATCCCTCCCACAAACTCCAAGTGGGATAAATAAAAACAACCCACACCTGGAAACATCATAGTAAAACTGTTGAAGACCAAAGAAAAATAATATTTTAGACCTGCTGGGGTGGGAGAGGGAATATAACCATTAAAGGAGCAATAATATTAGACTGACAGCTCCTTCTCAGCAGAAACAATGGAAGACAGTGAAATACTGCTTTTTATGGTTCTGCAAGAAAATGACTGCCAACCTAAAAATGTCTAATCAGGGAAAATATCCTGCAAAAATGAAGAGGGTATGAAGACATTTTTAGAGAAACAGCTAGAAGAATTAATCAGCACACCTACCCTAAAGGAAAATTTAAAAGGTGTTTTACAGACAGAAGGAAAATAATCCCAAACGTAAGGACAGAGCCCTAGGAAAGATTGAAGAGCAATGAAAATGACACATAAATATTGACTACATAAAACAATAATTATGTCTTATGGAGTTTTAAATATAGAGAGAAATAAAATGTATGAAAATAAAGGGATTTATGTGGCAATTTTAAGTGTTCTAAGACACTTGGCATCATCCAAGAAGAGAGTAAGAATTCATTTAATATTAGTCTTTGGTAAGTCATGTATGCATGATAATATTTGAGATATCAATAAAAGTGTGTAGCTTTCCACATAATAAGAGAGAATTGGAATAATCAATTCAGTGGAAGATTTAAGAATTGCAAAAGAGTCTAAGAAAGAAGAAAAAGCAGAACAGGTGGAACAAATAGAAAGCAAGATATTTGTGATAAATCCATTATTACACTAAATGTAAATGGACTAATGCTCAAGTGTTGACAAATATTGTCAGCCTTGTTTTAACTACAACCATATGCTATTTACAAGAGACATTTTTAAAACAGGAATTTAGAAATTTTGGAAGAAAAAGATGGAGAAATACATACCCAGCAAACAGTAACCATGAGGAAACTGGTGTAGATATATTTAAGCAAACTTTAAGGCAATAATTTTTTTAAGAAATAAAAGGGTCAATTCAATTACTAGAAAGATAATCTAAATGTATATGCACTTAAAATATAAACTCAAACTATGTAAAAGAAAATTTGATAGGAAATTTAGACAAATATGCAACCAGAGTGATATTTTAGCATGCCTATTTTGTTAATTGGTAGAAAAAAAACTGGCATACAAAAATCAAGTTATAGAAGATTTAAGCAATGAAATGAACAAACCAAATGGATGTATGTAGGACACCAAACTCAATAACATACTTTTCAAACACAAATGGCACACACTCCAAAATACTGGGCTATAAAGATTTCAACAGGCTAGGTGCAGTGGCTCACATCTGTAATGCTAGCACTTTGAGAGGCCAAGTCAGGAAGATCACTTGAGCCCAGGAGTTTGAGACCAGCTTGGGCAACATAGTGAGGCCCCACCTTTACAAAAAATACAAAAATTAACTGGGCATGGTGGCATGTGCCTGTAGCCCCAGCTACTTGGGAAGCTGAGGCAGGAGAATCACTTGTGCCCAGGATGTCGAGGCTGCAGTGAGCTATAATTGCACTACTGCACTCCAGCCTGGGTGACAGAGCAAGACCCCGTCTCGGAAAAAAAGTCTCAACAAACCTGAAAATACTTCAAATGAAATATGTTCTCTGACCATAATAGAATCAAGACAAATTATTTACAAAAAGATAATTTTATAATCCTCATATTTTTGGAAATAAATTTCCAAATAACCCATCTGTCAAAATCTTAATGGAAATTTGAAATATTTTGAACTGATCATGAAAATACTGCATATCGAAACTAACAGAGAAAAAACTTGTGGGATGCAAATAAAACTATGCTTCAGAAGATGTCGCTTAATTTTATTTTAAATTTAAAGAGTACATGTTCAGGTTTGTTACAAGAGTATATTGGTGATGCTGAGGTTTGGGCTTCTAATGATCCTGTCACCCAGATAGTGAACATAGTACCCAACAGAAAGTTTTTCAGCACTTGCTTCCCTCTCTCCTTCCCTTCCTCCCTCCTTTTGGAGTCCCTAGTGTCTATTGTTCCCCTATATATATTTAAATGTTTATATTAGAAAAGAAGAAAAGTTAAAAATCAATTAAGCAATTACCTCAAAAATTTTAAAAACAGCAAATGAAACCCAAAAATAAGCCAAATTACTGATATAGAACACAAATATACAATAAAGAGAATCAAAGTCAAAAGTTGGTTATTTAAAAGGATTTAAAAAGATTAAGAGGACTCATTGGCTGGGCGCAGTGGCTCACACGTGTAATCCCAGCAGTTTGGGAGGCCAAGGTGGGCAGATCACCTGAGGTCAGGAGTTCAAGACCAGCCTGGCAACATGGTGAAACCCCATCTCTACTAAAAATACAAAAGTTAGGTGGGCGTGGTGGCGGGCATCTGTAGTCCCAGCTACGCAGGAGGCTGAGGCAAGAGAATTGCTTGAACCTGGGAGGTGGAGGGTTCAGTGGGCAGAGATTGCGCCACTGCACTCCAGCCTGGGCGACAGTGCGAGACTCCGTCTCAAAATAAATAAATAAAAGAATTCATAACCACTTAAAAGACTGATCAAAGAAGGAAGGAGAAAGGGCAGGAGAGAGGAATAGCCAATATCAGAAAACAGGCAAGTTACTTCAGATTATGCAGACATTTAAAATATTTAAGAGCCACCCTGGATAACATGGTGAAACCCTCCTGTCTCTACACACACACATAAATTAGCTGAGCATGGTGGTGTGTGCCTGTAGTCCCAGCTACTGGAGAGGCTAAGGTAGGAGGATTACCTGAGCCCAGGAGGTAGAGGCTGCAGTGAGCTGTGGTCATGGCACCACACTCCAGCCTGGGCAATGGAGTGAGAGACCGTGTCTCAAAAATATGTATACATATTTAAGAGAATATTATGAATACCAATAAATTTTAAATCTAGATGAAATGGTCTTTATTGCAGTGGTAGGTGTATACATATATCTAATCAAATTGTATACTTTATTACATATATGCAGTTTTATATATTAAGTATGCCTCATTAAAGTTGTTTTTAGATTTTGCATAAAATGAACAAATTCTTTAAAAAAAAAAAAAAAGCTCTCCAAAACTGACATGAAAAGATCCTGAACATTGGAATCATCCTATATCTAGCGCATAAATTGAGTCCATAATTACAATCTTCCACAGGAAATTTACAGACCAAGATGGCTTCAGTAGTGAATTTAACCAAACATTTAAGAGTGAAATAATGCCAATTTTAGACAAAGTCTCCCAGAAAATAGAAAAACCTTCTAATTTATTTTATGAAACCAGCTTAACCTTAGATATAAAGAATCTGCCAAGAACAATACAAGAAAGGAAAATTATAGGCCAGTCCTCATGGTATAGATGCAAAAGGTCTAAACAAAATGTTAGCAAACAGAAACCAGCAATCTACAAAAACAATGTGTAAAAATACATCATGATCAAATTGGATTTGTCATTCACAAATCAATTAGAGTTATTCACAGAATACAGAAGGAAAAGTAAATGATCTCAATAAATGTAGGGGAAAATGTGATAAAATTCAGCAGTCTTGAGTGATAGAAATGTTTAGCGAACTAGGAAAAACAGAAGCTATCTTAATCTTATAAATATTATTTTAAAACTACAGCAAACACATCATACTTAAAATTTCAAAAGCTTTCATTCTGAGATCAGAAGCAAAAAAAGGATGTCTATTATCACTTCTATTCAAAATGTCTCTAGGTAATGCTATGCATGCCTAAGTATTTAGTGGGGAGTGTACTGGTACCTTAAATTACTTTGAAATGCATCATGAAGAGGGAAAAAAGGATGGCTTGATGGATAGATATATATGTGATAAAGCAGATATAGTAAACTTGGTAAAGTCTAGAATGGTAGAATCCAGATGGTGGGTATACAAATGTACACTGTGCAACACTCAATTTTGCTATACGTTGAGGAAACTATCACCTGAGTTCCTGGCCTAGTATAGCAAGATTTCCTTTTAAATTAATTGGGTAGGGTCAGAAGAAAATAAACTATCATTATTTGTAAATGACATGATTGAGGATATAGAGAATTTAAAAGAATTAGCCAATAAACTAGTAAAATTAACAAGGTTTCTGGATACAAGGTCATAGACAAAAATAACTTGTATTTCTGATGCTAGCAATAAACAGTTAGAAAATGAAATTCTGAAGGATATGAACAGACACTTCTCAAAAGAAGACATTTATGCAGCCAACAGACACATGAAAAAATGCTCATCATCACTGGCCATTAGAGAAATGCAAATCAAAACCGCAATGAGATACCATCTCATACCAGTTAGAATGGCAATCATTAAAAAGTCAGGAAACAACAGGTGCTGGAGAGGATGTGGAGAAATAGGAACACTTTTACACTGTTGGTGGGACTGTAAAGTAGTTCAACCATTGTGGAAGTCAGTGTGGCGATTCCTCAAGGATCTAGAACTAGAAATACCATTTGACCCAGCCATCCCATTACTGGGTATATACCCAAAGGATTATAAATCATGCTGCTATAAAGACACATGAACATGTATGTTTATTGCAGCACTATTCACAATAGCAAAGACTTGGAACCAACCCAAATGTCCATCAATGATAGAGTGGATTAAGAAAATGTGGCACATATGCACCATGGAATACTATGCAGCCATAAAAAAGGATGAGTTCATGTCCTTTGTAGGGACATGGATGAAGCTAGAAACCATCATTCTGAGCAAACTATCCCAAGGACAGAAAACCAAACACCACATGTTCTCACTCATAGGTGGGAATTGAACAATGAGAACACTGGGTCACAGGGTGGGGAACATCACACACCGGGGCCTGTCGTGGGGTGGGGGGAGGAGGGAGGGATAGCATTAGGAGATACACCTAATGTAAATGATGAGTTAACGGGTGCAGCACACCAACATGTCACATGTATACATATGTAACAAACCTGCACATTGTGCACATGTACCCTAAAACTTAAAGTATAATAAAAAAATAATAAAACATTAAATACTTAGAGATCAATCTAAAATAAAGTGTGATTGAAACTAAAGATCTAAATAAGGGTTCCCTAAATAAGGGACCATTCCAGGGTCATTAGATTCATAAGTTGGAAGGCTTGATATCTCAGAATTGATCTACGGATTCAATGCAATCTCAATCCAAATCCCAGTATTTGGGGGGAATGGGAAAACTTGACAAATTGGTTCTAAAATCTACATGGAAATGCAAAACGCCCAGAATTGCACAGAAAACCTTGAAAAAGAATAAAGCCCATACTTACATTGCTAGATGTCTACAACTTACAGATGTACTCTAATTGAAACCTATAGGCCAGGTGCAGTGGCTCACACCTGTAATGCCAGCACTTGAGAGCCTGAGGTGGGAGGATTGCTTGAGACCAGCCTGGGCAACATGGTGAAACTCTGTCTCTACAGAAAATTTTAAAAATTAGCCAAGTGTGGTGGTGCACACCTGTAGTCCCAGCAGCTGGGGAGGCTGAGGCAGAAGGATTGCTTGAGCCCAGAGGCAGAGGTTTCAGTGAGCTGAGACAGCACCACTGGACTCCAGCCTAGGTGACAGAGCAAAATCCTATCTCAAAACGAAAACAAAGACTTACAGATTTACAAAACAAAGACTTACAGATTTAAGTTTAGTATTGTTATAAGGGTAGACAAAATATATTGATGAAATAGAACTTAAAGGTCCACATATATAAGGACAATTCATTTGACAAAAGGGACACTGCTGGGTAATGGGGAAATGATTTTTTTTCCCAATAAATGGCATTGGCACAGTGAAGGGAAATGAATCTTGACCCCTACTTCACTCTGTCTGCAAAATCAGTTCCCAGGGGACTGTAGAGCTAAATGTGAAATGTTAAACCATAATATTCTAGAAGAAAGCATAGGAGATTATCTTCATGTCCTTTAGATAGAAAACAAAAAATACTAACCATAAAGAAAAGGTCAGATAAATCAGATTACAGTCAAATTAGGAACTTCTGTTTAACAAGAGACATCAATAAGAGAGTGAGAAGGTAAGCTACAGAGTGAAAGCAGACCTTTGTAATGTATAGAACCACAAAGGAGTCAAATAAAGACTATATAAAGGATTCAATGAGGAAAAATAAAATTGGCAAAAGACAGGCATTTCTCAAAAATGTTTTCAGTTCACCAATAACATGGAAAAGTGCTGAAATCAAGGAAAGATTCAAATTGAACCCACGATGAGATACCCACTACTCACCAGAATGGCTAAGTTAAAAAGGTCAACAACATCAAGTGTTGGTGAGGATGTGGAAGAACAGGAAATCTGATACCCTACATGTAGTCCATGTAGGACTATAAATTGATAGCACTTTAAAAAACTGTTTAGTAATATCTACCAAGGTTGAAGATACTCATCCCCTAAGACCTAGCAACAGGTTCAAGACTGTTGATAGTGCAATTATTCATAATACCTAAAAACTGGAAACACCAGGATTATCAACAGTAGAACATGTAAATAAATAGCAATATATCTATGCAATGTAATACTATGCAGCAGTGAAAAATAAATAACCAGCTGCATTCAGTTACACAGATGAAACTCAAATATTATAGCATCCAAAAGAAGACTGATACAAAAGAATACATACTGTATGAGCTCATTTACATAAAGAAAACAAGGCCAAAATAAACCTATAGTTTGGGGATGTACACTTAAGTAGTAAAACTTTGAAGAAGTACAAGTACATGCCTAATGTGAAAGCCAGGATACAGGTTACTTTTGGGAAAACAGAAGCGACCGTGATTGGGAGAGGTACAGGAGGGACTCGGGAAGCTGGCAGTGTTCTATTTCCTCACGGCCAGTGGTCACGTAAGTGTTTCATTGGCAATAAATTAATGAACTGTTCATTTTTATCTTGTGTATTTTCTGTATGTTTATTAGATTTTACAATTAAAACTGTTAAAGCTAATCTAAAGCTAATTTGCATTTTAAACAAGACTGATAGAAATTTACCTCAGAATAAGTTAGTCATTTCTCTTAAATGTTTCCTCACCCACTAAATTCTAGATGGGTCTTGCTAGAGGAACAGTATTGTAACTAGTCCTAAAACAATGAATGAAACAGAGAAGATCTGGCTTCTGGGAGGTTGAGTTGGTTGTTTTTCTTAAGTTCTCAAGCTTTCCTCTTGGATATTCGATTACTGTTAAATGAATTTCTGCCGACTGATGCATGGAGCCCAATGAAATGGCCGTTCATTGAAATGAATGCCAAAATCGCCCCTCCCCACAGAAAGGCAGTAGGTGTCAGTAAGCCCTGATGAGCCCAGTCTCTACCCCCAGCCCCTTTCCTCCGCCCAGTGCTGTCGGGCCTCACACCTGAGCATGAGCAGGGCGACCCCCCGCACCCAGCCAGGAACACTGCCTGCCATGAGAAGGGCCCCTTCCCCCTAAGCATGGGGATTCCTGGCCTGTGTTCTTACCACTTCCTGAGGCAGAGGAGGGGCCTCCAACCCAAGACGGGGAATTTCTCTACACATGTGGCAGCTGCTCTCTGGGCTTTGGGCCCCCAGCTCTGAGCCAAGGCATGGAGAGACACTTAAATGTAAAGCCCTCATGGCCAGCCTGGGCTTTAGGGAAGCAGCTCCACTCTTCACCCTACTCTGGCATTCGCTGGCCGCGTGGCCTCGGCAAGTCCCCCACACTTCCTGACGTCACCGTCCTCCTTGTGAAATGGGACATTTACATGAGACACTGTGTAAGGGGGTGACATTACAGTTCATGTTTCCATCTTCTCACACGCCTGTACTCATCTGGGCCCCAGCCCCACCTGTGATAAAGGAAAGACAGAGAAAGAGGCCGAGAAGTCACACCACACCTCAGATCTCATCATTCTCCCACACCCCACCACTGTCCTCAAAATCCTTATTTTTTTGGAACATTGAGGAGCCCCTTGCACCCAGCTCCCACTATGTGGATGGGGACATGGATTGCTTCCTTGAAAATTTTGCTATTGCAGCTGATAGAGTGGGTTCACTGTCCCTGAAGGGGGCCCAGGAAGAGCTTGTCAGAGAAGAGACCTCCTCCCTGGTCTCCAGGGTCCTTCACTGCACTCGGGGAGATGAGACAGATTAGCGTGTGAGCCAGGGATGTAATTCAGCCAAACCATCATGGAGGCATTGGGGGTGGGCACCCATCTGTTATCATCTTCCATGACTCCAGAGCCTGGGTTTCAGTTCCATGTGCCAACTGTGAAAGCTCAGGCCAACACAGTCTCTTGGGAGCTCAGTTTCTACATCTTCCTATACCAAGGTGTGGTGGAACAAGGTTAGAGTCATTGAAAACAGGCCATTAGCTTCTTCGGGCGGGTTACTAGAGGGTTAGGGCACCCACCAATGGAGAGGTGGTGAGCTAAGCAACAGTTCTCAAAGTGGGATCAGGAGACCTGGGGGTCCCTAAGATGCTTTCTTTATCATCATCATCATCATCATCATCATCATCATCATCATCATCTCATGTTATTTGCCTTTTCTCTTTCATTCCTTCATGAGTGTTTGGTGGAGTTTTCCAGAAGCTGCATGTGTGTGATATTGTAACAGATTGAATGTGGAAACTGATATGAGAATCCAGCTGTCTTCTATTAAGGCAGACACAAGAGATTTGCAAAAATGCAAAACGATGCCACTCTTTTCACAAATCTTTTTTTCTTTTGAAACAGTATTCTTCATAAAAGTTATTTATGTTAGCATGTCATGGGTTTAGTATTGTTACTCTTTAGTGAGTTACTATTTTTAAATTTCTGCTTAATTTTTTAATAAATATGGACAGATCTAACCCACATAAACAAAAGCTTTTAGGAGTCCTCAGTAGTTTTTAAGAACGCAAAGTTGTGCCAATCCCAGAGACTTTGAGAACTGATCTGAGGATGATTTCTAGAGGGATGGTTCTGGTCTCTGCTTCTCAGCCCAGCCCTGTACAACAGTTTTATCAGTGTGTGGAGGAAGATATAGAAAGAATGTTCTCCACATCTGTGAGTGATGAGGTGACGGGGCTACTCAATACAGCACATGATAGAGAGGATCCAGAGAGAGGAACGGGCTGAGTCCCAGGGATGAGATGTGGCAGGAACCATCGTGGAGCTCAGCCTTTGCGTCTAGTGGTTTGGGTTTAGGAAAACGAGTCTCACTCGGTGGCTTCACTCAGGACAGTATTTAGGAGTTCCAGTTGTGTGTAGTGGCTGCCAAAAATGATGATGTGATTATTCCTCATTGGTAGACATAACAGGTACCCAGGACAGGGTGGTCACCATGCTGATGACAAATTCAGCTTTTGTCTATCTATAAATGCCTTTCTTTTGTCTTCGTTTTTGAAGATGTTTTCAAAATTCTAGGTTGGAGTCTTGCTCTGCACAGGCTCAGCTTAGCCAGTGACTTAAGAGGAATTACTGGCAAATTTGGGGCTCCTTCCTCTCTAGTATCTTGTCCCTCTTCTTCCAGCCACACTGGCTACCCCAACCTGCACCCTCTGACTCGCAAGCCCAGGAAGACCATGACTTTGCTTGGGCTCTATTTCCTGGGTCCTGGTGCACTGGAGAGGCCGTGGGGAAATGCAGGCGAAGGAGGATGTTACTTAATGATGTCTCCCTTTCCCTATCCAACATCCATGCACAGCCACCTTCCCCTGCAGAGAGCACCACACACCCTCCCCAAAGAACAGGAGCCCGAAGAAAGTTCCATCTTATGACTGCGCCAGCCTCATGTCTGGCTGTGGCCTTCCTTCCTACATACAGAAGGCAACAGTTTGACCTAACCTTTTTCCACTGCATAACAAGAGAACCAGCTTTCTACCCATGCTGGGTGAATTCCCACCATCTACCACCAGCCATCTCCCGTAAGTGCATTTTAGATGATGTTATTTGCAGTAAACATGTAATCTACTTGAGCTAATTTGGAGAAAAAAGGGTTTATTTCTGAATATTAGATAGGTGCCCAATTCCAGGGTGAGCCAGGGACCTAGGCTTGGATGACACCCAGCCAGGAGAAACTCCCAACTGCTCCCCAGGACTGAGAGGCAAACGTGGCTGCTGCCCTGCCCAACACTCGGCATCCTGCCATGCAGCTAGAGACCAGTCGTGAGACTCTGCCCACACTGGCCCCGGAGAAGCCAAGGGCCACCACTTTGCCCGCATGCCCACGCACTTGCCGTACCCAATGCTCACTCCACTTTCCAAGTCCCAGCTGGGTGGCCCTTCTTGGAGAAAGCTGGGCTGCATGCAGAACCCCAGCCTCAGAAGCGCCTGGAGAATGAAGCTTTTTGCTTTCCAGCCTCTACTGTCTGGAGAGCCCTCTCTATGTGGGGAGACTGTGTCTCGAAGACAGACCATGACGTGTGCACTTCAGCTTAGGCTATGGTTCGAGGCTTAAGTGAAATAGCATTCAAAGAATGGAGAATGTGGCTGGACCTGTAATTCCAGCACACTGGAAGGCCAAGACAGAAGGGTCACTTGAAGTCAGGAGTTTGAGACCAGGCTGGGCAACATAGTGAGACCCTGCCTCTACAAAAAAAAAAAAAAATTAGCCGCATATGGTGGTGTGTGCTTGTGGTGCCAGCTACTCAGAGGCTGAGGTGAGAGGATTCCTCGAGCTCAGGAGGTCAAGGCTGCAGTGAGCCATGACTGTGCCATTGTATTCCAGCCTGGATGACAGAACAAGACTCTATATTTTTTTTAAATGGATAATGTACCTTCTCAGGGAGCAGGGATTTATGTGTGATTTCTGCACATCTGCATCCCACACCTCGTAATCTACCTGATTACAAGAAATAATGGTTGAATAACGTAAGCATTTAGCACTGTGTCTAGAAATGGTAAGCCCTAAGGAAACCAGAGCTGGTGTCATCTCACAGGTTAGGAAGCCCCAGTGAGGGCGAAGGCAGGAGCTCAGTGCCATCCTAAGGTCCTATGCTGTGTCCCTCTGTACTTGACATCCTCTGGCTGGCTTCCCTCATACTCACAAGACGGCTGCCACAGCTCCTGGTGTTACATCAGAGCGTGATCTCATCTGGAGTACAGTTCAGGAGTGGGGCTCCTCTCCCAGAGGCCCCTTCACATTTCCATGCCCAGGCCTGTTTCCCACACCCATTCCTAAACCATTATTGGCAAGGAGAGGAGTCCCCATCATGGCACCGAATCAGGGGCGGGGGCCACCCTACTTAGCTGTGGAGAGGAGAGTGAGTCCCAGGATATTAATCAGGCTCTGATATGGTTGGGATGTTTGTCCCCTCCAAATCTCATGTTGAAATGTGATCCCCAATGTTGGAGGTGGGGCCTGGTGGCAGGTATTGGATCATGGGGGCGGATCCCTCATGGGTGGCTTAGTGCCATTCCCTTGGGGATGAGTGAGTTCTTGCTCAGTTAGATCTGGTCGTTTAAGAGTCAGGGGCCTCCCCCCTGGCTCTCTTACTCCCTCCCTCGACATGTGATACACTGGCTCCCCCTTCGCCTTCAGCCATGACAGTAAGCTTCTTTTGGCCTCACCAGAAGCTGAGCCGATGCTGATGCCATGCTTCCTGTACAGCCTACAGAACCATGAGCCAATCAAACCTCTATAAATTACCCAGCCTCAGGCATTCCTTTATAGCAACATGAAACAGATTAACACAGACTCTTTCAGGAAGAAGGACAGGGAAGGCAGGGATGGGCAGGTGACCAACCATAGTTTGCCCACGGGCAGAGGAGAAGGTCATAGCCAGGTGTGTAGTGAGAATCCCCATCCAGAGCCCTCCCAAGTCCCAGCTCTCAGCCCTTCAGTCAGATGAAGCTGCTCCAGAGCCAAGGGACAGTTCCCAGGACAAAGGCCAGCTCTGCCCATGGTTGGCCAAGAGGTATGGAGAATAGACATGTCCATAGCCTTTCATGGCCTCTCCAGCCAGTCCTCAGCACCCACTACACACACACACACACACACACACACACACACAGAGAGAGAGAGAGAGAGAGAGACTGCATGATGGAAGGCAACTTCTCCATCTCCCGGAGTCTGCTTAATAGGAAACAGGGTTTAGTTGAACAATTGATGGCAACCCGAGCCCTCAAACTGGAAACATCTGTCCTTGCCATAGCTCACCCTCCCCAATCCAGCCCCAGCCCAACTCCTGAAGGGGCCCAACCGCCTGGCCTGGGGAACTCAAAAACCTTCCAGGGATAAGAGTGGAGTCCCCAGCCTGGGAGGGGTCTGTGGGCTCCCAGCTCTCGACCCCAGCGCCTCATGCTGCCCCCACCCTGGGCCATGAGGGGACTCAGGGCTGATGGTCCCAAGGAAGCCCTGGGCTAGACTTTATCTACCCACCCCACTGGGGGCCAGGGATGAGCAGAGAGATGTCTCAGGTGAGGGGTGTAGCCTTAGCCCCCCAAGACCCTCACTCGTCCCCCTGCCTCTGCTCTGTCCGGACCACCCTTCTGTCCTATCTCCCTTGTCAGTCACTGTCCCCCTTCAAGGCCAGACTCAGCAGCTGTCCTTGCAGCCAACCCAGCTGGTCAGATGCCCCTCCCTGGGCCCACAGTATCCCAGTCAGGACCCTGACTCGATGATGTTAGGAAGCCCCTCAGGGCAGCGTCATGCCATGCGCTTCACACAGGAGCCCCGTCGCCATGCCGACATCTGTAAGGTCCCCAGGAACATCCGGACAGGAGAGGTGACCAGATGCTCCTGAGACCAAGGAGCCATGGCACAGGGTTGGGGCCACAGTGAGTTCCAAAACACGGAGGCTGATACCCACACACTTGGCTCCCTCCTGGCCACGACTGCTGCGGTAGAGACCAGGGTGCTCCCCACCTCCCCGCCCCACTGGAGAGAACCTGGCCTTGGAGTAGCTGCCTGGCTACCCAGGGACACCTGTGTGCCTGGGCTGTCACTGGACTCTCTGAGCCTCAGTTTCCCCATCTGTACCTGGAATGCCAAGCCTGTAGAAGCAGGACTGTGGAGCACAAGATGACAGATGCAAAGTGCCCGGGAAGCAGGGGATGGAGAGATGGCAGGGGCTCAGTGGTGGCGGCTGTCACTGCAGGCTGCCAGCAATATTGGTCCCGACCTGAATTCACCTGGATGACAACCTCATGGAGGGAATTTCCCTGGGTGTGTGTTGAAGAGATGCAAAGGCCAGGCAGTGGGGCGGAGCAGCACCTAAACCCCAAGAGCTCTGCCCACAGCCTGGCATGAGGGGCCTTGTGGTGGGGCTGTCTGTCTTTTGGGTGAGGGTAGAGGGAGCAGAAGAAACTGCCTGGGGCCAGAGCCTGGGTCTTAGCCACCTCTGAGGAGGACTCACCTCATTGACCAGTTTAAATCCCGCCTCCTCCAGGAAGCTGTCCTGGATCAGCCCAGCCCCAGTATCCTTCCTTCCCGGGCTCCCAAAGCTCAACCACAGTCCTGCCATTCCCGTTACCTGCCAAGCGCACAGGACAAACAAAACACCAGCGTCAGTGATGAGGAGCTGGCCCTTCCTGTGCCCGGTCTCCAGTCTGCATAATGGGGATGACATTCTTCCCTACAGACCTCAGAGGCCGTGGAGGCCAGAGGGGAGGTTGGCCCACCCTGAGGCTAGGAGGAGGCTTCCACTTGGCAGGGGGCTGTTGGCTGAGGGACGTAGAGGCTGAAGGATCTGTTGTCATTGGGAGAGGCTGGTGCCAGGGTGTGTGGAGAGGGGGGCACTCAGGGAGGTGAGTCCTGCTCAGGGTCGGTCCCGCCCAGCCACTGGCTGCACCAGTTCGAGCCCCACCAGGACAGAGCTGGCAGAGCAGGGGATGTCCAGGGCAGAGAAACATCCTCAAACCAGCCACTCCCCACCCCACAGAGAGCAGAAAGCCCCAACTCAGCCTCCTCCTGGGCGTAGAGACCAGGAAACCAGACGTGGTGAGGTGGCCATCTCAAAATGCACACGCCTTCAAAGCGGGGCTATTTTCCATGTCCTTTGGGCAATTTTAGAACAAGTTTGTAACACTGGGATGCTAATGGATGACAGTCATGCTGTGTTCATGCAGGCATCTGTGTCTGGGCACCTTCGGTGGCTGTTGCTGATACATCTCTTGGGAGGTGGGGTGGGGAGGTGTTTCTTAAAGGACCTCCAGATTTCCTTTTAGCTTCACTGCATGTTGCAAAGGACTGAACCTTCAGGAATTGAGGGAGGGGCTACAGAGCCAGCTGGCGAGGGGGTGTGGGCAGCCCTGAGGACCCTCTGTCTGGGGGGTGGGGGTGGAAGGCACAGTCTCGTCTGAAACCACCCTTCACACACCCCTTCTCCCGGCTCCACGTGGAATCCGGGTGTATTCATGCGCTGAGGCCACCATGACAAAGTGCCACAGACAGGGCAGCTGAAACAACAGATGTGTATTTTCTGACCATTCTGGAAGCTGGATGTCCATGATCAGGGCGTAGGCAGGGCTGGCTGCCCCTGAGACCTCTTGGAGAAGCCTTGCCTGGCTCTTGGAGCAGCTGCCCTTAGTGGTGGGGCTTGCAGACGGCCACCTTCCTGCCGCTGCCTCGCATGGTTGCCCCGGTCTGTGTCTTGTCTGTGCCCTAATCTCCTCTTCTTTTAAGGACATCTGTCATGTTGGATCAGGGCCCACCAATATGGCCTCACTTTAACTTCACTACCTCTCTTTAAAAACCCCATCTCTGGACCAGGCACAGTGGCTCATGCCTATAACCCCATTGCTTTGGGAAGCTGAGGCCAGGAGTTTGAGACCAGCCTGGGCGACATGGTGAAACTCCATCTCTACAAAAAAATACAAAAATTAGCCAGCCATGGTGGTACACACCCCTCATCCCAGCTACCGGGAAGGCCGAGGCAGGAGGATCTCTTGAGCCCAGGAGGTGGAGGCTGGGGAGGGCCATATCATGCCACTGCACTCCAGCCTCGGGGACAGAGTGAGGCCCTGTCTCAAAAAAACAAAAACAAAACAAACCCATCTCCAACACAATCCCATTCTGAGGTACCAGGGGTTAGGACTTCAATGGAGGAATTGGGGGGACATAATTCAGCCACAACACCAGACGCCTCTCATTACTTTGGTCTGACCCCCAGTGCTTCCCTGTTTAACCATGTTTCTTTGCTTTCCTCTTCTGTCAGGGGCCCTCCCCACTCCACACTCCCTGCTCAACATATGCCCACCCACACACAGGATGGGGGATCCGAAAGCAGCTCCTTTGCCATCCCTGCCAGCCTGAGCTTTCTTCTCACCCAGCAGAGCTGCCCATCCCTGAAGCAGAAACATGGGGTCCACTGCTCCCAGGCAGCTCTCTCCCCGTGAACTCTGATCCTGCCACCTCCTGGGGCTGAAGGCCCCGGGGTCCCCCACCAGCCCTCCAGCCTGGCCTGATTTGCACAGCACCTCCCTGGACCATCTCTCTGCGGCACCCCAGAGGCGGCTCAGTAGACCAGGTGACCAGGACAAGGGCCGCAGGAGGTCTGGGAGGAGAGGCAGGCCAGGGCCAGGGTGCTTTGGGCTGCCGAGGAGACATCCCACAGGCCACCCAGGATGTGGTCTGCCCCGGGGACATGGATTTGGGGTCCTGTGCATGGGAGATAAGCATAAGCTAAGGTGGAGATCCTGGGGTACACCCACATTCAGGGGAGCTGGACAGAAGGGAGCTCCTTGGGGGGAACTGAGGCCCAGGCATGGAGGAGGAGGAGGGAACAGGAGGGAGGAGGGGTCATAGAAGCCAAGGGCCAGGGTATCACTGAGAAGGCTGGAAAGGGGCTGAGAGGTGAAGAAAGGTCACGCAGAAATGAGCACAGTGAATTCAGCCACCCAGAGGTGCCAGGCTCTGTGGTGACAGGAGTCTCTGTGCAGGGTGGGCAGGAAGCAGGTGGCAGCTGTTTTGTTTATCAGTTACTGCATGACAAGTAACGCCAGAACTCAGCCACTTCAAACAACCGTTTTCTTATGCACCCGGATTCCGCGGTTAGGAGATTGGACAGGGCGCAGAAGGGGCAGCTTGTCCCGTCCATGATGTCTAGGGCTCACTGGCAGGTCTCCACAGCTGGGGCCAAAATGACCTGGATGTGAATGTCTTCCCTCACATCTTGGGGGGGTGACGCTGGCTGTGGTCTGGGACCTCAGCCGGGGCTGTCAGCTGGAACCTGGCCTAGGGCCTGGGATTCCTCCCAGCATGGGACCTCACAGTAGCTGGACTTGGACGTGGTGGCTCAGGGCGCCAAGCAAGTGTCCAGCACGCCAAGCCAAGGCTCCATCACCATTCACTCCAGAGCCTGAAAAGAGGGAAGGCAGCATCATAGAGGGGCTGAAGAACAGGCACCCCGGAGACAGGCTGGCTGTGGGACCTCTCAGGGCCTCCGTTTCCTTATCTATAAGATGGAGGTAATAATTGATGTTCACGCAAAGCTGTTACGAAGATTAAGCCCGTGCTGCAAGGTGGCGCCCTCAGAGCAGAGCCTGACGCATCCACGGTCCATGCCTCACAGGTGTGTGTTGCTGGAAATATTATCCTGAGGGGAGCTCCTAAGAGGCAAGGTATGGACACACCTGTGGGAGGGGAGGCGGGAACCCAGGGAAGGGAGAGCCTGCAGCCTCGGGGGTGGGTGGTGCAAAGCCTTCCAGGGGCCAGGGCAGCCTCCACGTGCAACGTCACATTTCAGCTGTGCCTCAAAGTCCATATGGGGGGATCCAGCTTGGGGACACCATGAGCAAGGGCTTGGTCAGCCCCAAATCAAGGCAGGTTCAGAGAATGGGAAGGGGCTCCACTCAGCTGAGGCCATGGCCAGTGGAGAGGGTGGCCCCGGCCCTGGCCCAGTGGGTCCTAGTTAGGGCTGTGATGATGATTTTGATGTTTGAGAACATGTGGCAGGCCCAGCAAAGTGGCTTCAGGTCAGCTCTTCCGTTCCAAGCCCATTCCCCTGTCCCACGGTCACTCCTTTACTTCACTGTTGCCATCCTTAAACAGGGCAGAGGCAGTGTGAGCCCATTAGGACATAGGTGTGAAATAACTCCCAAGAGGCTGTGTGTAATCCCAGTACTTTGGGAGGCCATGGCGGGAGGATCATTTGAGCCCAGGAGTTCAAGACCAACCTAAGCAACATAGTGAGATCTTGCCACTAAAAAACATTTTAAAATCTAGCTGGGTGTGGTGGCACACACCTATAGTTCCGGGAGGCTGAGGCGGGAGGACTGCTTGAGCCCAGGATGTCGAGGCTACAGTGGGCTATGATCATGCCATTGTATGATCATGCAATTGTATGATCACCAGGCTAGGTGACAGAGCAAGACCCACCTCTTTAAAAAAAAAAAAAAAAAAGGCTGTGTGGACCCAAGTATGCACATGTGTGCATGTGTGTGCGTATGTGCATGTGTGTGTGCACACGCATGTGTGTGTGTCTGTGTGTAACAATCAGGGCCATCACGTTGTGGGCCAGCCAGCATGTCAAGTCTGTATGTGGGGCGCCCTCTGCAGTTAAGCAGTGCACAACCCATGCAGCCGTACCTGGCAGCCCTGTGTGTGGACTGTGGGACCCTCTGCTAGGTAACCTCCCTGACACCAGGCCCAGGCCCCGCCTCCCAGCCCTTCATGCCCTGCCTGCGGGAGCTGCAGACCTGAGCTCACCACTCTACAGGCTCTTTTCTCTCTGGTGAGGCTGCTCCCTGGGTCTCCGGTCCTGGCGTGCCCCTCCTGCAGATGCTGTGGGGACAGCAAGGTGTAGGGCGGTGTGACCTTGGCTCTGAGACTGGCTAGGCCCCTCATCTGTTACCTGAGTCATGGAATTCTCCAGAAGTGGGCAGGGCTGAGGCCTGGAGCCAGGAGAGGTGAGGTCATGGGTTGTGTCTACCATGGGCCCTGCCATCAGGCAGGGAAGGGTGTGTCCCCTCCGTGGGGTGTGGCAGCTGAACCCAGGTTTCCCGGAGCTCCTGGCTTTGACCTAAGCCCGAGCGTCCCTCCCGCAGGCCGGAGCTTTCTCGTTGGTGCTGCACCTCCATCCGGGGCTACATGTCCCCTCCACCTTTCTCACCCAACACTGGACGGCAGGGAAGCCCTGTGAGGGAAGAGGGGGTGAGTTAGGGCCCTGGGGGCTGCGTGCTGCAGATGGAGGTGGGGGACCACACTAGCTGTGCGCTTTGCCTGGAGAGGCAGGGATGGGATGTCCTGGTGAAGGGCTAGAGGGGTAGCCAGGGCCTAGCTGTGGCAGTGGGGGCGGTGGCACTGGACTCCAGTGTGGTGAACATGCCGACCCTGGAGGGGTCTGAGCCGGGGCATGGCTTGGCAAAGGTCATGGTGGAGCCGGACAGCTGTGTGGGAGAGGAGGGGACGCCAGGTTAGGCAGGGCCCTCACAGGCAATTGCAGCCAGGCCCTGACGACTGCAAGGGTTCCCATGCGGGATCCGGGATCCACACTGGCCAAGCCCCCTGCCACTCTCCACACACCTCACCCTGCCTCAGTCACTCTCCCGCCAGCTCCGAAACAGAGGGGAAACTGAGGCCTCAGGAGGTAGCTCTGGGCCCCGGGTCACACAGGGATTGCAGGGGCTTGGACCCAGCTTCCCCAACTCCAGAGCCAGCACCTCTTTCCCCTTGCCTGCCACGCGGCCGCCTCTGTCCCTCCGGGTGGGATTTGGCTCCAGGTGATGGCCTCAGGCTGGGCGCCCGGGAGGACGTCAGTGGAGGGGGTGGCGCGTTTTGGGGCCGAGGGGAGATGAGGAGGCTGTTTTCAGGCATGCTGAGTCTGTAGTGGGGATGACACACCCCTGTGGACATGCAGAAACCACCGGAGACATAGGTCTGGACTCGGGAGAGGCCATGACTGGGGCTTCCACTGTCAGCTCCCCAGAGGCAAGAAAGACAACTTCAGGCCACCTGAGCCTTCAGGGGATTCAGAGAGCAGAGGTGCCAGGATGGGGGAATGGGGGTAGGGTCTGTGGGTTGCCAGACTTCCACCCCAAACCACAGCAAGCCACCACCAGGGAACCTGGTTTGGGGTCTGTGACGATCTACCGCAGGGGTGAGGGTGGAAGAGGCATGGGGCACAGGGTGAGGGGCAAAGGGCAGCCTCCCTGGGCGGAGAAGAAGGCCAGGGGTGGGGGAGTCTGCATATCCACCCAAGTCCCCTGTCCCTAGGGCCGGCCACGATTCCTCCCGCCCCAGAGCTGCTGGGGGATGCCGGGGCAGGAAGCTGGGGTGAGGGTTACAGCCAGGGCAGCCTGATGGCAAGAGAGGCCATCCCCTCCTGCCTGACACCCCACTCCTGTGTGGAGCACATTCATGGTCGTCACCCCGGTGCTGCCTGGGGACCAGCTCTTCACGCTCAGCAGTTATAGCAGGAGCCAGGCTGCTGGGACACAGTGGATGGGTGGCCTGGGGGACCTTGAAGCATTTTTCCTCACTCAGTCCCAGACTCACAGGGATCCGTGCATGTATGTGCACACACACACACATACACACACACCACACATCACACACACTCATTCACACACACACACCACACACACTCATTCACACACATACCACACATCACACACACTCATTCACTCACACCACACACCACACACATCACACATGCTCAGTCACATTCACTCACATCACCGCACATCACACACACTCATTCACTCACATTCACACTCGCTCACACACACTGACTCACTCGTACTCACACACGTGCACACACTTGCAGCCAAGATAGGGCTTATGTCATGGGACCAGGGGGACTCCAGGTGGGAAGGGGGTTCCCTGGCTGGGTGTCCTTGAGGGAAAGTTGCACTTCAGAGCTGTGGCCTGCAGCCAGAGAGGACAAAGACTGTGGAAGGTCATCCAGCCTGTCGGGCGGGCCAGGGCTGGATGGCAGAGCTGTGTCCCCCATACCCCCAGGCTCCCGGCTCATTTCCCCGCTGTTCTCCCGCCTCTGCTTCCCTTCAGGATGGCACCGCCAGGCCTGAGACACTGGTGCCCCAGAGCCCAGGCCTGGAGGTGCCCCTTGCAGGTGTGTGCCCAATGCCAGGGGCGTGACTGTGTGCTCTGGGGTGGCCCCGCCTGAGGACCCTACCCCAGAGACTGGTTCCCCAACCTGCACCCAGAACTCCAGTCCCTTGGCGGGCAGGAGTCCCCCCCGCCCCTGCCGTGGCCTGGACCATTCCCCAGCCATGTCCTGGGCGGTGAGGAGATGAACCAGACAGCCCTCTGCAGAAGGCCTGCCCCGAACGCCCCAGCTGGCGGTCCCCTGCTCACGCCTGGCTGCGGGGGTCTGAGGTGTCGGAGGAGCCGGCAGATCCTGGGGCACAGCAATCCCCGGGTTGAGGATCACTTCCCGGGACACTTCAAGTCCCTGCTCTGTCCTTTCCCAGGACGAGGACACGCCCTCTCTAGACCTCACTCCGTTTCTGCGCTGTTTAATAGAAGCCCCCTCAGGCGGCTGCTGTGGAGGTTAGATGTGAACATGCGTGGAGAGGACTTGGTAGCGCTCTCGGTAGTGGAGGCTTAGCAGATAACACCGTTAACCCCAGGCCCAGGGTACAGTGGCCTCTGTCCCTCAGCCATGGAGGCTGAGCTCAGGTCGGGGATGAGAATAAGCGAGGCCAGGGCACCCCCAGGCCAGGGATAGAGACCTGGCCCAGGTCTTTGCCACCAGGGAACCCTGCTCATCCTTGTAGGGTGCGAGGGGCAGGGTCTGCCGGAGGAGGGGCCTGCTGACCACAGCTAGGGAGATGCAGAGGTTTCCTGGGGTTACCAGCCCCCAAGGGCAAAGCCACCCCGGAGGTGGGGACATGGCGGCCCTGGAAATGAAGATGGCGGCCCTGGAAATGAAGCGAGGCTGCCTGGGCCTCTCTTCCCTCACCCTGAGCAGGGCCATTGCTTCGTAAAGACTGGCAGAGCTGCCTCAGGGCCTCTGGGCCAGCCAAGGCCTGCTGAAGGGGCCTTAGGAGCTCACGGTTGCACGAAGCCCAGCGCCTCCTGGAAAGGCCCAGACTCAGGCCCAGACCCAGGCCCCTTAGGCATCAGGAGCTCAGCTCGGCTGCTCCTGCAGGCGCGCCTGTCCGTTCCCTCTCCTGTGTCTTCCTGGGTTCATGCCACTCCTCAGACTCCCCAGAGTGGGGGCAAAGCCCCTGCCTTGGTTTCCCCAATAGTGCCTGGCCAGGTGGGGCAGGTCTGCAGCAGGGGAATCCCCTGGGAGGGCAGCATTGTGACCCCATGGGTGGGAGTTGGGGTGGTGCAGGCGGGGACCGTGGAGGCAGCGTGGACCCTGCACCCGGATCCACCTTAGAAAGGAGCCGGCCAGGCCAGGGGCGGTGGCTCACGCCTGTAATCCCAGGACTTTGGGAGACCGAGGCGGGCGGATCACGAGGTCAAGAGATCGAGACTATCCTGGCCAATGTGCTGAAACCCCGTCTCTACTAAAAATACAAAAATTGGCTGGGTGTGGTGGCACACGCCTCTAGTCCCAGCTACTCGGGAGGCTGAGGCAGGAGAATCGCTTGAACCCGGGAGGCAGAGGTTGCAGTGAGTGAAATCACGCAACTGCACTCCAGCCTGCTGACAGAGCGAGACTCTGTCTCAAAAAAAAAAAAGAAAGGAGCCGGCCTAACTGGGCCTTTTTGTGCTAACAGCCCTGATTTCCATGGGTTTGGTGGAGGGAGCAGGGGGCCTCCTGCTTCTTGAGATCCTCTGCCCACAGGGTGGCATCTATGGGTGGACCCTCTCCCTCCTGGGCCTCAGTTTCCTCCTCCTGCAAGTTGACACCGGCCTGGGACGCCTGGGGCCGTCCCCATGAGCACTGAGGTCATGGCTGGGAGGCCACGAGGCTCCCCCAGGAGGACGCGCCATAAATACCTCCTTGGCCTCATTATCTTCATTAGAGCCCGGGAGCCCAGGCGTGCAGAGCTGAGCAGGCAGGGCGCGTGAGTCACCTTAAAAGAATGCCCCCCTCCACACACACACACCCTGGATGTAGGAGAATGGGCTTCCAGCGCTGGAGAGGGCTCCCCCGAGTCCCCCAGCCCTTGACCCTGAGGTCTCTCCTGCTCCACCAGCCCCTCTCGCTTATCTTTTATCCCTCTCCTCCCTGAACACACAAACACACACACACACACACACCTCTCACCTCTACCTGTAAACCCAGGGGAGGAGCATCCACTGTGTGCCACAGCCAGCAGTGACAATGCTGCCGAGGGTGCTGAGGGGCCAGGGGTGGCCTGGAGGGAGAGAGGGCTCTCCGGGTGAGGTGCCTCCTGAGGAGGAACTAGGAGAGAGGGAGAAGGCATGGGCAGAGGTAAGAAGGGGTGCTGTGCCTGGAAGGGGTACCTGGAGGTAGGCAGGGTGAGAGAGCTGGCCGAAGTGCTGGGAGTGACAGCAGCAGGGGGACAGTCCCTTCTCTGGTCCCCCACAGCTCCCTGTCTGGTCAGGCGTAGGCCCAGCCCATCAGCATGTTCTGAGCTGGTGACAAGAGACCCACAGCCACCCCAGCTTGGCCCTGCCAGCCCCTTTTCCCTCCTCAGACCCCGTGTATCTGAGGCTGTGAACTGACAGCTTTCCCTCCCTCCATTGTTGGTTCCCCTCTCAGCCCTCCTCAGTCTTCCCCCACCTCGCCCCCTTCCAGGCTGTGTCCACTCACAGGCCAGGGCACTGGGCCCTGCCCCAGCCCCAAGAGCCTCAGGGCTGTGATGGGTTTTTATTTTTATTTTTGGTGTGGGAGGGTATACGTTCACGGAGACAAAACTCTCCCCTTCTGAGACTTGAGTGGGAAGACTCCCCTTCTGAGACTTGAGACGGAGGACAAGACGGGTCACCTCTGGGGAGGAGGCAAGGGGTGTGGGGGTAGCACTGAGTGCCTCATGCAGGGATCAGACAAGCCTGAGCAGGGGAGGGGCCGTGTGCCCTCCTGCCATCTCTTAAATATTCTTATGACATGATGATAGCTTAAAACCTTTTGTGATAAAACCACTCAAGAAACTACGAACAGACGGGAACTTCCTCAATCCCATAAAAGATTTCTATGAAAACACATCACTAACACAGTACTTAGTGGTGCAAGACCGGATGCTTCTCCCTTAAGAGCAGGAACAAGGCAGGGTGTCCCCATCACAACTTCTGCTCAACACGGTGCTGGAGGTTCCAGCCAGGGTGATCAGGCAAGAAAAGAAGTAAAAGGCCTCCAGATTAAAAAGGAAGAAGTAAGGCCGGGCACGGTAGCTCACACCTGTAATTCCACCACTTTGGGAGGCCAAGGTGGGTGGATCACCTGAGGTTGGGAGTTGGAGACGAGCCTGACCAACATGGAGAAACCCCGTCTCTACTAAAAATACAAAAATTAGCTGGGCGTGGTGGTGGGCGCCTGTAGTCCCAGCTACTCAGGAGGCTGAGGCAGGAGAATTGCTTGAACCCAGGAGGTAGAGGTTGCAGTGAGCCGAGACTGTGCCATTGCACTCCAGCCTGGGCAATAAGAGCGAAACTCTGTCTCAAAATAAATAAAGAAATGAATAAAATAAATAAAATAAATAAAAAGGAAGAAGTAAAACGATCTCTGTTTGCAGATGACAAGATCTTATGTATAGAAAATCCTGAAGAATCCATTAAGAGACAATTAGAACTAATAAGTTCAGCAAATTTGCAGGATATAAAATCAATACACAGAAACTGACTATTTCTATACACTAGAAATGAGGAACCTAAAATGAAATTTAAAGAACAATTCTATTTACAATAGCATAAAAAAGAATAAAATACTTAGGAATAACTTTAACAAAAGAAATGTAGCATTTGAGAGCGTGAGGCAGGCAGATCACCTGAGCCCAGGGGTTCAAGACCAGCCTGGGCAACATGGCAAGACCCCATCTCTACAAAAAATAAAAAATAGCCAGGCTGTGGTCTCAGCTACTCGGGAGGCTGAGGTGGGAGAATCACCTAAACCTGGGAGTTCAAGGCTGCAGGGAGCCATAATCTCACCACTGCACTCCAGGCTAGGTGATGGAAGTGAGACCATCTCTCAAAAAAAAAAAAAAAAAAAAGGAGATCTTTTTATACTCTAAAAACTATAAAACCTTGTTGAAGGAAATTTTTTAAAATTACAACAAATAGAAAGACATCCCATGTTCATGAATCCCATGTTCATGAATTGGTCTTGTTAAGATGGCAATACTTCCCAAATCTATCTAAAGACTCAACACAATCCCCCTCTCTTAAGGCTCTGAAATGTCTATTTCTGTGAAGCAGAGATGGGGCCCTTATTTGGGAGAGTTGAGGGTCTCACCTTTATTATTCCCTCAGGACTGCCCGCAGCTAACACCAGAGGACTGTCCACCTTAGGGCAGTAAGTTAGTTGTGGAAGGAAAACCTGGATTCTGGGGCCAGACAGGCCTGGTATGAATTCCAAAACTATGTGACCTTGAGTATATTGCTTAATCTCTCTGAGCTTCTTTTTCACAATTATAAGATGGGAATTGACGTCACCTATCTCACAGGGTAATGAAAAATACAGAATATTTGTGAAGCACCTCTCATGTGGTCCAGCATACTCAGGGCGCCCAACTAAGGTTGGCTCCTGCATGTGCCTTCTCTCACCTCCAGCACCCCCAGTGCTCCCGGGTCAGATGGATGCACCCACCTCGGGACAGGCCCAGGCCTAGGGAAGGGTTGGGACCCAGGGTGATGTGCACGCATGGACGTTGCCCGGTGGCCCGACCTCCTGCCACAGAGCTGGGACCCACTGGAGGCTCCCAGAGCCCTTGGGATCCTTCATCATCAGTGTAAGGGCAAGGTTCCCCCAACACCCAGCTTCAAGGCTCCACAAAGAGATGGTTTGTGGGTGAGTGGGAGACACACAGCCATGGCTTCTGGGAGGCTTGTGGAGGGGCCTCAACCCTGTGGCTAGACCTGAGGCTGGGGCTGCACGAGTTTCCCTGCACGAAAGCTGAGCCTCTGGGAGCCCCGAGCGAGGCATGTGCATAACGAGTAACATCTGTGGAGCGTAGCAGGCACAGGAATGAGCGTGTATAATCTCATTTAATGGTGATAACAACGCGATGGGGGAAGTGGTCTAAGTGGTCTCTTCGCTGGCAGGTTTGCAGAGGTGGTAAGTGCTATCTTTCATCCCACGTTTACAGAGGAGGAAGCTGAAGGTAGCGGGCAGAAAGTGGCTGTGCTGGGGCTGAGGCCTGGGCTCTCTGGCTCTGGTGCTCTTCGCCACTTCTGTGTAGTTCCTCGGTCAGAAGCGTGAGCCAGCTGCCTTGGAAATGGCCACAGCCACTGTGAACTGGGTGAAGAAAGGTGTCACATGAGCTAACATGGCCCCAACTGGAGAGACAGAGTTGGATTCCCAGTTTTGTCATTCAGCAACTCTGTGACCTTGGGCAAAATCACTTACCCTCTGCAAGCCTCAATTTAGTCATCTATAAAACAGAGCTGTATCCACTTCTAGTTGATGGAAGAATTACGGATAATACATCGAAAGAGGCTGCAGGCCCAATGAATAGCAGAGGCTTTTATTAGCCCTTTAGAATGTAGGGATGCTGCATGAGAAATAAACCTGGAAGAGTAAGTCATCGGACAGAGGGTCATAAATGCATTTGGATTGGGCTATGATGGAGAAATCCAAGAATCTGTGCAAAGGGAAGGAAAAAGCATGCCAGGTGCCAGGAATAGAAATAGCCAAAGCAGGGAGGTGGGAAGGTTTGAGAAGGAAAGTCAGACCCTCTCCAAGCATTGCAACATTCAGCCTTCCTGGGAGCTCACTTCATAGAGGAGACACTGGAGCCTAAAGCACTGAATAACCTTCCCCGAGGCTGTGCAGCAGCGAGGGGTGGAGAAGGAATTCCCCTCTGTGAACGGCTAGCCTGTGGCCTCCCCAGCCTGACTCCTTATAGGGTGAAGTGTGGGCTGTGGGCTGGGCGCCTGGGAGGAGAGGTGGGGCGCAGAGGGGACGGGTGGCCTGGATCAGACACCCAATAGTCCAGCCTTGAAAACTCCAGGAAATTGACCCAGGGTGAAAAATAGAGAGACACACTGGCAAAGTCAAACCATAGTGAAAAAAAATGTGAAGTCCAGCAAGAAGTGATTGTCATCAAGTCAGGACGGTGGCTACTTATTAGGGGGAAGGAGGAGGAGAAGCTTGGGACTACTGGGAGGGGGCCCCCCAGGACGAGGATGGCTTCTTGGGTGCTGGAAATGTTCCCATGATCTGCGTGGCTGCAGGCATTTCCTTTTAAATCATTTATTCCACTGCACATTTGTCTTGAATGCACTTTAGTTGATGCCTATTTCATGATAAGAAAAGTTTTCGAGGCCAGGCATGGTGGCTCATGCCTGTAATCCCAGCATTTTGGGAGGCTGAGGTGGGCAGATCATGAGGTCAGGAGTTTGAGACCAGTCTGGCCAACATGGTGAAACCCCGTCTCTACTAAAAACACACAAAAAATTAGCCGGGCATGGTGGCATGCGCCTGTAATCCCAGCTACTCAGGAGGCTGAGGCAGGGGAATTGCTTGAACCAGGGAGGTGGAGGTTGCAATGAGCCAAGATTGCACCACTGCACTCCAGCCTGGGCAACAGAGTGAGACTCCATCACACACACAAAAAAAAAAAAAAAAAAAGGAAAAAAAAAAGAAAAGTTTTTGAAAAGAAAAAACAAAAACCCCACAGTAATAGGGCCAAGAAAGGGAGCACAGCCACAGGTAAGAGTGAGACTTTTACATCTCTAGGAAGTATTGTATATAGGCCAGGCCTGTGGTTCACACCTGTAATCCCAGCACTTTGGGAGGCTGAGGTGGATGGACCACCCGAGGTCAGGAGTTTGAGACCAGCCTAGCCAGCATCGTGAAACCCCGTCTCTACGAAAAATACAAAATTAACTGGTCGTGGTAGTGCACCTGTAATCCCAGCTACTTAGGAGGCTGAGGGAGAAGAATCGCGCAAACCTGGGAGGCAGAGGTTGCAGTGAGTCGAGATCACACCACTGCACTCCAGCCTGGGCGACAGGGCAAGACTCTGTTTCAAAAAAAAAAAAAAAGTAAAGTATTGCTGCGCCTTGAAAGTCGGGATGATGTGGATGCATTTTTGGGAACGCAGGAGAAAATGACTTGAGAAGTGGTAGAAGGGGTCTGATTGGCTGGGCGCGGTGGCTCATGCCTGCAATCCCAGCACTTTGGGAGGCCGAGGCAGGCGGATCACAAGGTCAGGAGATCGAGACCGTCCTGGCTAACACAGTGAAACCCCGTCTCTACTAAAAATACAAAAAAAAAATTAGCTGGGCGTGGTGGCGGGCACCTGTAGTCCCAGCTACTCGGGAGGCTGAGGCAGGAGAATGGCGTGAACATGGGAGGCAGAGCTTGCAGTGAGCCAAGATCACGCCACTGCACTCCAGCCTGGGCCACAGAGCAAGACTGTCTCAAGACAAAAAAAAAAAAAAAAAAAAAAGAAGGGGTCTGATCAGCTCCAGTATAGACCCCAGGTCTGGAACAGGGTCCAGGCGGCCTGCACACACAGGGCTTGCTTTTGTGATGGCTGCAGTTTTTGTATGTAGCATGTAGTGCTCTTACAATAGAGAACAACCCACATGCTTAACAAAGGGCAGCTATGCTCATGGCTGCTGAGCAGGGCTGGCCGGGCGGTGGTGAGGCTGTGCTCCAGAGGCCGCCCCTCCACTGGCCCATTTTCCAGAAGCGTCCTCCAGAGGCCTGAGTGATAAGGCTGGCATCTCCCCTGGACTTGTAATGCAGTCAGTCAGGCAGTCTCCCCACTGGAGCCAGAGCCCCCCTTCTTCAGGAAAAGTCTATCAGCTTATCTCCCCTATTTGGGTGCCTTGGAGGCAGTGCTGCAGAGAGGGCCCTGCTGGCTGGGTCTGCCCTCACCTCTCCTCTGGAGGCCAGCAGGATAGCATCTGGGAGGAGCAAATCACCCGCAGCTCCCGCTCACCTCCTTTCCTGGGGAAGTTTGGGGCCTGGATCAAGCTAGTGGGCCAGGGAATGTGGCTGCAGCCCTGGGGGAGGCTCAGAGGCTGGGATCCACCTGGCCCGGGGTCCCTGCCTGACATAATGCCCCTCCTGGTTAGGCCCCTCCAAGCTTGGCTCTTATACCAACAAGGTCTGAGGGTCTGAGTCTCCATCATGTTTACCCTGGGATTCAGGGAGGTGAGGAACACCCAGAAAGCAAAAGGAAATCCTTTGGCTACTTGGAAACAGAAAGGGGAGAATAGGCATCATTTACAAAGTTCAAAGCTGACACACCATGAGAAAATAAATAATTTGCAATATATGTAAAATATAAAATGTTAGTATCCTGAATCGCACATAAGAAAAAGGTAACACAATAGAAAAATAAGCAAAAGATGGGGAGAAGAAATTCCCAGAAGAAAATAAAATGGTTCATAAACTTATAAAAAGAGGCTTATTTGCTCCAGTGCAAATAGACAATAATGAGATATTTTTTTCTCTACCAGACTGGAAGAAAATAAAATATTGATAATATGCAGTGCTGGGGAGGATGTGGCTGAATAGCTCATTTACTGTTGGTTTGAATGAAAATGGATGCAGCCTTTTTGGGGTTAATTTAGCAACAGCTGTTCAACATTTAAGTACATATTGCTTTCAACCCAGCAATTCTATGTCTAAGAAAACATTGCATAAAAGCACTTTCTTTTTTTTTTGAGACAAAGTCTCGCTCTGTTGCCCAGGCTGGAGTGCGGTGGTGCAATCTTGGCTCACTGCAACCTCCACCTCCAGGGTTCAAGCAATTCTCCTGCCTCAGCCTCCCGAGTAGCTGGGACTATAGGCGCCCGCCACCACGCCTGGCTAATTTTTGTATTTTTAGTAAAGATGGGGTTTCACCATGTTGGCCAGGCTGGTCTTGATCTTCTGACCTCGTGACCTGCCTGCCTCGGCCTCTCAAAGTGCTGGGATTACAGGCGTGAGCTACTGTGCCCGGCCTCATAAAAGCCCCTGCACTGGCTCATGAAAATAGTTTGGACAGATGTCCATGCACCTTTGTCTGAATTAGCAAAATATTAGAGGCAGCTGAATGCCCACCAGGAACAATGAATTAGCAAAATATTAGAGGCAGCTGAATGCCCACCAAGAACAGGTTGCTCCAATAAATTATGGCACCTCTACTATGAATCCCAGGCATGGCATGACTTAGAAAGAACTTTTATGATAGTGTATCTTTAAGAGAAGAAGCAAGTCATGGAGGAACATGTAGAAGATGACCTCAAGTTTGCGGAAACAAAACAAATCAATGTTGATAATAAGAGAGAATAAACACACACAGAGAAAGGGACAGACTGTCATATCCAGAGAGTGGAACTAGAAGGAGGTGGCTGGGGATGGGGTAGACATTCATTTATTTTTCTTTCAAGTATTCTGTGAATATTTATTGAGAAACTAGTATGAACAAATGCTATTCTAAGTGCTGGAAATGCAGCACCCTTTTTTTTTTTTTTTTGAGAAAGGGTCTTGTTCCATCACCCAGGCTGGAATGCAGTGGCTAGATCACAGTTCGCTGCAGCCTCAATCTCCCTGGCTCAAGCCATCCCCCCACCTCAGCCTCTGCTGAGTAGCTGGAATCAAAGCCTGGCTAATTTTTAAAATATTTTATAGAGACGAGGTATTGCCATGTTGCCAGCCTGGTCTCAAAGTCTGGGGCTCAAGGAATCCTCCTGCCTTGGCCTCCCAAAGTGCTGGGATTACAGATGTGAGCCACTGCGCCCAGCTAACTTTCACTTCTTCTTTAGATCTTTTGTGTTGTTTTAATATTTTTCAGCAAACATGTAAAGAAAAGTTAGAAAATAAAAGGGATGACCTTGAGAGATCTGGCAAAAGCTCTCAAGTGAAGGTGACTGTTGGCGTCTGGGGGTGAGGGTGGGGACCGGAGTGTGCTCTGGGTTATGCACAGATTGGCCCATCCCTGAACCCTTCATCTTTTTCAGCTGCCTCTGGCCTCTTTGACAGGACTGCTTCCCTCAGAACCACCCCACCCGCCCAGTACTCAGTGGGAACCACTGCCTGTCTCCCTCTGTGGCCCTTCTAGGTTGGTCTTTCTGAAGTGCAGAGACCACTGGCGCCCCTGTTTCCACCCCAGGGCCCTAAGGCTGAAGCCTCTCAGATGGCTCCCTCCAGCCTTCCTTCCCCATGAGGCCTGAGCCTCCTGCTGAAACCCACCACCGTGCCAGGCCTAGGCCTCGGCTCTGCCCCCTTCCCTCTCTGCCAGGCAAAGCCCACTCACCCTGAAACTGCCCAGCTGCCTTCTGGCCTTGGCCCTACTTCTGGCAATGCCCTTGGCCCGCCATTTTGTCATGGTCTCAGAAGGCTGGAAACCAGCCTCACTTATAAGGAAAGGGATGTGTGTGTGTGTGTGTGTGTGTGTGTGTGTGTGTGTGTGTCTGTGTGTCTGTGTGTCTGTGTAGCCTTGAGGGGTGGTAATCTCAGAGGCTCCTGGGTCCTCTGCAGTCTCAACCAGGGCCCCAAACCAGTTGATGGATGGGTGGTTCTCCCTCAATGGGCAGAGAGTCCTGCTGCAGGGGACCCAGGTGGGTCAGGGAGAGGGACAGCAGCCATCCTCTCCCCTCACGGCCAGCAGCCATTTTTGGGAGCCACACACGAGTCCTCCTAGACCTGGACTGTTCAATAGGCAGCGGTAGTTGGGAGGAGAGACACCAGCAACCCCTCACTCAGACCGTGATGTCCCCCAGCGCCCCCCAGGTCTCCCCATTACTGCGGAAGTGGGAGGAGCAATGCGGGACCGTCAAGCAGCCACAGGCTGACACTCCTCACAGACCAATTCACCCCCCTCCCCTGCTCCCGCGCTTCCCAATTTTCTTAAAATTAAACTTAAAAAAGAATTACAAAACACACTTGTTATTTTAAAAATCCAAACAGTAGGGACGTATATACAGTAAATGTTGAAAAACCTCCACTCCCCTCCCACTCTCCAGAGCTGACTCCTCTTAATAGTTGAGAGTGAATCCTTCCAGACCTCCCACAGTATAGAGAAGCATTTCTTGTACACATGCACATTGTAACCAAAATGCTTCCCGTTCTCCTACTGACTCCAAAGTCAGCTCCCCAGCTTGGGGCCTGGGATCCTGCATCATCCGTCCTCCCTGGCACATCTCATTTTATTCCTGTATCCGTTCAACAATTATCTAAGCATCTGCTGTAGAGAACCAGACAGACAGACTCAGTCCGTGTGGAGCCTGCGCTCTGATGAAGGGGACAGCAAGTAAACCAAGGAGATACTCTTGGATGTCGCTAAGTGTTTGTCGCTCCAGACCCCTCGTCACTGTCTCCTCGCCTGGAAGAACTTCACTGTCCTACGGACGTTGCAATTCCTCCCCATTCTCTAAAATGCATCTCTTCCTAATTACCCAGCCTGCTGGGATCTCTCTCCTCCTCCAAACTTCGTCACTGCTTAGTAAGTGGTGCTATGGATTTTAGTTTTCACTATGAAGTGACATTTGTCCTGTGAAAGTGTTAGGCACCTATGTTAATCACCTAGGATGTGCCCAGTTCCGTGCTACAGAGTGAGGCCTGTTGATTAAAGGTCACAACCCTACAAATTTGTTATGGCCGTTTTACATATGAGGAAACTGAGGCACAGAGAAACAAAAAGACTGACTCAAGGTCACATAGGGTTGAAGCCCGGGTCAGCCTGAGCCCCAAACCCAGGAAGGTTCTGCAAACTCCACTGCAGGAATCAGGTCTCGGTCCTGTAGCCCCCATGACAGCCATCCCTGATTGCCTAGGGCAGCACTGGCTTCAGTCCTTCTCCCCAGCGCATCTAAAGTTTTGTTCTGAAAACGTGTTGTTCATCCCCTGAGCCTTGTGCTAGCTGAGTAGTGTGGTTTAGAAAAAAAGATGGGGTGTGGATTTTGTGGGTGCCCCCCCACTTTGCCCACCTCAAGAAGGGGAGAGAAAAGGTCTGTGCATGGAAGAAATGCCAGGCTGAGAGAGGAGTGGGTGGAAGGAGGGGGCGGGCCCTGGGCTCTGCCTGCGCTGACGAATCCTCCCAGCGTGTTTTGACACGTCTCGCTCCGAGGAGGGTGTAATTATTTTCAGTAAGGGTTTCCTAACGTATCATTAATGGATCGTTTCCCGCCCGCTGCAGAAGGCAGTTGCTGAGAGACTGGGTGAAGGGGCACATTCTCTAAATGTGCATGAGAATCTAGAGAAAGCTGGATGGTGGCCCAGCCGCCACATCAGCCCACCCTGCTCCCCAGCCCCCTCCTCACCACAGCAGACTCCCAGGAGCCAAGCATTCCCTGCCCAGCACTGGGGGAATGAGAAATTCTGGAGCTTTCTTTGTGCCTTTTTCCAGGATGGATTGGTCCCAGGCCACTGAGCCCTGGGTTACCTTGTACTAGATGTTTCTCCAACGGTGGCTGTGTCCACGCTGCAGTAGTGTGAGGCTGTGTGTCACCTCCTGCTGGTGGGATTCAGTGACCTTTTGAGAGGACTGATGGAAACACCAAACACCAGCTCCTTTATCTGGGCAAACTATTTTTGCCCAGTTTTGACAAACTGCTTATCCTCTCTGAGTTCAGTTCTCTGTTCATAAAATGGAGATGGTAAGGGTGGAGGGGTGAGTGTAGAAAGGTTGGTTAATGGGCCAGGCGTGGTGGCTCACGCCTGTAATCCCAGCACTTTGGGAGGCTGAGGGAAGCAGATCATGAGGTCAGGAGCTTGAGACAAGCCTGGCCAACATGATGAAACCCTATCTCTACTACAAATACAAAAATTAGCCTGGCATGGTGGCAGGCACCTGTAATCCCAGCTGTTCAGGAGGCTGAGGCAGGAGAATTTCTTGAACCTGGGAGGCGGAGGTTGCAGTGAGCTGAGATCATGCCACTGCACTTAAGCCTGGGCGACAGAGCAAGACTCTGTCTCAAAACAAACAACAAACAAACAAAGGCCAGGCGCGGTGGCTCACGCCTGTAATCCCAGCACTTTGGGAGGCCAAGGCGGGCAGATCACTTGAGGCCAGGAAATCGAAACCAGCCTGGCCAACATGGTGAAACCTTGTATCTACTAAAAATACAAAAAATTAGCCAGGCGTGGTGGTGGACGCCTGTAATCCCAGCTACTTGGGAGGCTGAGACAGAAGAATTGCTTGAACCTAGGAGGCGGAGGTTGCAGTGAGCCAAGATTGTGCCACTGCACTCCAGCCTGGACAACAGAGCGAGATTCCGTCTCAAAAAAAAAAACCAAAAACAAACAAACAAACAAAACAGAAAGAAAGGTAGGTTCATGGGCACAAACATGTAGTTAGAAGGAATAAGCTCTAGTGTTTGATAGCACAGTATGGTGACTTCAGTTAACGATAATTTATTGTATATTTTAAAATAGCTAGAAGAGAAGATCTGAAACGTTCCCAACACAAAGAAATGACAAATGTTCAAGGTACTAGATATGCTCATTGCCCTGATTTGATCATTACACATTGTATGCATGTATCAAAAGATATCACATGTAGCCCCAAATAATGTACAATTATTATGTATCAAAAAAAGTCAAATAACCAAACTTACACCAAATAAAATCAAGTACTCTAACAGTAAAAAATACATTAATTAAAAAGATAAAAAGCAAAAGCAATTATTTTTAAGAGAAAAAATGGAGATGGTGCTGTGAGTTTTTAGAAATTCTGAGAGAATTAGAGCTAATGTTTGAAAAGAGGTCAGAATAAAATGTGCTCAAGAAATAGTAGTTGGTGGGAATTGAACAATGAGAACACATGGACACAGGAAGGGGAACATCACACACTGGGGCCTGTTGTGGGGTGGGGGTGTGGGGAGGGATAGCATTTGGAGATATACCTAATGCTAAATGACGAGTTAATGGATGCAGCACACCAACATGGCACATGTATACATATGTAACTAACCTGCACGTTGTGCACATGTACCCTAAAACTTAAAGTATAATAAAAAAAAAAAGAAATAGTAGTTATTGCTGTTTGGGGTTATGTGGATTTTCATTCATTCATTCAACAAAGACTTATTCTGTGCTTCCCCAGCCAGAGTCAGGCACCTTTATCGGCACTCAGGATGCCTCAGTGAACACAAGGGGCAAAGATTCCTGTCCAAATGGAGTTGACATTCTAGTGAGAGAAGTTAGCCTCTAAGCAATAACATCATAAGAAAATTATACGAAATAGAAGAAGATAATAAATAGTGACAAATGGAGTTGAAATTTTATTTTATTTTTTTGGCACAGAGTCTCACTCTGTCACCCAGGCTGGAATGCAGTGGCACTATCTTGGCTCACTGCAACCTCCCAGGTTCAAGTGATTCTCCTGCCTCAGCCTCCTGAGTAGCTGGGACTACAGGCACCTGCCACCATGCCCAGCTACACTGTTGTATTTTTAGTAGAGACGGGGTTTCATCATGTTTGCCAGGCTGGTCTCAAACTCCTGGCCTCAAGTGATCCAACTGCCTCAGCCTCCCAAAGTGCTGGGATTACAAGCGTGAGCCACCGCACCTGGCTAATATTTTTGTATTTTTAGTACAGATGGAATTTGGTCATGTTGGCCAGGCTGGTCTCAAACTTCTGACCTCAGGTGATCCGCCCACCTCAACCTCCCAAAGTGCTGAGATTACAGGCGTGAGCCACCACACCTGGGCCAAGAGTTGAAATTTTAAATAGAGAAGGGGACACTGAGCTGAGACTTGAAGGAGGTGAGAGAGTGGGTGATACAGGTACAGAGAGCACAGCCAGGACAGAGGCTGAGGGCAGGGCGTGGCTTGGTGTCTGCTGGTCAGCAAGGAGGGCTCTGTGGCTGGAATGAAATGATTGATTGGGGTGTGGGGGCATGGGGACCGTCAGGTAGGTCCTTACAGACCAGTGGTCCTCAAACTTGAGCCAGGGCTGTCAGGATCACCTGGAGGACTTGGGAATCCCAGCTTCCTACTCCCCCAGCCCTACCCAGAGTCTCTGGTTCAGTAGGTCCAAGCCAGTGCCTGAGAGATTGCATTTCTAACAAGCTCCCAGGTGCAGGTATGGGTGGTCTGGGGGCCCTACTTTGAGAACCGCTGTAAAGATCACTGCCAGGTCTTTGGTTTTACCCTGGGTGAATGGCAGCCCTTGGAGGGGTCAGCACTTTGAGCAGAGACTCAGTGATATGGCCTGCATTTTGGAAGGACTCTCTGGTTGCGATGTTGATGTGAGGCTGCAGGGGAACAAGGGTGGATACAGGAATGAGAGTGCGGAATTGAAATTTCCAGAAGAGATTGTCGTAGTAATGCCGGTGGGGAGAGGTGGTGGATTCTGGCCATATTTTGAAGGCAGAGTCAATAGTATTTCCTGATGGATTGGACACCCGGTAAGAGAGAGAGGTCAAGGGTGACTGCAAAGTTTTTGGCCTGAGTAATACGAAGCTGCCATGAGCTCAACTGGGGAATCCCTCAGTGAGAGGAATTTGGGGAGGAGAAGCTCAGGAGGTTGGGTTTGTTGAGTTCAGGAGAGAGGTCTGGGCGGGAGAGTGAATGTGGATGTTGTCAGCCAACAGGTGAGATTGGATGAGACCACCAAGGAGACGGGGAGCCAAAGGAGCAGAGTGGAGTCCAAGGACCAAGTTCCGGGCATCTAACCCAAGAGGGCAGGGAGGAGAGGAAGGAGTCTAGGAGGAGGCAGGGGAGGAGGGAGAGGAGGTGGAGGAGGAGGGGGGAGGAAGGGGGAGAGGAGAAGGGGAGGAGGATGGAGAGAAGGGAAGGAGGAGGAAGAGGAAGAAGGGAGGAGGGGGAAGGGAAGAAGGGGAGGAGGGGGAAGGGAAGAAGGGGAGGAGGGGGAAGGGAAGAAGGGGAGGAGGGGGAAGGGAAGAAGGGGAGGAGGGGAAGGGAAGAAGGGGAGGAGGGGAAAGGGAAGAAGGGGAGGAGGGGAAAGGGAAGAAGGGGAGGAGGGGAAGGGAAGAAGGGGAGGAGGGGGAAGGGAAGAAGGGGAGGAGGGGGAAGGGAAGAAGGGGAGGAGGGGGAAGGGAAGAAGGGGAGGAGGGGAAGGGAAGAAGGGGAGGAGGGGGAAGGGAAGAAGGGGAGGAGGGGGAAGGGAAGAAGGGGAGGAGGGGGAAGGGAAGAAGGGGAGGAGGGGGAAGGGAAGAAGGGGAGGAGGGGAAGGGAAGAAGGGGAGGAGGGGGAAGGGAAGAACGGGAGGAGGTGGAAGGGAAAATGGAGGAAGGGGAAGGGAAAAAGGAAGGGGAAGGGAAAAAGGAAGGGGACGGGTAGAAGGGGAGGAAGAGGGGGAGGAGGGGAAGGAGCCTGTGTGAGGAGGGAAAGGCAGGAGGGTTGTGCCTGGAAATGAAGAAAGTGAGTCAAGGAGGAGGACATCTCTGCGAATGCTGCTGATAGATCAGACACGTCAGGCCAGGTGAGGACTCAGACCCCACCGCTAGGCTCGGTATCACAGGTTATTTGGGCTCCTGTCATTCCTTCAGGTTCGTGACTGACCCGGTCATGCATTCATTCAGGCATCTGCTGAGCACCAGCTCCGGGCCAGGCTGTGTTCCATGCGGTGTCAGGGCCATGGAGAAATGGCAGCCCCTTCCTACCCTTGAGGCAGGTTCCGGGACACCCTGGCGTGTACAAAGCACTTTAGCCATTGCAAGGGTTTCTGCAGAAATTCTTCATTCTCATTCTTCACAAAAGCATGCGGGAAGAAGGGGAAATATTGTTATCTGAGGGCGCTGTAGCCCAGTGTGGCTCTGAAGGGTTTAGGTGGTGAAGTTTTGATGAGAATCTAAGTTTTCAGGCCTTTCCACATGTCAAGCCTGCCTGGCAGAAAGCCTCTGGGTAGTTGGAGGACACTTGAGCAGTCTGTTCCTGTGTTTTTCTTGGGTTTTCTACTTTTTAATTAAATAAGTAATCATGAATTTGTGTCAACTGTGCATGATTTAGACGATACCAAAACATACAGCGTGGAGAGGGTGTCTTTCTCCCTCCCGACCTTCCGGAGTCACAGCCGTCCCAGGCTTGCTGTGTGCCCTCCAGGGTCCATGCTGACAGCAGAAACAGAGGCAGCAGGGAGGCTTCTCCCATTATATACACAGGTCTCATGGTGGGTGTACACCTGCAATTTGCTTCTTGTTCTCACTGTGTCTTGAAGACCCTTTCTTGTCAGAACCAAAAATCCATTTTCATAGACTCTGGTGGCCTGAATGCTGCCCGGCCCCCAGCCCCTTGGGATCCACTCCCCACCTCACTGCTCAGCTGGGTCAGGGAGGCTCCCAGCCAGGAGGTCAGAGGCAAAAGGAGGCGGTGAGGAACTCCTGCCCACTCCCCTCTGAGGCTGAGGCTTGGTCAAGGCTGTGTTCTTCCCCCACCAAGTCCCGCAGGTCAGTCCTCAAAAAGCAGCTCTCTCCTGGCTCTGTCAACCGCCCTGCAACGGGAACTGTCTTCCTCCTAAGCCTTCAAGCTGGGCAGGTGGTGCCTTGTCTCTCCTAACCTGCCCGCACCTTTGTAAGTTGTCCCTCCACCCCCTTGTCTGTTACTCCTTCGAGGCCCCTCTAGGACTCCCTGTGGGGACCATGCCCCAGGCAAGCACTTTCTAGGTCCAGGCACAGCTCTGGGTCCTTTTCAAGCATTAACTCATGCAGTCCTCACACCAGCCCTCAAGATAGGAATTGTCAGCCCCATTTTGCAGGTGAAACACCAAGGTCCAGTGAGGTGAAGCACCTTGATCTCACTCAATCTGCAGGCGTATTAGCTGGGCCCCTAGGATGGAATTGTGTCTCATGCTTTCTACAGGTGACCTTTGGGGCATTTGAAGCCAGGAATGTGCTGGGTGTGGACACGGGATAGCTTCCCCTAATTGCCCACCTTCCTTCTCTTCCTTCCTTTCCTGCCTTCCTCTCAGGCCATCCAGCCCTCAAGAGTAGCTGCTCCGGAGGCCAGTGTAGTGGGGCAGGCCTGAGGTCTCAGTGGAGGCAGGCTCAGATTCAAGGAAGACACACACATGGCAGGCCCTGGAGGAGAGGCAGCCCAGAGCCTGTCTCCTCCTGGGGCCTTGGCCCTGAGCAAGCTCGGCCCTGAGCACATTCCCTCCTTCCACTCCCCACTCCCCTGAAGGTCCTGTGCTCTGCCCAGGAAGGGCACCGAGTCCAGGTCTGCCTAGAGCGTCGGGTTGAGGCAAAGGGCACGATGCCAGCTGGCCTCATCAGAGAGGTCGAGCCTGCAGGTATGAGGGCAAAAACTCCAGGCTGGGTCCTGGATCTGGGGGCTCCGAAGGCTGTGGAGGGAGCCATAAGGCACCCCTTGCTCCACCAGATCCCAGCTGCCTCCGCCCCACCCCACAGCCTAATTCACCCAGCAGATTCAGGAGAACAGAGACCTAATTATTTCTATCAACGGCCTTAACGAGATTTCACAGAAAGGCGCAAACTGCTCCCCCATCTCCTCCCTGCCACCTCCACCTTCCCTGCTCTCCCATCCCAGGGCCTCTTGTGCTTCTCGAGAGGCTCATTTTGCCAGGATACTTTTCCATCAAAAACAGACCAATGAGCCTGGCACGGTGGCTCAGACCTATAGTCGCAGCTACTTGGGAGGCTGAAGCGGGAGTATCAGTTGAGTCCAGGAGTTCGAGTCTAGCCTGGGCAACATAGTGAGACCTCATCTCTAAAAACTAAAAAGTAAATTTAAGGCTAGGCACTGTGGCTCATGCCTATAATCCCAGCACTTTGGGAGGCTGAGAATGGCAGATTGCTTGAGCCCAGGAGCTCAAGACCAGCCTGGGCAACATGGCAAAACTCTGTCTCTACTAAAAATACAAAAATTAGCCGGGCATGGTGGTATGTGCTTGTAGTCCCAGCTATTCGGGAGGCTAGGGTGGGAGGTTCGCTTGAACCCAAGAGGTCAAGTGAGGCTGCAGTGAGCCATAATCACACCACTGTACTCCAGCCTGGGTGACAGAGCAAGACCTTGTCTTTAAAAAACAAAAAAGAAAGAAAAGAAAAGAAAAAAGGCAGGATGTGCCTTTTCTATAATCCCAGCACTGTGGGAGGCTGAGCCAGGCAGGTCACGTGAGGACAGGAGTTTGAGACCAGCCTGGCCAACGTGGCAAAACCCCATCTTTATTTAAAATACAATTAGCTGGGTGTGGTGGCGGGCGCCTGTAGTCTCAGCTACTCAGGAGGCTGAGGCAGTAGAATTGCTTGAACCCAGGAAGCGGAGGCTGCAGTGAGCTGAAATCGAGCCACTGCGTTCCAGCTTGGGCAACAGAGTAAGACCCTGTCTCAAAAAAAAGAAAAGAGATGCTTGATGTCACTAATCATTAAGGAATGCAAATCAAAACTACAATGAGCTAGCACCTCACACCTATTAGGCTGGCTACTATTTTTTTAAAATAGAGAAAATAACAAATGTTGATGAGGATGGAGAAATTGGAACCCCTGTGCACTGCAGGGGGGATGTAAAATGGTGCAGTTACTGTGGAACACAGTACGGCGGTGCCTCAAAAAACTCAACATAGAATTATCATAAGATCCAGCAATCCCATTTGTGAGTATATGTTCAAAAGAACTGAAAGCAGGGTCTTGACGAGGTTTCTGCACACCAGTGTTGACAGCTGCACTGTCCACCACAGCCAAGGGGTGGAAGCCACCAAATGACTACCCGCAAATGAACGGGTAAAAAAAATGCAGCCTATCTACACAATGGAATACTATTCAGCCTTAAAAAAGAGAAGAAAATCCTTTCATGAGCTACAACATGGATGAACCTTGAGGACATTATGCTGAGTAAAATAAGTCAGTCACAAAAGGATAAATACTGTATGTTCCCACTTTTACAATGTATCTAGAGAAGTAAAAATCATGGAAACAGGCCGGGTGCAGTGGCTCACACCTGTAATTCCAACAATTTGGGAGGCCCAGATGAGTGGATCACTTGAGGTCAGGAGTTCGAGACTGGCTTGGCCAACATGTAAAACCCCGTCTCTACGAAAAATACAAAAATAAGCTGGGTATGGTGGCACACACCCGTAGTCCCAACTACTCAGGAGGCTGAGGCACAAGAATTGCTTGAACCTGGTAGGTGGAGGTTGCAGTGAGCCGAGATCAAGCCACTGCACTCCAGCAAGGGCAACAGAGCAAGACTCTGTCTCAAAAAAAAAAAAAAAAAAAAAAAAGTCATGGAACCAGAAAGTCAAATGTGGTTGCCAGGGACCGGGGGGTGGGGAAGAGGAGTTGTTTAATGGGAACAGAGTTTCAGTCTGGTGAGATGAGAAAGTTCTGGAGATTTGTCACATGGCAAGGTGAACAAAGTTAACACCACTGAACTGCACACTTAAAAATGGTTATGAAGGTAAATTTTATATTATGTGCTTTTTACCACAATTAAAAATAAATATAAATATAAACTGACCAATGAACAAATTATAAAATCTTATTTTAGCGGATAGCCTGTGTTTGCTTGTTTAGGGGCTTGGAGCTCTATTTTTACTGATACACACACTGCCTTCATTATATTTCCAAAACCTAACAAGCAGGTCACCTCCATTCTCATCGGCCAGCACCTTCTCCCACCCCAGCCCTGTTCTAGCATCCCACAGCCTCTCGAGATCTTACGTCTTCCCCAGCACCCCGGAAGGGCCCTGGGTAGAGCACAGGGCTAAGACCTGATGCCTGGCTGAGGGTCTTGGAGCCTGAGGACTGTTGGCTCCTGCAGGACAGGCAGCTCTGCTCAAGCCAGGAGAGGAATGTCAGAGCCCAGAGGGTGCCCGGGGCCCCTGAGACGCTTGCCAAAAGGGAAAAGCTCAGCAGCTGGTCGGGGAGGGGACGCTGGGCAGGAGTTCCTTGGCTCTCAACCTTGGCTGCACACTAGAATCTCACGGTTACATCAGAATCAGGATATTTTAAAGCACCCTAGGTGGTTCTAGCATGGAGCCGAGGCTGAGAACCACTGCTCTAGAGAATGGGATGGAAGGGTGTCCCCACAGGTCTCAGGACTGGGCCTGTTGTCAGTGGGAGGTCTGGCTCGGGGCCAGGACACCCTCCCAGCCTCCACCCCAAAGCTGGTGAGCGCGGCTCTCAGCCGCACCTGACCTTAGTCAAGAACTGGCGGGCAGGCACCAAGGGTCCCGCCTGGAATTCCAAGGCGGTCACGCATTCCCCACCACCCCCCACCTGGGAGCCAGGGGTGTTACATCATGTCCAGGGCCCTGAGTCACTACGGATGTCTCCCCTGATGGCCACAGAAAAGCAAGCACCCAGCAGGAGGGAGGAAGCTGTGAGCACAGCCCCACGCCCACGTCCCCTCTCAGAGCAGCCCCATAAACAGGACCAAGCTATTTTAGGGGAAGAAGATCAAATGTAGGGATCAGTTCCCCCCAGCTACTTTTGACTCAGTCCTTCAGGCTATTTCTGTGAGGGCGCAGGCTGGTGTCACCCCGCGTCACCAAGCACTCTGGGCCTGAAATTAAATGTGTCTGCTGGAAGAATGAGTGTGAATTCCTATAGGATAGACGGTTGCCTGGCAACACAGTGTCAAGGCCAAAACATGGGCCAGGGCAGGATGGGCGCGGGAGACACTCAGGTTTGCAAAGTGCCAACTCAAGCCTGTGACAGTCTCAAGGGTCTCTGAGACTCGAGAAACTGATATTTGCCCAGGACGCCTGTGGGCCTTTAATCACAACGAAAGAGGGTAGAGTGTGGAGCTGAGCCTTGTGCCTCTGGACACATTACAGCCTGGGCCTCTTCCAGGACCCAGCACCGAATTTTGATCAGTAATTCTGTATTATTTTCCTGAAGGAGACACTCTTGCAAATTGTGTAAGCTTCAGGGCCCCTCAAAACCTGGAGAATCTTCTGACCCCTTTCCATACCAAAAGAAAAAGTTCTACGTGTGAGTATCCAGGTAAATTTTATGTATAATAAGCACCCCGGCAATGGAAGGCTCATGGACCAAAGCTCTGGTCAAACACTCAGTTAAAATCAGTTCTGGATAAATAATTGGGAACTGGCAGGAACTTTAAAATCCACCTAGCTCGTCCCTTTTCAAAGAGAGGGAAATGCAGCTCTGGGAGGTAAGGCGGCGCTGCCCCCCTGAGAGGGTTTTCAGCCGCGCCTCCCATCTCTGCAGGTCCCTGGAGCTGGCAAGAAGGGGAATTGACCTATGATTAGTTTTGAAAACGTGCCTCAGAGGTGGAAGACACAGGGTGCAATGTGGCATTTTTATTATCCTTGTGATGTCATCACTTTGAGAAGCTTATCTATACACACATCTCCCCACCCAAACAACAAAGTCAGCTTCAAAAAAGAAAGCCCTGAAGCAAGCTGTTTGTTTCATGAGTTGCTTAGCAAGCCAGAGGCATCTGCTCTCCAGATTCTAAAACTGTAGGTGTCGTGGGCAGCAGAGGCTCCCAGGTCTTGCTGGCCCTGGCCTGCCCTCCCCAGGCCAGCCAGGCCACAGCAGTGTCTGGGGGGTGGGGTCAGTTCAGGGTGGTGCCCAGGAGGAGGAGAAGGCCTAAGCCAAGACAAGCCTCAAAGCCTCCTCTTCTCCAGCGCTGGCCCTGCCCCACTGACTTCCAGAAACCTCTGCCAGCCTCCCTGCCTTTGCTCCCAATTCACCCGTCCTCCAGAAGTGAGACCTGGAAAGGATCGCAGAGGTCATTCCATTGCAGCAGCTTTTCAGGTGGAGCCTTGAGGCTCTGATGTGCTCAGGGTCTGGGGACCATGGGCTGCTGACCTCTCATGCACCCTTGGGGTTTTTTTGGGTTTTTGTTGTTGGTTTTTTTTTTTTTTCTGAGTCAGGGTCTCACTCTGTCACCCAGGCTGGAGTGCAGTGGTGTGATCTCAGCTCACTGCAACCTCCACCTTCTGGGTTCAAGTGATTCTCTTGCCTTAGCCTCCTGAGTAGCTGGGATTACAGGCACCTGCCACCGTGCCTGGCTAATTTTTGTATTTTTAATAGAGACAGGGTTTCACCATGTTGGCCAGGCTAGTCTCCAACTCCTGACCTCAGGTGATCCACCCACCTCGGCCTCCCAAAGTACTGGGATTACAGGTGTGAGCCACCGCGCCTGGCCACCCTTGGTTTTTCTGAATCACCAGTCTTTTCTCCTGAAATATCACTGCCCTAGGTCCTGTTCCTGTGGGGATTGGCTGGGCCAGTGGTTTTCAAAATGTGGCTCCTAGACCAGCAGCCTCAGCCTTGTCTGGAAACTTCTGACACAAGCAAATTCTCAGGTCCCACACCAGACACCTGCTGGCTGGGAACTCTGGGGCTGTGACCAGCTTTCTGTGTTAACAAGCCCCTCAGGTGATTCTGAGGCACCTGCAGCTTGGACACCTTTCTCTAGACAGAAGCTCTATGAAAGCAGGGAGCCACCTGCCTTATCCACTGCCACTTCAGCAGGGCTCCTGGAAGATGGTGGCTGATTAATACATGTTTGTTGAGTGACTATCCTAGACCCAAGCTAGAGCTGCTGAAAATGGGCGTGTGGGAGACCTTATGGACATCTGCATTTTAGCAGGCCTTCCAGGGGAGCGGGTGATAAGGAGCTGTGAACACCATGAAGGGGCAAAGGGCCCCAGTTCCTCTGTCTGGGGTGTTTGCTGGTCCTAAAAGCAGAACAGGCAGCTGACTTCGGGAATAGGGGATCCTCTATTCTCACGCTGTCTTTATTCAACCAACCTCTTTTACAGAAATGGTCCTCTTGGTTTCTGGGACACGAAGCTACTGAATAATCAAGAAATGAAAGATGAGTCCATCACAAACCGGACAATCGCTCGGGACTCCGAGGATGTCCTGTCAGCAGTTCTTGATGCAGAGGAACCCATGTGGACACGTGGCTTGCGCCTAGGCTGATCCCCGGCCCGGCTCCAGGCGGGCATCGCTGTCTGCCCTGTGCTCTGTCTTCCCGCCCTGCTCACCAGCTTGGAGGATTCTGAAAGGGAGCCCATGCCTAGGAGGTCTGGCGGCTTCTCCTGCCATCCTATTTCTGGGCCTGGCCACAAGGAGGTTTCCAAGAAGGGCCCTTGGTCAATATCACAGACAGCTCTTGGGTTCCTGAGGTGTGCCTTGTTAGGACAGACCATAGAATCCAGCCACAAGCACAGGCTATCACCACCACCTGCTCCATGCAGGTCCCTCCTCTGTGTACCGGAGGTGTGAGGACACTTCTGGGGCTCAAGTTACAGGCCCTGTACCCCTCAAAAGACAGAGTCTGACTGCAGGGGGCAAACACTCCACAAAGCCATCTGAAAAGCATTGAGTGGGAAGGCAGTGGGGGGCTCTGAGTGTGACCCCCGTGCTGAGGCATCCGCTCAAGGGCTGATGGGTGGGAGAGGCGCTGAGAGCTGGGGAGCAGGATGTGGAGATGGGAGTTCTGGGAAGGCAGGTCTTGCAGGGCTTATGGCAGGATGGTGCAGAGAAGGGGTCCCGGGAAGCAGGGGACTGGTGTGGGTTAGGTGGGTTGGGTCACTGTTTGGGAGGCATGACAGTTGTCTCTGCTTTCTGCATGCCTTCAAACTCAATGGCACGAACTGGAGGGCACAAGGCCCCTCCTCTCAAAACCCCCAAATCGCCCACCATCTCTGCGTCCTGCTACTGGCCACATTTTAACAAATGATGTTCAGCACAACTTTTTCCCTCTGGGTTTGTCAGAGCAGGGTTGTCCCTGGATGTTCTGTAGGGTCGTTGTGTCTGGGGCAGGGGTGGGGGAGGAGTAAAGGGGGAGCAGGGAGGAAGGGAGGGAAGCACCCTGGGAACTATTTCTACACAAATAACTAGCTATTTTAGTTTCCCTACTGGACTAAATGCCAAGTATCAATTAAATATTTTTTGAAGAAAAAAATAGATGTATTAATTCTTGCTTCCTCCTTTTGTTGGCGGGTCTGCCCTTTGCCGTTTGTGAGGCCGTGTGTGGGTGTGAACGTCTGTGTGTGCACATGAAAGGCTACGTGTGCTGGACACGTGCTGTATCCACGCATGTACTTATGCCCGGATGACACGGCACCCTTCACCAATTATGAAACTGCTTCACGAATCCAACCTCAGAAACGACTGGATTTAGTGTTTTTATGGGGTGGGATGGTGAGGCACATCCCCCCTGCATGCCATCTCCCATGAGGACAGAAAAGAGCATCATACTTTATTTTATGACCAACAGGTCATTCGTCTATATCTGCTCTTGAAAGCCACTGAGGACATTTTGCCAATCACTAGGAGAAACTAAATAAACAGAGCCAAACAGTGTCAGCTCTCTGCGGCTGAGTAATTATGAGGAATTCCTCTTTAAATAGAAGTTTAAGTAAATATAGAAAGATCACTTTACAGAAGGCAGCTCGAGAAGAGATGGGGGAGCGGGGCAACAGGCGACCCTTCCAAGTCAAGGAGAAGCTAAAGGCCGAGCTTGGAGAAACCAGAACCGAAGGGTTTCTGATACGAGCCATGCTTCTCCCTCTTCGGGGCCTGGAAGCAATGTGCCAAGTTCTTTCTGCCTTCATCTTGGCAGCCTTCAATTTCGGATGCTTCATTTATAAAAATGGCTTCTGTTCTGGGCCTGGGCTGAAACCCTGGCCCTGAAAACTCACTCTTGTCCGCCAGCTCACCAGGGCTCTGTCCCATTGGTCACTGTGCTGGGCCTTGGAGGAGGGATGGAGTGTGGGGAACAGGTAGAGCTCGGGAGATCACTGTACACCGAGAGGAGCCCTTGGTAACGCGTAGTAACTAGTTCGTGATACTGTCGGTTGGTGCTAGGTGAGTCAGAAAGGCCAATGAGCAATGGATGAGTGGAAGATGATTGTTATCCTGGTCTGGGGAGACAGAAGGTCTCTCACAAGTCTGACCAGTCCCCATGGAGAAGCCCCACCTAGTGCGAGCTGCCCACCCTATTCTGTCAACATGAGGGCTGTGCAATGATCTCTCTCCCCTTGTCTGAACATTCTCTGGTCCCCCACAGGGCTGTGAATTCCCCCGTGGTCATGGCAACTTAAAGAGTCGTTGCCTTGAAAGCTCAAGCAGAAACTGTGTTCTGCACTGTGAAACATCAAGACCCGTTCTAAGTCCCTACCACACAAAGACTGAGAAGTCCTGGAAGGCTTCCCAGGGGAGGTGGCACACGAATGATGTTTTGAGGAATGAATAGGAGTTTGCTGGAGGACGGAGGCAGGGCATTCTAGAGCAGGTGGACATCTCAGAGGGATCAATCCCGACATGTTGGGAAACTCTGAGCAGACGGAGAATGGCTGGAATGTGGGTGGAGGAGGGAAAAGACGAGGGCAGATGGGAGCAAGGACGAAGGAAGGTCAGCCTCCTTCCAGAGGACTCTGTCCTAGAGCAGTGGGAAGCGATGGGAGGAGTTAGGCAGGAATATGGCACACCCAGGCTCCCCTGTTTCAAACTTCCCAAGGCGGGGTATGAAGGCTTGAAGGTGGATGAGCGTGGCAGTGTGACATTCAGTTAACAGATGGCTGCAGTGGTTTGGTGACAAACGACAATGCCTGGCCCAGGCTGGTGGAGGGAGGTGGAGAGCAGTACGGGGAAGTAAGTGCTGAAATCAGCCATGAGGTTAGTAGCGGTGGGGGCAGGAAGGAGTCTAGGACAAGGTTGAGGAAATCTGTCGGATGACGCTGTCATTTGTGCATTGGGGAAACCAGAGCAGGACCAGCCTGAGTGTGGCCAGGCTGGGGCTGTGCCTGGAGAGAGGGTCTACACGCAGCTGGGTGAGGGGTCCGGAATTCAGAAAGGAGGTCTGGGCTGGAGAGGCCTTGGGCGCAGATAGCATTTGAAACCGTGGTTTGGGTGAAGTCACTCCTGGGAGAATGTGGAGCGAGGACAGTACTGAGGCCAGTCCCCAGGGGACCCACATTTGGGGCAAGTGGCAGGGGAGACTGAGGAGTCCACTGACAGGACAGTTGGGGGAGTGGAGAGTGTTCTAGAAGACGAGGCAGGAGGCAGAGGAGAGGAGGGGACGGTCCATGGCATCAACATCACCCAGAGAGGGCCTGAAAAGCGGCCACTGGATGACAGCAAATGAGGCTGGAGGCCATGGAGAGGCCTGTTCAGTGAAGAAGGGGACACCCCAGCTGGCCTGGCCTGCAGACTGGCCCTTCCAGCAATTGCCACACTTCCTCCTGCCAGGAACATGGTTGCCTCAATAGTGCCAGGTGGGGGACACCGTCCGGCCAGTGCTGGACAAGGAGAAGGGAGGAGCCAGACCCACGCCCTCCTCCATGTCTGACCCGAGCTTGAGGCTGTGGGCAGGTATGAGGTGAGCCTCTATTCCTGCCAGAGCAGAAGCTGCCACCTTACTGTGGGTCTGCACTGGGTGGCCAGCATGAGGTGCCTGGGTAAGGTGGCTGGCCCTCACCTGCAGGACAGACCAGCTGTGACAGTCATCTTCCTGGGTGAGCTGGGTGTTAGCAGTGTGGGGAAAAGGCGTTGGAGAAGGTGCCTTCCCTGGAGACAGGTTAGGCCCTGAGGCAGAGTCCTGAGCAGCCTACACACCAGACCAATTAAATCTGAGCCACTGCTGCGAGTCTCGGCCCCAGTGTTTGTGAAAGCTCCCCAGGTGATTCAACCCCTCCAGGGCTGAAAACCGCCAGTCTAGGGAGAGAGAACCCAGGTGTAGGGCTCTGTGAGCGCTTTAGATCAGAGCAAAGCAGCAGCACTGAAGCAACAGAACCCAGGAAGAGGCTGAACTCAGATGGGCAGGGCCGGCTGCGCGGCAAGGTCAGCCTCCCTTCCAAGGGGCTCCTTCCTTCTCCCTCCGGTCCTCGAGGCACTGGTGTTGTCTTCCTCCAGGAAGGGTCATCCCCATCCCACCCTCAGCCCCCGTCTTAACCCAGCAAGATCCTCTGGAGCTCCTGCCTCCCCTGCCACCCCCCGCCACCGTTTCTGGGAAACTGCCCCGGGTGGGCTCCTGGGTGGTCATCCCCGGGCGCCTCTGCATTGGTGAAGCTCACAGCCCAGTGCCAGCCCACACCCCAACCTGAGGCCACTCTCCAGTGTCAGGGAGGTGGAGGACTGCCTGAGGCCCCTCAACCTACATCTGTCCTTGGACCCACAGCATGGAGAGAGGGCAGCCCACCAGGGTCACTGACCTCAGAGCCCAGACTTTTGCTCTGAGCTGGGGAGGGTCCCAGGCTTGGCAGGGTTGGGGCTCAGGAGGAACTGGGGGAGGGCCCGAGTCAGTGTGGTCCCTCCTTCCTGGAGGAGAGCTCTTGGAAGCCAGGCAAGAGTTCTGCTTCTGGGAATTAGGAACGAAGAGGTCCTGTCTGGAGGCCAGGTCAGAATCCCGTCCAGCCTCAGGGCAGGGTGGCCCCAGCACCCCTCCCATCATTCCTGGGATGAACTCCCGGAGTGGCATGACCCTGATGTGACATGCTGAGCTCTCCCTGGCCTCCTTCATAACAGGTTCTGCAGGGACAGACTGACCTAATCTCCTCCTGGGGTAGGACTGAGGATGCCACAGACCAGAGGTGAGGTGACCTTCACAGGGTTGCGCAGCACCTGGTGGTCTGGTCAGTTCTAGAATCCCAGACTCCAGAGGCCTGCTCCTGTGGACTTTCCAAACACTGCCATGACTCACTAATGGTGACACATACCGAGCATGGCCTGTGTGCCCTGCCTCCGTCTTGGAAGCTCACTGAGGGGACAGTGTGGGTGTGCAGCCCTTTGCTACCAGGGAGCCCACAGCATGGGTGTGGACACCCCTTCCTGCACACATACAAAAACCCCAAAAGCCTCGAGGCAGCAGTGTCTCTGCTAAGCCTCGTGGCTCAGACCGGACCTGGGATGGGGACACGTAGGGTCTGGGTGAGCAGTGTGGCAGGCAGAGGGTGCAGGAGGGTGAGCAGGAGACCAGCTGAACGTGTATGTGGACAGGCGGGGAGGCTCCCAGTCACAAGGCCGAGCCTCACTGTGCAGGAGGGAAGCTCACTCTCTCTCTCCAGCTGTGGGGCTGGATGGAGCAGGGACAGGGAGGGGCCCAGGACAGTGGAGGGCCTCTCAGGCTGTCTCCAGGCTGGGCTTTCTCCCTCCTTACGCCTCCCTCCTTTCTGCCCATTGCTGTATGAGAGGGCACCCAGGCATTCGCTTTTAGAGTTGTCTTTACGGTTGTGGAAATGGAGAGAAATAGGGGCCTGGTAGGAAGGATGGGGGCAGGAGGCTCTGCACAGCAGTGTCAAGAATTCAGGAATCAAGTCACTGGGAGAAACGGGGCTTCTCCCTGGCCCTGGCCCCTCACTGGGGTCTTAAGCTCCCAGCCCTCGCCGGCCACCTCCTCCCTCATCCAAGTTAAATGAGCCTGGAGTTGGATAAGAATTCTAGGCCAGGACCTTTGGGAAGTAGAAACCGCCAATCTTATCCATTGGGCTCTGAGGAATTTGGCAGGGCCAGGAGGAAGGGGCTCCAGGGACTGGGCTGGCCGCCCCAGCCTATCTCCCCCACCCTGGAGCAGGGGGCGCGCTCATTATTAATAGCCCCACAATAAACCCCAGCGATAAGGCTCTCCTCTTCCCACCACCCAGATAGTTCTTCCAGTTCAGAACAAGGAAACAGAGAACAAACAGCCAGGTTTCACGGAGGGGTTTTGTCCATAGAACAAATCTCTGGGTGGATGCCACAGCGCACGGCCAAAGAGGTCTCACACCTTGGTCTGCCTGACCTGCCAGGGGATTCTCTTTGCTGTACAGAAGAAGCGCCCATGCAACCTCACCTCGGCTCCTCTGTTCAGCTGTCCCTCTCCCTGCCAGCTGAAAGCTAACCCAGGCCTGGCAGCCAGTTCCAATAAGGCCTCCCCTATAGCCCCACAGTCTGAGTTTTCTGCCAAAGCAGCGTCAGAGGTGCACCGTTGGGTGGTGGGCTAATTCCTTCCCCTGAGAGCGTCCTGTCTCCAGTTTGGAAAAGCCCAGGTTCCTAGGTGGAGGTCTTTTTTTTTTTTTTTTTTGAGACAGGGGCTCACCTGTCACCCAGGCTGAAGTGCAGTGGTGTGATTATGGCTCATCACAGCCTCGATTCCTATGCTCCAATGATTCTCTTGCCTCACCCTCCTGAACAGCTGGGATTACAGGCACATGCCACCACATCTGGCTTAGATAGGGTCATAAGAGCAATCACACAGCAAACAATAAGCTTGTGAAAGCAGAGAAAAATGGGCTGGGGCACAGTCGGCAGCTAGGGTGGCACCTGCCCTGGCTCCAGGGTACCTGGGATCAGGGTCTGGCATCCTCTGCTGGCTGCAGGTTGACAGAGGACAAAATGTTCCTCAGCGTTCTACGGCTGGGACTCTCCCCAACTCACAGCCCCTGGGCAGCCCCAGAGGGGCTGTGAGACATCCCCTCCAGATACTGCCACCTGGGTCAGGCCTGAGCCTGGGGTGCAGCCAGAGAACCTGATTTTGGGGTCAGCTCAGGAGCCCCCTAAGCCACTAAGTAGCCAGCTTCCTAGGGTCCCACAGGAACACTCAGAACTCCAGCGGAGGAGCTCGGCTCTGCCTGATTCTGACCTTGAACTTGGCCTTGCCTGGCAAGACCTGTGCCCTGGGAAGGCCCCCAGCGCCTCCCTCCCCTGTCAGGCTCCAGGAGACCACCTTCACTCCGTCTGAGCCCCCAGCCTTGGGCCTGCTCTGAGCTCCTGAGCTGAAGGCCTGACAGTGAGCCTGCTGCCTGATCTCCGGGCCATATCCCACTGGGCCATGCCACAGGGCAGGCCACAGGGAGGCCAGACCTTCCTGGGGGTGCACCCTGTATGAAGCTGGCCCTCCTCCCCCAGCTCAGGCTGGGTTAGCAGAGCTCTCCCAAGACCGATGCCCACCACAGGACCAGAGGGGTCGAGATGGGCATGTTGGGCTTTTCAGAAAAACACGAGCCTCTTCCTCGGTACAAGAAAATTTGGGGAAAGTTTTTTTTTTTTTTTTTTTTTTTTGAGACGGAATCTAGCTCTGTCACCGAGGCTGGAGTGCAATGGTGCAATCTTGGCGCACTGCAACCTCCACCTCTCAGGTTCAAGTGACTCTCCAGCCCCAGCCTCCTGAGTAGCTGGGACTACAGGCTCCTGCCACCATGCCCAGCTAATTTTTGTATTTTTAGTAGAGACGGGGTTTCACCATGTTGGCCAAGCTGTTCTCAAACTCCTGACCTCAAGTGATCCACCTGCCTTGGCCTCCCAAAGTGCTGGGATTACAGGCGTGAGCCACCGCATCAGTCCTGGAAAACTTTTAAACAAGGAAGCCACATGGGGGAGGGTGAAAAGGGGCAAAGAAGAGGAGGGCAGGAGAGGCCAACTTTTTTTTTTTTTTTTCTAAGAAACTTATTTCTCTCTGAGTAGCCAAGCAAGTCCTAAGCCCAGCAGTTTTGGGGCAAGATTCAATAAAAACTCTGTCTGCTGGGGCCTGGGCAAAGCCACTGAAAATAAATACTTCGTGGCTTGTCCGGTCTCCTGCCGCCTGGAGCCTGGAGGGCCCAGTGGGATATGCACCGAGGGTGGAATTCTCTCCCCAGCCAATCAACTTCCTCTCCCCGGTTAGGACCATTTAAAAATCATAAGTAGAGTTTCCGGTGTGGAGGGGGAAAAACAGAAGAGAGCATATTTGGTCGAAGGAAGAAAAAAAGAATTGCAGAAAGGCCAATTTATTTTCAATCAGAGCTGTTGGATTGTCTTGTTCGCGAAAAATAATCTTTGGGGTTAGGACCTTCCCTTAGCTCTCACACTTTTCACCTCATGTCTCCTTAAACTCCAGGCCTGCCGCAGGAAAGCCCAGATGTCTAGAGTCAGGGCTGGCGCAGGGTCTTCCAGGGGCTGAAGAGCCCAGGACCTCCTGCCCCAGAGGTTGCTGCCAGGGCTGGGGAACGTGCAGGCCGCAGGGACAGTGGCAGCTCTGCAGGCCTGGCTGGGGGATGACTGGAAAAAAATGTGCAGGAAACCAGGCTAGGAAAACGCTCAGGGTCACAGGCAAACAGCAGAGAGCCACACTCCGCCGCACCAGTCAGAGCAGAGCAGACTTTACAAACCGGGTATCTGTATCTGGGAGCAGGAGGAGAAAGGATTACATTTGATACTGGGGGATGGGGGGCGGTTCTAGAAACCCAGGAGGAAAGAAAGGGTGAGGCACCACCGGATGAGCGGGTGGGTGGTCCAAACAGAAACGGGAGGACTGCAGGAGAGCACACGAACCCCCACTGGGGCCTAGGAACTGGAAAACCCCCCCCCACTTTTTACAGTGTTACAGGTCAAAGCATTTGAACAGCCATCTTGGGGTGTGGAAAGTCCTAACACCAAGGGTAGCCCGCAAGAATGTGACCCATTTCCCCTTCCTATTCGTTGTCCAGACCCTCCCTCTCACTGGGGGTCCGGGAGCCTCCAGAAGCTGTGGGAGGGCTAGGGGGGTGAGCTAATGCTTCTTTCCTTCTCCCACCACATGTCCAGGATGGAAACAATGGTTGGCTCTTGCCTTCCAAGATCCGGACAGGGCACAGGGCTGCAGGGCTGCAGCCTGGAGAAGCTGTGTCCCCCTCTTTTAGCCACTGCCACCTTGGAGGGCCTGACTGGGCAGCTGAGGGCCACAGGCTCGGCTTGTGTGGTCCCCACTCAGTCCCTGGGCATGATATTCCACCCTCAAGAGCCACGCTATTCAGTTCAAAGCATTATTCCCCCAAAAGTTCTTATTTTAAAATGAAGACACTCTTGAGAGGGCTGATTCTGAGCAGGTGTCTATCTGGCTGACCTCCTCAGGGAACTGGAGGATGGAAATGTCAACATGGCCCAAATCTTATAGGGGGTTGGTCTTTCTGGTAGAGCCAACAGTTCCCCAAAGCTCTCTCCAAGGCCTCAAAGTCAGCCTTGGTGGGCTGGACGAGGTGGCTCACGTGTGTAATCCCAGCACTTAGGGAGGCTGAGGTGGATGGATCACCTGAGGTCAGGAGTTTGACATCAGCCTGGCCAACATGGCAAAATCCCGTCTCTACTAAAAATACAAAAATGAGCCGGGCATGGTAGCAGGCGCCTGTAGTCTCAGCTACTCAGGAGGCTGAGGCTGGAGAATTGTTTGAACCCGGGAGGCAGAGGCTGCAGTGAGCTGAGATCGCACCACTGCACTCCAGCCTGGGTGACAGAGTGAGACTCCATCCCAAAAAAAAAAAAAAAGTCAGACTTGGTGGCTCCTTGTACACAAGGAGAATCCCAAAGCCTCTATTTTTTGGGAGGGAGAAAGAATGGAAGAAGAGGACAAGAAAGTGCTGCTGACAGTCTTAGCTCTGATCCCCACTTTCAAAGACACGGTGGATAGTCATGGGTAATTTAAAAGAAGCATCTTGGGGCAAGGACTTGATCTCTTTAGAAACTGTATTTACAGGCTGGGCACGGTGGCTCATGCATGTAATCCCAGCACTTTGGGAGGCTGAGGCGGGAGGATCACCTGAGGTCGGGAGTTCGAGACCAGCCTGACCAACATGGAGAAACCCCATCTCTACTAAAAATACAAAAATTAGCCACCGTTGTGGCACATGCCTATAATTCCAGCTACTCAGGAGGCTGAGGCAGGAGAATTGCTTGAAGCCGGGAGGCGGAGGTTGCGGTGAGCCGAGATCATGCCATTACACTCTAGCCTGGGCAACATGAACAACAACAACAAAAAAAACCTCTGTCTCAAGAAACTGTATTTACAGGCCAGGTGCAGTGGCTCACGCCTATAATCCCAGCACTTTGGGAGGCCGAGGCAGATGGATCACCTGAGGTCGGGAGTTCGAGATCAGCCTGACCAACATGGAGAAACCCCATCTCTACTAAAAATACAAAATTAGCTGGGTGTGGTGGTGCACACCTGTAATCTCAGCTACTCAGGAGGCTGAGGCAGGAGAATCACTTGAACCTGGGAGGTGGAGGTTGCAGTGAGCCGAGATCGTGCCATTGCCCTCCAGCCTGGGCAACAAGAGCAAAACTCTGTCTCAAAAAAAAAAAAAAAAAGCAAAGAAAGAAACTGTATTTACAATGAGTGGATGAGTGGTGACATGTCAACTAGTCACAAATCCATGTATCTAAAACCCCCATAGGACCAGAATTAAAATAGAAAAGACTTCTGAGCAGCCCAAATAGATATTAAAAACCCCTGCTCTAAAACACAAGCTCTTTGTTTATTTGTGAGCCTTCAGTCAAAACCTTTGAATTCGTATGTTATGTACAGTTGCAACTGCCTGTGTAAACCGATATCCAAAACCATGAGGGAGAAAAGGGTGCAAGGAGGGAAAAGAACTGTTATGGGAAAAAATGATCAAAACTCGGCTGTCTGGAGTATTTGGTATAGGGATGGGGTGGTGGGGTGCTGGCTGCCATAGTGCTCTGAAGTTGTGGGCTCTCAAAGCCCAAGGAAATGATAAGATTCATATAGGGGATCGTGAGTCACCAAGAAAGTACTCAACTCTGCTCAGGGCAATATGTGATAGATTCAAAGAAAATTTATATTCAAAATTGAACAGGGCTGTGACTCTTAAAGGGATAAACACTCCTTTATTGGAGTACCAGGTTTCTCCTCCATCTGAGTTGGTGGTGGAGATTTTGCTGTGCCCAGCTCCATATCCAGCAAGTTCCTCAGCTATCCTGAAGCACTGTTACAGGAGAGAAGAGAATTGGGCCCTGACCTGAAGCCTGCATCAGTGACCAGTCCAGGCCAGTGACCCATCAAGCCCCGGGAGCCCTTGTACCTTCACTGTTCAACCTCAGCACCTGTGCCCCTTCTCTCTTTTCTCTTTATTCTGCCTTCTCATTCTCTCTCCACCTCTCCTATTTCTCCTCTCCATTCTACCCACAGCCACCCACCCACCCACTGCCATCCTGTAGGACTTTGTGCAATAATGGAGATGTTCTGCCTTTATGCTGCCCAATACAGTAGCAATGAGCCATGTGGCTACGGAGCACCTGAAATGTAGCTAGGGCAACTGAGGAACTTCATCTTTGGCTTTCATTTGTTTTAATTATGTAATTATTTTATTTTATTTTATTTATTTATTTTTAGACTGAGTTTCGCTCTTGTTGCCCAGGCTGGAGTGCAATGGCACAGTCTCGGCTCACGGCAACCTCCGCTTCTTGGGTTCAAGCAATTCTCCTGCCTCAGCTTCCTGAGTAGCTGGGATTACAGGTGTGCACCACCACACCCGGCTGACTTTTTGTATTTTTAGTAGAGACGGGGTTTCACCATTGCCAGGCTGATCTTGAACTTCTGACCTCAGGTGATTCACCCGCCTTGGCCTCCCAGAATGCTGGGATTACAGGCGTGAGCCACTGCGCCTGGCCTATTTATTTTTTAAAACAGGGTTTTTCTCTGTGGCCCTGGCTGGAGTGAAGTGGCATGATCACAGCTCACTACAGCCTCGACCTCTTGGCTCAAGCAAACCTCCTGCCTCAGCCTTCCAAGTAGCTGGGACTACAGGCGTGCGCAACCCACCCAACTAATTTTTGAAAATTTTTTGTAGAGATGGGGTCTCACTGTGTTGCCCAGGCTGGTCCCAAACTCCTGGGTTTAAGTGATCCTCCCACCTCTGCCTCCCAAAGTGCTGGGATTGCAGACGTGAGCCACTGTGACCAGCTTCATTTTAATTTAAATAGCTACATGTGGCTAGCAGTTACCGCTTCTGGAGAGCACAGTGACCCTGCAGGAACTCCAATGGGTCCCCTCAGGCTGCTCACTGGCCTGTTGGCCTGGATGACCACAGGCATTCATTTATTGTACATGCAACTGTTATTAAGCACCTACTGTGTACCAAGCAGAAAAAGATTATCTTGTGAAATACTTCAGTGAGCTCTCAGTCCCTTCCTTCTCTGTTTTTCCTTCATTTCATCAGCAAATCCTGGCTGCCTGCCAAGCGCTCAGTGCTGTATGACAATGGTGTGTGAACTGCAGTGAGCCTCAGGATCACTTCAGGGACCTGTTTAAAAAATGCAGAAGCGGCAGTGTGCAGTGGCTCACACGTGTAATCCCAGTACTTTCGGAGGCTGAGGCGGGCAGATCATGAGGTTAGGAGATTGAGACCATCTTGGCCAACATGGTGAAACCTTGGCTCTACTAAAAATACAAAAATTAGCTGGGCATGATGGCACGTGCCTGTAATCCCAGCTACTTGGGAGGCTGAGGCAGGAGAATTGCTTGAACCAGGGAGGTGGAGGTTGCAGTGAGCCGAGATCACACCACTGTACTCCAGCCTGGCGACAGAGCAAGACTCTGTCTCAAAAAAAAAAAAAAAAAAGCAAAACCCCCTTTCCCACCCCCACCCATTAGATCTACTGAGCCAGAATCTCCAGGGCAGGCCCAGCATCAGAGGCTCCCACAGGAGAATATATTCCCACAGGGAATACTAAACCAATGGCAGATGCTTTTCTACCAACAGCTTATAATTTAGAAGGTGTGATAAAAAAAAAAAAAAAAAAAAAAAAAAAAAAAAAAAAAAGGCCAGGAAATGGTGAGCTCTTTTTACAAACAGCTATTCTCCAAGAACTGTCTGAAAATGCCCTAGAGAGAACTAATACCTTAAGCCTTGTTATGGTGACATCTTAAGGGAATGTCTTTGGCAGATGTTTTTCCTGCCATGGAGTCAAATAGCAGAGTGGTTAGGAACCAGGCCTGCAGGGGCAGCTCTGGCCTCAGGTCCTGCCTATGTGACCTTGACAGGGCTGACCCGTATCTGTAAAACAGAGATAATTGTCTCTGGCTTCCATGTCACAACAGTTCATTACCAGAGTGGATCACAGGGAGACCAGGACAAGTTTCAGAAAGCTGAGAACCTTAGGGTCTCAGGTACCTCAAGGCCAGGAGGGACCCAGCCCTTCAAGAGTCCCCTGAACAAAGGGCATTTAGACCCTTAAGGCTTTAGTTTGGGATGTTTTCAGCTTGGAAAATATTGTTCTAATTTTATTCCAGTCCAACTGGAATGCATTTAGAACATGCATAGATCTGGTTCCAATTCAAACTGGTTCATTGGGTACTTCTTGGGTTAAAGAAAATTGTCATATAAGGAATCGGTAAAAAAAAAAAAAAAAAATCATTATCATATCTGAGTTCAGGGTTGAACTTTTCAGTTGGAAAGTTGTGATTCTTTGGTTTAGTTCAAGTACCTGTTTACAAATTAACTGTACAAGCATTTATTTAGCACCTAGTTTTGTTCCAAGAATAAACCAGGTATGAGACAGTTGCAAGGAATTTCTGCTCACCTGTGGAAAGAGACAACTAAACAATCATAATCCCCTTAACGACCAAACAAGCAAAATCCCAGGGACGCCCACTAGGCAGCAAAAGGTTCTGGGGAAGGGTGGCCAGCAGACACGCCGTGGAGGGGTGATGTGTGAGCTGGGTGCCGAACAGTGAGTGAGAGGGATTTCCCGGGCAGTTAGCGGTGGGGAGGAAGGGAAGCAGGAAGGTGAGATAAGCTGAACTGTGCACGCAGTCACAGAACAAGAGGAAGGACAGTCTAGACTGTGGGTGGCCCATGGGCTTGCAGAGGTGCTTGCGGGAGATCATGAGGACACCAAGCTCTGCCCCGGACTTGCTACTCTGTCCCCACCCCAAAAAGAGGACCACTTTTCCTGGCCAGAAAGAACATATTTGTATTTCCTTGTGTATTTATTTGTTTTAGTAGCTTTATTGAGATATAATTCATATACCACACAATCATTCATTCAAAGTGTATAACTGAATGATTTTTAGGACAGTCACAGATACATGCCACTATCACCACAGTCAATTTTAGAACATTTTCATCACTGCAAGAAATCCCATATCCTTTAGCTATCTTCCTCCCACCCAGCCCCCATCACCCTCACCTCCTCCCCAGCCTGAAGCAACCACGAATCTACTTTCTGTCTGTATAGATTTTTCTATTCCGCACATTACAAATAAACGGAGTTGGCTGGGCATGGTGCTCACGCCTGTAATCCCAGCACTTTGGAAGGCTGAGGCGGGTGGATCACCTGAAGTCAGGAGTTCGAGACCAGCCTGGCCAATATGGTGAAACCCTGTCTCTACTAAAAATACAAAAATTAGCCAGGTGCAGTGGCAGGTGCCTGTAATCCCAACTACTCAGGAGACTGAGGCAGGAGAATCGCTTGAACCTGGGAGGTGGAGGTTGTAGTGAGCCGAGATCGCACCACTGCACTCCAGCTTGGACAACAGAGTGAGACTCCATCTCAAACAAAAACAAAAACAAATGAATTGAGTCTTACAATATGTTGCTTTCAGCATCTGGCTTCTTTCACATAGCATAAAGTCTTCATCCATGTTGAGTCCCATCCATGTGGGAACATGTATCGGTCTGTCACCCCTTTTTATGACCAAATAATATTTTATGGTATGGATAGACCACATTTTATTTACCCACTCATCTGTGGACAGACGTTTGGGTTGTTTCCACCTCTCGGCTATCATGAACAATGCTGTGTGAACATTCATGATGCATTTCTGTGTAAGTCATTACTGTCATAACTCCCATGTCACAGATGAGGGTGCATGTTTTCATTCCACCGAGGAGTGGAACTGTTGGGTCACAGGGGAAATCTATATTCAACTCTGCAAGGAATGGCCAGGCTCTTTTGTATTTACATATTTACTTTGAAAAGAAGGAAATGCCGGGTGCAGTGGCTCATGTCTGTAATCCCAGCACTTTGGGAGGCCGAGGCAGGTGGATCACGAGGTCAGGAGATCAAGACCACCCTGGCTAACACGGTGAAACCCCGACTCTACTAAAAATACAAAAAAATTAGCCAGGTGTGGTGGCGGGCACCTGCAGTTCCAGCTACTCAGGAGGCTGAGGCAGGAGAATTGCTTGAACCTAGGAGGAGGAGGTTGCAGTGAGCCGAGATCACACCACTGCACTCCAGCCTGGGCGACAGAGTGAGACCCTCTCTCAAAAAAAAAAAAAAAAGAAAAGAAGGAAATGAATGAGAAGACAGGAGTAATAATGGAAATCTGCTTGAAGCCAAGGGGCAGCTATGTTCAGGGAAAGGAGAGGTTAGGGCAGCAATGAAATCACCATGGGTGGCATTACATTTTCCCAGGGACAGTGCCAGCTGGGAGGAGATGGGCCCAGGGCCAGCACCCTTGGCCACCCACCTATGGATCGAGGGCACCTCCTTGTCACTGCCCCACCCCTCCACAAACCAAGGCCCAGGCTGGCTGTGAGTCTCCATGGAGCACAGCAAACATGTCTCCGCCCCAGCCTGCCATCTCTCCCTTCAGAGACAGTTAAGGAGTTCAAATTCCAGAGGGAAGAAACATATCCAAGGTCATGTTCATCCTGGCATATCTGGTGAGCCCCCATGACCTACAGGACCGCTCAGCATGTCCATATGTTCTGTATACATAGTGCTCACTGTGGGCCAAACACTATTCTAAACCCTTTCCAAATCAAAATGCTTTAAATACTCAAAATAACTCTATGAGAGACTTCCTGTTAGGACTCCCATGTTACAGACAAGACACTGCGTCAGAAAGGGAAGCTAGCTTCCCCAAGGTTGCATGGCTCATAGTGACGACGCTGAGACTGAAGGTAGTCTGTCTGGCTTCAGCACCCACCTTATGCCACCTCAACTATTCTCCTTCAAGGGCGGTGTTGAAATTCTCATCCCACAGACAAGGACATTAAGGCTGAGACTGATACACTTTCCCAAGGTTGGGACTCAAGCCCAGTCTCTATTCCACACCACGGCCTCCCTTTGTGGTGAGAGGGGGCAGAGATCAGCATGCTTTGAGTCACAGCAGTTAGAAGGCGTGTGCCTTTGTCTACTGCCACCTCTTTCAGGAAGCTTTCCCTGACTGCTCCCTAGCCAGGGGGCTCCCACAGCTGCCAGGGATGTTCTGCCACAGTCCTGCTCCCTGGGCATGGCCATTGGTGTGTAGATGGCAGATGCCTGCTGAGGATGAGTGTGACTTCGTCCCCTCTGTCTCCCCAGCACTCAGCCAGGGCCTGGCACCAGCAGGTGCCCCATAAGCATGTGGGGGATGAAGGATGTGGTCCAGGTACTAAGAGACTGAGGGGCTTGGGGAGGGAAGAGCCAGTTGTGCCTGGAGCCAGGTACTCAAAGTGGGGCACCCAGGGCCAGGGAGGAACGGTGGAGCGGGGCATGGGGCAGGCCCTTCCAGTGGGGAGGGCTGGGGGTCCACAGGGGCCTGATGTCTCACCGTCCAGAGAGGACTGGAGGTGGGTGGGGAGTGCTCTGTGGTCATGGGTGCCAGAGTCTCAGCCAGTGCAGAGGGCACCTTCATGCCAGTTAGGAGGCACCCTTACTCCCTCCAGGTGCCCAGCCCTGCCCCAGGACCCTGGGAGCTGCCTCGGACCCTCAGCTGGGCACCCTTGTGTAGGACACAACCTGGGTGCTGCGTGTGAGACTCTCTGGGTATGAAGTGTGACTGTGTTGTGTGGGGCTGTGGGATGTGGTATATATGCACACATGCAGGGAGTGGGGTATGTGTGGTTGGAGAGGGTAGTGTTGTGTGTTGTGTGGGGATGTGGGATGTAGTATATACGCATACATGCAGGGAGTGGGGTATGTGTGGTTGGAGAGGGTTGTGTTGTGTGTTGTGTGGGGGTGTGGGATGTGGTATATATGCACACACGCAGGGAGCGAGGTATGTGTGGTTGGAGAGGGTTGTGTTGTGTGTACACAGTGTGAGAATGGAGAATTAGTGTGGTATGCGTGTGGTGTATGTGTGTGTGCTGTGTGTGGGTGTGTGTGATGTGGGGTGTGTGAATTTGTGCTGCACTTTGCAAGCCTCCCAGGCTAGGTGGCCTCTGTGCAGGGAGAGCTGGGAGGCCGAGCTGTGAGGGTGCCACGTCCTAGAGCCAGAGACACATTTGTCTCAGTGGCCAAGCCTTCGCCTGCCCCCGGGAGTGGGGACCGACACGGGGTCTGCTATGGCCGAGAATGGGCTGGTGGTCCCCAGTGGGCAGGCACAGCTGGCTTCTGCTCATGAAGGCCCTTCCTTCCAGAACTCTGGCCTATCCCTTAATTAGGGAGGGAAAGGTCTGGACAGACTGAGCCAAGGAAAATATTCCTGGGGGGTCAAGGGATGCCCTTAGCTTGAGGCGCCTGCTCAGAGGCTCAGAAGAAGAAATCTGGGGGACAGGCCGGGTCCACACAAGGACGATGTTCTGGAAACCGGGACCGCCCAACGGTGGAGGAGGCCGCCTCCTAAAGGAGCAAAGCCCCACACCCTAGGCCCTTGATGAGTTCCAGCAACACTGTGGCCCCCTCAGCCATGGTGTTGGAGGAATCTCCCCTTCATGGTGCAGGACATGGGTCAGAACATGACCCCACAGACCCCTCACCCTCCTGGGTTCTACAGAAGCAATGGGGACCCCAGGGCCACCTCCTTCCATCAATTGCACCTGCTGCCCCTCCCTGGCAGTTCCTCCATCACTTTTCCCCAGTGGCCCCTCCAAATACTCCAGGATACCAGGATGTGGAAGGTGGTTTAAAGCCACCCTCCCATTTTACAGATGAGGACACTGAGGCCCTTACAGGGAAGGGACTCGCCCAAGGTCACAGAGGTACAGCTAACACCACCGGCACACCTTGAACCAGGCACCCACCTAAGCACCTTCATCTCCTCACACCACACCCGAGGTGGGACCTTCTCCATCTTACACAGGGGAGGACTTGGCCTGGGGTTGAGAGAGGCCGACATGGCCCAGGTCACAGCACTAGAAAGAGGGCAGGATTCTCACACGGTCGCCTCTGCCTCCAAGGCCCTGCTGCTGACCCTGATGCTCACACTCAGCGTCCCCCACACAGCAATGAATCTGACACGTCCACTGAGATAGGAAGACAGACCCTCTCAGAACCATCTGCCAGGGACAGGGTTAGGGAGGCTGGGCAGCTCACTCAGCCTGTTTGTTTCCCCAGTAGTCAAACGGGGATAATAATAGTAACATTTGGGGCTTGTAAGATTTCCATAAAACATGTGACGCCTTCTCTTTGGAGACCTCAACAAGCAAAGTTTCTCCTCTCCATCCCCTTCCATGACCAAAGTGCTACCCTCACCAAGCCTCCTAGCCTCCTGGCTTCCCACACCCTTAGGGCTTCGGCCAGCTTTCTTGGGGTATCACTTACATACAGTAAGATGCACCCATTTTGCATTCAGTGTTGGATGAGTTGGGACAACTGTATACTTCCATCCACATAACCGCTCCTGGAGATGGGGCACCCAGGGACAGGGAGGAATGGGGGGTGAGGGGCCATGGGGGAAAGGCCTTCCAGTGGAGAGGCCTGATGACTCCTCAGTAACCTGAAGTCTCAGGGTCCAGAGATGCCGGTAGGTGGGTGGGGAGTGCTCTGCGGTCACAGGTGCCAAAGACTCAATCAAGATATGGGACAGTTCCATCACCCCCAGAATTCCCTTGTCCTCATCCCAGTCACTGCCCCCACCCCCACCGCAAGACAACCAATACTTTTGGTGGACTAGGAACTACATTTGTCTCTTCTAGGGTCTTCCATAAATGGGGGCCACACCATATGTATCCTTTTGTGTTTGGCTTCTTCACTGGGCATAATGTATGTGGGGTTTACTCAGCTTCGCCCGTCAGTAGTCTGATCCCTTTTATGCCTTCAGAAGAACAGAACCAGGGAGAGGTGGCCTCTCCGCCGCTATGCCTCCTCGGAAGCTGCTGTGGCTTCTGAGCAGCTGTGCCTTCAGTGCTGGGCACACTGGGCCTGGCCCACAGGAAGGGCTCAAGTTTGTTGCGAGTAAATTGACTGAACCCTTGATATTCGGGAAAACACAAATTGCCTAAACTAGGCGGGGAGTCATTTCATTGCTTTCCTTTTCTTTTTTTTTTTTTTGAGACGGAGTCTCGCTTTGTCACCCACCATGCTGGAGTGCAATGGCGCCATCTCGGCTCACTACAACCTCCTCCTCCCAGGTTCTAGTGATTCTCGTGCCTCAGCCGCCCAAGTAGCTGGGATTACAGGCATACGTCACATGCACGGCCAATTTCTTTTCCCTCTTTTTTTTTTTTTTTTTTGTATTTTTAATAGAGACAGGGTTTCACCATGTTTGCCAGGCTGGTCTTGAACTCTTAACCTCAGGTGATCCGCCAGCCTGGGCCTCCCAAAGTGTTGGGATTACAGGCGTGAGCCACCTACCGGGCCCATTTCATCGTTTTTCAAGCAGTCCCACCAGCGTGGAGACGAAGGGGTAAAATTTAAATACGATGAAGGAGAAAGGACGGCTTAAGATAAAGAGCTTGGGCTGACGAGGGAACAGTCCCAGGGTTCAATTATCCAGCAGAGCGCGGCCTCCCCACGCCCGCCCACCGGGGATAATTAAAAGCCGGACGCCTCGGTCCCTTCCCCAGGGAGGCGGCGGCGCTCCGCGTGTGAAACGGCGCTCAGGAATGAACGGCGACACAGTGGCTTCATTGTTCGGCGGCGGGGGAAACTGAGGCCGGAGGGCGGCCGCCGGGTGACTGGAGGCTGGGTCACCGCGTGAGTCAGAGGCGCAGACGGGCAAGATTGCTGTCATTAAGGTTTACAGGTCTGCAGCCGCCACCGCGGCTGTGCGGCCCGCGCCGCGCCCGGCCCAGGTCTCGCTCGGCCACCCCGCCTCGGCGCCTCGAGCGCAACTGCGGGGGGCTCGGCCACCGCGGGGAGCTGGAGAGGTGAGCCCGACGGTCTCCGCCCGCCCCGCGCTCCTCCTCCTCCGCCGCCGCCGCCCCGCTCTCGCGGGCCCGCCCGCCCTCTGACAGCGCCCGCTGAGGGCCAAGCCTGGCGGCTGGAACCTGAGCCCCGGAGTGGCTGCCACCCCCGCCCGGCCTCTACCTGCGCCACCCGCGCGGCGCCCCGGGAGGCGGCGCGAGCTCTGGGAGCGCGGCGCCGGGAAGACGGCGCACGGCCCGGCCCTCGCCACCGCCCGGCGCCTCCGCTGCGCGCGCGGGCTCCCGCGCCCGCCGCCCCGCCCCCCACTCCTGGGCGCGCGCACCTCGCTTCTCCCGAGGCCGCGGGGTCCCGGGTGCGCGCCCGGCCCGCCCGCCCCTTCCCCTGGCCTCCCCGGCCTCGCGTCGCCACCCGGCTGAGTCACGGGCCGCGCACACCCGGCGTCTGACTCTGCACGGGCCCCTCGGGCCTGCACCTCCGCGGCCCGGAAGGGACGGAAGCCCCGCGTCCCCACCCCCACCCCGGGAGGGTCCCTGCGGCGGCTACGGGGGAGCAGCGATAGCTCGCCTGGAGGTCGCATTCCCACCCGGCCCCCGAGTCCTCCGGGAGAACTCCCCCGCAGCCTCGGCGGCATCGCCTCCTCCGATCTCCCCAGGAACCGTGTTTCCCCCAACCCTGCCTCCGTGCGCGCCGGGGCGGCGGCGGGATCCCGGTGCCGCCACCCCTCGGCCCCTCCGCCGCCGCGCGGGACCGCAATAGGGGACGGGACGGGCGCGGTTTCGGGGAGGGGGCTGGGGTCGGCCGCGCCCTCTTTCCTGGCCCCAGGGTGGGGGCCGCGAGAATGGCGGGGTCACCGGGCTGAACTCGCGCCTGTCTGACCTGCGGGGGTGTAGGCGGTGTGGACTGTGGACTGGAAGACGTCCTTAAATTTTTAAAAATAGTCTTGCTGTATGGAGAAGAACACTGGAACCTTTAAGTCCGCATCCCCTCGCCCGATTCGGCTCGTCTTGGTCCAGAGTGTAACTCCAAACATACTTAAGAAACTGTTACTTTATTTTGACTCGTTTACATAAAATTTCCACTTTGGGGGGGATGGCGGTGGGCTTGTGGATTCCCTAAAATAACTTCTAATGGAGCGAAGCCTTCATTATGGGAAGCGCCTAGACGCGGAGAGGCGTCTGGGGGCCTGGGTTGCCGTCACAGCCCTGCCACCAGCTGGCTGAGCGACCGGGGCACGTCGCTGCCCCCTCTGCCCGTGTTAGGAGAGTGGCCGCGGCGGGGCGACTGCACGAGCTGCCCCTAGGATTGAAAGACAGGCTGTCTCTCCTTAACGTGCTCTGATCCTGCAGAGAGGCAAAATTGAGTGAGATTAAAAATAAAGAAGATGCAAGCAGTTTGCTTTTCTGAATGGTGTGCTTTCCGCCCCGCTCCAGTTGTATTTATCATGCAGACAAGGTCAAGGTAACCTTCACGGTCTGGCCAGTTCCATTAATTACAGAGTGCCCTTTCACTAAGAGGAGACCTCCATTGAGAACTTTACTTCCCACATCACTTGGGAACTTTCAGGCCTTTGAAGGCTCCTACTCCAAAGGGTCAGGACGGGAGAGGCCCGGAGGGAATGCGAAGAGGGACTTTTCACAAAGGGAGAGAAGAATGAAGGTGAACAGGTGATGTCAACTTGATGTGTCACATTTGGGGAGCCATAAACGGTTTATGGTCCTGTCCCAGGAGGCCCTGCCCTCCCCACCCCCATGGCTCCGAGGGGCTGAGTAATGTGGACACCCCGAGGTAGCGCAGCCAGGAGACTTTACTGCCTGGTCGTGCGCTCTGCTAACCTGCCTGCCTCCTTCCTCCCTCCCCTCTGCTCTGCCAGGGTGGGTAGGGGGGGTGAGTGGAACAGAGCCCACAGGGATGCTGTTTCACAAAGCTAGTGTCAGGGTCCCCTCCCACCGCCCCCCAGCAGCACACACGTGCATTAGCCTGTCTGTGATGGGTGAGAGGCAGCTGCAGGGGATCGCAAGGTTAATTTAAAATGATGGAGTGGTGGGAAGAATGAAAGGCCACGATTAGAGCTCAACTTTGAAAGAAGGCAGGGGAACAATTACTTTAAAAGGTTTTAATTGGTCCTGTTCTGAAGAACTCACTCCTCCTTTGCTAAAACCCCAGGCCAGCTCAGACCTGCATTTCTGGATTGCCCAAGTGCCTCCCTGTTTTTCCCCTTTGAACAGCAATTCTCAGAGTGAATGCCTCCATTGCCCTCTCTCCGTAGCCTTCTCGGTTTTGGTATATGGGTGTGTGGGGGTGTGTGTGTGTGTGTGTGTGTGTGTGTAGCTAGCTGGCTACTTATCTATCTTTATATAGCAGATTTGCAGGCTGGCAGGTCAAAGGACTTGCAGGAGGAGAAGAGGGCCTCTCTAAATTATTCTCTCAACTCCTCAGCCTGACTCACTTGGGGCGGGTCTACACTGCAATCTAAAGTGAGGAAGGAAAGTGGCTTCTAGCAAACTGAAAACCTTTTGAGAGAGAGGGCGATGGGCCTGAAGGTGAGGTCCTAGCTATGCCAGCCATGGAAACAAACACCCTATAAAACACGGAACTCCAAGTTACTTGCAATTGACTGGCTTGCACCAGATAATAAGGCTGGGTTCTTTCCCGCAAGAGGACTACCTGCATCTTAATGGAGAAAGGGGTCAAAACTGGCCAGTCTGCTCTGTTCAAAATGTTCCAAAATGGCGGATCCTAGGACTGGGGCTGGAAATGCTGAAGATGAGTCTGGAGCACCTCGTGGTTCTGGGAAGTAAGAAAGTGCTCAAGATGAAAGGGATGTGGGTATGTCAGAAGGACACAGGGACCAACTTGAAAGAGGGCCCAGCCTCAAACATGGAACAATTGGAACACCAAAATCAGTAATGTAGTATTAGATTCAAATCTAAAATATAAAATAGGGACCAGGTGCGGTGGTTCACGCCTGTAATCCCAGCACTTTGGGAGGCTGAGGCAGGCAGATCACTTGAGGTCAGGAGTTTGAGACCAGCCTGACCAACGCAGTGAAACCCCATTTCTACTAAAAATACAAAAATTAGCTAGCTGGGTGTGGTGGCGGGCACCTGTAACCCCAGCTACTCGGGAGGCTGAGGCAGGAGAATCACTTGAACCCAGGAAGCGGAGGTTGCAGTGAGCCAAGATTGCACCACTGCACTCCAGCCTGGGCAACAAGATCAAAACTCCATCTCAATAAATAAATAAATAAATAAATAAATAAAATACTTGTGAATGAACCCATGCTAATACAAAGGCAAGGTTGGTTAAGTACATGGGGAAGAAGAGACAATCTCCAATGCAGATAATTTCAAATAATTCATGTAGATAAAACACTACATATCTATGTATGTAGGTCAACTCCCCTGAAGGAAGTGGAGCCTAATTCCCTCTCCCGTTGAGGGTGCACTGCCCTTAGTGATTTGCTTCCACAGTATGGAAGGAGGTTGTGGGAGAGAAGAACTTTACAGTGGGGAAACCTGCAAACACTACCTTACCAGTGCTGAAGGTCAGCATCACCAGTGCTAAGTCATGTTGACGGTATGCACCGCAATATGATGGGATGAGAGTGGCCCTTCACCTCTGTGGACTTCTTTCCCTTAACCCATAATTCCAGTCTAACGATGAGAAAAACATCAGACAAATCCAGTTGAGGGACATTCTACAAAATACTTGACCCATGTGGAATCCTGGATGGGTTCTGGAAGAGAAAAAGGACGTTAGGGAAAAATGAATTGGAGTAAAATATGGAGTTTAGTTAATAGTAATATACCAATGCTAGTTTCAGGGTTGTGACAAATATTGCCAGAATAATTTAAGATGGAAATTGAATATGGGGTAATACTGGAACTCTCTTTGCAACCTTCCTGTAAACCTAAAAATATTCTAAAAGAAAAGTTTAAAAAAAATAAAAAGACCCAATTTAGCTGGTCTAGATTGGGCCTTAGAATCACAGGATTCACAGGATTTAGGCATTCTAAGAAGGAGGGGAAGGGGTAGCAATGGCGCCCAAGGGACCCTTAGAAAGAAACTGCCGAGACCGGTTGGCGAGTTGATCAGGCAGAGTGAAATAATTTGGTTTTTAAATCACATCCTAGCCCATGTATTGTGATTTTAAAGTAGCTTACAGTTGTCCAAACCAAAAACAACTCCATCCTGAATTCCTGTATGTGTAAACTGAAATTAAAAAAAGAAAGTGCATTTTTAAAAATGTGATCTTTGGCTGGGCGGGGTGGTTCACGCCTGTAATCCCAGGACTTTGGGAGGCCGAGGCGGGTGGATCATGAGGTCAGGAGTTCAAGACCAGTTTGGCCAAGATGGCGAAACTCCGTCGCTACTAAAAATACAAAAAAAATTGAGTAGGGCATGGCGGCAGATGCCTGTAATCCCAGCTACTTGGGAGGGTGAGGCAGAGAATTGCTTGAACCCGGGAGGCAGAGGTTGCAGTGAGCCGAGATAGTGCCACTGCACTCCAGCCTGGGTGACAGAGCGAGACGCCGTTTCAAAAAAAAAAAAATGTGATCTTGTTCATATACAGTTCAAAGCAGGCAGAAGTAACCTCAGGTGTGAGGAGCCAGATTAGTGGTTACTCTTGGGGAGTGAGTGGGAGGGTGAAGGGAAGGAGAGTCTAGGTTGGTGATGTTCTGCCTTTTGAGCTGGGAGCTGGCTAGCTGGGTGTTTTCAGTTTGAAAAATTCAGCAAGGTGTATACTTAAGATCCATATGCATTTTTCTATATGTATTAATAAGTTGTATCAATAAAAAGTTTAGAAATTATATAAAATAGGCCGGGCACGGTGGATCACGCCTGTAATCCCAGCACTTTGGGAGGCCAAGGTGGGCGGATCATCTGAGGTAAGGAGTTAGAGACCAGCCTGGCCAACATGGTGAAACCCTGTCTCTACTAAAAATAAAAAATTAGCCGGGCATGGTGGCGTGCGCCTGTAGTCCCAGCTACCCAGGAGGCTGAGGCAGGAGAATTGCTGGAACCCAGGAGGTGAAGGTTGCAGTGAGCCTAGATCGCCTACTGCACTCCAGCCTGGGTGACAGAGCGAGACTGTGTCTCAAAAAAAAAAAGAAAGTAAAGAAAAGAAATTATATAAAATAGGTTGATTTCGCCAGGTGCGGGCGCTGACGCCTGTAATCCCAGCACTTTGGGAGGCCAAGGCGGGTGGATCATGAGGTCAGGAGTTCAAGATCAGCCTGGCCAAGATGGTAAAACCCCGTCTCTACTAAAAATACAAAAAAATTTGCCGGGCGTGGTGGTAGGCACCTGTAATCCCAGCTACTTGGGAAGCTGAGGCAGATAATTGCTTGAACCCAGGAGGCGGAGGTTGCAGTGAGCCAAGATTGCACCACTGCACTCCAGCCTAAGTGACAGAATGAGACTCTGTCTCAAAAATAAAAAATAAAAATAAAAATAAATTAATTAATTAAGTTGATTTCCAGCATTAAAACTTTAGAGCTGGGAGAGACCAACACTCCTCTCTTCCCTCCCCCAACGCTCCCCCAGGCAAATAAATTTAGAGAGTTCAAACAGTTTACCTGGGGGCATGAGGCCATCAGAGCCCTGGGGTCCTTGCTCCCTGTCTAAAACAAGGGCTGTCCCACTGGGCCTCTCTAGGGAGCAGTAAAACCCCTTTCTTTTTCTTTTTTCTTTTTTTTTTTTTTTGAGACAGGGTCTCGCTCTGACGCCCAGGCTGGAGTGCAGTGGTGTGATCTCGGCTCACTGCAAACTCCGCCTCCCGGGTTCAAGCCATTCTCCTGCCTCAGCCTCCCCAGTAGCTGGGACTACAGGCGCACACCACCACACCCGGCTAATTTTTTGTATTTTTGGTAGAGACGGAGTTTCACCGTGTTAGCCAGGATGGTCTCAATCTCTTGACCTCAGGTGATCCGCCTGCCTCTACCTCCCAAAGTGCTGGGATTACAGGCGTGAGCCACCAAACCCGGCCCTGAAAGTTTTTACATTGTGAAAGAACACCTATCGTGATAGTACACATAAACATTTTTTCAATATTTCATTTTTGTAACTAAGGAAGAAAATGGCACCTCTTTGTTTGCCATTGTTGAGAGTTGACTAGGTTGCCAGCAACTTCTCCAGAGGTCTGGGGATGGGTGAGGTTGAGTCCAGCTGAGGGAGAAGGAATGAGGGTCACAGCCAAATTCCCCACACTCAGGAAACCCCATGGAGGGTTTTGGAGGAGTTTCTGTCCCGAAGAATTTTACCATAAAACCCACAAACCAGTGCTTTGAGAACTGGGTTCAACTCTAAGGATTTTTTTTTTATTTCAATTTTTTAAAAGTTTTTTTTTTTTAGAGCATTTTAAATTCACATGCATTTGTAAGAAATACTATGGAAAGATCCTGTGTAACCTTCACCTAGATTCCCCCAAAGATGTTAATCTTGCACTAAGATTGTCTTGTCTTTTGTGTGAGCTGAGGGAAGATCACCTAACCAGAATCTCTTCTTGTAGAGTTAAGAAAACCACCGGTTGTGGTGGCTCATGCCTTTAATACCAACACTTTGGGAGGCCAAGGCAGGTGGAGTGCTTGAGCCTAGGAGTTGGAGACCACCCTGAGCAGCATAGCGAGACCCCTGTCTCTACAAAAACCCACAACAATTAGCTGGGCATGGTGGTGTGCTCCTGTAATCCCACGTACAGGCTGAGGTGGTTGGGTCACTTGAGCCTGGGAAGTCGAGGCTGCAGTAAGCCGTGATAGTACCACTGCACTCTAGACTGTCTGACAGAGTGAGACCCTGTCTCAAAAATTAGATAAAATAAAATATAAATAAAATGAAGGCCCACATTGATGACTTTCTCAAGATCACACCTGGGAATGACAGGGTCTGGGCCTCTCTCTAGGTCCCTGTGGCTCCATCTATATGAGATTCCATTTTCTGTTTCCCAGGATCCCTGAGGTCAGGTCAAGTTGGCAAGTAGACGTAGACATATTCTACCCCCGACAACCTTTTTTTCCAGTGGTCCAGCAACAAAGGTCCATTTTCCACTCATGCTCTGTGTCCACCCTGGGTTGCCTGGAGGGCTCTGCTCTGATCATCTCCACTGAGAGACATCCCATCTCTAGGTGGGTAATGATTGCCAGTAGCAGGCCAGAAGAGCAAGGCAATAGTGTGTGGCTCTGCCACTCACATTTCACTGGCTAAACCAAGATGCATTGCTACCCTCACTCCAAGGGGGGCCGGGCCGGGGTATGCAGTTCTACCTTTCACCTGGGAATGGAAACAGAAATATCTGTTAAGCAGCACTAATGAACATTCTGATATCCTACATCTATCAGGAGAGATGGGATACTTTGAGTCGGTCACTGGCAAGCTTCTTTATTTGCATGATAAGAGGGCTTCTTTCTGATTTTGGCTTTTCTGTTGTGCTGCCTTTTTTTTGGCAGGCTCCCAGAGTGGATGGGCATTGGTCAGTGGGGCTTGCGGCCCTATCTCCCCAGGGAGGGAGAAGATCTGCGGAGGCATGTGCCCATCCCCAAACCAATGAGCTCCAGAAGCTCCTCCTGGAAAAGCTAATTATTGAGGTAGGAAAGAAGGAAGGAAGGAACTGTCATTAAAAACACAAGGGAGAGAATGGTTCTTGTATATTGTGATGCTGATTAGACTCCTTCCTTCCTCCCTCAGTCCCTTCTTTCCCCCTCCTTCCTTCCTTCCTTTCTTCCTTCCTTCTTTCCTCCCTTCCTTCCTCCTTCCTTCCTTCCTTTTTTCCTCCCTCCCTCCCTCTTCCCTTCCCTTCCTTCCTTCCTCATTTCCTGCCTCCCTCCTTCCCTTCCTCTTCCCTTCCCTTCCCTTCCTCATTCATAGCTAGAACATTCCAGACCCAAACACTGCAGTCTGGGTGGCAATTTTTAACAGAAATGTAGACCAATTGAGGTTCCCAGAGGAGGGTGACCATGAGTTGGACATCCTATCCTGGGATGATCACCTGACAGAACAGGGAATGTTCAGTTGATAGGAGAGAGGGTGAAGGAGGATGCAGGAAAGGTGTTCAAGGGGGGCTGGCAGGTGGAATTAGATTACATTTGTTATGCAGCTGCTGAAGGTAAGAGTAGGATCAATAGGTAGACATTAGGACAGGCACAGTGGCTCATGCCTGTAATCCCAGCACTTTGGGAACAGGAGACGGGAGGATGACTTGAGGCCAGTTCAAAACTAGCTTGAGCAACATAGGGAGGCACCATCCCTACAAAAAATTTTTAGAAAATTAGCCAGGTGTGGTTGTGCACACTTGTACTCCTAGCTACTTGGGAGGCTGAGGTGTGTAGGATTGCTTGAGCCCCGGAGGAAGAGGCTGCAGTGTCATCACTGCACTCCAGCTTGGGCAACAGAGCCAGACCCTATCTCAAAGAAAAAAAAATAGCTGGAAGTTATAAGCGGTAAATTTCAACTCAGATTGGAGTCAGCCTTTTAACTAAAAAAAAAGTTCAGCAAGGAAGAATGGGTTTCCTTGAAAGCAGGGAACTCACAGTTCCTGAAAGTCTTCAAACAGGTTGAATGACCTTTCTTATCGATTGTTTCTAGTGTTATTCCCAACTCTGAGTCCACAATTCCTAAGAAAAGAGACTCTACAGAACCTCTTATTTCAGGATCTAAAATTTCATCTTTAAATGAGGTCATCTACCTTCTAGCCTAAGAGTTGTTTTTTTTTCCATGTACAGCTAAATTTTATTAATAATAATATTGATTTTTTTTTTGAGACAGAGTTTTGCTCTTGTCACCCAGGCTGGAGTGCAATGGCACGATCTTGGCTCACGGCAACCTCCGCCTCCCGGGTTGAAGTGATTTTCCTGCCTCAGCCTCCCGAGTAGCCGGGATTACAGGCGTCCACCACCACACCCAACTAATTTTTGTTTTTTGTTTTTTTTTTTTTTTTGAGACAGAGTCTCACTCTGTCACCCAGGCTGGAGTGCAGTGGTGCAATCTCGGCTCACTGCAAGCTCCGCCTTCCAGGTTCACGCCATTCTCCTGCCTCAGCCTCCCGAGTAGCTGGGATTACGGGCACCCGCCACCAAGCCCGGCTAATTTTTTATATATTTTTTTAGTAGAGACAGGGTTTCACTGTGTTAGCCAGGATGGTCTCAATCTCCTGACCTCATGATCCGCCCGCCTTGGCCTCCCAAAGTGCTGGGATGACAGGCGTGAGCCACTGTGCCTGGCCTAATTTTTGTATTTTTAGTAGAGACGGGGTTTCACCATGTTGGCCAGGCTGGTTTTGAACTCCTAACCTCAGGTGATCCACCTGCCTCGGCCTCCCAAATGGCTGGGATTACAGGCGCAAGCCACCGCGCCCAGCTGATGATTGTTATTTTTACAGCTAACACTTATAGAGTACTACTCTGTGTCAGGTACTTTTCTAAGAACTTTTATGTATTTTAATACAATTATTAATTTAATTCTCAGAACAACCCTACAACGAAAGTGCTATTATTATTCCCCCATTTTACAGATGTGAATATTGAGTCATAATGACTGTAAGGGGCAGAGCCAATGTTTGAATAGGGGTAGCCTAGTTCTAGAGTTTAGAGTTTGTGCTTCTAACCACTGCCTTTCTTGATGCCTCTTTTGATGGTACCCAGTGAGGTTTAGTGATGTGTCCAAGGTCACAAGGTTAGTTGAGTGATGACACTTGGTGTGGATGGAATCTTGTTTGCTGGCTACCCAGTGTGGTCAGTGTCAAAGACTTTTATCACCTGTGACCCAAAGTGCTGGTATTACAGTTGTGAGCCACCTAATCTTCTGTTCTTGTCCTTTGAGTAGATATCTAGATGGATTACTGGATCAGAGATTAGGAACGTTTTTAAAAATTGTGGTAAAATGCATATAATTTACCATTTTATGCTTGAACCTGGGAGGCAAAGTTACGGTGAGCTAATGTCGTGCCACTGCACTCCAGCCTAGGTGACAGAGCCAGACTCTGCCTCGAAAAAAAAAAGAAAGAATTTACCATTTTAGCCATCTTAAAGCATATAGTTCAGTGGTATTAAGTGTATTCACATTGCTGTGCAAACATCACTACTATCCATCTCTAGAACTTTTTCATCTTCCATAATTGAAACTCCATATCCACTAAACAATAATTCCCTGTCTTCCTCTCTGCCCGGCCCCTGGTAATCTTGATTCTACTTTCTTTTTTTTTTTGAGATAGAGTCTTGCTCTGTTGCCCAGGCTGGAGTGCAGTGGCGCGATCTCAGCTCAGCTCACTGCAAGCTCTGCCTCCCGGGTTCACGCCATTCTTCTGCCTCAGCCTCCCTAGTAGCTGGGACTACAGGTGCCTGCCACCACGCCCGGCTAATTTTTTTGTATTTTTAATAGAGACAGGGTTTCGCCATGTTGGCCAGGATGGTCTTGATCTCCTGACCTCGTGATCCGCCCGCCTTGGCCTCCCAAAGTGCTGGGATTACAGGCATGAGCCACCGTGCCCGGCCGATTCTATTTTCTAAACTCTGAATTTGACTACCTCATATAAGTAGAATTATGCAGTATTTGTCCTTTTGTGACTGGCTTATTTCGCTTAGCATGTCTTCAAGGTTTATCCATATTGAAGCATGTGTCAGAATTTCTTTCTTTTTTAAGGTTGAATAATATTCCATCATATATGTGTGTGTGTGTGTGTGTGTGTGTGTGTGTGTATAGTGGACTATTATAAATGGAACCTATATATATGTATAATTTACCACATTTTATGTATCCACAGGAACATTTTTAAGGCTCTTGATTCAAATTGTCTGCTGCTGTCCAGAAAGATGACACCAATTTACACATCTGATAAGAATGGATGAAATTAAAATTCTGGGCCGGGCGCGGTGGCTCACACCTGTAATCCCAGCACTTTGGGAGGCCGAGGCGGGCAGATCACGAGGTCAGGAGATTGAGACCATCCTGGCTAATGCAGTGAAACCCCGTCTCTACTAAAAATACAAAAAATTAGCCAGGCGCGGTGGCAGGCGCCTGTAGTCCCAGCTACTTGGGAGGCTGAGGCAGGAGAATGGCGTGAACCTGGGAGGTGGAGCTTGCAGTGAGCCAAGATTGCGCCACTGCACTCAGCCTGGGCAACAAAGCAAGACTCCGTCTCAAAAAAAAAAAAAAAAGAAAGAAATTAAAATTCTGAAGTTTGCATACCTAACTCTTCACTTAAGTTATCTCACAGTCTAATTAATTCATAGCCACATGCATAGAGTTTATTGCATTTGCAACTATGCAGCATCAAATTGTTGCAAAGGGACCTCTGGAAAGGACTGTCCTTCCTCCCAATGTGTATGCGTATATGTACATGTAATACATGTACATACAATGAAGATTATATACATATATAATTGTATGCATATATAATACATTTATATACTCTTCAATTATATGTATATGTATTATATATACATACATACACATTGGGAAGGATATATATATAATTGAAGATATAGAATTGAAGATGAGGATATTTAATATTTATCAAAGGGTAAAGGCGCTTGTCCACAGTTCGGATCAGAGCCTCAAAATCTAAATTCATGCCACAAATAGCGTTTTTCAGATGTTGACTTCCTAGGATCCTATTCTTTTAAACCTGATTCAATTTTTGTGCCTATCAAGAAAGACACCAAAGATTTTGTTTAGGAGGAAATATGTGGTATTCTTTTTAAACTTTTCCAAAGACATCACTTATGTGATCTTACTTGGTTTCTACAACATTCCCAGCCCCAGGAGGCAGGCAGAGTGATATTGCCAATCAACGTTTTTGTAGACACAGGCTCAGAGAAGTGACATTACCTGCTAGATGTCACACAGCCCATCTGGGACCCCAGGGCTCAAGCCCCTGCCCTCTGGCCCTGAGTCCTGTCTCTGTCTGCGGACTCCCAGCTCTTGCTGTTGCTGGAGTGTGCTGCTCCTTTACTTGGCATGTCCACATTCCTGGGTTGTCCAGGAACGCACATTCTTGGAGAGGAAGGGGAATAGATATTTTAGCCACATACAACACTCTGAGCTTGCCAGGCACCTAATAGGGACACTCAATAAATATTAATTAAAGAATGCAGCCACATTGGCTTATGTGCTGGCCAGATCCTTTAAAGTGTCAAGAATATTCCTTGAGAGACTGAGTGTTAGGCTGGAAGGCTGTGTGGAGGCGGAGAGGACAGAAAAGTCCTGGAGTAATGGAGTGCATTCTCTTGGAAGATGAAAATATCCACCTGCCCCAGGGGGCCCCTATCTGTCACTGTCACCAGGAGAGAAGGAGGAAGGGAACATATGTCTGTTGAGTGCCTCTGGGACCTGTATTTTTCTTGCTGGGGTGGGATTTATTCTGCTTCTCCTGTACTCCTGCATCTCCAAGGCCAGTGGAGGACACCAGGGGATAGCTGGCTGAGATCAAGGGTAAGTGCGATTGGTGGGGTGTGGAGTGGGGTCGGCAGGAGATGGAATGGGTGTGCCCACCCTCTCCTAGCGTCATGAAGGATTTACTGCTCATTGAGTAGGTGGTCCTTAGTGTCTCTGGCTTGACAGCAGAAGTCTACTTGGATAGGCAGTTCTGGGCATGCACAGCCAACTGTCAGGGCCTCTCCCCTAGTCTGGGTGTTCATGCTTACAGAGCTGGTGTTCCCTGGAATCCAGGGACTCGGAAGAGGGGAAAACTAAGCTGGAAGTGGAGAGTGAGGCAGAGGCCTGAGTAGGGAACCCTTGGGGAGCCCCCCAAGCCTGAGGGCTGCTACCCAGTAGACCAATGTGCCAGGAGGAGGAAGGATGTGAGGGCAAATGGGGATCTCCGATTCCACCCAGAGCCTGTGACTACCCTCTCTTTGCATTGGGAGGTGTGGCATGCAGAAAGCATAAGCAAGGCAAGTGAGGCTCCTCTGGGAAAACCAGAACCTAGACCTTGATCAGGCTCCTGGGGCTTTTTCAAATGAGCTCATCCCTGCTTTCCTAGGCCTCTTGGCATTGAATGGTATTTCCCTTTGGTTCTTTCAAAAGCAAGATGTGTTTGTGTAATTTTAAACAAGTGACCAATTTCAGATTAACGTCAAGGAATTTCTTCATCATCTCCATCATCAAATTCTACTTAACATGCTCTGCCCATTCCAAGAAAAAAAGAGGAATGAACGTGAACTCTTTTTGTACATACAGCCATTTACTCCAAAAATGCAGCCGGCAGAGATTCCACAGCTGGAAAGCTGACTGGTAAGCACCCTGTGTAAGAGAACGCGCTCAGTGGGATGGAAGGAAGAGTACTGAGGGGACGCAGGAGGGAGGGAGAGGGCTCCAGGTCACTCAGGGTTTTGTATGCCCAGGAAGGAAATTTGTCTTTGATCCAAGGGCGTGCAGAAGCCCCGCTGGGTGGCTGTGCACTCAAACCAGCACTGAGCCTGACCGCGTGGCAGGGGAGGGGGACTGGGTGGGTCTGAGGACTCAAATCAGCACTGAGCCTGACTGCCTGGCAGGGGAGGGGGACTGGATGGGTCTGAGGAAGACAGCAGAGGCTAAGGTGTGGACCAGTCCCAGACAGATGCTGGGTGGTTGTGGTGGGTGAGCCTGGAGAAAAGCAGATGAGTGGAGAGGCATTTTGGAGGTAAAATGGATAGGACTGGGGCTGGTAGGATAAGGGGTGAGGGAGAGGTTTATTGTTCTTGGTTTCTGGCTGTGATCACGGGATGGTGAGGAGTGAGCTTTCTGAGCGTGGAGCTCTGGAGGAAAAGCCTGTTTGGGAGTGTTAGTGGAGTTTGAACCAGAGCAACACCATCTTGAATAGGGGCTGGGTAAAATGAGGCTGAGACCTACTGGGCTGCATTCCCAGAGGGTTAAGGCATTCTAAGTCACAGGATGAGATAGGAGGTCGGCACAAGATACAGGTCAAAAATACCTTGCTGATAAAACAGGTTGCAGTAGAGAAGCTGGCCAAAATCCACCAAAACCGAGATGGCGACCAGAGTGACCTCTGGTCATCCTCACTGCTACACTCCCACCAGCGCCATGACAGTTTACAGATTCCAGATAATGTCAGGAAATTACCCTATATGGTCTAAAAAAGGGGGACACATGAATAATCCACCCCTTGTTTAGCATGTCATTAAGAAATAACCATAAAAATGGGCAACCAGCAGCCCTTGGGGCTGCTCTGTCTATGGAGTAGCTGTTCTTTTATTCCTTTACTTTTTTTTTTTTTTTTTTTTGAGATGGAGTCTCACTCTGTCACCCAGGCTGGAGTGCAGTGGCACGATCTCAGCTCACTGCAACCTCTGCCACCCAGGTTCAAGTGATTCTCCTGCCTCAGCCTCCCGAGTAGCTGGGACTACAGGCGTGTGCCACCATGCCCGGCTAGTTTTTCGTTTTCTTTTTAGTAGAGACAGGGTGTCACCATGTTAGCTAGGATGGTCTCCATCTCCTGACCTTGTGATCCACCCGCCTCGGCCTCCCAAAGTGCTGGGATTACAGATGTGAGTCATCATGCCCGGCCATTTCTTTACTTTCTTAATAAACTTGCTTTCACTTTGCACTGTGGACTTGCCCTGAATTCCTTCTTATGCGAGATCCAAGAACTCTCTCTTGTGGTCTGGCTTGGGACCACTTTCCTGTAACAGGAGGACGATGGCCTATCTGGGACCTAATGAGCTCAGGGTGCCTTTGAGATGTCGACCAGGCAAGTGGGACTGGAGAGCAAAGCAGAGACCAAATTTTTTTTTTTTTTTTTTGAGATGGAGTCTCAGTCTGTCACCCAGGCTGGAGTGCAGTGGCGCGATCTCGGCTCACTGCAACCTCTGCCTCCCGGGTTCAAGCGATTCTCCTGCCTCAGCCTCCCAAGTAGCTGGGACTACAGGCACATGCTACCATGCCCAGCTAATTTTTTGTATTTTTAGTAGAGATGGGATTTCACCATGTTGGCCAGGATGGTGTCAATCTCCTGACCTCGTGATGCGCCCACCTCAGCCTCCCAAAGTGCTGGGATTACAGGCGTGAGCCATTGCACTGAGCCGAGGCCTGCTCACGTTCTGCCTCTTTGGCTGTAATGGTGACTGCCTATGAGAGGCATGGGTGGCTGGCAGCCCAGGTAGAAGGAAGCCTTATCTTTCTCTTCCTCCCCTTTTGTATTCTTGGAATTGTGTACCATTGTGCATGCATTGCCTATTCAAAAATCAATAAAATAGAAAAAGCAAAGAAAAAGTACCAAATAAGATGGACTGAAGATGGGGACTCTCTGGGCTATGTAACCTTTATAATCCCTTCTGGCTTGAACCTTATTTTACTGCATTTCTCCAGATTTTTCCTTTATGGTCTACCAGACTCTAACAATGCTAAATAACATCATCTTCCCCCAACTTTGAAAGCCTTCAAAAGAAATGTTTATGGGATAGAGGGGGACCGAAACTAAATTGAGCACTGCAGAATCCTGCCCACTGGGTAACTCCTCTCCATGAAAATGAATCCCTCTTCACTTCCTCTTTGTATCTCGTAATTACCAGGGGAGATATTTCCAGGACACAGGAAAATATGTATGACTCATAGTAGTACTAGAAAAGAACTAAAAACACTTACATTGTTTCCTCACTTACCCTCTCTTATTCCAACAGGGAAAAGATTTCCCTAGGTTTATTTGTTTGTTTTTAAACTCAGACGCTAGCCTTACCTCTGACAGAGTTCTAACTGGTCCTTATAAAACCCACACAAGGGGCTAGGCATGGTGGCTCATGGCTGTAATCCCATCACTTTGGGAGACCGAGGCGGGCGGATCACTTGAGGTCACTTGAGACCAACTTGACCAGCATGGTGAAACCCCGTCTCTAATGAAAATACAAAAATTAGCCAAGTGTGGTGGTGCACACTGTAATCCCAGCTACTCAGGAGGCTGAGGCCGGAGAATCGCTTGAATCCAGGAGGCGGAGGTTGCGGTGAGTCACGATCCTGCCACAGCACTCCAGCCTGCGCGACAGAGAGAGACTCTGTCTCAAAAAACTGAAAACAAAAAACCCCCACACAAACAAAATCCCAGCCACTAGAAAAAGTAGCTTCCTTCTTCATTACCCTATCACTTGGACAATTATCTCCTCTAAAAATTCATTTCCTAGGCACGGAAGATTAGGCAAAATGTGCTTATTGGGCAGCTAGGACCTCAGAATCCATGATAATATGATAATTAGCATCTGTATACCACTTGGTTTACATAGCACTGGGGATCTTGTGGTGTGAACGTCTCCTCCCAGGAACCCCACCGTGAGGACTTTGTTCTTGGAGCCTCACACTGAGTCTGGCACACAGAAGACACAAGACATTGTTAATTCAGTGTTTGTTGTATGAGGAAGGTAGACAGACTAGAAACAGACTTCCCTAAGGTCTTGTAGCTAGCAACGGCAGAAAAGTCTATGGAATCCTAAAGCCGAGCTGAGGGCCTTTCTATTCTCCTAGGTCTGCGTTGGGAGAATAAGCAAGATGCCTTGGCCCTCACTCCTTTGGTGGGTCCCAGCACGTGCCAGGGGCAGCATGTGCGGTCACCTGTATGACCCCTTTGCTCTAATCCCAATTCCCTACCACAGATAAAACATCACTCACCCCTCCGCAGGCTTTCCGTTCTGAATCACGATTACCAGCATGTCTCATAGCTCAGATCCTAGCCAGCACTTACTAGGCAGAATTCAGCACTTAAGTGACCCATTAAGGACTTTTGGCAGAGGAATGGGAAAGATAAAAATAGGAAAAAAAATCAGAAAACAGAAAAGGATAATTTGGTAGCCCAATGTGACCAGGAACTTAGAGCTGCCCAGTTGAGTGTGGCTGGAAGCTGGAATGAAGAACTTGTCTGCAACATGGCCAGTGAGAAATAACACCAGGACCCATTAGGGTCCATCTGGGTTAGGCTCAACACTGATTTCCTTGCTTTGCTGTCTTTAAATTCAATTTTTTAGTATCCGTAGGGATCAGCCAACTGTATGTCTCACCGTCTATATGATAATGACAAATAATAATTTTTTGCTGTTGGCATTTGAGAGCATTATTTAAGTACCCCCATTACTGAGGCATCTCAGCCAACTTTCCTGCTGAGGGTACTTCCCTTCCACTTGTCTTAAAACTGGCATAACTTCCTAAGATGAACCAGTTTGACTCAAGTAAGGCCTGCTCTTGATCTGAGGGGTGGAGATTGTGGCGATCTCTATAGTTATTTGAGGAGAAACTTCTCTGTAACCGTAGATGATCTAGTGATTTTCCCTCCAATGTTTTCTACAGAGAAAACTGCCTTCTGAGGGAGATGCCCTCCCAGACCACCCACTGCAGGGACCTCACTTTTATCACTGACTTCCTATGGCTTGGGAGTGTTTATAGATAAAGTTATACACTTAGGTGATAAGTGTGGCTTGGGTATTGAAAAGTTAGCTCAAAGAAAACAAAATTTCGTTCCTTTTTTTTGTTTGTTTTTTTTTGAGACAGAGCCTAGGTCTGTCACTTAGGCTGGAGTGCAGTGATGCAATCTTAGCTCACTGCAGCCTCTACCTCAGGGTCTCAAGTAATCCTCCCACCTCAGCCTCCAGAGTAGCTGGGACTACAGGCACGCACCACCACCCCCGGCTAATTTTTGTATTATTATTATTATTATTTTTGAGATGGAGTCTCTCTCTGTCGCCCAGGCTGGAGTGCAGTGGTGCAGTCTCGGCTCACTGCAACCTCTGCCTTCCGGGTTCAAGTGATTCTCCTGCCTCAGCCTCCTGAGTAGCTGGAATTACAGGTGCGAGCCACCACGCCCAGCTAATTTTTGTATATTTAGTAGAGACAGGGTTTCACCGTGTTGGTCAGGCTGGTCTCGAACTCTTGACCTCAGGTGATCCACCTGCCTCAGCCTCCCAAAGTGCTGGGATTACAGGCATGAGCCATCACGCCTGGCCATAATTTTTGTATTTTTTGTAGGGACGAGTTCCCACTATGTTGCCCAGGCTGGTCTCCAACTCCTGGGCTCAGGCAGTCCTCCCACCTCAGCTGTCCAAAGTGCTGGGATTACAGGCGTGAGCCACCACACCAGGCGTTGTTCCAGGTGTGGTGGCTCATATTTGTAATCTTTTCTTTTTTTTTTTTTTTTTTTGATAGGACAATTAGGACTCTGATCACCTTTGCCTGGCTAGTCAACTCAGCCAATCTGGTCTAAAATATTTCTTCCTTTGGGAAACCTTTTGAGGCCTCTCCCAGACAGAATAAGTCCCTTGACTTTCTGTTCTTAGAGCCAGTGCCTCCATTCTTGCTGCTGGGGTAACACTGATCCCATTTCATGAGAGTTTGTGGCTCTCCTAGACTGTGGACTTCTTGAGGGCAAAGGCTGATTAATACTCACATTTATAACCCTCAGAGGTCTCTCCTGGATCCTGGCTCCAATCAGCTCTGAATCAGTGCTGGCTAAATGAATTGAAAATCATGTGAACACGTTTCTGTTCCAAAAAGCAAAGCTCTCATTTTCTCAGATTGAGCAGGCTCCTTCCTGTGCCTGTGTCATCCTGACAGCCGTATTTATCTTTTTTTTTTTTTTTTTTTGAGATGGAGTCTCACTCTGTCGCCCAGGCTAGAGTGCAGTGGGGTGATCTCAGCTCACTGCACCCTCGGCCTCCTGGGTTCAAGTGATTCTCCTGCCCTGCCTCAGCCTCCCATGTAGCTGGGATTACAGGGGCACGCTACCACGCCTGGCTAATTTTTTTGTATTTTTAGTAGAAATGGAGTTTCACCATGTTGGCCAGGCTGGTCTCAAACTCCTGACCTCAAGTGATCTGCCCGCCTTGGCCTCCCAAAGTGCTGGGATTACAGGCGTGAGCCACTGCGCCTGGCCCTGACAGCAGTATTTATGAGGCTGTCCATCCCAGGTTAGGACTTGCACCTGACTGATATCTGGAATGACTTTTGATTAGGATGGGCATGTTTCCTCGCTGACTCTGGCCAGGCTCATGACGAAGCAGCCTCCACCCTTGCTGTCTGGGATGAGACATTGGCCTCTGTTGTTACGAGCCTCTTCCTGTAGTAACTGCCTCACAGAGAGAGAAGCTGTCTATAGCATCATTTCCACGTGGGACCTTGCCAACTTGTCCTTTTCTACAAGGACATCAGAACAACGAATTTCAGGAAATGAGAAAAGCAAGCAGAGATTTTAAAGCAATTTAAATCTGTTTATTTTTGAATAAGTAACACATTCACATGGTTCACAATTCAAAAGGTACAAAATTATACAGAGTAAAATTCCCCTCCCAGTTCTGTTCTTCAGTTGTCCAGGGGCCCTCCTTGGAGGAAACTGCATCTATATGTGACTGTAGATTTGAATGTCTCTATTGTCCTCACTCTTTACTCTTTCTGGATGTTTCTTGTCTCCTCCATAGCAACATTCATTTCATCCTGCCACCATTCCAATCCCTGATACCTAGTTGCATGCTCTGGATAGGCACCTGGCAAACGTTGGGGATCAGATGACAGCTTGTCTGTAATCCAAGAATATCTGTGGAGTCCGGGCTTATAGTATCTTTGTTTGATAGTGAATTAGATGCATTTTCATTCACTTATGTTCTTGTTCTTCCAAGAGAAGCCAAGAAGCGTTGATTGTCCCATAAGCCTTCCTTGTACTGTCTTCCTTTCATAAGCCATCACTTCCATTTGTATTGTTGCCAGTTGAGGATGGTTTAGGGCTCACTCACACATTTTTCAGGGGATGATTGTGCAAGAAATGTTGATGTTTTCCAATACTTTTTTGGCCTCCTCAATGGTTTCTTCTTTTGGCTTGTGCAAGAAAAAAATCTTTACCCCTGTCCTCACTCCCATCAACACACACCCATACATGCTTTGGGGCCTCTCTCTGCCCTTCTCTTCTGGAATCCACTGACAATGAGCAAAGAACTGAAAGGCAGAATCCTGTCTTCTCTAGACAGGCACTTTTCAGCTTTTACTTATCATTGTTTTGAGGTGTCAAGAGTTTTGGAGATTTTTTTCTCCTCCTCTTTCTCTCTCAAGTCAGGCCCCTCCAGAAGCCCGCCTCTCCCTTTGGCAGGTGTGGAGAATTCACCTGCTTTTTTGGTCACTTCCTGTGCACTCTACTGCCTTCCCTGGCTGCTCAGAAAACATGGGCCTCGGAGCAACTTCCCTCGACTTCCTCTCTCCTCTAGATTTCTAGCCAGCGGCCGGTCAAGAGGCAGCCCCACAGTCCTCTGGGCATCAGGGGCCGGTGATTGAGTAGCCAGGTCTTTAGCTGATTCCATCCTTGTTTGTCATAACTCTGCTGCAAGTTATTTTGGTCTCTGTGACTTGTGGCGGCACCATGATTAGGGTTTGATTACTATCACCAAAGCGACTAAAAGATGAAAATAGAAGCCACAACAGGAAATAAACAACTGCAAATGAGCTATTTTATTCCATATTCCCTGCCAGCAAATGATTAGAATCAAACTCATTCACAATAGTTTGGTGAACTCTTAAACTTTTTTCTTAAGGGTCAGAATAGTCTGAAACTGCGTGTTTGTTGGCCTCCTTTGTGCCTGTGGAAGGGAAAGAAAGAAACTACCTTTCTAGGCACACCAGCCTGCCGGGAATTCCTCTACTGCCAGGCTTCTGGTTTCTTTCTTGGAGAGGAGAGGGATAAGAATGTGATGGGGTGTGGCTATCAGGAAGGCTGGGATGTTAACTGATTCAGGGGATGCCAGGGAGCTACAAAGCAGCACCAATCATTGTAGCTACTTGCTCAGCACCGCACCCAGCTTCTATCTAGGGTAGCAAAATGGAAGAGGAAAGCTATGTAGAGAGGGGTGACACCTGAATTAATACACCTACAATTACACTATATGGGAACATATCTCTGCAAGTACATGCATGTTCCACCCAGACAAACCGTGACATCAGACTCCACTCCTGAAATACCCATGAAACCTACCTGCCCTGTGTGTGCTCTGGCCTCTCATTACGGAGCCTTAACACTACTGGCCAGATCTCCAAAAGATTCTTCAGATTCCCCATTTAGCCAAGAAACTTAATTAGAATTATGACCTCTGCTTTCTCTGCTTATTTAAGTCCTTTCTGTTGCTATGAAGCCTGGTCTGACCACTCTCAAAAAGTGAAGATCTTTTAGGGAGATCCAGAACAGAGAGGGAATGGGACCCTAGAGGGCAGAAACTTGCCCAGAAAACCTTATAAACCTTGCCAAGTGCTCGCCTAACGTGGGGATTGCTGTTGGCCCAAGTTGCTTAACCAGTGAGTGGCAACGTCCCAGCCTGGAATCAGGTTTTCTGACCTCTAGTCTGGTACTCTTTCTAAGCCTTTCTAAGGTGAAAATATGATACATTTCCCAGACACCTTAAAAATCCCATTTCTGGGCTGGGCGCTGTGGCTCACGCCTGTAATCCCACACTTTGGGAGGCTGAGGTGGGTGGATCGCCTGAGCTCAGGAGTTCGAGACCAGCCTGGGCAACACGGTGAAACCTTGTGTCTGCTAAAATACAAAAAAAATTAGCGGGGTGTGGAGTGCACCTGTAGTTCCAGCTACTATGGAGGCTGAGGCAGGAGAATTGCTTGAACCCGGGAGGTGGAGGTTGCAGTGAGCCGAGATCATGCCACTGCCCTCTAGGCTGGGTGACAAAGCAAGGCTCCATCTCCAAAAAAAAAAAAAAAAAAAAAAATCCCATTTCTGTCTCTTTCGTCTTCCCTTGCCTAGCGTGATAGGCCTCCCAAAGTGTTGGGATTACTGGGATTACACTCCTTCTCCATTCTCTCCTGTGCTTTCTCGGCTGCTGTCTTCACAGGTTGCTTCTTAGAATGTTTTTTTTAATACACACACAAGGTTTCAATGCCCTTTTATACAAGCCATATTTTAATTTACAACAAAATTATGATGTTATACCACTGCAGCTTATGTGGCCTTACACAGTAAATGTTCAGAATGGCAGCTTCTGTCCGTCCAGCAGGGTTCTGCACTGCTTGGCATCCTACTATCTTCCAAGTCAATAAGTGTTAGGATCTCCTTGCCTGGAAATGATCATGTAAGCAATGTTGCTGATTTCCTCTTGAATTTATATTACCAAAGGTACTTTTGGTGGGTGGAGGAAGGGTCCCCTTAAGCCCTAAGTGTTGATTTCTAAATATTTATTAAGCATCTACTATTGTACTAATATGTTAGAAATCTTTTTAATTGCTAGAGGGGGAGAGGACTTGAGCTCTAAAGGCAGCTAAGATTCATTCCTGCCTTTTCCTTTTAACAACATATAATTTAGCTGGGAAGATGTACATTTCATCTTTACTTTTCTTTTTTTCTTTGCTTTTTTTTTTGAGACAGAGTCTCACTCTGTTGCCCAGGATGGAGTGCAGTGGCGCGATCTTGGCTCACTGCAACCTCCCTCTCCCGGGTTCAAGCAATTCTCCTGTATCAGCTGGGATTACTGGCGTGCGCCACCCGCCTGGCTAATTTTTGTATTTTTAGTAGAGACGGGTTTCACCATGCTGGCCAGGCTGGTCTCAAACTCTTGACCTCAGGTGATCCACCTGCCTCGGCCTCCCAAAGTGCTGGGATTACAAGCGTGAGCCACCGCACCCGGGCACATTTCACCTTTTCTAAAGATTATTTTAAGGCCAGGTGCAGTGGCTCACGCCTGTACTCCCAGCACTTTGAGAGGCCGAGGCAGGTAGATCACTTGAGGTCAGGAGTTCCACATCAGCCTGGCTAACATGGTTAAACCGCGTCACTACCAAAAAATACAAAAATTAGCCAGGTGTGGTGGCGCGCGCCTGTAGTCCCAGCTACTCCGGAGGCTGAGGTGAGAGAATCGTTTGATCTGGGGAGGCAGAGGCTGCAGTGAGCCGAAATCGAGCCACTGCACTCTAGCCTGGGTGAAGAGTGAGACTCTAAAAAAAAAAAAAAAAAAAAAAAAAGGAAAGAAAGAAAGAAAAAAAAGATTCTTTAAAGCCCCCAATGAGTTTCACTGCTGGCCTGATCTCACAATTCTCAATGGCTTTTTAAAAAAATCGTATTTCACTGAATATGAAGTGAGGTTAGATCACCATGCCAACTAGTGGCCTCATCAATACTGATGTGTGTGTATTTAAATCATTACGTTTCTGAGAGCCATCAGCTTTCACGCTGTAAATGCGTTTATGCCCTAGCAATGCCATGCCCGTTTCTATGCAGTTACCCGCCAGCTTGGGTATATGTTTCTTCGGGACCTGGGGTCAAGGAATAAACTCTCTGACCCTAAGCACCTTGAAAGCTACGAGGCCCAGAAACAGGCCCTGCATGCAAATGAATGCCCTAGGCAGGTCTGCTCGCTGGGTAACCTTCCCGCGCCGGGAGGCAGGGTGGCGGGTGGCGGAGGTCTTCCGGGCCCGGGAGGAAACCTGCCCGCGGGGCGCAGGCGAGCCCCCCGCTCCCGCTCCCCTTCTCCCGCCGGGATGCTGCCCCTCGCAGCTCGTCAGCCGGCCAAATGCATTCCAGAGCTGTGCACAAGACACACTTCTCCAGGCAGTCCTAGAAACCGGAGCCCGGAGCTGAGAGGGCGGGAGGGAGCGCGCGGCCGCCGCTGAGGTCATATTCACGCCGCCTCCCCGCCCTCGGCGGCTGTTCCCCTCAGCGCACACTTCCCAGGGCCTCGGTCCAGTTCGGTATAAATGTCTTTTAAACCGAGACAGGCCTCTCCTCCCGTTGCCCTCCGGCGCGGCCAAGGGATCCACCGCCAGGGCGTTTAAAACAAAACCAATGAATGAAGCGCTAGGACGAGCGCGCGCGAGATGGCCACCGCGAAGCCCAGCCGGGTCGAAATCGGGCCACCGACCCCGCTCGCTCAGCTCCAAAACTCGCGGCGAAGCCCGCTCGGTGCTCCCTGCTTTTCCAATTTCTGCATGACTCCGGCCGGGGCTCAATCCATTCTGGGAGCTTCTCTGCCCCCCACCTCTCGCTCCCCTCCATCGGTACCCCCTCTACAGACCCGGGAGGGGGTGGCGGTGGCGGGGGATTGGGGGGAGAAATAGCTTTCAGAAACCCGATCTGTTGTTTGCGAAACACAATCGCTTTTTTTTTTTTTTTTTTAAAGCGACAGGGTGTCTAGACGGCCACGTGACGAGGCCGGAGCCGGGCGCGCCACTGCGCAGTGGAACCAGCCGAGCAGAGGGCCGGAGGGGGGTGCGGGGGGGCGGGGAGGAGGCGGCGGCGGCGGCGGCTGGGGGCGGGGGAGGGAAGGGGGAGGAAGGGGGAGGGAAGGGGGCGGGAGCGGGAGGCCTTGCGGGAGGCGGTGAGCCCCGGTCACACTCGCTTGCTGCTCGGCGCACGGAAGATCCTGTCCCCGAGCCGCGCCAGCCGAGCCAGCCGGGCGCCGTGCTCGGTCCGCGCGCCGCGCGGGAGAGAGCTGCTCGAGACAGAGCCAGTCCGCCGGCGCCGAGCCGCCGAGCGCCCGGCCCCTGAGCCCTTGAGTGCGGCGCGGCGAGCCCCTGGCGGCGGCAGAAGGACCGGAGCGCCAGGAGAGGGCGGACCGGGGACAAGGAGGCTCCCGGGCGCGACGAGGAGAGTCTCGGAGGAGGAGGCGCCGAGAGGACACCGGGGCCTCCTGCCGCCGCAGCTGGGTCGAGGCGAGCAGCCCATGCGGGGAGCCTCGGCGGCCAGCCGCGGCCAGGGGAAGGGACACCGGCGGCCCCTGCACTAGCAAGCAGCTTGTGCCCAGGGGGGGCGAGAACGCGCGACCCGTCTGGGGCCCTCCGCCGCCGCCGCGCCGCCCTCCCCCGCTCTGTCAGCCCCGCCGGGCTCAGCCGCCGCCGCAGCATCTTCTGCCCCTGCGCCCCCGCCAGCCTCGAGGAAGTCCCCGCCGAGGACCTGGGCCCCCAGGACCGCAGGAGGAAAGACCAGAGACTCCCCTAAACCACCCAGATGCGCAGGATTGAAGCGGTCTAGCCAAAGCTTTCTGTGGATTAAAAAAATACACGATTTTTTTTTTTTTTTTTTTTGGCAGAAGAAAAGGAGAGGAAGACCAGCGGGGCTTTGCAAGGAAACGGGGGGGATGTAACTCGTGGATACATTTTTCCACCCATCAAACATCTTGTTATACTTTGTAAACATTTTCTTTTTTTAAACCCCAGTTCCAGCCGGACGCCCCCAGACCTCTGAGGTTCGAGGAGGTGGTGTTTTTCATTTGGGGCTTTGCATATTTGGTTGTTAGGTTTTGCGAGAGCCTTCTTATTTCGCCAGACATCTCATGCGGGGTGAAGTCCACTCGGCCCCCTCCCCTGAGTCTTCGTGTGCACGGAATTCGAGGAGATCCGGTTACTAAGGATATAGAGGAAAAAAATAAATCGCGTGCTTGCTTTTTTTTTTAATTGCCTGCTTCTCCCCACCCCCAAATTAAGTTGCTTAGCAAGGGGGAAAGAGGCTTTTTCCTTCTTCCAACAGCCCAGCCGAACGCCTTTCGTTTTTTGCCCCCGTGGACCTTCCATGTAGGAAGCCGAGGCTGGCGAGCCCGACATTCGGGAGCCACTGCGGGGGGGCCTCTTTTTGGGGAGGCGCCGACGGGGGCAGGCTCGGCCGTCCCCAGGGAAGCGGCGGCCGGGTTCCTCCGGGGCGCGCCGGGGCCGGAGAGCCGCGCAGGGCGCGGGCCGCGCGGGGTGGGGCAGCCGAAGCGCAGGCCCCCGATCCCCGGCGGGCGCCCCCGGGCCCCCGCGCGCGCCCCGGCCTCCGGGAGACTGGCGCATGCCACGGAGCGCCCCTCGGGCCGCCGCCGCTCCTGCCCGGGCCCCTGCTGCTGCTGCTGTCGCCTGCGCCTGCTGCCCCAACTCGGCGCCCGACTTCTTCATGGTGTGCGGAGGTCATGTTCGCTCCTTAGCCGGCAAACGACTTTTCTCCTCGCCTCCTCGCCCCGCATGTTCAGGACCAAACGATCTGCGCTCGTCCGGCGTCTCTGGAGGAGCCGTGCGCCCGGCGGCGAGGACGAGGAGGAGGGAGCGGGGGGAGGTGGAGGAGGAGGCGAGCTGCGGGGAGAAGGGGCGACAGACAGCCGAGCGCATGGGGCCGGTGGCGGCGGCCCGGGCAGGGCTGGATGCTGCCTGGGCAAGGCGGTGCGAGGTGCCAAAGGTCACCACCATCCCCACGCGCCAGCCGCGGGCGCCGGCGCGGCCGGGGGCGCCGAGGCGGATCTGAAGGCGCTCACGCACTCGGTGCTCAAGAAACTGAAGGAGCGGCAGCTGGAGCTGCTGCTCCAGGCCGTGGAGTCCCGCGGCGGGACGCGCACCGCGTGCCTCCTGCTGCCCGGCCGCCTGGACTGCAGGCTGGGCCCGGGGGCGCCCGCCAGCGCGCAGCCTGCGCAGCCGCCCTCGTCCTACTCGCTCCCCCTCCTGCTGTGCAAAGTGTTCAGGTGGCCGGATCTCAGGCATTCCTCGGAAGTCAAGAGGCTGTGTTGCTGTGAATCTTACGGGAAGATCAACCCCGAGCTGGTGTGCTGCAACCCCCATCACCTTAGCCGACTCTGCGAACTAGGTGAGAAATTGTCCCCCTACCCCCAACATTTTCTGGCGCGCCAGTGCTGGAAGAAAAGCCCCTAGGGCAGTGCGTTTGTGCAGCCATCCCTCCAGGGGGAGTGTGCATACCCTCCTGGGAAGAGAGCGCATACCCTCCTGGGAAGAGACTGGGGGCTGAAAGTAGAGAAGGGACAAGGGGAAACTCAAAGGGCATTCCCTGGGGGTTCCCTTCCAGGTTTTCTCCAGTGTTGCCCCGAAGGGGTCTATGGACACTGCTCCTGCACAGTCTGCGGTTAAAAATTAGACGCCTTCATTTCCGGATCAACAACGGGGTGCAGAGGGAGGTGGGGGGGTCACGCCTCCCCGCACCCGGAAAGACGTTGAGGTGTGTGGCCGAGTTGGATTTGGTCCAGGCCCGCCAAGGAAGGCTGGGAGAAGCGTGCTATAAAGGCTGGAAGGTCTCGGTATTTACTCCTTTAGTAAATACGGAGAATCACGTCGAACACCAGTGGCCGAGATACTGTCGTGGCCGCGCACCTTTGGAGTTTTGGGGCAAAGAGAGTTGGATGGAAGGCCGAACTGGGTATCTGTCTCCTTTCAACTCTGCCAGCCCCAGGGTGCAGAGGAACAAACAGGCAGGAGAAGTTGGGTGTCCCCTACTTTTTCCTTCCTTCCGCACAGATAAGTGTGTAGATTAGTGGGGCTCCGGCGCCTCAGTGACGTTGTCGCCTCTTACTGCGCTGGGGCCTGGGCTTCTCGGCTGAGACCCTGAAACTCCTTCCCTTTTATCCTCTCAGGTTTCTCCATTCCTTCCTTTTCTTTACGTCTCTGTACACAGAGTGTGATGTGAGGGTTCACCCCGGGCGCCCGCAGATCCCCCAAGTTCACCAGCACGCTTGGGATGCATCTCCCAAGTGTGCTGGGAATGGGGAGCCCCGTGTCCCCCGCGCGGGTGCCGAGCGGACCGGCGGGGGCGGAGGTGAATTGCACGCCTGTGGGGCGGGCCGGGGCGGGGAGCCGAGGTTGCTGGGAGCTGGGTCTGGAGTCCGAGGACAGGGAGGGGGCATGGTCGCCCCCCGCCCTGTGAACTGTGAAGTGCGCGGCTCCGGCCGAGCCGGTGGTTTCCAGCCGGGCCAGCCGAGCGCGGCGGCGGTGGCCGCAGACGTGGAGGAGCGGAGCGCCGAGGCTGGCGCCAGGCGGCCTCTTTTGTTTATCTGACAGCTAAATATCAAGGCAATCACCGCCTCGCGGCCCTGCCTCCAACCCCCACAGCTAAGACAAACAGTTGGGCTAAAAGAATGCCTCTGTTATCATAAGTTTCTATCTCTCTTCTCATGGCTGGGCCTTTATTTTCTCTTGCTTTTTTAATTTCAGAGTCTCCCCCACCTCCTTACTCCAGATACCCGATGGATTTTCTCAAACCAACTGGTGAGTAGATGATTTTTAAAAATATCCTGATTATCTTAAGTTAGAAATAGAGCCTGTAGAACCTGGCTTTTTGTGTGTAGGCAAAGGCTTGGGGAGGTGCTGGGCTTGCTTCATGTTGGTTCTAGGTTTCCTCTGTTGGAAGTTTGGTGAATTTTTCTGTTGTGGCTGGGTTTTTGTTTGCTGATTTTGCAAAGACGTTCCCTTGATATGCTTTACGTTTTGTTCCCTTTTCATGTATTTGCGCTGTGTAGCCGGTGGGCTCAGCTTTAACACGTGGAAGCTTTAGTCCAGAAAGAAGTGTCTTGGGAACCAAATAGGACTGGTTGATGGGGATAACTCGGAGACTTCGTGAGTGCCAGGAGCATCAGTGGGAATAATGGAAAGGGTGATTGATAGATGGGAAGACAGTTTAAAAAGGTGCAAAGAAGACTTTGGTCTGGAGTAGACACTAGAACGTTTCAGAAGTATAGGCAACAGCCAGTAAAAGGGGGGTAGGTTCCCCCTGCTCCAGTCACCTGCAAGTCAGTCCTCTCCCGGGATTTTCTCAGTATTCTCCATAGGGGCTATCGAAGTTTGGAGCATAGCTCTGCCTGTCTGCTGCTTTGTCACTGGCTGGCATGAAGCCAGGGCAGAAGCCCATTTGAGACTGGCACCAGTCCTGTTGTGGTTGTCTGCATTCAACTTCTGGCCGGCAGCAGCACAGGGGTCCATCCTCTGGACATCACAGTGCTGGGGACAGGATCAGCAAAATGAACTTGGGGGCGACAACAAGGACAAACCCAAATTCCTGGAGCTCCCTCTTACAGTAGGAGATAGGTCTGTTTGCTAAAGTACAGGTTGTATGTAACCTTGGTTTTTGTGCCCGTATACTGGTGCCTGAAGAAACATTAATACTTAGGACATTTTTATTTTGCCAAGGTTCTGGGAGAAGGAAAAGTGAAGGGTTGGGCACCATTTAGCTCCTGGAATTCTGCAAGTCCATCCACCTCCTGCGTTTTGGCTGTTGGGCCTTTCCCCCCACTAATTAAAAGTTTTGCTGGGGCGTTGTCATAAATTAAATACTTTAATGAACGTGTAACCGAAGCCCATACTCTGCAGCCAGTCCTCCTGGGACTCTACCAGCTCCCTCAAGTTGGGAAGGCGTTCCTGCTTGCCTGGTGCCGGTCTAATAAGTGGCCCGCAAAGCATGTGATATTTTGCTTTCGATTTACAAAACACCAGATAAATGGTTATTAATGAGGAGATAGCCAGCTCTCTGTATTTGTAACAAATGTTAACTGGAATTACCAAGCTCTGTTTTCCTAAAGACTGTAACTTGACTGGGTTTTGGCTTAAAGAATCAAGAATTCTTTTATGAAGTTAGTTTTCCAAGGGGCCACCTCTGACCTGTTTTTGTTTGTCCTTCCATATTCTTCAAATTTGGAGGTTTTCCTTAAAAGAGAGAGAACAGTGACCTTAGCCCCAGGGATAAAGACCAGCAGGGGTAAATGTTCCCAGAAACCTCCAAAAACCATAGAAAAGAAAGGCCATGTTCCCTTGGGTTTCCTGCAGAGACACTGGGATAAATCTGTTCTCAGGATTTAAGCAGTCATTCTGCCAGGCCAGGGCCTCATTTTCGGTGAGTGGAGTGATATATTTATTCATTAGCAAGTGTTGACATTAGGTAGCAAAATGTGTGTAAACAGAGAAGCCACAAAGACAGGAATGTGCCATTTCCAAGGGGGAGAAAAGTTCTCCAGATCAGCCAATAGGAAGTGATTAACCTGCCAATCGGAAACTAAGACAGCTGGTTACTCACCCAAAACGTTTTGTTGAAAATAGAACAAAAAAAGAAATGAGAAAAGGCGCTGCTGTGTAAGAATTTAGCATCAGTAATAGACAAAGCCCCCACGAAGGGAATTGTCCTGCCACATTGGAGGACGGCCAGGTCTGGAGCTGGAGCACACCCCCCTCTCACAGGTCTGGGGCTGGTTTTGCCAGCTGCTGTGGCCGGGGGCATTGAGGTCAGACCACAGATGGGCGCTGACCCAGGTCTTCATCCCCATTTTGCGTATGGGAGAATGTTTGGCCCGGGAATCTACATGGACCATTTACATTCTTCAGTTTCTAAGTCCTAGGTTGAATTTTTGGTCTTGGGTTACTAGATGAAACAGGCGCAAAGTTTTACAGTGGACAACTGTTAAAATCTTAACCAGTTGCATAACTAAAGGAATACATCCTGTGAAGTCTCCATCTTGGGAAAAGGTGATGGGAATGGGGCTGGGGCCTGGTACCCTGCAGCCTTTGGAGACACAGAGGGCTCAAAGCTAGGAACTCCATTTTGCTATAATTTAAGCCACTCCACTCAGCCTCTGGGAGGCCTGGACTTTAGACACCTAGGTACTGTGTGGTCCAACCAGCAGAGCCTTATTTGAAAGAGTGTTCACATGACTGAACCTAGGGGAGGCCAGTTGTGACTTGTGGCTGTCAGAAGTCAGAAAGACACCCCCACCTCCGCATCCCACAAGAAGTCAGAATTTGCTGTTTAAAGCTGGATCTCGGGGATAGCTGTGTGGGCTGTGCTTCCTGTGTTTCATTGTATCTGATGGTCTGAAAGGTTTGAAGAATGGCTGGCCTTGGGAGATTGCTGGGTGAGCTCTTGAGGGACCCAGGTGGCCAGTATCCATTGGCAGATCCAGCCTCCAAATCCAGGTCGGAAATCTGGCATCTTGACCTGAGATCTGGCACTGCGTTTGCCTCTTAACTGAGGTCCCTCTTAACTTTTCTAGGCCTCTTTTAAAATCAGCATGATGAAGGAGATTAGGTCATTCATTCATTCATTCATTGGTTCATTCATTCATTTTACAGGCATGTTGATGTGCCTACCTAGAAATTTGAGGATTCCGATACAGTGCTGTGTTCTCTTTTTTTTCGAGACAGAGTCTCGCTCTGTCACCCAGGCTGGAGTGAAGTGGCCCGATCTCGGCTCACTGCAAGCTCCACCTCCCAGGTTCATGCCATTCTCCTGCCTCAGCCTCCCGATCAGCTGGGACTACAGGTGCCCGCCACCACGCCCAGCTAATTTTTGTACTTTTAGTAGAGACGGGGTTTCACCGAGTTAGCCAGGATGGTCTCTATCTCCTGACCTCGTATGATCCGCCCGCCTTGGCCTCCCAAAGTGCTGGGATTACAGGCGTGAGCCACCGCACCTGGCAGTGCTGTGTTCTTTTATAACCAGGATTCATTTGAGTTCTGGGTTGGGTGAACTACCTGGGGCAGAGATGGTACCCTTGGGGTACAGTGGTGGGTAGGGGCTCCTCTGTCTTTAACAGTACTTAGGAAGCTCGGAACGCAGTTGCTGAGACTATCGTGGGACTCCTAGCTCCTTTACCTTGTACTCATTCTCAATAGTTCACTCCTTGGCTGCTCCCCAGGGTTGGGTTTTCAAATACTCTGTTGGAGCTGCTCGGAGAAAGGAATGAGTCTTTTTCTCCCGCAGAACCTAGTGCTTACCGAGTGCTTGATAATACTTAGTGTTGCATGAGTCAGGAGTGGCCTAGAGCTTCTGTCTGCCAGCCAGCCTGGGCTCTGGGGAACAGGCGACACAGGCCTAAGGTGAGACCCTGACTTCAGAGATCTGTCTATGCGGAGCTTTTCTGTGGGTGAGAGATGGAGGTATGGCTCCTTTAACCTTGAGGCCAGTCTGGATGGCCTGGCCACCTCCAGGAAAGAGGGTAGGGACTCCATAGCCTGCCTGGGGAGTGAGAGCCATGGGATAGGGCTGGACTCTTGGGAATAGCCCAGCTCACTGGGTGGCCCTTTGAGCTAGTCAGGGACGCCTCAGTTTACCTGGCTGCCTGTGGAACAGGTATACTTTGCTTCTTCACAGGGGTGGTAGGGAGGCTTAATTAACGTTTGTAAATCCCTCCTGAGATCAAAGCCACTGCAGAAGGGCAGAGCACCATTTCACAAAAACGCTTGTGGTTGCCTGTGTGGAGCTGGCTTACCTTTGATCTGAGATGGGCTGACACCCTGAACGTGGTCCCAGCTCTGCTCTGAGATGCCCGGCTTTTCCTTTGAAACACACCTTGCCCCTGGGATTCTGCCAGCCAAAGGTGGGGGGCAGTGGCTGTGGATAAGTCATCATGTTTAATGTGGGGGTGTCTTCCATCTGGGAGGAGTGGGTGGAGGAGAGGGTTGAGAAGCCTATCTCTAGAAAATGATGAAGGCCATCAAAATGGTTTAGAAAGTGCAGGGTATACACCATTTAACAAGTAACTCCATTTCCTGCCTGCCTCTATTGTTTTCTGTTTGATTAAGTGTATCCTGTAAAACTGTATATTCCTGTTAGGAATTAGACTTTACCCTGATAAAATGAGATTACACACACAGTCTTCTTTCTCCCCTACCCACCGCGGCCACCTCACCCCCACGCCTGCCCCCACTTCTGCCCCTCCCCCGCTTAGGAGAGTTCTTGAAAAGTTGTCCTTCCAGCCTGGAGAATGTGGGAGAGGGAGTGACCCTGAGTTAGAGAGAGAACCTTAGCATTAAGGGGGGCAGACAGCAGAAACCCAGAGATGGTTTGGGGCTATGTGTAGGCCACTAAAGGATTCCCATGGGCTACTTGCCCCTGGCTGCTCTTTTTTTTTGGCTTTCCTATTTGCCAGCATGGCCAAGTGGTTCCAACTGGAAACCCACAGGGACGTTGTCCTGGTGGCCTAGGGTAGGAGGCCTGGTGTCTGCACGATCCAACCTGTTGTGTTTGCTGTGGACCTGGGCAGCACCTTTCCTTAGCCGGGCTCTCTCCTAGGACTTCAGGGAGTTTGGCGCTGCCAGTGGTGCATGACAAGCTTACAGGGTCTTGCGTATTTGTGTTTCATGGGACTAATGAGTTGTGGTTCATGGACATTAGGTTTTGCTTTAATTGCTTCGAGGGCGGTTGTGGAGTCTCTGTTTCTCAGCTGGAATTGTCATTATCCTCATTAACGGTGAGGTCACTGTACTGAGTACCTGAGGGTGACAGAAGTTGAAGAGAAGTCTAGTTAAGGGCAGATGCAATCTAAAGGTAAAAATCAGTGAGGAAACTCCAAGTGTTGGGTGCCAAAGGTTTTATAGGAACTGAGGGCAGAGAGCCTTAGCAGGTCTGGGGTTGCCTGGAAAGGTTTCCAGAGCTGAGGGGTTTGGACTAGCCTGGGAGAGGTAGAACATTTCCCCTCCGGCTCGGAGCCTTGCTGAGAATGTTCTCTGTCTTGATCTGGTGGTAGTTACACAGGTGTATACATGAGTAACATTCATTGCGTCTACTTGGGATTTTGTATACTTTGCTCTACTTAAGTTAGTCCTCAATTAAAAAAGGGGAAAGAAGTCCCTGCAGCCCAACATCAATCTTGAGAATATTTTCAAGAACTGGGAAACCTGTCTTTAAAAGGATGAAAGCAGAGAGGACATGGGCTCCAAGGAGGGAGGCTTCTGCCCTTGATGAGGGATGACAGAGCAACCAGGGTTGAGAAAGTCCAACCCAAACCTCCTTTGACCTTGGGAACCACCTGGTATCCTTAATGGTGGACTGGTAATGCAAGAGAAATTCCAGCCAGTCTCATTGAGCCTGACTCGAGTAATGATTAACTGGCCGCCCGGAGCCCAGACGGGTGACAAGGTGCTGTGGTCTGTCTTACGATGGGCAGTGAAGCCTGAGCAGACCATTAATAATCAGCATCAAGGCCGCGAGTCAGCCTTTTGGAATGTGTGGTTTGTCTTTCATGCTGTTTAGAGTGTGCTTAAAGATGGATCTTGGTGTTTTTATTTGTGTATTTATTTCTTTCTCTCCCCTTTTCAAATCCACAGCAGACTGTCCAGATGCTGTGCCTTCCTCCGCTGAAACAGGGGGAACGAATTATCTGGCCCCTGGGGGGCTTTCAGGTAAGATGCTTTCTCTTATTTTCCTGGCAGTTCCAACGTTTTTTGAAATCGCTAAAGACTGGAGGAATGGGGGTGGCCTTCTGCCACCCCAGCTGGTCTGGACTTCATTCTCATTTTCATATGCCTTAAGTTGGATGCATCGGTGGTGACATTGTGGTGCCCTTCAGCTCCTCATCCTGCAGTCCTTTACGCTCTGGACACTGGGTCTGTTCCGTGGATGAGCTGGGGACTGCTTTGGTGTGTGAAGTGTTGCCTGGTTATTTTTAAGCAGCTCCTGGCTTGGGGGGCTTCAGCTTGGTGACTTTAGTGTCATTAACTCACGCATTTGAGCTCTTCTTTTGCTTTTGCTCTTTGTGCATGGGGGATGTAAAGGGAATGGACCCACCTTTAGGGAACTTGTTGAAGACAGATCCCAAGCGTACGATGGGATTTCAGAGTAGATCTGAGGCTTCCCTCCCAAGTTCTGATTCCCAGCCCAGCTTGCTGCAGGATTTTGCAGCACATGTCTGGGGCTGGGAGCACCAGGGTGGGAGCACTGCCGACAGTAGGAGCTATAATTGTTCCATAGCGGGGCAGGTTTTCCTCAGGGCTCACAGGTATGCGTGAAGGCCTGGAATGCCAGTGTTGGGGGGTCACGGGGCTGGCTGAGAGGCACGGGGTAGCCAGAGCATTGTTGTTTCTGAGGATGTGAAAAGAGGGCAGTACTTAGAGAAACTCACTGGCTACGTACATGAGATGCATTTCATGTTGTTGTGAAGAAATCCTATTTCTACCTGTTTTTCCATCCCCACCATGTCATCACTAGATTTTCTAAGAACTGGCTGAAGCAAGAGGGAAAACAACCTTAAAACCAGAAATTCCAGCAGAGTTTTGGGCATTTGGCATTTCCTTGCCTGTAGGATCACGTGGTAGCAGCTCGAATAGAAGCTGTGCCCTGTTGTGGTGTATCGTCTTGTGTGAGGGGCACCCTTTTTTGCGGGGTGCCTGCTCTGACTACTTGGTGATGTTTCCTCCATGGCTGGCTCAGGCAAAGTTCATTCCCGGACGGACGGCTCCCTCCCGGGCTCTCCTCTCCAGGAACTGAGCTTGCTGAGAACGTCTTTAGGGAGACCCTTGTTTGTTTTCATTTCAATGCAATATATACTCTGACTGTTATCCGTGACTGAGGGTATTGTTTACTCAAAGCTTCTAATGAGAATTGAGCAGGACAAAGAGGGACCCAGAGAAGGGAGGGGGCTTCAGGCAGTACGGTGGGAGTGGACAGAGGAGTCGAGGAGGGAGAAAAGGCATCAGTGTGTGAACTGCATCTTTTCTGCTTTCTAAGGCTGAGAGAGTTCTTGAAAGAAAGAAGGCCAATGAGAGGAAAGGGTCTCAGCAGAATAACACGCTCAGGATGTTGTTAGATGGTTTTATTTTTTAAACCCTGAATGTGCAGGGAGGAGCCCTGGCCCCTCCAAACCACATGAAATAAGCAAGGGAAGTGGCAGCTTTTGAAAGGGTCCTTTCGGAAGGTTTGTCTTATTGATAACATCTTGTCTGTCTCCCCTGCCGGAGGAAATGACGACACCAGGCTGAGATACCAGCCTGAGCGCCTCCTCACCCGCCCGTGCCATGTGACCTGTGAAGCCCTCAGATAGGTGGGCTTTTTTTTTTTTTCTTTTTTGACAGAGTCTCACTCTGTCGCCCAGGCTGGAGTGTAGTGGCGCGATTTCGGCTCACACAGACGGAGTCTCGCTCTGTCACCAGGCTGGAGTGCAGTGGCGCGATTTCGGCTCACTGCAACCTCCGCCTCCCAGGTTCAAGCAATTCTCCTGCCTCAGCCTCCCAAGTAGCTGGGATTACAGGCACCAACCACCGTGGCCAGCTAATTTTTTGTATTTTTAGTAGAGACGGGGTTTCGCCATGTTGGCCAGGCTGGTCTCGAACTCCTGACCTCAGGTGATCCACCCACCCCGTCCTCCCCAAGTGCTGAGATTACAGGTGTGAGCCACTGTGCCTGGCCGATGGGTGGGCTTTTTTTCCCCAAAGCTCTTCCAGTCCTAGAAAGAAACTGGGGGTAAAACCATCATTAACTCCTTCCCCTCACCGCCCCCCCCCCCCCAGGTAATTGTAGACACAGATATTAATAAGGAGCTGCCAGGAAGAAGCAGTGACTCTCTGAAGGGCAGTGTGGCTTCAGAAGACTGCAGAGAGAAAAGAAGGGGCCCTCCACATGGAAAGAGCATTTGTTTTGAATTTCGGCTCTTGATTTACTAATTCCGAAGGCTTCAAAGTTTGAGCTCTTCTTTCCGTTCAGAGTTGGTGCAGTGTATTCATAATGGGCCATGGTGGGGAGGGTACAGTGTTTTGGGGGTTGATGTCACTGGCTTGGGGGCATCTGGAGGGGAGGTGATGGGCACGGAGAAAACCTAGGGCTGTCCTCTTTGTAGCGAGAATGCCTTCCAAAAGGGAACTTTGTTGGCCCCGGTCCAGGGCAGAGAGTTTTGTAAATGGAGAAAGCCCAAACCTCCTCCTTTTCAAGAAGTTGATCGTTCCATGGGGGGTGGCCTGGGTGTGTCTGCCTTGCTGAGGATGAGGCCAGTGGCTGGATGTGGCAGGGCTGGATGGGGGAAGGGGCATAGCAGACACTGAGGTTGGGGGGTGGGAGCCTGGCAGCAAGGTGGGGAGCAGTGAAAACTGAGGAGTTTCTCCCTCCTCCTCCTTGAAATAACCTCTCTGAGCCTCTTTCACAGGCCCTATGTGCTGTTTTCCTTCCTGTCCTGCCCTGGCTGAGAGCGGGCTTAATGAATGGGGCTCAGTATAGGGTGGGAGGAAGGTCGGCAGCAGGAGCCAGGGCTTGATTCTCTTGGCAAGGGAAGAAGGGAAAGAAAAAACAGCCGAATGTGAAAATGTGGTGCCTTGGAGGTGGGGGTGGGGTGTGCTCAAAGGCCTGTCCTCTCCTGAAATGCAGGGGTGACTCCAAGGCTGGCCCTTCCCTTTCCTGCGCCCTTGCAAACTGCCCGGGAGGAAGGGGAGTAGGCGGGTAGGAGCCCGGGGGCGGGGCTGCTGGCTGCAGGTTGGAATTCCAGCATTGCAGCTTTGTTTTGGGGGGGTGTAGCGGGGTGGGTAGACGACAGGCCTGGTCGTTAGGGACTTGCAGTGAAACACACCCCACCCCTGCAAGTTTCCTCGGTCTGGGAAAACGGGACATTTTTAGAAGGCAGTGACTTGCTTCCAGGAGATTGTACTTTCATTTTTGACAGCTGGCTCTCTGAGACAGATGGATTGCTGGGTGCAAGCTTATGTGTGTATGTGTGTGTGTGTGTGTGTGTGTGTGTGTGTGTGTGTTGGGGGGGTGGTTGAGTGGGTGGGTGTTGCCGCAGACGTACAGATAGACAATCCTGTGCGCAAACACATGAGAGTGTGCGGATGCCCACAGGCAGGCTCTGGGATAGGGTGGGTCCCTGTCGCTGGGGTGGGTTGATGTCCGTGTGGCCTCTCCAAGAGGTTGTGGACTTGTGGGGTGGAGTTTGTGGATTGATTCTGCATTGTGATTTGGCAGTCTGCCTGACTCTCTGGGATGGGTGTCTTTTGAAAGGCATGCAGCTCCGGAACAGGTCCTTGCTGCTGCTTGGACATGGATGTGTCATGGCTCAGGAAGATCACCTGGGAGAGGTCTGATGTAGCTGGGAAGCCTCTAGGCTCAGCTCCGTCGTGGAAATGGAAAGGATTTGCTCCCAGAGCTTTCCGGGGATCACTGGGAATGCAGAGCATGTGTTGGAAGCTATCATCTTTGCAGCCTCCATCTGGAGTTTCTGTCTGGGGGCTTTCATTTTGCCTGTCTGCTGTCCTGGTTTGAGTGGGTTGAGGGAGCAGCATCTCCCTTGTGAGTTCTAGGTTATTCAGCTGCAGACTCATCTTCTAGCCTCCTCCTTTATATATGAATATCTGGAGCTGGCTCGACCTCAGCCATATGGACCTGCCCAGTTAGGGTAGGGATTGGAAGCCAGCAACCACTTGTAGTTATTTAAACTTCAAAAGGAGCACTCCCATGGATCTCAAGGAGGGAGGTAGGAGGCAGTGGAGACAGAAGTGCGCACGTGTCCTGGGAAACCCCATCTCTTGGCTGTGCAAAGTCATGCTTTTTGGAGAGACCCGGCACCATGCCTCCAACCCAAGGGTGGCCAACTCTTTTGCTAAGGTCTATGTGGCTACTAGTTCCCAAGTCTGGGGGATGGGAGCGTCTTTGAGTCAGTATCCATTCAGCATCCAAGAATGTTTCTCTCTTCTTCTCTTTGATCCCTGCTGGCATCTGTCATAGTCTCAGAGGAGAGCCTTCAAAAATACCTATATAATCTGAAAATGCACCCCTGGCTCAGTCCACAGTTGACTTGGGCTCAAACCAAGCAGCTTAGGAAACATTGCTCCATCCTGTTTTAAGGAAAGTTAATCAGCTGCACGTGAACAATTATTCATTGTCTGGCTTGGAATTGGGATCGTGAACTGGGAACCTGGGCCTGGGCGCCTGTTGCTCTGCTTTTAAATTAAGTCACCTCCCCCTGCCTGGCTACAAAACAGCTCATGGTTTCACTGAGGTCTCTAATGCCATTGTGGAGTGAGGGCAGGGGGCACAGGTTGAGCTCACAGGCACGTGGGCCTTTCACCCAAGTGCTCATGAGCATGGACTTTGGGGGACTCAGGTGGACACGTGCTTGTGACCATGAGCAGGCTCCTTCCTTCCCATCCCCTTAGTACCCTGAAGGCCACTGTGAGAAATGACAGTCTCCTTAAACACCTGCCAACAGGATGAGTCAGGGCTAGGGCAGGCTCACCTGGTGCACACCCACACCCTGGTGAAGACCAGTCCTGGACCCCGCCTCTTCTGCAGTGCCCCGGGTCATGCACTTCCCCCTGGAGAAGGGCTTACTGATAAAACCCCTTTTGTCCTGGAAACAATGAGGCAGTCCAGCAGGGGTTAAATACAGGCTGACAGCATTTAAAATCTCTGGAGCAAATTTGGGCTGCTCTGCCGGCCAGACAAGATGGTCTGCTGCCGCCTCACACATCCTGTCCCCAGGCAGAACTGGGCCAGCAAAGGGGGAGGGGCCAGGTGAAGGCCAGGCTTTGGGTGGTGTCACTTTTGGTGTCACTCTAGCACGCTGATTGCCCCTCACTTCCTACACACACACACACACACACACACACACACACACACACACACACCTTTACTTAGCAAAGCCTGACTGTAGCTGCGTAGACTTGTACACCTATGGGACCTCTGTGGCAAGCTCAGAGCCAGTGGAGCAGTGAAAAGGGAGGAAATGCCGAAGAATTCATGATCAAGTTTGGCTTCCTTTTAAAATTTTTTAATTTTTTAATTTTTTTTTTTTTTTTTTTTTAATTCGAGATGGAGTTTTGCTCTGTCGCCCAGGCTGGAGTGCAATGGCGGGATCTCGAGTCACTGCAACCTCTGCCTCCTGGGTTCAAGGGACTCTCCTGCCTCAGCCTCTGAGTAGTTGGATTGCAGGCGTGCGCCACCATGCCCGGCTAATTTTTGTATTTTTTTGTAGAGAGAGGGTTTTGCCATATTGGTCAGGCTGGTCTCGAACTCCTGACCTCAGGTGATCCGCCCGCCTTGGCCTCCCAAAGTGCTGGGATTCCAGGCATGAGCCACTGTGCCTGGCCTCTTTGCTCCTTTATTATTGTTGTTACTGTGCCATAATTCCTTGCAGAATTATGATGGCCAGGCTGGTCTTTATTCCCTTTGGTCCAGGCCTTGAACTTGGAGCAGCACCCTCAAAGCAGTTGTCTTCACCTGGCAGAAGAAAAAAAGGTGTAAAGTGCTGGTTCCTAGACTTGCTTGCACACTAAAATCCCTCGGGATTCAGCTTCCCAGATAGCTTTTTTGCTTGCTTGTAGAAACATTTGAGAGAAAACTATTATTAACTACACATGGTCCACTGTTTTGCTTTGCTGTCGTGAATGGGATTGTAAAAGGAACCCATGGGACCGGGTTTCCTTTTGGGACGATGAAAATGTTCTGGAACTGTAGAGTGGTGGTGGTTGCACAGTTCTCTGAATGTATTCAGTGCCTTTGGTGGCACATTTTAGGTTATGTGTATTTTACCACAAATTTGACAAAAAAAATGGCCAGCGGTAGGTTTTAAATACATGTAGATATTTGGATAATCTATAAGGAACAGTGATTGTGGAGAGTAAAATCGGAGAGACTTCTGTTAGTTGCCTGGGACCTGATGATGGTAGACACTTGTTTTGGTGGCAGCCCTGAGGTCACATGGGAAGTACATTGATGGACCAGGGAGCAAGGCTGGTAGCCTGCCTGGGATCTCTGGTGTGTGTGTGTGTGTGTGTGTGTGTGTTTTGAGATGGAGTCTCACTCTGTCACCCCGGCTGGAGGGCAGTGGCGTGATCTCAGCTCACTACAACCTCCATCTCCTGGGTTCAAGCCATTCTCATGCCTCAGTATCCCCAGCAGCTGGGATGACAGGCATGCCACACTATGCCTGGTTAATTTTTTTCTAGTAGAAAGGGCGTTTCACCGTGTTGGCCAGACTGGTCTCGAACTCCTAACCTCAAGTGATCCTCCTGACTTAGCCTCCCAAAGTGCTGGGATTATAGGCGTGAGCCACCACGCCTGGCCTTCTGCTGTGTGTTACCTGAGCAAGCAGACACATCTGTGCTGATCCTTCGACCTTCCTTTTTTCTTCGTGGGTTCCAGAAATGAGAGACAGGAAAGTTCCCTCTGGTTTGATTCCCGGCCTGACTTCCCTGCCGGGGGAAGTGAATATGCTTGTTCTCACTCTGTGGGGTCCCCCTGGCCTGCCCAGCTCAGTGACTGTGAACCAGGGTGGTGCCAGGGTTGGGTCCGAAAACTGGTGATCCAGACCCTTCCTGGGCCGCTGGAGACCCCAGTCCCTGTGATGTCCTTGCCCAAGTTCTAGGGCTGCAGAGGCCGCAGGTGACTGGTCCGAGCGCCCTCCCTTTGCGGGAGCCTCGTGAAAGGATACTGTAAGCACAGCCGCCGGGAGGTCACCACTGGCCCTACCACCTCTCGCTCAGTATTGAATGGCTAGCCCCAAGGCTGGCTGCCTGCCTACTGTCACACAGAGGCTTCCTCTCTGGGCTATTTTCAGCAGGAAGATATTATTAACTGCTGAGGCACAGTTCTCAATTTAGTGGTTAACACACCAAGAAAGCAACACTCACCTGATCCCGGCCACTCTACCTAAACCTGTTGGCTCACTTGGGGGACTCGGCTGCCCCCCAGCCTCTCTGTTTCTCTCTGTGGGTTCACCTTGGAGATCTGGGCTATTAACCCCACTCCCGTGGAAGGTGCCCCTGTGGATTCAGTATCTGCTAGAGAGAGAACCAGGCTTCTTATGAAGCCAACTCTTAAAAGGTGTAGACAATGATCATATTTATACTCTAAGATGGGGACATTTTTTGATAGGGATGGGCACGGGCTGGGAAAAGGGACTTTTAGTGGTGTTGAGGACAGTTATTTAAAACAGGGTGATAACTTTCACCTTGTAAGTTAACAGGAAATATTGGGACAAGACAGGAAATTGCATCATCTTTTTTTTTGAGAATAACTCCAGAAAAAAGTGGTTCGTGAAAGGTAGTGGCTGAGAAACGGCTAGCCTGTTTTCTGTTTTGTGTGTTTTTTTCTTCCCTTCCACTCCCACGAGAACGTGTAGGCCATTTTCTTTAAGAAAGAGGCTGTTTGAGAACTTTATGTTATTTTTATTATTTAAAAAAATATTTTACCAGAAGGGTCACCTTCAGTTGAAATGTTAACTGCCGCCTTATTTCCCATTTTACTAAAGAATCTTTCATGACTTTTTCAGCTTCCTTCCCCAAATGGTAAGGCCAAGCAGCTCTTGGCTGAAAGCTAATTTTGGTTTGGCTGCGGAGTCCTCAACACTGAGCCCCACCCAGTGTCATTAGCTCAGTTTTAACTTGCAAAAAAAAGATTGTATTTTTTTTTTTGATGGGGGGGTATGTAAGAATTTACTCACGCCTTTAGCCTTTTTACCCAACCCCGGTACTGCCTTCCCCTAACAGAGGCGCCTGGCACTTAGCCGCTGGGAACTCAGGGCTGCTTTTGTATTTTCAAGCCGCCGTGTCCCCCTCATCCTGCAGGAGTTCTGTAACTTTCCTGAGACTATTTCTAGGGTGCTAGTGAGGAGTGGAGGGGAAATGGGTCTCGGAGCGCCCCTGGTACAGCTGTGTCCAGTAACGGTGCTGTGCTTTGGAGGAAGGAGTGATATGGTTCACCTAGAAGCATCTCCCAGAGAGGGGGCTTGCCACAGCCCTACAGTGGTGTAGATAAGGTCCAGTTCCATTTATTCGTCTCTGGGTTTCTAAATCCCCTCTTTGTTGATGTCATTGTTCTAATGACACAGGGCATGGGACAGTGCCCCGGCCCGTGCTGCCAAGGAGCCATCTTTAGGATAGAGACCAGAAAGAAAGAGACCTGGGTGTGTGGCTGGCCCGCTCTCCACTCACGCTCACCCCCACCCTCCCAGCTTTTTCCTTAGCGTGCTTTGTTTTGTTTTCATAACACAACAAGGGCCCTGGGGTGTGTAAAAGCATTGTTGAACACTTGGTGAGGGTAACTTGTCCAAACAGAGCAGGACGCCAAAGCACAATGCTGTGGGCAGGTGGTGTGCCCACAGAGGTTGGCGGGCCGGCGCCTGCATTGGAAACACCTCTCAGTGGCATGTGCCGTGGCAGCTGAGTGTGACCTAGCGCAGAACAGGGCTTCTCTCTTGCGTCCTCCGTGGGGAGTCCGGGAGAGGGACTTGGTCCTTCTGGCTGACTCCCTGCTTGGAAGGTGTGCTGCCCTCTCAGGTGGGTTCACATGTGCCTCCCTCTGCCGGGTGTGAAGCTAGGTGGGCCTGCTGCTTTGGAAGAAGCCAGTGTGTCCCTGTGATTCGTTTATGGAGCAAATATGTATTGACACCTATTATGTGCCAGGCTGTGTGCTGTGCAGAGGACCAGTTCCTGGGCTGAGATAGAATTAAGAATTGGCAGATGGAATGGCTTGTCCGAAGGTGATGTTGAATCCATGGGGATGGAGCCGGGGGGAGGGGGGATTGACTAGGAGTTGCCTCCACCTGGAGGCAAGCAGGGGCAGCTTCTGTAGGACAGAGGAGCCTGGTCCCTCCATGAAGCCAGGCCGTAGGTGGGGGAGGGGCAGGGTGGGCCCCCTGGGGTGGGCCAAGCTCTTGAGTCATCCACTTCTGCTTCTGCTTTGGTCATGTGGTCTGTTGAGAATTGAGATAAAGCAAAGCTTGTGGATAAACAGAGGTAGGTCCTGGGTTTTGGTTCCAGCCCGCCTCCCCACCCCGCTTCTTGCTGATTGTAAGATGACAGCAGGAAGAACAGGAGCTGTGGTTATAATCCACCCTCCAGACCCTGGTAGTACCTGGGGCACAGCACAGAGTGGAAGTGACCAGCCTAGCGCCAGGCTCCTCAGTGGACCACAGCCAAGGGGTGGGGAAACATCTGGAAAGACAGTATCTAATGTCTTGACAGCCAGAGGAGAAGTGGGATGTTTTCAAAGCCCAGCAGTGACTTTCCCTTTGTAACTCCAGAGGACTTGATTCTCATGAAGACCATCTGGGGGATGAAAGAAACTCTTGCTTTTTAATTTTAAATCTGAGGGTTAAGCCCGTTTCTGAGGTGTCAGCCCTGTGTGTGAGGCCCTGGCCTGTCTGGGTTTGGGTTTGGATGAAATAATCTAAGATGCAGTTACCAGGGTGTTTCATTTTCACGTTCATCCTTCCCTGTCTGTTCCCCCGGGGCCAACCGATGGCTTCCAAGCTCTGTGGAGTTCACTAATTGAATTACTCTTCTTGCTCCTCCATGAAGCCCCACCAGGAAGAAAAGGCGGGGAGAGCTGCTTTAGCTGGGGGGTTTGATCCGAGCAGAAAGGGAAGATCTGGTCTCAACTCCAATTTCATCTTGCAAAGTTGGGACTTTCTTTCAGCCAGAAGACAACTCAGATAACCAGGCCAGTGACTGTGTGCTCATTTCAGTATTGCTTTCTTATGTTTTGATCTGCGACTGTCACTCAACAGGAACAAAAACAATAAGACGCCAAGATATGACTGTGCCGTTAGCAGATTAGCTGTCTGCATTTTCTGGGGTGGCTCACTCGGAGGTTAAATGATTGTCCCTGTCCCCTGTCCCACCTTCCAGTCACCTCATGAAGCTGTTAAGTGTCTCCTTCCCCTGCAGGCTAAGTGAGGATCATCAAGAGCTGGGCCTGGGGACCTTGGCAGCCCCACTGCAGCCTCTGAGCCAGCCCTGCCCCACCCCCTCATGAATCAGTAACCAAGAGGGAAAATTAAAAAGTTAGTTCTCAGTGTGATCTGAGTGCACCATACCGTTCTTACAAATAGATGGGCCCCATCTCCTGCTCAGTGGGGGCACAGTCAAAACCCTGCTGGGGGGCTGTTTCCTGGGGAAAAGCCCAGGATCGTGGGGCCTGCAAAAACTCGGAAGCTCCCCCCTTCCCCCCAGGGTGTCCAGGATGCCCTAGTCCCAGGAGGGAGCTGGGAGAGAATTACAATGGCGGGGCCAGCATCCTCCACTTTCCTGTCACTAGAGGCTGACCTGCTCTCCTGGGTTGAGGCCGAGTGTCTCAGCCCCTGGCTGGCCACATGGCCTTGCAGGAGCCATTTCTGTGTTCTGGGCCTCAGTTTTCTCATCTGCAAAATAAGGGCTTGGGCTTGGCTGCCAGGTCCCTTCGGTGATCTGTGATCTTTGTCTCTTGGATTTGAGGGGTGTGGGAATGACCCCCCTATTGATGAGATATCCCTATGGAAGCCAAAGACTGCTTCCATTTTAAAATAAAAAGGTTGTAGTTCTTTCTGTCTCTTGGCTCGCAAACTCTTCCAAGTATGGGTGAAAGCTGAGGACTCTGTTCAGAAAAATGCATGCTATACCACAATTGGTATACATCTGCAGGGGGCCGATATCTTTGCTGAAGCCCAGTCCCACCCATGGAATCCCCAATTCAGGAAATCTATGCTTATGAGGACTAGTTATGGGGGTGCAAAGGAAAGCATTAAGAGAGCTGAGGCCTTTTTCTTTTATGGTGGTAAAATATACATAAAATTTACCATATTAACAATTTTTAAGTGTATAGTTCTGTGGCGTTAAGTACATTCATATTGTGCTATTATCCCCACCGTCCACCTCCAGAACTTTTTCATCTTCCCTAGTTGAAACTTTGTTCCCATGAAACACTAACTTCCCTTCTCCCCTCCCCCCAGCACTTGGCACCCACCATTCTTTCTGTCTATGAATTTGCCTCCTCCTCTAGGTACTTCATAGAATAGTGGAACCAGACAGTGTTTGTCCTTTTGTGATCGGCTTATTTCACTTAACATAATGGCCTCAGGGTTCATCCATGCTGTAGCGTATGTCAGAATTTCCTTCTTTTTTAAGGCTGAATAATATTTTATTGTATGAATATTCCATGTCTGGTTGATTTATTGCCTGATGGACACTTGGCTTGCTTCTACCTTTTGGCTATTGTGAATAATGCTACTGTGAAGATGGATGTGCAAATACCATTGGAGTCCCCGCTTTCAGTTCTTCTGGGTATATACCCAGAGGTGGAATTGCTGAATTACACTGTCATTCTGTGTTTAATTTTTTAAGGCATCGCCAACGGTAGGGCCTCCTTGACTTGTGTGTCGTGTGTCGGCACACAGTGATCGCATGGGGTGGGGGAGCCCTACCCACCAGGGGTGGGCTTGAGGGTGAATCCTGGGGCAGAGGGAGTGAGAAAGGGGGGAGGGGACAGTCTGTCCCTGCGCGGTGGGGGAGGGGCAGTGCTGGGCTGCTGTAGTCACCAGCCAGATTGGAGCTCACATTTATGGGAGCCCATGTTTATGGGAGGCCTGGAGGCTCTGAAAGGTGGGGCACCCAGCACAGAGCAGCTGGCCGTGTATGTTGGACTCCAGGGCCTTGTGACAGCAGCTTCTGGGTGGGGGACCCTTTCATTCTTTTATTCCCTTGACCTCCTGACTGGAGGTTAGGAGTGGGAGGGCCCGCCAGAGGGAGTGGGGGCTCGGGTCTGGGAGGTCCTGGGTGCTTTAGGGGTGAAAGGGCTGGGATGGCTGAACAGTGAGTGTGTCCAAGCGGGAGAGATTAGATTATGGAGGCAGACAGAAGTAATGATTAACTTTTCCAGTCTGCACGCTGTCTCCAGGCTGTCGTACTGTTGTTTTTCCCTCTAAGTACAGTGCGGCCCTGGCCTGGCCAGGCCCTGGTATTGGGTTGTAAAGTGAGAGATGGAATGAGGGCTGGGAGTGCACGGGGAGGGGAGCCAGGGAGGGAGCTCGCCGGAGAGGAGGGAGCTTTTCCATCGGATCCTGCATTGGAATTTACTGGCCGGAATGCAGTAAATGTTCAAAATGCCATCCCATCCAACAGTTTTCATAATTGTTATGGAACAAGGGGAGCTGGGGGAGGGGAGGAATGAAAAGGACTTTTGTTTCTCACTGTATTTTTCCACGTCTTCGGACAGTTTTCCTACCCTCTAGAAACTGGAGTGGAGTTGGACCTGTGGGGGATAGGGTGGGAGAGGGTCTGCCTTTGGGTCCTGTGATGCCTTCCAAGGACTAGGGGTCCTGGTACCCTGGGGCTTTATTAAAACGAGGCCCACAGCAAAAGTAGCTTGGTTTCTTGCATGCACAGAGCCCCCCACCATCTGCAAAACCAGGGAAAAACTGTCCTGTCTTTCTAGGGGTTTTGTCCTTTTGGAAAATTGGCTTAATGATGCAGTGGTTTGTATTAAGATTTTTATGATGCTTTAATGTGTGTGTGTGTGAGAGAGAGAGAGAGAGAGAGAGAAAGAGATTGAGAGAGAGAGAGAGAATGAATCAGCATTCAGTGCCGGCTGCCCAGTTGGGAATCCAGATAGGGAACTTGGGGAATCTCCTACACTCTCAGGGTGGCAGGTGGGTAGGTGGGTGAGGTAAGAGACTTGACTTGGTAGTCTCTCTTGGACACGACAGACTTTCTATTCCATGCTTGTCCCAGCCCTTGTGTCTTCCTGGGGGTGCCAAGGTCATGCCCAGAGGGAAGGCAGCTGAGCAGACAATGCCATACAGGGCTGAGGGCTTCTGTGCCTGCTAATATGTGAACCCCCTTTCTGAAGAGAGCTGCTCTGAGTTACTTGGGGGGTAACAGTGGGAACCTGGTTGGTGCACCATGGAGGGGAAGTGTCTGGAAATTCGAACTTGAGAAATGATTCGGCTGCACGCACACTAAACAGCAGCCAGAGAGGCCCTTTACTGTCAATATTATGAATGGAGCTGGCTAGGTCGGGAGTCCCCACCCTTCCTCTGAGGCCTCTCTCAGAGGAGCCTGGGCAGAGTGGGCCTCCTCAGACAGCAGTGGCTGCAGGCAGCTGGGTACACGCTGTAATTTGCATGGCTGAATGCTGGGGCACAGGAAGCCGCGTCAGCCTGACTGGCGAGACAGACAAGAGCTTTTGATTTGTGTGGCTTTCCTCCCCTGCCCCGTGCCACCCTCAATTACATTCTCCATGGCGAGATAAAGGCTCTTAGGAACATTTATCCCCAGGTTGGGGGCTTCAGACTCAGATGCTTGGGGGGTTTTGGGAGGTGGTGTGGGACCAGTTTGGGGAGCCAGGGAGTACATTTTAGTTCTAGGAATTGATTATTTAACACAATTTGTAAGGACACAGTCACTAATTAGTGTTCTAGACCAGCAGGATCTGCGAAATATGTAGGCTTGGGAGAGATGGCAAGGAGGGCGGTGATGGGAGGAGAAACTTCAGGGAACCAAGCCTGGGCAGACAGTGGACGGATGACAGTGGGGGCTCACCGTCTCTTGAGGGTGATGAATAGTAAGACAGAGTAAAAAGTCATTTCTGACTCTGAAATTAAAAAAAAAAAAGTTGGTTTAGAGATGGACACAGCAAAACCTGACCCAAACCTCCTTTCCCTTTTGATTTTATTTTGTTTTATTGTTGCAAATTAAATGCAAAAATGTACCCTGCTCCTCAAAGTGGTTTTCTTACTCTCTGGAAGGTAGTAAAAATAAATGGAACCAGTGTTGTTTAATACTGAGAATCAGAGTGCAGCCAGAGACCATGAAGGCCAGAAGGGGGCCCATGGGGCCATCTTCCCTTGTCCCCTTTACATTATTTATGGACAGGTCAAACTGAGACCCCGAGAGGGCAAGCCACTTGGCCAAGGTCACAGAGCAGCTTGCTGGCAAAAAAGCCGTTTCACCCCCCCACTTCTTGCTGCAGGGGAGTTGCACCCCATGCGCAGCTCTAAAAGCTGGTGCAGCATTTCCAAAGTGTGTTCTGAAGGACACTTTGGAGAGGAACAGTGGGCTTGGTGGCTTTAGAGGGCTGTGTCCACAGCTCACACCAGGCAATATTCTGGGCTTGAATTGCAGCTCTGCACATCTGCCAGTGACTTGTGCCTCACCCCCACTACTCCCTTTTTTAAGATAGGCTGGTGATAATATGCAGCCTCAGAGGGTTGTCATGAGCCACTTAGAGAACACAGCCTATGCAAAGTAAATGCTTATTAAGTGTAGGCATTGGCCCAGAGCTGTTCTACCATGGGGTGTGGGGATGTAGAGACAATTGGGAAGACTGGTGGGCATTTTCTGAGCAGCTGGAGAACCCAGGAGCCTCAGAGATGAGACCAACGCATGTGCAGCACTCTCCACAAGCTGGCCCCAATCACTTTTGCATCAAACTGGTACAGCAACCTTATGAGGTTGGCCTTGGGGAAACCCTGTTTTAGGGATGAGCTGAAGTTACCCCGAGGCTGCATGCGAGGTTGGTGTGAAATGCATATCTGGCTTTGTAGCTGGTCAGCTCACCTCTGGGGTTGGCACAGGGGCGGGGGTTCTGCCATGGCTAGAACACACTAAGGGGTGGAAACGAAGCCTGCTGGGCCCGGGAACTAGAGAGCAGCCTGGCCTTTGAAGGAGACCCTGTGGCACCCCCTGTCCACCCCCAAGTCCAGCCATCTCACTTCACTAGAGATGTTGCAAAGCATGAAAAAAAAAATCCAGTGTTCTCAGGTCAGCCTTCCACCAGCCAGGATTCATCCTCTGATCTGTTTGGGGAGAGAGCATGGGGTGGTGGAGATGGGGTTGGGCCCCAGTGTTTTCTGATTAACTCGCAGTTTACCTGAAACATTTTGGTTTGTTTTCCTCCATGAGGAACTCACTCTAAACCCCAGCATTGTCTGTGTTTCCTGAGGAGTCTGAGGGAGCTCTGGGGTCCTATTTCCTCTTTTGGATGAGGCTGTGAGCATGGTGGATTAGAGGCGGCCCCTTAAAGTGAGCCCAGATATCTCAGCAAGTTTTACGCGTCTCTATTTGGGGGAGGGATTTGCCTATTGAAAACAAGAGACCAGCAAGGGTCCTTGTGAATTATGATGGTTTGGCGTGAGAATAGATGGGATGCATTGGCACTGGAGTCCCCTTTTATCTTACGCTTGTCCCTGAAGAGGGCTTGTTGATATCAGAACAGCCAATTTCCTGACAGGGTTGGGAGCAGGGGATAGGTGCTGTTAACCTTTGAGATGTCTGATGCGGAGGGAGAGACAGGATGAGGCAACCGTTGGTGGCGCCTGGGTCCTGAGGAGGGAGGACCCTGGACCTGGCGTTGGCGAGGCGTGGTGATGTTTGCGCTCCCAGGTTGCCAGGTGCAAGCTGTCTGTGTCCACATTTCTGCCCTTCGTTTGCCCCTGATTGGCACAGGGAGCCTGCAGGAGGCGGCTGTGCCTGCCCAGGTGCCCTTCCTCCCCAACTTCTCCGTCCTCAGCCTTCTGCTCTGCTGGACCATGGAGGAGGGGGCTGATAGGCCCGTGGCCCTGTTGGACTTTGGCAGAGGTATATCACTTCATTATCCAAGTGCCTCACAGAGTTGAGAGCCGGTGGAGACCCCTCCTCACCCACCTTTGACCCCAGCTCCCGGTACCTTAGCAATTGGGCACATTTAACCATGGGGCATCAGCTGATGGAGCTCAAGTCTCTACTGGCTTTTTTCCCCAAGCTTGCCCTTGTTCCTAAATGGAATCTTGGGGGACCCCCTCGCCACAAGTACCTCCTTTGTGTGTCTGGGCCCAGTCAGGCCCAGATAGCTTCTTTTCCATGCGTGCCCGTGTTCTCATAACCCCATGGCTGTTCTTGGAGCTGCTCTGCCTCTCTGCCCTCTGCCTTCAGGTGGAGAATGATATTGTTGAGGCACTGAGCAAGGCCTTTCCCCCCTCCTCCCATTTTTCTTCTTTCTCATCTCCTGATGCCTTCAAATTAAAAATTTAAGAAGGGGTCTGGGTGCGGTGGCTCATGCCTATAATCCCAGCACTTTGGGAGGCTGAGGCAGGTGGATCACGAGGTCAGGAGATCGAGACCATCCTGGCTAACACGGTGAAACCCTGTCTCTACTAAAAATACAAAAAAATTAGCCGGGCGTGGTGGCGGGCGCCTGTAGTCCCAGCTACTCGGGTGGCTGAGGCAGGAGAATGGCATGAACCCGGGAGGCGGAGCTTGCAGTGAGCCGAGATTGTGCCACTGCACTCTAGCCTGGGCGACAGAGCGAGACTCCATCTCAAAAAAAAAAGAAAAACATTTAAGAAGGGGAAAATTCCTTGCTTAACCTAAAATGTGGCCTTGAGGCCTGGTCACCCTGTGCCATTGAGACCTGGGGTGTGAGGTTCATTCATGAGCCTCTGGTCTCCTGGAAGGGTCTGGTCTGTTCATTCATGAGCAGGGTAATTAAATAACTCTTTGTAAGAGTCAGGGAGCTCCTTGCTAAGTGGTCTTCCCCAGTTGGAGCGCAAACACAGGCTGAAGTCCTCTCCCTTCTCAACGCCCACCTCCCCCTTCCCTTTAAAGGGAGGATTTTATGCTTTAAGGGAAATGGGGAAGGTGGTGCGGGGGGTGGGGGGGACACCTTAAAGGAATTTTAGGCAGATTCAGCATTTTTCTGGTGTTGCTCCAAAAATTCCCCACACTGTAATAAAAAGAAAAAATTGTGAGCAGGCATCTGATTAGTGAGCTTTTTACAACACAGCTTTTCTTTTGGATGCTTTAAAATGAACACATACTGTTTTAAAACAAGCCCCTGTACAGTTTTCTGGGGAGGGGGAGAAGTTTGTGGAAAATACCGGAAAAGGTTATAAAGCTGAGGGAAATTAACAAAGGACTGTGAGTTTTGCCTTCGGAGGTTAACTGTCAGCGAGAGGCCAAGGCTCTTCCTTAGTCCTTGTACTGATTGAACTTCCCAGCCCCTCGACACGTGGCCCGGGAAGTCCCTGGGAGCAAAGCGTCCACACAGACCTTTGTGGGGAGACTCGTGTGGGCTGTGGGCCCGATTCAGGGAACTGTGTTTCTGTGAAGATGAAGCTGAGCATTTCCCAGAAATGAGCCCAAATGGCGGGGAATTCAGGGCAAAGAGGGGAATCTCTGTACTGGCAATGGGGGATGTCGTGCGGGGTCCCCAGAAGGTGTTATGTTCACACAAGGGTGTGTGTTCGAGGGGCCTTTGCTGTTGCCGAATGGTTTTGCTGGAAAGCTTGTTTTTTGTGTGTGCTTAGAAATAGTCCCGGCAGGAGGAGACTGGAGCTGTCCTAACGGGAGGACAGAGGCTGCTGGTGGGGGAGCTGGAGGGGACAGCGAGGGAGGAGCAGGTAGGAGTCTCCCTGCGGTGGGTTAGGGTACCGAATGGACTTCAGGGGCCTTGTTCGCACACGGCGGCATTCACGACATCCACGCACTGCCGACATCCACGCACTGCCGACATCCACGCACTGCAGTTTTTCTGGGCTGGGCCGTTAACCTCAGCAGAAAAATGCTTTTTCCAGGGGGTGTCTGGCAGCACATTGCTGGCGGGCTGCACAGATGAAACAGAAACCCACCTGACACTTCCCCCTCCTGCTACAGGTCTCGGGCTCCAGTCCCCACCCAGCTTCCTCTGCCCCCAGAGGCCCCCACCCTTGGCAGACAAGGCTCCCACCCCTTGCCTAGGTGGCTAACAGGCCTGGCATGGGGGCACCTCGATCTCAGGTCCGTACTCCACTCACTCCCTTGCTCCTCCTCCTCCTCCTGTTGGCCGGTGCCAGGTTTCAGTGGGTCCCGGCTGCATGAAACAAAGCATTGTGAGGCTCTGCTGAGGGTCTCCCACCCTCCCACCCTCCCTCCCTCCCTCCCGCCTCCTTCCCAGCGGCTCCCCGAGTCTTCCTTTCCAGGCCAGGTTTGTTGTCCCGAATTGGGAAAATAAGCAAAAGCTTCTTGTGTTTCAGAACACCCTCCTCCCCACCAAAAGGGTGGATGTGCTGTGCCTCCCAGAAGAGGGCTTTCTACCCCGCTTCACCCTTGATGCCAATGTGTCCTTCCTTCCATGGGCGTTCAGGTCTTTGGTGTAGCCTTCAGAGCTGAGTTCCCTCAGCAAGAAAGTTCAAAGATTGCCAGCGCTCACAAGTTTATTAGCAGTTGATGGATACTTTGCAGAAACAAGTGAATGTCTGATGAGTCACCTTCTCCCTGTCCCTGTCTTGTTTTCCATATGTTCCAGTATGTATGTGCACACAGAAACACACATAACACACACTCGTACACACTGACATCATGGACACAGTCTTGCACACGCACATGCACAAGCACTGGACTTCCTAGCTACATGGGGGGCAGTGACCAGCCAGTTTTCTGGTGTTGACTTTTAGTGGGGTGGAGGTTGAGGGAAAGGAATGAGACCTCAGTGTCCCCTTTTTGTGGAGCTTTTGGGGCAGGCATTTGGGAAGGCCAGCTTGGGGTGTCTGTAGGGAACTGCTGCTCAGGGTGTGTGTGTGTGTGGCTGCCTCAGCAGGCCTCAGTGTGCACATGTGTATGGCCTTACTGACGGGCACCTCCATGCAGCACTGACTGCTACTTAAAACAACAACAACAACAACAACTGAGTGCAGCCAGTGGGTTCCCAGGTCCTAACACGCCTATAAAAGTTGGAGCCAGTTAGTGTCCTGGGCTGCCCCAGTTACCCAGCCTGCTGGGGCAGCAGGATGCGGCCCCATCCTCCGCCATCGACCCCCTGCAGGATGTAACCCATCATCGACTCTGAACCCAGTTACTCCAGAAACACAAAGGCCACACCAAAACACATCTCACACTCAACCCCTGCTTTGTGCCCCCCAGGTACCCGAGAGGAGGAGCTGGGGCTGCAGGGAGCGAGGGCAAGGCCCTGACTGACGTGGGGCCCTTCCCCTCTGCTTTCCCCCCTCTGCTGTCCCCATTTTTGTTAACAAATACAAGACTTCCGGTCTCCACCCTGCTGCCACAAACCACAGCGTTCCTGCAGTCTGGCTGGGCTGGGGAGATTTATGGTCCCAAGTCTGAGGCCTGCCCGCTGGCTCCTACTTAAGGAGGAGTCAGAGTGCCCGCCACCGGGGCTCCCTTTTCCTCTGTGTGACCCCCCTTTTAAAGTCCTCCAAGTGCCTGTTGAGGAAAATTACCTTACCAGAATCACCCCGGCCCCCAGGCTGCCTGTGGGAAGAGCCCTGTGTAGGGAAGCGGGGCGGGGCCTGGAGGGGAGGGATGAGGGCGGAGCAGGGCGCCCTGCAGGCTCCAGAGGCTTCTGTGGAAGGAGGGGAGAGAGGGGGCACCCCTGGGGACGGGGGTGCCGGCAGAGAAGGGGAGAAGGGGGACGCATCTATTTGAGACACATAATCTTGTGTCTGGGCTGGAGGAAGCTTTGTTAAGGTAGCCCGGGTTAATACCAGTCTGCACGTTGTGATTTGGCATTTTGACATAAATTCACCCTTTGTGTACAGGGCTGCTGCTGATACACTGAGACTTGTTTTTCTATTAGGAATATAGATGTTTTTGTCTCAAGCCACCCTCATTTTTATTTTTACCAGATAGAGAGGTCCGTCATGACCACGGCACTGATTTGAGAGCTGGGTGACAGGCACCCAGAGACCATCGCATAGGTGGTCCCAGAGTCTAGACACCTGGGTTCTAGCTCTGGCTGTGTCATCCCCTGGTACTCCAGCAGCAGGCTTTCTGGGTCCTGGTTTTCTCATCAGGATGACAAGGGGCTGGAGGAGCTAGCCTTCAAGGTTCCATCCAGTTGAAAGATCTGTAACTCCAGGACGTTGCTGAGGCTTTTTGCGGCCCTAAAACCAGACCACCCAAGGGTCCCTTTGCATCTGTGCTCTGCAGAGAAGAGGCTTTGTTGGCCGGGTGGGCACAGGTGCTGGTGTACTGGACTCCTGATGGGCAGGGGCCTGGAGAGAAGCAGCACCCAGCGCTTCCTATGCTTAAAGAAAGGCAGGGTCCTGGTCAAAGGGCTGTAAGAGCCTGGGCAAGTCCAGGACTAGCCTCACCGCCTCCTTCTTTCTGTCTCATCCTGAGAGATGAGCTGGTGACTGGGTGGGGGGGTGGGTGTCTTCATTCTAGGATTCACCAATGCCTGTCCCCACTAACCCTCTCTGCCATTGTGTTTTCTAGATTCCCAACTTCTTCTGGAGCCTGGGGATCGGTCACACTGGTGCGTGGTGGCATACTGGGAGGAGAAGACGAGAGTGGGGAGGCTCTACTGTGTCCAGGAGCCCTCTCTGGATATCTTCTATGATCTACCTCAGGGGAATGGCTTTTGCCTCGGACAGCTCAATTCGGACAACAAGAGTCAGCTGGTGCAGAAGGTGCGGAGCAAAATCGGCTGCGGCATCCAGCTGACGCGGGAGGTGGATGGTGTGTGGGTGTACAACCGCAGCAGTTACCCCATCTTCATCAAGTCCGCCACACTGGACAACCCGGACTCCAGGACGCTGTTGGTACACAAGGTGTTCCCCGGTTTCTCCATCAAGGCTTTCGACTACGAGAAGGCGTACAGCCTGCAGCGGCCCAATGACCACGAGTTTATGCAGCAGCCGTGGACGGGCTTTACCGTGCAGATCAGCTTTGTGAAGGGCTGGGGCCAGTGCTACACCCGCCAGTTCATCAGCAGCTGCCCGTGCTGGCTAGAGGTCATCTTCAACAGCCGGTAGCCGCGTGCGGAGGGGACAGAGCGTGAGCTGAGCAGGCCACACTTCAAACTACTTTGCTGCTAATATTTTCCTCCTGAGTGCTTGCTTTTCATGCAAACTCTTTGGTTGTTTTTTTTTGTTGTTGTTGTTGGTTGGTTTTCTTCTTCTCGTTCTCGTTTGTGTTCTGTTTTGTTTCGCTCTTTGAGAAATAGCTTATGAAAAGAATTGTTGGGGGTTTTTTTGGAAGAAGGGGCGGGTATGATCGGCAGGACGCCGTGATAGGAAGAGGGGAAGCAGAAATCCAAGCACCACCAAACGCAGTGTATGAAGGGGGGCAGTCATCATTTCACTTGTCAGGAGTGTGTGTGAGTGTGAGTGTGCGGCTGTGTGTGCACGTGTGTGCACGTGTGTGCAGGAGCGGCAGTTGGGGAGATGACGTGCTCTTTGTTTTGTATCTCTTACGATGTCCCCAGCAGAGAGGTTTGCAGTCCCAAGCGGTGTCTCTCCTGCCCCTTGGACATGCTCAGTGGGGCAGAGGCAGTACCTGGACAAGCTGGCGGCGGGGGTTCCAGCAGCTGCCAGGAGCACGGCTCTGTCCCCAGCCTGGGAAAGCCCCCGCCCCTCTTCTCCCTCATCAAGGACACAGGCCTGTCCACAGGCTTCTGAGCAGCGAGCCTGCTAGTGGCTGAACCAGAACCAATTGTTTTCATCCTTGTCTTATTCCCTTCCCGCCAGCCCCTGCCATTGTAGCGTCTTTCTTTTTTGGCCATCTGCTCCTGGATCTCCCTGAGATGGGCTTCCCAAGGGCTGCCGGGGCAGCCCCCTCACAGTATTGCTCACCCAGTGCCCTCTCCCCTCAGCCTCTCCCCTGCCTGCCCTGGTGACGTCAGGTTTTTCCCAGACTTAGAAAACCAGCTCAGCACTCCCTGCTCCCAGCCTCTGTGTTGAGCTCTGCTATTAGGCCAGCAAGCGGGGACATCCCTGGGAGGGACATGCTTAGCGGTCCCCTTCCCTCCAAGAAGGATTTGGTCCGTCATCACCCAAGGTACCATCCTAGGCTGACACCTAACTCTTCTTTCATTTCTTCTACAACTCATACACTCGTATGATACTTTGACACTGTTCTTAGCTCAATGAGCATGTTTAGACTTTAACATAAGCTATTTTTCTAACTACAAAGGTTTAAATGAACAAGAGAAGCATTCTCATTGGAAATTTAGCATTGTAGTGCTTTGAGAGAGAAAGGACTCCTGAAAAAAAAACCTGAGATTTATTAAAGAAAAAAATGTATTTTATGTTATATATAAATATATTATTACTTGTAAATATAAAGACGTTTTATAAGCATCATTATTTATGTATTGTGCAATGTGTATAAACAAGAAAAATAAAGAAAAGATGCACTTTGCTTTAATATAAATGCAAATAACAAATGCCAAATTAAAAAAGATAAACACAAGATTGGTGTTTTTTTCTATGGGTGTTATCACCTAGCTGAATGTTTTTCTAAAGGAGTTTATGTTCCATTAAACGATTTTTAAAATGTACACTTGATTTCATGTTGTCCTCCAACTCCTTTTTCTTCTGCTGCTTGGAGGGAGTGGGGAGGAGTATTCATCCAAATTCAGTTGAGTTGGCGTCTTCCCAGCCCAGTGCTTGGTGGGTGGGAGACGTGGGCCACAAAAGAGAGACATCTAGAACAACCCTGGTCTTCAAGAGTGCTGGAAAGACCTGCAGCCACCCAGACATCCCTCCTTCTTGTGTCTTGAATTTGTAATGGCAGACAACCTACAGGAGTCCTGTGGGTGATAATTCAAAGCTTGTAGAATTGAGGACAGGGAATTACATCTAGGGTAATGGGAAGGAGACCGGATTAGAAGATGGATGGATGGGGAAGTTTAGCCCCAAGAACCTGGGTCCATCTGGTTCTTGCCAACTCCTCACTTGGTATTAAATCCTAAGCCTACTGTACCCCTGCTAGACTGGATTCCAGGAGAAGTTTCCTGGGGGCTGAGACCCTGGAAGGGTGGTGAAGGTGGGGGTTGAATGTCAGTGGTGGTCAGAGGGACTAGGCCACCTCCTGGCTCCCTCCCAAATACTGTCCTGGGCCACAGAAGTCACAGAGTCCAAGTTCCACTCTGCAATATCCTCCCTTGTCTGCTAGGACTTAAGTGACAGTTCACTAGTCCCCTTCCCCAGCCTAGCTCTGGTGGCACTTGCAGTCAGAATGCCTCTTCAGTGCTGTCTTTGCATCAGCCTGCCTCGGTTCGCTGCTGAACCGAGATCTGAGCCATGTTTTAGATTTGGGAAATCTTGCACAAGAGATGGTCTAACTTGGGTACCAAACAAACGGCTGTGCAGGTGTCTGTGTAAGGGGTTTTGAACCTTATATCCAGGAAGGAGGTCCTTTTGAAGTGGGGGTTAAGATTTGAATATCATAAGCCTGTACAATTTCATGAAAGCTTTTTGGAGGGCCAATGTAGGACAGCCAACTTTCTATTTTGCCAAAAAATGACCAAAAGCGCTACAGCCTACTGGCGCCACCATTTCATTAAAGGGAATGACAATACAATTGTTTAGCAAGAAATATTAATACATGTTGATTGTTGATTTATGCTCCACGGCATTAATGCCAAGTGGTCATCCTGGCCAACTTGTTTACATGTGATGGGGAGCTTACTACCTCTAAAAGTAGCTTTTGCTTTTCTTTGTTTTTTTGAGATGGAATCTCGCTTTGTTGCCCAGGCTGGAGTGCAGTGATCTCGGCTCACTGCAGCCTCTGCCTCCCAGGTTCAGGCGATTTTGCTGCCTCAGCCTCCTGAGTAGCTGGGATTACAGGAACACACTACCACACCCAGCTAATTTTTTGTATTTTTAATAGAGATGGGGTTTCATCACCTTGGCCAGGCTGGTCTTGAACTCCTGACCTTAGGTGATCCACCCGCCTTGGCCTTTCCCAAAGGGTTGGGAGCCACCACGCCTGGTTGCTTTTTGCTTTTTATCATTGAACTGAAACTTGCTTACATTGTAGTTCTGTAGCCCAGAATAAGTGCAAAATCTCATCTCTAGAAAATACCCAAGGAGGGTTCTAATTAACTCCAGGGTGGTAGCGGCGGAGGAGGGGTAGGGAGGGAAGGTGTTTCACTGGGGGCTGTCAAAGTTATTTTAGTTTGCTCTAAATTGCGTAGGCATGCCCGGAAGCTCTTTAATAATCGTAGCTACCATTTACTGAATGCTTCACTAGGTGCCAGGCATAATGTTTAGGCATTTGAGGGAATTCTCATTTCATCTTCATTAGGACATGCTGCAAAAATGGAGGCTTTGAGAGGTAAAATGACTTGCTCAAGGTCACACAGTGAGATAGTAAGTGGTTAGGGAGATCAGGATCTGACCCCAGGCTGAGTGGTTCTTCCTGCTTGGTCCACGCCCTGTTGAGATGTTTATTTGGTAGGATCCTGTGTGGCTCCAGTCCCACAACTCCCTGAAATGGAGAGGAGGTGGGAGGGTGGTCCGCCACGTTTCCTCCTGGCCCTGCCACTTGCGCAAGGCCTCTGGATTTGGGAGGCAGAAGCTGTGGCTTCTGGAGGAAGGAGAAGCTGGAACAGGGGTGGAGGTGTGTGGGTTCTGGCAGCATGGCTGATTCCGGGTGGTGGGGAAAGAGGAGTGCTTAGGAGGAGTCTGGCATTTGCTGATTTCTGACACTTCCCTCTTTTTGCCGGCAAGCCTGTCACCCACAGTCGTCTCCTGAGCACCTTCAATGTGCCCAGAACTGTGCCGCGGCGGGCACGGAGGTAACATGGACCTGAACAGTGCCTGTGAGTGATGCTGGGGGACAAGACGCCACACCTGAGATGATCAGCAACAGAGCAGGCAGAAGAAAAGGTGAGGACCCAGGAGGAGGCCTGGTCTTGGGGCCACAGGTGCTTGCAGAGGAGGTGGGACTTTCAGCTCAGACGGCACTGAGATTAGCAGAGTAGGGGGAGAAGGTACCCCATTGGAAGGAAGTTTTCCTGCCTCTTGGTACTCCTTCCTTCCAGTTCGCCCCTTAAATTTCAGGGTATCTTATATAATTCGGTCTCAGGCTCTGCTCAGGCTATACCCTCTCCCCGGACAACAGCATCACTCTGGTGGTTCCGTCTCCCTCAGACCTGTAGATGCCTCAGCTGTCCCAACCAGAAACCTGGATTCCCCATCCTTGCCCCTGTACCCCATAATAAAAAAAAAACAAGTTCCCTCCATCCTGTTTCACTCGATCAATAATTATAAAATGCAAATCTCTCTCTCAGAGTTCTCTTTTCTCTACCCCCACTAGCATGACTTAATTCAGGGCCTGTAAGTTTTCCCTGGGTCTCCCTTACCTCTGGTGAAAGTAGCCCTTCAGCATCCACCTCTGCCGACCTCTCCCCTGAGTCCCCAGCCCTCCATGCACAGAAACCTTTTGTTCCAGGCGTGCAGGGGGGTGCACCGTGCTGCAGGCCCGCCGTGCTCATGTGCTTCTGCAGCAAGTGCTTTGCAGTCACTTCAATTAGCTATCTCCTTATCCTTTGGGATGTGATGCAGGCAACACTTCCTCCAAGAAGCCTCCTCCCTTTAAAAAATTTCTGTCTGGGCGAGCGCGGTGGCTCACGTCTGTAATCCCAGCACTTTGGTAGGCTGAGGCGGGCGGATCACCTGAGGTCAGGAGTTTGAGACCATCCTGGCCAACATGGTGAAACCCCCGTGTCTACTAAAAATACAAAATTAGCCTGGTGTGGTGGTCGGCGCCTGTAATCTCAGCTACTTGGGAGGCTGAGGCAGGAGAATCACTTGAACCTGGGAGGCAGAGGTTGTGGTGAGCCAAGATTACGCAATTGCACTCCAGCCTGGGCGACAAGAGTGAAACTCTGTCTCAAAAAAAAAAAAGTCCTGAAGAGTGATCAATAGTGTAAGATTCTCTCTTCTGCTGAACTATAAGCTCTTGGCACCCTGGGGTCTCAACTGGAGTCTCAGTTAGGATTCACTGCCCTGACAATTCCTGGTGTGGTGCTCAGACAGGACTTGTCTCATGAACGAGGCATATTTGTGGGCTTAGCTTGGGCTGGGAATAATTGTCATCATCTTCATCATCAAGAGGCAATGCTGAGTATGTCCTGACTCTGTGCTAGGCAGTGTTCCAAGCACTTTACACTGGGATTGTCCCATATGATCCTCACAGCCACTCTGCGAGTGGATACCATGATCATCACTCCCATTCTACAGATAAATAGGTTCAAAGAATTGCCCACAGTCTCCCAGCTGTTAAGTGATAGCATCAGATTTCATCACTTCTGTGTTATTGAATCTCTCTGGGCAGGCCTGGCTCAAGGAGCTGGGTATATGTTTTTTCTAAAACAAGTTCTGATTTGGAAGGACCAAGCTGATCTGACTGCTGAGCAACAGAAACAACACCTGCCATTTGTACTTGTCAATGCATACCAAGGGTCATGCTGCCTGTGCTCCCACGCTGCAGAGGATGTGGGCAGGCCTTCCCTGATTCAGGAAGGGCCTGACCTCCAATGGGTGAGTGATTTGCCCAGGACCACCTATGCACAGCCTGTGATGGAAGCTGGATTTGCACCCAAACCTACAGCAAGCGACGACTTCTCGCTGGGTCTATTAAGCTCCCAACACTCAGCAGCCTGCAAAGGACCTGTTTGTCAGCTCAGCCGGTGTGCCCTCAATGAGCAACTCCTGATTGTCCCTGAGGGTGTGCTGGGGGCAGGCAAGATGGGGCCCTGATGTGAAATAGGCTGTGGTTCACAGTCACCGGTTTGGGGGTCAGACAGATCTGGGTTTGAGCACTCACTTGGGCAAGTCACAACCTCTCTGAACCTCAATTTCCAAAGCATAAAGTGTGTATTATACTTTCATGAGGCTAAAATGGGGACTGGGGAGAAAATTCATGTGAAGAGCTGACCATATGCTAATTAGGTTGAACCACGTGGGATTGCTAATATCTGATCATGTTGACCCAGAATAATGGCAATTTCAGATACTTTATTAGATACTCAATCCAAAGCAGCCGGCCGTAATCAGGGGTCCCCACCCTTCTTTTCATCCCGCAGCTGCGGTCAGAGGCTGGTGGTGCCCTCTGGGTGGTGGATTTTGCAGCAAGTGAGAGAAGACAGTCGGAAAGCCAGTCCATGGATAGTAGGGGGGTGGCCAATATTGAGGCGATTCCTTCCTGCTCAGAATGTCATCCAACTGCTGAGTCCAGGCCAGGGCAGGAAGCAAAGACCACCAGCAGCCAGGGCTGCAGGGTTGGGGTGTCCTGGCCTCAGGAGGAGGGGTGCGTGGGCCCAGGCTGCCACCCTCGGAGCCAGGAGCAGCCTGCACAGTCCCCGATTTCCTGGCAGCTCTCAAGCAGGAGACCCGAGCTGCTAGCTCAGCAGTTTTCCCCCAGCCAGAAGAACCCCGCTCTCTTTCTGAAAGTAATGATTTTCTAAAAATGGATTCCCTCCCCTCCCCCAGCTGCAATTAATCTACCCAACACAAAGTGGCCGCTGGAGGAGGACTCTGGTGAGTTGGGACTAGTGCAAGTGCTTTGATTAATTCCGGGACAATTTCCTGGCTGGGCTGGGGGTGAGAGGCTGGGCAGGGACATGCTGCCTGGGTCGGGGGTGGCCCACTGAAGCGTCCATTTAAACAGCTGTGAGAGCCACGGAGACCTGGGAGAGCTGGGAGCCTCTTCCTAGGGAGCCTGCGCCCGCCTTCCTGGGGATTTGAGAGGCAGAGTCTGCCGTGGACATGTGCCCAGGTGCCAGGGGAAGCTCTTGCTAAGCCTGGAGCTGCCTGGAGCTGCCATTTTAGTGGAAGCTTAGAGGGAGAAGGAATACAATTGTTTCTACCATAAGCCCTTATATCTTACGTAGTAGAATGCAAACTTGACCTGAATTGTTGAGAAAAAACAAGACACTTCAAGGACACGTGGTTGCCCTTGATGTTGCTTTAAGTGGTGGCCCCAGGCCCTGGCAGTTTCTCTTCTGCCGTGGGCATTTTGGTGGAAAAGTGTAAGATCAGTGGGACACAGAAGCCCTGGGGACAGAAATAGAGTGTGTATATTAGGACTGCTTTGAACCTTAAAGAAAATAGAGATGTGTCATAGATAACTATATTGAATCCATTCTCCGCAGTGTAGACAGCCCTTTCATACACGTTCCTCTAATGATTCTGGATGGGAGCTCTGACTACCCCCATTTTAGAAGAAACTGAGGCTAAAAGAGATGAGCGACTTATGCAAGTCACCCAGCCAAGAGGTGGCCAAGCAGTTTTCCTTAAGCCTAACCCAGGGCTCTTTTATCCAAAGCCTGGTGCTCACTGCTCTGTCCCATGCTCATTTCAAACTCCAGGTCTTGCACTCAGCCTGCCCAGATCCCAGCAGCAATGAGTGACCTGGGGTTGAGACATTTCATTCCCAGGGAATACTTATGCACTTCCCTCATTTCCCAGCCTCCTTTGCAATTTGTTTGGGACTGTGTGACCAGTTCTGGCCAATGGGCTGTGAGAAGTGCCATGTGTCACTTCCAAGCTAAAGCAATGAAAAATTGGTGCAGGGTGACCCAGCTCTCTCTCTCTCTCTCTGCCACAGGGACCTGGAAGATATGTTTTAGGATGATGGAGACATAAGATGGAAAAGCGCTCGGATCCTGAATGGCTGCTCCGGAGAGCCCCTGGGCCTGCTGCAGACTTTATTTGAATGTGGAACTTTTTCTTTGTGGCTGAGATTTGGAGCTTTGCCTATCCAGATGATTATGTGACCTGTGCCCCACAATCAGTCCCTTGCAGAATCTGGCTTGCTTCTTTCTTTTATGGAGGTGGGTCTTGTATCTCCAGCATCTGGGAGCTCCTTGAGGTCAGGCATGAATCCAGCCCTCATGCTTACTTGAATCCTTTCATAGTACAAAGCCCAGCACTGGGCTCATAGTAGGTGATGTGTAAATACCTGCTGTAATTGGCATGAAGTGCCTCTCCAGTGGTGCCCCATGAGGGACTGCCACCAGGTGTCCTCCAAGGGCACAGTCTCCCACCTGGTCCAGGGCTCCTCTCTGATGAAACCCTGCCCTTGCCTGCTCCTCATCTACATAGTCTTTGAAACGGCTCTTCACCTTCTCCTCAACCTCATCTCCACAGGATACAGCTCCAGCCAGGCCAGGGGCCACTTTAACCTGGCCAAAGCCAGTACCCTCTGGGCAGGGAGAGAGAGGCTCAGAGCAGAGCTCTGGCTCCAGTGAACACATTGATCGGAGTCATCAGACCACGTTCCCAGCTCCTCTTGCCTATCCTGCTTGTTTTTTCTTCATATTGGTGGTTGACATTGTACTTACTGTATTATATACACGTTTGCCTTTTTTTTTTTTTTGAGACAGAGTTTTGCTCTTGTTGCCCAGGCTGGAGTGCAATGGCACGATCTCAGCTTACCGCAAACTCTGCCTCCCAGGTTCAAGTGATTCTCCTGTCTCAGCCTCTCGAGTAGCTGGGATTACAGGCACACACCACCATGCCTGGCTAATTTTGTATTTTTAGTAGAGATGGGGTTTCATCAGGTTGGCCAGGCTGGTCTCGATCTCTTGACCTTGTGATCTGCCTGCCTTGGCCTCCCAAAGTGCTGGGATTACAGGCGTGAGCCACCGTGCCTGGCCTATGTTTGACATTTTATTATATATCTGTTTGTTGGCTTGACTATTATCAGAGGCCCCTAGCAGAGTGTGAGCTCTGTGACAGCAGGGACTTTGCTCTGGTCACTGCCATAACCCCAGAATCTAGAACAATGCCCAGCACATAGAAGGGATAGAAGGCACTCAACCGATATTGGATGGATCAATGTTGAATGACTATTTAACTTTTCAACTAAAATATATGAATTTAAATTCCAGGTGAATTCCTTTTTTTATCTTTTTTCTTTTTTTTTTTTTGGAGACAGGGTCTCTGGTGCTCGGGCTGTAGTGCAGTGGCATGATCATAGCCTTGAACTCCTGGGCTCAAATGATCCTCCTGCCCTCAGCCTCCCAAATAGCTGGAACTATAGGTGAGCACCACCCTGCCTGGCTAATTTTTAAATTTTTTTGTTGAGACGGAGACTTGCTATGTTGTCCAGGCTGGTTTCCAACTGCTGGTCTCTAGTGATCCTCCTGCCTTGCTGGGATTATAGGAATGAGCCACTGTGCCCAGCCAAATTCCCTTTTCCCCAAGAAAAGTGGGTATGGGGCCAGGTGCAGTGGCTCACGCCTGTAATCCTAGCACTTTGGGAGGCTGAGGCGGGCAGATTGCCTGAGCTCAGGAGTTCGAAACCAGCCTAGGCAACACGGTGAAACCCCGCCTCTATTAAAAATTAGCCGGTGTGCACCTGTAGTCCCAAATACTCGGGAAGCTGAGGCAGGAGAATTGCTTGAACCCGGGAGGCGGAGGCTGCAGTGAGCGAGATTGCACCACTGCACTCCAGCTTAGGTGACAGAGCGAGACTCTGTCTCCAAAAAAAAAAAAGAAAAGAAAAGAAAAGAAAAGTGGGTATGTACTTACTTTATAACACTAGTGAAAATAAAAAGCACATTATTATATTCTTTTCTCCCAAAAGGTGAATGCAAAACTTTACCTCTTGGGGTGGTGGTAATAGCGACAACTACACCCACAATAATAATAACAAAAACCTCCGTTTACTTAGGGCTAAGTATGTGCCAGGCACTCTCTGCAAGGTACGTTTTTTTTTTTTTTTTGAGACGGAGTTTCACTCTTGTTGCCCAGGCTGGAGTACAGTGGCATGACGGCATGATCTCTGCTTGCTGCAACCTCCGCCTCCCAGACTCAAGCAATTCTCGTGCCTCAGCCTCCCGAGTAGCTGGGATTACAGGCGTGAGCCACCGCGCCCGGCCTACGTTGTGTTGTTTTTAAGGTAAGTGCTCTCATTAGCTCATTTTACAGGTGAAGACTTGCAGGCCCAGCGAGAGACTCACAGCAAAAGTGTGGTAGAACCAAAGCCCAGGTCTGCCTAACTCCACAGCCCTTGCTCTGAGCCCTGGGTCCCCAGGGGAGGCTAGAGACACCAGCAGCCTTGAAAGAGTAGTTTTCCCAGCTTCTGTTCCTTAAGGTCGAGACAGAAACACGCTAAGGCTTGATCCCACTGAGGCAGCTCGAGACTCTGGGGGTCTCTCTGCAGGAAGGGCTTACACCTTGGCCAAGCTGTCCTGTCCCAACCGGGGCTGTAATATTCACTGTGTATGGGCGTCGTGTCATCAGCACCAAATCTTCTAATGACACACTGCAGCCAGGGAAATTACAGTGCCTGGGAGACTTGTCCCAGAGGCCCTGCCCGAGGTAATTCCAGAGCAGGAGTGCATGCTGGGAAATAACAAGAATGACAGAGTCTGGTTGCCAGCCTTAGGTAATGGAATGGTGAGTGATGGTAATGGGGGGTGGAGGGTAGAAGATTTTATTTTACTTATACAGATCTTTTTCTTGAATTTTAAAAATATTGAAAAATGGTATCAAAAGTAAAAATTAGCCCTAACCTCATCATTTAAATTCCAACTTCACTCCCCAGAGGTGAGCATGCTGGAGACTCGGATATGTCCCCTTTCTGAATTGGCCTCTGCCTCCACATATGCACATATACAATTCTCACCAATGGAGTCACATTCTACATATTGGCCTGCGCCCTGCTTATGTCACTTAATGATACATCACAGACATTTTTGCAGATTATTCATTTTCATGGTTGTCTAGTAGTGGAGCGGAATTTAAAAGATTCTAGTGTTCATTTAAAGATATGCCACTTAGTACCGAATGGGAGTGAGAGCGTGGTGCAACAGGAACTCTTGTGTGATGATGCTGGGGATATAAACTGGTTAACTTTTTGGCAGTATCTACCAAAGCTAAAGAGAATCATACCTGCATCAGAAATGCACACAGGTATTCACTAAAAGACATGTACAAGAATACTCACAGCAGGCCGGGTACGGTGGCTCACACCTGTAATGCCAGCACTTTGGGAGGCCGAGGCGGGCAGATCACTTGAGTTCAGGAGTTTGAGACCAGCCTGGCCAACATGGTGAAACCCCACCTCCACTAAAGAAAATGCAAACATTAGTCTGGCATGTTGGCACACACCTGTAATCCCAGCTATTTGGGAGACTGAGGCAGGAGAATCGCTTGAACCTGGGAGGTGAAAGTTGCAGTGAGGTGAGATGACACCACTGCCCTCCAGCCTGGGTGACACAGTGAGACTCTGTCTCAAAATAAAAAAATAAAGAATATCAATAGCAGCACTATCGATACTAGCTCCAAACTGAAACAACTCAAATATCTGTCAAAAGTAGATGGTTATTTACACAGTGCACATCATGCAACAATGGGCATGAAAGAACCCTAACTCTACACGGCAGCAGGATGATCTGCACAGTTATAACTTTGGGCCAAAGAAGGCACACACAGAAAAGTCTACACTGTATGATTCCCTTTATACAAAGTTCAAAATCAGATGAAACCAATTTTTGCTGTTAGATGTCAGGAAGTGGGCACGAGAAGAACTTCTAGGGGCTGATGATGTCCTGTTTCTTGATCTTAGGGCTGGTTACAGGGGGTGTACAGTTTGTGAAAATTGTGCACTTTTCTACATATGTTATACATCAGTTAAAGTCTATATATATATATATATATATATTTGTTTGTTTGTTTGTTTTTTTGAGACGGACTCTCACTCTGTCGCCCAGGCTGGAGTGCGGTGGCATGATCTCGGCTCACTGCAAGCTCCGCCTCACGGGTTCACGCCATTCTCCTGCCTCAGCCTCCCGAGTAGCTGGGACTACAGGCGCCCGCCACCATGCCCAGCTAATTTTTTGTATTTTTAGTAGAGACGGGGTTTTACCGTGTTAGCCAGGATGGTCTCGATCTCCTGAACTTGTGATCTGCCCGCCTCGGCCTCCCAAAGTGCTGGGATTACAGGCTTGAGCCACCATGCCCGGCCAAAGTCTATATTTTTAAAGGAGGGTCAATGGCAGGCATCCCCTCCAAAAATTCAGGCTTGTTTTCCCTAAGTTTGTCCCCTCCTTCTTTTTCTTCCAGCACCTAATGAGCTGCATATAGGACAGTGCCTTATGTATGATGTGACCCAGGGAGGGAATGGGAGTTGCGCGTTTTGGTTTTGAAATCCCTGGGACCAGGTGGTTAGCCTCAGGTGATGACTGAGCCTGTGCTGTCCCCACGTATTTGCTCTCAGGTAGTCAGTGAGCAATGGGGTAGAGAGAATGTCAGTGGGAGGGGGTGGGAGGAAGAGGAGGAAGAGGAGGAAAAAAAGGAGGAGGAAGAGGAGGAGGAAGAGGAGGAAGAAGAGGAGGAAGAGGAGGAGGAAGAAGAGGAGGAAGAGGAGAAGGAAGAGGAGGAGGAAGAGGAGGAGAAAGAGGGAAAGGTTGCTGTTCTCAGGACTGCTGAGGGGACTGTCTTGCACATGGGCGCTTGCATGAGTGGTGGAATTTCTGGGGTCCTAGCTACTATTACAGCAATGACAATAACAACAACTACCACTACTATTAATAGCATACAACTTTTCTTGAGTGCTTACCTATTGCCAAACACGGAGCTGAGTGCTTTATATGCATCACTCATGTGGATCCTTTTAACACTGTGTAGTTTTTATCAGTACCCATTTGCATGTCGGAGGCTCACATACATACAGCAAACCCCTGACCACCACACCACACAAGCCCCTGCTTGTTTTGATTATTCAGTTGTTTATCTGGAGACCTATTATGTGCCTGATGCTGTTGAGGATTGAGGTATAAAAATGCATGTGTGCCAAGCATGGTGGCTCACACCTGTAATCCCACCACTTCGGGAGGCTGAGGCAGACGGATCACTTGAGGTCAGGAGTTCGAGACCAGCCTGGTTAACATGGTGAAACCCCATCTCTACTAAAAATGCAAAAAAATTTAGCTGGGCATGGTGGTGTGTGCCTGTAGTCCCAGCTCCTCAGGAGGCTGAGGCAAGAGGATCACTTGAACTCAGGAGGCGGTGGTTGCGGTAAGCCAAGATCAGACCACTGCACTCCAGCCTGGGCAACAGAGTAGGACTTTGTCTCAAAAAAAAAAAAAAAAAAAAAAATGTATGTGATACAGTCTCTATAGTGTCTGAGCAGGCTAATAATTGGGTGCTTATCCAAACCAATTGTCAGTGCTTTATTTCTTATTTTGGGAGTGCTCAAAATAGGTGATTCGTTTCTTTTGCTATTTACTTTTATCTCCTTGGCAAGATATGTTCCCTCTTTAAATATTAGAGACTAAATTAACAAATACAAAGGGAGGGCTGGGCTCAGTGGCTCACGCCTGTAATCCCAGCACTTTGGGAGGTCAAGGCGGGTGGATCACCTGAGGTCGGGAGTTTGAGACCAGCCTGACCAACATGGAGAAACCCCATCTCAACTAAAAAATCCAAAATCAGCCGGGCATGGTGGCACATTTTGTAATCCCAGCTACTCGGGAGGCTGAGGCAGGAGAATCGCTTGAACCCAGGAGGCAGAGGTTGTGGTGAGCTGAGACAGCGCCATTGCGTTCCAGCCTGGGCAACAAGAGCAAAACTCTGTCTCAAAAAAAAAAAACAAAAAACCAAAAAAACAAACAAAAAAAACCCACCAAATACAAAGGGAGAAGAATTTTGTGAAAATCACCTCTTGTGATTTTTACAGAGAACTTCTTGACATCTGAACACAATTCATTTCAGACTTTAAAAAAATACATTTTTATGTGCTCACTATATAATAGGTGCTCACAGAAAATTTGCTGAATGAATGCTTAAATTGTTACAAACTGACACTATTGTATGATTTTGTAAACTGCTCATTCCCTAACACAAACACACTTAATGCTGTAATGAGAACATATTTCCAGGTTCATGAACACACAACTACTTCTGATGCTTTCGTTCATCATTAGTAGGGATGATTTTTTTTTTCCATGTGTTTGGGAGACATTTCTGTTTCTTTTGTGGATTTCTTGTTTATGTCCTCTGCCTATTTTTTTCTCTGGGTTTGTTACTGTTTGTGGTCATTTGTCTTAAAATTTTTTTTCAGAGTAATTCATACACAAAATTTTAAAAGTCAAGTACTATTGAAAGGCTTATAATAAAAAATTGCAGTCCACTGTTCTTTCTTTCCCACCCTAGGTTTATTCCCCAGAAGTAACCCTTTCAACTTTTCAAGCTGTTTCTTTCAGTATTTATCACTATAACTTTTTAGGGATATATAAAATATTTTATTCATTAAAAATGTAAAAATAGTATATATTCATCATCAAATATTCAAAAGACACAATAATGCATTAAATAAAATGTTAAAGCCTGTCTTAATTTCTCCAATGCTGCTTTTCAGGGGTAAATTTCATTAGAATGGATTACAATAGTCCCTCCTTATCTGCGGTTTTGTTTTCCGCTGTTTCAGTTACCTGTCATATATATATATATATATATATATCATATTATATATATGTGATATATATATCATATTATATATATGGGATATATATATCATATTATATATGTGATATATATATCATATTATATATATGGGATATATATATCATTTATATATGTGATATATATATCATATTATATATATGGGATATATATATCATATTATATATGATATATATATCATATTACATGTGTGATATATATATCATATTATATATGTGATATATATATCATATTATATATGTGATATATATATCATATTATATATGTGATATATATCATATTATATATGTGATATATATCATATATGATAGATATATATGTGATATATATATCTATCATATATGATAGACAAATATGATATATATATATGATATATATATGTATGTTTTTTTTTTTTCGAGACAGCATCTTGCTCTGTCACCCAGGTTGGAGTGCAGTGGTGTGATCTTGGCTCACTGCAGCCTCGACCTCCTGGCTCAATGGATCTTTCCACCTTAGCCTTCTAAGTAGCTAGAACTACAGGTGTGTGCCACCACACCCAACGAGTTTTTGTATCTTTTGTAGAGATGTTTTCATTTTCGTTTTTTGTTTTTTGTTTTTTTTGAGACAGTCTTGTTCTGTCTTCCAGGCTGGAGTGCAGTGGCGCAATCTTGGCTCACTGCAACCTCTGCTTCCTAGGTTGATATGATTCTCCCACCTCAACCTCCCAGGTAACTGGGATTACAGGCATGCGCCACCATTTCCTGCTAATTTTTTTACATTTTTAGTAGGGATTGGATTTCACCATGTTGAATTCCTGACCTCAAGTGATCCACCCACCTTGGTCTCCCAAAGTGCTGGGATTAGAGGTGTGAGCCACTGCGCCCAGCCTAGAGATGGCGTTTTGCCATGTTGCCCAGGCTGGTCGCAAACTCCTGGGCTCAAGCCATCTGCCCACCTTGGCCTCCCAAAGTGCTGGGATTACAGATGTGAGCCAGTGTGCCCAGCCATGGTCTGAAAATACTAAGTGGAAAATTCCAGAAAGAAGCAATTTATAAGTTTTAAATTGTGTGCCATTCTGAGTAGCAGATAAAATCTCGTGTTATCCCGCTCTGTCTTATCCGGGATGTGAATCATCCCTTTGTCCAGCGTGTCCATGCTGTAGGCACTTCCCACCCATTGGTCACTTAGTAGTGTCTGTCAGCAGAGCAACTGTCATAGTATTGCAGAGCTTGTGTTCAAGTAACCCTTATTTTACTTAATGATGGCCTCGAAGCCCAAGAGTAGTGATGCTGACACATTGTCACGTTGTCTTAGGTGTTCTATTTTATTATTATTGTTGTTAATCTTTTACTACATCTAATTTATAAATTAAACTTCGTCATAGGTATATATGCACAGGAAAAAATATGTAGGGTTCTGTACTATCTGTGGTTTCAGGATTCCTGGGCGTCTTGGAACACATCCTTCAAAGACAGTGGGGTACTACTGTATATCACCATATTCCAAAATAATATTCTTATTCTTATGTTTCTTGATACACCAATTTTAGATATCATCTAATAACTTCCTAGTTGAGGATTAGCTCTCTTGCAGCATCACATTGCTTCCCTTTTCAGTGGCCAACACTTACATTATTATGACTATGCCCATATTGTACACCCTGAGTCATATAGTATACTATGATTGCATCTATTATTTTTACACAACGTGTTGGTATTTCTGAAGTTGAGTTGCCTAGGTTCTTTACATTTGCTTAAAGTTCATTGTATTTTTTGCCATTGGTTTCCACACTCTTCAATTACTTCTCAGTATAGTTTTTCTCAAGGTTAAACTTACCAGATAGTTTGTCAGTTCAATTTTTTCCCCTTCTGAAGTCTCCATCCTTCTACCGTAGTCTGGACAGGTTGCCTCATAGGCCTGATGCACAGCAGTCACCCTGAAGCATCCCTTCACCTTCTATTGGGCGGGATCTCTCGTTACCGGCATCCCATGACTTTACCTTTCTTGGTTTAGTCCCTCATTTTGGTGCCAATTGTCTTTAAGTAGCCTGCCAGCCTGCCTGCCTGCCTGCCTGCCTTCCTTCCTTCCCTCCCTCTCTCCCTCCTTCCTTCCTTCCTGCCTTCTTTCCTTCCCTCCTTCCTTCCTTCTTTCCTTCCCTCCTTCCTTCCTTCTTTCCTTCTCCCTTTCTCCTCCTTCTCTTTCTTCTTCTTCTAAGCATAACGAAGGGCTTCAGGGCAAGAGACAAGGGAAGAAGGACCCACTGGCAGCATCAGCCTCTGCTCTGTTGTCTCGGCAATTCCACTCTGGCCCTGGACTTGCACTTAGCAAAACTAAAGCCCTGCAAATAACTACACCCACCCCGTTCACAAGGGGAGGGTTTTTTAGGGGCCATCAGGTGTTACCAGAGCTTGCCTGTTAGGGATTCACTCCCTGCCCATTCATGCCTCAAACTATACGGAGAACCCCCTGCAGGGGAATACTCTATCCTGTTGCTTTCTTGATTACTTTTGGTTCCATTGTGTAAAGGGACCCTGATGACTGAATCCAACACCTCAAAAGCCACCTGCCTAAAAAGGCAGTCACATTCTTTCCATTCCCCTCTGCTCTCCCCATGTGTTTTTCCTCTCTCCCTGGACTGGAAATTTTTGGATGTCAAGTTGTTTTTGTTTTGCTGGCACTGCCTCAGCTTAGGCACTCCTGGCCTCTGGCTTGAACAATTCAGGGGCCTCCTGGGCACTGTCTTGATTCGCATGCTGCCCCCTGCTGATCCATACTTCTAGTTAGGGCAGAGGGTATGTTGTAACATTCAACATTGAGTTATTTTGTTTGTAAAAACCATGTACTTCCACATCTCCACATCTCCACATCTCCACACAGGCCCCTTGGCCTGAAATGCATTTCCCTGCTCTCTAGCTGATGAAACCCATCTCTTCTTTCAATGTCCAGCTCAAACATCTACTCCTTCAAGAAGGCTTCCAGTCTCTTCTGTCGGAATGAATCACATCCTGCAGCACTTTATATGACACTTTCTTCTAATCCCTGTCCTTGTCTGCCATGGGAAAGCAGAGAGAGGAGTCAAGTAACCCAGGACAGACCCTGTGGCCAACTAGCAGAGCCACAGGCCACCTCAGCTGCCCCATCTGCGTACTCCTCAGGGAGGAGAGCTTGACTTTGTTCAATACCTATTAAGCGCCATGTCCTAGGCTAAGAATTTCACTGACATAGTGCTATTACATGCTGAACCCCAAAGCTCTTTCAGCAGCAAACTTCTCTGCATACGTTCACTTTGAGAGTCTGGGCAGATAATGAGATAGACAAAGAATTGGAGGTGGGGGAATGAAACAGAGAGGACATTTGTTTTTGTAGATTAGCCTACTGTCATCTGGCTCTCTATCTGGTTTAGAGGAATTCTTACTTGAGTCTTTTTTTGTTTTGTTTTTGTTTGTTTTTTATTTTTATTTTTATTTTGTAAATTTGAGACAGAGTCTCACTCTGTCACCCGGGCTGGAGTGCGGTGGCACAATCTCGGGCTCACTGCAACCTCTGCCTCCTGAGTTCAAGCCATTCTCCTGCCTCTGCCTCCTGAGTAACTGGGATTTCAGGCATGTACCACCATGCCCAGCTAATTTTTGTAGTTTTAGTAGACACAGGGTTTCACCCTGTTGATCTGGCTGGTCTCGAACTCCGGACCTCAGGTGGTCCACTGCCTCGGCTTCCCACAGTGCTGGGATTACAGGCATGAACCACTGTGCCCAGCCCTTACTTGAGTCTTATTGAGAGGATAATGAGCAAGATACTTGCTTTCCCAGCTTCCCTAGTGACCAAGTACAGTCATGTGACCTGGGATTGGCCAATAAGATGCCCCCATCCTGGTCTTGGGATCAGGGTCTGGGAAGAGAGAAGCAGGGTTGTAGGAGAATCATTCCGGAGGTGGACAGTGGTCACATCCTGTTTCTAGGGGACAGCAAGGACGGCTAGGCCAACAGCAGCGTCCAGCGTTTGGTCTCTAGTGCTGATGTCAGTGGAAAGAGAGGAGCCTTCTGGGGCTCTGTGGCAGGGCCAGTGCGGGTCTCAGGAGGCCAGCACTGTGGTGTGGTTTGGCAGCCACCCCTGCTGTGGAGAAGTTCTCTGGCATGTTGTTGATTCTGTGACCTACCCAGGATCCCCTCATGACTTTTCTTTTGTGCTTAACTCAGCCAGAATAATGTTCTGTATTTTGCAACTAGGAAGACTGACCATGGATAGAGGCCTGGAGAGGCATAGGGGCATGGTCGGCTGCAAAATCTCCCAGAGGGCTGGGAATCTCTGTGCCTCCAAAAGGTGTTGATGACCATGGTGTCTTCTCCACCCAGGTGGTCACTTAGGTCCTAAGCAGAAAGACACCACTCACCAAGGGCAGAGTCGCAAAGTTACAGAAGCCCCGGGAATGCTCCAGGAGGATGCAACTGAAAAATAGAACCATCCTAGGCAGTGGCCCTTCATCATGACAGCCACGCAAGCTGAAGGAGAAGGCCACTGTTCAGAGCAGCAGGGCCTAGAGTCCCATGGACAGGAGGCATGGGCTCTTACCTTGCTGCAATTAACTTGCTGTGCAGCGTGGGCAAGTCTATCCTTTTCTCTGGGCTGCAGCGTCCTCATCAGGAGCCCTGGAATGTGGGCAGATAAATAGGGAGGCCTTGTCCAGCGCCACAGCTTCCAGGACCAGCACTGAGAGCTTCTGAGCTGCCCATGCCCCATGCCCTGAACTCGCGTGCTCTCCCTGACAGCAAGTCCTTGCCTTTCAGAGACTGGGTGCTCAGAAAGTGTGGGTTAATGGACCAGGGACTGGCTGGCTCTGTTAGGGGTACGGGGTAGGTGGCTGGGGTCCTGGCAAGCTCCTTCTCCTTGGGTCCTGGGCCATGCCTAAAGATCTTTTTCTGGGAGCTCAAGATCTGCCTTTCCTGGGTCTCTACAGAGGAGGAAGGGGAGAAAGGGGGATGGAGAAAGGGGAAGGAGGGTGGCTGGCCTGGCAGTGGCCCCAACGCAGCCTCGGCAGGCACTTTCTGGGAAGCCGCCCCCGGAACCTAGCCCCATGAAGGCCTAGGAGGCCCCGTCTCGTCTCCAGCCCGTTTCCCTTGAACTGGAGCCAGGCGGTCCTCACGAATTACTCACTGGCGGGGCGGCCCTGGCCCAGGGCCAACGCAAACAGGCCTCCAGCCTGCCTGGGGGCTGGTCGGGCTGGGCTGAGGAGGGGAGGGAGGCACCCGCACAGCCTCCTGCCTGCCTGTGTCCTCCTGCCAGCTCAGCCCCGCCCCAGCCTGGTTGAGGGTCGGGCTTGGGCCCAGCCTCCCCCAGGGTTGGCCTGGCAGTCCCTCTGAAGCTGACATGGCTGAGATCTTCCTCCTGCATGTGCCCCTAGCAAGGGCTTCACCCGGGTCCTTCTTCTCCATCAAGGGAGAGATTGTGACTCCTGCCTTGTAGCCAATGCAGTGGCTTCACCCCCTGCCTGTAACTAACCAGCCCCTAGGACAGCAGAGGAGGAGGGAGCCCCGCCCTTCCCAGGCTCCAGGTCTGCATCTCAGGAGCATCTATTCAGGATGACCGATGTGATGATATGGGTTGTCCATCAATATTGTGAATTAGGAGTGCAGAAGAGAAGCAGACCACATGAGCTAGGAAGGCTTCCTGGAGGAGTGGGGCCTGGCAAGGCCTTGAAGGATGATTTAGACAGCCTTGGTGGAGGAAGACAGGAGGAGCTGTACAGTGGGTGTGTTTCTCAGGATGTGATGGGTCTGAAGATGAGGACCTGGATAGAGGCTGAGGTAGGAAGGGGAAGATAGCTAGGTGAGGAGGATGACGCCGGGTACTGTGCCTGGGCAAGCCCAATCAGCCTTTTCCCAGAAACTCCCTTTCCACTTATGCACCTACCCATTCAACCAACCCATCCGTTCATCTGTCCATCCACATACACATCCACCTATCCATCCATCTACCCATCCCCACATAATCCATCCATCCATCCATCCACCCATCCATCCATCCATCCATCCACCCATCCATCCATCCATCCATCCATTCATCCATCCATCCACTCATCCAATTATCTACCTATCCACATGGCCATCTGCCCATCCATTCATCCATTTACCTATCCATACACTCATCTACCCTTCCATCCTAGCTACAAATATCTGTTGAGCATCCACTTATGAGCCAAGCCCTGTACTAGAATATTCTCACCGACCTTTGTGCATACAGGCCTGGCTCACAGTAGGCTCAATAAATATTTGTTTAAATATATGCAGAAGTGATGATCAGAGGTGACCTGTCTCTATCTTCAGTGAACTTATCATCTTGCAGAACAAAACATGTAAAATTATCAATTGTGATAAGTGCTATGAAGGGAAAGACCAGGGTGCTAAGAGAAGCAAGGAGGAGGTAAAAACTAAGGGCTCTTAGGCTGCTGTGTGATCCTGGGCAAGTAACTTGACCCTGTTGTTCCTCACTTTCTGCATCTATATAATGGGAATAATGATAGTACCTTATAGGGACGTCCATTAAGTTTTTTGCAATTATCAAAATCAGAAAGTTTTAATATTAACACAACTTTCTAGTCCACCATGCACATTTAGTTTCAGTTGTCCCAATAATGTCTTTTTCTTACTAGCTTTATTGAGATATCGTTCACATACCATACAATTTGCTCACTTAAAGTATACAATTCAAGGGTTTTTTAGTACAACCATAGGTATGGGCAACCATCACCACTCACCACTGTCAACTTTAGAATATTTTCACCACTCCAAAAAGAAATCCTGCATGCTTTAGTTACCACCCACTTTCTTCTCTCCACCCTCTCCCCTGCACCAGCCCTAGAAAGCCACTAATATGCTTCTCATCTCTATAGATTGCCCTGTTCTGGATATTTTATATACATGAAATCCTACAATATGTGGTATTTTGTTACTGGCTTAAAATAATGTTCTCAAGGTTCACTTGTGTTATAGAATGTATAAATACTTCATTCCTTTTTTTTTTTTTTTACTTTAAAAAAAATTTTAAGATTTTTAGAACAATTTTAGGTTTGCAGCAAAATTGAGTGGAAAGTACAAAGGGTTTGCATATACCACTTCCTCTCCCTCCCAGCCTTTCCAGCCACCAACAATCCCATATCAATGTGGTACACTTATTACAATCAATGAACTAACACGGACCCATAATTATCAATCCAAGTTCATAGTTTACATTAGGGTTCACTCATTTTGGTTGAGTAAATATTCCATTGCATATGGATGTACAACATTGTGTTTACCTATACATCAGTTGATAGGCATTTGGGTTGTCTCCATCTTTTGTCTATTATGAATAATGCTGATATAAACATTTGTGTACAAGTTTCTGTATGACCATGTGTTTTCATTTCTCTTGGGCATGTAACTAGGAGTGGAATTGCTGGGTCATAGGGTAACTCTATGTTTAATTTTTTGAAGAACTGTCAGACTATTTTCCAATGTGGCTGCACCATTTTACATCCCCACCAGCCGTGTATAAAAGTTCTGATTTCTCCACATCCTTGTCAACACTTGCTATTATCTGACTTTTTGAGTTTAGCCATCCTAGTGGATGGTTATCCCATTCATTGTAGCTTTGATTTGCATTTTACTGATGACTAATGGTGTTAAGTTTCTCTTCATGTGCATGTGCCTATTGGTCATTTGTATATCTTCCTTGGGGAAATGTCTATTCATAGCCTTTGCCCATTTAAAAATTGGTCTATTTGTCTTTTAATTATTGAGTTGTAAGAGGTCTTTTTTTTTTTTGAGATTTGCTCTGTCACCAGGTTGGAGGGCAGTGGTGCGATCTCGGCTCATTGCAACCTCTGCCCATTGCAACCTCCGCCCCGCCAGGTTCAAGCAATTCTCCTGCTTCAGCCTCCCGAGTAGCTGGGACTACAGGTGTGTGCCACCACGCCCAGCTAATTTTTGTATTTTTAGTAGAGACAGGGTTTCACCATGTTGGCCAGGTTGGTCTTGATCTCTTGGCCTCGTGATCCACCCGCCTAGGCTTCCCAAAGTGCTGGGATTATAGGCATGAGCCACCGCACCCGGCCTAAGAGTTCTTAAGTATTATGAATACAATTGCAATTTTTTTCTCCCACTCTGTGGGTTATCTTTTCATTTTTTTTGTGTGTGATTTGAAGCACAAAAGTTTTAAATTTTCATGAAACCTGACGTTCTATTTTTTTCTTGTGTTGCTTATGTTTTTGGCATTATATCTAAGAATCCTTTGTCAAATCCAAGGTCATGAAGGTTTATTCCTATGTTTCTTCTAACAGGTTTATAGTTTTTAACTCTTACATTTAAGTATTTGATTGATTTTAAGTTAATTTTTATATATGGTACGTGATAGGGATCCAACTTTGTTCTTTTGTATGCGGAAATCCAGTCGTCCCAACACCATCTGTTGAAAAGACTATTCTTTCCCCATTGGATGGTCTTGACACTCTTGTTAAAAATCAGTAGATGCATGGATTTATGTCTGAACTCTCAATTCTATTCCATTGATCTGTATGTCTCTCCTTGTGCTGTTACCACATTGCCTTTACTACTGTTGCTTTCTGGTAAGGTTTGAAACTGGGAAGTGTGAGTCCTCCTACTTTGTTCGTCTTTTTCAGGATTGTTTTGCTTATTTTGGGTCCCTTGCAATTTCATCCAAATTTTAGAATCAGCTCGTCATTTTCTACAAAGAAGTCAGCTGGGATTCTGACAGGGATTGCATTGAATCTGCAGGTGAACTTGGGGAGTACTGACATCTCGGTGATGTAAAGTCTTCCTATCTATGAATAAAGGCCTGTTTTTCCAGTTATTTAGACCTTCTTTAATTACTTTCAAGGCTTTTTAGTTTTCAGAGTATCAGTTTTACCCTTTTTTGTTGTATTTATTTCTAAGTGATTCATTCTTTTTGATGCTGTTGTAATGGAATTGTTCTCTAATCCCATTTAATTCTCCACAAATGCTTGTTGTGCTCAGCACTGTTAGAGGTGCCAGGGATATCGCAATGAGTATGTTGTGAGGATGAATGAGATAATCTATGGAAAGGGTGATAATGTACTTTGTATTATTGTTCTTCCTGTCTTTCCCCTTTTCATCTTTTTTTTTTTTTTTTTTTTTTCCTGAGATGGAGTCTTGCTCTGTCACCCAGGCTGGAGTACAGTGGCGCGATCTCAGCTCACTGCAACCTCTGCCTCCCAGGTTCAAGCAATTCTCTTGCCTCAGCCTCCCGAATAGCTGAGATTACAGGTGCCTGCCACTGTGCCCTGCTAATTTTTGTATTTTTAGTAGAGATGGCGTTTCACAATGTTGGCCAGGCTGGTCTCAAACTCCTGATCTCATGATCTGCCCGCCTCGGCCTCCCAAAGTGCTGGGATTACAGGTGTGAGCCACCGCGCCTGGCCTCCCCTTTTCTTTAAGCAAGTCCTAAGAAGGCATCCTGCAGAGGCAGGAGGGAGCTCTTTTCCTTCAGGAAGAGAAGACTTGCCAGTTGGCGATGGTTCCTGAAGCAGCGGGAGGAGCTGACTATTTACCAGGGAAGCATACTTGCCTGCTTTGTGTGATTGTGAGGACAAGACCCCAGGAAGGCTGAGGGAGCTGCTCCCGGGAAATGGGCATCCTTCAGAAGCCTGGGAGGGCCAAGCTGAAGGAAGAGCCTAGTGGAGGCCCTGTGCCTCCTGCTAAGAGGTTCCTGGAGGGAGCAGCATTGCTCCCTAGCCCCAGGCTTGGCTACCTCCTCCACAGGCTTTCATCTTTCATCTGTGGCTTCTTCTCAATTTCACATCCCTTTGAGGATCTCCTCCTGCCATCCTTCTCTCCTTCCCTGCATGCCTCTCTAGCACCCAGGAACTGGGCAGCAGGACGTCTTGAGATCCTGGATTGTGCAAGACCCTGCCCATCGGATTAACTGGGGAGAGGGAACGGTGCCTCCTCCTTGCTACCACCCCGCTAGAAACATTGGGCCAGCAGGTGGGGAGATTTCTCACCGCAGCAGCTGGCTCTTTCCTGCATCTGGCTCCAGCCTGGACCCCTTACCCTGGCCACAAGAGGGAGAGTGTCTGTTGGCCTGGCCAAGCAGGGGCCTGGGGTCTGAGACAGCCAGCGCCAGTCCGGGTATCTCCCTCCCTCTACACAGGGCCTCTTCCTCCTCCCCACTGTCTGGAAGGCCCCAACAGGTTCCTCATTTCAACAGTGGCTTCCTCTCTAGCCCAGGCCCTGTGGCGCCTGGGGGCAGCCTGATGGCCCCAAGCCTCACATCTGTCCACAAGCCACCTCCATCTTTGTCTACACCAAAAACACCATGCCCACTGACCTCATGTCATAGGCCAAACCACAGAGGGCTGACTAAGGCTCAACTGTGTGTTCAGTGCCCTGGGTCTGGAGGGGTGGGGACACAGGAGGAGGTGTGGCCCTTGTTCTGGCCCTTTTCTGCTCTCCATACATGGCCCGGCACCACACATGGGGTGTGACCCAGGTCAGAGAAGGGAGGTGAGCGTGGGCAGCAGGGCTGTAGTAGGTTCGGGGCAGGACGTCTGGGTCCTCGGGGTCGAGCAGTGTAGCTAGGCACTCAGGGATCCTCATCAAGGCCCTGAGGGACACAGTCCTCCCTCTGCCTGGAAGCTGTGGGTAGGCCAACAGCTCCCTCAAGGAGGGGGGTCCTGGCCAACAGGATGAGGTAAGACTGCTACAAGGTGAGGCTGAAGAGTGGAGTGGCCAGAGCATGGACTGTGGCCCAGAATTCTTGGGCTACAACAACCTGCCGCCTGTGTGACTTCACTTCCCTGGGCCTCAGTTTTCTCAGCAGTAAAATGGGGTGATGACCTTACCTTAGACTCTAAGGCTTAATGCAGGGGTTTTCAGCCTAGACATTATTGACATTTGGGGCTGATGATTCTTTGTTATGGGGCCTGTCCGATGCACTGTAGAGTGTTAAGCAGCATCTCTGGACTCTACTCATTAGATCCCAGTAGCAACTCCCTGTCCCCAGTTGTGACAACCAAAATGTCTCCAGACCTTGCCAAGTGTCTCCTGGGGGCAAAATTGAGCCTGAATTGAGAACTACTGGGATTGTGTAGTACTTAAATGAGTTAATATATTTAATGCACTTAGAACAGTGCCTGATTCAGAGGAAACAATCAGTAGTTCTTAGTGTTATTGTTACAAGCAGGTGACAGAGGCAAAAACAAAACAAAAACGTGAGACAAAGACAGAAGAACATGTCTAATGTTCTTGGTTACTAGAGACTAGGGTCCGGGATGAAGAGGAGAAAAGACTGTGTTTTTAAAAATTCCATCGCTGGGGCCGGGTGCGGTGGCTCACTCCTGTAATCCTGGCACTTTGGGAGGCCGAGGTGGGCAAATCACCTGAGGTCAGGAGTTCGAGACCAGCCTGGCCAATATGGTGAAACCCTGTCTCTACTAAAAATACAAAAATTAGCCAGGCAAACCCAGGAGGTGGAAGTTGCAGTGAGCCAAGACTGTGCCATTGCACTCCAGCCTGGGCGATAAGAGCAAAACTCCGTCTCAAAAAAGAAAAAGAAAAAACAAAAATTCCATTTTTGAGGCTCAGCACGGTGGCTCATGTCTGTAATCTCAGCACTTCAGGTGGCTGGGATGCGAAGATCACTTGAGCCCAAGAGTTCAAGACGAGCCTGGGAAAGATGGTGAGACCCTGTTGCTACAAAAATTAAAAAAATTAGCTGGGCATGATGGTGCACACCTGTGGTCCTAGCCACATGGGAGGCTGAGGCAGGGTGATCGCTTGGCCCCAGAAGGTCAAGGCAGCAGTGAGCCCTGACTGTGCCACTGCACTCCAGCCTGGGTGTCAGAGCTAGATCCTGTCTAAAAAAAAAAAAAAAAAAAAATTCCGTCATTGGCTTGCCCAGTTCCTCCCTCCCCGTAATTGGGTCTGTTAACCACAATGTGAACTGGGGCTCACAGTCAGTGCACTAGGGTGTGCTGGGGCCCCCAAAAACACAAAGGAAGGGGAGACCCAGCCACCCCTGGCTTCCAGGGTATTAATCTTGACTCAAAGAAAAGCTTATACACTTTACATTACTTCTCAAAAGTCAGGGGACAGAGTGACCAGCTAAAGCCAGGGCCAATTGGCCAGGCACTCAGCCACTCATTCATTCATGCCTTGCTCATTGAGAGTCTGCTATGTGCCAGACGCGGTGCTGGTTGCATCATAAAAAGATGGAAGTTTGAGCAGTGATTTAATGGCTGGCCAAGCTTCAGCTAGATGGAGAGGAGGAGAAAGAATGGCATTGAGGGTGGGAGCTGGGGGTTGGCAGGAGGTGGGAGGAGGCGAAACTGATCAGGCCAAGGCCCTAAGAAGTGTGGTGTGATTGGAGGGGTAGATTGGGGTCAGCTTGGGGAGGGCGTTGAGTATGGGCTTAGAGACACAATGCCAGGGCCTTGCAGGCCTCCCCAGGAAGGAGCTCTGGGGTGGCCCTTTATTTGTTATTTTATTTTATTTTTTTGAGATGGAGTCTCGCTCTGTCACCCAGGCTGGAGTGCAGTGGGATGATCTTGGTTCACCGCAACCTCTGTCTTCCAGGTTCAAGTAAGTCTCCTGTCTCAGCCTCCCGAGTAGCTGGGATTACAGGCGGGGGCCACCATGCCTGGCTAATTTTTGTATTTTTAGTAGTGACGGAGTTTCACCATGTTGGCCAGGCTGGTCTTGAACTCCTGACCTCAGATGATTTGCCTGCCTCGGTCTCCCAAAATGCTGGGATTACAGGTGTGAGCCACCACGCCCAGCGTGGTGGGCCCTTTAAGCAGGGCTTGGGCTTGGGTTCATACTCCCGCCTCCTAGCCCCAGGGCAGGGGCCAAGCAGAGGGGCTGCTCAGGGCAAGCACTGGTCCTGACTCATCCTCCATCTCTGAGGGATGCTCCGCCTCAGTCTCCCTAGCTGAGAAATGGGCCTGTTCTATTTGTTCTATCAGCGATGGTTCCCACCTGCCTCCCAGGGCCCTCCACCTGGGCATAATTAGACGCTGCCTCCAATTGCTTTGAACTCTGCGGCAGTCAGGCAGCTCAACAGGAGGAAAGCATGGCGGCCACTTTGCTAGTGAAGCAAACACCAGGCCTGACCGTCAGATGCAAGGTAACTGGGACCCAAGACAGAGCCAGGGGCTCAACGGGGATGGGGTGGGGCTAGACAGCAGGAGGCCAGGCCTGTGTGAGCACCTCCTCCTGGCCTTCATCTTGGCCACTCGTCTCCTCTGGGGCCCTTTGCTCTTGCCCAGGGTGCCAGGCGGGCAGCCGGCCTGGGCAGGACCACACCCACAGGGCTGTTAAAACCACCTGCGCCAGGCTTGGCCATGGGGAATGAGCTCACTGAATCGCCGTCCTATGAGGGAGCCAGGTCCCAGCTGCATGAGCATGACTGGTCTGCCTTGAAGCGGGGTGCGGGGCCAGGCCTAGAGAGGCTGGCCCGAGGTTGGCCCGAGGTTGTGCAGCTCTCTGGAGTCCAGCCTGCAGAGCCACACTGTAATCCCATGGGCGCAGGCATCCTTTCGGCTTCAAAGGGAATTTGGAAAACATGAATTGGTCTTTTGAACCCTTCCTGCCCCTTGGCCTGGGGCCCAGGCAGCTATGGAGAGGGTGAAGGGTCAGGTGGAGCCCTGTAGGAGGCTGGAGCTGGGCTACAACTCCAGGCCAGCACACAGGGCGTCTGGGCTCTGAGCAAGGAGACGTCTCTCACCCACTGTGTGTCCCCCTTGAGCAAGTCACCTCCTCTTGAGCCCCAGTTTCCACTGGGGCCAGTGGGAGTCAAGAGGCCTGCCCGCCCTCCCTTCAGGGAGGTACTGGGGATCAAAAGAGATCACAAAGATAAAAGAGAATAGAAGAAAAGAAAGCTCAGAACACACGGACGTGGTTGTTATTGTCACTGTTGTTATTATTAGCTCCTCGCCAACCCCTCTCGGAACAGAGCCATGAGGGCAGGTTCTCAGCCCTACCTGGGAGCCCCAGAGGGAGCCGGGCTGTCCTGGTCCCTGCCAGGATCCCTGCTGCACCCCAAAGCTCTCTTCGGGAGCACCTCTGTCCCCCACCCCAACTTCCAGCACAGTCCCCCTAAGGGTGAAGAAGGGAGAGGCGAGGGGCTTCGGCCTCTGTCGGGGGTGGGACCCTCCTGGCACTGCTAAAGACACATGGAAACACACACATACTTCCAAACATACACAGTGCTCACACCCAGACATCTCAGACACACATCAGCGTGACTGAGCATTTGCACTTAGATCTTAACACAGGCACCTCTTACACACCCACACACACACACCCCAGATACCATCTCTGAAGCAAACTCCATCATCACCTCTGTCCATCAGAAGGCCATGGATAGGAAAGGGGCGGGCAGGGCTATGAAAGGATATTATTACCTGGGTGGTTGTTGTTGTTATGATAATCCTTAGAAAAGTCTCTACTCGGCAGAAAACATCAAACGGCGGCCAGCAGCCTCAGATAGCAGAGGCGACAGGCCCTTTGGGGCCCTTTCCAGTGCAGACCTGCCTCCTCGTTTGCAAAAATGACTTATTATTAATCTGCGATTGAAACTGTAATTATGCCATCACTGTGTCAACAAGCTGGAACACGGCGAGGGCTGGCAGTGCCGTCTGGAAGTGTGTTCTTACCCTCCACTGTGGCCGTGCTGGCACCCACCCCAGCACGCATGTGTGGAGGGGGCCTCACGCACACCTGCCAAATCAGGGCCCACCTCCTCATGGGTGCCCAGCCCCGTGTGTGCACATGGCTTGGTGCCTCTCTTACCCATGAGAGTCTGGCTGGAGGAGGTGAGGTCAGTGCATATTCCTGATGGGAGAGCAGCCCTCAGAGAGCCCCAGGGAGCTCCAGAGCCTCAGTCGGTGGGTCCAGCGGGGATTGAACGTCAGAGTGTGCACGAGGGAGTCAGGGCCCATGTGCAGGACGCTCCCAGCTGTGCCTTTCTGAGTGGTCATTGTCCCAGCCTGCCCTCCATGATGGGGCCTTCCTCAGCACCCTTCATAGACACAGTGCCAGGGTCCTTCCAGCCCTGTCCCTGCTCTGCTGTGCCCTGATGGGTGGCCGCCCTGGGGCCCATTCCTCTGCCATGTTCACCTGCTGATGCCAACCTGTATTGACCACTCATGACACGCCAGGTCTGGGGAAAAATACTTTATGTTCATGATCTCATTAAAAATTTTAAGACCATTTATATTGAAATGAAGTAAAATATTAGTATTAGCTCTGCAAATGAGGATGCTGTAGCCCAGTGAGGTTAGGTGGACTCCCCAGGTCTCACAGAGCCGGGGTTTGAAGCCAGGCGATCTGACTCCAGACTGCCGGCCTCCTGCCCCCTCCTCCCATGCGGGGAGCTCAGGAAGGCAGAGTCCTGGCTTTAGGTCCTCTGCCTTCCTGCCTGGAGTCTTGGGTATAGAAGATGCTCAGGAGATGGTCAATGAATGAAGGAATGAGGTGAAATTCAAAAGTTTAGAATTGGCTTGAGAGACATGAACTTTCCAGAATTCATGGTGACCTGGGGTCACTACCTGAGGGTGTGCCAGGCTGAGACTTCTGGGTTGGGAAGGGGTCCTTTGGTGCCCAGAGACCACTTTTTTTGGCCACATAATGGGGCTGAGTTTGGGTAGCTAAGAAAATGGCAACCCTAACTGGCCCAGAAGGAAAGTGTGTATGTGTGTGCGTGTGTGTGTCTGTCTTATTTTATTTTATTTTATTTTATTTTTTTCAGATAGTTTTCTCTTGTCCCCCAGGCTGGAGTGCAGTGGTGTGATCTCGGCTCACTGCAACCTCTGCCTCCTAGGTTCAAGCAATTTTCCTGCCTCAGCCTCCCAAGTAGCTGGGATTACAGGCACCTGCCGCCACGCCCAGCTAATTTTTGTATTTTTAGTACAGATAGGGTTTCACCATATTGGCCAGGCTGGCCTCGAACTCCTGACCTCAAGTGATCAGCCCACCTCAGCCTCCCAAAGTGCTGGGATTACAGCCCACCTCAGCCTCCCAAAGTGCTGGGATTACAGGCATGAGCCACCACACCTGGCCTTGTCTGTCTGTCTTCTGTCTGTACCTGCAAATGTGTTGTCATGGTTTCAAGAGACAGCAGAGCTGGAAGGGCTCAGAGCTAGCAGGCAGCCAAGCTGAGATGAGGACCTGGGCCTCCTGACTGCCAGCTGGGGATCTTCTATGCATCTGACTGGGAAGACCACAGGCCCCTGGGCTGGCCAAGGTGGATACAGCTTCAGAGGGCTGGTCAGAGATCTTGGCCCTTTCAGATCTCCTCTGGAGGGTGACCACAGACTCGGTGGCCACATTCAGCCACTTCTCACTGCCCTCAGGGTCACTGGGAGAAGCCAGAAGTAGGAGGACTGTATTTGAGGCAGAGGGCAGTGAGGCTCAGGAGAAAGAGGAACGGCTTTGGAGTGAGGTGCAACCTGGGGTTCAAATCCTGACTCGACCACATTCTCACCGAGTGCTCCTGGGTAGAGTAACTTTTCTGAGCCTCAATTCTTTCATTTGTAAAATGGAGATAGGGAGGTCTGCCTTACAGGGTTACTGGTGGGATAAAATGAAAACATGGTTCCTAGCCCCCTGTGAGGAGAGGCACGCTGCCCCGATGGTTCCCAAGGCTGCATTCTATGCAGACTCGGAACTTCTGCGGCACATACCCGATGCCTAACTACAAGTGGTTTTGGGTCTGGATACTAAGTGTCTCAACTCTGTGGCGTGCCCCCCACCCAGACCCGAGGCCACTGTTCACCACCCCACGCCCCACAAATGTCTCAGTGCCCTGCCAGTCCTGATCCACCCAGTTCCCTGGTGTTTCATTACTTTGACTTGAGGCTTACTGCAGTCTCTTTCTATTAGGGCCTAGGCCTTGTGCCAAAACTGTTGAGATGCAAATGTCCCCCTTCATCGGTTTACTTATTCATGCACTCACTCACGCATTCATTCAACAAGCAATGAGTGGCAGACACTGGGGAAACTGAGACACAGCAGGGCCCCAGCAGGGCTTTCTGGGATCTGGAGCTGCTGGCAGGGCAGAGAGGGGGAGGCCAGCAGTTAGGGTGCCTGAGACCCTGCAGGAATAAGAAGTGGCCAGGGAAAAGGGGCAAGCAGGAGGGGCGGCTGCGCTGAAACCAGGCATACTTGGGCTTCATTGATTCTATGTTAATGCCGCTGGAGCAGCTCAGTGCATGGCAGAAGGACCCAGCCAGGCTGGGTGGATGCTTTGAGGCAAACAAAGTCCTCTTTGGGGACTTTGTTACTACAGGGAGAGCCAAGGAGGGTCCAGGAGAGCCAAACCACTGTGGCTGTTTGAGGCCCACAGTCTCCGGGTGGAGTGGGTGGCAGTGGTCCAGGTGGTCCAGGAAATAGGCACGAGGGGTGACCCAACCTGTGGATGTCACAGTTTGGGGGGCCCTCTGGGACTGTTCCCAGGCTGGGCCTCATGTGGGGAGGCTCGGATGGAGCTGGGGAGGTCGGGCCCCAGGAGGGCAGCAGGAGCAGGGTGCAGAGTGCGCGGCAGGTGGGTCAATGGGGAGCAGGGAGGCCATGGTGATGGATGGGCCCTGCCGACCTTGCCTGGGAACCAACGCCCGAGACGCCTCCCGCCAGCTGGAGAGAGCCAGGGGGTCAGATGGCAGCCCCTCCCCCGGGAGGCTGGCCCTGCTAAAGCAGGAGGGAGCTGGCAAGCCATGCCGTTCTCAGGCCAGGCCGCCCACCCTCCCCCCTCCTACTGCCTCTGGTCCACACGGATCTTAGGGCTGAGATGGCTTGGAATGCAGGGGCCCCTAGGGCTTTGGAGAGGGCTCACACCCCCTCCCTTGACAGAAGGAAGAGATTGGCTTTCAGAGACCTGGAAAGGCCCTCCCAACTCCCTCCAGGCCTCCCAAACCAAGCCCCCAGCTTTTGTTTACGGGGGCAGGGAGCTTGTGGACAGCACCCCTTGTGCCCAGAGAGGGGAAGTGATTTGCCCAAGGTCACACAGCCAGGGAGAGGCAGAGGGAGACTTAGTTTTTCTTGACGTCAGGCCTCCCTGAAAAACACACTTCTGTTTCCATAGAGGTGCATTTAGCTGATGGCTGTGGCCTTGGGAAAAGAGACCAAGCCATTTGTACCTGTCTAGGTCAGAGAACCCAGGTTGTGGGGAAAGGTGAGGGGGCATGGCAGGGATGCTGGGGGCCTTGGGAGTGGAACAGAGGCCCTGCTCGAGGGCACAGCAGGTCAATGGGTTGGTTGTTGCCATGGTTTGAATGTTTTTGCCGCCTCCAAAACTCATGTGTTATTAATGCCGCTATAAAAAGGGCTTGTGGGAGTGGGCTCCCCCTCTCTTCTGCTCTTCTGCCATGTGAGGACACGGCATTCCTCCCCTCCAGATGATGCAGTGTTCTAGGCACCGTCTTGGGAGCAGAGAAACCAGGCCCTAACCCGCCAGCACCTTGATCTTGGACTTCCCAGTCTCCAGAACTGTGAGGACACGTTTCGTTCCTTATAAATCACCTACTCCCAGGTGTTCTGTGACAGCAGCACACAAGGGGCTAAGACAGCTGTGAACCTGATTCTCCCCAGAACATGGAACAAAGGGCTCAGCACACGTTCAATTGTGGGCCATACCTGTTCAGCAGCCCTGACTGCAGCTAGTGTGCTCAAAGACGCCCGTGTGTGCGCTGGGGGTTCTAAGCTGGGTGATGGGGTTGCTGGAAGAACGGCTCTACCTCCACCCTGCAGCTGGGGGCTGGACAGGCTGAGGGGAGGACAGAGCTTCTCAGGAGAACTGGGGCGGAGAGAGGTCTTTTACTGGGAAGGTGCGGATGTCCCTCTCTATGACAGCCCCCTCTGTGCCAGCCTCACAGCATACCTGTAAGGTAGGTGCTGCCACCAGCATTTCACAGCTGAAGAAACAGGCCCAGAGGAAAGCCGTGCGTGCAGGGCTGCAGGGAGGAGGGAAAGGGGTGCCGGCGAGCAGCCCCGTCCTGCCTCTCCCGGCAGGTGGCGGGCAGCAGAAGGAGCTTAGGATTCCAAGCTTGGTGCAAATCTCCTAGTAACTGTGCCTTTGGATTAAACACTTCCCCTCTCTGCACTCCGGCTTCCTTTTCTGCACTGTGGGAACAATAGTATTGTCTCCTTCTCCCAGGAGTGTCTCAGGGCCTGTGTGGTGACAGATGTGAAAAGGAACCACAAAGCATGAGGTGCTGTCCCTGCGGTCCAGGCCTGCGGCTCCTTGTGAGGGAGGAAGGGCTCCCCTGGGGCCCTCTGCTCCAGGAGCACCGTGCGTGTGCCCTGGCCCTATTCCCACAGGAAGAGGATGGGAGAGGTGGGGTTCTCACCTCATCCTGAAAGTAGCGCCCACTGTCCAGGAGCCTAACCCTCATCTCATTCCGGCAAGGGCAGATGTTTTAGAGAGGTGGGGCCTGTCTCCCCAGGCCTCATGACCTCAGGTGGGAGAGTCGAGTCCCTACGCCCGATGTCCTGGCCTGGAGATGCCACTGGTTGGGTTAAGCGCCTGGCCCTCAGTTCACCTTTCAGTCCTGCTCACCTGCTCTGAGTTCATGTGCGTACAAACGGCAGACTGGAACACTTACACAGGCTCAGGAAGCAGACAAGGCAGGCAATGAACTTAATTAATAGAATCAGGGCCTATAAATAATCTCTCCCTGCCCCCACCGCAGCAGGCTGTGCCCAATGGCTGGCTTGGCATTCCAAGGACTTGCCCATCAATCCAGGGACTTCTGTGTGCTCTGCCAGTGCTCAGGGAGGTAGAAGGCAGGACAGGCCTCTCAGGAGCTCAACGCTGAGCAGGGATGAGGCATTGAAACCACTGAGGTACCTTCCTGGGTGGTGGGATTCCAAGGAGGGAGAGGGCTGTGTGGCTGAAGGCCAGGAAGACTTCCCAGAGGAGGTGGCTGCCAGTCTGGGAGATGCTCTGAGAGGAAATAGTGAAGAGGGGTAGTAAGAAAGGAGGAGAAGAGATGGGAGAAGGGGAGAGGTCTGTGTGTCCCCCTGCCAGCAGCAGCAGATGCGGGGGCTCGTTTCTTTCCCTAGTTGAGAACTCCTGTGTGTGTCAGCCTCAGGAGTAAGGAGGACCACCCACGTGCGAACCTACTAACTAGGCCCTGTGAGTTGCTCTCCGCTAGTAGTGACAGACTCCTCACTCCTTCCCTCTGAGGCGGGCGCCTTGTTGCCAAGGAAAGGGAGGCACAGAGAGGCTGATCTTGCTGCCTGTGGCCCTGCAGGAAAAGGAGGAGGTCCAGGTTGGATGGGCATCTTCTGACTAAGCACGGGAACAGAACTGATCGAGGGGCCCCCTGGCTGTGTGTCCTGCAGGCTGATCCCAGCCCACAGGCTGCTGTCCAGCCTGGCAGGGACACTGAGGCAGGCTGGTTGCTGGAAAACACCAGACTCCCAGGGGCTGGCTTTGGCTCAATGACTCTAGGTGGACTTGCCGACCTTCCTTAGATCTCAGTGGTCTGGGATACTCTCACCTGGCCTTTCCTCCTTGGTCTTTCACTTTCTTTTTTTTCTTTCTTCTTTCTTTCTTTCTTTCTTTTGTTTTTTTGAGACAGAGTCTTGCTCTGTCACCCTGGCTGGAGTGCAGTGGCACAGTCTCGACTCACTGTCTCCTCCACCTCCTGGGTTCAAGCAATTCTCCTGCCTCAGCCTCTGGAGCAGCTGGGATTACAGGCGTGTGCCACCACACCTGCTAATTTTTTGTATTTTAGTAGAGACGAGGTTTCACCATGTTGGCAAGCTGGTCTCGAACTCCTGACCTCAGGTGATCTGCCCACCTCAGCCTCCCAAAGTTCTGAGATTACAGGTGTGAGCCACCGTGCCCAGCCCAGTCTTTAACTTTCAGGCCCCATGTGCCCCCAGCTGTAAGGGCTCACCCAGACTTTGCCATCTCCTTCTCCATATTCTTTTACCTAGTTTCCCCTAACAAAATCCTTGCATGCTTGATCCCATCTTGTGGGGGCATCTGGGCACCCTGGCTAACACATAACACTCCTCTGAGCTCCCTCTGAGGCTCTGGAATCCTAGGACTCTTGGGCCCCTCATGCTGAGCCCTGACTGGCCCTAGAATCAGGACTGAGCAAACCAAGGAGTGCTGGAGTCAGGAGGACACTCACCATGGACAAAAGAGCATCCTACCTACCCACGCTCCCCCACGGCTGCCCCGGGGCCTGGGACTTCATCGGGTCCTCTTCTCCCTGCTCTGTTGGGAGCCTCAGCCCTGATCTTGTCTGGTCTGCCCTTTAGGGTATGTGAAGGGGGTGAGCATTTCTTGAAGGTCTCACAACACCCTCTGAGCAAAGTATTCTTCCCTGAATTTTACCTGCTTCACAGATGAGGACCAGGGAGGAGCAGCGGGCTGTCCTCATGCGGTCTCACAGCTGGTGGGACCTGGGGTTCCTGTTCTCCCTGCCAGCCCCTCTCCCTCACCCCATCCTGCCTTCACCTCTCGCAGGAACGATGAGAGGTGGCAAGGGAAGGTGGTGGCAGGTAAGGAAAGTGGGGAGGTGCCGGGGCCAGGAGGCGTCTTCTCAGGCCCATCTTGGGAGGCTGGGGGTTGCCATGGCACCCGTGGCCCGCCTTAGCCTCCCTGACCAAGCCCGGCTGCCTCTTCCCATAAAAGCTAAATTTACTCTTTTAACAAGTCCAGCACTGCATTAAAACACAATGGAATGTTTGGGAAAGGGAATGTTCTGTCATCCAGGGCCAGTGAGTCAGGAGGCCATGCTCAGCCTCAGTGGGGTCCAGCAGTGCCTCTGGAGTCGGGGAGAAGCCCCCCCATGCCTCTCCTCCTCTTGGGAGGCAGGGCTGAGAGCACCTACTGGAAGGCAGGAGGCCTGGGTGCTGGGCCCTGGGGCGGATCTCTCTGAGTCTGTTGCAGAACTTAAGTTCTTCCTTGGTCTTGGTGGCCCCCAAGGCCCTGTGGCTCGCCTCCATGGTGCTGGGTGTTTACCCGAGGCGTTCCCTCGAGGACACTGCTTTCCCTGAAACCTTCCCAGTGGAGGTTGGTTTTCTCTCCTCCGCATCCTCTCAGAACCAACAGGTGGGTGGGTGCCATTTCTGCTCCCACTGGTAATTCCAGCATCTCTCTTCCCTCTTTTTTTGGAACCCCCAGCTCTTTCCGAAGTTCACCCGCCACCCTGCCCCAGGCCACACACTCTCTCTGTCCCCTCCTTGCTGTTACTTCCTAGCTTCCTGGCCACTCTCCTCCATCCCTTGGGAGGCTGGCTCTGTCACTAGCATCTTGGGACTTTCTACATAGGTGACTACTGTCCATGTCTCAGTCCCTTGGCGACCTCACTTCTGGCCACCTCATCCTGTCACACAGTCCCAGGGTCATACCGTACCCTCATCACCACCAGAAACTGCACCACCTCTGAACCCTGATCTCAAGCTTCTCTTTCTCTGACCACCCCTCCTTCCTTCCCAGGTCTCTAACTCCAGACATTGACTTTCAGTCGTGACAGTTTGCCAACCTCACCATTTTTGGCTCCTCTTTCCTCCTTCTCCTGTGTCTATTTGGGGAATCTCAACCTTAGTTGAACTCAGCTATTTCCCCAAGAGCTGAACTTTGCTGGAGAAACCCCTGTGGCCGGGCTGATCGCGTCCCCTTCTGTGCATGATCACAACCTCGAAGTGGGGTCCTTGCTGCCTGGCAAGCCTGGTGTGCGTGGCAGGGATCTGCTGTCCCTCAAGGCTTCACACTTTCCTGAAACCTCTCACCCCCTGCCCACTCACTGTTGGCCAGGCCTCTGACTTCACCCAGGAAAGGGAAGCACAGCTTCCTTCTCTGGCCTCCAGAATACACTCACACCTCCCTGGAGCCTCTGTCTTTCCACCATCCAAGTGGAAGCCTGCAGACCTTCACCCCTTCCCCCAGGCCCATTCCTGACACTTATCAAAGGATGAGAGTGGCTTAGTGGGTTTATTTACTTGTTCATTATCACTAGAAAATTATTATCCTGGCACCTGGTACCAAGTAGGCACTCAATACATACCTCTTTGTGCATAAATGAATATATATTAGGGACAGTTAGCTTTATCGAGTAATATTTTAAAATTACAGTGTTAACAAGGTATGCACTCAATACAAAAACTTCTGACAATGGAAAAGCATAAAGAAAGAAAAGGCAGAAATTAACCATAATTCTATCACTTGTTAATAACTGCTGTCAACTTTTGATGTGTATGCATTCAAAGTTTCCTACACATATATTTTTTCTTCTCGAAATGATTCTTGGATAGATATAGATTACTATCTAACAATTGGTGATGAACATTTTCCTACATCTTTAGATATTCTTCTAAATCTTTTTAATAATTGCACAGTGTTCCATTGTATGGATGACCTTAATTTACTTAACCACTTCCTTAATGTTGGACATCTGTGTTCTTTCCATATTTTTTATCTTCCCTATTTAGTCAATATCCTTATACATAAATATATGTATACATTGTTTTCCCTGTGGCTAAATTCCTAAGTGGACTTGTAGGTCAAAGAGTACACATATTTTAAGGCTTTTGATTTATATTATTAAATCACAAGAGACAATTTGCTTTGGAAACCAAATCAACACAAACACAATCTCTTACTTTTCCAAGCATAACAAATCCCCTTCTGAAGCTCCAGAAGGCTCCTCCCTCAGAAATCCTCATGGCTAGGATCATCCTTTCCATCAACATTTTGCTTAAATGCCCCCTTATCGGCAAGGTCTTGATGGCTCTTCCATACAAAGTGGCACCTCTCCTTCCTTTTCTTTTCTTTTTTTTTTGGGATGGAGTTTTGCTCTGTCACCCAGGCTGGAGTGCAGTGGCGTGATCTCTGCTCACTTGCAACCTCTGCCTCCTGGGTTCAAGCGATTCTCCTGCATCAGCCTCTTGAGTAGCTGGGATTACAGGCGCCTGCCACTACACCTGGCTAATTTTTTGCATTTTTAGTAGATATGGGGTTTCACCATGTTGGCCAGGCTGGTCTCGAACTCCTGACTTCAGGTGATCCACCCATCTTGGCCTCCCAGAGTGCTGGGATTACAGGCGTGAGCCACCACACCTAGCCTCTCCTTCTTTTTCATCCTCTACGTCCTTTTTGCAGTTGCCTAGCTGCACTCAGCACCCCCTGACAAGTCTAATGTTTGTTTATGTCTGTCTCTTCCAGATCTATAAGAGGAGAATGTCTGTTTTGTTCCTTCTGTAGCCCCAGTGTCTTCACCTCGCCTGGCACAGAGTACGTGCTCAATAAGCATTTTGCAAGTGAATGACTGAGTGTTGGCACTTCTAGTCTCAAACTAATGGTGATGATAATATTCGGGGCTCTATAGGAGCTGTTTTAAGTAGCAGAGGCAATTCATAGATAAGGAAACAAACAAATAAAATGACTGTTTAACATAGTCATTGTTGTGAAGGGGGGATACACTAAACACAGGGTGTGATATGTAAACTGAGACCTGAGGGCTGAGCAGAAGTAGGTGTGAGAAGGGCATGGACAAGCACATCCAGGCACATGGAACAGTGTGTAGAAAGGCCTTGAAGTAGGAAAGAAATTAGCAGGTTAAGGAATGGAAAGAAGGCCAGGGCCTGATCATAGCCGTCAGTGGGGTGAGAACCACAGCGGGAGTGGGAGATCACCCATGTGCTGTGGATCAAGGAGCATGAGGAAGAATCCCCTACTCAGGGCTCCTACTCACGATTCAGATCAGGGCAGTGGCCTCCAAAGCCCATTCTCTCCCTGAGTCTCATACATCATGGAGTCTCATCAAATTTACATTTAATGCATGAAACTTCCAGCTCCTTATTTTTAATGTAGTAATGCCATAAGTAAATTTGCATATGTAGTCTTTATTACATAGTGTCCATTATCCCATGTTATGCTCACACACAAACACTATACTATATTGTACATATGAAACCTTTTACTTTACTTTATTTTATTTTATTTTATTTTATTTTATTTTATTTTTGGATAGGGTCTTACTCTGTTGCCCAGGCTGGAATGCAGTGGCACAGTCATGCTCACTGCAGCCTTGACCTCCTAGGCTCAGGTGATCCTTCTGCCTTAGCCTCCCAAGTAGCTAGACTACAGGCACACACCACCACGCTTGGCTAATTTTTATGTTTTTTGTAGAGACAAGTGAGCCCAGACTAGTCTTTAACCCCTGGGCTCAAGTGATCAGCCTGCCTCAGCCTCCCAAAATGCTGGGATTACGGGTGTAAGCCATCGCACCCACCCCACACAAAACCATTTATACTGTGTTTTATGGGGGTACATTAAGGGATTTAAAAATGTGATTCTCTTCTTGTGCCCTGATTAAATTAATTAATTAATTTATTTATTTATTAACACAGAATTTTGCTGTGTCACCTAGGCTGGAGTGCAATGGCGCGATCTTGGCTCACTGTAACCTCCACCTCCCAGGTTCAAGTGATTCTCCTGCCTCAGCCTGCTGAGTAGTTGGGATTACAGGCACCTGCCTCCACACATGGCTAATTTTTGTATTTTTAGTAGAGATGGGGTTTCACTATGTTGGCCAGGCTGGTCTCGAACTCCTGACCTCAGGTGATCCACCTGCCTTGGCCTCCCAAAGTATTGGGACTGCACTTGTGAGCCACCATGCCTGGCCCCTGATTTTATTTTTTATCAGATTTTCTCATTGTGCTTCATTGCTCAATATTTTATACTGACCTGTTTTCCAGTTCACTAATCTTCTATTAGTGACATCTAATCTGCTGTTAAACCCATTCATTGCTTGTTAATTATGATGATGATTATTTTTTGTAGTACTTTGTATTTGTCTAGAATTTCCATTTGATAACCTTTAGGAGTTTCCAGTTCTCCTTAAATTATTTATCTTTCCAATTTTTTTGAACATATCAATCACAATTATTTTAAAGTCTCCTATTTTAAATAATAATATCTGGATCTCATTCAGGTTTATTCCTATTATCTGTGGTTTTTTTCCACCTCTTAGTTTCAGTCATATGATCTTATCTCCTGTCATGCCGGTAAATGTTATTGACTTCCAGACATGGTATATGGAAAGATTGTAGAGATAACTTGAGGCTCTGAATAATCCAGAGAGGATTTACTTTTGACTCTGGAAGGGAGTTAGAGTAGAGGCAGCGCACTTTAATCCCATGTGGGATTAAGTTTGTTTGAAGCTGTGCTTCAAACTTTGTGAGGGCTGACCTATTTCTGATTTGCACTTCAAGGGTCCTAACCGACAGTTGTTTTTTTTTTTAAACAAGCCATCTCTCCACTTGGAGATGCTTGAGTTCTCCCCTCTCCTCTTTCTCTAACTCCAGGAGGTTGCAAAAACCCCAGTCTCCACTTCCTGCTCACATTCTCAACTTCATGCTACTGCTTAGGGGAAAGTAGGGCCAAATGTTGAGCTCATCTTTCTAGATTCAAATTTTAAAAATGTATTGTATCTCTTTTTTCGGTTGGTGGCAAAGTTGGTGTGATATATAAGCTAGTCTACTGTAGCCAGAAGTAGAAATTGGCACAGATCTTAAAACCCACCCCTGCTGAGAGGTCATTCCAGTCCCCTGCTTCAACTTGGCCATTCAAAGGGTCAGCCTTGGCCTCCTCCTACCCTGAGCACCTGCTCCCCATTCATACAGGGCTTGGCTGCTGCCTAGTGATGTTCCTGGCCTGGAGGCTGCCTCTAAAATGGCTACCCTTCCAGCCCCAGCATCCAGGCTGGTCAAGATGGTAGTGCCCTGGTTTTTGCCAAGGCTCTGCCATCACAGAGTGGCCAGGCTCACTTCTGTCTGCTGACCAGCCTCACTCACACGCCATGCCTTCTGTAGCTCCCTTTTTGCAGGCTCCATGCTCAGTGCTTAACATAAGTGGTCTCATTTCATCCTCATAGAAACACTAGCAAGTAACTATAGTTATCTTCATTTTATAGATGAGGAAACTGAAGCCCTAGGGGTTTAGTCATAATCCCTGCCCACCTCATAAAAGCACATATGTACTTAGGTGTTCAATTAATTTTCTCGTTCACCCTAGACTATAAGCAACATGAAGGCAGAAAACGTGTCTATACATCTATTTTATATCCTCATCATATGCCCATGCCTGGCACAAAGTCTGTAGGCAATAACAACCAATGAAGCCAGATGTGGTAGTGCAGCCTGTAATCCCAGCTGCTCAGGAGGCTAAGCTGGGAGGATGGCTGAAGCCCAGGAATTTGAGGCTGTAGTGTGCTACGGTCACATCTGTGAATAGCCACTGTGCTCCAGCCTGGGCAACATCGTGAGATCTCCATCCTAGAAAAACAAAAAACAAAAACAAAAACAACCCAACCAAAACCAAAACCAAAAAGAAGCATTGAGTGAATAAATAAAGCTTCAAGGCCCAAAGTTGTTTGTGGTGGAGGCCAAACTCCAGGGAGTCCTGCCTGCTCACCACTCACATCACAGCTGTTGGGGAATATGTTCATTCACCAGAGAGTTCCCAGTACCTTCTATGTGTTGAGATTCTAGTGGAGTTTCCTGCTACCAGGGGTATAATTTTGGCAATTTCAGTGCTTTGGTGTTGGGGGTTCCATTGCCCTTAACCAAGGTCTGGGGACCCATATGGAACTGAGGAATGGACTCAAAAGCTTTTGACATTACAGTAAAAATTTGTAGAGAATTTTTCTAGAGAAAGATCTATTGTATTTCTCAGACTCTCAGAGAGGTCTGGGACCCCCCCGAAAAGGTCAAGAATCTTGGGCATAGGGTTTGGTTGCCTGGCCAGGGAGGGGCTTCCTGAAGCCACCCACAGCTTGTTGGGGGCCGACTGGAGAAACCAGCCAGGGTGTGAAGGGGAAGCCTCTCTTCTAGCCTGAGCAGGGTACCCAGAGCCCTCCAGCCAGCAATCTCGAAAATCCCTCAAGGTTAGGGGGTGGGTGTCACTCACCGAAGGACCGTGAATAATGGAGATCTGGCCCTCTCAGGGCAGCCACTGACAGGAAAGCCGCCCCACCGGCTCAGCGGCATATTTGTGTGGCTTCTGGTTCTGAGGCAACCGCCAGGTGAGGCAGGGGTGGCGGGGGTGGGTGTGTGGGAATTCCCAGGCCCCAGCTCAGCACTTTGAGCGAAGACCCTGAGTCCATGATGGAGGGGGCAGGAAGGCACCACCCGTCCCTCGAAAGGAGAGAGGAGGCCGCTGGGGCACCTTCTCCCTGCTCAGGCTGCCCAGGGTGCCCCCGGCCTGAGGATGAGGAGATTCTTGTTTAGTTTCGGAATCAGCAAGTCCAGCTACAAGAACATCCTCTCAGAATCAGAAAGGTCTCTCCTTGTACATATTCTTCCTCACACACAAAATGCTTACAATTTTTTTTGTTAGACGCACACTCTCAAAAACACGAGCACTCTCTTCTCACACCCACCAAATTCTCTCTCGTGTGCACATTTGTTTTCTCTTTCTCTCACACACAGGCTCACACCCGTTCATGACCAGGTTCGGGAGGCTCCTGCAGACCTGGAGTCTGACCTTGGCCTCTGCGTCCACCTCAGGGTTCCTGAGGTGACTGGGTGGCTTCCTGGCTCCGCCTTTCTCAGTATTGTTCCCCATTGGTCAGCCCTGACAAGGTCACTTCCTACACAGAGTGTGGCAGACCTTGCTGGCCTCGTCCACCCCCCTGCGCTGTGAGCCACCGTCCTGCCCCTTCATCCCACAGGTCCCCTGACCTAGCCTGGCCCTGGGCGCAGCCTTTGACAGGGAGTCAGGGGCCAGACCCTCCTTGTCCCCCAATCCCCAGTTCAGTTCAATAATTCTGTCTCAGAACTTAGAGGAGTTTAAGAAGGAGAAAATGTTTAAGAAAAGTCAAGAAAACCAAATTATAATTTTATGTCCAGCTGTGACATGACTCACTTAGTGCACATCCTCCAACTCCCAGACCAGAAGCTTCCCCTGAGCCCACCATGGCTCCCGGGGGAGGTAGGGGTGACAGGAGTGGGAAGGATTGTGTTCCTGGAAGGTCCTCGGCCAGGGTAGTCCCTGAGAGACTCTAATGTCCTCTGGGGCTGAGTGTTCCCTGCTGTGGCTGGGCTCAGGGAAAGCCACATTGCCGGGTGTCTGGACTTGGAGAAGGTCCTGACATGATGCTGCCATGGTTGCCCCATCAGTGTAGCTGGGTGCATGGGCAAAGGTGGCCTAAGACAGGATGATATTTAAAATATTTAGGTCTGGGCACAGTGGCTCACACCCATAATGCCAGCGCTTTGGGAGGCTGAGGTGAGAGGATTGCTTGAGGCCAGGGGTCCAAGACAAGCCTGGGCAACATAGGGAGCCCTTGCCTCTCCAAAAAACAAACAAAAAATTAGCACTCAGCACCAATTATGAGAACTGAGCTGGAACAGGACCCCAGAGGCCACCCCCACCAAGCTGTGCCCGCCTTTAACCCTGTAGTTCCTAGATGTGGGCAGTTGTGGTGAGGTTGGTCCTGGGAGGTAAGAAGGGCAGGGATGGGACAGTGGCTATTTAGCAGTTGCTCCTGAAGAAGCAGCTGTGGGGGACATATGTCGAGATTCTAGCTGAGTTCCTGCCATCAGGGGTATAATTTCGGCAGTTTCCAGATTTTGAAAACATGTACACACATGGTTAGCAAGGTGCAGAATGGGCTGCCTTGAGCCCATATGAGCTTTTGAAACCCCGAGGGGCTAATGATGAAGAGAGCCGGGGTGGGGGTTGGTGGCAGGAAACATGAGAGAGTAACACCAGCATTTAATATTGATGTAGTGCTCACTGTGTGCCTGATGCCTACTCAGTGACTTCCACATATTACCTCACACGATAATTTAAACAGTGCTGTTGGCCTAGCACTTTGGGAGGCTGAGGTGGGTGGATCACTTGAGATCAGGAGTTCGAGACCAGCCTGGCCAACATGGCGAAACTCTGTCTCTACTAAAAATACAAAAATTAGCTGGGCATGGTGGCGGATGCCTGTAGTCCCAGCTGCTTGGGAAGCTGAGGCAGGAGAATCACTTGAACCCAGGGGGTGGAGGTTGCAATGAGCAGAGATCGCGCCATTGCATTCCAGTCTGGGCAACAGAGCAAGACTCAATCTCAAAATAAATAAATAAATAAACAGTGCTGTTGAGATATATTTAAAGCCAAAGCGTACAATGTGCTATGTTTTGATACATGTATGTACCCACGAAATCATCACTACAATTAAGATAACGAACAAACCCATTGCCCCTCAACGTTTCCTCGGAACTCTCGGTAATTTCTCCATCCAGACCCTTCCTTCTGTCCTCAGGCAACCACTGACCTGCTTTCTGATGTTATAGATTTGTTTTCGTTTTCTATAACTGTTTACAGAAGTATCTCATTTAATATTTACAACGACCCTCTGAAGTGACTACTACTTTTCTTGCCATTATCCCTATTTTACAGATGAGAAAATAGAGGCACAGGGAGGTTAAATGACTTGTCTGCAGTCACACCACATGGCCTGGGAGGGGTGGAGGCCAGGTGTGTGGCTTTGGAGCCTGGCCTACTGACCACAACACCGTACTGCCCCCAACACCGTACTGCCCCTCACTCAGGTGGAAGGACCTGAGCACAGGAGGGTGTCAGAGGCCAGAGGGAAGCAAGGAGGTCTCCTGTTTCAGAGGCCAGAGGGAAGCAAGGAGGTTCCCTGTTTCAGAGGCCAGAGGGAAGCAAGGAGGTTTTTGGGAGAGGGGTCAGGAAACCTCAGGATGTGAAGCTGGTGAGGGGCGCGTTAGGGGTCACGGCCAGGCTGGGCTTGGCTGCGGTGAGCTGTGGGCAGTAGGCAATGAACTGGCCTACAGCCTGAGTCAGGGTCTGGTGATCTTAGCAGGCCTGTGGAGCTTGTTCCCGCCACAGGAGGGGCCAGTTAGGGTGGCTGTCTCCCGAAAGCTTTTCCCCGTCTGTCCCTGGAGGCACCTTTGGTCTGCAGCGGCTTTCTGTTATGCTATGGAGAAAAGCCCTGATGGCCGGCTCTCCCCCTGCAGCCTGGCCTGGGGGCTGCAGCCAAACTGGGAAGGAGTTGCAGTCTGAGGATCCCTCTGGGTTCCCTCTGGCTGGGAACCCTGGGCAGACCTCGAGCCCTGGACCGAGACACCGTGGTCATGTGGTGCCTCCAGAGCAGCTGGCCAGGGCTGGGCACAGGGCACGATGTCTCCAAGGCTGCCAAAACACCTGCGGAAGACCCCAGATGCTTTCCAAATGCCCCTGTCACAGCAGAGCTTGGATGAGCAAAAGACGAGGTGGAGCGTCTGAGCTTCTCTAGGGGCCACTCAAGGAAGGGGTTTCTGGAGAAGGCCAGTTTGGAGCAAGGCTTTGAGAGGGAGGACTTCGGGCACATGACCAGCGATTTGGCCAGGATGACACTGGGCTACCTCTCGCTAGCCTGTCTGTGATGATCACCAGTAGTAACTGATAAACCTGAAACAATGAATACTGACAAGAGGGCAGTAATCACTGTGATTTTACATTCGGCTAACTTGCTGCTGCAGAGGTAGGGACTAGATGGTAAATAATGGGCAAAGACTGTAAATCACCCCAAAAACTGATCGATCCAGCAGCAGATTGACCCAACTTCCTGGCCCTGGTGCCTGGGTCTCGGGGGCCATCATGGGGGACAGTGCTGGGACTCCCAGGGTTGCTCCGGTGCAGGAGTAGGGGTATCCCCACCCCGGGAGACTGGGCCTGGGTTCCAGTCCAGCTCTGCCAACTGCTTGCTGTGCTACTCTGGGCTGGTCGCTCGCCCACTCTGGGCTCCTTTTCCTTCAGCTGTGAAATGGCGGGCTCCGATATTCTACAATTCCAAGTCTCCTCTGCCCTACCTAGATACCTGAAGATTCCTGGACCCTTTTAGGAAGGGGCCAGCCCTGTCCAGACTCCTAGGAGGGCTCAGGCACAGGGAAGGAATAGAGTGGATGAGGGTCCTGCCAAGGCCCCTGCCTGGCCAGTGACAGGAAAGCAGTGGATCATGGCACAGGGAGCGATTTTACTGGAAAGATGAAAGGAAATTGCATCTTTAATAATTCACCGGCCGGTTTGAAGGGAGGCAGGTTGGCGGGGCTGTGGAGCCGCCAGGCGATCCCAGCCTCTGTTCCTGGAAATCCTCCGGCTCCAGAGCTTGCCCGAGAGACCTGGGGCCCTCCATCTCCTCCTGGCCCAGGGACAGCGGGAGCCGACAGAGTCTAGACCAGGGTGAGAGGTTAAACACAGCCATCCCGGGAACCTACTGAATTGATATCCCCAGCAAAAAGGGAGCCAAAATAATCGATACAGCAGCGGCCCAGGAAAGTGGCCAAGCTCGGGCCCCAGCCCAGCCCGGTGGAGTTGCTGCAGAAAAGGAGGGCTCGGGCTCTGGCCAACTACATGGGGCTTTGGTGAGCATACTGGCTTCGGGGGCTCTGCCTGGGGTCACCAGGAATGGAAAGGGACCTGGAGGCAGGCAGGGGTCGCCAATGCTGAGTAGCCTGTCCAGCTAGTGGGGTGGGTGCAGGGGCCACACTGCCTGGTGTCCTCCATGGGTCCTCGTTTTGTCCTTCCTTCCTGGAATGTTTTGGCTTATGCTGAAGCATCAGGACCTTCAGCCTGGGAGCCCTGAGTGTCAGATAGAGAAAGAAGCAGCTGAAGCCAGGAAGAAGTGGTCCAGGACACAGATGGAAGGTGCCAAAGACAAAGCTAGCCAGAGTCAAAAGTTCTGGAGTCCACACATGTTGGTTTGACTCCCAGCCCAGTCCCTCGGGCAAATCACTCCTGGGCCTACAGCCGGTCCCTATGAATGGGACCTCAAGGGACACGAAGAGGTGCAAGACCCTGTGCTCCCAGGAGGAGCTCTGCATCTGTAGGCTATCGTCATTATTAGGCCTTTTCCTCAAAGGCTGTAGAATTGTGGTTGACTCCACTGAAATTTCAAAGCTCTCCTGGGTAGGTTAGCCTGGGTAGAAACTGGATTAGCGGGGAGTGAACTCCATAAAGGAGAACAGACTAGGGGATGGAGGGAATCTGGGGGCCAAAATGGGCTCATGCAGAACAACTGTTAAAATCTGTCTCTTCCACTGCTCCCTCCCTTCCTTCCTCCCTCTCCTGCTAATTAGCAAAGACAACTCAAGAATTACAGAGAAGGCCAGGCGTGGTGGCTCATGCCTATAATCCCAGCACTTTGGGAGGCCAAGGCAGGCGGATCACATGAGGTCAAGAGTTTGAGACCAGCCTGGCCAACATGGTGAAACCCTGTCTCTACTAAAAATACAAAAATTACCCGATGTGGTGGCATGTGCCTGTAATCCCAGCTACTTGGGAGGCTGAGGCAGGAGAATCGCTTGAACCCGGGAGGTGGAGGTTGCAGTGAGCTGAGATCTCGCCATTGCACTCCAGCCTGGACAACAAGAGTGAAACTCCGTCTCAAAATAAATAAATAAATAAACAAATAAATGAATCACAGAGAACCCACCTTAAAATCTAACATACCCATCCTTCTTTTATAGATGGGGAAACTGAGGCCCAAAGAACACTTTCATGGGCACCTAGCTGGTTGGGGTGGAAGCAGGACTAGAATTCTCTGCCAACTCTCAATCCAGTGCCCTTTCCCTGAGTGCAGGGGCCTCCGGTTCCCTTCTGCCCAGCTCTGATGCTGGGAAGCGTGGTGTGGCCTCGAGGCCGCGCGACTCACCGTGACTCACTGTCTGATCTTGGCCCATTCCGGTCCTCTGAGGCTCAGCCTTCCTCCCTGGAAAACTAGGATAAGTCCCACCTCCAACCCCAGCCAACCTCAGGGGCCCCTCAGGAGGACCCCAGGGACTAGCACAACTTTAATTCTAGGTCAGCAAAACATTTCTTATCTGGCAGGTCCCATACTTATGAAAGTCACTGGGGATGAGAAAGCAGGCAAAGATGGTTTCTGAGCAGATCAATGGGTGGCTTCAAACCCCCATTCATGCAGCAAAGCTCATGCTTTTTGGTATAAAAATGCCCCTCAGGCCCTCACTCAGGGCCTATTTCCTCTTGCTTGGCAAATAGTTTGGGTAAGTTTGGTGGTCTAGTTTCTCAGGTCACAACAGGTATACTGATAGTAGTAAGAAGAATTTTGTGATGACAGAGAAGTGAGAACAATTGTAAAATGCAGATCCAGTAATTAAAAAAGCAAGGCAGATGGGGTCTACCTTGACAATCCTGAGGCTGACCCCGTGTTGCAGTCTGGTCTACTCATTAGCCTTGTCAGAAGGACCTGAGTCACCAAGGAAGTCAACACACGCTGACTTCTGAGAAATTTGGGATGTGGAGGATCCCCCGTGGAAAGATTGCTACCAAAAAATGAAAATAAAAAGTTTTGCTGTTTAAAGAGGTAGATTATAGCTACAGAAAATGAAGGTCTGTGTCACGCCTCATTCTGCACCATGCCAGGCGCCCGCGATGTAGGTAGCTGGCCTTGGCTGAACATCAGAGCCCGCAGAACCCTCTTTAGTTTTCCTCCCCCATGGAGGCGGCTCCCACCTGGCCAATTAACTGGTTTTCCTGCTGTTCCTCACCGTTCCTCTCCCCTTTAATCCATTCTGCATGCTGCAGGAAGATGTCTCCCTTAATTCTTCCTGTCTTCTTCTGATAAAGAGACTCTGACTTTGACCGTCGTCTGCCTGACCCTAGGCAGCACTTGCTTGCACACTGGCAGCCCACCCTGAGGCCGACCTCATGTGCTGGGTCAGCTCCCCACCAGGAGACTGGGTCCCCAGGCCACTGCCTCGCTGGGTGGCCCCCTCTCTAGGGATTAACGACTCCATCACCAGAAGGTGCGGCTGTGTGTAGTCAGCAGAGCACCTCATTGTGGGCTTTTCTTTCTGTGCCGCCCTCTCCGCCACCTGCCAGGTTCCCCACTGCCTTGCAGCGGACGCACAGGGAGGGATTGTGGCATTGACCTGGACAGCGACTGGCCTTAAATCTTCAATTAGAGTGGCAACACTCAGCTTGAGGGTAGGGCGGGTGTGTCTTTCTTCTGTATCTCCCAGGGCAGGGCTCAGCTCTGTCTTGCACCCAGCAGGTGTTCAAGGTCAGCTGATGGGTGCTTGGTGGGGCGTTACGTGGGTGACTCTTTGGCTCACCTGTTAATGCTTCACTGAGGATGGTGAGGCCAGCACCCTAAGTCTCAGCTTCAAAAGTGCTTAGAAGTTCAGCCAAACCCCACACCAACACCTGTCCCGCTGACCCCAGTCCCAGCGGGTCCTAGCGGGAGAGCAGATAGGCTTTACTGCACACCCACTGCCCGAGAGAATCAGCAGCAGACAGACCCAGCAAGGCGGGCGAGTCTCGTGGTTAAGAGGGAAGAGAGCTGTCATTTGTGGAGGACTCAAAGCTCATGCACTGTTTCTCCAAACAGTCCAGCAAGATGGGATTGTGCATTCCCATTTTCAGCAGATGAACCGAGACTCGAAGAAGCCGAGTGAGCTGCCTGGCCTCACTAAACCTATTCCTACCTCTCTCTGTGGACGTGTCAGATTCATTGCTGTGTGGGGGACACTGAGTGTGAGCATCAGGGTCAGCAGCAGGGCCTTGGAGGCAGAGGGGACCGTGTGAGAATCCTGCCCTCTTTCTAGTGCTGTGACCTGGGCCATGTCGGCCTCTCTCAACCCCAGGCCAAGTCCTCCCCTGTGTAAGATGGAGAAGGTCCCACCTCGGGTGTGGTGTGAGGAGATGAGGGCGCTTAGGTGGGTGCCTGGTTCGAGGCGTGCCCGTGGTGTTAGCTGTACCTCTGTGACCTTGGGCCAGTCCCTTCCCTGTAAGGACCTCAGTGTCCTCATCTGCAAAATGGGAGGGTGGCTTTAAACCACCTTCCACATTCTGGTATCCTGGAGTGTTTGGAGGGGCCACTGGGGAAAAGCAATGGAGGAACTTCTGGGGAGGGGCAGCAGGTGCAATTGATGGAAGGAGGTGGCCCCGGGGTCCCCATTGCTTCTGTGGAACCCAGGAGGGTGAGGGGTCTGTGGGGTCGTGTTCTGACCCACATCCTGCACCATGAAGGGGAGATTCCTCCAACACCATGGCTGAGGGGGCCGCAGTGTTGCTGGAACTCATCAAGGGCATAGGGTGTGGGGCTTTGCTCCTTTAGGAGGCAGCCTCCTCCACCGTTGGGCGGTTCCGGTTTCCAGAACATCGTCCTTGTGTGGACCTGGCCTGCCCCCCAAATCTCTTCTGAGTCTCCAACTAGGCGCCTCAAGCTGAGAGCGTCCCTTGACGCCCCCAGGAATATTTTCCTCGACTCAGTTTGTCCAGACCTTTCCCTCCCTAACTGAGGGATAGGCCAGAGTTCTGGAAGGAAGGTCCTTCGTGAGCAGAGGCCAGCTGTGCCTGCTCACTGGGGACCTCCAGCCCATTCTCTGCCATAGCAGACCCCGTGTCAGTCCCCACTCCCAGGGGCAGACGAAGGCTTGGCCACTGAGACAACTGTGTCTCTGGCTCTAGGACGTGGCACCCTCTCAGCTCGGCCTCCCAGCTCTCCCTGCACAGAGGCCACCCAGCCTGGGAGGCTTGCAAAGTGCAGCACAAATTCACACACCCCACATCACACACACCCACACACAGCACACACACATACACCACACATATACCACACTAATTCTCCATTCTCACACTACGTACACACAACACAACCCTCTCCAACCACACATACCTCGCTCCCTGCGTGTGTGCATGTATACCACATCCCACACCCCCACACAACACACAACACAACCCTCTCCAACCATACATACCCCGCTCCTGCACGTGTGCGTATATACCACATCCCACACCCCCACACAACACACAACATAACCCTCTCCAACCACACATACCCTGCTCCCTGCACGTGTGCGTATATACCACATCCCACACCCCCACACAACACAGTCACACTCCACACCCAGAGAGTCTCACATGCAGCGCCCAGGTTGTGTCCTACACAAGGGTGCTCAGCTGTGGGTCTGAGGCAGCTCCCAGGGTTCTGGGGCAGGGCTGGGCACCTGGAGGGAGGAAGAACACCTCCTAACTGGCATGAAGGTGCCCTCTGCACTGGCTGAGACTCTGGCACCCATGACCACAGAGCACTCCCCACCCACCTCCAGGCCTCTCTAGACAGTGAGACATGAGGCCACTGAGGACCGCCAGCCCTCCCCACTGGAAGGCCCTGCCTGTGCACCACCCCCATTCCTCCCTGGCCCTGGGTGCCCCCCCTCGAGTATGTGGCTCCAGGCACAACTGACTCTTCCCTCCCCAAGCCCCTCAGTCTCTTAGTACCTGGACCACATCCTTCATCCCCCACATGCTTATGGGGCACCTGCTGGGGCCAGGCCCTGGCTCAGTGCTGGGGAGACAGAGGGGACGAAGTCACGCTCATCCTCAGCAGGCATCTGCCATCTGCACACCAATGGCCATGCCCAGGGAGCAGGACTGTGGTAGAACATCCCTGGCAACTGTAGGAGCCCAGAGGGGTGATCTGTAACCCTGACTAGGGAGCAGTCAGGGAGAGCTTCCTGAAAGAGGTGGCAGTAGACAAAGGCACACGCTTTCTAACTGCTGTTACTCACTGAATGCTGAGCTCTGCCCCCTCTCACCAGAAAGGGAGGCCGTGGTGTGAATCAGAGACAGCCCATCTGCAGACCTGTGATCAGGAACAGTGAACCTCTGTGTTGCAGTTCCTGAGATTTGGGGCTTGTTAGTCACACAGTGACATGGCAGTAGCTAGGTGACACGGACCCTGAGCCCCCTTTCCAATCTGGTGACATACCTCATGAGTTACTGTCCCTCCCCACCTGCTCAGCCTCAGCACTTCTCCTTTTCCTCTAAGCTGCACCCGGCTGAGCCTGGCCCCGGCTGAACGGGACTGCACTGATGACGCGCCTGGGCCATGAGCCTCCCTCCCACCCATTTTGTTTGCCTTTGTGATGCCTTTGCGTCCTTGTGTGTTCTGCTGGGTCAGCAGGAGATTCAAGAGCCCTGACCTGAGCTCCCTGAACATTTCTGGGAACTGGAGGTGACAGAGTGGGCCGGCTGTCTTGTGTCTGATGTGTAGGTGGCATGATGTCAGGAATGGGGCAGAAAAAGGCTTCCAGACTCCTGAGACACACTGAGTCCCATTGAGCATAGATGGCTATTAGGGACCTGTCTCTAGCACAGGGAGAAGGAGGCTGTGGCCCCTCCGAGAGGCCTCCTTTCAGTTCAGCTCCTAAGGACGGTCTTCCAGAAGCTCTCTGCACAATCTTTCACTTACCCAAGAAACGTCAACATTTGCCCCCGAATGACACAGAATCACACTGGTGGTTACTCAGGCTGACACAGCGTTTACACAGATTTGAAACTCTGTAGGTGTGACTGCTGGCTGCAGAACTCTCCACTGAGTGCTGAAACATTCTAAGCCACAAAAGGTAAGATTTTAGAGTGTGCAGAATTGCAAGGGTCTGTGTATGCATACAAGTATTTTTAAAATTAGCTTCTCACCTGCTTTAATCACACTTTTGTTATTTGGGGGAAATGCTATAGAATAAGTCTCTTTTCACCTTGCTAGCCTGTCTCGGTTCCCACTGGAAGTTTTCCTCTTTAGGCCTCGGTGGGTATTTGGGTTTCACCTGATTTGTTCTGGGAAGGGAGGGGAATGGTGGTCCTTCCTCTCTGGGGCTGGAAAGTGAGGTTTCGTCAAGCCCTGAATGGTCCCCATTGGAAGGCCTGGGCCAGGTGTTGGCTCTCTGTAGCACAGCAGATGCCACAGGCAGGGACCCTGCACCAGGACCCACCCAGAGTTGGGCTAGGCCTGTGAGAGGTTGTCTGTTGTCAGGGAATTCCAGCTCCCAGGAGACTGACCATGCCAGGGTGGTTAAGGCATTGTCTCCTTTGCTTATTCCCTTACAGCACCCCCAGCACAAGGTGGGACCCAAGTGGGGGTTCACTTGAAAGACCTGGGCAAAGGTGATGAGACTAGGAGACAGAGCATCACCCTTGAACCATCTCTGCTTCAGGTCGGCAGTGGGATCCTGGCCATATTATTATTATTATTATTATTATTATTATTTGAGGTTAAGTCTTGCTCTGTCACCCAGGGTGGAGTGCAATGGCACGGTCTTGGCTTACTGCAATCTCTGCCTCTTGGGTTCAAGTGATTCTCCTGTCTCAGCCTCTCGAGTAGCTGGGATTACAGGCTGCGCCATCATGCCCGGTTAATTTTTTTGTATTTTTGTAGGGATGGGGTTTCACCATGTTGGCCAGACTGGTCTTGAACTCCTGACCTCAAGTGATCCACCCACCTTGGCCTCCCAAAGTGTTGGGATTACAGGCGTGAGCCACCATGCCTGGCCTCCTGGCCATATTATTTATGATTTTTTTTTAGGGACAGGTCTTGCCGTGTCACCCAGCCTTGAGTGCAATAGTGTGACCACAGCTCACTGCAGCCTTGATTTCCTGGACTCGAGTGATCCTCCTGCCTCAGCCCCATGAGTAGCTGGGGCTACAGGTGCGTGCCATCATGACCAGCTAGTTAAAAAAAAATATTTTTTTTTGTAGAGATGGGGTCTTGTCATGTTGCTCAGGCTGGTCTCAAACTCCTGGGCTCAAGTGATCCTCCTGCCTCAGCTTCACGACATGCTGGGATTACAGGCTTGAGCCACTGTGCCTGGCCTGGCCATATTGTAAGACTTCATCTGTCACCTGGGACTGATTCCACCCATGGAATGGGTGCCCCCATGGGGTGCAGGAGACTCAGGACTCTGCCTGGGAACCAGGGGATGCCCAGTGAATGGGGAGACTGAAGATGGAGACCAGTTAGAATTATGGGACACTGAGCAGGAAGCACAGACCTGCACTCCACAGGCCTGGATCAGGGGACTAAGGCACAAAGGTGGCCTGAGTCCTCAGCCTGGTCCCCATACCCACCCACCAGTCCCATCTTAGGACTAAGAAGGCAGCAATTCGAGGCCTGGTCTTTGTGCCTACAGGTCCCATGACATGGGATTGTTACTCTGCTTCTGTGAGCCTGTATCCCTTCTTTACAACGGTGTCAAAAACATGTCACCTGGCAGCACTGTCGTAAGGATCAAACATAGTCATATATTTAAAGACTATAAAGCCCCATTCAAACCTATGGGATGGCTCTGTAAGCCTCAGTTTCTCCAGATTTAAGTGGATATAAGAATTGTATTTACTTCCTTCACAGGGCTCTGTTGAGACCGTAACCAGATAATATGTGCTAAAGGGCTGCAGAGGGGAGAAAGTGCTGTGTGATGAATCGGGCTCTGAGGGGCCAGCCTCCTTAGCGCGGCAAACACAGCTGCTCTGGCTGGCGCTCAGAGCTGTCTGGCTGGCAGCCAGTCCAGGGCAGAGGCAGCTACTGCATCTGCTTCCAGCACGGGCCAACTGCTTCCTTGGAAGACTGCTTTTGAACCGCTCCCCCTCCCCAGCCCTGAGTGACCCAGAGATCAGGTGGGCAGCAGAGAAAGATGGGACTGCCAGCTCAGATGACACTCAGGTAGGGCCAATACACCTGTTAGGCATATACAAAGGGTGCTGCTATGGACGGAATGTTTTTGTGTCCCCCTAAATGCATATGTGGAAATCCTAACCCCCAATATGATGGTATTAGGTGGTGCCTTTGGGAGGCGAGGAGGTCAGAGGGATGGAGCCCTTATCAATGGGGTTAGTGCCCTTATAAGAGAGACCCCAGCGAACTCTCTTTCTCTCTTTCTGCCATGAAGATCCAATAAGTTAGCAGTCTGCCACTGGGAAGTAGGCCCTCACCAGACCCTGACTATGCTGGCACCCTGATTTGGGACATCCAACTCCTAGTATTTTGAGAAATAAATGTCTGTTGTTCATAAGCCACCAAGTCTATGGTACTTTGTTACAGATGCCTGAATGGACCAAGGAGCCCACAAAATGTTTTTTAGGGGCCCACAAAATGTTTTAACTTCTTTTAAAATCAGAGGTAAAAAAATGAACTTCTAGGTGAGAGAAAATGTTTTAATAAAAATAATATATTTGTCTCTATTACCAATGTAGTCATAATATTTCCATTTTTTTTTTAAATGGAAGAAGGGGCCTATGAAGGCAAAAGTACCTAAGGCCCATAAGAGTGAGGATGCAGCCCGAGTCCATGGTATGGATTCTGTTCCACATTCAAGCAACTTGCCAGAGCCCCTGCCCCATGTTGCAGATGTGCCAGCCAGCGTTGTTTCAGCCAAGATGTCAGACCCCAAGATTGCAAAAGAGCACAGCAGCATGGCCTGCTGTCCCCAGACAATAATTCTGCACTACTTATGACAGCTCTCCATGGCCATCATCGTACTGTGTTCAAGGAGCGGTGGATGGTGGCTCTCAACCATCTTTTCTCTTGCACCCATCCAAGGCACAGCACACATATACCAGTAAGAAGAGGGGCTCCCTAAGGCCCGAATTCTGAAAATATTGGTATGTGTGTCCTGTTTTAGTTGTAGTTTGAAAATATTCCCAGGCAATCCGGGTATTGACCCTGATGCTTGATATATCCCCCTATCAGGGTCCCCCTCACTGGCCTGGGGGAAACTGGGATCCAACAACACACACTGCACATATGATAATGGGTCCTTTTATAGAAGAGCACCAAATTCTGCACCATCGCTCCTTCTGCCCACTCCACTGAAATCTCCTGATCTGAGGTATTTCATCATGGTCCTGGTTTCCACCGATGAAGTGGGAAGCCCATGTGGCCTGCCCGCAGCCTGCCAAGTCCCAGGGGCAGCTGGCTACTCCTTTTGTCTGGCTGGTGTGACTGGCTGGCTCCCTGGGGTGCTGCAGGGATGAGGAATCTGAAGGACCCCCTCACTTTCTGAGCTCACCCTTGCCTTGGCTCTTCTGGTGATCAGCCTTTGGCTCATCTGTAAAATGGGAATTGAAAACACTCATCTGCCTACTTCACGGGACCAGCTGAGACCGTGTAAGGAAGCTGCTGCGGAACTGCAGGAATGAGGGAGACCGGTAACACTAAGGCAGGACCACTTTCCCATTTCAACTGCTCAACCCTTTATTTTTCTGCTATCTTTGCCTTGGTCCTTAAAAGGCCCTTATAAGAAGTTGTGCTCTGAGCATCCCAGTACAAATGTAAACACTCTAAAATGACAAGAGAATGCCTACCAGCAGAAAGATGGTGGTGAAATCAGGATTGAAACGTATTATTTCGATGCTGTGTCTTGTAGTATTCAGTAACTTAGGGCCTTCTGGAAGCAGGACTAAACCATCCAGGAAAATCTCCTTTCTCTTTTGCAGGGTTTGATAAGGCTCTCTGTTGCTCATCGTCGCCCTACCTTTCATCTTGACCTCCAATGTCTGCTTCTACTGCTTTGCATTTTTATAAAAATAAATTTGGGCCTGGCACGGTGGCTCACGCCTGTAATCCCAACACCCTGGGAGGCCGAGGTGAGTGGATCACTTGAGGTCAGGAGTTTGAGACCAGCCTGGCCAACATGGTGAAAACTTGTCTCTACTAAAAATACAAAAATTAGGGCTGGGAGCGGTGGCTCACGCCTGTAATCTCAGCGCTTTCACAGGCCGAGGCAGGCAGATTGCCTCAGCTCAGGAGTTCAAGACCGGCCTGGGCAACATGGTGAAACCCGGCCTCTACTAAAATACAAAAAAATTAGCCAGGCGTGGTGGTGTGTGCCTGTAATACCAGCTACTCGGGAGGCTGAGGCAGGAGAATTGCTTGAACCCAGGAAGAAGAGGTTGCAATGAGCTGAGATCGTGCCATCGCACTCCAGGCTGGGTGACAGAGCGAGAGTCCATCTCCAAAAAAAAAAAAAAAAAAAAAAAAAATTGGCCCGCCACATACCTCAATTGTTTAATGAAGACGTTCTCTCTGTCTCTACCCAGTCTGTGGACTTCTGGCCGTCCCTGTCAGTGTCATGGTGGGTGTGTGACTCAGTGAAGGGCAATGCCCGAATCTCAACATGCCTTCACCTGGCTCCTGGGAAGCCCTGGCCGCCATTGTAGCCAGGCGAGGGAAGGATGAAGGGAGTTGGTGCTCTGGTGCGACTCCTGCAAGGAGCTGAAGGACTGGCAAGTTCTAGCCAGAAAGAATCCCCAAGGAGAGGGGAGCGTTACCAGGAAACAGTGTCCTCAGTGCCTTGCCATAGACAGGCTTGTGCAAAACAAGAGACATGTCATCACAGGAAAAGAAATCACTGGGCCCTTTGGGGACACTTTGATGAAAGACTCATTTGACCAACTGGGACTGGACAGCCACTCGCTGTTGATTTTTGGAAGCCACTGGGCCCAAATCTCAGCCCTCTTGAAATGACTCATTGCCAAATGCCACAGTGACATTTCCAGGGAAGGGGTAGGTTTCGGGGGTGGTTAAACCAAACCTTTAGTGCAAAAGCCATTTTGTCCAGGACTGGCTTGATCGTACCACTTTGGATAGGTCATAGTTCCCAGTTTTGGGGGACGTAAGTCTCCTTCACCCCATGGTCTCCTGGACCAACTTCTTGCGAGAATCTTCCCCTCAGCTCATCTCCTGGGTCAGCTCCTGGAGGCCCTGCTAGTATAGCTGAGGCACATGAGCCTGGGGAAAAGGTTTCTTTTGCTGAACACACAAAGAACACAGACTCTGGGCATTTTGCTTTTGGTGGTGTTTATTTTTTTAAACCCACTTGTAGTTTGGGTTCAGCTGGAAAGCAGAACATACCGACGGAGGGAGGGTGGTCGCGCTAGCGGGGTTCCGCGGCAGCTTTGGCTGGAAGCCCCAGGGCCCTGCTCCGGGGAGGTAGGTCCTGTCGCCTGCTCCCAGCCGGCTCAGGGAGGCAGCCAGCCCTTCCGTGCGAGTGTTCCGAGCAGAGGAAAGTTGTCTTTCTCCTGATCTGTGTCCTCAAAGGCCCAGCCAATGGTTTCCCAACACAGTGCCCTGCAGCTGAGGGACACGACTCCCCGGGCAGGCCTGAGAGTCTGTCTGACAAGTAACACGGGCCGGTGTCTGATGCCAGAAAACAGACTGGGACTTGGCTTCTTGGAGGCCCGCGTCTGGGGCACCCCATGGGGCTGCTCTGGTGGCAGCCTGGCTGTCTGGGCCCCCGCCCCTACAGCTGCCCCGGCCTGATCTGTGGTACAGTTCCCACACCCCCCACCCTCATCCCTCGGAGAAAATAAAATAGAATAAAATAAAAATCAGAATAAATACCGACTCGGCCAACATTTACATTTACATGGATGGACAGGACGATCCCCAAACAGTGAAGGTTTACAGACTGGTCAAAGAAGGACGAACAGACAGAATGGGGTCTGAGGGTGCACACTCCCGTGGAGGGTGGCGGGGCTCCTGGCCTCGTCCGGGTGAGGTTGGGAGCCTCGCTGGGGCTACGGTCCCAGAGCTTCGGCAAAGCCACCGGGCCTTGGGGAGCAGGGCTGTGGCAAGCAGGCCGCCTCAGAGAAAAACAATGACTAACTCATCCTGACAGGCAGTGGGGAGACTGAGACAGGATCAACATCAGATGGCTGGACCGCCTCTTCCATGCGCCAAGAACCGCGGGTGAGGGGAAAGCAACGCAAGCCTTAGAAATGCAATATCCAGCTCTGCCTGTCATCACATACATTCAGAGGTCAACTTGGACGCGGCCTTCCTCACGCCACAGAGAGGGGATGGACTTGGGGAGGGGGCCAGGGTCTGTGGGGCATCCACTTCTGTCCTGCAGTTCCTGTCTGAGCAGTCTCCCTCGGGAAGCTGCCGCAGGGTCTCAAATTTTAGGCTTGACTGTTGTTTCTTTAAAAAAAGTCTTAACGTTTTCCTTCCATATCTGAAAAAGGAGCAGCAACCTGCATTTAGAAAAACAGCTTAAAGTGTTGTTCAGATTGGCTAGGAAGCGCTTTCAGGCAGTGGAATAAACTAGGCAAACCGTACATCTGGAGCCACCGTGACACGACGTGTAATTAAAAATATATTTATATATGTATACATATTTATATTTCACTTCTTCACACTCTGGTCCTAACAGCCAAGGGGGAGCTGCCCCTGTGGCCAGACTACCAAGGAGCCCGTGCGGAGGAAGGAGTATCAGGCCCCAAGGTGCCCACAACACAGCCCCCTCCACACAGTGTTTCGGAGCGTCCTGCATGAAGCTTGCTCTGAGCTCACTGTTGGGTCTAGGAGACCCCACTCCCCTGCCTCCTCCCTGACCTGAGCCCCCACTCCCAGGTCTCTTCTCTCTTTGGGGGCCTTGCCTCCTCCTAGCGGACAAACCCCACATGCTTCAGGGAGGCAGGGGCCGCTGAAGCACAGGTGGAGGCTGCCTGGCTACGATGGCAAGCTCGCCCTGGGGCCTGCCCTGAGCAGCCCCGCATCAGCCCGGCTCCTCCCTCAAGGCCTCCTACCCACGGGGCATCTGTGTCCCCAGGCTGGGCTGGGGAAGAAGGGCAGTGAGGAGGAGCTTGAGAAAGTCTGGGAAGAAACCGTGCAGGGAGGAAGAAGGCAGGGTTCAGGGCCAGGGACCAGAGGTGGCGTGCGCTTCTTGGGAGAGACAACCGACCTGTTTCAGGTAAACTTGTGCCCCCCACACCTTGTCGCCAACAGGCTCTTTTTGGAGACAGGCAAAGGCTCCACACCTGGGACCAGAGGGCAGGTTGCAGCTGCAGGGAAAGCTGGAGCGAACTGGGGAAGCCTCTCCCCACTCACCACTCTCAGACTCAGAATCAATCACGAGAACCTTCCCCGCCCATCACCTCCCGGCCAGTCCAGTGTGGACCAAGAGGGGCCTCCAACGTGACCCAGGGCCTGCCCGGCCTCAATATAAAAGAGCAAATAAGGAAGTGGCTAGGCTCTGACATCATTTCCGGGGGGCTCATCAAAGTGTGTGCTCCAGCCCCCAGAGATGGAGCTATGTGGACACCCGTTCCACCCCACACCTTCCTCTCCAGCCAACAACAGGGCCTGCTCCCCAGGACCAGGGCCTGCTGAGAAACCCCAGTCTTGTTTCCCGGCTGGGAAGCTTCATCTGGCGACCCCGCTAGTCACCTGACTGTCCCTTTCATGACTCAGTGAATTCGCCCCTTTCCCAAGAGCTAGGGGAGGGCTGGGCTTCTAGGTCCGAGCTGGGGCAGTGACACAGCGCATTAGCTAAAATCGAGTCCTGGGGAGCCCCCACTCCCGTCCTTTTCCCCAGTAAGACCTGCGTGTGGAGCACGAGACACCATCTAGAATTTTGGTTTTAATTTGCCAGTCTCATTGTGTGCCCTGTTTGCCACAAGGCCCCTGGGGCCAGGACCAGGTTTAACTTGGTCCCAGTGGTGACAGTATCAGCCCTTTGAGAAAACAGAGGCTCTGGAAGCCAGGGGCAAGGAACACAGGATTCCAGCGGGGACCCCCCGCCGGGGCAGAAGTTTCCAATTACCCTAATTGGCTACTGGCAAGCTGTCTGTGGCTAGAATCTTTCTAGAGGGGGGCTGGGTTTGATCTCCCACTAATCCAGGGGTCCTCAACAGTGCTGACTGTGTGATCACATCACGGGCATTCTCATTGACCAAAGAGACTTCAAAGCAACCGACTTTTGAAAAATAAAACACAATAAACAAAAGAGTGCAAGTGGAACTCAAACTCCATCTGCCCCCCACGCCTGACCCCCTAGGCCTGAGGCTGGGGGGCTGCAGTGAGGAGGACTTGGAGGTGGGAGGTGGAGCGTCAGCTCTGCCATGGCTGACAAAGGCCGTCAATTACGGGCGGCTGGTGGGGACCGTGCCTGCCTTTGTCCTCCCGGACATCTGCTACACGTCGCCTGCTGCCAGTTGGCGACTGCGGCTGACAGCATGCGGGAACAATGCGAGCCCGTCTCCGACCCACTTTTTCAGCTTTCCGAGGTTCTTTCTGACCCAAGCGGTGCCCCGGCGTGCGAGGCTGCCAAGGTCTCCGAGGAGTCACAGCGATGAGATCCCTCACACAAAGCTCCGTGGGGGATGGGTCTGATGGGGAGGGGAGAGGCGGGAGTGAGGAAGGGGAGGGCCAGGGCCACCAGGAAAAAGAAACATGCTTCCCTTATTGGTGTGAGCTTGCATGCTCGGGCTGGGGGCTTGTGCGGGGGCACTCCTCTCAGGGATTTGCTCCCTTCCCCGTCTGGCTCCAGACTGGCCACCGACGCTGCCTGCCTGCCTCCCCATTTCTTTCTCCCGCCAGGGCCACCCCTGTCCTCCCGCCTGTCCATCTGGCCCTGTGCACCAGGGCCCCAGCTGCCCGCGGGCCGCCCGCCAGGCCCCCTGGCTGTCAGGCTGTCAGTTTCTGGATGGTTCTGTTGTAGTACTGCGTGATGGGGGGCGTCAGAGGGTTCCAGCTGTTAGCGTGGAGCTCGATGACCTCTAAGAGCAGCGACCGGGTCAGCATGGACTCCGAGGGGCATAGCATCTTGTCCCGCGCGCTGGCCAGGAGCTCTGTCATCATCTCAGGCAGCTGTTCCTCCAGCAGCCGGCCTGTACTCTGCAGCTGCGGACAGAGATGTGGGGTTAGGATGGACTCGGGCCCCGCAATGGCCCACTGGCCACACTGATTAGGTGGGCAGGGATAGGAAATGGCTGGGTTGTCTTAAGGACACACAGGCCCAGGCCCCTGTGCCACGGCTGGAATGAGGACAGGGAGAGTGGAAGGTGGAGTAGCCAAGAGTGAGAGCTCACATTTACCAACCAATCTGCCAGCAGGATCCAGAGGGATCAGAATATTGCCTACTGCCCAGGGCTGAAAGAGCTTTCACCAGGAACATGCCTCTTGTCCCTTTTACCCAAGAGCCTCCCTCTTCCAGGAAGCCTTCCCTGACTACATCTGCACCCTCAAATGGCTCCATGATCTGTGCCCCTTGGTAATCAGGGGGCCCTGTGATCATTTTCACTTGCTGGGGCGTCTCTCTGGCAATGAGCTTAGTCATTGTTACATGTGTCCATTGGAACTTGAGAGCAGGGGTGATGCCTCCTGTTTCTCTCGCGCTCCTTTTCTCCTGATCCTGATCCCACCTCCCAGCCCCCAGAAGTGACCTCTGCTCACGCTTGTGACAGGAAGTGGGGGAGAGAAATACAAACTGGGGAAGAAGGCCAGCCAGAGGCCGTCAGGAGAGCCCTAGATAATCTTGAAAAGCCCACTGGGAAGAAGGAGCCCCTCTTCCTGGACCAGCACACCCCTGGCCAGTGCTCCCCAGGCCCTCTACAGAATCTCAGTCCCCATCTCTGTCCCCAGCCTTGTCCCATCCATTTTTCTAGGCTCTGCCTTCTTCACAAAGCCTCCCTTGACCCCCTGAGCCCTCCCTGACCTCTCTCCCCTGACTTTTCAGGGATGTCTCTGTACTTACACTTATTCTATCTACTCTCTGTGTGAGAGCTATTCCTAACCAGACTGGAAGCTGCCTGAGGGCAAGGACCAGGCTTTCTCCTTCTCCCTAATCCCCCGCTAATCCCAAGCCCCCTGTAGGGTGCCCAGCTGGAGCCCAACAAACAAACTGAGTCTCACAGACCCAAGGCTGCCATCTGGCTTCCAGTGCTTCTGGCCTCTGAGCACCTCAGTGAGGCCTTTGCAGCCAGGCGGAAGCCACCTGAGTGTGCTCATGACAGTTGCCAGGCCCAGGTCCTCGTCTGGAAGCCCCTCTCCTGCCTGCATCCCACTCTGAGTGACTCTGGACCATCTGCAGAGGGCAAAGGTCTGCCCAGGGACTGGGCCAAAGCCAGGCTCCGAAGGGAGAGCCCAGAGGAAGAGTTTCCATGAGCAGGGGCCACAGCTTAGGGACAGGAGTGGCACCTCCCAAGAGGGGTGCTTTCGGGTGGGCTGTGCCAGCACTAGATTGCCAAGCATTAGCAAAGCAAAGGGAGATATTTGAGGGCAGAGGTAAACAGGAGCTTCTTAAGTCATTTGTGTGGCATGCCTGAGCTGGGGCGCAGGGGGCCTTGGGGGGACAGGGAAGTAGGCAATGCCACCCCTCTGTCTAGGGAATCACTTCTCTCTGCCTTCAGTCAGGGGTGAGCTGCTCTCACCATCAGTGTTCACTCTGGCTTGGGGTGGACAATTCTGGATGCAGAAGTCCATGCCCACTCCTGAAGCCATCCCCCTACCTTCCCCTGGACTCGTAAATGCCTCCAACAACCCTTGTGCCCCTAGAACTGTTAAGGCATGAGAGATGCACTGGCTCTGAGGTTGTGGATGTCAAAGCCCCAATGCTTACCTCCATAGAGCAGCAAAGGACAGCATCTTCCTTCACATCCTGAGATTGCAAGAGCTGTGGAAGAGAGGGGCAGAGAGCGCCACTGAAGGAGACATGCCGGCTACTAGGCCCTGTAGCTCCCTGCAGCCCCCGCCAACCTGCAGCCCCAGCCCTGATGCGGCCTGTAACAAACATCTCCAAGGTTCAGGCTAGAGTGAGAGCCCACAAAAGTCAGAGAGCAGAAAGTCAGTTGCGCCGGGTGGCCGTGATTTCTCCGACAGGGTTTGAGCAGCTGGAGGTCAGTGTGACTGTGCGATGTGAAGCCTCTGGGCCAGGTCTGAACACCTGATTCAAGAGGCCATTGAAGAGAAAGCCTGCAGCAGTGAGTGCGCTGGGATCATCCACTGTTAACAACTGGTCAGCAGAAGTCCTCAGGGAAATGAAATTAGCTTAGAGACGTATAATTGGTAACTGCTCTACGGGTGAGGAGGTTCAGCCATTGACTCAGGCGCCCCTGGGCCCTGGCCACAGGAGGAAGTCCAGGAGTCAAAGCCCTCTTCTCTACTGGCCCAGCGCTGTAGACTTTCAAACCCACAAATCTGTGGACTTACTCAGGGGCTGGAACTGTTTCCTAACTAAGGCCATGGCTGGGCTGCTCAGCGCTCAGTCCGGCCATGCTACAGTCCATGCTTCCCCCGACCTGCCTGGCTCATTCTCTCAATCTCTCTGTCTCTTTTAAATTGAGATATCATTCACATAACACAAAATCCACCATTTTAAAGTATATAATGCAGTGCTTTTTAGGATATCCCCAGACTTGTGCAACCATCACCACTATTTAAGTTCTGAACATTTTCATCACTCCCCAGACAAACCCATACCCATCAGCAGCCATTCCCTGTTCCTCCTCACTCCGGCCCCTGGCAACTCCCTCCGAGTCTATGTCTCTATGGAGTTGCCCGTGCTGGACATTTTATAGAAATGGAATCACACAATATGTGGCCTTTTGTGATTGACTTCTTTCACTGAATGTTTTCAGGGTTCATTCATGTTGCAGCATATACCAGTACCTCATTCCTTTTTGTGGCTAATATTCCATTGTAAGGATATGTCACATTTTGTTTATCCATTCATCTGTTAATGGACATTTGCGTTGTTTGTTTCCACCTTTTAGCTACTAGGAATAGTGCTGCTATGAACCTTCATGTACCAGGCTTTACCTGGATGCATGTTTTCAATTCTCCTGGATATTACATAGGAATAGAATTTCTGGGTCATGTGGTAACTCTATGTTCAGCTTTTTGAGTAGCTGCAAGACTGTCTTCCACAATGGCTCCATCATTTTACACTCTCACTAGCAATGCATGAGGGTTCTGGTTTCTCTACAGCCTCACCAATGCTTGCTATGTCCCAGTTTTCTGATTCACTCTCTCTTGAACCCCCAGCAGCACTGGTGTGCTGACACCAAGTGCTTGAAACCCTCTCTGGGCATGGCTTCCGAGAAGCTCACCAAGCCCCACGGACCACTCCTACCACAGCCCTCTTTGCTGGCTAATGCTTTTTCTCTCAGTTCCTAAAACAGGCATTCCTCCAATATTTTCCTCCCCAAATAGTTATCATCAAGCTTCTGCTCTTCTCAATGCCGTCCCCTCCTGCCATGTTGATCATCACGACTCTCAGGGACCCCACATCTAGCTTGTCTGCATGAACCTTCCCACACTCATTGGGCTTCACTTTCTGGATGACACTATGGCTTTATCATCTTTGCCTCAAAGCAGCTCCATGTTACCTCCAGCTCAAAACCTCAGTCATTTTGCTCTCCCCTTACCATCCATAACCAGGAAGGTACCAGGTTCTGGAGACATTTTAGTCCCACTTTTCCAGGTCCCTGGCCTTACTCAAAGGTGAGGTTTTGTTGCTTCCCTCATGGGGGATTGTCCCGCTTCCTGATGCATCATTCTGGTCCCCACTTCCTTCCCCTGCAATTTGTCTTGTACACAACTGGCCAGGGTGATCTTCCTAGCATGCCACAGCCCACGCTACTGTCCCGCTTAGGAAATGTTGGATGCAGAGACGGTTCTGTTGCTGGCAAACTCGAGAGCATCACTTAGTCATGGGGATCCAGGTCAGGCCACAGTTAACTTCTATCCCACAACTCAAGGGAGCCCACTAACCAACATCTAACTCAATTTACGCAAAGGTGACTCACTGCTTTTATGGAGAAGCATTTTGGCACATTTCATCTACAGAAATCCTTGAACTAGGTCTAGTAGGTACTCAAATATTGAGTGGAATGTGGAATGAATGAAAACATACTACATGCTGTATAAACCATAAGAACAACCTTCCTACAACTTCCATAACCTCAAAGTCAGTAGAGATCAATCAGACTACAGACTGGGTCTCTCTGATCTCAACACAGTCCTGTTCCAGATGCCAGGTCTCCTCGATCACACTGTAGAGAGATGCCGAGGTGGCACTTTGAAAGCAGCACAGATCTACCAAAACAAAAGAGACAAAGTCACAAGTATCTGCCGAGCGCCCGTGCCAGTCCAGCACAGTTCACTGCAGAGAACAAGACAGACCAGGCCCCGCTCCAGGGCAGTGGAAATGCAGCTCCGGGGCGGTGGAAATGCAGAAAACAAACCAATAAACATCTCTATCAGATGGCGGTAAGCGCTGTGATGCAAAGCAGCACTTGTGAGGTGATGAATATGTCAATGAGTGTAGTTTAATCACTCCACATTGTATACATCTTGATCACAGCTCACTGTAACCTCAAACTCTTAGGCTCAAGCAATCCTCTGCCCTCAGCCTCCTGTGTAGATGGGACCACAGGTGCAGACCATCATGCCCTGCTAATTTTTTTACTTTTTGTAGAGACGGGGGTCTCTCTATGTTGCCCAGGCTGATCTTGAACTCCTGGCCTCAAGTGATCCTCCTGCCTTGGCCTCCCAAAGCACTGAGATTATAGGTGTGAGCCACCATGCTTGGCCTGGTTTATGTCTTAAGGAGACCATTCTGTCTGCTGTAGGAGGGAAGGGTGGACACTGAGGGACCTGGCCAGGCATGGTGGCAGTGTGGCCTAGGGCAGCAGCAGGGGCAGAGAGCAAGATGGGTCAGGCCTGCACACATTTGCCTCCAGAGTGGATGGGGAAGGTGAGAGCTTGGGGCCAAGGAGAAATCATTTCTACTTCAGGCCCCTCTTCGGCTAAAGCCATGGGTTTCCATGACTTCTTCCCAAGCAGGTTAAAGGGCTGCACTCCATAGCTGGTGTTTAGACTCCAAATGACTTTGTATCTTTGGGGCTCTCCATCCTGTCTCCATCCTTTAAGGCTGGGTCACTTCCCAGCTGTTCCTCGGACCCTTCCTGACCACCCCAGTCCCTGCCCTCCCTGCTTCTCACTCCCAGGCACTCCTGCTTTCCCCCCCATGCACATTCCACACAAGTTAAGACATTTTCCAGGGTGAACTGTCGGCTTCTTGAAGTCAGGGACAGTGCCAAATTCATCTCTGCTGCCCTTTAACCCCAAGCAAAGCCCCTGGCAACAGTGGGGATTCATGAACTGTTGGTCAACATGATTTATGCATTTCTTTTTTGCATTTTTAAAAGGAAGGGTAGAGGGTGAGAAGAGGGTAAAAGATGGCATTTTGAGGGCACATCCTCATTTACTCACTGAGAGCTGGAGCCAAAGTTTTAATCTGGGCATGATATAGTCAAGAAGGAGAGGTAAAGTCATGCCCAGCCAACCCTGGGGACTGGTCATGTTGCTGGCTCAAAATCTGCATTCTGCACATCCTTAATTCTTCCTGTCTCCTGTCATGTTGCATCCATCCACCCAGCCTAGGGGCCCTGCAGCAGGAGCTACAGCATTCACCGCAGGAGCTGAGGACCCACGGCAGGCTTGGCTGCAGGCCAAACTAGGGTGCAGGCTCCAGGGCCGCAGGAGTGCTTGATTGGCCAGAGCCACTTTCAGGGACCAGACCTCATTCTCCTTGGTAACTTGGTCAGAACTGGCCTGAGAACTGGGTTTGCAGCAGACACATAGAAAAGAAATCATTTTGGGATGAGTGAGCAGAGGTGGGCCTTAAACTGCTCAAATGATGAGCAGGTGGAGAGCAACGGTCAACCCAGGGGAGGGAACAGTATGGGCTGCACACGTGACAGGCACTGAGGACCCTCGGGGTCTCGCATCCCACCTACATATTTCCAACTCTGGGCCTCTGCATACTTGTCGCTGGAAATTCTTGGCCACCGCAGATCCACAGACCTCACTCCCTCATCCTATGCAGGGCTCTGCCCAAACATCACCAGGGCAGACAGGCGTTCCCTAAGCAGCCACCATCCCCCACCTACCTCCCAGCTCACCCCTTTCTGCAGCTCCTGACATGTTATGTACTTGTTTGCCTATTGCCCATATCCTCGCTCTAGAAGGCAAGCTCCACGAGGGTAGGGTGATGTCAGTCCACTGCTCTCCCCAACATCTGGCACACATTGGAAAATATTTGCTAAGAAACATGCTTTGGGAGGCAGGGAGAAAACTTGCCCAGCTGAGAGTCTGTGACAGGAAAGGTAAGTGCTCACCCAGAGAGACTGCTTGCAAGGCCCTCTGATGCACATACCTTTGAAAAGATGAGAGTGAGGGGGATGTGGATACCTACCCCTCCCCATACCCCTGTCACCAGAAGGGACATGGCACAGAATTATTATCGATGTGTCTGCAAACATAGAGTGCTTGTAGAAATGCAAACTGGTATCACTCTATAGATGGCAATTTGGTGATAATCATCAACAATAGAAGTGTCCACACCCTCTGACCCAGCAATATTACTTCTAGGAATTTATCCCACACATATAACCACACATATGCCATACAACACATGTACACTAGTTGCTATACTATTTTTAGAGCAAAAGATTGAAAGTAACCTGGACCTCTCCCAACAAGGGGACTGGTTAAGTAGTTACAGTATGCCCATGTGGGCTACTCTGGGGCAGTGACCCCTCTCCTGCACTGGGGTCTGCGGATCCCCAAAGAGAGCCAAGGGAGGCTTCCACCAGTCAGTGCCTGGGGACTTTCTTGGGCCACAGGCAAGGGTCTCCCTCATCTAGAGGACCCAAGAGGCCAGGATAAAGATTAGTAAGCAGGTTCTAGAAAAAGTTGGAGGTGGGGGGTGTGACTCATCCTGCAGCAAGCCTACCTGAGTCATGGGGTCCAACATCCAACTGCGAGGGGCTGGTTCAGGGCCTGGGAGGGTCCTGTGACTGTCTGGGACCGGGCTCAGAGGGAAAGGTGGGCCTAGCCACACTTACTCAGCAGGGAAAATGAGGACTAACATCAGGAGAATTCTGTGTGGTCTTGCTGGAACTTTTTTTTTTTTTTTAAGACAGGGTCTCACTCTGTCCCCCAGGGCGGAGTGCAGTTGTACAATCATAGCTCACTGTAGCCTCAACCTGCTCGGCTTAAGCAATCTTCCAGCCTCAGCCTCCCAAGTAACTGGGAGCAGGGGTGCACCACCATGTCTGGCTAATTTTTTAAAAAATTGTTTTACTAGAGACAAGGTCTCACTATGTTGCCCAGGCTGGTTTTGAACTCCTGAGCTCAAGTAATCCTCCCACCTTGGCGTTCCAAAGTGCTGGGTAAATTATGGGCATGAACCACCCCACCTAGTCTGGAACTTCTTTCTTATAGTAAATTTCCCTCATATGCTTCCCCGGGGTGCTTACCAGGAAAAAAAAATCCTTAAAATAAAAATTGCTGGTAGAAATCACAGGAGAGCGGGAAGGTAAATATCTGGTGGGAATGAAACTCCAGACAGAGTGGGTGGTGGTCCTGGGTGGGGAAGAGGCAGAACCCGGGAGCTGATGCGAAGGGAGGGAGGGCGGTTGGGGACGCAGCCGCAGGCAGGTGTCGCTGGCTGACACGGTGGGGCTGCTCAGTCAATGCTTCTCCCGGGGAGGGAAGTGCGCCTGGGGCCATGGTGTGTCCTGAGACCAGCTTCTCAGGGGGCTCTGGTCCCTTTCCTGTGCCTGCCAGGTTCTGAGGTTTAGGGACAAGCGAAGTAATAATATGAGAAATTTCGAGAAAAGCCAGGGCCTGCCAGGCACTGAAGGCTCTCAATGTGGCTGCATCTCCCTCCGAGGAGCGAGGGAGATGCTGACAGGGCTGCGTGGAAGCCTCCCAGAGTCCCAAGGGTGTTGACAAGTGAGCGCTTTGCCCTGACGATCAAGGGTCTCCTCCTCATCTCTTCTGCAGCCCACAGCCTGCGTGCCTTCCACTTTCTGTGATGGGGCTGCTTGGGCCTGCAGAGCGGTTCCACAGTCTCCCTGCTCTTTTTCTTCCCTTCTCGTATCTTTGTGACTTCCCCTTCCCATGCCTTCTTCCCTGGGCACGCCCAAACTCCCCGCAGGCAGGCTCTTGGGGCCACTGCCCCTGCTCCCCCTACTCCCCCAACTCCTGTCAGGGCAGAGGACAGACTGCCCAGGGCCCTAAGGCAGAGCTGGGGGCGGGTTCTCAACCCTAGAGCCCCCCTTCCAAACTTATCTTTCTCTGGGTTGTTTGGGAAAGTCTGCATGAAGCCAAAAACCACATTGTGCGAGAGGCCCTCTTGCAAACGGCCTGCTGGGTTTTCTCAAGGAAGTCAGGGAAGGAGTTTCTCATCTTACTTGTCCCTCCCAGTTGCTGGAATGCAGAGAGCACAGGAAGGGCCTTGGTGGCTGCAGACCATGTCCTGTCCTCCCCGCACACACCTGCTTGGTTGCTGGCTTTTGAGAGTGGATTCTCAGACCCTTCGGGGTGAAGGGATGGTGGAGGATTCTCCCTCAGCCTCCCTTGGATGGGGCACACAGCTGAAGACCCCACCTGCTGCTCTGTGGCAGAACAAGGGTCTGGCCTGCCTCTTCCAGGGGGCCCTTGGCACAACTCCACAGGCTTCCTCCCTGGGGCCCCGTCAGTGCCATTGCCCTCCTGGGCTCTCCATGCTTCAGGGTGACTAATGGCTGCCCAGAAATCCCTACTGAACTTGCCCTTAGTGGGTATCATCCCAAGGGAAGAACCTTTCCAGTCTTTTCTATCTTGGCCTAAATGACCTGTCCTATGTCCCATTTCTTCAGGGCTCTGATTTCCTAAGAGACAGCTCATTTTGGGGATAAACGAATCCCTGCCAGGATGGAGAGGGCCGACTAGCTCTCTCATTTATGTATGTTCTATTTGGGATCGCCAGGAGACAACGGCTTCACTTAGCTCAAAGACAGGTCTCAAAAATTAGTGGCATCTTGAACAGTGACTTGTACACTCATATTCACAGCAGCATTATTGACAATAGCAAGAGGCGGAACAACCCAAGTGTTCATCGAAAGATGAATAAATAAACAAGTGGTAAATCCATACAAGGGGAATATCACCCAGCCTTAAAAAGGAAGGCCATTGAGACACATGCCACAACACGGACGAGCCCCGAAGACATTATGCTAAGTGAAATAAGTCAGGCACAGAAGAACAAACACTGTATGATTCCACTTCTATGAGGTCCCTAGAGTAGTCAAATTCATACAGACAGGGAGCAGAATGGTGGGTGCCAGGAACTGGGAAGAGGGAGGATGGGGAGTGTTTCATGGGGACAGAGTTTCAGCTGGGGAAGGTGAAACAGTTCTGGAGATGGATGGTGGGGATGGTTGCCCAACAATGTGAATATGCTTAATGCCAAAGAAGTGCACACTTAAAAATGGTTAAAATGGGTCAGGCATGGTGGCTCACGCCTGTAATCCCAGCACTTTGGGAGGTCGAGACGGGTGGATCACAAGGTCAAGAGATCAAGATCATCCTGGCCAACATGGTGAAACCCTGTCTCTATTAAAAATACAAAAATTAGCTGGGTGTGGTGGTGCGGGCCTGTAGTCCCAGCTACTCGGGAGGCTGAGGCAGGAGAATTGCTTGAACCTAGGAGGCAGAGGTTGCAGTGAGCTGAGATCGTGCCACTGCACTCCAGCCTGGCAACAGAGTGAAACTCTCTCAAAAAAAAAAAAAAAAAAGTTTAAAATGGTAAGCTTTACGTAATGTTATATGTATATGTATGTATTTATTAACCAATAAAAAATGGTTTATAAAAAAAGAGGCAGGCTGAGCGGGGTGGCTCACGCCTGTAATCCTAGCACTTTGGGAGGCCAAGGTGGGTGGATCACTTGAGGCCAGGAGTTTAAGACCAGCCTGGACAACATGGCAAAACCCCATCTCTACTAAAAATACAAAAATTTGCCAGGCATGGTGGCAGACGCCTGTAATTCTAGCTACTTGGGATGCTGAGGCAGGAGAATCACTTGAACCCAGGAGGCAGAGGTTGCAGTGAGCCGAGATCTCACTACTGCACTCCTGCCTGAGGGAAAGAGTAAGACTGAGTCTCAAAAAAAAAAAAAGAAAAAAGCCTTGGTAGGAGCAGGCACCCTCTGTGTGGGCAGGACTGTCCCTCTCCTCTGCTGTCACCTCTGGAAGACGAGCTGCATCCATGAAGGAGACCAGCCTGCTCTACCTGGGGGTCAGAGGCCCTGGGGTGGGGGGAGGAGCAGCCCACTCATCAGAGTCTCTTGCACTGACGGGGATGTGGGCGGGCTGGGGCAGGCAAGCCTCCCGTGCCCTCGAACGGCGAAATGTGTTTCTTGGACAAGAATCCAAGGCAATTGTGCAAGCCCACACAGTGTTTGTTCGGAAGCGAATGCATTCCTGTCCTATTGTCTCTGCCGGAGACTTGTTGTGGGCACACCCATCATATCCTCCCTCAGGGAGAAGCCAAGGTGCTCCAGTCGGGCTGTGGCTGTGGGAGGCCCCACAGCAGCCAGGGAGAAAGGCAGCCTGGTGGGAGTCTCCTGGAGTCCCTGGGGGAAGGGCCATGGGCACAGGCAGGCTGCCCAAGGCATGCCCAGGATGTAACCAGGCTGGTAGCTTGGGATGCCACCCTGCAGGGAGGGAAAGGGGGTGCTGAGAACTCATGGGGCAGCCTCGCTGTGCAGGCAGGGATGAGCACTGGCAATCCCAACATCTTGTCTTGCTAGTGAGGGGTGCAGTGTCCATCCGAGGCGGGCTGGCCAGCCCACCTTGACCACCTCAGCTCACCCATAGCACAGCCTTCTACTGTGGGAGAGCAAACCCAAGCCACCTAATGCAGCTGCAGAAAAAGCTCAGCCCAGCCCCTGCCTGGAGGAGCCTCCTTCCTTTGGTAGCGACTGGAGGTGGCTACAGGGGCAGCCATGAGGGAGCCAAAGTGGGAGGTTTGCAGAGGGCTGTGACTGGCTGGAGAACAAAGCCAGCCTGGGAGCTGAGATTGGCTGGCTGGACCAGTGGTTGAGCCAGGGCTGTGGGAGGACAAGCTGAAGGTGTGGAAAGAATTGTAGGGCAGGAGAGAGGGAAACAAAGAAGAAAAGATAGTGAGAGGTAAAGGCCGTGGTGGCGGAGGAAGCCACAGAAATGGGCACACAAGCTGACAGTGGAGAGAAAGGGGACAGGGGGAAGAATGAGGCAGAGTCAGAAGAACCACACCTGCAGGGGTCTAGGATGGTTGCCACCTACATGTCAGGAGTACCCTCCGGGACAGCTGGCCCATCCACCCTGTGCCTCTGCGGGACTTGGACCTGCACCTACAGCCAAACCTGGAGGACAGCCCAGGGACTGTGCCTATGGTAATGACGAGTCATCAAGAAAAGGGCCAATTATGTCTAGGTCTCTGTTCAGGGAGGCAGGGAAGTAGATAATCTATCCAAGAAAGGCTATCGTCAAAAATGTGCATCAGGCTTGGAGTCAGAAGACCTGCTACACACTAAGACTAGCCCCTGGCATGCCACTTAATCACTCTGCATCTCAGCTTCCTCACCTGAGAACAGGGATAGTATCTGCCTAGGATTGTTTGGAGAGTCAATTGAAATAATGTATGTGAAAGAGCTTTGATAAGTGTAAAGCTTGATTCAAATGTAAGGTGTTATTATTGTTATTATGTTTATATCTTTATAAACATATATCTTCCCTGAAGATCTCAACATGCTTTGTATGCACCATTCCTTTTACCCTCGTGACACTCCTGTGGAGACAGGCAAAGGCCACAGGTATTATCATATCTGCTTAATTGGTAGAGAAACTGAGGCTCAGTAGTTAAGTGGCTTGCACAACCCAGACAGACAGCAGGTCTAAGTGGAAATGGAAGGTGACAGACAGCAGGTCTAAGTGGAAATGGAAGGTGCTGGAGAGTCCTGGATCTGTGCTCTCTCCTTTACAGAATGATATTAATTTCCCACATTAGCTAATTCTTATTTTGCTGGTTGGAGCTTATACTTTTTTTTTTTTTTTTTTTGAGATGGAGTCTTGCTCTGTCACCAGGCTGGAATGCAGTAGCGTGATCGTGGCTCACTGCAACCTCCGCTTCCCAGGTTCAAGCGATTCTCCTGCCTCAGCCTCCTGAGGAGCTGGGACTACAGGCGCGCACCACCACGACCAGCTAATTTTTGTATTTTTAGTAGAGACAGGGTTTCACCCTGTTGGCTGGGATGGTCTCCAACTCTTGACCTCGTGATTTGCCTGCCTCAGCCTCCCAAAGTGCTGGTATTACAGGTGTGAGCCACCACATCCAGTTGGAGCTCATAATTTTTAACTGTGTTGACTGGTGACAAGTCAACCTGAGCCTTCACAAAATTGAACTGATTTTACCTGTTCTTTGTCTGTATTGGCCACTACCTATGCCTCCATCCACTCATCCACCCTTTTATCCATCTGTCTACTTGCCTACTCATCCATCCATCCATCCATCCATCCATCCATTCATCCATCCTTTCATCCATCTATCTACTCACCCACTCATCCATCTATCCATCCATCCACCCATCCCTTCTTTCATTCATCTACCTATCCATCCATCCATCCTTTCATCCACCTATCCATCCATCCATCCATCCTTTCATCCATCTACTCACCTACTCTCCATCCATCCATCCATCCATCCTTTCATCCATCTATCCATCCATCCATCCATCCTTTCATCCATCTATCCATCCATCCATCCATCCTTTCATCCATCTATCTACTCACCTATTCATCCATCCATCCATCTACCCACCCATCCATTCTTTCATCCATCTATCTACTCACCTACTCATCCATCCATCCATCCATCCACCCACCCACCCACCTACCCATCCATCCTTTCATTCATCTATCTACTCACCTACCCATCCATCCATCCATCCATCCATCCATCTATCCATCCATCCGTCCATCCATCTATCTACCCATCTACTCATCTATCCATCCATCCACTCAGCAACATTTATGAAATATCTATGGTGTGTTAAATGCTACATAAGTACAGGGATAACAAGAGGAATAATAAGACTTATAATTATTGTCTAGTAGGGGGAAAGCAAGAGACTTGCTAGGTATATGGCATTGCAGCATAAGAAGGAATAGCAGTGGTGGAGAACTCCAGGCATATGGCATGAGAAAGATGTAAAAAAGCAAAAAATGTGCACTAGCAGAGTACAATGATGAACAAGTATTTCAAGATGCCTAAAATATATGGTGCTGGGGGTGGAATGTGCTGATAAAGAAGGCAAAGGCCACATATTAAAGGGCTCTAGATGCCATGGTACTGAGTTTGGATTTTATCCCAAGGGACTGGAGAGCCACTGAAAGATTTTAAACTGGAGAGTAGCATAGTAATACCTGTAGTTTAGAAAGATCCTATCTTGCATAGCATGGAGATGTAGGTAGGGTGGTGTTTGGACTGGAGGCAGGGGGACCGTTAGAAGGTTGCTGTGCAAAATTGGGGTGGCTTGAATTAAGGCTGGCAGGAAGGGAGGAGGATGTTTAAGAGGCAGAATATGTTAAGAGGCAGAAGTGAGAGTGAGGAAAAGGATGAGGTAGAAGATGGTCAACCCCAGGTTTGGGGTTTGGTCAACTGCATAAGTGATGATGCCATCAACAATATTGGGAAGGCAGGTGGAGGTGGTTTTAGGGAAAGTGAATGAGTTCAATGTTAGAAATACTGAGTCCAGGGTCCTTGGGGATGACCAGGGAAGATGACTAATGGGAGAATGGTAATCTGGGGTCATCAGCACCCAGGCATTAGTCAATCCATCAGTGTGAGTGAGGTGACCTGGAGAACACATGGAATGAGAAGAGAAGACGGCAGGGGCTCCCAACCTGAACACAGCAATGCCTAAAGGGTGACAGAGGAGGAGGAATCCCCAAAGAAGGAAGAAAAGGGTGGTCAGAGAGTTAAGCAGAACAGGAGGAAATGGCGTCATGAGGGCCAAGAGTTCCAAGAAGTACAAGGTCACCAGTGTCAAAGCTCAGAGAGGTCAAGTAAGACGAACAATGACCAAGGTCCCCTGGATTTGGTGATTAGAAGAGCATGGGTGACCTTTGCCATGATGACTTCAGTGCTGCTACTGGGGCAGTGGAAGCCTGGGCTGGGCCCCGCAGAGTTGGAGAGTGTGAAGGAGGTCCAGAAGTGCAGACAGAAAGAGCACACCATTTCTTTATTTTTCTTTGGAATGAATTTCTGTACTTTTTTCTCTCTCTCTCTCTCCCCCACTCCCAACCCCAACCCCCTTCTTCTCTTCCTTCCTTTCTTTTCTTTGTTTTTGGAAGTTGCCTATGGAAGAAGAAAAGGGGAGGATGCTAGGGGAAAGACACTGGCACAGGGTCACATAGAATGGTCTAGGAATCTGGTGTGGTTAAAGTAGGAGAGTCTTGAGCCAGTTTAAAGGTAGAGGTGAGGTGCCAGAGTGCAGGAGAAGAGGATAATCAGAAAGGAGGAAAGGATCAAGTACATAGATCTGCCTTAAAGAAGAGTAGTGTCACCCCCTGAAGTGGGAGGAAGGGCTGGTGTGGCCATGGATATAGGTGCTTGTGTAGATGCTAATATTGCCTAGCCTGGCACCAAAGCTACAAAATTAGTGCTGTTTTATGTTAATCACTCTTGCCTGCCCACAGTGCGGACACCTTCAGCAGAGGGGAATGGGCCCCCATGCCACTTTTCCACCAGTCTAACATGGAGCCTTGGTATGGTGGTTATGGTCAGATGTCAGGAAATGTGTGGTTCTGATCTGGCCTTCAGTCCAAGCTTGTGCCCTGTGGTCTGGCTGCCAGCCCTCCTAACTAAGGCGGGCAGGCACCCTAGCTGCGGACCAGTCACTCCAGAGGGAATAATTAGCCTCCTTCCTGCTGGGCTTGCAAACCACCCCGTACGAAGTGGCGACAGTGGATGTCACATGGGGGATGCTTCATCCCACAGCTGGCCTGGGGGCTGGAAATATAATCTGGGGCTCAGGGTAGACACCAAATTCTTCTGGAGACATTGGATCCAGAAGGCAGGGCCACAACTCCAGCGGCTCCTCCTGTGGACCAAGCCCTAGCTAGTGGCCTAGACAGGGGCTTGTTCTGTTCACAGTCCCTGCAGCCAGGAATCCCCAGGACCCTGGGGTGGGTTTGAGACTCCAGGGAAGCAGCTGTGCCTGCAGCCAGTGCCTCCCAGCTTCCCCTATAAGCCCTCCCCATCCCTTCTGGAAGCTTCTTCTGTGCTCACTGCCCCCAGTCCAAGATCCCTCCTGAAGGGGTGAACAGGAAATGCCTAAGGCAGCTCTGAGGTTCCCCTTTTGAGAGGGGCCTCTGAGGGTGAACAGCACCTTCGGAATCCTCATGCTCACCTGGCTTACATATTTTGAGTGGTTGTTCTACATGCTCTGTGTGTTTTTAAAGATTCATTTGATCTTTCTACCAGATGATCTGAGTTAAGCACCACTGCAACGCTCTTCATGTCACAGCTGCAGAAACTGAGGCACAGGGAAGGAAATGATTTCTCCAAGGGCACACAAGTAGGTAGAAAAATGGCTTCACTCCTGCTCCCCAGTGAGTGCCCACATAAATAGGCTGATGGGGAGAGGTCGGCCAAAGGTGGGGGTGATGGCGCATCTCGTTTGCCTGGAATGGTTCCAGTTTTCACCTGTCATCTCAAAGTCATTAGTAAAAGCATCCTTTCCACTCTCCAAACTGCCCTGATTTGGATACTATACGGTCACCTAGATAAGGAAGGGGTGCTGGGGGGTTGGGAGTTTTTCCCAGGCCTCCCAGATCCCCTGAGTAGTCCATAGCCCTCTGGCCTATTCCATTTCCCCTCCCCGTGCCTCAGGGCCCCCATTATAAAGTGCAGTAGTACAGCTGGCCATCTAGGGGCTGGGTAGCTGGGGTGGGGAGGAGGGCTCGGGAGGCTACCAAGTGTCCCGTGGCCTAGTGATGGGTGGTTATCATCGCAGGAGATCAGAACTCCTGGCTCGCAGGCGGCACCTGAGCCTGCAAGCCCTCCCCACTCCCCGGGGAACAGGATAGAGTTATGGTCACTGGGAACACTGGGCACAGCTCCCCGCTGGAGCGCAGGGCCCTGGGGAGAGCAGCTGGAGGAGAGAAGGGTAGAAGAGCAGTTATGCCCAGCCCCGCACTGGGCAGCCCAGTCAGCAGTGCCCGGCCTAGGGGGAAATCTCTGACCCTCCCCACTCAGGCCACCCTCTCCAGGAAGGACTGCACTGTATGTCTAACTCTGCACAACAGAGCTCCTTGAGACAGGGGACAGTTTGGGCAGCCAGGGGCCAGTCCTGGGGCTTGGGGTGGGTGGGAGGCTCCCCTCAAAGGCCCACAGGTCTCTGAACTCACAGGTCCCTCCACAACCCTGACATCCACCAGGCTGGGACCCTGGGCAAGCAGAAGGGTAGGGCAGGGGGCTCAGGCTGCCATCTGCTCCTGGCTGAGCCTCCTCTCTGCCCCCAGCTCCAGCCCCTTCCCCCAGTCCCTGCCCCTGCTTCTGGCCCCTACCTCCGCCCACCTGAGGCCTGGACTTGACCTTGCTGGCTGTGGGGGCAGGGTGTGATAAGCGTCTCCGCGGAGGGAGCTAGCTGCCTGCAAAGGCATTTTCCGCTCTCTAAAGTAAACAATCAAACAGGAAATTAATCGAGAAACCCACATCAACGGAAGGTTCAGGTTGTGATTTTCACAGCCCCAGAGCCAGGAAATTCAAAGTTATAGTTCCCATAGTAACTTGCCTGTAGAATCAGCGACTGCTGGGCTGGAACAAGGCCCTGAGGGGTCACCTAGGCCAGCCCTGGCCTCCAGAAAGCATTGCCCAGCAGTAAGTCTGAGAGTCTTGGGGTAGGCTGCTCTTCTGAGGCGGAACATTAATCCTGGGAACACTGCGAGGCCAGGGCTCTCCCTTCCGCGCTAACAGGAATGGGCACTCGGCTGACCTCTCAAGGATTCCGTTGTCCCATCTTCTATAATATATTCCCGTATTCCCTCTAGCACTCCCACCCACAGGCCTGCGTTCTGTGAAATGGGAATAATACTCACCATGCCTCCTGCCTCACAGGCTTCAAGGCAGCCAAGTGCGGGGCTGAGCGAGGCCTGGTTTTTCACACTCAGGCCCCACCACCCCCGTTCTACTCAGTCCCATGAGGCCTGACCTCCCCATCCCTGCAGCCCCTGAATCTTGTAATTGGCATTGGCCCATCCCCTGGTCGTTTCTCTTCCAAGAGACATTTCAGTTGACTGACAGGTCCAGGAGCTTCGAAAACAGCCACCAAGGCAGCTTCGTTACTTGAACATCCTTGTCTCTCCAACCCTCCCACTCCCTGGCAGGACCAAATACATTGATATTAGCTTAGTGCACACTTACTGCCCCCGACTGAGAACCAGGTAGATTTAATGAAACCGGAGGCAAAGCCTCCACCTTCCAGTAGGTAGGGGCTGTGCGTCTTGGGTGGAGTTCTCTTTTGTGTGTGAGCGCTGAGGAGTCCCTGCCTGGCAGGAAAAGAGATAAGGGCGTTGGAGCTCGGCCCCAGAAGGAAACAGTCTGGAATCCTTCCCTGAGAGCCACCCTGCCCTCCCACCCGAGGTGGCCACTGATAGCCGCCTGGTCTTATCAGCCAGGCGCGGGACCCCTGGGATAACACGGGCTGAGGAGACAGCGAGTGCTTCCCAGGCACCGGGCTGGTGGGAGAGGGGCCTGCCTGCCTGCCTGCCCGCCAGCCTGGCCCCCGAGCCAGCGTTTGAATTGAGCAAAGCAGTGGCAAGACAGAAGTGGCGCCTGCTGGAAAGAGACAGAGCGTCTCCTTGATTTCCTAACAGGCCCAGCCACATGCCAGGGGCGGACAGGCCAGCTCAGAACGGCTGGCCTGGCTTGCGAAACAGTCCTTTCCTCCTCTGGGTAAGCTTCCCTGGGGCGACTAAACCGCAGTCCAGCCACCCAATTCCCTGGAGGAGCTGGGCTGAGCCGGGGCCACAAGGGCGCTGCCCTAGGCAGAGAGGTTGAGTTCTCTACTCTCCCAGAGGGAAGCTCAGGGAAGGCATGGCTGCAGAGGGCACCCACCAGCTCAGGAGGGCCTCCCCATGCCCAGAGCCCAGGGGCCACCCCAGCCATGGGTTCCCTGACTGCTCACCGATTGGGCACAAGATTATCTGCAAGGCTATGCCAACCTACAGTTCCCTGAGCCTGGGAAGAAGCTTCTTAGAAGATTGTTTATGGGATGCCTACATTAACCAAGTGCCCTCCTAAATGTAGGGGGTTGTTACCAACCTCAGACTTTACAGAGCATGAGTCGGGGAGGGCAGAAATAACGAGCAAGGGTCATTGGAGGACTTAGAAAAGGGACACACTGGCCCACTCCTCTGCCACCAAGCACGGAATTTTGAAGAAACCTTTGCTTAAACCATGTCCCTTTTTGCATGATAATCTTGGCATGCTGTATTTAAGAAGGATCAACACTTGTAGTAGCCTGGTTCCCAGACAGAGGTGCCCATCTTCTGGGGTGGGGGGTGGGGGTGGAGTGAAGCCGTGTGGCAGGAGCTGGGTTGGAGGGCTATCCTTTGGGTGAGGGAGTGCAGCTGGTTCTGCAGTGCATTTGGGCAGAATGCAGTAACCAAGGACCAACTGGGTAGGGACAGCTGGGCCGGAGACAATTAAGCTCTGTTAATGTTCAGAGAAGAATCGGGCTGTGCTAAGGGCATAATTAGCATTGTGCTCAGAGGAGCAGCCACCCATTGGAGGAGCAGACAGGCCTGGGCTGAGAAAAGGGCCTGGGGCTGGCTGGGGTGTCAGCAGGGATTTGGTAAGTACTCTTTGCCAAGTCTAAGAGACTCGGAGATAAGAGAAGTTAATTGGCACCTGGAAGTTTGTTTGGCTTTAGAGCCTTACCCTTAGCAGAATATAAATTTTAATAATAGGGCAACTCTTTTTCTAAGTTGAGATGATCTTTTTGGATGAATGAGCATGTGAGTCAATATTTTGTTATCACCCGTGCATTCTCACCATGTTCAACTGACCAGGCTGCATGGGGATGAGGGCTTAGCCTGGCATTCAGGCGGCTCGCTGGGCCACTTCTGCTCTGGGCCCTACAGCCTTCCCACCTCGCCCCCTTCACAGACCTCCAATCCACCCAAACTCGTCTGTTCACAGGTCTAAGGATGCATCCTGCCCTTATCTGCCTCTGGGTTTTGCTGACAATTCTCTTGGCTGAGCATGCCTTTTCTGATCTTGGCTCCATTGACCAGGTCCCTTAAGACCAACTGTAAGAGCCTTCTCCAGGAAGCCTTCCCTGATCTTCTCTGACCACTGTAGCCAGAAGACTCACCACTCCCAGCCTGGGAGCAACTGTTGCTTCTACCTAGTTCTAGGTCTAGTCTAGCATCTACCTAGACTAGCTTTTCTTCACACTGCTCACACAGGCACTTGAGTCCACCTGGACCTCTCGGAAGACCTGAAGATTGGATTTGAAAGAAAGCATGGCTTTCTGCTGGCTGGGGTGAGGCCACTCGGAAGGGCCTCTGTTCCCTGGGATGCAGCCCCCCAGCGACATAAAGCCTTGGAGCACAGCAAGTCCTGCACCCAACTTCTCCAGGGAGTCTGAAGCGGGTAGTAACAACTTTTCATTCATTCACTCATTCAACAAGGAGGCACAGATCCTGGCCTTATAGATTTATGAGTCTAGGAGGGAAGACAGATGTTGCATAAGCAGATCAGCATTTGGAACTAAGGCTGTAAAGTGAGACTGCCTGGATTCTAATCCTGATTCAGCCGCCCCACTAGTCATGTTGTGCAATACAGGCAACCCCTCTGTGTCTCAGTTTCCTTACCTGTAAAGTGGGGATACGAATATTACCTCCCGCCAAGGGTAGTTGCAAGGATTAAAGAAGAGGATGTGGGGTGTTTAGGATAGTATCTGGTACACAGCGAGCTCAGTCAGTGGTGGCTGTTAGTACTGAGTGGGCTGCAAGTGGCAGAGTGTAGAGTGTGCTGTGGGGTCAGTGACGGGAAGAACTGTTCTCACCTGGGTCAGGAGAGGACTCTCATGGACAGCTTCCTGGGAAGAAACCTTTGAAGCTACAGCCAGGAGAGTGGGGTGAGGAAAGGAAGAGAGGGAAGGACACCACAGGCAGGGAGAAAAGTGAGTCAGGAGTGCTCAGAGAGAGGGTGGCAGGGTGAGACTGAGAACAGGAGGGGTGAGCCAGTGAGAGGGCTGGTGGGGTAATTCAGGGGAAAGGAAACAGTGGCCTAGCCCAGCCATGGAGAGGGAGAAAAGTGGTGGCCAGACTCAAGAAAATCTGCAAGAGCTGCTGCTCACAGACCCTGGGGACTGGCAGCAGGGTGGGGGGTTGGTGGTGAGTCAGGGATGGCCTCGGGGCTGTAGCCGGCACAGCCTGGAGGTCCTTCGCTGGGAGGAGGTGCAGGCTTGGGGAGCAGAAGACAGGTTCCACTAGGACACTTAGAGTTTGAGGGGATGGTGGGCAGGCCCAGGGAGGTGTCAGGGAGATGTGCCTGGGCCTGAGATGCAGATCTAGAGTTTGGGGGCTGCTGCTGCCCTTGAATCTGCCTGTGACCAACACAGGCTTTGGGGCCTGCCCTGGCAAATCACTATTGCGGCCTGTCCCTTGGCAAATCCCTTGACTTCTCCATATGCTTCTGGTTAAGGGGCCACCAAATAAATGAAGTGTTGGAGAAGGCTGTAAAGGTGAACACAGTGCCTAAGTGAAGCCTTCTACACTAAACTCTGCGTTGGCCCCGAGGGAGACAAAGGTTGTGCGGTAATGCACATACTTTGAGCCCACCCAAGTGTTCATAGCCACAGCTTCAAGCACAGACGTGCTGTCTGTGTTGTGCTTTCTGTGAAGTGTGACTATAAAGGGGACTTGTTTCAGGGGGGCAGACAAAAATCAATCTATATATTTCCTCAGATTTTCTCCAGTATCTGCCTGTGCAAGGACCCAGGTGAGACATCTTCCAGGCGGCCACTGCACCTAGAGGCTCACATGAGGCGTGGGCAGCCCAGCACGCTCAACTCTAGGAGGGCACTGGCTTGGGAAGGCGGCGCACCTGCCTTCCGATAGGCATTTCGCCTGGGATGAAAGTTCAGTGTAAGCTCCAGCTCCTATGTGAGTCTACCTGCAAGCCGATGGGCTGTTGATGTGCCGGGGTGTTGGGAGAAAAGCAGGAAGAACAAGCAGGTGCTTTGTTGCTGTCATTTCTGGATTTTAATTAACGCCAAGACTACACACTTGGAGAAGTGAGAACTCTTCCTACTTTAGGGACACTGATAGGGAGCAAGTTTGCGGGAAAGTAGAAAAAAATCAGTTCTTCTATATTCCAATGTAAAATAAAACCCCAGGGAATATGGACTTTGTTTTTAAAAGTCTCTCTTCCTCAGTGTGCCCCCTTTCTGGCATTGGACAGCAAAACCAAATCAGAGCTCCAGAGACAGCCCCACTCCCTTCCCACCAGGGAGGGTGTGGGTGTGGGGGATTCTTAGCCTCGCAGTCACCCAGCTGCCCAGGGCTGCTGAGACAGGCTGGTGGGGGGCAGGGGCTCAGGGCACCTGGGAGCAGGGAGAGGGATGCATCCAGTGGGTAGTTCCCAGCCCTGTGTTTGTACTGGATCCACCTAGGAGAGAAACAGATCCAGCCCTCACTCTTTGATTTTAGGGCTACGTAGGGCTGTGGGGGCCTAGGAATCTGCATAGTAAGATCTCTGGGTGTTTCTGGTGCAGTCAGAGTGGGCACCACTGAGAAAAATGTCTCTTCAGGTGGATGGGAATGGCAGAGGCTCCATAAATGACTGAGACCCTCTTCTTAGCTTTAATTGCCTTTGTTCAGTTTGGGCTGGGCTCACCCAGGCTCAGGTGCCCCTAGGCCCATAGCTTCCACCCCTGCCTTCAGGTGCTTCCCCCAGCCCAGACGTCAGCTCTCCCCAGCTCCCAGGCCACTCCTCCTCCTCTGAGTTCCTGCAGCACTGAGAATTTGAACCCTGGATGTGAAATGAACAGTGGTCTCGGTGTCCTCTGAGTGGGGATGTGTGCCAGGCCCCTGCTACATGCTTGATGGGCCTTAGACAGCCCCCTTCTCGCCCCCACCCTGTGAGGCAGGCGCTAGTGCTCCCTTGCTCTAGGGAGGGGCTCTGGTAAGCACAGGGATGAGGATTTGGATCCAAGACCGCGAGGCTGTTGTTCCTCCCATTACCAATGTGTGTATGGGAGGCCCCAGGAAAGGAGACCCCTAGCCCCTGGGCATTGGATGGGACCTTGGATGGGAGCCAGGAGGAGCAAGATGAGATCCCCAGTCCTTGGCAGCTCGTAACCTCTGGGCCTCACTCCTTTGCCCCCAGGCCAGGCAGTGCAGGCTTCACTGTCAAACCCTGGCTGCCTCAGTTTCCTGCCCTTCCCCTCTCCTTATGCGATGGGAAGGGACAAACAGCCCAAATGTGGGCAGGGATGCAGGACTAGTAGCTGACAATTTCCCAGGGTGTCCCAGTGGGCCCTGGCGCCCTCTTAGCAGGCTGATGGCAGGTGATGTGGACTAAGCAGGGGACACACTCACAGACGGCATCTACGTGCAGTGCCCAGGAGGAAACCAGAGGCACAGCTTGGGTGGCAGCAGGGCCAGCACCAGACCTCAGATTTCCTGACTCCTAGCTGGTTGTTCCTGCACCAGGCAAAGAGGAGAAGAGTGGAGGAGGAAGGCCTGGCTAATCCTTACCTGGGCATGACCAATGGCAGTCTCCTGGGGCTTCCCACCCTGCTTCCTTGCCCCTCTAGGGGAATGGCAGGTGCTGGCAGTCCAGGGGGACCTGGTGGGATGTTGGGACCTGGAGGGCTGAAGTGATGGGGTTGGTTGGGGATCTCACTCACTGGTGCCTCATAATCGCCCAGGCCTTTGGAGTTGAGGTGTGAGAAGCTGGAGGGCCTGCCCCATACACATCTTAGGGGGCAGCAGGGTGGTGGAGGGGTCCTCTAGAGGCCAGTGGTGACCCCACTGTCCTCCAGACAGAGCAAGCAGGGCCCACACAGCACTTAGAATTAGGCCTTAAAAAAGACCAGGCTGAGCATGGGGACCCTGAGGGGCAGCCCAGGGCCTCTCTGGGGGCTGCTGGCTATGCTCAAGAGGGTGCACCTGACAGAACCACGTCAGCTCCAGGAGAAGCACAGAACATGCTATTTAACTCTGACTTTGTTGCTGGGATCTTGAATGCTCCAGAGCACAGTGGGAGCTGCCTCTTTAGAGAAGTGGCTGCTGGGGGAGGAGGGAGGTGGGGCCTGGAGGTGGGTGGGCTCCAAGGCAGTGGCTCCTAGGGCAAGGGTATGCATTTGTGCCTTCCTGCAGCAAATGTTCATGGGCTAGAGGGCCTGGGGCCATGGGGACCAAACAGCCCGGTGCCTGTCCCCAGGCCACCTACAGTGGGGGGCAGAGGGGTGGAATGACAAATGCAAACATGGAGCTGGCAGGGAGCCCCCTTTGGATGGATGAGGTGATCAGGGGAGGCTTCTCTGCAGAGGAAACCCAAAGGTCGAGTGGGGGGCAGCCAAGTCAGGGGTAAGGGCAGGTGGGGGCTTGGTGGGAAGAGACAATGACTGACAGCTCCCACACAGTCCCCTCTCCACACCTGGCCCGACGTGTCCTACTTGATCCTCACATAGCCCCATCACTGCTTTATGGACCACGCCGGAGGGTGGAGATCAGATGATCTCCAGTGTGCCCAAGGCCTCTCATGGGGGTCAGGGAGCTGACTCTCAAATCCAGGAATATGCCTCGAAAGTCTGGGGCTCCCTTCTGCACTGTGCTTATAGATGTGGGATCCTTAGCTTTCTTGGGAGCATGGATCCCTTTGAGGATCTCGATGAAAAATCTGCACCTCTCCCAGAAAAAAGCACCTCTACACAGGTTCACAGATGTCTGCATACAATTTCAGGGTTCTCAGACCCTGAAGGCCACCAAGGGCCCCAAGTACATGAGCCTTACACAGCACAGCCTAAATCGTCAATGGCAATGTCTCAGGAGTGTAGGACAGTGACTGCCTCTGTAAGACCATCAGCACAGCCATGGCCACACATGTTGTCTGGAGGATCAGGTGGCCTTTTTCTGTGGCTTTTGAGGTTGAGGCTGGGTACCCTTGTGGCTAATGCATAATGCCAGGATGGCCAATAAAGACGCCATAACAATTCCCTACCGTGTGCCTGACACTGGACAGATTTAATCTCCAGGTCTTCTGGGAACCCCGCAGAGGCAGGTGCTGTTTTCTCATTTTACTGATGGAAACTGAGGCTCAAGGAAGTGAAGGAATTTGTTTCAAGTCCCAGACAGTACCATGAACATGGGATTTGAAATCATGCAAGTCTGACATGCAAACCTTGGTTCTTTCCATTTTCCCTTCTCACAGAGGGGGCTTTTTGCTTCCCGGGAGCTGGCAGGGAGTTTCTCTAAAGCGCAGGTTGGAGCGGTCAGGAGGGAGCGAACTGACAGCACGAGGAAGGCTCAGCGCATGCCAGCTCCACTCACGGGAAATGACTCACTGCAGCCCTGCTGCTCTCGGGCTCCGGGGGACACATACACATTTCCTGTGTCTCGGCTAGAGCCTTGGGCAGTGTGAGCTGGCAGGGCAGATCGCTGAAGGCGGCTAGAGATACAAAACCACCCAGCTCTGCATCCTGAGACAAAGAAGCCTTTCACTGGGCTCGTATGTTAGAGGTATGTTGCCTCTGGGCCTCAGTTTTGCCATCTGTAAAATGGGGTGAAGGTCAGACTAGATTGGGCATATTCAGTGTGGGATCCCCCTAATGACAGCATCAGCATCACCTGGGAAACTGCAAATTCTCCTTTATGACAGGGGCTCTCAAACTTTAATATGCATTGACATCATCTGGAGGAGAGTTTCCCACTTGAGAACCACACAGCAAGATCAGGGATGGGCGAACTACAGTCCACTGGCCAAATCTGGCCACGGCCTGCTTTTTATGGCCCATGAGCTAAGAATAATTTTTTCCATTTTTCAGTAGTTGGGGAAAAAAATCAAAGAATATTTTGTGACATATACAAATTATATGAAATTCAAATCTCAGTGTCCATAAATAAGGTTTCGTTGGCACACAGTCACTCTCAGTCATTTGCATATCGTCTACGTCTGCTTTTTCCGCTACGAAGACAGAGTGGAGGCGCTTGCTCTCCTGGTTTCATGCTGCTGCTCGCGCCCTACACCTCGCAGGGATGTGGTTAAACTCGGTTTTGCCTCTTGGCCTGCAGAGCCTAAAATATTTACTATCTGGCCCTTCATACAAGACATTTGCCGACCCTCATCTACAGAGAGAAGGGAAAGGAAGAGAACGGGAGGGGAGGGGAAGGGAGGGAGAAGGGGGAGAGAAAGGGTTTGTGCAAGAGCTGGGGTCCCTTCTGGGGAAAAAATGAGCTGTCAGGGGCTTTTGGAATCTGAGAGAGTCCTGCTCTGCGCTGGGCCAGCATTTGGAATCTTTTGCACAGTTGCTTTGAGGGTGATCTGGAAGGCCCCTCTGACCAATAAAGACCTTCCCTCTTGCCTGTATGAAACCCTAACATTCCGCTTCTAGAGCAGGGGCTCTTACCTGGGAAGCCCTCCATCCAGAGGCCAGGCTTCAGGGGTTCTAGGTAAGCTTTTAAGCAGGCAGGTGTTTTCTGGGGAGAGTTTGGTGGCGCCACTGACCTTCCCTACCCCTCCCAAATCCCAAGCACCCTTTTTGTTCCTTTGGGGCACACATTTTTCTCTCCCCACTCCTCCTTTCAAAATATGAAAGTTCCCGGAAGGGGGACACTGTGCACATACATCCTCCTACCTAGGAAAGGGGTGAGGTGATCTGATGGGACTAGGCAGGCTTTAGGAACGTCCAAGGAGTCTGCGGAGAGGTGGAGGGCGGTGGGGGCAGGGGGGCATTTAGAGAGAGGAAATGGCGATCAAGGAAGAGGGCCTCTTTCCCAGAGGGCTGCAGAACCCCCGAGCCCACACAATCTGTACTCATCCACTTCTCCGCATCAGCAAGAGGCATCCAAGACTCGCAGCCCACACGGCTACCCTCCCACCCTCACTGGTGGGCACTTCCACTCCCCAGGCCCCACGAGGCCTCCCGCCTGCAGCGTTAGCCAAGCAAGTCTCAACTCTGGCCCTGGGATTCCAGGTATTTTCCCAGCCAGCCGCACCTCATCTAATTGCTTTCCAGTCAGCTAATCCCTGGCCTACGCCCTCCACTCCAGCCAGGCAAGCCACCTCTGTGTGGCCAGCAGGAGCTTCTGAGACTTCCCGTGGCATGCATCCAAGCCTGGGGCAGCCTCTCGCCTCCCCTTGCCCAAACCACATCCTCTTTGCCCTTCCCCACACCTCAAACTCTCCTCTGACTAACATTTCCAAAAAAAGTAGAGCTTGGTCCAGTCCAGACCAAAAGCAGCAGACTAATTCATTCCCTACCACCCCCGCCCCCCAGACTCATCACTTCCTGGCTATCAGGGAAGAACAATTAGCAAAAAGTGGAGCTGTACCTACTGTTCAATTTCTAGAGCTAATTGTTTTCAGCAGGGTTTTGGCCTTAATTAAAGGATAATTAGTTACTGAATGTGTGTTTGCATTTCCACAAGTGTGTTTGCATTTCCTAAGTCTGGCTTTTAACCCTGGGAAACCAGATTCAGCAAATACTTTCATGTTTCAATACTTCTGAGTAAGGGAGAAGGTCTTAATTACAGAAATGGTAGTCCCGTGTAATCAAAGGGCAATGCAAGAATGAGCTAATTGTGCCTTCCACACACTCGGCCACAATTTCTGTCGAGCTGCTGTGAGGAGAGGGTGGCAGCTGCCCGGCCTGCCCAGCACTGTGTCCCTCTCTGTGGATTCTCTTCTTATCCTTGTCATGCAACTGGCCACCCCTGCCACAGCCCTTCTCTTCCCTTTCTATGTGTTTCTTCTTTCTTACCTTTTCCCCCTCTTTAGCACTTTGGGAGGCTGAGGCGGGATTGCTTGAGCCCAGGAGTTTGAGACCAGCCTGGGCCACATGGCAAACCCTGTCTCTACTAAAAATACAAAAAATTAGCGAGGGGTGGTGGTGCACACCTGGAGTCCCAACTATTTGGGGGGCTGAGGTGGGATGATTGTTTGAGCCTGGGAGGTTGAGGTTGCAGTGAGCCCTGATTGTGCCACTGCATTCCAGCCTAGGTGAAAAAGGGAGACCCTGTCTCAAAAAAAAAAAAAAGAAGGACCACATTTTCCAGACCCTGCAGGGAGTTCTCCAGCTAGGCAGCCCCCACATGCACACTGGCTGTGAGCTTGAGGTTTGAGTATTCATGGTGCCCCTTTGCTGCCTGGTGCTGTGAGAGGCTATGAAAAGTACTTTTGAGACTTTGGGAATCCAGATACTTTAGGGATCCAGAACTGCTCCAAAAGCCTGAGGATTCCAGAAGCTGCCTCCAGACTGCCTGGTCTAGCGTAATAGCCACCGGCCACATGTGGTCTTGGGCACTTCAAATGTGCCTGAGTCCAAATTGAGAGCTGCTTTCAGAGTAAAATACAGACTGGATATCAAAGACTTCGTACCAAAAGAGAAGAATGTAAAAAAATCTCATTGGTACTTTTTAATATTGATTACATGCTAAAATGGTGATTATTTGGATATATTAGACAGCATACAATTAATTTCACCTGTTCCCTTTTCAGTTTTTTAAAATGTGGCTACTAGACCATGTAAAATTACACATGTGGCTCACGTTATATTGCTACTGGACATGTTGCTCCATAGGTGAATTCTGCTGTAATTGTCAAGGGCTAAAGGGTTTCCATCATCCTCAAGGTCTGTGACTGTGGGGGTCCTTTCCCACCCACTCCATTCTCCCACCCTTCGTGCCCCCTGCACATACACCTAACTTCCTCTGTTCCTCATGGGAGAGGCAGTGAGGAGGGCCCTGCTGAGTGCTGTGAGAGTGCATAGCAGGTGCCTAGGCCCCCGCAATAATCCCTTCCCCATGGGCTCTTGGTCCAGGGAGTTTTGCTAGAAGCTCCTCCTGACTTCTCCTAAAGATTGTGGTTTGTGGGATTCTGACTTTGGACAGACTGAATCTCATACGAAGCTCGGTGGAGGGTTGTTGAGAAAAGGCCACTTAACCAAAGGCAGGGACAGAACAGAGGCAGCTTCGCGGGCTGAGAGCACTGTTTGCACTGGTTCACTCACAGTGTGGGCACAAATGCCCCCTTTGGGCTTGCTTGGTGGGGTGATGGGGGGTGTTTCTCTTCTCTTTCCCGTTCTGAGCTCATCTCCAGGGACCACTACCAGCCAGCCCCACTCTGCTCACTCACATTGCCCCTTCAAGGGTCCTGGATTTATCTCCTCTGAGAAATCATTCCAGATGAATTCTAGAAGGGCTGACTATTGTCTCTGGCTTTGCTCAGTCTAGGCACTCTACTTCCTTAATTCAGTCAATAAGTATCTACTGAGGACCTGCTATATACCAGGCACTATTCTAGGAACAGAGATACAGCTGTGAATAGACACAGGGATACAGCTGTGAATAGATACAGGGATACGGCTGTGAATAGACACGTTCCCTGCCTTGAGAGAGTTTCCACGCTAGTTGAGAGACAGAAAATAAGCGATTAACAAAGAAAACTCCAAGCCAGGCACTAGTAGGGCAATGAAGAGAAGGCAGTCAGGCTGGGGATAGTGGTGGGGGGACAGGCTGGGGTGTGGTCGGGGGGGGGTCTGAGAAACTGACGTCTGAGCAGAGCCCTGGACGGGCACCTAGAAGAAGGGCCTTCTCCCAGAGAGTGCACCAAGGCCCTGAGCCTTATTCTACTGTGTTCCTCCACATTTTTTCCCAGTAAGTAGCACTTCAGTTTATACAATATAAAATATGCTGTGAACCCATCCTTTTATTTCATGTCTTTGTTTTTCGGGGGTGGTATGCCTCTCAGACAGTGAGCAACAGGGGAAGAGAGGAAGTCAATTTATAATGAACAAATCTGGCTGGGCGCGGTGGCTCACGCCTGTAATCCCAGCACCTTGGGAGGCCGAGATGGGCGGACCACGTGAGGTCAGGAGTTCGAGATCAGCCTAGCCAACATGGTGAAACCCCATCTCTACTAAAAATACAAAAATTAGCTGGGCGTGGTGGCACACGCCTGTAATCCCAGCTACTCAGGAGGCTGAGGCAGGAGAATCCTTGACTCTGGGAGGCGGAGGTTGTAGTGAGCCAAGATCACATCACTGCACTCCAGCCTGGGTGACAGAGCGAGACTCTGTCTCAAAACACAAACAAACAAAAATAATTAACACCCGATCTACCCGAGGGCCAGAGAGGGTACGCTGCAGGAGACTGCCTCTGAAACCCACCTTCTTCCCCCAGCATTCCCCTCCTCTTCCTGACTACAAGAGAAGGCTGATCCTGGAGGTTCTTTCTCAAAAGGCCTGGCCCAGCCCACACTCTGACCTACAGTTCAGTGCTGGCGGCAATGAGAGCAGAACCATCAAGAAGGAACTGGAGCCTGGCTCGGTCTTGAGGTGGACAGAAGGGAGGAGAAAAGTTAGTTCCCTAAACATCATTCACATCTGAAGGCAAGAATGGCAGCAGGTGGACATCATCAATGCTAATTTGAGCTACAGGTCCTGAGAGCTGCAGCGGGTTGGAGAAAGATCCGCGCAGGTCCTGGAGAGCTGTGTGTGCTTTATTCACCCTCGGCTCTTAGTGTAGGGCACTGTTTGCTCCTCCCCTCCCCCAGGAGACAGCAGCTCTGTGAGGACAGGGACCCCAGCGTGCTTATGCCCAGGGCCTAGCAGCGGGTCCAGCACTCGGCACCCCAACTGCTAGATGGAGGGCACCTGTGCTGGAGTACGGAGGCTGGGCAAGGTGGGGGCTCACTCTGGGAGGCACGGAGGTGGGGGGCACTGCAGACGTCTGCAGAGTTGCCTGCATCCTCCCTTAAGGTGGGAAACAGGCAGGCTTATATTTTGACTTCTGAGTTATCTGGAGTAACTGATGGCCATTTTTTGCACCCCCAGTGCCCGGTTTATGATCTCTGAAATGTGTAAGTCACTCTCCCTCCCTCCCAACCAGTCCTCCTAACCAGACCTGCACTCAGAAAATCCCCCAGCCTGGCTCCCCTAGTGTTTGCTGCCATCCACCTGCTGGGAAACTGCTAAGGGAGGGTGAGGGTGTGTGAGCAGGAGGGCATCCTACTGTGTGATTTTAACCCCAAAGGATTACCCCAAAGGATTTAAAAATCTAGACGGATGCTTTTGCCTGTGTACATATATATCTTGTACCCACAACTCTGGCAAGGTACGATTCTATCCTCCACAGTCCCGTCCATTCAACAGCTTAGAAAAAATAATCTGCACCCCCTCCCTCCTCCAAGCCTTCAGCAGCTGCCGGTCCCCTCCCACCTTCAGCTCAGCTCTGCAGATAGCAGGGGCCTCTTGAAGTTCAGACATTAATTACCGAGTCAGAAGATTTTTCAAAATTACAAGGCATGGCCCCAGGAGATAAGAGGCAGGAGGAGGAGTAGGCGGGGGAAGGAGATGGGAGGGCAAGCCGCCCAGGGCTGCGAAGGCGGGGCTGGGGGCTGGGAAGGTGCCCCTTCCCTGGTGAGAGTCCCCCTACTGCCCTCACTGCCCCCACTCGCCGGGCTTGTGCCCTTTGCAGGGAACGCAGAGCCCAGGGATTTATAGCTCGTGCTGGGCCCATGCCCAAGGGTGCGTCCGTGGGGAGAGAAAGGGCTGGGGACAGGGATGTATGACTTTTCTTGTTGGTCCTGAGCAGAAAAGTTTTGACATCACCATCTCTTACCTCCCTACCTAAGCCTTAAAGTAGAATTCCGGCTGGAAAATGGTTTTGTGAATTTAAATTTGTTTTCAAGCAAGGGGAGATAGGCGAAATCATTCTCTCTCCCTAATTAGGAGGATGGATGGAGCTGAGGACTCCCCGGGAGAGAACTGGAAGGAAGAATTCACTGGGGGTCAGCAGGGCAGCTCAATCTATGAAAAAATGCCAAATAGTTGATGTTTATTAGGAAAAACTGCTCCCTGCTTTATACCCTTCATAAGGCTAGTTAATTCCCCCGTGAGCACATGCATTCTGAATCTCTGTATTTTAGAGAAAATACCCAAAGCTTGCACCCACACCACCTTCCAAAACAGGATTAAAGAGATGTCCTCCTGAGCCATGTTGAGATCGGTTTAGAAATCTCTTGAGTTTTAAGACTGTTTAAAAACGGTTCTGGCTTGGAGACTGGTTTCCCTTTGGAAACCAGTGTCTGGTGGAAGCTGGTATTTTTATAACTCTAGGCTCTCTATCAGATCCTGTGTTACCATGGTTGCTAAGGGGAACACTGGCTTCAAATTTCACATTTCAGTTTGCAGAGTCTGGCTAAGGAAGCAGAACAGTCAAAGGGTGGGGGCTGGGGAGAGGGTCGGGAGTGGAGGTGGGGTGGGTGGGAGACTCCAGTTCTATCTTGAGGAGGTCAAGGATCCAGGCAGCTTCAGATGGGGCCGCTTCCGTGTGTTTATGTGTGTATGTTTGGGGCGTGGGGGTCTGGGTAGGTCGGCGTCACCCTGCTGAGTTAACCTCACTGTGTGTGCTGAGCAGAAGAGGGGAACGAAAGCTCTGGAGGGGACAAAGCGGGTGGGAAGTTATTTCGGCAGAGGTTACAGGAATGGTCGCTTAAGCTGGGGTATTCATAGCAGCAGCTGCTGGCCCTGCAGGGACTCCGATGCTAAGCCAGTGCCCAGGGGCTGGGTACCTGCCCTAGGAAGGCTACATTCTCAGAGGAACATTCCAGGCGGGGTCTGTGCCTAAGATTAGGGCTGGAATAAACTGTTCATGGAGAAAGGTTCTCCTGATTTTTCAAGCTGCATTCTAGCCCTTCACTTCCTGCTAAGTCTTTTTGTTTGACCGTTACAGTCAGAACAAATTTAAAGGCAATCAGGAGCTGGGGAGTTGCTCTCTGCCGGGATGTCCTTTGAGGTGGCTCTCCGGCCTCCTCGCCTCCTCCTCCATCTGGGCTCTCACCTTCCCTCTCCTGCCCACGCTTTATTGGGAGCACTGCACTCCTCCGGGCACTGAGTTACCCGTGGGCTCCTCTGGCTAGCGACTGCTCCAGATTTAGTTGACTTTGTTATCTCAGCACATTTCTAGCAAGCAATGTGTCCAGGAGACTTTCCAGTTTAATAAGGAAGTAGCATTTTTCTCATTGTTTGTTGAATGAATAAAGAAATGCTCCTTTGTTCCTTCCATGGTGTTGCTTTGTGACTTAAAACCTTTCAGAGGTTCTTGGAGTCATCCCGCGTTCACTAGAACACCTCTGGTGAGAGCCGGAGCTGGCCATGGCTCGCTCATCAGGCCCTCTCTTTACCACCCAGATGGGCCATGCTTATTCTGGCCCCCACGCCTTGGCTCAAAGGCTCATTCCTGGAGGCTTTCCCCATTTCCCCCATGCCTGTCCACAATCCACTTTACCTTAAGCCCCAGCTCCCCTGCCCTTTGTCCCCGGCGGCTCCTCACCCCCTTCCCCATTCCATTTCCCCACATTCATCCAGCTCACAATCCATCATAAGTGTTCATGGCTGCTTAATTTCAGGAGGATTGCAAGCTCTTTGCCGAAGGATCACAACTTATATCCCTCCTTCTGGTACTACTAGGAAACTTCGCAGTTCAATAAGAAGCATTGTCTCAAACTAAATCATTGCTTGTTGAATGAGCACAGACTCCAGGGCAACATGCACCGGGGTTCCATGACAGATGAGACCTAGCCTGTCCCCAGGTAGCAACGAAAGACTGAAATGATTTAAAAGCAACCAAGAAAGGGTCACAAGGCATTAATACAGCCACCTGGCAAAGAGCATATCTGGAGACAGACGTTGACAGCCCCGTGTGGACATTAGTTCTATAGGATGTTGTAAGAGGAACGAATCCAGGCAGGGTGGGGAGGAGGTGGGAAGTGAGCCCGGCCCTGAAGGTGGGCAAGAGCCAGGCAAGAAGAGGAGAAAGATTGTTCTCATGGTGGGAGGAATGCAAGGCCACCTATGGAAATACAAGTGGAGCAGTTTGGCTGGAGAAAGAGGTTGTGTTTGCTTATGGAGGCCTTGGATGCCCAGTTGGGAGAATGGACCTCACTTTCTGGGGCTGACTGTGTTGCGATTTTTCTCTTGAGCCATGCCTGGAACACGGTTTGTATTCAACAGCGACTCACAAACTGACAGTTCCCTGCAAGGCTGTCATATGCCACTTGCTTTACAGAAACACCTCGCTTATTTTAAGCCTGAAAACAAAGCCACAGGGCGAGTATTATTCTCATTCCTATGCTACAGATAAGAAAATTGAGGTTTCAAAAGATGGAAGAATGAGGTTAAAGTCCCACGGCTAGTAAGTGGCACAGCTGGGATTCAAACTCAGGTCTCTCTGGCTCCTAAGGCTGTGCGCCTCACCCAAGGGTTTTTGGCTGGTCAGTGGATGCTCACTGAATACACCTAGGATGCTGAGACTATGTTCCTTAACCTTGGCCGGACATTAGAATCATTTGGAAAGCTTACATATCCCTGCCCAGCAAACCCCATTTTCAGGAAGTTTGGTTTAATTGGTTGAAGAAGGGGTCTGAGAGTTTGTAATGTAGTAAAAGCTTCTCAAGGTGCAGGGTTGAAGATAATTCCCCATGGATCCAGCCAGCAAATCTCTGCTCTCCATCAGAGTTCATTGTTACCCCTGGGGAACAGACTATCTTAGTCACTTCTGGCCATAGTGGGTCCTGCCCTGGCCTCTGCTGGGTAGCCGAATGCCCTGCTCTTGGGAAAGGAGGAATGGTCCGCCTGGAAAGGTGCCTCTGAAGAATGTGTTGCTTGACTCTGTGAAATAGCAGAGGCTCTCCACCCACACCCGCTTCATCTCAGCCTTTTCCGAGGTCAGATTTCCCCTGGAGCCAAAACAATGTGAGAAATTGAATGCACACTCACGCAAAAAGTTTAAAAAGTGGCTCTCTCATTGTTGCACAGAGCAATTTCATTTCCTGAGAAGCCTGACTTGCTGGCCTCTGTGTTCTCCTCCCTGGCCTGTGCCTACCTACCTCCTCTAGGAGCCCAGCCAGATGTGTCCCTTGGGGGCGTCCCTCAGAGACACCCCTCAGAGGCATCTGCCCTCTCCCTGCCCTTCCTTTGGAAAGGGCAGGAGGGGCAGATGGGATTTCTGGGGCCTGGAGGGGAGGAGAGCCAGGGGGCAACCAGAGGGAGAGGTTGGTGGGGGTCAGGAGGTGGGTACAGAGAGATGGGAGATTCCTGGCAGAAAGCACCCTGCCTTTCTCCTTTACTCCACCCCTGACCTCTGGCTATGGCTGCTGGACTCCAAAGAGACAGGAGGGTTGGAATTATGGGTAGGGATGAGCTGGGGGGATTGGATGGAGAGAAGAAAGGTGGGATGTTCAGGGGAGAGAGAGGATGAGAGGAAGTGGAGGAAAACAGGCGCATGGAACTTTGTTGAAAATTCCTCTGCTTGGCCGGGTGCAGTGGCTCACGCCTGTAATCTCAGCACTTTGGGAGGCCGAGGTGGCCGGATCACCTGAGGTCAGGAGTTTAAGACCAGCCTGGCCAACATGACGAAACAAAAATACAAAAAATTAGCTGGGTACGGTGGCGGATGCCTGTAATCCCAACTCCTTGAGAGGCTGAGACAGAAGAATCGCTTGAACCTGGGAGGCGAAGGTTGCAGTGGGCAGAGATTGCACCACTGCACTCCAGCCTGGGTGACAAGAGTGAAACTCTGTCTCAGAAAATAACAAAAAACAAAAAAACAAAAAACAAAACAAAAAAAAAAAAGGAGAAAAAAGAAAATTCCCCCGCCAGAGAAACTTTCAACAAAGGACTTTAAGTAAGGAGCTCAGAGAGAGGCATTCAGTGATAACCTAGAAGAGCCTCGCAACAACACCATGGGATCACAGAGGCATGGAGAGGCGGAGGAGGTGGAGAGCATTGTAGGGTCAGGGAATGAAGGCTCTAGACAAGCCAGACCCACAACCTGGCAGGTTGGCTCAGAGATACCAGCTGATGGGGAGATGACACCCTTTGCTCAGGCCATAAACAATAATTGCACCCCTCCTGTGTGTGCAGCCCTCATAGTCACAGTTAGGCTGAGGACCTGGGCAGGGGAAAGAGGTCCTTAGAATGCTATTATAAAATGCTCATGGGATGTTTTTCTACTTGTTTGTATCTTTTTTCATGTCTTAAAATAATATGTTATAGTTTTCAGTGTACAAGTTTTTTACTTCTTTAGTTGACTCTATTCCTAAGTATTTCTTTTGGATGCAATTGTAAGATTGTTTTCCTAATTTCCTCTTCAGATAGTGTACAGAAATAGACAGGATTTTTGTATGTTGATTATGTTTTTTGCAAATTTACTGAATTCATTTATTAGTTCTAACAGTTTTTGTGTGTGTGTGTGTGTGGAGTCTTTAGGATTTTCTATATACAAGATCATGTCATCTACAAACAGAGACAATTTTATGTCATCTTTTCAGATTTGGATGCTATTTATTTCCTTTTCTTGTCTAATTGCTCTGGCTAGGATTTCCAGTACTATGTTGAATAGAAGCAGTAAGAGTGGGGATCCTTGTGTTGTTCCTGATCTTTGATTGGAAGATTTAATATTGTGAAAATGTTCACACTATTCAAAGCAATCTGCAGATTCAATGCAATCCCTATCAAAATCCCAGGGGCATTTTAAAAACAAACATAGAAAACAATTCTAAGATTCACTTGGAAATATAAAAGAGCCCAAATAGCCAAAGCAATCTTGAGTGAAGAAGAACAAAGCTTGAGGCAATCACACTTCCTAATTTCAAAATGTATCCCAAAGCTACAGCAATCAAAACAGTACGGTACTGGTATGAAAACAGGCATATAGACCAATGAAACAAAATAGAGAGTCGAAAAATAAATCCACACATTTACAGTCAACTGATCTTCAACAAGGTGCCAAGAACTCACAATGGGGAAAAGACAGTCTCTTCAATCAACGGTCTTGGGAAGACTGAATATCTACACGAAGAAGAAATTTTACTCTTATTTCATACCATATACAAAAATCAACTCAAAATGGATTGAAGACTTAAATATAAGACCTGAAACTGTAAAACTATTAGAAGAAAACATAAAGAAAAAGCATCTTGATGTTGGTGTGGACACTTTTTTTTTTTTTTTGGATATGACTCCAAAAGCACACGCAACAAAAGCAAAAATAGACAAGTGGGATTGCATCAAACTAAAAAGCTTCTGCACAGCAAATGAAATAATCAGCAGAGAGAGAGACAAAGTATGGAACAGGAGAAAATATTTGCAAACCATACATCTGATAAAGAGTTAATGTCCAAAATATATAAGGAACTCCTAAAACTCAATGGCAAAAAACCTAATAACTCAATTTAAAACTAAGCTAAGAATTGGAATAGACCTTTCTCCAAAGAAGACATGGAAAATGGCCAGCAGGTATTATATGAAAAGATGCTCAATGTCATTAATCATCAGGGAAATGCAAATTAATTAAAGCCACAATGAGATGTCACCTCATACCTGTTAGAATGGCCATGAGCAAAAAAACAAAAGACAAACTGGTAAGGATGTAGAGAAATTAGAACCCTTGTACACTGTTGGTAGAAATGCAAAATGGTGCATCTGCTGTGGAAAACAACATGGAGGTTCCTCAAAAACTTAAAAATAGAGCTGCCATATGATCCAGCAATCCCGCTTCTGAGTATTTATCCAAAAGAGCTGAAATCAGGATTTTGAAGAGATATTAGCACTCTCATGTTCATTGCAGCTCTATTCACAATAAGCCAAGACATGGAAACAACCCAAATATCCATCAGCAGATAAATGGATAAAACAATGTGTGTGTGTGTTGGGGGTCGGGGTGGGGAGAAGAAGAGTGGTTGGGTAATGGGTACAAACCTACAGTTAGATGGAATCAGCTCTAATGTTTGATGGCAGAGTAGGGTGACTATGGTTAACAACAATGCATTGTATATTTCAAAATAGCTAGAAGAGAGGACTTGAAATGTCCCTAAGACATAGAAATGATAAATACTCGGGGTGATGGATATCCTAAATTCCCTGACCTGATCATTACACATTCTATGCATGTAACAAAATATCACATGTACCCCATAAATATGTACAAATATTAACCACCAAGAAAAATATTTTAAAGTCGTATATATATACGATGGAATACTATTCAGCCTTTACAAAGAAGGAAACTGCAATATACAACAACATGGATGAACTCTGATGACATTACTAAATGAAATAAGCCAGTCACAGAAGAACAAATACTGCATAATTCCATTTACATGAGGTATCTAAAATAGTCAAATTCAAAGAAGCAACGAATAGTGGTTGCCAGAGGCTAGGGGGAGGTGCAGATGGGGAGTCGCTAATCAATGGGTAAAAGTTTCAGTTATGCAAGATGCATATGTTCTAGAGATCTGCACAACATTATGGCTATGGATACAATACTGTACTGTACCCTTAGAAACCTGTGAAGAGGGTAGATCCATGTTCAGTATCCTTACCACAGTAAAACTAAAAATAGAAATTTAAAAATATTTAAAAAATAAAAAAGAGCTTGCTAAGCAAATATGAGTTGTAAATAGCAGAGCAAGGAGACTCCCGCAGCTACGGATGACCAATAATCTTCTTCAATCACTTTGAAAACCACCTTGGCAGCAACTATTTGTTCTTAAACAAGCAAAGCACACATTGAAAATTCTTATTTTTCATCTCTGGAAGAAGGATCTCTGATTGGCATGTTAGTTGGGGCAAAAATGGAATCAATTCCACCAAGATCTACTGGGATCCTACCATATAGGTGCTGAGTTATGCACCAAGAAAACAAACAAGAGTAGCCCCTGCTCTGCCTGCAAGGCAGTGAAATGGGGTGGTCAGATCTGGATTCCAGAATTGATTCTACCCCTTGGTGGCTGTGTGGCCCTGAGCAAGTTGCCTGACCTCTCTGCTCTCCTCTGGAAAATGGGGATGATAATCTTCAGAGTGCTGTCTGAGTTAAAAGAGAAAAGAACACACGAGGCACTCGATTTAGATGGAGGCGTCCATGCAGTGAGATGTGCTGTTACCGTCACTGAACACTACTACAAGGCAACGTGAAGAGGCTGGGGTGAGGATGGAGCAGTAAGGACGGAGGGCACTTCCAGGTCCCTCAGGAGGAAGCTGTTGGTGTGCTGAGGGGGTGCTACACAGAAAAGGTGACTTTAAACTGGGCCTAGGAAGAAGTGTCAGGGACAGGAAGACAGAGAGGCAGGGATGACTCCAAAATTTCAAGCTTGAGTAACTTAAAGAATGGTTAATTTGATGAGGTCAGGGTGTGAAAGGATGTCCCCAGGGACTCCCAGAGAGCTGGGTGTCCTCCAGGCTGAGGCGCCTGGGGACTAAGCACATGCTTGACTTAAATTAGGAGCGTGGGGACCGAGTGAGCTTGGACCTCAGAATGAAGGGGGCCTCTGTGAGCACAAGGACCCCCAGACGGGCTGGATGGTGAGGACTTCGCATCTATCCCTTAGGTTTGTCCTCACCCTCAGCAAGACCCTTCACTCAGAGATGGCCTGTGGGTTTGTGTTTTACTCAGAAGCAGCAAGGAAAGCACTGCAGGGGAGCCCTGGGGGTGCAGACACAGGGGATGGAGTGAGTGACTTGACTGAGGAAAGGCCATGGCGTGGGTTCTGGGGCTGCTGCCTGGCTGCAGGGAGGCAGGCAGCATGGGTGGAGGCCTGCATGAGAGCTGCACTGAGCAGGGGGTCTTGGGGTACAGATCTGGCCACATCCTGTTGGAAGGTCCTGAGGTATGACCTGGGACAGGCATAGTGGGCAGCTGGAAATGTGGGCCTGGGGGTGGTTCTGGGATCTGGGGGGATCTCAGGGCAAAGTGGGTGCTGTGGATTTGGGGTCAGACATCTACATGGCCCCAGGGGGAAAGCCTAAGCTTTTCCAGCATGGAGGGGGCTGCAGCAGTGCCTTTGGCTCTGGAAACTTCCATAAGCCGGCTCAACCTGCTTTAGGGATGTAGGTCAAGCCTGGTTATGAGGCAGCAAATGGCTTGAAGAATTCAGGGGTCCCTACGGAGCTGTGAAAGGCAACAGGATGTTCACAAGGATTGATAAGATCTGTAGGGCACCCCTTTAAGTCCCCATCTTTTCTTACAGCCCAGTTTTAGGGAAGCGAAGATTTCTCCTGGAAAGAGCCCTACCTGGAGTTCAGGAGCTCCAGACCAGCTCTGGAATGGACCAGCTGTGTGTCCCTGGGCAGGACACTCAGCCCAAGTAGCCCTTTAAGATTACGCATGTGCTCAGCCCCTAGGCCCCATCAGCCTAGATGACAACTAGCTCTCTGCCAGATGCCGTGCCCCGGGCACTTCCTTCCATCCTCCGGCCTCATTGTCCCTAGTGCACTTAGCTGTCTCTCCATGCCTTGCCACCCTCCCTGCACCTTGCAGAGAAAGCAGCATGAGCACCATTTGCAGATGAGGAAGCCAAAGCTCAGAGCAGGTAAACACTTCCCAATGTGGTGCAGTTGACGAACAACAGAGCCAGGATCTGAACCCTGCTGCAGCCCAGCCCTAGCTAGCTTGGTACATGTGGCTCTGCCCTCTTCTTTTACAAATTGGAGAAGGCCATAGGTGATTTATTTATTCTTCAAGTTTACCATGAGCATTGGATGGGTCTGTGTTTGTCAAACTGGCCCGAAAAGTTGAATGCATCCAACAAATGTGCGTTAGGCGTGGCTCTTTGTTCTTGTCTGCACACATCTCCTGGCACCTCCGGATCTCACACCGGAACATTTGCACTACCTCAGGCGGTGTTAAAAGTGTCCCAGCAGCCAGGGCCGGCATTCGGCTACAGCCTTGCCTCCCTCTTGGAGGAGCAGGTGACGACAACACCAGGAGGTGTCCAGATCACGCAGAGGGAACGTGTTGGGGCAATTCAGGTCACCGCCCTAGAACAGTGCTGCTCCCTGTCTCGAGGTGGGTTGTCCAGGGCACAGGGCAATGCAGGCAAGGATGGGAGGACCCAAGAGGCCATGCAGGCCCACTCCTAGCCTCCACGTCATTCCAAAGGGTGCAAAAAGCAGAGCTGCCAGCCCTCGCAGAGCTGCATTCTGAGCTCAAGGCACTTTGAGAGTGAAATAAAGTCAGGAGAGGCCATTGTCTGAATCTGTGAAACAAATCTGATTTCAAGTGCATTTGTTAAGAAATGTGGTTTGGGTACATGGAGTGGCAGAGGCTCACAGGTTTACAAAGCACCCGAGAGAGAACTATGTGCTCTGTGCTAGTCTGGAATGAGCATGCTATTGTTCTATAAACGGATGCTTCAAAAACACTTATAAATACACTCCCTCCCTTCTCTTAAATTGCTCTATTATTGTCCTTCTTTCAAAAACACAAGGATGCCCCTTGACCCCACAACTCCCCTTCCCTGCTGCCATTCACAGAAACACTTATCGAAAGACTTGTCCACACTCCTGTCCTCACCTCCACTGACACCCAGGGCCCGTGACCTGCTTGTTGCCAAACCCAGGACACTTTTCTGTCCTGGTCCTTTGATTCTCAGGAGGCTGTTCCTCCTTGTGTCCTGGTAGACCCTGCAGAGGCCTGCTGGCAGTGGGAGGGTACAACATAGGGGAGGCGTCCAGGTCCCAGTGAAGGGCTGCTGTGAGGGTTCTTACACGCCCCCTTCCTCTCCCTCTCCATCTATACTCTCTTCCTCCGTGGTTCCATCTGGTCCCCAGCTTTGAGCACCAGGTGCATATCGATACTTCACAGAACCCTCCATCCCTTACCTCCCTGCGTGACCTCTTCAGGACCTCTAGACCCTTCCACCCGGCCAACCTCCAGGGAGTTCCCTAGGGACAGCTAACAGGCGACTCAAACATAACTGATTCTTGCTTTTCATCCCCATTCTATTTCTCATCCAGTATCCTCCATCTCAGAAAATGGGGCCACCAAACTGGTAAACGGGGAGCCCATGTCCCCTCCTCCCTTCCCTCCAACTCACATTACCGAGTCCTGCTGGCTCTAACTCAGAAATACAGCTAGAGCCTAAACGTGCTCTTCGCCCTCACTCCGAGTCTTCCAAGGAAGTGAGGCGCCCTCACTTCCAAGCCACTAACCTCTTGCTGCGCAGCCCAAGCAGCCCCACTCGGCTTCCAGCTTCCACTTTTGCCCCTTTTCAATTCTCTCCCCTGACAGCAGCCAAAGGGGTGTAGAAAGTGAGTTACAATATCTGGCAGCGCAAGCAACTGCTGAATTCCTGCTTCTCAAAAGTTCCTTGGTCATTCTTGTTTCATTCTTTTTCAGATGAAATTTAGAAGAAAATATGTTTTCGTAGAATAAATAATCCAGTGGCAAACCAATCCAATCCTATTCCAAGACCGCTCATTGAGACAACACTTACCATAGGCCTCCCCTCTGCAGCCAGCGCTCCTGATTGGGAATGACTGAAGCCTCAGTTCACAACACCCCGCGGGGGAAGGGGGTGCTGGTTCCCTTTATATAAACCCAATAGAGAAGGACCTGGCTTTGGGGAGCAGAAGCGCCTGCTGTTGCACATCTCTTTGCTGAAGGATGGGCCCCTTTCTTTTTTTTTTTTGGAGACCGAGTCTCGCTCTGTCGCCCAGGCTGGAGTGCAGTGGCACGATCTCGGCTCACTGCAGCCTCCACCTCCCAGGTTCAAGCAATTCTCCTGCCTTAGCCTCCCGAGTAGCTGGGATTACAGGCACCCACCACCACACCTGGCTAATTTTTGCATTTTTAGTAGAGATGGGGTTTCATCGTGTTAGCCAGGATGGTCTCGATCTCCTGACCTCAGGTGATCTACCTGCCTTGGCCTCCCAAAGTGCTGGGATTACAGGTGTGAGCCACCATGCCTGGCCTGGATGGGTCCCTTTCTAAGTGAGCCTACCCTCACAGCTTTGTCCCCGTTATCTGAGATGCATTCCAGCCCTGGCGCTGTCTGGCTGTGCAGGGGGCACAGGCGGCTGGTCTCTTACCTCCCTGAGGCAGGTGTAGATGGGGCACACGAGCACGCGGAAGGGCTCGCCCGTGCTGCTGCGCATGGTTCCGAAGACCTCGCACAGGAAGGTGATGAAGCCCAGCCAGCGCTCCACGTCCTGCTGCTGCAGCTCCTCGCGCACCGTGAAGTCCTTCTGTGGAGGCATGAGAGACCGCGTCAGCCTCCTGGGGCTGGGGAGGGGCCTGGGTGCCACCCTGCTGTGCAGAGCATCTGTTGTCTCAGGGCTGCTCCTGGGCAGCAGGCAAACCCCATGTCTTAAATGAGGATGGGGGTGCGTGATTGCACTCTCTGTGGCTAGGACCACCCTGACCTGTGGCCATTACACCTCTTCTTCAGGTGTCCCCAGGTTTGGGACACAGCTTCCTTGCCTCTAGGCATTGCCCAGACCTGCTGGTCGCCCTCCTTCACTGACAGCAATGCTGATGTGGGAGGATGAGGCAGAACGGGAGGTGACACCCTCCCCAGACTCAGCACTTTTCCACCTAACTCCCCGTGGCTAAACCATCTCCCTTTGCTAACCCCCAAGTCATGCCCTCTGCGTGGTGGACTGGGGGTAACCAGAACACTGCCCACCCACACATCATCAGCAATGGCAACATAGGGTCACGTGGACTAGCGCCCCAGCACTGGGCTATACAGCTACAGCCCCTCCCTCGAGGGGCCTAGGCATTCATTCATTCATTCGTTCATTCATTCATCCTCCTTAAAAATATTATTGCCCCATTGTGTGACAGGCTCTGCACTAGGAGCTAAGATAAGACATATTCACTCATCACTGTGATACAAGAGGAGAAGGTATAAAAAGCCAAGGAGCTGGGTTCCATGGGATGGTCACTAGGGAAGGTTTTGGGGATGGGGCTGTGAAATACCACAGTCATACCAGTGCTCAACAGAAAGGTTAATACAGCTAAGGTGTGGAGACCACACAGGAGACCACTGCAAGCTTCCAGGCAGGATGAAATTAAAACCTCAATGCTCTGAGAGCTGAAAGATAAGAATCTGGGGTAGCTTAAATAATATTCAGAAAGATATTTCCCCTACCTCTTGTCTTTGGTTTTGGCCATATGTCTTGCTTTGGCCAATAGAATGAGGCAGGAGTGATGGTCTGCCAATTCTGATGTGAGGCCTTAAATATTTATGTTGACTTTCATGTTTCTTCTGTCATCCTAAGAATACTCTCTCTGGGCTGGCCTGATGGTCCCAGGGAGAAGATGGGCAACACACGCGACAGGGCCTCACCTAAGTCTAGCGTAGGTCAGGTGACCCCCAACCCACCGGCACACACGTCATCTAAATGCACGCTTACTGCTGCGTGCCACTGAGATTTTTATGGTTGTTTGTTCAGCCTCAATAGCTGACCAATACAGGAGTGACACAAGAGACATTGTGAAGGTCAATAGTACTCGCTAAGTGGTGGGTTGTAAGGGGTGATGGAAAGGGGAGACTCCAAGATGACACCAAGATTCTTGGTCTGGGTGACTGTGTCACCACCAAAATAGAACATGGGAAGACAGGTTGTAGAATGTGACTCAGACCATTCTCACAGCCCAGTCCCCCACACCACTGCTGACTTCAGCCAAGCATCCTTGGCACCAGAATCTCAGCCTCTCCAGAAATGGAAGGCCCTCAGAGATGACTTGGTTAACATCTGTCCCTTGCGAGTGATGAAGGTGCCATCTAGAGGGTGGGCCTTGGTCTCCTCAGGTGGCAGGTCAGGGGCTGGCTGAGAAGCCCTGCAGTGCCAGCTTTGGAAGAGCCAAGGCCACAGCTTATAATGACCTGAGTTTCATCAGTTACAAAAAAGTATATACTTGTGTGTGTATCTGTAACTATTTTGATATCTATATTTATATGCAAAACAGTAACAGCAGCAGCTGCTATTTGTGAGCCAGACACTGAGCCAAGGATATTAATTGTGGTATTTTACATAGTTATCACAATGGTTCCATAAGGCAGGTCCTATTACTGCCCCATTTTATAGATGGAGAATCTGAGGATAGAGAAGTTGTGTAACTTGCCCGTAACTATGAGCCAATGGCAGGGCTGGGATTCAAACTGATGTCAGCCTGCTCTGGAGACCAAACATTTTTTCTCCTTATGGTGTTTTTTATTTTTCAAAAAATGTTTTTGTGTATATTTAAGGTATACAACATGATGCAATGGGATACATATAGCCAGTAAAAAGGTTACTATAGTGAAGCAAACAACATATCCATCATCTCACAGTTACCCATTTTTGTTTTGTTTGTTTTTGTGGCAAAAGCAGCTCTTATGGTGTTTTTAAATTGGAAAGTAGTGCATCAGAGCCCACGCTTAGTCACTCTCCAAGTCTGTACTTTCCACGAAGCCATTTGTCCGCACTGTCCCTTGTAAGTCCAGCCATGTCTGCAGACCTCATGGGCCTCGTACTGACCCCTCAGGCCTCCTGCCTCCCCACTCCTTTCTCACTGAAGTGTCCACCTGGGTATGATTGTAGAGTTCTGCTGTTTGTCTTTCATCCAGGGTGAAAAGGGACCACAAGAGACTTCAGGGACCCCACAAGTAGTGGGTGCCTAGCATCTTTGACAGCTTCGTCTCTTCTCCCTAGTCCAGAGCCTGGAGCAGGCAGTGTTCACAGGGGGTCCTAGCTGTTCAGGGTCTTTGTGAATGAATGAATTACATTGTCTGCCATCCCAGGGCCTGCCAAGGGCCCTGCGCTACTGGGCTTGAAGTCATACGTCTTTTGGTGGTTTCATTCTCATGAACCTTTGTTTATCCCACAATATTCTTATGTGATCTGAGCAAGTGTGGGCATTACCATTCTCATTTTAAAATGGGGAAAAATGAGGCACAAAGATATTAAAAGACATGACTAAGGCCACACAGTACTAGAACTTGAATGAAAACTTAAGCCCCTTCTCTGCTCTGGGTTAAATGCTCTTGCCCTGGTTGTACACTGGAGTCACCTGGAGGAACTCTGAGGCTGCTGATGCTGGGACTCCACCCCGGAAAGTTTTGTGTAACTGGTCAGGGTGGGGCTGAGACACTGGTAATTTTTGACAGCTCCCCAGCTGATTCTAACGTGCAACCATGGCCGGGAACCACAACTCTAAGCCTTTATCAAGTGCTAACTCGGGTGTTAAAATGGTGCCCCTCTATCAACCCCCAGCTTGTCATTTCCTTATATTCCCTAAAAATACCCATGAAGACACATATCAAAGAACAAAGTCCCACAGCAACACTGAGAAGGAAGATAACCGTTCCCCAGCAGACTCCTCCCAGACTCAGGAGGTGACATCATTAACTAAAGTGCTGTCACCAACAAACTCTGGTTGCCCAGGGGACCCAGAGACCAAAGGCAGGGGGTAGCTTGAGGCTTCAGCCCCTTCCTCTATCTGTCTCTGGCTGGTAGACAGGATCTGTCAGTACTAGCAAAGCCCTGTGCCTGTGTATTAAGGCAGCTCCCATCCGCACCGCCCTTATTCCAGGCCTTGGAGATTCAGGGCAGTGCAGGGGCAGGAGGAGACAGGGTGAAATGCTGTGTCCTTTAAGGGATGGTGCTCTCAGGCAAAGCCCTCTGGGGCAGGAAAAACTTGGAGGCAGTGTGTACAAGGAACTGAAGTTTTAAAAAATAGATTGCATCTGATCAAAGAACTAGCTCTTGACTCAGTTTCTTCCTGATCATCCACGGCATCAAGAGAGCATTCTGTTTTGGGCTAGCAAAGGTTACTAGGAGATTGAATGCCTGCTAAATATTGGAAATTGGATTTGAGATGAGCTCACGAAGCCACCCTCCAGCTTTAGGTCTGAGAGGGAGACTCTGCCTAAGCAGACACCGAGCTAGTCCAAGGCTGATGCACACAGCAAACACAAAAGACCAGACAGGGGTGACCTCAGTCAGGATTGAGGGAGGCGCAGAGCAATACGGCATCTACACAAAAATCCTGCCTGGCAGAATAAAGGAGCAGTATCATGAAAACTTAATGGAAATGTGTAACTCTGAACATGTTAATGACAATCAACCAGATATAAATAAAATGAAAAACTCAAGTGCAAAACATGTGGGCTTGTATGTAAGGAGAATGACAATCTAGATTCTATAACGTGTGAATAGGCATTCGAAGGAAGGGATTGTGATTAGCTAAGCAGATCTCAGGCTGAAATGAAGTGTGAGACAGGAACTGGGATTAGGAGAGAGCCAATGGAAACTAGAAATCCAACAGCAAAATCAAAATGAATTGGAGGCAGTAAAGGATAGAATGGATAATGCAGAAAAAGTAATGCAGAAGATAAACTTGGAAACCACCTAGAGAGCAGAACAGATAAATAGACCACAAAGCTGAATACAAAGATAAATAGACTAGAAACAAAAACGATAGAGAAGATAGAGAGTGGACATCTAATCTTAAAATTAGAGAAGTTTTCAAAAAGGATACCAGAATACACAGAACAAAGAGAGCAGAGAAATAAACTTTCTCACTGGAAATAAATAATAATAAAAATGAGTTGACTCTTTGGGTAAAAAGTGTTCACAGTGTACCGGAAGTCCCTTGCCCTGCCCCAGTTTTACTTAGCGGAAGAATTTTCTTTTCTTTTTTCTTTTTTTTTTGAGACAGGGTCTCACTTTGTTGCCCAGGCTGCAGTGCAGTGGCGTGATTAAGGCTCACTGCAGCCTCGACCTCTTAGGCTCAAGTGATCCTTCCACCTCAGCTTCCTGAGTAGCTGGGACTACAGGCATATAACACTATGCCTGGCTAACTTTTAAATTTTTTTGTAGAGACAAGTTCTCACTATGTTGCCCCCGCTGAATTTTCTTTTTTAGTTTCACAGAAAAAGAAAAATTTAAAAACAGCTATGAAGGAACAAAAGACACAGTCTTCTTACAAAGGAACAAAAATCTGGTTGGCCTTATACTTCTTTATTTGAGGTTAAAAATTCAGAGACATGAAGGCAATGTCTTCATGAGTTTGAAGGGAAAAGAACAAACCTGCCTATGAGTGAAAGCAAGAGAAAGATCTTACATAAGCAAGTTCGAAAACAAATCACTCCTACATGCTTATCTTAAAAAATTCAATGCTGCAGTTGCTATGAAAAATAGTATGGCCAGCCGGGCGCGATGGCTCACACCTATAATCCCAGCACTTTGGGAGGCCGAGGCAGGTCGATCACTTGGGGTCAGGAGTTCGAGACCAGCCCGAGCAACATGGTGAAACCCCGTCTCTACTAAAAATATTAAAAAAATTAGCCACGTGTGGTGGTGGGTCCCTGTAATTCAAGCTACTCGGGAGGCTGAGGCAGGAGAATTGCTTGATCCCGGGAGGCGGAGGTGGCAGTGAGCTGAGATCATGCCACTGCACCCCAGCCTGGGGGACAGAGTGAGACACCATCTCAAAAAACAAAATAGTATGGTGATTCTTCAAAAAATTAAAAACAGAATTACTGTATGATCCAGCAATTCCACTTCTGGGTATATATCCAGAGGAAATGAAATCAGGATTTCAAAGAGATGTCAGTATGTAGCATTATTGACAAGAGGTGGGAGCAACCCAGGCATCCACCCACAGATGAACGGATCAACAATACGTGATATATACATACAGTGGAATATTATTCAGCCTTAAAAACAGAAAGAAATTCTGACATATGCTGCAACATGAATGAACCCTCAGCACATTATGCAAAGTGAAATAAGCCAGTCACAAAAAGACAATACTGCATGATTTCACTTATGCAGGTATCTAAAGTAGCCAAACCCATAAACAGAAATGACAGTAGAATGGTGGTTGCAAGGGGCTGGGGAGAGGGGGGCGTGGGGGGTTGTTTAATAGGTACAGAGTTTCAGTTTTGCAAGATGAAGAAGTTTTGGAGACTGGTTGCACGAGAGTGTGACTCTACACTATTGAACTGTACACTTAGAAATGCTTGAAATAGTATTTTATGTTATTTTAAAACTACAATTAAAAATAATAAAAAATAAAAAGAACTTTCCGAATGCATGTTATGGCCAACAAAATTTATGATTTAACTCTGAGGAAATCATGGTATAGAAGAAACAGAAGAGAAAACTGAAGCTACAACCAGGTAGACTTATGAAGTTAAGTTAAAATAAGTCATTATAATTTTGGTTATACAACGGAATCAAAAGCCAGAAATAATCCTTGGAAGAGAAGATATTTAATTTTAAAATGTAATTTAAATAAGAATTTTATAGTAGTAGTGACTTAATAATCCAAGATTAAATTACTAGAGATTAGTAAATACTGGTGGGAAGGGGACAGAAGTGTGTGAAGCACATAACATTTCCTAATTTACGCCATAAGGATTCACAGGTTATTGCATCTTTCTTAAGCTTGGGAATCAGAGAAAAAAAATGAAAGTACGCCTTTAAAATGCTAAAAGTAAACACTAGTAACCACTAGCAGAACTGAAAACAGGATATAAAAAATAAATGGATGGGTAAAAATAAGAGTGAGCAAATGAAAATAAAGTAGTAGTAAAAGGGAAGTATTTTTAAGATAACAATTATTAAATAAAATTATAAGGTTTTATATATATATAAATACAATCCATAAAAAAGAGATAACACAAAATGTTATAGACTTTATAGTATAGATTTGAATATACCTGAAGCTATTGAAACATAAGAAAAAAAAAAAAAAAGAAACTTAGGAAAAAAACCAGAAAGGAAGAATTATATCAGAAAAAAACCACTAACATTCTATGGCCGATTAAATGAATAAAAAACAAATGACTTAGGGGATTTAAATAATATAGTTAATAAGATTAAATTGAAACAAGCCTCATAGTAAGCTGTGATCTCAGTATAAATTTCAAAACATAGAAATTGTACAGGTTACATACTGGGACTATGAATTAACAACAATTAAAAAATAGCCAATTGCTCGAATACTTAAAAGGTATTCTTCTAAAGAAAAATGAAATAAAGACATAATCAAATACACAATACCTGTATTAGATTATCTAGGAAATAACTATAAAAACTTGTGGGATGTGGTCAAAATTATAATGAAAGGTCAATTTATAGTCTTAACTATTTTGGCCATTAAATAATGGAAGAAAATATATCATCTAAACCAATGTTATCCAATATGGTAGCCACTATCCACACGTGACAATATATTGAGTGCTTGAAGTGTGGCTATCCCAACTGATATGGGCTGTAAGTGTAAAACAGATATTACTTTTCAAAGGCTTAGTATAAAAACTAGAATGTAAAATGTCTCACATTTTAAAAATATTACCTACCTATGAAATTTTGAATACACTGGGTTAAGTAACACATATTATTAAATTCAAAATTACATATGTAGATCACATTATACTTCTACCAGACAATGTTGATCTAAACATTTAACTAAAACAATTAGAAAACCAACAATAGCTAAGGAAATATAAGGACATAATACAGATAAAACCCCCAAATTAATTACTTAGGAAATAGAGAAAGGAAATCACATATAAAATCAAGAAAGAAGAAACAGAAATAAAATTAGACATGAAAACAGATATGAGGTAGATAAAAAGTATAATAAAAATTATTTATAACTCTATGTTGATAATTTTGAAAAAATGATGAAATAGGTGATTCTTAAAAAAAAATCAACATTTGCTAAAAAAGAAACAAGCCAGAATAAACTAAAAAATCATAAGCTAAAATGAAAGTTATGAAAGAATTACCTTTATAAGGAAATCTCTAAACTTACAATTTTTATAGGTAAGTTCATTCAAACTTCCAAAAAATTAGGTAACTGCTTTCCTTTGCAAACTGACTCAGAACATAGAAAAGGAGAAGCTTTCCAACCAGTTCCCTATAAACAAAATCTCATGATAGTAAGTTACAAATAAGGAAGTCTACAAGTTAATCTTGCTAATGTGAATAGATATGAAAGTCCCAGGTGAAATACTAAGAAACAGATCCATTATAACCAAATAGATTTTTATCCTAGGAAGGCATGGATGGATGACTTAGTATCAGGAAATCTATAAATGTAATGTATTACTTCAATAGGCTTGATTAAAAAACACCAGCAACACCTATGACCCTTAGAATGGAAGAGATAAAATGATTTGATTAAATATATGGGAAATCTGAGAGAAGCCTTTAATAAAGAGTATCATTAACAAGAGAGTTTAGTGACTACTTAATAAGAATATTTAGATACAAAATTAATACACAAAATCAACAGCTTTCTTTTATGACAGAATTAACTAGTGAGATTTTAATGTACAAGCTCATTTAATAAAGCAATAAAATACTTAAGTGACATTATTAAGAAATATGCAAGAATTCTATAAAGAAAATTGCCTAACAAAACCGAAAGATTTAAGAGAATGTCTTCAACAAGCGAAGAAACATACACAATTCCTTATTGAGAAGACAGCATTGTGAAGATGGTAATTCTCTTTGAAATAATTCACAGGTTTAATATCAATCTGCACTCCATATCCCAATGTGAACTTTTTTGGGAGAAAAGGAAATGAAGACTTGAAAAAATAATCCTAAAAGTAATTTGAAAGAATAGCAAGGGAAATAACTAAAAACAAAACAACATTGGAAAGAGTTACATTACTCTTAACTTATCCTTAATAAAGCTTTATTCATTAAGAGGCTGTAGAGCTGACATCCGAATGAAGAACTAGATCAGATAGCCTAGAAACAAATTTGGCATCCACAAAGGTTTATCACATGATCCCTTGAGGACCACAAATCAGTGGCAAAGGAAGCATTATTCACTCAAGCAACAGTGCAGGGACAGCTGTCTAAGTATCAGGAGGAAAATAATTTAGAGTCTTACTTCACACTGGGCTCTAAAATAAATTCCAGATGGAATAAAGAGGCAAATGTTAAAAAAAAAAAAAAAGGACCAAAAATTTGAAGAAAATGAAAGAGTATTTCTCACATTTCTGGAAGAAGAGGGGCTTTCTTCACTAAGGCAATAGAAGAATGCATCAAAATATTAAAAAACAATTGATATGCTCAGGAAGATATGTGCAATAAATGTGACAAAGGGCAATGGTCTTAATGTATAAATAGTGTGTTCAAATTTGTAATAAAAGTGTGAAACCCCTCATGAACAAATGGGGAAAGGGCATTAAGAGGTAAATCCTATGTCAAAATGTAAATTACTAATACATATATGAAAACATCTTAATTCAATATCAGTAGTAATTGAATGAATGAAAACGTCTTTTTCCCATCTATATTAGGACAACTTAAAATGGTAATTGTCAATGCTGGTAAGGATGCAGTGAGACAGGCACTTATATATGGGCATTGGTATGACTTTTCTGAAAACCCTTAAAATAAGTCTTAAGAGTTCTTATTGTTTGATCTGGTAGTTGCATTTCTGGTAATTATCATAAGGAAACAATTTAAAATATTAGAAAAAATAAGCTTAATGCACATAAAAATCTAAAAACCTAAGCACCCAACAATAGGGGAACGATTAAGTAAATGATGATTCATGCATCCATTAAAAATTATGTTTATGTGGCCAGGTGCAGTAGCTCATGTCTGTAATCCCATCACTTTGGGAGGCTGAGATGGGCAGATCATCTGAGGCCAGGAGCTCATGACCAACCTGGCCAACATGGTGAAACCCCATCTCTACTAAAAATACAAAAAAATTAGCTGGGCATAGCGGCACATACCTATAATCCCAGCTACTCAGGAGGCTGAGGTAGGAGAATCACTTGAACCTGGAGGTGGAAGTTGCAGTGAGCCAAGATCACGCCACTGCACTCCAGCCTGGGCAACAGAGCGAGACTCTGTCTCAAAAAAAAAAAAAAAGTTTATGAAAAGTTTATAATAGCATGGGAAAAATGTTTATATAATGTTAAATGAAAAAAGCAAAACTGAAATTGCATTTATCATATAATCTCATCCATGAATACAGTCTTTTTTAAAAAGAAAGAAGAGAAATAGTGTTTCACAGGAGTTGTCTCTCTATAGTGGAATTATGGATGACCTTTATTCTTTACATTTTATTACTTTCTGAATTTCTGATTTTCTGTGAATGTTTCGCTTTATAATCAGAAAAACAGCTATTTTAAAAGAAACTGGCAGGTTGTGACCCTTTTCCTTGATTTTTTGCATTAGGACAGTGGAATTCTTCTGGTAATCTGCCAGTCAGCAGTGATTCTCACGAGAAGGGTGGGGAACTGGGGTGTGAACATGCCCCGCCCAGAGGCCACCAAAACCCAGCCTGTGTGTCTCCTCTTGACACATGTCATAGGTTGCCAGCTTTTCCTCTGGAACAAGGAGCCCTTTCTGCCAACCGAAACAAGCCATTCCTCTAGCTCTGCCCCTAACCTCAGCCTCTTGTATCCAAAAGCAGCAAGGGGCCTCAGATTGGTGGCAGCCATTTCAAAGCCTGGTATTTGGCTCTAGGTTCTCATCTGACTGGCAGGCTACCTCCCAGCAACCCCTAGTGCCTTTCCCCAAACTTTAAGGCTACCATTTAAGCCCCGTTTCCTGCCTAAAACTATTTATTGACGTACTGCTATTTCCTGCACCGGCCACATCAATAAGCCCTGAAAGCCATTCAGTGTCTCAGGTTTCTCAAGGCATTCTGGGAAATTCTTCCCACTCGGGATAACCACATGAGCTCTGGCATGGTGGAGCGCAGTGGCCAAGCCAAAAACAGCTGTATACAGGCAAAGGGGAAAAAACACCCCCATCCCACCCAGCAGCGCAAATCACCACAGGGAGATGCTGCTGGAGGGTGGGGTTGGGGGTAGTCGAGGCACAAGGACCACGGTGCACATATTTTTAACTTTCTGAGGGAGATGGGCAGCCCCTACCAATCCCTGCAAACTCACCCTCATTTCAGGCTCCCTCTTGGAAAATGAATGGCCTAGGGAAATTTGCCCATCCAAACGCTATGTCCCCAGTGACCCTGGTTTGTTTCTGTCCAGAGAGGTGGCTGCTGTTGCCATCTCTCCAGTGGAGAGGAGAAACTGCACTTTTATTTACTGCTAGCAGGAAGTTTCTTTTCCTTGAGAAGCTGGATACCATGTGGGAAGGACAGACCATGGGGAGCTGTGGGAGCCCAGCAGCCAGGAGTCAATCCCAGGCATTCTTCTCCCGGGCAATTGGTTGAAGAGCTTAAAAAACATATTTGACAGAATTCTGTATACTGAAAAGAGGAAACTAATTTTCAAATAAAAGGTGCTTTATTTTTTATTTGGCCCCAACTTTCCTTCTTTCATGTTCCTGCTCCCACATTCCCTCCTTAGGGAGGCCTCCCTGGCTGTCCCCTCCACCGCAGCCCCCGGGACTCCTCATTCCAACTCTGCTATGCTTCCTTTCCAGTCCTGATCACCTCCACTAGGTCCGATGTGTGTTGATGACCTGACTTTTTGCTAGAAGGGTTTCCTGAAGGCAGGAATCCTGTTTTCTGAGCCATCTTCATGTCCCCTGGAATGGGACTTGGCTCATTGTAGGTGTTCAATGAACATGTGTGGACCGGATGCATAAATATCCCATGGTATGTGGTCAGACAGCTCTTCTCTAAGAGGACAATCTGTCCAAAGGGTAGGGGGCTGTTAATCTAAGACTTAAGAGTACAGAGTCACCATGAATGCCTGTCTCATCTTTTCTTTCATTTGTGGCTGACAGTTCACTCCTGATATTTTCTTCCCACCTTCTCTGGGCCAGTCCCGGTCCCTGCTCCAAGGCCGCCGTCTCATGACATTTGTTTCACTTTTGTGGGTAACATTTTTGCCATACAATGGTTCTTGGCTTATTGGATTTTTTCCCCCCTTCCCAGGGTTGCTTCAAGTAAGGCCACGACATTCCGCAGAGCTGCCCTTTGGTGGTGTGGTGGGGTCACAGGTGACGTCAATGTAGCTCCGCCCCAGCCCCGAGTCTCCCGTGTGTCAGACTCTCCCCTCAGGGCTTTGCTGAGGCTAGTTGCAATCCCCCTGGCAGGCTTTCCTCCTTGGTCCCCCCACCAATGAAGCCCCCTCACTCCTCTGTCCCTATCACACAGCCCAGGGCCTGCGGCCTGGCCCCCGTGGCTAGACCTGGCCTTGGGTAGTTCCTGGAAGGCTCTCTTCTCACCCCAGTCATCATCATTTGGAAGGAGCCCAGGGCAGGACCCTCCAGCTCAGAGAGACAGTGCAGTCCTTCCTTGGCACCTGTTCCTATCAATAGTGAAGCCGAGGGCTGGGAATTCCCAAGCATAGGGCTGGCTTGCAGCATGGAACCCACAGACACTGTGACACATCAGGTTACCCCCGGCCTGAGAGAGGACCCTGAATGTTCCCTTCTGTCCTTCCCTGGGACTTCTGGGCTCCATGAAACCTCAGAATCCTTACAGAAAAGGATTTAGCAATGTTAAGCCACCTCAAGTTGGTTCCTGTGACTTGGGACAAAAAGAACTCATCAGTACAACAGGTTTCTCCTAGGTGACAAAATAATGGATTCCCAGGCCCTGGGGATGAGGATGGGACTGGGGCCTGGATGCTGGGGACTGGACGGTGAGGGGCAGAGTCACAGAAGCGGGCACTGCGGGTGGGTGGGCAGTGCTTCTAGCAGAGCTGGAGTCAGGATAGGAGGAGAAGCAGGGAAGGGGTGATCTGGTTATTGCCTGGGTCCTGGGTGGCAGCCCATGGGCCTTGCCTCTCACACACCCACTCAGGGCAACATCGTGGAAGGTCTTGGCGTCAGTCTGATTGGGTCAGGCAAACCTCTTTGGCTTAAATGAGTAACATGTGCAACGTATCTGGTGCAAAGTAGGTGCTGAATAAGTGGCAGAGAGACCTGGTAGCTGTATCCTGAGTCACTCCATCCACCAAAGCCTGCCTTGGATCTGGCCGCCCCCGACCCCTGGCAGTCTGCACGTGCAGCCCAGCCAAGGCGCATGTCCGCTGGACTGTACACACAGCTGGCCATCATGCCACGTCCTGGCCACAGCTGCCAGTCTTGGCTCAGTCCTGCTGAGCCCTGAGGCCTGGCCCTAGGGACTCAGCCACACCTAGACTCTGGAGCAGTCAGAATCCGACCTGCATGTCACTCTGCACTGTGGCAACAGTCTGCGGTGGCTGCACATCTTGTCTGGAGGGAGACGGGGACCATGCGGGCACTGGACTGCAGCCTCCGCCCTGGGACAAGTTTGCTTGCTTTGAGTTCTGATGCCAGCTGGGCCCTGAACTACTCCTTGGGTTTGGGTGTGTCCCTTTTTAGGTGGACTTGACTCTTTCCCAAGTATCCCTGACCTCCCTGGCCAACGACCCCTGGCCATTCCACTGCTTCACTCTGCTCTGCCCCTAGACACTGAGGATTCTTGGATGCCAGTGACAGAAACCATCTCAGACTAGCTGAAGAGGCACACAGGCCTGGGCTGTCTTACATGGCAGGTGGGCCCTAGGACACAGCCTGTCCCCAGGGCTCAAACAGCAACCCCAGGGCTGGTCCTCCCTTCTCTCCCCTCTCTCCCTTGTCTGTGCTTTGACTTGCATGTTGACTGCTTTTACTGCTGCCACAGACAGGGTCTCCCTTTGCCATGGCTAAGATGGCGGTCAGCAGCACCTGGTCTCCCTCATAATGGTTCCTGAGTCAAAAGGAAGACAGAGCACCCCCCTCCCCAAATGTCAAACCCTCAAATCTCAGGGAAGGATTCTGACTGGCCCTGCTCATCACATGACCATCTCTCAGCCCAATCACTGTGGCTGTGGTGATGGGGTTCCCTGATTGGACAGAACCAGGTCATGTGGTCATTCTGCAGCTGGGGCAGGTGGGCTCAGTGACAGATCCCTGGACCACACGCAGAAATAACAGCTGCCCCCTGCAATCACAGGCCTTACCTAGGACCATCGGGTGGCTGTCACAGGTGCCTGACACTCTCCTGAGCATCATGTCAAATTCCCGATGTTCTGGGTGATTGCTGCCCTTTCTGTCCCATCCAAAAGAATGAAGAGAGAGTGATATGATGAGGATTATCTTGAATCTGCTCTAATCAATGGACATGAAAATCAAGCCCCAAATGCCGATCCTTTAACTATTATTAATAAAAAATTACCAGACACATTCTCTGTGACTGATGGTTCATGACACTGTGGCTGGAAATGCTTTCTCCCCAGCAGTTGGCTCTAGACAAAGGGCACACACTGTGGCTGGGAACAGCCATCAGCCACTTCCAGCTAAATCTGGATCACTCTGGAGACATTTCCAAGTTTCCCAGGCTGTGAGCACCCAGCATATTTCTATTGGCAAAATCAGGTCAGGTAGGCTCAGCTCTGCTGATCCGTAGGAGGGGACAGGGAGGCGGGGGAATGGCGCTGGGTTGCAGCAGACAGAAGCTGAGAAGTCAGGCTGATCCAGCGGGAATTCTGTCTCACACTTATGCAGGCGCGAAGCCTTATTCTCAGGCAAGGGAGCCAGCACCTGCTATGGCTGTGGCCTTGAAAAGCCCTCAGAAGAGGCTGGAAGTTTTCCTTTCAGCCTGAGCAGAAAGAGAAGGCTGGATTATCTGACAGATGAAGAATACCAGTGGGACAAGCAGGAATTCCTCAAAGCAAGGTGTCACTGGACTCAGCCTCAGGGAGGACGTTAGTACCACTTGTCAGGTCAAGGGGCGTGAGGGGGCTGAAGTTCCCAGGCTCAAGTGTAGCCCTCAGTGATTACACACTTAGTAGCTGGTGCCCGTGCTGGTGCCCTGATCTCCTCTGCCGCCTGCCTGATATTCATGTCACCGTCTCACCATACCTCTACAGAGCACTCTGCCTTTCTAGGCACTTCCCACAGCTTTCCTGGCTCTGCCCCACGCAGCAGCTCACTGGAGGATGAGGCTCCTTGATCTGCCTACCTTCTGAGGTTGACAGAGCTGGAACCCAGGTCTCTGATCCTGGGCCTGGTGCTCTTTGGACCCCCCAAGGCACCGTGTTTGAAAAGGTCATCATGCAGACATGACAGCCACCCACCCCTGCCTTACACTTCCCTCCAGGTCCTCAGAGGAGAGGGCTGAGTTGTTGTCTCTGCAGAATTCGGATATTCCCTGCCTGGCTGCCATCCTGCCCAGGAGAGAGGCTGAGGGCTTGGAGACAGGTGTTTGCCAGGTCTAGGCCTGGGCACAGGTGGTAGGTCTTACCCATGATGTGAAGCTCTCTGTAGAAACAGAGTGGGGCTGTGCTCACTGCAGCCTCAGCCTGAGAAGCAGGCCAACCGCAAAATAAAAGGACAGCAAGACTGGCCAACTGCTGTGACTCTGTGTCCCCATCTATAAAATGGAAAGCCACCATGTGACTGTCAGGCCAGTCACCGTGCCTCTGCATCCTTATCTGTAAAATGAAAGAGACCTTTGACCTGCACCCAGGTGACAGAGTGACGCAAACAGGTGTAATAACCCTTCCTAATCAGCAAAGGGTTACTGTGCCCATATTCTGCTACGTGAGAAACTGAAGCATAAGGTGGATGAATGTTGTATCCGAGGTTTCCTGTGGGAGGAACTGGGAGCTGGGGCCAGAATTCAGCTTATCCAGCTTTTTGGAGATTCCTAGAGTCTTCTCCAAGGTTTCTGCCTGGACCAGGTTCTACTAAGAAGGTTGGGTCCCCAACCCTAGGCAGAAATGGCATCTGGGATCCCTCTGTTCTGGAAGCAGTTGGAAGCTGAAGAAATGACATTTGAAACCCTACTTTCAATGAGTGGCCCAATTACTTCTGAAATTGTCCGGAAGACTGGCTTTAAAAATAGATGAATACACAGGCGTTACTAAGCTATTTATAGAATTTGAGAAAACCCCTTGAAATGCTCACAAAAAGATTTGACCTATAATGGGGATTCCAGAATGACTCGGCCTGAAGCTCACATCCACCCACAACTTTGAACTTTGCCACAGATGGTCTTTAAAAGTCATGTTAACATTTATGTGGCATTATCCCTCAAGGAAGCTGCAATGGAAGTGCACACATCCTTTATCAAGCCGTATCCCAAAATGTCTACTGGACAACAGTTGAGGAACAGCCGGGGGTGGGGGGAGCCAGGATAGAGAAGGACACAAAGTCTAGGGAGCTTGCGGAAGACCAACGTTTGCGACTGTGAAATGGTGATCCTGGCCTTTGCCTGCCTCTGGAGACCATATGGGGATATAGACCTAGAAGTGACTGTTGTGCCTGCCATTTCTGCAGACGTGGATGGCAGCTGTTTGTACCAGGCTCTGTCTGAATGGGCCCCTCTCTTAGTGTGCCATTCTGTGTGGTTCTGCCCCACTGGACTCAGTGAGGTCTGTTCTGAGCAGTGCCGGGGGTAGGGGTGGCCCTGAAGGAAGTGCTCAGACCTTCTCCACGCGTTCTGAGATCCGGTCTGAAGACTAGATGGGCTCCTTGTGTTGTTCCCAAGGAGGCTTGGGCCACCTGTGGGGATGGGTGAAGGGCAGTTGAGTGGGCAGACTCAAAGCTCCTGGATCCTAGGCAGAGGCCCTCTGCCAGGTCTGTTTCATGTGGTTGAGGACACGCCTGAGATTGAGTTTGGAAAAACAACTCTTCTGCTAAAAATACATGAAAATCACTAGTGTGTCAAGATATGCACAATGGGTTTGAACGCCAGACAGGCCTGGGCGAGGCACTCTGGTCCGACTCCCACTCCGCCCTCGGACCTGGGCAAGCCTCAGGCCTTCTACCGTCTCACGTTCCCCACCCAGAAAAGGGAAACACGGCTAAACACCGTGATGATGAAAACGCCTGGCCAGGGGAGCACCTCCACAAATGCCTGCTCCTCCTGCTTCTTTGGTCTTCCCTAGGACATGGGTGTGTGGGGGTTTATCCATGCCAGGTGTGATGGGGTAGCCTGGCTGACCTCCCACACCTTGGCCAGTGTATGGTGGGTGCTGCAGCCAGCAAGAGGGAAGGTGTCTCTGCAGACAGGAGGGAGAACAGTAGGTGGCTACCGACATCAGGGGACTGAGGGTGGGGAAAGTGATGGGCTGGCTGGAGATGGGGGCTGACGTTCCGGCTGGCCCTAGTTTTGCCTGCATGTTTTATTTCCTTGGCTAGACTGTAAGCCTCTTGGGTATCTTATTCCTCTTTTCCTCTCTTGAGTATCTGGCAGAGAGTACAAAACAGTGCAAAACTGCCAGGTATAAAACAGCAGTTTGGGGACTCACGTTGACTTGATGTGTGAATGGAGGCCATCAAGATATTTCTGATGATGGGGATGCCGACTGTGAAATACTGGTAGAGTGGGGAGGAAAAATCCATCCTGTCACCATGCGTACCAAGGTGCCCCACCTTCACCCCACGGTGCTTCTCCAACCAGAGCTGGGGACCCTCTTCCTCCGGCTGCTGAAAAGCTGGTGCACATGCACCTCCTTCAAGTCTTGGTCTACTTGTCTTCTCCTCCCAGAGGCCCCCTGCCTTCTCTAAGTAGGCCCTCCACTCTTGTGACATCCCTCACTGTGTTGTGTTGGCTCTTCTGTGTGGCCCCATCATAATTGGAAAAGACACATCTGTAAGCTTATGTGTTCAGTGATTGCCTCTCCCACTCGGATTGCAAGTTCTGCAAGGGCAGAGAAACTGTCTGCTTTATTCAGCAATGTACCTGCTGCGTCTAGGCCACTGGAGGCCCTCAGTGTGTATCTGTTAACTGAATAAATGGATGGGGGGCTCCAAGGCAGTGGCAACCCCAGGGAGGAAATAATTTGGGTGCACAGAGAGAGGTGGGCTTCTGGCCCCTATATTAATGGGGAAGTCCCTGGCTAGATCTGAGCTTGGCCAGAGAAGGCATGAAAATGAAATTACTCTGGCTTTGGGCTATTACAGAAGTTCCCCAGGAGAAAGGGTGGCATCTAGGATGGGAAGTTCATTCTGTCCTTATTCAGGTGTCCACTCACGATGTGAATAAATACGCCCCACACCAGTGTCTCCAGATAAAAATACAAGAAAGGACTGATTCCTCACCAACATGGGATCCAATAGGACCCAAGAGGGAAGAGGAGCACAGAGATCCAAATGCTCTAGTGAAAGACCAGAAATCCATCATCTGGGGCTGCTTTTTGACCTTGGGCAAGTTATTTACCCCAATGGGCCTCAGTTTGGTCACCCACAAAATAGGGCTGATTCTACTTGTCCCATCAAGCCCATAAGTTGTGGTGAAGATTGAACGAGGCAAGAGATACACAATCTCCTTGTGAACTGAGAGTATTCTACAAAACTGCATGGTTTGTCTTTATGGCCAGAGACCACACCTTGCTTATCATCCCCTTAAAATCTGGCTTGATCCTGGCCTTGCAGAGCTCAGTAAGACTTTCTGAACTGCTCCGCGTGACCCGAGGCTGCTGGCTGGCACCATTCACCTTCTCCACTCACAGCCCTGCTGACCCAGCCACCTCCTGTCAAGTCACATGCTGGCGGCGGCAAGAGGAGGCTCCATCTGCCTCAAGATTAGAGCAGTCTTGCCTCATTCTTGGCACTACTGACATTTTTGGTTGGCTCATTGGTTCTTGGGGGGTGCTGTCCTGTGCACCGTAGGCCTCTACCCACTCAATGCCACTAGAAGCCCCTATCCTCACCCCCAGTTGTGAAAGCTCCAAATAAAATATCTCCAGACATCGCCAAGTGTCTGCCGGAGGCAAAATCACTCCTGGTTGAGAACCACTGCTGAGAGTGACAATGGTGCCCACTGCTCCCACCCATGGGACAACTTCTCAGGACACAGCAAGATCCAGAGGCACTTGAGAAATACTGGGAAGCGCGTTAAGAGATGGGGCTATAATGTAAGGCCTGCGGGTGGGGGTGCACCCCGAAACTGCCTTTAGAAAGCTGCAGGCTGCACAGGACACACAACCGTATGCCACACAGCTACTTCATGGGACTCGGAACTCTCAGTACTGTGCTAACTTAGCACACACTCAGTAGCAAGTGCAGACAACCTGTCCCTGCATTGAACCCAGAGACTGCAAGCGCTTTCCCACTTGTAGAGAACAGATAGGGAAGCATGGTTATGTGTGATGAACCCCAAACCGAAGAGGGTTAAAGAAAGCCCGTGCTCTGGAACTGACAGCTCTGGGCTTCAGTTGTGATGGCGGAACCATAAGCAAATTCTCTCCCAGGAGTCTAACTGTATCTTTAAATGTGAGCGGCTTAGCATGCTTAACACTACTTATTTGAGGGATCCTTGGACAACAGATAATTCAACTGCGTTTACCAGACGACGTTAACAAATACCTCCCACGCCAGTGTCCCCAGATAAAAATAACACCAGCTCCCTCATAGGTCTACAGAAGGAAAGGACAGGAAGCTGGAACTATCAATCCTGTCTGGCACCTCCTCACCCATCTGCTTGCCCCTGGTGGCACTGGCTCTGCCGCGGGCAGAGGAAGTGCTACCCAGGTGATAAGAGACACTCTGACTGTGGTCAGAGGAGCAGAGAGGCCTGGCAGGGTCTCTCTCCACCTGCTACTGGCTTTGCCCACCACTGAGGGCTCTGCTTCCTGGGCAAACATCCAAGGAGAGTGCAGAGTACCAGGAGAGCTTAGGCAAGTCACTCGGCCTTGCTGAGCCGCATCTGGAGAATGGGTTAGTAAGATGCTCCCTGTTACCTCACACAGGTACTGTGAGATCTAACTGCCTGATTCCTGTTTTACAGGGGAGAAACCCAGGGAGGCCTAAAAGTGCAGGCCTCATTGGATGAATCTGAGGAACACGTGGAAGGGCACTTTCTGCCTCAGAGCATCCCCCCACCCCAGAATACCACAGTGCCTGAGGTCAGCCCATTAACACCACACCATCAGGATAAGGCTCTGTCTCCCCAGCAAATCCCCAGTCAACTCACAAGGTAAAATATCAACTACAATTCATGCCAGCACAGTTCAAGGGATCAGAACTCAGAAATTTGCCCTTTTTTTTTTTGGATGGAGTCTTGCTCTATCACCCAGGCTGGAATGCAGTGGCGCGATCTTGGCTCACTGCAACCTCCACCCACTGGGTTCAAGTGATTCTTGTGCCTCAGCCTCCCAAGGAGCTGGCATTACAGGCACATACCACCGCCCCCAGCTAATTTTTGTATTTTTAGTAGAGACAGGGTTTCACCATGTTGGCCAGGCTGGTCTTGAACTCCTGGCCTCAAGTGATCTGCCCACCTCGGCCTCCCAAAGTGTTGGGATCACAGGTTGAGCCATCGTGCCCAGCCAGAAAATTGCCCTTTTATGAGAAAAACAGGACTGAGACAAGTTGGATTTGAAGGGAGAAAAATTAGGGATAGTTTAGATGTTCCTTATAGGGTAGTGCTCTGGGAAATCATCTACCGGGTGGCTGATCGCAGGAGGCCTTGGAGTCCACAGGGGACCCTGACAAGTACATTGGAGACCTGGGCAGAGGGAGGCCACTGCTGCAGATGGCTGACATGGCTTTTTTGCTCTGGGGTAGGCACCTGTGATTTCAGCTGTCAGAAAAAAGACCTGAGCTCTATAAAGGATGGTCTTAAGGAAACTGTAGGTCTCCAACCCAGACTCACTAAGCAGTGTGGATAGGGGAAACAATCCTCGTCACACAAGTCCCTCAGATCAGCTACCCAAGCGATTTCAGTAGGAGTGCACTTACAAATATTCCAGAAGCTATGAGTATGTAAAAGAGGCAAGAGTGTTCTAAGTCCTTCTCCCCTGGGCAGCTGTGGGCTGGCTTTGCCTGTTCTAAGTCCTTCTGCCCTTGGGTGGCTGTGGGGTTGAGTGTGGGGGCAGACGTCATGGGATGGCAGAGGTTCGGATGGCCACTTCCTTGTCATCGTGTCCATGTTGATAAGCTGCTTTCTGTTCTCACCATCTCCAGCTTGCTCCCTTTGTCGGCAAACAGGCCCTCACTGATCCGTAAACATGCAGAATGATGGACATGTTAGTCAACTTCAAAACTGGGCATTCAGGCCAGGTGTGGTGGCTCACGCCTGTAATCCCAGCACTTTGGGAGGCCGAGGTGGGCAGATCGCGAGGTCAGGATATTGAGACCAACCTGGCTAACATGGTGAAACCCCGTTTCTACTAAAAATACAAAAAAAAAATTAGCTGGACGTGGTGACGGTCGCCTGTAGTCAAAGCTACTCGGGAGGCTGAGGCAGGAGAATGGCATGAACCCGGGAGGTGGAGCTTGCAGTGAGCCGAGATCGCACCACTGCACTCCACCCTGGGCGACAGAGTGAGACTCCATCTCAAATAAAATAAAATAAAATTAAATTAAAAAATTAAAAAATTAGCCGGGCATTGTGGCATATGCCTGTAGTCCCAGCTACTTGGGAGGCTGAGGCAGGAGAATCACTTAAACCCGGGAAGTGGAGGTTGCAGTGAGCCGAGATCATGCCATTGCACTCCAGCCTGGGTGGCAGACAAGACTCCATCTCAAAAAAACAAACAAACAAACCAACAGCTGCGCATTTGGGGATTGCTTCTCTTCCCTGTCCTGACCTGTAGTTCTAGTAACTTCCAGCACAGGAAAGATGGTAACTGGCTGAGAGCTGTGGGTGCCAGGTGGCTCGGCTTTCCCAGGGTGTGGATGGCAAAGACTTGTGTTTTTTGGGGGGGGGGGGGGAAGCCGTTTTCTATAAACATTAAATTCTTACACTAAATCCTCCCTCAAGAGAGATGGCCTCCCCTAATAGTCTGAAATTCTTCCCAACACAGAATTCTTAGTAATCAGGCTGATGACAACAGAGAAAGTATACCCAAGTGTTGAACTTGATTCTGGGGAACCAGAGGAAGGAGGACTAGTTCTATTTTCCAGGTTAAAAAGCTCCTGGGAAAATAGGACTACCCATCTGAAAGAGCCTGGGGATGTAGGTGCCTCTTTGCAAGCCATTTGAAGAAACCCAAATAAGATAAAACTAAGAAGTGACTTTTTTCCCCAATGGGCATCTTCATTAAATGGAAGAGCTCACTGCAGGCTTCCTTTTATCTGGACTCCCTTAAAATACTCCTGGTTAGATGAGAAGGTGAAGTGCAGGCTTGCATCTGTGGTAGCCCATGAGATGGCCCATTTTTCAAAAACTGCATTATCAGAACCCCAAGAAATTGTGACCTTGGAGAAATCAGGTTGGGGGAGAGGCTAAGGCCCACCTGCAGGGTGTAGGGCACTCTGAAGGGGTCTAGGGAGCGAGAGGAGAATGGCAGTCATGGGGGCTCTTGAAATGACAGCCTCCATGCTCTGATGAGCCTCTCTCTGGCAACCAAGTCCATGGTTTGACACAGTGTCCTTCAAGTAAAAGGTAAGCTTGCCAGCCAAGGATCAAAAAAAGCCAGGAGTAATGCCACCTGCTTCCAAAATATAGCTTCTTCCTAAGGTGAAGGTGACATCTATTTAACAGGAAGCTATGGCAAAACTAACCACTTAGGATTACCATGTTCTGCATGAATCCTCACACAGGACTCTCGCCAGCTAATCTGGAGTCTATAGTCATCCATCTATCCATCTACTCACCCACCCATGACCCATCTATCCATGCAACCCCCTACCGATCACCCATGCATCCACACACGCATCCCTCCCTCCACAGATGCTTGTGGGCCTCCTCTCTGCCAGGTGCTGACTCGAACGCAATACACACAAAGGGCCTGGGGGAAGGAAGATCCGAGGCTGCCTTCTGAAATCTGCTGAACAATCAGGAAAACCTCCAGAGTTCCCACATGCTCCAGTCTGACAGGCATCTCCAGAGGGCATCTCCAGAGGGCATCTGCTTCAATCCCACCTGCCTTCAATCATCCTGGGTGGTTTGTAAAGCTGTCCTATTTTTAAAGCTATTCTGGGAAGAATGTCCCCAAACTTCCCTCTGATTCCAAGTTTCCCTTCAACCCCCCACCTCAGGCAGTTGGCTACTGAAATGTCAATCCCCCCTACTCAGCCAGAGCCACCCCACCTGTGGGAGAACCAGCCATAGCCTAGCAACCCCTCCCCCGGCCCCAAGACCCTTCGCCCACCCTGGGGAGGCCAGGTTTGCTGTTTGGGAGTTTAGCTGAGGCCCTTAGCTCTCGAGTTGCAGATGGCCCTTAGATCCGGCTTTCCCCGACCCTGTCTTTCCAGCACTGCTGTACCGAACCCTCACTGATTCTGTGCCTAATGTGACTTGACACTGTTCAAAGGCTCACCCATGCCTTCAGCTTGGAACTGAGCTGGGAGGAATACATCTGTCAAAGGAGCAGCAAAGGATGTGAGTGGTATTGACTGCATATCTCTAGGAGGAATGGGCAGAGAGCAGGAACCAAGCTGGGGGCTAGAATGGGGAAAGTGAGGTAGAATGGCCCTGGGGCATTGCCTTCAGGGGCTGAGAGCCACCCTTTGGGCTACTAGTCAGAAAACCCAAAGGATCCCAAGGTGGTACAGATTACCCCGCCTCCCCTGGGGAGACAGTGATGGGGATGAAATCTGGAGAGCAGAAGAGAAGGTAACAAGTGCTTAATTTTTCATATCCCACTGCCAGCACTGTGTGGGCATGGGTGGCTGGGAGACTCAGGATCTCATCTGCAAGGCTGGGCTATGTGATACAGTCCTGTGGTCTGTGTATTGGCTGTCTGGAAATCAGGCTCTTTCCCCAAAACCTTCCCACTTTCCTGCGGAAATGGCACTCAAGTCGGATAAAACTGGGGTGGGCTGCCATTTTGAACTCATCTATTTTCCTGCTTGGGCATTGGTATGGCAGCCTCAAAGAAGTATTTGGGAGCAATTTTAGGGAAAAGTCAATAAATGAAGATAAACTTGAGCTGGGCTAATTGTTAAGAAAAGAGAGGAGGAGAATGGGGCACACAAGAAGCCCCTTGGAGCCTGTGGCCACCCAGCATGTCACTTGCGCCAAGGGATTCTGTTTACTGAGCTATCATCATGAGGGAGGAAACATTTTGTCAGAAATAACAGAGCACAAAATATAGTGGGCGCTAAAAACTTAATCCTGCTGGCACCACGTTACAGAAGCCAGAGTTGTAAATGGCTGTGGGGAAAGGCCTGAGTTATATAAAGCCACAGGGAGCAAAGCTGGCCCCAGGCACCTATCCTATCCCCTCTGTCAGTTTCCCAAAGCTGAAATTTAAGCCTTACCAAGGAATAAAATGATAAAATGACACCATTTTCCCAGGAAATGTCAAGAGACTTAGAGGGGGTGGGGCTGCAGCCTGCCCCTCCCTGCTTCTCCCTGGTAGGAGCCTCCTGATTTATAAGGATAATTACTTGTCTCTCCAGAGCCCTCCCTTGTGCTAGCCTGCAAGGGGATCCCAGGGAAGGGGCAGAGGCTGTAGCCTCTCTCCTGCAGTTGGCCTGTTGCGACAAGGGTGGAGTCAGAGCCCCGTCATCAGCCACCCATTCATAACTCTAGACAACTGGAGACACAGCTTCTGCTCTACATCAAGTGGCCTTTGTACCATAGATCCTCACCCTCTGGAGATGGCATCCTGTCTCATGGTTTTAAATACCACCTAATGGCTCCCTGAGGCTTATTTCTATCCAGATCACCCCTCTGAATGCCGGGCTCCAACTGTCCACTCAACCTGGCCACTTTCTATTGCACAATTCCAACATGACACGTCCAATAGTGAGCTCCTGGTCCACCCTCCAAAGGCTACTCCTCCTGAATCATCTTCCCCACCTCAGTTAGTGGTAAGCCCCTCTTCCAGTTGTCCAGGCCCCAAATCTTAGGTTATCCTTGACCCCAACATTCTCTTGCACCTACGTCCAGTCCTTCAGAGTCTCCTCTCAGCTCTTCCTTGAAAGTAGACCCAGACTCTGACCTGTCCCTTCACCCTAATCACTTCTCCACCACCCCTTACCTAGACTCTCCCTTATTTACTCTCCCACATTTACTCAACAGATTTGTGGATCCATTGCTTTTATGCTCATTGTCCCCCTAAAGGCTTCAGGCTGGTATCCCTGCATCTACTCCACCCTTTCAGACTCCTCTCAACCCAGCAGCCTGAGTGACCCTATTAAAACTCAGGTCAGACCTTGCCTTCCCTGCTGGAAACCCTCTGATGTATCCCAGCCCTCTCAGAGCTAATCTCGTCCTTGTGAGCCTGTCGATCCCGGCATCCTGCTGACCTGATGCCTTCCCATGGCTCCCACCCACCCCCCTGACCTCGACTTCTTGCAGTTCTCCCATGGGGCAGGCACACTCCTGCCTCTGGGCCTTTCACTGCTCTTTCTCTTTGACCAGGATGCTCCCCAGGTCTGCATGGCTCACTCCTTCAAGCCTATCCAAGGGTCACCTGGGTGAGCTCTTTTCCAATCACCCTATTTAAAATTGTCCCCCAACATGCCCTGCTTCCTTCTCCACAGCCTTTTGGAAATTTACTTATTTGCAGATCTGTCGCTTTGATGCTTATCATCCCCTTCTCGGTAGAATGTAAGCTCCAGGAGGGCAGGTTGCTGAGTCTGTCTGTTTGCTGCTGAATCCCACCATAGCCCAGGGCCTGGCACATGATAGGCCTTTAATTCTTGGAATGTTGAATGAACAAAGTTGCCTAAAGTTTGGTTAGAGAGACAGGAACAGACCTAAGAGATGACACTAAGAACACCAGGTGGCAAAAGCTGAGCACCCAGTGAGGGCACAGATAGACTCCAGCAGCCTGGGTGATCAGGGAAGGCTACAGAGAGAGAGATTAATCTGGGAGAAGGGATGACTATGAACAGGTTCTGCTGACTCAGGGAAGACACTCACTAGAGAGGCATGGAGGAAGGTGATAAAAGCTACGGTTGAGATGGGGCAGGCTGCTTGGGGCAAGGAGATGCTGTGATTGAGGTGCTGGCCCTCAGGGTCTCTGGGCAAGCCACAGGCACATTCCTGTGTCCACAAACTGGTAGCTCCCACTAAGGGGAGCCCCCAGGGCCAGGCTGAGGCTGGGTGGGAGGGAGGGGCTTCCACTCAGCTTGGAGGCTGGGGGTAGAGGCTGCCCAACCCTGGGCCACTCTCTTCTTTCCTCTGAGTTTCTGGTAGCCCTGCCTGTGTCCCTGCCTGTCTATCCAGAGCCTGCCTTTCTCTTAAAGAAGGAAGGAAATGAAAAAAGAAAATGAAGTGAAACCACGAAAATGACTTAAAAGAGCTTGGGGCTCAGGGCTTGGGAGCCTTAGGTCTTCCATTCTGCTCTGCCTCTGTCTTACTATAGGGCCTTGGGCAAATCACATTTCCTCTTGGGCCTCAGTTTCCTCACCTGTCCAGTGTGGCTCTCACGGTCTGACCAGCCAGCATGCAGGAGGCCTGGAAGCTATCTGTGGACGTGTGTCCCTGCTTTGGTCTGGTGTCAACCCCTCTCTGGGCCTGAGCCACAGTGTAGGGCTTGTACAGGGCCTCCTCTTCCTGCCCCAGGTCTGCTCATGACCTCAAAGACAGAGACATGACATTCCTAGGAGGTCTGTTCTGGGTGCCAGGACTCTCCTGAGAAGATGGAGTGAGAAGGTGGACAGGTTTGGGGGCTGAGGGAGAGCAGGGATTGGGGGAAGCTGGCTAGAGGAGGGTCCATGGCCCAGCAGAAGAAGGACTATCTGGGAACCCCAGCAGGTGGGCCAGCTGACAGAGGCCCCAGGAGGACGTGTTCCCCAGCACGAGGTGGCCTATGACGTGCCTCTCTGATTTCCAGGGTGGCGACTGCAGGCGCCCGTGGCTCCAGCCGGGCGGGGTCTGAAGTGGGAACTTCAGAGCTAGACTTGGCCGCATTCCTCTGAAATCCCCAGCCTGTGAGAATGAAGGCTGCCGGTCACGTCCTCCCTTCGTCTGCTCCTCCGTGAGAGACCTGGCCTCAAGCCTCTGGCCATTGAAGCTGCCCCTCCAGCTCCCAGTGCTTTCTTAGTCTTTCAGGAAATGTCTCCAGGCCTGGTGGGGTACGTGTGTCCGGGGGATGGGGAGGGGGCTGCTGAGCTGGGCCCAGGCCAAAGGGCTCCGTGGGGCGTCCTGTTGGACTTGGCAGCCTGCCCTTGGTGACTCATGCCTGCTGGTTGTCCCTCAGCCCCATGCCCCCTCGAACTCGGCACTCCAGAAACAGCCTTCTCCCATGGCCCAAGAAGCACCGCTGTAACTCCTTGCCATGGACCTTTGCTCACACTCCCTGCCTGTTGGATACTTCCTCTGTATTTAACCTTCAGACAAGTGACCCTGGATGAGCTATTTCCCCAGTCTGGGTCTTAGAAAAGGAGGTGGCTGTACTCACAGAGCCTGAGATCCTTATTCCAGAATTTCCCTTTTTGGAAAGGTGGTTCAGCTTCTAGGCTTTCCTTCTCCAAAGGACATACAGTCCTGGGGGCGGAACCTCTGTCCTCATTCTACTTCCATCCCTTCCCCAACACCTAGTAGGCAGCCTTAGGCTAACCTAGGTTAGCTCCTTTCATCTTCACAATGGCCCCATGGCAATGATGCTGTGATCATCCCATTTTATAGATGAGACACCTGGGACACAGAGCGGGGAAAAGTACCCTGCCCAAGGTCATGAGGTGGCAGGTGGCAAAGCCAGCATTCAAAGCCAGGGGCCAGACTCTAGCATCTATACTCTTCACCAGTACTCTACATTCCTAGGAATCAGCATGGGGTCTGTCATTAGTCTTCCCAACTAGTCTTAAGGTTCCTGAGAGCAAAAAAACACAGCTCTTAATTTATACTTCTAATTTTGTTCTTTTTTCAAGACTCCTTTGGATATTGTAGGTTTGAGTTTCCATATATATTTTAGAATCAGCTTGTCAATTTCTGCCCAAAAGGATTAATGGCATCTTGATTTGAGACTGTTGACTCTAGAGACCAATTTAGGAAGAAGTGACATCGTACCAATATTGAGTATTCTAGTCCATGAACATGGTATGTCACTGATCTACACTTGACTGTATCTCCCTAGAGTTTCAGACAGGGCTAGACCTATAATATTAGTGCACACCTGATGAATCAAACTGAAATTAAAATTCCTTTCACTATTATCCCAAGCAAAGTCCAATTGAACCACTGCCAACATTATGAGCACTTATTGAGGGCCAGGGTTGTATTATGCCCTTTACTACATTATCTCATTTAATCCACAGCAATCCAACCCAACCATTATTACCATCCTCATTTTACCAGTGAGGAAACTGAGGCTTGGAGAGAGTAAGAAACCCATTCAAGGTTACACAACTAGTCTGTGACAAAGCTGGGATGTGAACCCAGCCCTTATCGTCATCATGTTATAGGAAAATGAAAATCAGTGACTTTCCCTAAACCCGAAGAAAATGATTTGAGGTTTCTCTGTGATTTGGTACTTCCTGCCAAGGAAGCAATGGTTCAGAGGTTTAGAGTGACTGTACTAAAGGAAGATGAGGCTTGCAGTCCAAGAACATGTCCCATGGGTGCTGAGGGACCTACCTGCACACACCTGCTCTTTGACACCTACTTCAGGCTCAGCACAGCACATGTCCTCCTGAGTCTGCCCAGGGTCTCCCAGGCCTAAGAGGTGTGCTATTGGATGGTAGGAATGGGACAGTTTTGGTCATCGTTAACCTGACTCAGTCATGCTCACTCTGATGTCATAGTGCCTTTCTAGCATCCGTGTCCACTGTTGGCCTACCTACACCTCTGGGCCGGTGATGAGTTCACACCCACCCTGTACAGAAGTACAAGTGCTTCTTTTCATTTTTTCTGTAGTGACCTCCCCAAGGGAGACCCTTGAGTTTCCCTGTGATGGTGAGAGGGTCTGTGTCCTGTTCCTATTACAGCGACATCTCTGTATTTCCCAGACTTAGGAATCTTATCTTCAAAGGCTGCCACTGTGCCTCTGGCTGTTCCCACTGCTCCCCTGACCTCCTCCAGCTCCATGAGCCCTTCTTGGTAACAAGGCCTCTGGGGGAAGGTATGTGGCCAGGCAAGGGAAAAATGCTCCAGGTGTGGCCCTGGGATACAGGGAGATAGGAGGAACACAGTCACAGGATTCACTCCTGGCACTAAAAGGCCCTCAGTGGCTTCAGGCCACTTATTTACAGGTGAGGAAACCAAGGCTAGGGAGGAAGAGACAACTTACCTAAAGCTCTCCTAGGAGTCAAGTGTCTGGAATTCTGGCCTGAAATGTTGGTGTCTGCCCCTCCTTGGGGCGCCCCAATTGTGTTTTATGTGCGAGGTGCTCAGAATGAAGCTCTATACTCAAAGCTGGGACATGCTGGCCCCTGAGCATGTTTCCAGCTCAGGCTATTGCTGTTACTGATTCTTTCCTACCTCTCTTCCGGGAAAGAGACAAAAACCCAAAATTCAGCTTTCTCCTCCCCCCAGCCTAAAGTCTAGAGAGGGTCGGCCATCCAATTGTCCCCATGGGGGTTATCACTGGGAGACTCTGAAAGGGGGGGTCCCAGCTCAAGGTCAGCAAAGCTGCTCTCCCTGAGCAGTGTTTTACAGGGAGGAGAAGTGCATGGCCCCAGCCTCACCTCCCGCTGAGATCCTGCCCATGTCACCCCCAGGAGAGACAATCAGGACAGACACCAAACGCAGAGGACTGCCAGGCCTCCAACCCTCGGCACTGTGGACACAGCCAGCAGGCTTTCTCATGCCTTTCTGTGTGGCCAGGCCCCTCAGGGCACTGGGGAACTGGGTGAGGAGCAGGAGAATTGGGCAGGAGTTGGCGCAGGGGCAGAGGGAATACTGTTTCTAGCTGGGAGCCATGAATCTGCACTGCAAACCACCCTTTGGAAGAGAAGCAGACTGCACAGGCAGACAGAGGCAGCCGTCTCGGAGATGGAATGCGTGATGAGGCTGCACAGCCATGCTTGCATGTACATACATACACACACAGACACACACACCCTGCCTCTTCTTCCTTCTCAGGAGGGGGCAGACTCAACCATGAGAGGACACCCAGGAGGCCTGGAGCTGGGGCCCGTCACGGTCCCTGGTTGGAATGCCTGGTTTGGGGGCAATTGTACCCAAGGCCCTCAGAATGGAGGCGGCTGAGGCCTAGAGTTGGGCTGCACAGCCCTGAGTGTAAAGCAACCTGCAGGCAGATGATTGCCTAAGGAAAGCTCCTGGTGCTTTTTCTCTTCTGAGATGTGAGTCTCCTCTCTCCATCCCTTCCTCCTTCTCTCCCTTCCTCCTGCTCTCCTTCCTTCCTTTCTCCCTATTTCCCTCCCTCTCTTTCTCTCTTCCTTTCTTCCTTCCCTTTCCCCACCTCCCCTTCCCTTCTTTCTTTTCCTTTCATACTTAACATGTGAACCAATGTGGCCAAAGTCATCCTGGGCTGGGCCCCTCCTCTGCCCTATCCCTCGCAAATAGTAAGGACTGCAGGTGGATGTCGGTCATCCTTCTGGGCCGGTGCCCCCACACAGCTGCTCCCAGAGAGCCAGTGAAAGGCACTGCTGTTGTCCTGACCACAGCCCCGCCCCTGCCTCAATGGTCTGGAGGCTTCAAACAAACTCCCAGCCACAGGGCCCCTCCCAGGCTGCTGATGAGCCATATGGATGGGCTGTGGACTCCAGCAGGGCACAGGCTGAGTGGTGGGGTAGGGGAAGGGAGATTTACTGCCATGGTGGGGGTGAGGAGCTCCAGAGGTCATCCAGGCCACCCCCTGCCCCGTGCAGAAGGTGCTTCCAGAGTCAGTATTTGACTGCGGGTGGGTGAGGGGAAGGGTGGTAATGACCATGGTAGGAGAGGAGGAAGGACCCCTGGGCCGGGGTGAGGCCAAGGAGGGAAAACAGGTCCCTCCTTTCCCTTCGGAGTTCCAGGTGTGGACTCTGTACCCCAGGGGTTCTGATCTAGCTAAGAACAGGCAAGGCCAAAGGGCAAACATTGACTTAAACTTATCACCTTGACTGATTCAGGCCCACGTTCCATCGAGTTTCTGCTCAGCAATGAACTGCACAATCGTAATCCTTAGAGTGCCTGGGATTTTCTTATTTTCTGTGTTCCAGGAACTGCTTTCAATCCTCATATGCCCTGTCTCATTTAATATTCCTGACAACTCTATCATCACCCCATCATGCAGATGAAGAAACTGACATACAGAAAGATCACTCATTTTGCAAAGTCACACAGCTTGTAAGTGGTGGAGCTGGGATTTGAACCTAAGCAGGAATGCGGCTCCTGAGTCCAGGCTCTTGACAGTGCCCACCGCTGGGCTCAGACACTAAGAGCATCTGCTGAGTGAGGCTCAGGTTCAAACTGACCCAGACAGCCTGGATCCCCAGGACTAGGGACAAATCGTGCCTTGGGAGGGAGGCTGAAAAATAGGCCCGAGGCTTGCACCCCCTCCCAAATGCCAGGAACAGGCAGACTGCTCCGCCGGCACCTCCCCTGTCTCCCCGCAGTGCTTTCTGAGCTCCTTCAGCTGGCTGGCTGGATCACTCACTGATGCTGTGCGGGGTCTGTACAGGTATATCCAGCCCTGCAAATGATGGGCTTTGGGATGAGGGAGAACCTCGAGGATCTTGGATGAGTGATTCAAATTTGCCTAGCCTCAGCTTCCTCATTCATAAACCCTGGCGGGGTTGCTGTGAGGATGAACCTATGTTAAGTCCCCAGCCAAATGGGTGGGGGCAGTGGTTCTCAGCTGTGGCTGCATGTTGGGCTCGCTCGGGAAGCTTTAAACAATGTTGATGTGGGGGCCCTACCCATAAGATGGTGACACAATTTGCTTGGGGCATAGCCTGGGCATTGGCATTTTCCAAAGCTCCCCAGGTGCAGCCAAGCAAGGTACCCCATAGAGATTTGGTAAACGGCAGCTGTTGATACTGTTTACCAAAGGCATGGAGGTCAGAGCTAGTTCATGGCAAAGCCAAGCTCACAGCCTGGTTTGGACTCCCAGGGAGTCTCTTAAGAATCCCCAAATCCCTTCCCCTGGGTTTGGTCTCTGGGGAGTCTCACTTTTGAAAGCCTTTTGCTTTCCTTGATGGTCTCGTGGCTGGGTCCAGCTCTTCCGCCCATTTCAGAGGAAGCTGTGAACTGTCTTCAGGTAGGCAGGGGGCAGGTTTCTGAAGGATGCCTGACTGCAGGGGTGGAAATGCTCCCCAGCTGAGACGTGAGGAGTTCCTCCAGCCGTGCAGGCGGCAGTGGTGGGGGCCTCATGACACATCAAGGCCATCTAGCCTATTTTGTGAAACGGCATCCCAAGTCAGGTTTCATTTCTGCAAATTATTTTTCTAATTTTGTAGCCACTTAGAGCAACCACAGCTGAGTTTCGGTTTGGAGCCTCTAAGAGTCAGAAATGTCAATAGACTGTGGTTCCTTCTGCCTTTCTGTGAGCTTTTCTTCATGAAAGAAAGAGAGGGAAAGAAGGAGGGAAAGGAGAGAGGGAGGAAGGAAGGAAGGAAGGACAAAAGAGAAGGAAGAAGGAAGATGGGATGGTAGGAAAAGAGAAAAGAAATTCACCCTAGTGCCTGTTTTTTCCAGAAGCAGAGAACTAGAGGCAAAACTGGCCAGAGTGCAAAGCTCCATGCTCACGCATGCCGCAAGGCTGAGGGCTGGGCTCTCCGGTGTTTGCTTCTCAGGAACTAGGGGGAAGATGTCTAACGTGGCCATTCCTGGGAGTGTGGATGACAGCAAGGGTTTCCTCCAGCACGTATGAGAGGAGTTATTCACATGTACACGTGCATAAATGTGCATACATGTTTCTCTGCCCAGGTGTCCTCCTGCTTATGGTGCTGATGCATGTTAACTGCTCTACAGGTAGTCCCCCCACCTCTCTCTCTCTCTCTTTTGTTGACCACTCATGGATCATCCCCTGACCCTTAGACCCCACTGCCACAGAGTTGAGGCTGCCCACACCTCTCCTGGCTCTCCCAGGAGGCTCCAATAGGACACCCCCAGTGGGGTGCTTTGCTCCTCCCAGGGTCCTTCTCCTGTCCTCCTCCATCCTGCTGCAGAGGGAGAGCCAAAGATGCCAACCAGGAGACATCACCTCCATCCTTAGAAACCTTTGGTGGTGCCCCAGAGACCAAAGGGTATGGTCCCTCTGACCAGGTAGGGCAAACATTGCCCCTCCCAAGCTGGTTCTGGCCCATATTCTCTCCTCCCACCTCAGCCCACCGTGCACACTACACTCGGGAACAACCCCTTCTTTTGCTGTACATGATTCTTGCCTGCTTCTTGCCTCTGCTTGTGCTCCTGTATTCGCCTAGACAATGCCCTTCTGCATGCTTCTTCGTTTGGCACCCCCAGCCCAGGTGCTGGGACTCAGGCCTGTGTCCCTCTCTCTCTGTGAGACACCCTCATGTAAGTTCTCTCTCCTCTCGATGCTCAGGGCCGTCTGGGTGTGCCGCGATGACAGCACCCAGCATGCTGGTTTGGAGTTACTGGGTACTGTCTGCATTCCCCACCAGATTAGGAGATGCCCAATGGTGGGAGAGGGGACCTCCTTTTCTGTTTTTCCACCATTTCGCTGCCTGGAACATAGCACATGCTCAGCTGATAAATGAATGAATCTTGGTGTGGAAAAGGCCATCCCCACTAGAGTGCACATGGAGCAATGTAAAGATGTGTGCGAGATAGGGCAGGGGACTGGGGGTTTGGTGGCCTGTGTGGGTAACAGCATACGTGTGGACGCTATGTAAGGCTGGAGGGAGTGAGTGCTGACTGGGTGCCTCTGGGGCTCGGTGGACTGGGGTCAGAGGGCGGTGGTCGTCAGGCAGCGCTTGCCTGGAGGCAGCCTCCGCAGGTTTCCCCCGGCCTACGGCCTACGGGATGGCGGCAGCCTGCGGCAGGCAGCAAAACACTGAATTCCCAGCCACGTGGGAGGAAGTGTCTCCAGCCGAGAGGATAGAGGAGGTGGGGTGGGGTGGAAATCCCAGCTGTAAAGATGAACCGGCAGTTCAAGCTGCAAGTTACTGCCAGGGTGAGGCATGCAGCCCCAGGGTCGGAGGCCTCCCCAGGCTGTACCCCACACACTCAACAGTTCCTCTTATCCCCGGGCTCCTCAGTGCCAGGAGAGCTGGGTATCCAGGTGAACTGTGCTGTTCTGGAACCAGAGTCCTGAGCTCCAAGATTTATTGGACTGGTAAAATTTGAGGGTTGCCAACATTTTATTTTGCTAAGCATATATTTTTTTTAAAGCTTCATCCATCATATCATAAAAGAAAGGACAACTTAATGCCAATATGGTAGGAAGGATGCAATCTCAGAGTAATAGCCAGCCCTTCCCAGAAAGGGCAGTCGACGACTGTTCAAGTCATTCCATACATAAGCCATGCTGGTGCAATGTAGACCAGCTGTGGTTGGTGGACTGGCCCCTGGGAGCCCCCCAGCTAGGCCTCCCAGCTGGTCCAGACCTGTGGTGGCCTACATGGGACCCTGTGTCTAACAGGCCTGGATCCCAGTTGCTCTTCCCGGCTAAGACATCATCAGCCTTTCCCAGATAGGAAGGGAGGGACAGTACACCCTGTCATTGACTAAAGGTTAGGACCCAGGACAGGTAAATGTTAATTGGAGATGAAGGACAAAAACATCTGTAATCTGGGGTGTTCTGGGAAGCCAGGCCTGGGCAGGGGAGAAGGGTCTACAGGCGAAGCTCCCCACTTCCCACTCCTGCCCCATGGGCTCTCTGAGTCTGGTGGCTTGGTGGCCAGTGGAGTGGGGGTGGGTGGTGGCAGCTGCCCCGGGCCACAGGCGTGGGCATTCCTCTTCTAAGCTCCACACTCATACTCAGCCCTGTTTATAAGGCACAGGAGCCAAGGAGTCTGTGTGGCCCCGCCAACTCAGCCCGGAGGCCCAGAGGAGGGAACCCAAACCGAGGTTGGACTGAACCACTTCTCTTGCCAGCCCCAGGACCTGTCTGCCTGCAGCTTCCCAGAGCCTCGGGCACCTGACCTGTGGCCCTCTGGGTGCACTGAGGGCCTGGGATCTGGGCCAAGGAGGGGAAAGCGAATGCTGAGAAGGCCTTGCGGGTGGGTGGCATTCATGTCCCCTGGGCGCCGCACGCTTTAAATAGCTCAGCTTCTCTCCAGCTCACAGTCTTGTCACCCCTGCCAGCTCCTGCCTGAGTTTCCACATCAGAGAGGGCTGATTTCCAGGTCAGGATGGGGAGCGGGTGGGGGGACAGGGGTACCTGACTTTTTTGGGTGGCAGAGGCTCAGGAGAGGAAAACAGAGTGCTGCCCCCATCCCTCTGCAATCAGTGGGACTTTATTCTCCAGGCCAGGCAGGGGCCTTGGAGTTTGATGGGCAAGGGGCTTCATACGGCTTCCCCTGTCTCCCTGGAGAAGTCCATGCCCAACCCAGCCCACCTTCTACTTGAATCTGCAAGCCCGTGACCAAACACCCCCACCCAGAGAGCTCTTGGACTTCACCCTCCACGCCTGCCCTGGGTCCTGGTTCTGGCAGGGCTCACTTGGCTGGGCCTGTGACCCACCCCTGCCTCCATGGAACCTTCTGGGTCCCTAAGTCATGATCCTACCCACCCCAGCCTCCTGCCCACCACTCAGTGCCTAGTTCATCTAAGGCAGGTCTTTAATCAGCAGCCCCAGCCCCTGCTTCAAAGCAGTTTGAATCAGTACAACTCTTTACATTTACGCGGCACTTTACAGTTTACAAACTATTTTCACGTCCTTATTTCATAAGATCCTTCCAACCCCCATGCGTGCTATGCAGAGCAGTTATAAATAATCCCCATTTTACAGCCAATGAGACTGAGACAGCCAGAAATATTAGGGGAAGTATCCAAGTTCATATGTCAAATTAGTGGTACAATCCAGACCGAAACCCAGGCCTTTTACCGCACTGAGAATGCTTCCTCTCCTGCCCCCATGCCCCCTCCCTTTTCTACTGTTTGACAAAGGGGAGAGGAGGGGAGACTAACACAAGACAAGGGGAGGAGAGGGGAGGGCCACGTGTCTTCTCTCCCAGGCCCTGAACCCTGCTGCTGGCTCCATAGGTCACTTTCACAACCCAGAACAAAAATCTCACTAGATATGGCCTCAGACCGCCCGGCTCCAGCCACCCTCGCCGGCAGACGCACGCAGATACACAGAGAACGGGCTGTTATCTCTCCTCTCCAGCCCGTTTCCTCCACTTCTCGAACAGCAGATTTCTTCCAGCCTGGCTGCCTCCCCTGGTCACCACCCACAGCCACTGGCCCCTGGGGCCCGGCCAAGTCCCCCGCACCCTCTTTGCCCTAGACTGTGACGCCGAGTCTCTGCTAATCAGACAGTCGCCTCTGCCCTCCCAGCCGCCGCCCCCAGAGTTCCCTGGAAATGTCCCTTCTGCAGGCCCGGCCCCCGCTGCGGCGCACGGCTTTGTCTGCACACACAGCTGACTTGTGTTTGCAGGGACAGACAGGGGCTGGCGCTGGGGCCGGAGCCAGGAGGCACTAGGAGGGTAGAGCAGATGGGGAAAAACACAAAGTCCAGAGGACAAACTTTTGCAAGCAAACCCTTTGGGGTCATTTGGGAGCCTGACAACAAGAAGAGGGGGGCTCACAAAGCCAGAAGCTCTGTGAAGGCAGGGATAGGGGGGGGTCTTCGCCTTCTGTGACTCCCCCAGCAAACATATTGGCTGGCTAGTCTTTTGCGATCTGAGTACAGGAAAAATCATGCCAGCTAGGAGGGGATGGGATGACAGAGGAGTCCAGGGAGAGGGGGAGGGACAGATGGGCCTCCTGAGGCTATCAGCATGCCCCCCTCCTCAAGCCCTACTCCTGCACTCTGCCCTGCTAGCTACACAGAAGGAGATCCATAAATGCTGGTCATGCTGAAATGGCCTCTGGCCATCTTGCCCCTGTGGGGCCCTTATTCCACTGGCTCCCAAGCATGCTGCCTCTTCTGTGCGGACTGGCAGGAGGGAAGCCTGGGAGAGTGGCTGAGACAGCCCAGCACACCATGCATGCATCTTGATGCGTGCTACATGAAAGGATCCCCCTTTATCAGGCAGAGAACCCAGCGTCCACAGTGCCCCACCAAGCTCGCAGGGAGGAACACACACGAACCGACGCGGCAGAGGTGCATCTGCCACATGCTGGATAAAGTGTCCCTCACCCTCCCACAGTCTCCCTCCAGCCTTTGCAGTTTTGAGCCTGATTTTGAACTAACACCGGGACACCGAGATGACGGGGTCGTGATAAATCTAGTTGTATGGGGGTGGGAGGAGTTTTTAGCTTTTGTTTTAAAAGGCATAGCAGCACAGTGAAGAAAGCCATTTACAAGGTGGCTCTTTCTCCGGGTAGCACTCTGGGCTGTGTGCTGGGGAAAGCTTAGAAGGGTTTCTAGAGGACTGAGCAACGCAGGCTGCCTTGGCTCACGCCCCAGGGTCCTCACTTCTTAATCATTTAGTGTTAGAAATGACATAGCACACAGGCTCTCATTTTTCTCTCTCTCTCTCTCCCCTTTTTTCTTTGCAGGCTTGGCCTCTTACACTTAGTGATCTGTGAGGAAGGGACCAGTTAAAGGTGCCATCACCCTTCCTCCAGCCTAGACAGGCAACGGAGGTACACAGCCTCATCGGAGACATAAGCTGCTTCCTTAGGCTTCTGCTGCTGGAACCTGTCATAGGAGACTCTGCCACCTGACCTCCGGGGCTGCATGCAGATAGTGCTCACAGATGCCCATACCCGATAGACCAGGGCCCACCCTCACCCAGAGCTGCAGTCTCCAGCACCTAGGGCTGCCAAGTGGAAGCAAAACATACCGATCTAAGTGGTCTTCTCTTTGCATTCACGAATCATGAAGGTGGTGGGTTGGAAACCAGCCCAGTGGGAAGGAAGGACATGGAGAAGTCTTGTCCGCCTTGGGAGGACAAGGAACCATTCTTCTGTCTGTCTGTAGCTTGGTGGAGACTCTCCCCCACCCCCGGCAAGACAGGAAAGGAGGCAGCAGACCCAAGCCCGCTGCTAAGCGCTGGCCGGGAAGCTGTCTCTCAATTCTTTTGGTCATAAGATGGCAGTGGGGAGAGCCCAAGGCCTGGCCTGTGGGGAGGAGGCTCTGAAAGCATGGCCATCTAAATGGCATGTTTCTTATCTCGTTTCCCTGTCACCTCTCCTCAGCCTTATAACTGACCCCCTCCAGATGCAGTCCTGACCATCAGGGCATGCAGGTGGCTGCGTGTTCTGAGGAGACAGAGTGTGGGGTACCAGGGATTTGGCTCCAGTTCCGTCTGTCACTGACAAGCTGCGTGACTTGACGTATGTATACCTCCTAAGCTCTCTGGAACTTTCTTTCCCCATGTATGAAATGGGGCTATTAACCCCCACCCACAAAGGTCTAAGGGATACTTATGGCCCACAGTGTCTGCATACGGCTGGTATCCAGCCAGTGACTGCAGAGAGCTGGCCCAACGGCAAAGGAGGAGTAACTGGTGTTCCTGTCGGACCCCCGACAGGAACCCCCAGACATGAGCGACACCAGTCAATGTTGTGTTTATACTAACACCATCGTCCCCACCATTCAAGCCTCATCCACCCAAAGGAGGCAGGTATTATCTATTACCCCAGTTTATAAACGGAAAACTGGGGCCCTGAGAGGGAAAACCACTTGCCCAGGCCACACAGCTATGAAGTATTAAACTTAGGATTCAAATCGGGGCTGTCCAGATCCTGTACTCTCAGTCAGGGCTGAAACAGCTTTGTGGCGTCGTTGTCAGACAGAGCAAAAAGAAACAAATGTCATTCTGGGCTCCCCAGGGACCAGCGCGACCTGCTGGGCTGATGTGTCCCGATGCAGTGCTAGTGAGAGTGCCCCCAGAACGCCTCCAGTTCTGGGGTTCAGGGAGCACTCCCAACCCCAGATGCTCACCCCCTGGCTGCTGGCATTTCAGTGAAGTGTAGTACTCCATGCTCATCCTCACTGCCACCTCAGGGCCACTTGGACACCCCCACCTCTGCCTGTTTCCTGCTTCACAGTCCCACGGTGCTTGATGGGAGAGGCCTTCTTGGCTCAGGGGTAGAAATCAGAAATGGGGTGCCCAGGGCGCACCATGAACTATCCGTTCTCCCAACGTGCCCAGAGGCTGAACGGCCATCCCCTGGCCAGGTTCCCCTAGTACAAACCCCAGATGAGAGTCCCATCGATGAAGATAGACCAGGGACCTTTTCTACCAAAAGGGAATGCCTGTGGCTTTCCCCGGTGAATTTTCTGGGGGATTGAATGCTTGTTCTAAGTTAGCTTGTGACTGACCTGCTCACATCCTCCCCTGCACTCCCGCAGACCTGGGGCTCCCGCCTCCCGATTGATAAATGACGTACCCTTTGAACAGCTAACATTTCTGAATGAATAGCTAAAATAAGGAAGTAACTACAAAAGAGTCGACCCCAATTTTCTACCTGGCTCCTTAGAAGATGGCTGAGAATGCCTTCCTGGCTCAGGCTCCCATGCTGTGCACAGACATTTTTTCTAGAATTCTGAGGCCCTGTGGGCTGTTTGCCTTCTACTTTAGGAACATCCTAACAGGGGTGGCTGCTAAAAAACTCCAAGAGGAATCCTTGCAGAGTGTTCCATAAAACATACTGCAATGACCACAGGGGCCCCAGGCGTGGGACCAACAAATTGGCGGTGTTGAAACAGTGACTCTACGGCTGCCCACTGCTGGTGACTCAAGGCATGCCTGTTTCCGGGTCCAGGGTCCAGGCAGGTGTGGAAGGAGCTGACACCCCACACGGAAGCCCCTTTGCCTCTGTACAAGGCTACTGAGGCCAGATGAGGCTGTGGCCTGCTCTCTGTCCCACCGCCCCATGGCCTGCCCTTGACCCTGGCTGCAGTCCCTCTGTCCACCCCTATTGCATGGGAGAAGCCTGTTGACAGCCAGGGCTCTCCCCACAACCTCTTCCTGCTGTTTGAGAAAGAACATAAACAAAGCTAGACAAACCAATGCATTTTAAGAAAATGAAGCCTCAGCTGGTTGATACTCATTCATTCCTAAGGGCAGCTGGGTCTCTGGGCAGGCACTGTTCCCAGGGAATCCAGGACCCATGCTCTGTCCTCCTTCTAAGCTACCTGAGACCTCGGTGGCCTTCCTGTGGCCTCCAGGAGCCCTGGTTGTCTTGGGTATAAAATGGGAATGAGTACTACACTGGCCCGTTTTGGAGGTCTGGAGGGGACCCTTGCTGTGGGTTCTAGTCCAACTCTCAGCCTGAGGTTTCTGGACTCAGGGCTGGGATCCCAGGGGGGCTGAAAATTGCACATAGGAGGGTGGCTTGGTGGCGGTCACCATTATATAGTTTAAATCTTCCCTGCGGGACAGCCCCCAGGATGCCAAGATGCTGGGAGGCGGCCCCAGGCAGGGAGGGCTGGCCTTGCACACTGGTGCCCCCTGCAGGCCACCCTGCCCACCTAGCAGGTGCTGCCGCCAGCACACACAAGCCAAGCAGGCCCCAGACTCTGTAGATGGGGCCAGGGGGGTGGGAAGGAGCCGGCCAGGACCGCAGACCCGCCGGGTGGGGAGAGTTGGGGATGGGTCCTGCTCTGCACTGGTCAACGCGCTAACCAATCAGTCAGCAACAGGCATTTAGCAGGCACCCTCTGTTTGCCTAGCACATCTGCTTTGGGATAACAAAGCTGGAAGGAATGTCTGAAATGACTTCTTCGAACCTCCCCACGTTTTATGGGTGAGGAAGCCACCACCAGGGTAGAAGGCCTGGCCTGAGGTCGCCCAGCCAGGGAAAGGCAGGGCTGGGGCTCCCCACGGGATCTCCTGCAGCCCAGAGCACCTCCTCCCACGCCAAGCCTTTAAATCCTCAGCTTCTGGTTCCCTGTTTGGGATAAACATCTGCCAGATTGCAGACAGAGCAGCTCCCATCTTCTCTTCCCACCTGCAGTGGGTTCCAGGCTCTCCCCAGTCCTAGACCTCCTTGCAACCTTCACAGGCTCAAGGCACTCGAGGGGCTGTGCGAGGCAGACAGAGGTGCCACAGGCTCTGCTGGAGAGGGCCTGGTGCACGGCTGGGGAGACCTGACCCGCGGACCACACCTCACCCAGTGCCCTCGTTTCCCCTGTGGGGATGCTGAGGTTCAGACGGTGACATTAGTTGAGGAGCTGGCTTCAGACTTTCTGCCTCCTGCTCCACCACTTGGGGGAGGGGAGGAAAAGGGGCTCCTGCAGAGGGGAGCGAGGTGAAAGCAGCAAGGGTTGCTATGCAGACCCGCCCCATGGCAGCCTCCTGCACAACCCTGCTCCGGCTCCTGCAGCGCTCCTGGGGGTGGCATCAGGCCCCCCCCCCCCACAGCGGGCACTGCACCTCTGTGCCTGGTTGGGCGGTGGGCGCCCATCTCCATATAGCTCTTGGAAGCAGCTGGTGCACAAAGAGGGGCTGGTCGGGGCACATGGGGGCATATGGAGGTGGGCATCCCTGCCCTCTCCTACAAGGCAGTAACCTCACCAGGGAGGGGTGGCGGGTATCTTCTGGCCTAACATGCCAGGCCCTTGGTGCCACACCACCTGCCTCAGCGAAACCCCGGGGTTCAGAGGCCCTGGAGCCTGGCCAGGGTCCCAGATTCAGCAGCCCACTCTGCCGCCTGCCGAAGACGGCCCAAGGCTGGCAGGAAACTCATGCCTCTTGAGGTAGAAGTTTTAGTTTTGGATGAAAATATGGTCTTGGCCTGAAATGGCAAGAAGCAGGCGCCAGCAAAATGAACAGGCCAGTGTGGTTATGGTGACCTGGGGTCACGGCCTGGCTGGGCAGCCTCAGCCCTGGACTTGCTGACTGACACCCTCTGCCAGGCTGGCGGTGCCTCCTCCCCCAACCCTCCTCTGCAACCCCCAGTCCCCCAAAGGGTCCTGCCACTTACAGATCCTCTTGTTGTCTTCCATCCACCCAGATCCTGACTCTTCCTTCATGCTTCCTCCTCCAGGAAGCCTTCCTCAACCTACTCCACTTACAGGGCTTGCCCCTTCCTCTGATGTTCCTAAACTGCCCTCTGGCTGAGCTGCTCCTGCCCCCCCTTTATGTGTCAGGCAGAGGCCAGTGCCTGTTTCACTGGAGTTTCACAGTACTGAGCTCAGGGCACCCTGTGGGGCCTCCAGGCCAGTCCCAGGGCCCCTTGGAGAGCTTTCCTTGTGGCTGGATCCTGGGCTGTCTACAGTGCTGCACCCAAACCTCAAGTCCTACTGTGCCGGGGGCCCCTGGACTTGTGGAAGAATCTCTGCGTGGGCATCGCAGGGCTCTTTCCCTGCCTGGGACCTCCCCTAAGAACCTTGAATGAATGGATTCATCAAAAGGAAAAGGAAAAACATGCTGCTATGAAATTCACAAGTTTCTCCTGGAGGAGGAGTCTTAAGGGAACACAGGTAAAAGTCAGGCATTTCAGTGGATTTTAACAATGATAATGTCAGTGCAGTAGGCAGGGGGAGGAGATGGTTATTATGACCCCATTTAACAGAAGAGTAAGTGGAGGGCTGCCACGCTGTGAGATCCATCCAGAGTCAACCAGCTGCATGGCACCACAACTAGAGCCAGAGGGAGGTGGCTGGCTTTTGGCCGCTTGAGTTATTTCTTATGCCACAGGTGGTAAGGCATTAAAGGAAGGTTCCATGGCAGGGAAGGCTGATTCCAGGTGACTGTGCTTCGAACCCCACTTTAGAGCTATTACTCCCCTTGCCACATTTTTTTTAATACTCAGAATAATGCAATGACGGTTGCCTAATGGGGTCCATGCTAAGTATGGGTCCAATATGCGGTGCTCCGATACGCAGCTGCTCAAGAATGCATTTATTCCGATTATAGCTATTCACGAGCTTTAGCTGGAGTCTGGCTATCCCCAGATACCTCCTAAGCTACCCCCTTCTTTGGTATGGCGTTTGCTCTGCGGAAAACTGGGAGGCAGGGGCATGACATGGTGACGTGCTGGCTCCCACGCCCTCTCTGCTTAATGGGTCTGGGTGTGAATGACCTGGGTGCATACAGACTTCTCTGGAATACAGTTGGTCTCAGGCTGGGCACTGTCAAGGGGGGGCTGGTGGGGGGGACGATTTTGAGCATGCCTGTCTTCATACTTCAAAGTGGTCTGAAGCTTCTCTCACGCTGGGACCTGGGATCTCTCCCGGAAGGGCCAGCAAAGGGTTAAGGGAGGGTCGTTCCCTGCAGGTTCCTCCCTGTTCCCCTCAAAGAGGCCGCTGTTTTTCCCTGAAGACTCAGAGCTCTGGGCCCTGATACCGAGTGAAGGCCTTTAAACCTGAGCTCTAGGTGGGAGGCAGTGAGGCACTCTGGCGGTGTGCAGGGACCCCTTATTCTAGGCTCTGGGTTTCAAGGGCAGAGCCATGCTGAGCCAGCACGATGCAGACTCCCTGTGCCCATGGTTTTGCTTCTGGTCGAGTGTTTCCACCTCTCCTGGACAGAGGGGCCCAGACAGGGAAGACCTAGAAGTAGGAAAAGCTGGCCTTTGGGCACAACATGGGTTTAAATTGCTCACGTGATGCCGATTGGCCTCAGACTAACCCAGGCACCGATGGCTGCCCCTGCAACAGCGCCTTCCTTCCGTGCACTGCGCTGTGCACTCTGTGTGCTCCTGACCTCTTGGTGGCTGTCTGGAGGGGAGCTGGGGAGACCTCTGTCTCCATAAGGGGGCCTGCTCTTTATCTAGAGGAGATGGAACCTGGCCACCCTGAACACTATGGGTATAAATACTCTTAGAGCGGGGGGTTGAAGGCAAGTGTGGCATTCCTGCTGGCTGCTGAAAGAGTTGTCCTGTCATCTCCTCTTCCTGTTCCTCTCCCTCTCTGTCCCCTCAACTCCCTTCTGGTTCATTCTAGGCATCAGAAACACAGCTCACGCAGGTTGGTATGGGCGAAGGGCAACAAGGAGATAAGCCCACAGCAGCGTGGGGAGGGGCACCAGGGCCGAGGGTGGGGCACCTTGTGCGGAGTCTCTATCCATTCTTCCTATCAGCAGCCCACAGGCCAATGTTAGGGGCCCTCTCTGGAATACAGGCTATGTACCCCTGGGGAAGCCTGCTCACCCAGGGGCTCTGGTTCGAAGATGCCCACTGACTTGTCCCAGAAGCTCTTGGAGCCCACCATGGCACTTACTGAAGGAAGGGGACCAGAGCTAGGGGAGCACAGTTCCCCATGGCAGGCAACCCCAGCTCCTGCCTCTGGCTGGTGGGGGCGGTGGTGGAAATGCCACAGTTCCATGAGCCAGGGGCCAGAGAGCAGGCTCCTGAGAGTAGGGCGGGGAAATGAGGCCTGCCATCACAGCTCAGGTCTTTGAGGGGCAGGCTTAAGCCTGGGTATGCTCCCTCTCCACAAGAGATCACCGCGGCTACCTAGAACCCCTGGTTCTCTGATGTAAAACATCTTTAAGTCCATCATCCTATGACCTATCAACATGTCTTCATGGCCTCTTTCAACCTCCCCAGGCCTCAAGTCTCTCATCTGTAATACGAGGGGGTTGGACTGGATGATCTATAGATCCTTCCTGCAAGTCTACACTGGTCTATGATTTTTAATTGATCCTGGAACTCTACATCTCAAGAACCCACAATGGTTCCCTGAGTCCCACTTTATAAAGTCCAGATCCTTCTGCCTCTTAGTCGGTCCCCCTTATAGACTTCCTCCAGCTCTCAGCTGAATTTCAGTAAGGCAGTGTCCTTATTGTCCCTCAGTTGTGTCATTTCTTTGGCTCTTGGTTCATGATATTTCCTGCATCAAAAACACCCTTCCTGGAAACAGTTTGACACATACTCAAAAAGCTAAAGATAAAATTTCCATATGATCCAGCAATTCCACTTCTAGGTATATACCCCAAAGAATCAAAAGCGGGGACTCAAACAGATATTTGTGCCTGCATGCTCCTATCAGCATGAATCACAATAGCCAAAAGGTGGAAGAAAACCAAGTGCCCATTGACAGATAAATGGATAAACAAAATGTGGTATAGACATAAAATGGAATGTTAGTCAGCCATGAAAAAGAAGGGAATTCTGACACATGAATAAACCTTGAAACCATGATGCGAAGTGAAATAAGCCAGGCACAAAAAGAAAAATATTGTATGATATCCCATGTGTGCTATTTGTAGAGTGGGTGAATTCATGGAGATGGAAGATGGAGGGGAGGCATTGCTGTAGGGGAGTCATTGCTGTAGGGGAGTTATGGTGGGTACAGGGCTTTTGTTTGGGGTGATGAGAGGGTTTGGTGGGGTGGCGGGGGATGGCCATGGGCATTGTCCAACATTGTAGGTATGCGGGGTACTGCTGAACTGTGCACTTAAAACTAGTTAAGATGGTGAATTTTATGGTATATTTTACGGCAATAATAATTTGCCAAAAAGAAAAGAAAAGAAAAACAGTAACAAAGCTGTCCTGCCCTCTTCCTCCTCTGTGGCCACTCCCTCCCGCTAGGTTTAGCTCCTTCCTTGCTATACTACTGGGGCAGGCCTCTGAGCTACTTAAGCATTTTCAGGAAACACCTTGGCGCCATGCACAGGCTGGTTCCAGAGGAGGACCTCAGATAACGCAACACTATTTTCTTCCTTTTGAAAGAGTGACCCTCTGCAGTCCCCTTCCTGCCCAGGGGCCACTGCTCCCCCTTGGTAGTGGCTGGGAGCCTCCCTGGGGAGCCAGGGACAGGGCGGTGAGCAGTTGCATAACCCGCAGGGAGATTTTTTCCATCGGCCCAGGCGGTGCCAGCTTTCCAGCGGCAGCCACGGCAGGTAGAGGCGCCCTGTCTGGGCCGGCCGTGCCCGGGCGGGGCAGAGATGCTGCGATCTGGAGCCGCTTAGCATAGCTCAGATTCCCCGTGGCGGCTGGGGGCCGGCCGCTCACAGAGCTGCGGGGAAGGATCTGCTGTCTCCTGCCTGCCTGGCTCCGGGGAAGGAGGAGGAGGAGGTGCTGGGGGTGAGCTGCCAGCCAGCCAGGGGTGACCCTCTGGGGCCTGGGACACCCGAGCTGGCCTTCTCCAGTAACCCACTTATCTGCAGGGCCTGCTTCGGCGTGGCAGCCTCAGACAGGGCAGTGCCCGGCCAAGTTCTATCAGGGGATTTAGCAGGGAAAATGAACCCTGGGTGGGGGGTGAGGGCATGCAGGGAAGAGGACACGGTCTGGCAAGGGACACGGGTGATGGTGAAATAATTCCTGACCTGGGTAAAGCTCTCCTGGCCCAGAAGCGAGAGGGAGAAAACCCCAGGCCATTCCCTTTTGTGGCTGTGGCCTGCGCTATTCCCACGCCTGCCTATCCATGCTCCTTCCTCCCCAGTGAAGGAAGCTCCTGGAGCCAGCCAGCTGATGCCTGCTGAATACCTTGTGTGTACCAGTATGGTGGTGGGACACAGAGATGACCCAGACACATTCTTTGCCCCAAGACATGCATGGACACAAGTCTCAGATAAGAAAACTTAAACAGGGGAGCCCAGAAGACTCCATGAAAGGGACACATGGTAAATGTTCAAGAGTCAGAGGAAGGTGAGGTCCCCGGGCTGGGAGATCAGGGAAGGTTTCCTGGAGGAGGCAGATTTGACTAGGAGGAAGAGTACACCTGTCAATCCTGGGCCCACCGCCCAGGAAAACAATAGTCTAAAAGCACTCATTGCCTGCCCTCGTTGTTCCACACTTAATCAGCGTAGGAGGGGGAAATGGAAATGCTGCCCAAGACTGAGGCATGGGGTGGTCTTTGGGAATCCAGGATGGGATAAAGTTAGAAGGGCCTCCCAGTTCATCCCACCAGGGCAGGGCACGCACACTGATGGAGCCATCTGAGTTGGTGTGGCTCAGAGCTGGGGTCCATGCATGCATTACCTCATTTAAGCTCTACCACAACCCAATCATCCCTTCCAGGACAGAAACGTGGGTGCAGAGACATGTTTTAAATGCTCAAGATCAGCATCAAGGCAGCAATCGATGCTACTGCACAGGTTTGCTGCTCCTCAGGCCTTAGCGTTGCTGCCTCAGGGCAAGAAATCCTGTCTAGAGAAATGAGATTCAGGGGCACAACCCACACCTGTCTGCTCCAGATGGCTCAGCTGACCTGATTCGTGAAGCTGCAGGCTGGTCTTGCTCTCCCCTCCTGAACCACCCACGCTCCTAACAACACAGGGCAATGGCCATTTTCACGGGAAAGGAGTGACTTTTGTCCAAGGCTCCCTCAGCCTCTGCACATCTAGAGTCTCTGACAAGGCCTGCAGTAGACTGCCCATGAGACTTGTAAAAGCCCATGCCATGCACAGACAGGCACTTCGGAATTTCTCAGGAGCGGGCTCTCTGTGATTTTGAAGAACATAGCAGTGGCACAGTGGCGAAGAGGCAGGAAGCTGGGCACTTGGTTTTGCAGGAAGCTCACTGGTCTCTGGGGGCCTGGGGCAGTAGTTGGCACAGCAGCAGCACCCAAGGCCCCCCTGATGATATGATGACTGGACACCTGGCATGCTGCTTTTCTGGGCACTTTCCAGGACTGGCTGAGGATCAGTGGTCATTTTCTTTCCTCTGCTTATTTTCGGATTCAAAAATCAAAATGCTTGTTTATGATCCGGTCATTGGCTGCTCTGTCTCACTGAGCACTTCAAAGCTCCAGAGAGAACCACAGGCTTAGCACTCCTGGAAGCCGCATGTTCCCCAGCCCCACCCAAATTGAACAGTCAGGGCGATCTGGTCTAAGCATTGACGTTGAGGTATCCCACCTGGGTCCTTGAATGCAATGCTTAAGATTTGCACAAACAGATTGAAAGACCACAGGGGAGGGCAAATGAATAGAGACATACAGGACCTGCCACAGTACGTGGTATATAGCAGGTGCTCAATAAGCATTGAGAAGAAATAAAGATCGGAGAAAAGCAGGTCATATTTACTCATCCCGAAGCAAGTGCAGACAACAAGTTTGGCAACAAGGCACACGGCTCCTACCCACTGTGGCTCTGGCAGCGGGGGCAAAGAACATGGATAGGAGTCAGGCATTGGCTCTTCCTGTTGGGGGAGCCCAGGGCTGCCACAAAATCCTGGGCAGGGGTCAAGCTCCTGTGGCTGCTGGCCTCCTGTGATGCCAGGCCAGCCTGCCGAGGCCTGTTGGTGCCCATCTTCAGGGAAATGTGTGTGCCAACTCTGCATGTCCCTTGCAGGGCACGGCCTTCAGCATGGGGACAGATGACCCGCGGGGGGCAGGGCAGGAGCTCAGATGCCAGCCATTTTTAGAAAAACAGCCCTCTTCTGGGCTTTTGCAAGCTTCCACACAGCCTGCCCACGGGGAAAGCGTCTTGCACTGCCTCTGGCCCTTTGCTTCAGCCTTTCTGATTTCTAGCAACTGGTGGAGGGGAGCTCGATGTGGGTATGGCCAGGGCTTTTGCTCAAGCTTTGGAATGCACAGAACAATGTGCTTCTATCCCTGGGTGTGCCTGGCTTGGGCCAACATTAAAATTAGTTTACATGCCTGGAGTGCACATCGGCTCAGTGGTGGGTGTGCAGAAATGAGGGAGGGGGTCTGAGAAGAGGGAGAAGATGGAAGGAGGAGATGGGAACCAGGGCCAGCAGCCTGTGTGGTTTCATAGGGACTAGGGCGAATGGAGAGTGCAGGGGTTTCTTCAGGTACCCTTGGCCTCCAGAGGCCCAGAAAGCTCAGAGACTCAGCAACCCCTGGAAACACAGTGGGATTATTCCACAGGGTGGATTTTGAAATCCCAATTGATGACTTCCTGAGATGGATTCTTTTTTGTTTTTTAGAGTCTCACTCTGTCGCTCACACTGGAGCGCAACAGCAGGGTCCTAGCTCTCTGCAGCCTTGACTCCTGGCCTGAATGGATCCTCCTGCCTCAGCCTCTGGAGTAGCTGGGGCTTCAGTAGCAATGCCACCACACCTGCCTATTTTTTTTTTGTTTTTTCAGAGATGAGGTCTTTTTATGTTGCCCAGGCTGGTCTCAAACTCCTGGCCTCAAGCAATCCTCCTGTCTTGGCCTTGCAAAGTGCTGGGATTACAGGCATGAGCCATTGCTCCCAACCATGATATGGATTCTTGATTTTCCCAAGCTTTTGAGCCTTACACCCTATTTAGGATGTGGCATGGGAGCTAGAAGCTCCAGCTAGCCTCGTGATGTTGGGTGAAACTTGCAGCCTCACTGAGCCACTTTCCCCATGTATAAGCCTGGGGAGGGATCCCTGCCCTGGAACCTACCTCCCCTTCACACACAGGAAAGTGCTCAGAAGAGTTTCAAAGCCCCTCATGCCCCAGAGAGCATTGGTACCCATGACTCATGGCTCCACGCCTCCCTTCCACAGCCATTTCCTGAGCATCTACTATGAACCATGAAGCCAGGAGCTGGGGACGGCCGATAACTCGGCCAGGATTCTGGCCATCTAGGAGTTTACAACCTAGACTCCAGGAATCGATATCAGTCTCCCTCCTCCCTTCCTATGTAAAAGACAACAGTTAGGAACTTCAAACTTCTGACAAAAGGGGAATGACTTGATTTTCCAGAGACCTTGAGAGAATCACAAGAGAAGGAGGTTTTCCCCTTAGGAAGAGAGTTAGAGGAATGGCCCAGGTTTTCTTCCCAAGCCTGAAAACATGGGACAAGGAGAGGGGCAGGAGGATGGGAGAAACAGGGGTAGAAGTGGGGGCAACACACACATCCAGTATGAGGTGAGGGTAAGATACATCTTCAAGCTTGTCTCCCACTTGAGAGATTCACTGATAAGGAAAGCCAAGCTAGAAAATCTTGAGTGCCCCTTCTGGGCTAAAGTCATTCCCAGAGACCCCACAGAGTCACCACTCAACTGAGCTTCTATGTATGAAAAGCCCAAAACACAATGCTTGATGATGACCCAGCCAGAAACTCTGAAGAGTTTCTCCGCTCTTTAGCTCAAGGTCAGCTTTTTAACGGGCTGTCTTCTAGAAGTTTCTAGAGAAGAGCAATTTATTTTGAAATCTGGTCACACACCAGATTCTGATTTTGTGTTGTCTTTTCACAACAGGCCTGCTGTGTTTATGACTTGGTTGAGACTAATTTTTTTTTTTTCAAAAAAAGGTATCGCATCCTTCTGTTAGATGTGTTGTTGGCAACGGTTGCTAGGGAGAGCTGGGTTCAGTTACAGACACACTGATGCCGGCTCTAATAATACTTTGCTCTGCATAGCTCGGATGCAGACACCTCTTGGCTAAACAGAGCACACACATTTCAACAGAGGAGGGCTTGAACTTGTACTACCCAAGCCTGTCTCAGCAAAGGAGCATTCCCAGAGCCCACGTGGACGTCCCGGGGCAGTGACAGGGCAGTGCTGGGTGGAGGGGGCTCAGGCTTCCATTCCTGTCATTCCAAAGGTCCCATAAAAAGAGGCACACTCGTTCTTCACTTCTCTGTGAAACTGGAGCCCCTTCACCGCCCTGTATCACACCACAATTCCCTGATGAGGATCCAGGGAAACTTTTGGTTCCTTCTCTAACCCAGGCACCCTGGGCAGTCCACATTCTCCTGGAAGTCGGAAACAATCAATGCACATCATCTAGTTAGTCAGTCTAGTCTGCAGTCAGGACCCTGCAAAGCCGGAGAAGTTGGGAGCCTTGGTGGGAAGGGGTACGGGGAGACAGGCTGAACTGCGAAGTGCGGCCCAGCCTCTGGTACAGCCTGGCACTGTGGGTGAGAATGAGGCCCTTTTCCTAAAACATGTGATAGCTGTTCCAACACATATCCCAGGCCAAGGAAAAGGCAAATGGGAAAAGGAGCTGAGGACAGAGAGAAATGGAGGCAGTGGGAGAGAAGAGGTGGCTTTCATCTCACCAAGGAGGAGGTTCAGGGTGATGACGAGAAGAGCCTGAGGCTGGGGGAGTGGAAGGCATGTTCTCAGCAGCTGAGGCCTCCTGTGTAACGGGGTTCTCCTGCCAGCTCAGGCTGGGAGTTTTCCCCCATGGCTCAGCAGAGAGCCCAGCACCTGGCAGGTATTTCTTGACTAGTTCACGGCATGACAGGCAGAGCCAGCTGATTCATAAGTGGCCGCGATGAAACAGTTCGGTGTCTCTGGGGTGTCCCCTCAATGGTGGTGTTCCACCCTGGCTAACGAATGCCCAGGTTGTGTCCTTGGAGAATCTAATTCAACTGATTAGGGGTAGGCCCCCTGCCTGCTGTGTTCTCATGATTCTCATGCACAGCGAGGCTGAGAACCACTGACCTAAAGAAGACCCAGTATCTGAAATGCAATATTCCCAGGCCAGACCTCCACACTGACAGTCACACTGATGACAGACTGTGCCTTAGTTTGCCCATCTATGAAACAGAGCCACCACCTACAAACCATCAGTCATTCAATGCCTTGTGACTTCCCACTGTGGTCCCTGGACTAGAGCGCTAGCATCTACCAGGAGCATGTTTGAAACGCAGAATCTCAAACCCATCCCAGGCCTCCTGCATCTGAATCTGCATTTAAACAAAATCCCACGTGATTCATATGCACATTCCGGTTTGAGAACCCCTGACCTAATAAAGACAACATGCTTGGCACACTAAGAAATGTCTGTTTTGTTGTGGGGTGGGGGGAGGGGGGAGGGATAGCATGAGGAGATATACCTAATGTTAAATGACGAGTTAATGGGTGCAGCACACCAACATGGCACATGTATGCATATGTAACTAACCTGCACGTTATGCACATGTACCCTAGAACTTAAAGTATAATTAAAAAAAGACAAAAATAATTTAAAAATAAAATAAAGTAAAATACAAAGTAAAAAAAAAAAAGAAATGTCTGTTTAATAAATAGAATTTTACTTACAAGGACACTACTAATAAAAGGGCCACATTTCAGGCAAAAAGGAATTGGCTTGGATGTAAAAACTGAAGACCATTTTGGAGCTGTGGGATTGGTGACAGGGTCCTCTGAGACCCCAGGGTCTCCAGCACTGTCATGGCTCATGAGAATGCTGCTTCTGGGTTCCTTGAGATAGCAGTGCTGAGTCTGGCTGGGAAGGGTTAAAGGACCTTAGACCTTCTCCCTTCACCCACCCTGCACTTCCCACTCCATGGGGGCTGCACCCCAGCTTGGCAAGAGCCCTCAGACCTCTGCTACAGAATGTTTACCACACCTGCGGTTGCCCCTCTCCCTCCATGCTGCCGGCTCCCATCATTGGAGCCCTGGCAGCAAGAGAAGTCAGCCAGGGAGAACGAAGTGTGAAGACGGCTGCTGGGAGCTCTGCTAAGGAGGCACTTCACACCCTGTCCCCTTTGTAGCCTGCATTGCTAAGCCGGGTCCCAGAACTTGTGTGTGGAAGTGGTAGCTGAACCTGATCCTATGGGGGCATCTCGGAGGCTGCCAAACCCAACCAGGTGCTGGTTGGGGACCGAGAGCCAGATGGGCCTTGAGTGGATGGAGCTGAATGCAAACCTCAGGGAGGAAGCAGAGGGGAGGGCTGTGCAGGCTTGGTCTAGAACTGCCTGCCAGGAAGGGATGCAAACATAGTTTGCCAGAAAATGAAGTCAGGTGAAAAAAGACATCCCTGGAGGTGTTAAGAGGGAAAGCAGGTTTTGCTGAGCCCAGCCCATCGCTTTCTTTTCTTGCACCTCTCGGGTTTGGGTGGGGAGGGGCCATGAATTATGCTGTCCAGAAAGGCCCACTCCACCTCTGTCTCCTTGGCTGCAGAGAGAAGGCACAGCACCTGAGGAAGCTCAGCCAGATGTGGTTCAGGTGTGCTCTGGGCCTTGGAGTCAGGGGGTCATTGTGGGATCAGGGCAGCCCCACACTAGCACAGTCCACCCGCCTTCCCATGGCCGCTGAAAGGGCCTTGTCTAGCCACCCAGGAGGCCTGAGAACGCAGATCAAGCCTCTGGTTATACTCTCAAGGGGCTCCCTCCTCGGCTCACATGAAAGCTGGGACTGCAGGTGGTAAACAGGGGTGAGTGGTGGCCTATGTGGATATTTAGATTCCTAAAGACCTGACCCAAAGATACTCCATCCAGGCAAATGGCTGGCTTCCTCCACTGTGGGGGAGGGGAGGAGGAGCTGCTCTGAAACCTCAGAATGTGAGCCGTGACTGTCTTGGGTGGGGGGGTTCCCTTCTTGCCCTGGACTTCAGCTGTCCCTGCAGGCCCCTAGCCCGGGAGAAGGGAGGCTTCCAGCGCCTTCCTTTTCAGACATCCATTTCTCTATGACTACCGAGGGCCCTCCAGCACCAGGCACTGTGTAGCCCCTGGGATACAGAGGTGCAGAAAGTAGAGGGGTTCCCACCTCCGAGAGCCCAAGATAGGGGGGCAGTAACAGCACGCACCCCAGTTTGTCACTGTGGATTCATGTGGCCATTGGTTTAAGTTCAACTCCTTCTTCACTGCAAACCTTTTAAGGACAAAGCTGTGCCCATTGACTGACTGCTGTATCCTCAGTCCCCAGGCTGGTGGCTGGCACACTAGAAATACTCAGTGAATACTAGGAGGGTGACTGAACATTGTGGCTGCAGGATGAGAGGTGCTGGGACAGGAGAAGGGCCAGTGCTTCCTGGAAAGTGGGGCCCCAGCACCACCTGAAGTAGGAGTGTGAGATGCTTCAGGGGGAGGTGCATGCTCAGAGTGGGACAGAGAAGTGAATTCTGGGGGACAGTCTGTCCATGCAGTGTGTAGTGGGAGGTTCAGCCTGGCTGGTGGGGGGTGGGGAGCAGGATGTGGAGTGCCAGTTCTCTGCCCCAGAGACAAGGTGGCACCTGCAGGACTAGGTCTCTTGGGCTGGTCCCAAAGCCTGCATCACTCATGACAGACCTACCATTGAGCCACTATATGCGGTGAGTGGGTTTGTGAGGACTCAGGGGGACCCAGGACAGTTTCCTACTAATGGCAAGGCCTCGGGAGCATGAGAAAGGGAAAGGCTCACACGGGGTCCCTCGTGCCCCTGCCCGGGGCCCCGGCTCATCTCCAGCAGTGCAAAATCGAGGGTACGCTGACGAAGGCTGTTGCTTGCACTTTCCCAGGGAACTATAGAGGCCAAGCTCCAACTGATGACAAACGAATCAGGTCTGGAATCCTTGCTTCCCAGCTTTCAATTTTGTGTTTTTTTCCCTGCTGTAGTGTTTGCCAAACTGTCTCTCAGCACACTAATCCCACAAGAAGTTCTTAGCTGGGGAATGCAGAGGACTTGGTTGAGTTAAACGCAGCCAAACAGGTTCCCTTTCTGCTGGGACATCTGGAGCCTGTCCTAAGCCAGTGCACTTTGTGGTTGATTGAGAGGTGAGTGCAGGGGCCATAGGGCCCCCTTTGTGGCTGACTGTTCCCCAGGATTGATGGTCCGCTGGACACTTGTGGGTGAGGCCACCCTTACCACGGCAGGTTGGAAGAAATGCCCGATCTAAGGTGGCCCCTGCAGCCAGCTGCCCTCCCCGCAAGTGCCCCATGCCCTGGGTGCCTGTCTGCCACTGGGTCTGGCTGGGTTACTTGGAGCTGGCAAACACTGTCTACAACTCTTGCCCCATCCTGGCCCTTTTTTGAAAAACAAAACCCGAAGCTGAGACCATAGGCCGATGCTGTCCCTGACTCCCCTGTGCCGGGTGCTTTGTGGCAGACAGGCTTCTTTGCCCGCCACTCTCCACACGCTCCCAGGACATTCCGGCCCGCGCGGAACATGCCCCATGTGCAAATCCCTCAGGTAATGCGGGAATTCGTCACCAGGGGAGTGTGGGCGATCCAGGAATGGGAACCTGATCAGGGCCTGGAGCAGGAAAAGAAGCAGCCCAGGCTGGCCAGGGAGGGCTCATGTTGCAGTGAGTGCAATTCACATGCAGAGGAGAGGGTGGGTGGGGATGGAGCCCTGCCGGCTGCATGTGGAGGTGGCCTTAGCGGCAACTTCCTCCCAGCTTTTAGGGAAGATGGCAGACTGCGAACCACATGGTTAAGGTGAGGGTGGCCATATGCCCTTGTTTACACCTGTTGTCTAGGCATAATTATGAACTGAACCCCCTTTGACTTTCACAAGTGTTGCAGTTTGGATGATCTGTTGTATGGTCACCCTAGTTAAGATGGCCCTATAGCCTGCCATTCTACTTCATTACTTGGAAACTACCATTTTATCTCATCTGGACCAGCAACTCACTTTGTATCTCCACTAGTCTCTAAAATACAAAATAGGAGGAAAGGAGAAATGGCTCTCCCCCAGCCAAGAGTCTCCAAGGACAGTCCCAGGACCTGGTGTGGCCACCATCCCATGACCCTGCTATCTCTCCCTGATGTCACCAGTTCTGGGGTCACCAGCTCATCTGCTACTGCCCATACAGACAAGCAGGTACTTGTGAGATGAAACATTGCTAAGCTCCATCCAAGTGCATGCGCCCACTCCCACGACACCCACTGGACGCGGGTCTCCATGGAGGAAGCAATGATCAGGGGTGGGGTTACACTCTTGGAGGTGAAGGGATATTAAGAGGGAAAGAGCAAGGATGAAGACAGTCTTGCATCGCTGTGCCTTCCCTCTGCCCAGGAGCCATAGTGTGTCGGCAAACAGACTATCCCTTTTCTGCTCATGTGTGGCTTTGCTCAAACCCATCTCACTACCAGCGATGACCAACTGCATATCTGCAAAGGTCTAAGGACCTAGCCCTGGGTGGAAGGAGGAGGAAAAGAGAAGTCCACAGCAAGTTCCTGTCTGCTTGGATGTGGAGAGGTCAAAGCACAGAGCCAGGTTGAGACCAAGAGCCAGCCTCTTATGAAAATAGAAAGTGGGAAAGGCTGGTTAAACATAAAGCACCTATAAAATTATATTGGTCCATCGTAACCAGGGAGCCCACACATAAACACACACAAATCCAGCCGCTCATTCCTGGCCCCTTAACTGCCTTTGTGTTTTCTATAATTAATCGGGCAAGGGCAGAACTTGGGAAAAGTCCAACTGTGGCAAGAACTCGCAGCCTTCTCACTAGGAAGAACTCACCGAACGCAGAGGGGCAGGGGGCGTTGGGCGGTGGCGGCCGGTTACCTGCAGCATGTTGAGGAGAAGGCTCCGGAACTTGGTCCCCTCCACCATAAAGAGCGCCATCTTGTCGCAGAGCTTGGCAGCGGTGAAGGCGAAGCTGCGGTCGGACACAGCCTTCTGGTAGATGGTGCGCACGATCTCACCCAGCATCTCCTCGGAGTTGGTGGAGTTCTGGGCCTCCTCCATGAAGGTGGTGAGCTTGGCGTCCACATCGCTGCTGTTGTTCCGCATGCTGTTCAGGATCTCGATCAGCTTGTCCATCTTGTTCTGCTGGGGAGTGGTCGTCTCCACGGCCACTTCATCCTGGGGGTGTCAGAGACAAATGAATGTGCCTGAGTGAAGCCGAGGTCTCTGTGCAGGGGTGTCCTGGTGGAAAGAGGGTGGCCACCCCCAGAAAGCAGGACCAGGCCTACTTTCCTGGATCTGAGGGCTGGTCCCTCTGGGAACCTCCACCAAAGACCCCTCATGTGCCAAAAGCTCCTTGTTGCCTTTTTTCTTGGCCCCTATGACATCCATAGGGCTGATACTGTTTTTGGGTTCTAGCTCCTACCCAGGATTCTCATATACATTGGCTTTTTTTGTTTATTTTTCCATCAAATGTCTTAATCTAGAAATGATTTAATGGAGCCTATGAAAGAGGAAATAAGATAACAAATATGAAATCGGGCCAAAGAGAAAATGAGGGTAGGAAGACTTGGTCAGGAAGGCAGGTCAGATCCAAAATGCCTGCAGTGGTAGTTAAAAGTGGCCCAGGCAGTGGCCACCTTGTCCCCCACACCCTCAGCTCCGAATGCCCAAGGATGACTTGTTCTCTGGGCATAGGGCCCCCTGTGGGCACAGCCCTGGCTTTTTGTCCTGTGGAGACTGTGCTGGTCTTCTGTAGACATATGCCACACACCAAGGAATCCTCCCATGTGCCACTAAAACAGTTGGTGCTTCTAGGAGGGATATTACAAGTAAAAAGCTCTACAGCCTTATGAGGTTTCACTGCAACTAGGACCAGACCAGGGGCTTGAAGAAGAAAAAAATGTCATCTTATTGTGTTGACTCATTCTTGGTGGCCAAGAATGGGAATAACTTAACTGCAGGGAAGTGAGATCTGGCTGAAACGGCAGGGTCAGGGTCATGAAAGGAGATCCAAGCTTGTTCTTCTGTCCCCGACAATAGAAGCTCTGGGCTAGAAGGCACAGACCAAGGTTCCAGATCCCACTCTCTGCCTCTAGCTGTGTGGCTTTGGGCAAGTGATTTCACTCTCTGGGCCTCAGTTTCCTCATAGGTAACACGGTGAGGTTAGACAAGAAAATCTATAGCTTTCCTTGAGCCCTTCCATGGTGGGATCGAGTTCCAAGGGCAGCTAGTCTCTGGCTTGAGAACTAAATACTCAGGAGGCTGAGGCAGGAGAATGGCATGAACCCGGGAGGCGGAGCTTGCAGTGAGCCAAGATTGCGCCACTGCACTCCAGCCTGGGCGACAGAGCAAGACTCTGTCTCAAAAAAAAAAAAAAAAAAAAAAAAAGAAAGGGCTGAATCCTGGGTGAAGGAATAGGGTATCCTAGTTCTTCTCCTCAAACCCAACCACCTCTTCAGGGAAGGCTAATCTTGAGTCCCTGGGTAAAGTTAACAGGACACAACTCCCCACCCCAAGAGACATCTCATGCTTTACCTGTCTCTTGAAAGGGAGAAGGAAAGTGTTGCTCTCCCTGATGAAAATGTTTAGGATGTGGCTGGTTGGCCACCTAGGATTTACCCTTTTTTAGAGTGAGCAACTAGCAGAGTGGGGAGTGACCCAGCCTGAGCCTGAGCCCATGTCTTCTTGATCCAGGAGTTCAGAAGGCCTCACCTGAGTGGAGTCCTTGAAACTGATCTATAGGTGCTATAGATCTACCTTCTCTGTTCCATTCCCACATGTACCCCTCTCTTCAGACCATCTGGGCCCCAGGGCAGGAACAGTGGTCTGCATATAGAATAGGAACTACCCACAAGAACATATCTGTCCACGTTATTATATTTAACCTTCACAGTCTCCCAGCAAGGTGTGTAGTATTAACACCCATTTTACAGACGAGTAACTGGGGCTCAGGGAAGTTAGGTGACTTGCCCAAGACCACCCATCCAGTCAAAGGCAAAGTGAGTCTGAGCCTGCTCAGCTGCTCTCTAAAGCCCCGTGCTGTTTCCACTCTGCTGCCCTGCAGTTACATTTAGCAGAACTCTAGAGGACTTGGTGGGGAGGATACTGGGAGCAGCATCTCACCTTCAAGAGTGGATCCAAGAAGAGGTCTGACCTGCCTTATCCTGCCTGAGTGTGGACCTTGGGCCTGGCCTCTGGGGCAAGAGCTGGAGGAGAGATGGCAGTAGGGGAGGATAGAGGAGAAGCCCAGAACATGGAGCTCTGCAGAAGCCCCAGGAGGAAGACTCTGTAGGCCCTGCTGCTGTGTGGGGATGGCTGTGGGCAAGTTGGCCTTTCTTGGGACAGTTCCTCTCCAGGGTGACCTTACCTGTGCCCTTGCTGGGCAGTGGGGTCGGGGGTGGTGGCCCTGGGGTGAGCACAATGGACTTAATGCTGCAAGTATAAATCCCCATCCCTCTTCTGGAGGTTTAGGGTCATCTCCTGAAGCTACGGGCCAGGCCAGGACCAGGGTGTAGAAAGAGGCTCCTGGGAGCAAAAGTAAGGAGGCCTCACTCTCGGGTTCATGTTGGCACAGGCAGGCACCTGGGTGATGCTGAGAATGGAGCTGCCTTACGGTTTGCACTGCAGAGCACTCCCTGGCTGCTGGGTGATGAAGGCGGGAAACAGGAAGGCTGGAATCAGCCTGCCCCCACTCTGAACAACTCACCTCTGCTCCCCACTCTGGCAGAGACCACTGCCTGGATGGTACTTACCTGTAGAAAAGCTTCAGTCCTTATTTCATAAGCTCCACGTTTCCCCAAGCGCCCTTCAGCACAAACAATATCTAACCCTAGAATATGCTCCCCGCACCTCCCCCATCACTTCCAGGCATGCATCTCTTCCCCCGACTTCCTTGGGCTGGGGGCTGGTGCCAAGTGCCTACCCTGGGCCTCTTGGAGGTTGGAAGGTGAAAAGCCCAAGTGTGCTGGAGGGGTTCATGATGGCCCTACCTGCTGGCAGTGGTGGACCAGTGTGGTGGGTCCCCACAGTGACCGAAGCCCCTGCTTCCCCATACACGGCTCCTCAGACCCTCAAACCCACAAGGCTCTGCACTGTGCCCACCTACCAAAGTGCCTACCTCTTGCTGTCCTCCCTGGTGCAAGAGAAGAACAAAAATTCAATTACCGGTACCTTTTCCTTTAGCCTTCGCCGCAGTCTGTCTTTGGAAGACTGGAGCAGGGTAATTTTGGGCCGCTCCCCGATGCGCTCGGGAAGAATACTGTCTTTACGTTTTGTCTCAACCTCTGGCCCCCCTGGCTGCTGTGGGGGCAGCCGCTCAGAAGCCACCGGGGCCAGGGTGTCAGGGCTGCGGGGGGCCTCAAGGCTGCCGTGCCTGATGTCCCCTGCAGTGTCCTCTAGTTTTGGGCTCTCGATGGTCATGGTCTCTTTGGCATTGCGGTGTGCGCCTGCCTCCCCCTTGTCGCCTGGTGGGTGCTTCATATTGCCATGGTGCCAGCGCCGGTTCTGGCTGTAGCCGTGGTGAGTGGGCCTCCCTGAGGGGTGGGGTGCTGAGCCCCCCTGGTAGGATTTCTGGTGGTCCCTGTTGTGTTTGGCACTGCCTGGCTGGTGGTCACCATGCTGTTGGGGCTTGTTCCCCCCCGGAGGTCTCTGCTGCCGCCTGCAAACAGAAGAGGAAAGACAGAGAAGGCGATCACTGGAAGGGCTGGTCAGAGTCTCTGTGCCCAGCCGCCAGAACAGGAAGTCATTGCCTTGTCCATATATTCATTCTTCCAACAAACACTTCCTGAGCACCTTCTACGTGCCAGAGTCTGTAACAGAGCCTGGGGATACAGCAGAGAACAGGCAGACAGGTCCTTGCTACTGCAGAGGACCAAAGCCAATTCTTTCCTTAAAATCAGTACTTTATTCACTTACTAGAATATGTGTGAATGCAAGCATGTGGAACAAAATTAAAAAGATCCAGTAGCAGATAACAGTGAACCCTCCTGCCTCTGACTCTGTCATCACGTATGGCCTTTGGAAGCAGCCGTTCCACGTGTGTGAATCTTCCAGACATATTCTATGCACATACCAGCAAAGATGCATACACAGACCTGCTTCTCACAAGCACTTTCCTATGAATGACTGTTCACCATAATGTTTTTTGAAAAGTTATATCCCTTTCAAACAACTTTTTTTTTTGGAACATTGTCATTGTCACCCCCAAACCCACAAACTACATGTGCTATAAGAAGTTTTCATGGGCTAAATTGTGTCCTCCATCCACCCCACAAAACTTCATATGTTGAAGCCTTAACCCCCAATACTTCAGAATGTGACTGTATTTGGAGATAAGATATGACGGATCACCTTTAAAGAGGTGATTAAATTAAACGAGGCTGTTAGGGTGGGCCCTAATCTGAACTGACTAGTGGCCTTATAACAAGGGGAAACTTTGACACACAGAGACACCAGGGAGGCTGCATGCCCAGAAGACCACATGGAGACACAGCAAGAAGGCGACCATTTGCAAACCAAGGAGAGAGGCCTCAGAAGAAACCAACCCCACCAACACCTTCATCTTGGACTTCCAGCCTCCAGAAGTGTCAGAAAATAAAATGCCTCTTGTTTATGCAGCCCAGTTAGTGGTACTCTGTTATAGCAACCTAGTAAACAGATACAGAAGGAACATTTAACATGATGGGTGTAGGTCAAGACAGGCTCATCTGACAACACTTTCTAAGCACAGGGAACAGGTATGAGTTGTGCAGCAGGAACAAACCCCAAACTTTTGAGTTGTGGCCAAAAGGCAAACGAAAGGATGGTGAGGGGCATTCTCATGACCCTTCTAGCTGGCTCAAAGGCTGCTTCCTGCCACTCAAAGCACTACTATGTTCAAACTCCATCTTACCCTCAGGGTGTTTTCAATGCCACAACTTTACTGGAAGTGCAGTTGGAGCACAAGATAAGCATGAATTCCTCAAAGGTTGTAAAATAGGGGAAAGATTTTGCAGAAAGATAATGTTAGCTTCTAAAGAATAAGCTCTGCACCTCCTCTGTGACCTATCTTGGGTACCACAGACCCTCATTGCATTGCATGTTATGAACAAATTGTATTTATTTACTTACAACTTATTGCTTATTACTTATATAAATTCAATTTTAATATTTACTTGATACATTTTTATCTGTGAAAAATTGAGGGTATCCTGGGTTGGGGTTAAATGCATTATTTTTTCCCACTAAAATTAATAAAAATTTTTTTTTCACTGAAAAGCCACCATTGACAAGCTTAGTAGCTCATTATCCCCAATGGGGATGACAGTCCCTTTGACACCACCCTGTTGGGGTGCTGGGTACCTTGTCACAGTCTAGGCCCCTCATTGGGCCTCCGCTGGAGTGGTAGGTGGGGGTGGGGCTACAGTTCCTGCAGGGGTGTTTGGCTGGAGGAAAGTAGCTACTGTCTTGAGTTTTCTGTCTTGCTAGGCTGCCCCTTCCCTGGTCCTCTGGCCAGAAAGAGTGGGCTTTTGTTGGGGCTCCATTTGTCTGCTCAGGCCTCATGGTGTTTCTGGGTCTCCAGTTTCTTTAGCTCCAAGTCTGGGATATCTGAGCCAAGAGGAAGACCCCAGGAACTCACCAGTGTGTCATTCTTCAGTTCCCAAGGTCCCTGGCCTGTCTGTCTTCTTTCTACCTTTTGGAGTCTTCTTAGGTTTCTTTTTATATACAGTGTCCAAGGTTTGGGGTTGCCTGTATTTATTTCAATAATTTAAGAGTCATTATTAAAATATCTGTAAAAATCTGGTACCCTGAACTGAATCCTGCTGACTAGGCCTACCCTGGGCCCTTCTCAGGAGGCCTGCGTGACATTTTTCATCCTTGGTGTCCAAGTTCAATCTTGTTGGGTTCTGATATACATTCCTGGGCAAGAGCACTGTTGCCTTGACACTTGGGTGGGAGAGGCAGCCCCTCCATTCCCAAACGCAACCCCCTCCTCACTGGCATTGCTGAAATGTTCAGTTTCACTCCCCATGGCGGGGTAGGAGCTATCAGCACCAGCACCTGGAGAAGAGTTGGGCCCCATGAGAAAAGTGGGGCCCTTGAGTCAGGTTCCTCCCAGTGATGCTACCACCAACTGGCCTTCCGATTACCCAGCCCAGCCCAGTCCCAAATGCCTGAGTCAGCGGGGAGGGCTGCAGCCCTCATTCTGCAGAGTGTAAGGCAACCCCCATTGGAAAGCCCAGAAGAAACTGTGGCCCACAGACCACTCTCCAGGGTGCCTCGTGCCTGTGACTTTTTGTGAATTCTCCCTCCTTTAACTTCTCAGTTACTTTCAACTAATTGCTCCTTCCATTCTCTTTGTTCTTTCAATGTGAGTTATTTTTAAGCCCAGAGAGGAACCTTGGAAATTCCCTGGCAGATAATAATTGATTCTCACAACTTTTGTCATCCTTATTTAGAATTTTTGTGGCGCCTGCAGCTATGGCCCAAGAAATGTCCCCAAAGGATGGTTGACCAAGCCCTTCCCAACATCCGTCTTGAAACTGCCCGGTTTCCCACTTGCCATATCAGGGGTTTCCCTCTCTCTACCCAGTGCACTCCTCCACCCCCAGAAAAGAAAACAACTTCTGTCTACCTGGAGGGGAAAGGAAGTAATTGCTACATGGCTGGTGGTCAGGGGCTCCAGAAAGAAATCAGCTGGCTCCTGCAGGGCTTTTGCTGTTCATTCCTGGAAATCTGGAGGGACCTGGAATTCCATGTCTTCCTAGTTTGAAAGAGCTTGGAGCCAGCCAGCCCTGACAATATAGCACTGGCCAAGAATGCCCCAGGCCACTTGGCATTAGTGGGAGTTCTCAGGCTCACCCTTGCTGGGTGGCGGCTCCTTTGCACATGTGGAAAGCCATCGTAGGTGGAAAGGAAGCCAGGGAGTCCACCTCAAGTGTTCCCTCCTAATTGGGTAGGCAACACTAACAGGTTCAAAAGAAGGAGCTCTTGATATGGAGCTAAACAGCAGATGGAATCAGCTGGGTGAGACCTCAGAGGGCAGGGAAGAACCCAGATGCCACTGGAGGAAGAGGCACTAAGACTGTCCCTCTGTCCTCCCTTTTCCTTCTTCCTGCACAAGGCCTTGCTTAGTTCTCAGGGTGAGTGATTGCTGGGACTGGCCTCTGTGTGCAGGCAGGCCAAGAACCTTCCTTTCCATTGGACAGATAAGACAACTGAGGCTCCGTGAGGTGCACTCCTACAGCAGAGGGCCTGCCAGGGGCTCCAGGAGTGGGCTAAGCCTGTCAACTAATCACAGCACCTTGCAGCCACCTCCCATCTGTCTCCCATTCACCTTTAGATACAGCCTCCTTGGCTGATGAACACTCAGGGACAAGGACCGCAGTGACCTATAGTAACGGACAGAAAGGGCTGAATGGCCACTGAGACCTCGGTGGTGATAACTGCATGAGGTCCAAGTTCTTTGCCTGAGAAGGAGCCAAGAGGGCCGCTAAGGGCACTGGAACAGACTTGGGGTTGGGCCTCATTCCCCAACAATGGAGACCCAGGCTTCCCTGCTCTGGCCATTCACAAATATTTGTCAGCGGTCGTTGGCTGGGCCAGCCAAAACCAGCTCCTCTCTCTTCTGTATTTGCTGGCGCTGGGTTTCGTCGATACCTTCATTCAGGGGCCAGCTGGATCCTCCCCACGAAACCTGTGGGTTTGGGGTTTGGCTGGGCCAGGGATGAGCCGCTTTTGCTCCCAGCAACCCGGCAAGGAGGCTGCACTTGGTCTCAGACACATGGACATGTGGGTCCTGGGTTGGGAAACATACTGGACACCCAGTTTTGCAGCCCTGCAAGCAAGAAGGGCAAAAACCCACCTCTCTGCCTCTTTATTTCTGGGGAAGTCTTCTTCGGGTGAGGAAGAACAGCCCAGGAGATAAGATTAATATTCCATTTGTGCTACTGGCAACACCTGCTATTAGGAAAATAATGCTTTCTTTTGGAGAATGGAAATTGTCAGTTTATGCTTTTTCCATCGTTCATTTAGTTTATTCTTTACTCTTTGGGTTCTGAAATCAGATGTCTTGTTTTACTCTAAGACTGCTCTCTTTTATACAAAAAAACAAAAATGTTCTCGGAACACCACAGCTGCATTTTGGGAGGTGGGTGTAGGGAGAATAACTTCAAATTTTGTTTAAAAAAAATGGTTTTAACAGCAGTCCAAATGGAGACAAATGTTCCTCTGTTCATTTTTTATTTCATAATCGTTCCCAACTAGATATTCTGAGTGCCACTGACTTATTATGGTTCTCTCCATGTCGGACACTTTACCACATAATTTGTAGGTCTGCTTAAAAATTTCTGAAAGCAAAATTCCTAGGGCAAGTGGTTTTAAAACTATGCATGGGCTCATATTTCTTGCCTTCAGGAAAAGTGATGACTGCTTATTACCAGCGTAGGCACCTCCACTCCTGCCCACCTACACATGCCCTGAGTGAGCTCTGCCTGCCCTGGCCCAGTCACCTGGGACAACGCAAGGGTTGCGGTGAGGCTCGGAGGCACAGGCACCAGCAATTTCTCTGCAGCTCAGGGGCTGCTTAGCCGAGCGATGGCATATAGGACCCAGGAACAAAAGTCGCCACACACACCCACCCCGGTTTGCAGAATGATGGGGAAGCTTAAAAAGGAAAAGTATAAGGGAGGGGAGGTTTTCTTCCCTCATGAGGGAGTCAACCAAGGGACATCATGGTATTGGCTGATGAACACTCAGAGACAAGGATCACAGTGACCTGTACTGACGGAGCACCCATGGTGCGTGCAGGGCTGATTCGGATGATGGGTATCCGCTGAAGGACACTCCTTGCCAGGTCTGTCTAGGGGATGGCAGCCTGCACAGAGCCTGGCACTGTGCCACTCATAGTTGCGTGGGCTGGGTGATCTCACCTCTCTGTGTCTCTGTTTCCAGCTGTGCCGGTCCCCACCTGAGGGGCAGTTGTGAGGATTACATGAGTTACAGCATGACGGATGAGAAAACCAAGGTCCAGAGAGGTTGCTTTGTTGTTCTAGGGTCGCCCAGCTAGTTAGTGGCAAAGCCCTCACTGGAACTCAGATCTGTGTTTCTGCTGTAACACGCCATATGACTGGATTTAACAATTACTTATTGGAGATCTCAGTGCTCTTTGGAGAACTGGGGGCATCGCTACAAAGCTTAGGCAACGCACGGGCCCTGTAATTGCCAGGGCCATCATTATCATGATGGCGGCAACAGCAGCACTAGACCAGCTACTTCCTGAGCACTCCCTCCTAACAACTCTGAGAGGAGAGGGCCAGCATGCATCAGAAACACTCCTGCCACCGTGGGCGGCCAGCCAAGCTGCGGACTCTCCCACTCCAGTAGATTTTGTGGCTCTCTTGCTCAGAGTTGGGTAGAAAACAATTCAAGATCGAGGTCTTTGCCAGCCTAGGCAAAAGTTCATGTAAGAAGTGTGGTAGCTCACTGCATGGACTAAAAGCTTTAGAAATCAGATGTTTACCTCGCCAAACGATGCTCTGGAATAGATGAAAGGTCTGATTGGTACCTCTGTACCCTACAGGCAAAGACTTTTCTCACCAACTGTAGAATGAATGAATGAATGAACAATAAATGATGCAGAGAAAGGCTGGTTCATTATTGTTTCATTAATTAAACACATGCTGAGACTCTGTTCTGCCCAGAGGTTAATCAGAAATGTCAGTGGGTTCACCTGAGGCCACATAGCTCCTGCAGCCCTCTGAGAGAAGTTGGGGTGGAGGCAGGGTGTGTGTGTGACTAAGCTGTTCAGCTGTCCCTATGGAGTCCTTCAGCACTCCCCTAATCCTATCCAGGTCTCAAGGTCCAGACCTGAGCAGGAGCTTTCCTCAGCTCCCAGGGTCCCACCCGAGCCCTCCAGAATCCTGATATGATTACAGTCTGGAACGCCCTACATCACACCCATGTCTCTGTCACCAGAGTGTCTTGTGTGTGCCTCTGAACTGCTCCCAAAGCATCCACTTCCTTCAGATGAGGCAGAACCTTCTCTCTATCTTCCTTGTGGTCTGGGGAGGGGAGGTAGCAATGACTCCAGCGCACAGGGCTGCTGCCTTCATGAAGCTGAGGGTCCATTTGGAGAGACAGATGTGAATCTATTAGTTACAGAAACAGGTCTCTAGTTTCATCCCAGGACAAGAATCACGAAGGAAAGGAAGCAGAGAGCGGCACAGGCCTATGTTCTACTCTGGCCTGGAGGCAGGACTGGCCACATAATGAGTGGAACCCAGTGCAAGATGAAAATGTGGGCCCCTGGTTCAAAAGCTATTGAGAAAGTCAAGACAGCCACATTGAAGCATAAACCAAGCGCAGGCCCTGGACTCGGGCAGTTCACACACTCTGAGGGTGGCCCCGAGGCCACAGGACTCAAACTCACATCACAGGGATGCAGAAGAATGGTTCATAGCTAACATGTAGGAAGCAGTTACAGTGAGCCAGGCATGGCTTTCGTTTAACCCCAAGAGAGGCGCTATTGTTCACTCCATTTTACAGAGGGGTCTTCAAGGCACAGAAAGGGTAAGCAACTTGCCCAAGGACACACAGCTTGCACCAAGCAGAGCCTGGGTTTGAACTTAGGTAGTTTGGCCCCCGAATGTGTGCCCTCAGCCACCACACTGAGTGTTCTAAGAGTGTAGGGCAGCTTGCACACCATTGCTGAGCCACTAAACCCACATTCAGAGGACCACAGGCCTCAGCCAAAGTCAGCAAGGAGGGAGCTGTGGGCTGTCCTATGGCAGAGTGTGGTGCAGAAGCAAAGGCGGAGGGCTGAGCCAGGGCCCGCTGGGAATGGGGAGGCCGGGGCTGGTGAGGGGAGAGCCTGGGAGGGCTCTGGATGGGAGGGTTGGAGATCTGGCCAGCCAGCCTTGGCTCCACTGCGTCTGGGGAAAACCACAGAAGCCGCTGCAGCCCTTGGTTTCCATCTATGCTGGGAACAGCCCTTTCCCACCACAGTCTGCTGGTTCCTGTGGCTGGGGCCTGTGGGGCAGAGCTCGGGGGTTGTTTTTCGGGTGGCCCCTCTGGCTTCATTGCTGCCTCGTGGGGAAGGGAGGAAAGCGCGCAGACTCCCGCCACCTTCCTCCATCTTGCGGCAGCACAGAAGGCCAAGGGAAAAAGGCTTTCTTGGGGATACTCTATGGGGTTCTGAGCTTCACTCAACTGCGGACCCATTTCTGAGGTCTCCTGTCAACCCCACTGGAAATCCAGGGCTCTTGGCCCACATTGCCCAGAACCAGTTTGCAGTGCAACTTTGGCCAATCACTCAACTCCCCGTGGCTCAGTATTCCCACCTGCAGAATGGGGAGACCAACCCCGACTCAGGTTCTTAGGGTGGCCTCCCACCTACAGGACTCCTTCCTGGATCACAAGGCTAGTCTGAGGCTACAATGAAATGAAGCCCGGGAAAGCCTGTGGGGAACAAAAGCACGTTATAAATACGAGGTATTATTTTTGTTTCAGGGTGAATCCAGCATTCCAAGAATCCTCAGCCTCAAAAGTTCTGAGGCAGTGTGATGTCATGGGAAGAGCACGCGGCTGCCCTGGGGAGTCGCCAGGCTCCGCATGAACCTGGTGGAGTGTTTCCAGGGGAAGGCCCTCGCCCTTCCGCTCGGCCTGCCAAGCCCTGCAGTCTCCCAGATCTGGCCCGTGGACCCTCACTACAGCCTGCTGCTGGCTCTGGGCATCCCCCGAGCTTCACAGTAGTTCGTGGTAGTTTGAAGTGTGGACTTTGGAGCCAGATCCCCAGAGTTCAAATCCTGATACTGCACTTTTAGCTGTGCAACTTTGGGCAAGTTCCTTAACTGCTCTGTGCTTTAGCTTCTTCCCCTATAAAATGGGGACAAATAGAAAACCCATCTCATAGGGTTCTTGTGAGTTTTAAAGGACTTGATATAAGTGCTATATTAGTGTTTGTTTGTAATATTATTATGCCGTGGGTTTTCCAAGCAATACAGCATGAATCCTTCAGCTATGCAGAGGGAGGGATCACACTGTGTACCCATAGTACAGATGGGAAGACAGGGGCTGTTTCAAATGTTAGGTCAGGTCAAGAAAGAGACCCCAGGATGTCTAGCTTCTGTTCTGATTTTGGGCTGTAAGGGCTGAGCTTTGGGCATAGTTTCCCACCATGAAACTCTTCATCACCCAACATTCACTACCATCATCCCGAGGGAAATACTGTGACAGGGTCCTCGCAGCTTGGGGTCCACCTTCAGTGACTTCCTTTATCCCCAGCCCAAAGCCTGGCCATTCAAATCCACCACAGCTGGCCTCGGCACCCTGGCTGATGGGCCTTAGCTGGCCCTCTGCTGTCTCACTCACCCCACGAGTTGATTGACCTGGAAGTTGCTCTCCCGGAAGTCACCCTTTCCTTGCCTGTTTTAATCTTACCACCTTGGTGTGGTAGAACAGCCCTTAAACGAGAAAAGCTAGGACCAAGAGGAAGGCACATGGAGAGAAAGTCGCCTAAAAGTTATTTAAAATCCCCGGTGCGACCAATCACGGAGCCTGTCTAATAAAAGAGGGCTGGGGAGAAGGGGCCAGTGGAGGGAAGGCTCAGAGATGCAGCCTGGGCTCACTCAATGAAGGAACTTTCTCATGGGGAGGGCTGCCCTGCAACAGAGGGGTCTGTCTGGGGACATGGTAAGCTTCCTGTCATGGGAGGTGTCTGATCACTGACCAACAGTTAGAAACTGCAGTGCCCTATACCTCACTAGTTAGCTGTTGCCCATTCTGCAACCAGCACCTCATCCAGGAAGCCCTCCTGGACCTCAGCAGCCCTCTAAGGAGTTCTCATCTGGAGAGACAGCCTGATATGGTGAAAACTTGAAAGCTGGACACCTTGGGTTCATATGCTGGTTTTGCCTTGGTCTAGCTGGGTGGTCTTGGACAAGTCACTTAACTTCTCTGCCCCTCTGTTATCTTATCAATCAAATGGACCTCACAACAGTTATGCACATGGTAGCTGTGAGGATGGGGTGCGCTGATCTCCGGGAGGTGCCTTCCCAGGGAATGGGCCTGCCTCCGTTATCCCTTGCTGTCCCATACCTCTGGGATTCTGGCTTTCCTTCCACTCTCAGGGCTGGAGTGAAGGTGGAGTAAAGGTATAGTGATACTCAATTTAGCACCATCATTATCCCTCCCTCCTTCCCTCTCTCCCTTCATTCCAAGTCACCATGGTACTCAGATTTAACAAACACTGAGTGGCCCCCACCTGCTGGGGGCACACATGCTCCCCCTTGATCCTCACAGCCACCCTAGGGGAGCCTTTCCCCCTTGGGAGAGGTTGAGCAGCAAGCCCATCCAAGACCAGGGCCTGAACCCCCATCTCGCGCCTGTGCTCTTCACTCCAAGAGACTGACCCATCTGCGCTCTTCTAGAAAAACTTCCTCACTGCTATTTAAAATAATCTAGTAGGAATAACCGAGAAAATGCAAAGGATTGGGCATTTTAATTTGTCAAAGTCCATCTTGGGACTGGTGGAAAGGGCTGCTTTCTCCATTACTTTGGCCGTCGATGGGGGTGACTTGCAGCTGATGACAAAAACCTCCTTTTTTGTTAAATTATTATTATTATTATTATTTCTTAGAGTCAGGGTTTTGGGTTTTGTTCTGTTACCTAGGCTGGAGTGCAGTGGCATGATCACAGTTCATGCAACCTTGACCTCCAGGGCTCAAGTGATCCTCCCACCTCAGCCTCCCAAGTAGCTAGGACTACAGGTTCGTGACACCATGACTGGCTAATTTTTTTTTTTTTAATTTTTGTAGAGACAGGAGTTTTGCTATGTTGCCCATGCTGGTCTTGAACTCCCGGGCTGAAGCAATCCTTCGACCTTGGCCTCTCAGAGCACTGGGATTACAAGCGTGAGCCGCAGCCCCTGGTCGCAAAATCCTCTTGAACAAGTCAATTTCTCTTCTCCTAAACTTTCTGAATGAAGTGTTTCACTTCAAGGCCTGGGCATGAAACTGAGTAGTGACCCCAGGACTCCAAGGTGTCAGGAGCTTCCCTAGGACAATGAACATGCCTCAGTGGCCTGAGCTGCGTGTGGGCCGCCACCCTGTTGGCTCCAGTGCAGGCCCTTCCCCTGCCCAGCATACCTCTCTACTTCTGGCTAGAGGCCCTCCATGCAAGCCTGCCTACTGGGGTTTCCCAAGTTTCTTAGCCAGGAACCCACTGGGGAGCTTGCTGGGGCAGGAGATGGGGTGCTGGAGGCTCAGCATCAGTTGGCAAGCTGGCCAATGGTAGCTTCCTCATCCATCATAGTTTATTCTTGATTCATTGAAAACCACATTTGAGCTAACGAATGAAGAATATTGCTTCTCAGGCTGGCCTCTCCCCTGAGATCTGGGTAGAGCCACATACCAGCTTTGGAGTCTTCCTTTGCAATCCTAAAACCTGATCAAACTCTGGTGTGTTTGTTACATGTTGGGGCTCAGGTAGCCACAAAGCAACATAACATATGGTTCCTGCCCTTGGGGATCTTAAAATCTAGCGGCAAAATTGCTATGTCTACTCAAAGAACCATCTACCACAGCACGGGGCAAGACATGGGGTCTGGTGAGTTCTCGGGGTGAGGTTAGGGAGGTCTTCCTGGAGGATGTGAGGTAACAGAAGGACCCAAATAACTGAGAGGAATACCCTTAAAAAGGAGAAGAGTAGAGACACCAGCAGTGGTTGGGGGTGGGATGGAGACAGAGAAGTAGTGGGGATGGGAGGATCCCCCTAAGACTGCAGGGGAACTCAGCTCCACCCTGGGTCAGGGGCCAGGTGGCTGGACTTGGCATTTTTGACCCAGACCTTCAAAGTCTCTGTTTCTGGATGAAGAGACCATGCCACACTGAGGCCTCTCTCCTCTGTCCATCCTGCTATGTGGTCGTGACTATCATCTTGCCACGTTCTGACCTAAAACCTTTGGTGACAATACTCCCTCTCACCTAATTCCTGACTCCTCCTGGCCAGCCTGGACCTCCTGTCTACCAGGCAAGAGCTAGAGAGGTGGTGCCACCATCATAGTGCCGCATCTGCTTGTCCCTGCGCCTGATCTTCCCCACCCATCAAGACCCTCCCAACACATTCTCACTTCAATCAATATGCACGGAGTACTTCATCAGGCCAGCAAGCTGTGATCCTGGTGTCCCAAACATAAGCATCCCAGAGGAGTGCAGCACAAGAGAGACACTTTTCAAGAGGGAAAGCGTGGAGCCCGGGGCACCTCTGAGAGCAGGCAGGTGTTGTGGGTGTGCCTGGGGGCTGGAAAACAGGTAACAGCCCGAGCTAAAAGTGCTGACCACAGGGTGATGATGAAACTTGTCCACATTCCCTCTGCCTTGGGCTGGCCCTGGGAGGGGATGCCAGCCCTTCTTGGGGAAAGGCCCCTAGGTGAAGCAAAGATGGCCCCACAGATGGGACACAGAGGAGCCGGTTGGGCTTCCTGGGCTGTGGAGCCTCCAGGCTCTTGGGGGAGAACGCCGCCAGCCGCCTCACTCCATTACGCCTCACAGCCCAGCCACCCTTCTGGGACTGCCTCTTCCACTCATGACTTCATTACTGACAGGTTAGCTTGTCCCTGAAGGGCTGTTTTTCCATCCTTGGAAGGAGAGGAAATGTGAAATGGAGTTAGCTGGAGTAGGGCCTCCCCTGGGCCATGTTTTTCAGCCAGGGCTGGTGGAACTGATGGGGCCGTGGTGAGACGTTATCACAGAGAGGACTCCTCAAGGCTTCATGCATAGTGGAACCCCCAGCCCAGCCGTCTTGGGACATGGCTTCCCAGCAGATAGTTTCTTTGTCTAGAACCTTCCAAAATACAAGGGATTTGTAGCAGGGTGCTGATAACCTTCATATTAAACACCACTCAGCTAGGAGTCAGCCTGTGTATTCTGGGACAAGGACCTGCTCTCCTAGTTCCCAAATGCTGAGGTCCTGAGGCTTAGAGCAGTGAGTTAAAAGTCAATGAAAGGCTTTCCCTTATGATAAAAGACAACTAGTACATTTAGAAGGAATGATGGAATTAGAAAATCATTTGGCAACCACCATAAGAAAAATTGTTTCAAGCAAGAATCATCAATGGAAGTCAGTGGGTGAAAGTTCTGAAGAAAAACAGAACATTGGCATAGCCTCTAAATGTCTCCCCAAAGATATTTCTTAATTACAAAGGGAAAACTTGTAACTTTACAGTGGAGAAACTTGGCAGTCACCACCTTAGCCAGGTAATCATAGTTAACATCACAAGGCAGGGGATTAAAGAACAGCACGTACCCTCTGACATGGTGCACTGGGAAGGTCACATCACTACAGTGCCTATAACCCAAGTCCAATCATGAAGAAATGCCAGAGAAACCGACGTTGAGGGAACTTCTACAAAAATAACTGGTCACTCTTTAAAAAAAGGCCAATGTCATGAAATACAGAGACTTAAGAACTGCCCCAGGTTGGCTGAGCACAGTGGCTCACACCTGTAATCCCAGCACTTTGGGAGGCCGAGGCAGGTGGATCACAAGATCAGGAGATCGAGACCATCCTGGCTAACATGGTGAAACCCTGTCTCTACTAAAAATACAAAAAATTAGCTGGGCGTGGTGGCATGCGCCTATAGTCCCAGCTGCTGGGAAGGCTGAGGCAGGAGAATGGCGTGAACCTGGGAGGCAGAGCTTGCAGTGAGCCAAGATTGCGCCACTGCACTCCAGCCTGGGCGACAAAGTGAGACTCCATCTCAAAAGAAAAAAAAAGAAAGAACTGCCCCAGGTTAAAAGATACTAACAAGTCATGACAATTGAATGCAGCCCACAGTCTAGGATCGATCACTGGAGAAATATGAGTAAGGTCTATAGACTCAACTACAGTATCGTATCTATATCAGTTTCTTGATTTTGAGAATTGTATTGTGGTTATGAAAAAAAGTCTTTGTTTTAAAGAAACACACTGTGAAATATTTAGTAGTAAAAGGGCATCATTTTGGCAACTTACTTTCAGACGGGTCAGAAAAAAATGTATACGAGAGAGAAGGATAAAATGTTAACATCACAGGAAATTGGGTGATGGATATATAAGAATTCTTTGTACTATTCCTGCAACTTTTCTGAGAGTCTGAAATTTTGCCAGAATCAAAAGTTTTTAAAAATAAGCAGGATTTATTTAAAAGGGAGGAGGGAACAGGCCATTCTAGAAGAAATGCCAAGCTCAACAAAGGCTTGGTGGCAATTTTTCTTAAGTCAATTTCTTATGCACCAGGCAAACCAAATGAAATACAACAAAATTGACACAAGGGGGTCTTGCTGCACCTAGCAGCAGGTGAAACTGCAGAGACCCCTCACCGTAGGATGGCACTACCAGGGTTGAACACAGAGCTCATTGTGCATCTGTGTACTTGGAACCAATAGAATCCTTAATGGAACTTGAGTGTCTGGGCACAGTCTGAAGGGCGGCCAAACCCTCCCACATCTTGGGGAACTTGGGAGGGCCTGTGTACCAGCACTCACCATAAGCAAGTCAGTTTGACCTTCTAGAAAGCACTTGTGGTCAAATTTCTCAAAGTAAGCCCCTCCTCTCGGGGATAGGCCTATAAGGCACTTATCAGGAGACTTAGCCCCTCAATGGGAAGGAAAAGGATGAATTGTCATTATTCTTATTTTTACCTTCATGAAAATTGGGGCAGTTTAGAGGGCTGCCGCAGTTGAATCTTGCTTGAACTCTTGGGACTTGAGAATTCCTCTCACCATAATATTTTCTCTTGGAAACACTCTTAAGTGTTAAAAAAAAATTGTTATTTTTGGTAGTACCAGATAAAGAAGTTATTTTATGTCAAATACAGTTTTTAGATTGATATGTTATTGGAAGTGAATTACAAGGCTCGTGTTTAACCCGATCTTTAATAACATTTATGAATACAAGCAAAATTTAGCCTTCTGCCAATTATCAAGTGATGCATTCTTCTTCATTTATTGTAAACGAGTTGTAAAAGCAAAAGCATGATTTTCTACAAAGAAATTTCAAAATGACATTTCCATTACATTGTGGCTTTGGCATCAGTACACACTAAACTGTAGGCTAAAGTTTGACTATATAAGGCATAAAAAGAAACAAAAAGCAAAAACTGATTTCATGGCCCGCTGTTTGGAATTCTTGAATTTTATGTTTTTCTAAAAAAATAAAAGTCAACCGGTTTGATTTTGTAATATTCTTGCTTTGTTTCTAAATGCTGAGACCGGAGAGTTTTTAGGAAGTGCTTCTGTCCAAATTGCACGACGTGAGTGAGGAAGGCCTTGGCTCCGTGTGGACACAGAGTCAGATGGGTGTTGGGCTCTATCTGCCTCCAGCCCGGGGTTGTGAAGCTCTGCAAGCTGCAGGAGCTGCCACACGAGAACTCTGACCAGATGAATGAGGCTTGCAGATCCGGCCAGAGCACCCTGAGGCATATGTGCAGAATTATTACCACTTACGTGTTCCTCATGAACCAGCCTTTTAATATCAGTGTTCTTTAATGCTTCCTGCCTTTAACCAACTGTCCATTATGGGTAAAAAATTAAATATTTGACTAAGAATAAAAATAATTTAAAATGTGTAATGGTCAAAACCACCAGAGTGGCTCTCTGGGCTGCTGAGTGATAAACTGGTGGAGGGGCCAAGTCCTGGGTGTGCTGCTGCCATCTCCATGAAGCCCCGATGCTCACCCCATGCCCACAGGCAAGGACTCACACTGCACTGTTTAAAGATGAAAAAACACCCCAATACCCTTGGCAGAAGCAGGGAGAGCCAGACTCTGGACCCAGACAGACTCTGGACCCAGTCACTTTCTAGCATGGGCCCCTGGGCAAGGCGCTTACTGTCCATGCCTCAGTTTCTCCATTTGTGAAATAATAATGATAAAGGCTATTGCATTGGCTTTTGAGGGTTAAGTGAGCTGCGCCTTGGCTCTGACACAGAGCAAGGCTCGATAAGTTGATCCTGCTGCTGCTGTCATCACTCACTCGGGAAATGGCAGCAGTGACAAGTCAGGACTCTGGACATGGTGCTCTCGATGTCTGCGCGTGAACCAAGGAGGCCCGAATGCAGAAGGTGCCTCCTCTGGCATCTCTACGGTTCCTGTGGCAGGTTCAGCCTCTTACAGGTGACCTCGGGTTTGCAGCCCCTTTGGGGAGCATTCACAAGGGTTTGGATTCCTCTGCTTGCCCTCTGGGGAGCCTCAAGGCTTGAGAAGAATCCCAGGGCACCCTGGACACTGTGCTGTAACCTGACCTGCTCCTTTCTTTCTCCCTATGAGCACCCACACCATTCCCCTGCAGGAACTCCCTCCCCACTCATCTTTGCTTCAACACATCTTCTATTGGTTCTTGAGGAGCTCGTGTGCTGTCTCCTTTGGGAAATGGTCCTGGTCACCCTGGCCCATGAGAAAAGCCCTGTCTGCCCCAGGACCTTTTCCTAGTTTTGAGAGTAAATGTCTCCGTGTTTATGGCCTATGTCCACAGCTCATCCCTGGAGGCAGGCAGGGCCCACACCCTGTTCTTCTGCCCCTGCCTGGCTTTCTGCAGATGGTATTGGGCTCCACTGGAAAATGAATGTTTAGATTTTTGCTGTGGGTCAGGAGTCCTGGTAAGTGGTTTCTGAGCTGGGGGACAAGGAGGCAGGTGTCAGGCCCTTGGTCCCAGTAGCACTCGCTGGCTCTCTGTTCCCTGGGAGGCGCCCTGTGCTCCCTTCTTGTGCTGAGCATGGCCCGAGGGAAGATGAAGATGAGGAGAGGACAGCAGAGTGGGAGGCTCTCAACCCCATGAGTCCACTTCTTTTGGGTGGGAAACTGAGCCAGACCTCTTAAAGATGGCCTTGGTCAGCCGGGCATGGTGGTTCATGCCCACCCAGCAGGTTGGGAGGCCAAGGCAGGAGGATCACCTGAGGTCAGGAGTTTGAGACCAGCCTGGCCAACATGGCAAAATCTCATCCCTACTAAACATACAAAAACATTAGCCAGGCATGGTGGTGTATGCCTGTAATCCCAGCTCTTTGGGAGGCTGAGGCAGGAGAATACTTGAACCCAGGGGGCGGAGGTTGCAGTGAGCCGAGATTGCATCACTGCACTCCAGCCTGGACGACAGAGTAAGACTCTGTCTCAAAAAAAAAAAAAAAAAAAAAGATAGCCCTGGTCACGTGGCTGATGGAGTGGTCCGGGCCAGTGCTGGCAGAGCTGGCAGGACACAGGGTGGGGTAGGGTAGCACCTGGGTATTTTAAGCTCACGGAGTACCCACTGCCTGGCAACATGTGCTAAGGAGAGGGAGGGGCAGAGTAAAGAGCAGACCCTGGCTGGAGAGGCAGGCTACCGGCTCCACTCCAACCTGTGGCTGTTAGCTCTGTGACACTGGCTTAGAGGAAACACCTCTCTGGGCCCCAGTTCTCTTTTCTAACAATAATAATAACAACCACCATGATAATGAATGACGTGTATGGTGCTTTCTCTGTCCAAGGCACTATTCTAAGAACACAAATGTGCTTATTCAGGCATCACCACAATTCTATGGGGTAGACAGTGGCATTATTGTCCTCATTTTACAACTGATGAAACAGGCATAAAGAAGTGAAGTAACTTGCCTCAGGTCACACAGCTAGAAAGTTGGAAGCTGAGGAGAGCCCACACTCTTAACAACGATGCTATATTTCTGGACTTGGCGGGGTCGGGGCATGCAGGGCTAGATAAATATTACAAATAAAACACTGTAATATTTCTAGAACCCATGAGGAATTTTTAATGGTTTTAAAGAGTTGACCATGGGTAGGGAGAGGTCCCAGGAGCTGGAGTCCACTCCTTCTAAAGCCAGAGCATCTCTGCTCCCTGGGGACACAAAAGAACAAGGTGCGTGGTGGGGGAAGAGGTGACAGTCAAGGCAGGCCAAGGGCAAGGACTGAGTAGCCCAGGATGTCCTGACTGATGGATATAAAATACTTCTTGCTCCTGGTCCTCAGGCATAAAAGTGCCAGAGTAAACTGAGGAACACCAGTCTGACCCTGACCATTCTGCTAAGAGCAGATCTGGGACTTGCAGACCAGGTGGGGTTTCTGGAGAAAGGACAGTCCAGCAGGGAAGGCCCAGGCATGGTCAGAGAGTACGGAGGCCCAGCTGATGGAGACACCAGGTGCACGGCCAGTGAGGGTGGGGTTGCAGTAAGAGGTTCTGGAAAGTTAGGTTGGGCCAGGTTTTAGAGGACTCTGGAGGTCGATGGTAGGGGGAAGGGCAGGAACCTGGCTACAGGGGGCCATCTCTAAGTTTGGAAGCTGGATGGTCAGAACTGGGCTTCAGGGGCAGGGCTACGGCTGGGTCACAGGCTGCCAAGAGAGGTCCCAAGGGGCTGAGCAGAGAGAGAAAGAAGGGGAATTGCCTGAGCCTGGACTCTACGGCAGCCTGCCTGCATCCAGGCCCTGGCTTTGCCTCTGACTTACTGTATAACCCTGGGCAAGTTACAGAACTGCTGTCTGCCTCAGTTCCCTCACCTGTAAGATGCGAACATAATAGCACCTACCTTAAAGGGTGGTTGTACTGACAATGTGCATTGATGTTTGTAGAGTCCTTCAAACACAGGACACATGCTCTAAGAGTTTATTAAATGCAATAGCCTGGTAGACCCCACAGCACATCAGCAGAAGGTCACCTGGGCCACTGCAGATGGCCAGGCAGACATCCGGGGAAAGGGAGGAAGACGGGAGGGAGAGAAGCCGACGGGTAAATATTCCAACTACCAGCACAACTCCCTCCAATGATTCCAGAGCAGAGGAATTACCTAAAGGCATTTGTGAACTTTGAAACCACAACGTATGACAGAGCTGTGCCCCACAGGCCTCTCGGCTTCCAGTGACCCCTGGGAAGGGCTCCGCCAAGGGCCAATCTGCCAGGCCGCCATTTTGAAATGCTAACCACCCAGTATGGATGCAGCACCCTCTGCACAGGCTCACTCAGTCTCCACTACCGCCCTGTGAGTGGCAGTGATGACAGTCTCTTTAAAGATGAAGTGACTGGGAAGAGGCAGAGAGGTTCGTCCACAGGCCAGAGAGTGAGCAAGGGCAGAGCCAGGGCCAGAGCAGGGTTTGTACTGTGGCCCATCCCACCACACCCCACCAGGTGAGTGAAGGGCCGTCAAGTCCAACTGAAAACCTCCTCGCAGTGGTCCATCAGGCAGGGGTTCTGTCCTTCACAAAGGCGTCATGGGTCACGACACAGGAGCACATTTGCCTGACATCCAGCTTGGGGGTTAGGTCTGTCTTTCCAACACCCCAGTTTCCCTCAATAACCCACTGTGGCCAGTGCTAACTCTGCCCCACAACTCCCTCTGCTCTGGCCTGAAGGCTTCTATGCCAGGAGGAATCTTGGCTGTCCCACTGGTGATAGGGAGTATGAAGAGTAATGACTCCCACCCAGATGAGGACACTCACATCTCTGCAATGTCACAGGCCCTGGGAGGTGGGAGAAGACTTAGAGACAGGGGGACCAGCTGTCCAGGGTGGACAGTGGGAGCTGACCTTTCCTTCTGCTTCAAATCTGGACTCTGAGGCTAGGACTTCCTGGGGTGTCTTATTTCTGGTCTCAGGAGGGGAACTGCAGGATGGGAGGTAGCCCAAGGAGCTGGGCAGGTCCCTAAGAGAGGTGCTGAAAGGCCCTGAGAGGATAAAGTAAGTGACTTTGAGCAGGGCTGGCTACCTTCTTGTCCATTCATTCACTTACTCAACAGTGGTTTAGTGAGCATTCACTCATGCCAGGCTAAGCTCATCACCCAGTGGGGAGATGCAGAAGATAAACAGAACAAATGCACCATGGAGAATGCCAGAGCGTGGGAAGGCCTATGGAAGTGGGAAGCTGGAAGGACTGGGAATGCTGGTGTATGGTGGGGGCACCCCTGGTGGAGATTGCCTTTTTAGGTGGAATGGTTAAGACAGGCCTCCCTGAGAAGGTGACATGGAGCAGCCAAGACTTGAGGGAGGGGAGGGAGAAGCCATGCAAATACCCAGGAGAGGAGCAATCCGGGGAGGGGGAACAGCCAGTGCAAAGTCCCCGAGGTGGAACTTCTGGCACCCAGGAAGGCAGGGTGGCGGGAGTGCAGAGTGTGAAGGGGGAGGGCAGATGGTGGGGTCAGAGAGGTGGTGGGAGCTAGATCATCTGGGGCCTTGCAGACCATTGAAAGGACTTTGGCTCTTATTCTGGATGAAATTGGGAATCATTGGAGGGTTCTGAGCTAAGAAATGACATTGAAAAAGGTGAGATCAAAGATAGTAATGTTATAGGAGTAATCCTGGAGACAGCCCACACTGCCTTGGCCCAGCGGGCAGGAGTAGAGGGAGTAAGAGATGGAGATCCTGGATCTGCTTTGAAGATGGGACCCGCAGGAACTGCTGATGGTCCACTGCGGGAGAGAAGGGCTGGAGTCAAGAATGTCTGCAAGGTGTCTGGCCTCAGCGACTGCAAGAAGGATGGAGCTGTGTTGTCTGAGATGGGGAAGACAGAGGGAGTGGGGCAGGCTTGGGGCAGATGGAAGCTTGGTTTTGGAAATGCAACTTTGAGAAGTGTATTAGACACTCCACCGTGGGATGTTGAGAAGGCTGGGGGACCCTCTGCTATCCAAGGAGCCGGTCTGGATGCCTTAGCTCATGCAGGTGCCTGCTCTCTCAGGCATAGCAAAAGGTTTGTTTTTATATCAATCCAACTTTTACTTACAATTATGTGAAACATTTAACATCATTGTAAGGTCAGATCTGCAAAACAGGGTGTTCAGAGATATCTAGTGCTACTGACTCCCCTGTGTCCCATAAATAACCATTTTATTGGTTTTATGTTTATCCATCCATTCATTATCTTTAATATAAGTAAGCAGGAATATATATTTCTATCTGTCTTTTCAGAGAGAAACAGTAGCATACTACATATACTTTTTCTTACTTTGCTTTTTTTTCAGTTAACTTTAGTAAGGTTCATGTATTTCCTTCTGCTTTTGATTTTTAGGGATGACCTTTTTTAATGAATTGATCCATCTGATTGATTTCTAAAAATTGTCCATTCCAAGGTGGTTCAATTCTGCTTTCCAGCAAGCCCTGCCACTCCGGGTAAGGGGCAAAGAGCCCCTAGAATTCCATGTGCAGCAGCTTGCAAGAGAATAGGCTATTTTGTGGTTTCTTCCTCTTCTGAACATCAAGACCTCACTGCTTCTTTGTGACAGAGTGGGGTCTTGTGAGATGCTGGGAGCAGCACTAGGGCAGGAGCTGGAGACTTAGGAGTCGGGCTCTACTAATGGCAAGGGTCCTACCTTGGGGAGCCTGGCTCTTGCTGCAAAATGAGGACCTTGGACAAGATGTTGACCATTGGCCTTAAAATGGATACTGTGGACCCTGTGCAGAAGCTGACCCAAACCCACTCCTGGCCAAGCCACAGAACTAGCCAACTTCTCCATGGAGGAAGGATGTAGACACAGGAGTCTCTCATCATGCAGGGGCCATCACTGGCTTCTCTGCACAGCGGTGGGGCACAGGGCTGCTGGGTGACATGGAGCCATGTGGAGAATCAGGAAGACAGGACTGTGAGCAGGAGGCAGAAGAAAGCATGCAAAGCAGGGGTCGAGCAGCAGTTTGAGCAGATGCAGTTCTAGGGAGTTCATGGTTGCGTGAACGTGAGTGCAGCAGCAAGTGACTGGGCAGCTGGTCAGGTGACAGGGGGGTGACTGCTCTCCCAGGAAAAAAGAGGCCATGCCCCTGTGCCTGGCCTGCCCTGACAGGAGGCTTCTTATGCTTTGCCTGCCTGAGGCTGGGCCAATGTCAGCTTCCCCAGGAGGGCCATCTGGGTCCTAGGGGCTCACTGGCCATGGCGCAGCAGGTCCAGAAACTTCCTGACCCACAAGAGTTGCTTTTATTCTCTCTTCCACTGTGAAAATTTCAAGTCTAGAGCCACCCATTCTATATGTTTTTCCTTCTCCCCCCAACCCCCATCATGACTCACACATGCAAAGGCAAGAGGCCAGGAAATATATATGCCCAGAAGGAAAATCATCAGAGGAACAGGATAGAGCTAAACTCTGGGCATCCCAAGGCGGCAGTCTGGGTGGAGCGTTCCATGAAGCCCTGCATTGCACATTCCTACTTGAGTCCTCTCCCAGCTTCTATGCACAGCTCTGGCTTCCACTCAGTGCAGCTGGAGGAAGAAGGGGACCCCAAACCCCAGAGACATTGTGGTATCTGCTGAGTGGTCCCAGAGCGTGCCGAGTGCAGAAGGCAGCTTGCTCCAGAACTTGGAGAGGCACAGGCATTCACTCAAGCCCTTCACCTTCCTCATCCCAGACATGAAATACATAATCACCAAGCTCATTAACCACAGCCCCATGGGGCTGTGTGGGACGGAATGTGGGAGAGGAACCCACTTTCTGCACTGACCGGGTCTTGACTCAGTGTATCTTGGAAGAAAGAAGAGGAGCTCTGAATGCTCGCACCCAGAGGCGGCTTGGTAATTGCAGGTTTTCATAACACTCTGGGAAGGAACAGTCGCTGCTATGGAGAAGCCAGGGAAAATGCTTCGTGGCAACCATTCCCAGGAACGGGGCCATCCTAACCACCAGACCACCCGGGTGTGCCCTTTCCAACTCCTCCGCTTCCCATGACATACAGGATCACAACCATCCCAGCCCTCCCCAAGAGGCCATCCACAAACATTTACGGAGTGTTTACTATCTCTGCCCCAGATTGATGGCCGCAGCTCTCAGGGGGGACTGGAGATGGAATGGGAGCACCTCCACCTTCTCACCAGACCCAGGCACCTTTGGGTAAAGGAATCTCAAGTCTCCATCATAGCCTATTTTGATGGGGGAAACTTAATCACTGGCAAGAATCCTCAAGACTCCAACTAAAAGGGTAGGAACTGGGCTCTGGGACTCAAGACAAAAATCCAAGGCTCCACTGGACACCTGGAGATACAGGATCTGTTCAAACACCTTGTCCTCACCTCCTTCCCTCTTTCCGCTTTTAGCTTCCAGTCTTCCAGTCTCCTTCTCTCAAGCATGCACTTGCTTCCTCAGCATCCTCCACCTGCCACGTGCTTCCCACCGCGTGCCTGTACGCAGGCTGTCCCTCCAGCAACACGCTGTCTTGGACTTGCTGCCTGTACATCTGCATGCAAGACATCCACAGATGCAGCCACAGATGCAGTGAAGAGTTGGCACACTGGCTCTAAGTCTTCACTGGCGTCTCACACCTTCCTCCCTGGCTTGGCCTCTTTCCTAACAATGTTCTCTGCTCCTGAACACCACACCAGGCATGTCCCACCTCTGGACCTTTGTCTCTGCTCAGTCACTTATCAGGAATGCTCTCCCCTTGCCCTCTGCTGGCCCCATTGCAGAGACGGATCAGGTTCCACCTCCTCCAGGAAGGCTTCTTGGCTACCCTAAACTGCAAAGCCTTTCCTTTCTCTGAAGTTACAGGGCCTTATGGGCTGCACTGTGCCATCACACACACACACGCACACACACACACGCACACAAACTGGACACACATGCACATATGCATAGGCACATAACACATGCATATACACACAGGTACACATATTGCACACATGCACATGCATGCATACATGTGTGCTTATAGATGCTTATAAACACACGTGCATATATACCACATATATATGTACACAGGAGTACACACACAGCGATATGATATTAAGTGTAAATTGTTCAGTATATCTTAATCACCTCACTCCAACTATACGGGATGCTCCTCTAATGCCTGGCTCAGTCTAGGCTTGCGAGAAGCATTTACAGAGCCTCCTTTCCTGACCAAAGCCCCCTCTCCAGCCCCTGCTTCCTATCCATACAGGGGCTGGTGAAGGGCATTGCTCCCACCACCCTGGAGTCATGAGCTGGGTGAGGTCGACACTGCAAAGTGATTCAGCCTCTTGGAAGTCTTCCCTTTCTCTCCCAGAATGTTGCCGTGATGATGAACAGGATGCAAATGAACCCCAATGAATCCTGGGATTCAAATTATTTTATTTTATTTTTTGAGACAGAGTATCACTCACTCTGTCACCCAGGCTAGAGTGCAGTGGTGCAATCTTGGCTCACTGCAACCTCTGCCTCCCGCGTTCTAGCAATTCTCCTGCCTCAGCCTCCCAAGTAGTGGGGACTCCAGGCATGTGCCACCAAACCCAGCTAATTTTTGTATTTTTAGTAGAGACGGGGTTTCACCATGTTGGCCAGGCCTGTCTTGAACTCCTGGCCTCAAGTGATCCACGTGCCTCAGCCTCCCAAAGTGCTAGGATTACAGGCGTGAGCCACTGAGCCCAGCACAAATAATTTTAATGTAGCTAACCTGGTATTATCTCTGACCACAGCAATGCTGGGGGTGGGGGACAGAAGGTGCAGCCGAGGGTCTCCCCACTCCTTGTCCCAGGGGAAGTGGGTGGGGACTCGAGGTCTCTTTTCCAAACAGCCTGGCCTCTTCCCCTACAGGAAGTTCCCATGCTGGGTTTGAGCCACGGCTCACAGGGCAGGCTTAGCAGAGTTAGAAGAACACAGCGTCCCTCATGGCGTTGCCAACTGGCTTTGCTGGGCGGAGGCCCAGCTTTATTTTCAAATATCCCTTTTATTGAGCCCCAAATTGTACCCGCCTCCTTGAGAATGAAGACCCCTGCTGAAATGCTCTGAGCATTCTTGGGCTGGAAAGCTTAGCTCTGAGACAGCCCTGAGAGACTGGGGGAAGGGAGGGCTTAGTTATGATTTCCAGGGGGAAGGGCTGTGAGGGTGAGTGGGAGCAAGCACTCTGGGGTGGGCTGGTGGGAGCTGAGTGTGCAGAGCTGGGAGGGTCCCCACAGGCGTGGCCTGAAGCTGACCTCTTGGCCAGCTGACTTCATCACGGGCTGCAAATGAAAACCCTAGGTGGGCTCAGATAATTTTCCTCCTTCTCCTCAATAATCCTAGTTGCTCTGTGGAGGATGTGCCAGCTCAGCGCCCACCCTGTCTCCAGACTCTGGTGTGCCCTTGACTGCCAGGGAGGGGGGCCAGAGACCCTTGCCCGACAATCGGTTTCCCTGTAACTCCTCCCCAGCCACAGGATGTTCCCTGGGACTTGGGCACGGCTCCATCAGTGTCTGAGAGCACCCCACTCCTGACCCTGCACTCAGTGGTTTCCACAGGAGACAGTGGCCAGCAAAGAGCTCAGCTAGCCCTATTCAACACTCAGGCTGTGGCTGGATCTGCAGGGATAATGCACATGGAGGCAGTGACTCCCAGAAGAGACAGGCAGGGCCCCAGCACCATCATTAGAAGACTCAGCTTGATCTTCACTTCCACTCCGAGCACCCACCCCCTCCCACACAGCTTTCCACTTCCCTCTTGGCCCCTCCTCGCCTCCTCCCTTATCTATAATCCACAAACCTGAAAAAGTTAGTGACAGAGGTGTCCGAGTGCCTTGGGATACTGTCTCCCCAGGGCAGCTACACTTTGGAAGGGACTACAGGGATTATGAATTTTTAACCTAAATAAGCATGCACTAATGATGAAAGTTCAGGCAACCAGGCCCCCGTTGCCTCTCAAAATAACTCCTCCTTCTCCTCCTTCTTCTGATGATGATGGTGATGTTGTCTACAGCCATGCCACTCTGAACATGCCCAATCTCATCTGATTATGGTGATGTAGATCAAATATCTGCAAGGCACACCACGGCCTCTATTGAAAACGTGAATGAATGAAACCCTTAGACAGCTCTCACATCAGTGACACGCGTCTCATCCTGCCTTGCACAAATTGGAGACCCTGGCTGGGATCTGGACAGCTCTGTCCCTCTGTGGCATGGCTGGGGAGGGCTGGAGGGCATACAGGAGCAGGTCACACTGGCCAGGCCATATTGTCTGGAGGAGAGGCAATGCTGCGAGCCAAAGGAAGCTTGAAGAGGGTAACAAGAAACCTCATGTCCAGAAGGAGCTGGGGAAGGATGGGCTGCCGAGAACAAGAAAGAAAGAGACCTCTTCTTATGCCTGAAGATGCTTCACGCTCTTGTTTCAGCTTCAGGCTGTGGCTCCCATAGAAGGGGACGGCTTTGCAGCAGCTTCTCCAGGGGGGATGCTGGAGGCAGTGGTTGCCCTGTGGTGGGCATAAAAAAGGTCCAAGCAGGGCAGTGTCCGGCTGGTCAGCCCCGTCATCAAGGTAAGACCTGTCTCCTGGGTGTGCACTGCCCTGCTGGTCCCGTCCCCTTCCACCTTCTCGGGGTTGCCTTACAACCTCAGTGAAGCAGGGGAAACAGGCTTCTATTTTTCCTACAGCCTTCCAGGTTCTGCTGTTAACCCTGAGGCATCACTGGCTACTCCTGGGTACCCCGAATCCTGAGGTCTCCCATGGCAGCCTCTGGCAGGGCCTTCTGCAGTTCCACGTCAAAACGTACCCCAGGGAATGGGAGTCCTGCTTGGATAAGCCTGGGTCTGCCTCAAAAGGCATGTGAGCCAGGCAGCCAGGTGAATGCACTGCTGCAGCGTGGTCCCCTTGGCTGTAAGGTAGGAAGGGAAATTTCATTCTCTTTGGGATGTTGGAAGATTCATGATAACCTACATCAAGAATTGGCCAACGGTGGCCTGTGGGCCAAATGGAGCTGCTACCTGGTTATGGAAATAGAGTTTTATTGGCAAGCAGTCACTTTCATTCATTTATATATTTCTATAACTGCTTCTATGCTACAATGGCAGAGCTGGGGAGTTATGATAGAGACCCTATGGCCTGCAAAACCTGAAAGATTTATTCTCTGGTCCTTTGTAGAAAACTTTGCTGAGCCCCTAATCCAGATAGAATGCACAGCCTAGGAGGTGTCCCATAAAAAGCAGCTTCAATAATTGCTGCTATAATAAGCGGGAATGAAGTCACTGCAGTGGTAGGGACCACTGGGTTTCTGGTCCCAACCCGATAAAAACTAAAGAGGTCTTCTTTATTCAGTGGTTTATATGGATAATTTCCATATAAGACTTTGAAGAAATCCCCTCCATCCACACACCTTTCACTTACCACAGACAAACCAAGCCCTTACTAGGTCCCTGAGCTGAGTTAGGTGGCCACTGGGAAGACATTGTTGAGATGTGGTTTGTGCAGTTCTCCAGGAATGAGAGGGTTAATGAAGTTCCACTCAGGCGTAGAAGGTGGGGAATATGGTGACAAAGGACCAATGGTGGGTTAGGAAATGGGGACCTCTCCATTCTCCAGAAGCTTCCAGGCATCTCTCCCTATTCCAAAGGATTTGTCCAGAATTGACCATCATAATGAGCATTCTCTACCCCTTCCCAGTGATGCCCATCAGCTGCTGGAAGGCTGTACAGCTCTTGGGGGTCCTGGTGGTCTGCAGAGTGGGCCTGGAGCTTTTGAGAGAAGGTGCTGCAGGAAGTGGTCCTCCCTTGTGGGTTTTAAACCCCAACAGGGTAGGCACTGTCTCCCTCTCCGAGCACCAGATCAAAGAGGAATGACCATTTCCTGAGCGCCCAAAGGGGCCACACGCTGCTCCACGAGCACCCCTTCTCTTTCTCAGCTTCCTCTTTTTCATCCTCATGCCTTCTCCCTGGCCCCCAGACCCTTCCAAATGGTTCTTCACTTTTCTCTTCTCCCCCAGCTGCCCCATGCCTGCCTCTCTGCGCTGGGAGAGTTTCCCCAGAGCAGGGTCATCTGACAGAACTTTTTGCCATGATGAAAACGTCCTACAGCAGCATGGTCCACTGTGGAAGCCCCTCACACTGCCGGAGGCCCCTCATGCTGCGGGGCGCCCTCACACCGCGGAAGCCCCTCACACTGCCAGAGGCCCCTCAGGCCGCAGGGGGCCCTTCACACTGCATACATCGTGGGGGCCCCTCAAGCTGCATGGACTCCTCACACCACGGAAGCCCCTCACACCGCAGGAGCCCCTCACACCGCGGGGGCCCCTCACACTGCAGAGGGCCCTCACACCGCGGGGACCCCTCACACCGCGGGGACCCCTCACACCGTGGAGGGCCCTCACACCGCGGAAGCCCCTCACACCGCGGGGGCCCCTCACACTGCAGAGGGCCCTCACACCGCGGGGACCCCTCACACCGCGGGGGCCCCTCACACCACGGAAGCCCCTCACACCGCAGAGGCCCCTTACACTTCGGGGGCTCCTCACACCACAGGAGCCCCTCACACCTCGGGGGCCCCTCACACTGTGGAGGCCCTTCACCACATGTGGCTAGCCCTGAATGTGGCCAGTATGACTGCAGAACTAAAATTGTGGCTTTATTTCATTGTAATGGGTGTAAATCACAACAGGCAGCTCGTGGTGACTGTGTTGGGCAGCACAGCTCTGGACAAAGCCGGCTACTGTTACTTCATCCCGAGACCACCTGGAGGTGAAGCCTCCTGAGGCAGTCCTCCCAGGGATGCTTCAAAATGCAGGGAAGGGCAACTGGGTGGATTGGAAAGAGCGAATTAATAGGAGTCCTCTTCTGTCCATTGCCACTGACCCACCACTGGGTGCTCCCTCACGATCTTTCCTCATGCTTGCCAAAATATTTCCGTTTCTGAGGGACTTCTCTCCTCAGCATTCTGAACCCCCACCATATCTGGTCCTCTACCCGAGGCAGGACCACCCTCCCCAGACAGGAAGACAACTCCAGGTCACCACGGATCCCCAAGTGGGTGAAAAAGAAGCGCGTGTTCTCCACCACAGGACCAACGTTCCAGAACCCTGTGGAAAAGAATTCAGACGTCCGGATGTCTGAGACCAGCTTCAGCTCTGCAAGGCCTGGAGTAAATCGCATCACCTTTCTGAGTCTCGCTGACCTCACTCTTCTCATGGGGACACCAGCACTCATCCTACTGCCTCCCAGACCACTGAGGGCTGCTGTGAGAAAGGCTGGGGGAGCCATCTTTATTTGTGTTATTAATATTTGGATTATTTTCCCACCTAAGCAAGGAAGCCTTCTCTGTCAGTGTCTGACAGATGCAAGTATTTCAATATGCTTCCAATTAAAGCCCAAACTTTTTATAATCATTGAGATTATAGAGTTTAAGGGAAAATAATTATATGTGTGAGTGTGTGTCTGTGTGTGTGGTAGTGGTGGTGGGGGAAGGTGGGTGTGTATCTTGGAAAGTTTCCTTTTCCCAGAACTATCTGCTGGACCCCCTGGGTAAGAGGGGTGTTCCAAAGTTCTGGCAACAGCATCCCCTGGCTTCAAATCTTCCCCGGGGAGGAAGCGTCTTCACTGATGCCCCACCATGGAGAGGGGCCATGGCAGGAAGGACGGAAGCACAGAGGGGAGGACAGGATGAGGAGGGCATTTGTAGAGAGGTTTGAAGTTGAATCAGAACACACAAAAACCCTCAACCCATTCAAAGCTACCGGTGAGTTTCACTAGATCATTTAAAGTGGGGGGAAAAAGGAATGGTACAGGAAGGAACTCAAGACAGATAAAGGTGGCTCCCAGTGGTCCCCACCTCCTGACACTCAAACTCTTGTTTAGTCCCTTGCCACATCACGGTTAGTCTGTGACCAATGGAATATGGCAGAAGAGATGGTATGTTGCTTTGGGACCAGGTTACAAAAGATCCAACAGCTTCTCTCTCTCTCTCTTTCCTTCTCTCTCTCTCTCTCTCACTCTCCCCTTCACTCCTTCACAGGCCACTCACTCTGTCATGAGCACCCTACAGAGAGGCCCACACTGCAAGGAAATGAAGCCTCCAGCCAACAGCCAGTGAGGAACCAAGGCCTGCCAGCAACCACATCCGTGAGCTGGGAAGTGGCTCTTCCAGTCCCATCTGAGTCAAGTCTCAGATGACTGCAATCCTGGCCAACAGCCTGACCACAATCTCACGAGAGACCCTGAGCCAGAACTTCCCAGCTATATAGCTTCTGGATGCTTGACCGTCATAAACTGTGTGAGATCATAAGTGCTTATTTTAAGCTGCTAAATTTGGGGAGTAATTTGTTACACAGCAAGAGATAACTAATACAGCTTTGGGTACTTGGAAGTGGGGTGCTGCCATAGTGAAACTTTGCAGTGTGAGAGTGGCTTTGGTACTGGGCAGTGGGCCAGAGCCACAAGGATTATGGGGTGATTCTTAGTGAAAACTTCAAATGCCATGAAGAGACCACTGGTAGAAATATGGACTTTGAGGAGACTGGTGATGGGGGCTTTAAGGGAGGTGAAAAATATATTATTGGGAATTAGAGGAAGGAGGATTTTTATTATGTAGCCCCAAAATGTTTAGCAACATTGTCTCCTACAGACATGTGAAAAGCGGAAAATGTACTTAATGACTTGCATTATCTAAGGAAGAAGTTTTTAGCCAGGGTCCTGCAGGGGCTGCCTGGTTTCTTCTTGCTAGGTAAAATGTGACAAGAGAGAGACAAGTTAAAAGAAGGGCTGTCACAATAAAAAAAAAATCCAGGACTTGCTAGTTTTGAAGAGTCCCAGACTGTCCAGATGGCAAATGATGCTAAAATTAGGAAATGACTTCTGCGTAAAGATCAAATCCAGGCACTCTCAGGAAAGCATAGTCCAAAGATGAGGTGGAGGGTGTGGCTATGAAGTCTTGGTCAAGATCTTAGAAAGTTCAGAGGTGCTGCCTCAGAGTACTATTCAGTCACACCAAAAGCTCTGTAAATATTTTAAGAGATGTTAAAGATCTTCTCAATCAAACAAGAGCTTCTAAGAAGCTTAAGGGCATTGTCCCTCAGCAGAAGCCCAGCGGAGAGAAGGGATGGTCTTGAAGAGATGTGTGGGTGGGCTTTTATTTGGTGGAATAGACTCAATAGGATCACAGAAGACCCATAAAGTTTTTCAAAGGATTATTTCAGTGGAAACACAACAACTTGGGCAGGGAGAGACACAGTACAAAATATAAAGAAGCTCTTGGACCTCCCAAATTCTACCAGCAGGAAGCTATCTGAGCAACAAATCATAGAGAAGGAAGGATGACTCAGAGGCAGAACCAAGAGCCCAGAGTATTCACTGGGCTCATTACTTGCTGCAATCTCATGAAAGACCCTGAATGCAGAGGGCAGAGACAGCCTTGTAGAATAATTCCTGGGCAGGAACAGAACTGAGTTCTAATCAAGAAACTTCCAATATCTGCCTGGCTGGATTTCAGAACTGCTATAGACCAACAATGTCCATGTGCTTCTTGTTTCCCCACTTCTTGAATAAGTGTATCTAAGGCTGTTACCCTATGCCTGTCCCACAATTGTATGTTGGCTACGTGTGTGTGTGTGTGTGTGTGTGTGTGCAACTAACTTGCCTCCTTAAATCTCAGGCCTACAGATCAAGAGCGAACTGTACTTGAAGTGCTGTACTGAAGGAGATACACCCAAAGAGCGTCATCTGCATATGAACATGATCTAGATGATGAGACTTTGGACTTGGAACTGATGCTATAATCAAATGAGACATTGGGAGGGGTGAGAGTATTTTGCATGTGAGTCACTGGGAATGAGAGGGTGGGTTGTGGTAGTCAGCCTCTAAGATTGTCCCCAGTGATCCCTACTTTATGGAATTTATATCCCTGTAAAGTCCCCTCCCACACTGTACCAAGGTTAGTCTATGTGACCAGCAGAATATGGTAGAATATGGCGTGTCACTTCCAAGATTAGGTTACAAAGCATACTGCAGCTTCGATCTGTCTGTCTGCTTGTCTTCCTGTCTGTCTCTCTTGGATCATACTCTGGGACAAGTCAGCTGCTACGTCATGAACAGCCCTGTGAAGAGGTCCACCTTGTGCCCAACAGCTAATGAGAAACTGAGAACTGCCAACCACCTTGTGAAGGAGGCAGTTCTCCAACTGCTTGGGCTTTCTCCAGCCCCAGTCATGCCTTCAGACGCCTACACCCCTGGCTGACAGCTTGACTACACTCTCAAGGGTGACTTTGAGCTAGGACAACCCTGTTAAACTGCTCCTGGATTCCTGACCCTTGGAAACTGGGTGACATAATAAATATTTGTTGTTTTAAACTCTGTGTTTTGGAGAAATTTGTTACACAGCAATAGATAACCCCGATACAAACATCCAAGCCAAGCTCCATTTCCAGCAAATTATCATTGGAAATGATGATTAGCAGAGTCCTAAAGCAATCACATGCACACGTACATATCCACAACTATAAACATAAACTGAACATGTGTGATTCAAACACAAATATAGGCAATAAGTCCTCAGGTTTGTGTTGCCCTTGGCGTTTTACCTCCTTTCTGAGCATCACCTCATTTGAACTGCAGAACACTCTTACAAGGTGGATATCGTATTTTATAGTTGAGCAACATGCCTCAAAGAGGTGAAGGGATGTCTTGAAGCTACGTATCTAGTGACAAGACTTGAATGAAGTCTAGGCAACTCAGCACTCTCAAAGGACCACCTACACATTAGGCTGGAATAAGGGCCCTGGTGTGGCTCCTGTGATATGACCTCCAGGCAACAAAGTCAGAGGCAAAATGTGGGTTTGCCTCAAGTGGGATGGTTTTAGGCTCTTAGGAGCAAAAAAATCTGCCTTGAAATAACATGACATATACCCACCCTCACCTACCTCCCACACACGGGAGCTTCTCAGTGTGCCAGAAACTAGATCATTCTCTTAACTCTGGGTAATCACTGAAGGCTCAAGTGAAAATGCAAAGTAACCTGCCCTGGGTTACCCATTAAGGTCAGATCAACCACTGACACCCCAGTTCACAAAACGGGATGCAGGAGCAGTAAATCTGGGGTCAAAAGGGGCTGCATGAGAGTAGAGGGAGGTGGGAGCTCCTCCTCATTCTCACCCTAAGGGGGTGGGTGGGAAGGCAGAAGGTGGCTGTCCTTGACTGCTTGTAGAGTAACAAAGCACAGTCAAAATACACCGAGGCTTTCTCCCGGAAAGGGCGCCGAGGCTCCCCTGCCATCCTAGGAGGGGCGGTGGGACAGGAATTGGGATGGTGGAGCCTTGGGAGGGAACTGGCCTTTGTGTGCCCTGCCTAAAGAGGCCCTGATGATCACTGTTCCTACCCTACCCCTGACTGAGCACCGCCAGCCCTCCTGAATGTCAGGGCACAGTCAGAATCCTGTCCTCTAAGTGTCTCACCCCAGCCTCCGCCCAGCCTCTTTGCACCGTGGCTGCAGCTCACAGCTCAAAGGCACCAGGCTTCCTGCTCAGGGTGACCAGGCCGAGCCATCTGCTCCCTGACATGCAGAGCCAATCTGGAACACGTGTTTGCTGTGGCCACACAGGCCACCAGACCAAACATGCACACCACCCCAGAACATATTTTCTCTTTCTAAAAACATTTCTCATCTTTGTTTCAAGTTCACACATGTCTTTTCTTGAGTTCAATGTCAGTCCTGACAAGTAATAAGCCTGAAATGAGATCTTTTGTCCACCAAATCCTCCCCTTGAAGCTGAAAGACAGAGTTCAAAGCCAACACAAGGGCAGTCGTATTCCTGCAGGTGGGTTTCAATGCAGATAACGGCTCCAGGCAGCAGCTTCTGTTTTGGGCTCCTCTATCCACCTGGTGAGGTGACTCAGGATCCCGGGGCTTGCCCTCCAGACATGAATGAATGTATGTGCTGGATGCTTTCCGGCCCTCTGCCCTTCCCTAAGTCCCTCAGTGGCCGCACCTGCTTCAGGTGAGCCCAGGAGCGCACACACAGCAGGGAAAGCTCTCAGTCTGTGTCAGGCTGGACCCCGCCCAGCAGCTGTAGGGAAGGTCAGGGAAGAGGATCAAGGGAGGACGAATGAGGCCTTGAATAGTAAGGGGTGGAGGAGTAGGAAGGAGTCAGCAGAACCTGCAGAATCAGAGGAGGCCAGCAGGAACAAGAGGCAAGGGAGAGGGACTGAGGTACAGGGGCTGGTCAGTGTTGGGGGCAGGACAGAGACAGGCCTGTTCAAAGAACAGTGAGAAGACTGGGGTCTGGAGAGCACAGCGAGTGAAGACAGTGGGTGGGAGGGGAGGTGGGGACAGAGCCGAGGGCAGGTGGAGCAGGCCGTGTCTACAAGGAGCAGGGGGTCAGGGAGTGCGAACCAGTTGAGGGTTCCAAAGGCCTATTTGAAAGGTTAGAAGCTGTTTGATAATGCCGTCTCACAAGTTGTTGGTGAGTCTGTGTCCACCTACAAGGGGGACCTAAATCCTGATGCCCAGGCTCTTCATCTGTCCGGGCCTACTTGGAAAGAATGGGCAACCCCATCCAGCCCACAATTTGAAGGGCATTGAAATCCCTGCAGGTGCTTAGAGACATGGAGAAAGTGGCATATGCTGCTGCTGCAGAGATGACTATACCAGGCACCCAGGGGACAATTTCATCTTAATTTCCCCCGTGGGTGCTAAGTACAGGCATCGCCTCTGGGAACCTGAGGGCCTATCTTCTTGAGCTATTTTATTTCTGTTTGCTGGTGTCTTGCCTAATTGAGTCCCTGCATCACTTCTGGAAACCAAGGCCTCCCAAAATATTCCAAACTGTAATAGAGGCCACCTTGGCTTCCCCAAAACACATGCATTGGAATAAATGGCTATAATTAAATTACTGGGAAGACTCAGAAATAACTCTTGGAGTTCAGGGTAAATGCTGACCCAGGAGGAAGGCTCCTTGGTATTTTTAAAACCTGTGCCCCATCTCTCCTGGGGAGCCCTGAGGAGTGAAAGGCACCCTCATGCTCTGGGTTTGTCCTCTTGGGAGTGGGGGGAGCCAACAGCTGGAGGAAGCTCTCCTCTGGCCAGGCTGCCTCCCCACCGCCTTGAGCTGCCCACCACTCCGGAACTCACGGAAACTTCCCTCTGGGTGCTCATCGAGTGGGGTCCCCACAATCTGGGAAATCCCTGGTCAGTTTTGAGGGCTTCCTAAATATGTCTATTCATGAATCATCCAGACAAGCAAAATAATCTATGGGCAGGACTGACCTAGTGCAGGTGGGGAGAAGGTGGGAGGGTGGGTGGCCCTGTCTGAGGGTCTCATCTGAAATCTCATCATTCATTCATTCATTCATTCATTCATTCATCCCTTTGAATTAGGCAGCAGCCCTCCCCTAGTCCATTTGACATGACAGCCCCCTCACCCCAAAGAGGACCATGCTGTCTTTAGCTCCCTGTGCATGTGAGTTGATCAGGTGGTTAACAGGGGGAGTATGTAGGAGGCAGCGAGGGAGGGGCCCAGCAGAGGGAAGCTGAGTCTGCAGATGGGGAAGGAGGGGGTCCCAGAGCAGCGGGTTGTTAGCAGCACAGGCCTGGAAGCCAGGCTGCTTGTGTCACTTCACTTTTCTGGACAAGTGACTTTCCTCATCTGTAAATTGGAAATAAAAATAGCATCTCCTTCCTAAGGTCATTGGGAAGATTATATGAGCTAAAGGGTGCCCTGAAAATAATGAGTGCTCTGGAAGTGCTTGTGAATTGCTGAGTGACATCCAGGCTTGGCAGAGGGTTGGCCAGGCTTGCCTGGAAGTCTAGCAAAAAAGACCCTCAGAACCAGTGGGATGCACAGCCTGCTACATCAATGAGTACACACCTATGAGTGCCGATGGGTATGGCCGGGTGCTTACACTTATGAGCACCGATGGGTACAGCTGCATTCTTACACCTGTGAGCGCTGATGGGCATGGCCAGGTGCTTACACCTGTAAGCGCCGATGGGTACAGCCGGGTGCTTACACCTGTGAGTGCCGATAGGTATGGTTGGGCACTTACACCTGTGAGTCTTGTTGTCCTGGGCAGCATACGATCTCAAGAGGGCAGAGAGGCTGGGTGCAGTGGCTCATGCCCTTAATCCTAGCACTGTGGGAGGCTGAGGTGAGAGGATTGCTTGAGGCCAGGGGTTCAAGACCAGCTTGGGCAACATGGCAAAACCCTGTCTCTATAAAATAAAAAAAAAAAATTTAGCCACGTGTGGTGGCACATGCCTGTGGTCCCAGCTACTTGGGAGGCTGAGGTGGGAGGATCACTTGAGCCCAGCAGGTCGAGGCTGTCGTGAGCTATAATTGTGCCACTGCACTCCAGCCTGGACAACAGAGTGAGATCCTGTCTCACAAAAAAAAAAAAAAAAAGGCACAGGGCCAGGAGTATGAGGCTCAGCCTAGGATGACTGCGTGCCAGATCTGGGGAAGGAAAAATATACACAGGGGCAGCAGGCATGGCTGCCTTTCTAGAACCTTCTGGACAGGGCACATGGGCTGAGCTGAAGATACACGAGACACTGGTTATTTGCACTGAAAGCCCTGGCCAGCCTCCAACATGTCTTTCAGAACTGTCTTTCCCATCCTATGGTTAAGGAATGGAATATCCCTGAGAAGTGTCCCTTTTCATCTTCACCCTTGCACTCTCTCTAATACATTGTAGAGCTGAAATCAGAGCCCCATTTTATAGCTGAGAAACTGTGTGCCCTCAAAGTGTAAGAGAATTCCTCTGAACAACACCACAAGTATGAAAATCCAGATTTCATGACTTCTGGTCCAGTGTTCTTTCCTTCCTGCACAGGAGTGTCAGGACAGAGAGGGGATGCACGTTCTCTGAGGTTAGACTCAGAACCGGACACAGGGTCAGGACTTCCCTTGTATCTGCCATCACATGGCATCTAATGGCATCCCTGTAGGCTGCACAACGGTGTCCTTGGGGACATAAGAAGAATGGTTTGTCCAGGGCCCAAGATCCCCTGGCTGGTGAGAGATGAGCTGGTCTTGAAGCCAGTGAACCTTGCCCCGGGCCTGGGCTGCCCACCAGACACACTGTCCCCAGGGAGGGCTGGGCTGGCTTGGTGCCAGAGGCCAGGTTGCTTGGGGCTCCAGAGAGGAATGAAGGGCTGGGCGTTAGTATTTATGAGCCAATCCTCAAATGCCTAGCATTTCAGAAGAGACTAGACCTCTGAGGAGGAGTAATGAAACCAGCTTGGGTGGCTGGTTCCCAAGGTGTCCATTCTACGTCCCATCCTAGACGCAGACCCTGGGGAAATGGCATTTATCTCTCCAGGGCCAGCTTCTCAGGGAGCAGCCCTCCTGCCCTGCAGGTAACCAGACAGGTGCCCCTACGTCCTCTTCAGTCACTTTTCTTGTCATTGGGTCTCTCTCTGCTATTTAGGGCTTAAGGGGTCTGAAGGAATTCTAATTGCTGGGTAAAAGGGGATTATTGTGATTGAGAAAGAGTAGTACTCTGCTCTCCAACTGTGGGCACAGAACTAGGGCATGCCTGCTGCCTGGTGGGCACAGGGAGTTCCAGGGCTCTGCCAAAATGAGCTGTAGGTCACCTCTTTTCTTACCCATTTGGCCCCTGCGTGGATGTGGGTCCTGATGGGAGAGGGCCCCCAGAGCCTTGTATTCCCATGAAGTGTGATGCTGGGAGGAAGTCCTGAGCATGGGGATCGGGGGAAGGTATATCCCTCATGGGTGAGTTGTGGGCCAGCCTCGACAGGGCCACTCTCTGCAGCTTGTTCTGCCCAGGAGTGTGGCCTGAGGCAGCTGCATTGTGCAAAGGATCATTGGGACCATCATGATTTGTACAAAGCGTGGGGTTTTCTCTGGGTGTATCAGGGGCTCCATTTCAATCAAACATGGACCTGGACATCTGGCTTGAAGAAATGAGCTGCTCTTCTTTTCAAGAGAGAGCCTGCTTGGGGGTGGGCGTGAGGGAGGAGGAGAAGGATCCTAAAAATAATTCTTATCTGACTCATTTTGCTTAGAATCTGACAGGGCTGCCTGCCAGGTGGGGGTTTGCCTGTCCCATTTTCTTATCTATCTTTAGCAGGGACTTAATGAGGGCAATTTCCTTGCTGGGATGGAAAGACAAACCGTGGGCAAAGTGAGCATAGATCTGTCTCGCGGTCCCTGGGCTCCGGATGACAGGATGGCAATGACAGTCACTGCAGGGCTGAGCTGTCTGCGAGGGCCTCAGCGACAGTGGCATCCCAGCATGGTGCAAATGAAGCAGTGATCGGCTCAGTCAAACCATGCAGGACAATGACCACTGGAAGAAGCATCCCCCTGTCCCCATCTCATCCCCTAGCGATGCTACTACCACACACGAACAAGATAAATCACTCAGACCTAAGATCCTGTTGCCTACAACATACTTCTTTATCTTCAGCATCTCTCTACTCTGTTTTAAAGAGCAAGTACGGTCACTTCTCTTTATTTATGGTAGTCGCATTCCATAAAGTTGCTGCAAATACTGAATTACTGAATACTGAACTATTACTCCTAGGGGAAATGCGGGGTTAGGTTCCTGCAAGCCTCTGGTCACAACATTTTCACCACTGGATCAATACATAACCTCGTTTTGTGTGTGTTTCTGCTTAAAGACACCTTATTTAATACATATTGTTGATTTATTAACATTGAACTCATGGCCAACAGCACTATAACTCATGCCTGAGTGATGCTTATCTAACACACACATTTTCTCCAGAAGGCACATCACAGCCTCCTTGCACTTAAGAACAGTAGACGGCACTTCAGTACTATGTTTAGGAGCCATTTAAAATAGCAAATTCACCAAGGAAAAGCACAAAAATGTGAAAAACATGGCAGTAAACAGAACCATGAGAAGGGTGCTTGCTTATAGTATGAGAGCTGAAACAAGGAGGCAGAGTGTTACTTTGGCCTCGACTGGGATCTTGCAGGTCAGGCAACTCAAATTTTTCACTGCTCTGTGTGTGTGTCAATGACTGACTGCAAAAACACTATGAGTATTGAGTGTGGTGTTACAAATAAGTTTTACAAGTAGGCGAATGTGCAAATATGAATCAATGAGTAATAAGGATGGACTGCACTTCCAAAAGAGCTAACTTAACAACTCATGTGAATGAGCTGATGGATAGATACAGGACTCTGACTAGGTTAATTCCTCATCAGTTCCTGGTGGGCAAGATCTGGGGGACCTGGTCATTTTTGTAGGATGCGGGACTCTATGACTGGTAGAGTGTTCTGAGGTGCTAAAAGGAGCAGCAAGTTCCAGATAGCAGCTGTGACTTAAAGAGAGGGATGTCAAGAGGCACTTGGTATCCCCCAGAGCCCTTGCCCATGAGCCCACATGTGAAAAGGAATGTGGGGCCTCCTGTAGTCATGGATGACCATCAAATCCTGGGATAGAGAAGCCACAGCAGTGTCAAGGAACGGGGCTTAAAAATATAAAAGACAATTCTAGAAGCATATTTTCGTATTGACAGTGAGAAGTCAGAGGGACACGTGAGGCTACTGATGGGGCAGACAGCGTAGAATTAAGAGGTGGCAAAAAGAAAGTAGACCTCTCCAACTCCAAGTTTGCCTTCCGCAAGAGAACAGGTACCAGCCCAGAAAAGGCAACTGCAGTTGCTGCATCTGTCAGATGCTGAAGGCCTGGAAGACTCCACGGAGAGCAATGGGTGCTCTGAGTGCTCACCTTCATGCCCCGGGAATGGGGTGATATTGATATTGATTGGAGTAAAAGAAATCTTTACATGAGGTCATAAATGGCCCCTGACCATGTCTGAGGAATCCTGGAGAACAGTTATAAGGGTTAATTTCATGTCAACCTGACTGGGCTAGGGGGTGCCCAGTTAGCTGGTAAGACGTTATTTCTAGGTGTGTCTATGAGGACGTTTTGAGTCAGTAGACTCAGTAAAGGTCTCTCTCCCAGTGTGGATGGGCACCATCCAATCCACCAACGGCCCAAACAGAACAAAAGGCAGAGGAGGGGTGACTTCACTCCCTCTTCTTGAATGGCGACATCCATCTTCTCCTGCCCTTGGACATCCCATGCTGTAACACATGGTATGCTTACTCTTGGCCTTCGGACTTGGGTTGATTACACCACTGGCTTTCCCGGTTCTCTAGCTTGCAGCAGATGGCAGACAGTGGGACTTCTTGGCCTCCATAATCTCATGAGCCAATTCCCTTGATAAATCTCTCTCTCTTCCTCTCAATATATCCTATCGGTTCTGTTTCTCTGGAAAACTCTGACTAATGCAACAAAAGTGTTAGAGACTGTAGCTAGGTACACACAGTCTAATTTTCAAAAATTGGAAAAATATAGATATCATTTCTCCAAGAGAGATTCCCAAACAGATGGTTTGGAAGAAGAAAGGTGACCACTAACAGCTAGTACAGGTTCACACAGACCAAGTCATGGTCAGACCAAATCTATGTCCTTTTTTGAAACAGTTACTAGCCTGACACATTTAGGGAACCCTGAAAACATCAAGGTTGAAGAGGTAGCTGGGTATAGTGGCTTGTGTCTATAATCCCAGCTACTTGGGAGGTTGACGTGAGAGGATTGCTTGAGGCCAGGAGTTTGAGACCAGTCTGGGCAACATAGCAAGACTCCATCACTACCAATCAATCAAGCAATAAAAATAAAATTAGCCAGGTGTGGTGGCGGGTGCCTATAGTCCCTAGAGCTACTCAGGAGGCTGAGGCAGGAGGATTGCTTGAGGCCAGGAGTTCAAGTCTGCAATGAACTATTATTGCACTACTGTATTCCAGCCTGGGTGACAGAGCAAGACCTTGTTGCTAAAAAAAATGTTTGAAGGGGTGTTTCAAGGGGCTTGCCACATCACTTCATCCTGGGACCTACCTTATTCTTTAAATTTTTTTTAAATTAAGATATAATTCACACAGTACAAAATTCACTCCTTTAAAGTATATAATTGAGTGCTTTTTAGTCTATTCACAAAGTTCCATATGTCCTGTTTGTTTTTATCAGTGACTTAGATGATGTTACAGAGAGCTTGCAAAATCCAATCTGATGACTGACACTTAGGGTCTGGGTTCACGTTGGCAGAGGAAGAGAGGGAGGGACAAAATTCTTATTTTTAATTTTTATTTATTTGTTTTTTTTTTTTAAGACAGATTTTCGCTCTTGTTGCCCAGGCTGGAGTGCAATGGCGTGATCTCGGCTCACTGCAACTTCCGCCTCCCAGGTTCAAGCAATTCTCCTGCCCCAGTCTCCAGAGTAACTGGGATTATAGGCTGTGCCACCACGCTCGGCTAATTTTGTATTTTTGGTAGAGATGGGGTTTCTCCATGTTGATCAGGCTAGTCTCGAACTCCTGACCTCAGGTGATCTGCCTGTCTCAGCCTCCCAAAGTGCTGGGATTATAGGTGTGAGCCACCACACCCGGCCCCAAAATTCTTAATTGGTTCTACATTTAGAAGACACCAAGTCACAGTCACGGTCAATCGCAGGACAGAGGCAGCAAGTGCTGCTGTAGGCTGTGGCCACCCTGTAACGTCCAGCATGTGGCCCACTCTGCACACCAGGTGGATGGCTCGCTCCCCTGCCTCTAGTCCTGTGGAGCCATCTGACATTGGCTGGGCTGGCTAAGGTGTTTTTTTCTTCTTCCTTTCAATCTGCTTTGCCCATGGAGTAAATTAACCATTCTGAGACCTCACTTAATGAAACAAATTAATTTGGAGAACGGCTCTCTTGTCTCCCTGGCCGCACAGGCACGGTGCGATGGACCACTAATGCCTCCATTAGCCACCTCTTCTGATGGTTAAGAGGCCAGGCTTTGGAGCCTGCAGGGTCTACTGACATTGCTGACAGTCAGGCGGGATCATCTGGAGCCGGCAGGCTCCAATGGCTTTTCCCTTCTCTGTAGTTCAATTGGGGGTGGTGGCCGCTGTGAGCACCACCCACCTGGCTCTGTTTCTAGGGAGCCATGTGGGGACGACTTCTGGGGATGTGGGGAATCCCTGGCTCAGAGCTGGCTCCAGAGCCTGCTTAAAGATGCAGAGGAGCATTTAGAGGACACCAAGCCACAGTCATGGTCAATCGCAGGACAGAAGCAGCAAGTGCCGCTCCTCTCATCCCAACACCCTCCCATCTCCCAAATCCTCCTGGAAGTCTCACTGGTAGTTCAAGCCCCACCTCCTCCAGGAAGCATTCTGGAGCATCTCCCAGGATGGCTGCTTTCTCTAAGCCTCCACCCTGTTAACACGTGGATGCCTGACAGTCATGCACAGCGTTCTGGTTGCTTCTGGAGTCAAGGCGCCATTGTGCAAGCTACAGCTCAAGCCCTCAAGAGCAGGGGCCACACCCTATACTTCCCGTGTTCTCGGGCACAGCTTATGGCACAGGGTACAACCCAACCAATCCCAGTAGGAGAACTGAACAGTGCTTCACTGCGGTGTCTGCCGTGATACACATTCAGGAGCGGGGCACTGCCATCCGGCTGCTGGAAGTGCTGTGCAGACAGCCCTCAGCTGCCAACCCCTAGGGCAACTGCTCTGGGTGAAGAGCGCAGCCCCGCCCAAGGTCACGCTCCCTTCCTTGGGCAGTCCCTGCCTGATGACCAACAGACATGGAGGTATCAAGGCCTGCCCCTTTACCCCCTCTTGGGACAGCTCTTAAAGAGTCACCCCAACTTCAAAACCTCCCCTACAGGCTCAGAACTCTCTAAGACTGCACTGCAGCCCAACTTCTCTCTGCTACCACTTCCTCTTTTGATCTCCTACCAGTATCAATACCAAGGGCATGCCTTTAAAAGCAGCTGCTGATAATCACCGTCCCAGAGCCTGCTTCCCAGGGAGCTCAGGCTACACCATCCCTTCATTGCCTCAATGTGTTCATCTCTTAAATGCAGCCAGGGTGCGGTGGGGAGAGAAAATATCCTCCCCAGCAGTGAGGGACCTCACTCAGGGTCAACTTGGGCAGTGTGCCAGGTCTCCAGCCCTCTAGTGAGTTTGCTCTTCTGATCTATGTGCTCTGGGCAGAAAGCTTTGAGGGGAGGGGGGGAACGAGCCTTAGCAGCCCCTGTTCCAAGCAACAGGTCTCCAACTTGTGTGGGGCCAGAGCATCGGAAGGCATGCTGCTCTTTGAGGAACGCATAGAACACTCATTTAGCACATTTATGTCACAAAATGCATAATTTTGTCTGAAATCAGCAAATGTCTTTTCTTAGCTTCCAAAAACAAACAAGTGGTTACTAGTTGTTCAAATGTCAAGAACATTCTTGAGGAAACCTTTGAACTGTCCATGAGCTTAATTTTTTTTTTTTTCCAAAATGGAAAAAAGACATCCACAATTCACTAGACGCAGCCCATTGCATCAGGAGCAGAGTCTGCAGGTGACCACTCCGAAGGGGCCTCCTTCCCTGCTAGCCCAGGCTCTGCCCCCTCTGACAGCGTGGGGTAGGGCTTTAAAAGTGGATCCAGTGGGAGGAACAATTGATCCTAGCGGCCTGCCCCTGGAGGGAATGCAGGGCAAGGCTTTCCGGGTTTGCCGCCACAATCACAGGACAAAAGCTCTCCGCTCACTGCAGACACCTGTGCTCCACACTTACCTTGAAAGCCTTCCTGAGCACCTAGGACCGCCTCTGACCTGTAGAGTGGGCCAACACTAAGACCGTGTTTCTAGGTGCTTTATTAGAATCAGCTCCTTTCAGCTCCCTGACTAGTGAACCCATTTTGTAGAAGAAGGGACAGGGCTTTCAAAAGTGACGTAATTGGCAAGATCATAGTGTGAGTGAGTAGAGGAGGTGGGATTCCCATCCAGCTCCTAATTCCGGGGCATGTACCTAAACTGCTATATTATTCAGCTTGCTAACAGCCTCAGACTTAAACAAGTGGAAAATAAAAGCAGTAAGGCACACAAAAACCCCTGAGAGTGCAGCTGGAACTGGGATGGGACACAGACTTTGACGAAGACTAGGACTCTAGGTCCCAGTCTGAAAATCCCTGCTCCAGGCTGTGGGAAATTGCATGCTCCTAGCTTCAGCAACATGCTCATGCTGCCTGGAGTTTGCAGCTATCGGACACCAACTCCAGCCACTTTGCAGGAAGACGGAAAGCCACAGACTCCTCTCCATTCCAAGGAGAGCCACCAAGCCACCAGGGGGATACAGCTGGCCCCTTCCCTTCATATGTCGGGGGGAGATCAGAGGCATGGCACAGATGCTGGCTGTGCCCTTTGGCCACCAAATCTGATTCTGGTCACTTCTCCCTTTGCTGCCATGCATGCCCAGGAAATGCAAGCCCCTCCCAGTGTAGTTTAAGCCCAGAACATTAGGAAGGTGAACCTGCTGCACACAAGTATAGATTTCCAAGGTCAAATATGCAGGTTTGACACTTAGCAAGGTTACTACTATGGGTCATTAGCTGGGAAGGTTAGGGGTCACCTGATAATATTCTGCAGCTGCTCTTTGAATGTCAGAATCCCACGATTTCCCAAAACAGACTCAGGAGACCCCCGCTTTTAGACAAAAAGGTCCTTAAACTATATGGCTGCCTGCTCTCCTCCTGAAAGTCCCCATAACCTGGGGACTCCACGACAGCTCCAGGCTGTGAGTGAGTAACGGATTCTACCGCATCGAGAAGGGGAATTAGAGCGGGGCGCCCCGACGAGCACATGCTCCGTGTTCAGGCATGGCTGCTGCTCTGACTTGCACAGTGATGCCCCAAATGGTCAAGATGTTTGCTCCATGAGTCTGTCTTCGGTCCAGCTGAAAACTCTGTTCTTCCATCCAAGCTGACTTCCTCTAGTCTGGGTCCCTGTGGACATGGAGGCAGCGGCCCCTCATCTCTCTGTATAAATCTTTCATGAGTTTCACGGCACGATGTTCCTTCCCTTCGGCCTCCTCTTCCCTGGCCCCAGCCCTCCAGCACTCCTCACAGGACATACTTTCCACCCCTTTAATCATCTTTATTGCCTCACTTTGGACCCTGGCCCATCCACATCCTTTGGGAGGTGTGCTGACCTAACCCGGGCATTGGTGAATGTGAGCGCGGCTCAGGGGAAGCTCGGCTTCCCAGCCGTTGCATGCCACGCTCCTCTTTCTACATCCCTGGGTCACGCTGCTGCTTTCCGGAGGCCTGCCACTGTCCAGGGTCTTCCTGCTGAGCGAGATGACCTGGCCCAGAAATGGACATGCACGCTGACCTGGATGCCGGGTGGCAGCCTGCCATTGCCTGGGCGTGGAGAGGTGGGGCAGAGGGTGACTTCTCATCAGGAAGCTCAGGGACTCTCCGCACCTCCCAGACACACACTCTGGGTCTTCCCTGCCATCAGAGACTACAGGGCCAGAGGCAGAGGACATAAAGCCTTTGCTCTCTCTGACACCTCCCAGGCCCCTGTGAACCCTATTCCTCCTTGAGGGGTGCTGCCTCCTTCTTCCCTCTACCAGGAACCCAGAAACCAGGAATTTGCCTCTGTGATGCTGCACAGCAAAAAGGCAGCACACATGATGCAATAAACTGTACTCTAGTCAAGGCAGGAACAGGCCTGGGTCCACCTCTTCCTGCTCAGTGTTCCTTTTTGGTGCCTGGTGCTTCTACAGAAAGTGTCTGGTGGTTCTGATTTCTAAGCCAGGACACTGCCTTCTTCCCAAGCTACTTATACATTTGCCATCCTCTGTGAATGTGTTCAGATCCACTTAATCCACCAGTGGATGACAAAGCAGTCGGGGCACCCAGGCCTACATCCACCCCGAGAGTTGCAGTCACCACCTAATAATCCCTACTCAGGGCGTGCATGCGTAGGGAAGGATCAGAGACCCCGGTCTCAGCCTAAGGAGGTGGCCAGCCATCCTGAGCACAGACGCCGCTAGGGTTCTGAGCAAGGCATGTCCACCGGCTGTTTCTTGGCCCTCGGAGAACATTCTCTGTTCATTAAAGGTAGAACCAAAAGCCGTCATCTTTATCTAAGGATACATTCCCTATAGAGGAACACCTCATTTTAATTCCTCAGGCATAAGCCTTTTTGTTCTTTCTTTTTTTGGTATTTCCATCCAGAAATAATTTATGCATGTTCAAGCAAAAAATATACTCTAACTCCCCCTTTTGCATAAATGGCCACACATAAGAAACATTGCTCTGCACCTGAATTTTTTCCAGTTAAAATATATCTTGAAGCTCTCCCCTTATAAGAAAGCCTTTTTGAAAATAAATGCACACATTCCCAGGATGCTCAATTTCAGCTGCATGTTCTTATCCAGGCCTACCTCATTGCCCCTTTCCTGGCCCCATTGTCACCCAGGACTCTGAGCTCCACAGGAGATCTCGGTTTCTGCCTTAGTTTAAGTGGGTTCCCCCAGGAATTTGGGAGCAGTAGCATGTGCCATTGCTGATCTGTGAGTTGCCTGTGACAGCAGAGCCAGCACGCATGAGGGACAACTCCCAATGACCAGGGAGGAGGAAAACAGATACTCTTGCACTTGTGAGCTCCAGGAGCCTCCTGGAGGCCATGTCTCAAAACACACAGCCAGCTAGTCCTATTTTTTGAGGACCACTATTGTTGCTTTGAGGTCAGTGGAAACAGCATTTTTCCTCCTGAACTGCAAAGCCTGGTCACTGCCTGACCCCCAGGAAGAGGCAGTGATGATGGTGGGCTCTCAGCCAAACGCCTGAAGGGAGCCAATCCCTAGGTCAACAAGAGAAGTGGAGCCACCACTCTGCCCATGGGGAATCCCCAGCCAGTAACCAACCCACGATGCCACCAACCCCATCTCATCAGGATCAGCTGGTGGCTGGGAAAAGCGAAATGCAGGCCAAAGCTGACGTTGCTACAGATGGCAGAAGCAGGAAAGGCAAACCCAAAGCTCACGACGAAGTCTCTCCTACCTTCGATCATTTCTCCTCCTGCGGAACAGCTTCTTGGTGTGTGCGATCTCCACCTCATGGGGCATCGGGTGGTAGCCCTGTGTCATGGGGGGAGGAAGGGGGATGATTAGTAATTCCTGAAAGAGAGCAAAGCACCTCTGGGACTGCACTAAGTACACCAGCATCTAAGACAGAAAGACATCAAGAGGTTGGAGAGACTAGACTCTAACCACCAAATCCAGACTGAAAAAGGAAAAACAGTAGAGTCAATGAACTTCCTACCAGGCAATAATGCTGGAATTACAGAATCAAAGAACAGTAGGGACAATGAGGACCTTAGAATCCATTATGTCCAAGCCCTTGAATTACAGATGAAACATTCAAATCTGGAAAGATGAACAAACTGGTTCAAGGTTTTGCAGAGAATGAGCAACAGAGCTGGGGCCAGGTTCTGCAGCTCACTGGCTGTGCATCCCAGGGCAAGTTACTTCTCTAAGCACAAGTTCCATAACAAAATGGGAATGTTAACCTTCTTCTTTGGGCTGCTAGAGGACCAAGGAGGTGAAGCCTGAAAACCCTAAGCCCTGTGAAGAGGAAATTTGTCTCCTAAACCTAGTCCAGGCACCCCCCAGTGAGATTTTTACCCAAGATCTTCTTTCCCTATATATTGCCTAGGGAGTATTTAGGAAAACATGGAAATAGCTAAATTACTTTTTTAAACATTATTATTATGATTATTATTATTTGAGACAGGGTCTTGCTTTGTCACCCAGGCTGGAGAGCTGTGGTGCAAACACGGCTCACTGCAGCCTTGACCTCCTGAGTTCAAGCAATCCTCCTTCCTCAGCCTCCCGTGTAGCCAGTATCATAGGCATGCATCACCACACCTGGCTCATTTTTTGATTTTTTGCAGAGGTGGGGTCTCACTTTGTTGCCCAGGCTCCTTTTTCAACTTTAAAGGAGGAGCTGGGGAAAATTCTAAGGATAGTCTTTTGCGTATTGTCATCATGACAGCAACTATTTATACATCTACATCAAGGTTGGAGAGAGACCCTCTATTTGCAACCCAGGGCCGATCCTGCAAATGCAGGATCACAGGCAGAGCTATTTGCACAAGCTGGGCTGATGGCCAGCTCTGCTCTTACCACCTCTTCCCATCCCTCCTCCAACAGAAAAATATGTTCTGGTGTGGACATGGCAGAGAGCACCACCATGCACTACCATTCCATTATGAGCGGCCTGGGGTGGAGTAGGGGGTACCTAGGCTTGGAGTCAAGTAGGAGGGAGTGGTCTGGCTTGAACCTGGGACACCTGGGTATAGGCCTGAATACAGAGGCCACAGCCTGAGTGTGACCCCCACCCACCTGCAGGGACCTGAGCATGCGCTGGATGAGGGGGAGCCACAGGGTCTAGGCTGCTGGAGAGCAGTCAGAGGGGGTCTATTCTGGCCCACTCCCACCTTACAGGCAGGGAGCCCAAGGCCCAGAGTGGCTACACAGTGAGTTAGAGATCACAGTACTGTGGGTTGCACCCTGTGGTGGGGCACATGCAGCCCTCTGGATTCAGGCTCCATAAAGGAGGGTCCCACTCTTTTGCCTTCACAGGGCTCAGCCCCCAAGCTCATGGGGGAAACTGACCACCCTGGCTGTGCTGGGACTGGCCAGTTTTGGGGAGCTTCCCAGACAGGTAATGGGAGAACAACAGACTCAGGAGGACACAGGGACCTTGGAGTTGTGGCCACTTGGCCTGGACTGGATTGAGTGCAGGGAGGGAGCAACACATTTCAAAATACATTTTAATAACAATCCTTTCCTCTCACCCCCTGTCTCTCTTGCCTCCAGCAATCTAGCCAAGAAAGCATGAATGAATTCCGGGCTCCAGGCAGCCACAATAGGCCTCTGGGGCCTTAGGATGTGCTTTGTTTAATGGTTTTCTCAAAGGATATTATTTGTTTTCTTTAATACAAAACACAAATAAGGAAAAACACCAAGTCTTCCCCTCTCGTTTCCCCTCTCCCACCCTGACTAGGCTCTGGGCTGGCCCCCTTCCCTCTTTCCCTCCCTCCCTGCCTCTCCAGGTCACTTCAGGAACACACTGGGTGTGCCCCAAGGAGACAATGGAGAGGAAGCCGAGGCTCCCCACCGGCGGCGGCGGGGACTAGGATCTCGGCTCTGAGGCTGGGCAGAGGGAACTGGCCATAGCCCCTGGTGTAACACGAGCCCAGGGGGTGCCAGCCTCCTCGGTCTGGGCCTCTAGCCCTGGGCTCTAACCCACCTCCTGGCCTCCTTACCTGCACACAGGCAGCAGCCACGGGGAGCTAACCCTGTCCCAAGACTCAGTGTGGCTCAATGGGGCACGCCGGGCCACTCAGGGCTTCTCATGAAGCCACTGTTACGTCCCCTGTGTCCACCCATCCATCCGTCCCAGAACAACTCACATACATGTAGTGTATGTGCATAAACCATATATGCAGTGTATGTGTATAAACCATGACAGTGGTTAGAGGCCTGTACTCTAGAGTTAGACTGTGAATGTCAGATCCTGGCTCTTCCTCTTGATGGCTGTGTGACTTTGAGTAGATGACCTAACCTCTATGTGCCTCAGTTTCCATATCTGTAAAATGGAGATAATAGCATCAGGCTGCTAGAATCCTTGTGAGGATTAAATGAGTTCAGAAACATGTAAAGAACATAGGATAATGCTTGGCACACAGTAAGCCTCATTGTCATCATCACTGTCATCGATGCCATCATCATCATCATCATCGTTATCTTTCCTGTGATCCTGACACTCTGCTCAGGGCTGAGGGTGCCAGGACAAACAAGGCAGCACAGGCACCTGTCCTCATGGAGCCCCCAGCCCTGGAAAGAGCCCAGCAGGAGGTGATTTGCAGGGACGGAGGGCATAGGAAGCTCAGGCCATGGAAGGAAGAGAGAATCTGCACAGTGCCTGGTGGTCCAGGGTGGTGTGCTGGGGGAGGATGGAGAAGCTCTATTTTACGCTCTTTTTGGCCCGAGGCTGGCAGACTATAGTGAGGCGAAAAATGAGTGGAACAAAGTGACAGAGGTGACAGAACAAAGCCTTGCACCCTCTGAGGTCCTCCCTCTCCAGGAACAATCCAGGCCAGGGCTATAGAGGGCTGGTCCCACGTATAAGGCCACCTGGGGCCTCAGCCTCAATGTGGCATCTAGGTGAATAAATGAATGGACCTTACTGCCTTCCCTGGGGCCTTTTACATAGAACCTCTGGCACCGAGAACATCCTCCTGCATGCAGTGGGGGGCACTGTGTTGACACAAGCTCCATTGAGAACCCCTCAAAATCAGCCATCTTGTTCTTCAAACTCAAGATGGTAGCTGGTACCAAGAGACACATACAACTCAGGGTGCTGCCTACACTCCTCCCAAAACAAGAACACTTGGGTGTTAACAGGGGGCAAGTGTGAGGCCAGCAGAAGAAAGGAGAAAGTCTGTACTGAGTCACAAACCTGTCACCAGATGTGCAGCTCATGCAGGTTGGCAGAGCTTCTTTAAAGTCATTGGTGAGAGGTAAGGTAATATGTGAATGGTCTGGGCAGCATTGTTCATAAGAGCCAAAACATGGCAACAACCTAGTGCCCATCCACTGATGACTGGATAAATAAATTATGGTACATATATACAATAGAATATTATATGGCCATAAAGAGGAAGGAAGTTCTGAGCCACACTACAACATGAATGAACCTTGAAAACATCATGTTCAGGGAAAGAAGCTAGTTACAAAGGACCACAGAGTGTATGATTTCAGTTTTTAAGAAATGTCCATAATAGGCATACCTGCAGAGATGGAAAGTAGATTAGTGGTTGCCAGGGGCTGGGAAGGGGAAGAATGAAGAATGACTGCTAATGGATGCTGCGTTTCTTCTGTGGTGATAACAACGTTCCAGAATTAGATAGTAGTGATGGTTGCACAACCTTGTGAATACACTAAAAACCACTAAGTTGTATACTATGAAAGGGTGAATATCATGGTATGTAAATTATATCTCAATTAAAAAGGTAAAAAATATCTGGGGGCGGTGTATTCTAGGTAGAGGGAATGGCATGTGTTCAGAGGAAGAAAAAAAGGAGAATGAGGAAGAGGAGAAGGAGGAGGAGGAAGAAAGGAGAAGGAAGAGGAGGAGAAGGAGAAGAAGAAGAAGAGGAGGAGGACAAGGAAAAGAAGAAGGAGAAGAAGAGAAGATCAATCAAAATGAAAAGTGCCCCCCACCAGTTAATCTCAAGGAAACAGCTGCCCTAAAACATTATCTGTTAAGATGTTGCTGGAAAAGGTGGCATGTCCAAGACAAGTGGCACCCAATGACAGGAAGGACCAATACGTTCCTGAAATCTGGAAAAAGTATAAGTTGTTGCTTCTGGTGGCCTGGCCAGGGGAGATAGTATTCTGGCTTTAGACCAAAGACCCCTCCTTGCTTTTCAAAAAGGATAGATCCCTTGAGTGGTAAATGGGAAATGTATCCTTTAAAAGCACATACAGTGGACTTTGCTTTAACTCTTTGCTCAGCAAATCCTTTTACTATGTGCTTTGAAAGGGCCCCATGTAGACATCAGTCCAGGTGTAAGTATTCCCTCCACCTCCTGCACTCCCCACGTGAGAGAACCAGCCCTTGGGTATCCCAGCTGGCTTTTTGGCTGTCTGGTCCACCTGAGTCGGATGTGCCTCTGTAGCACACTGGGACTACCCACCAGGCCCTGCCTGCTTTTCCCCAACCTCTCTGCATGAGAACCATTCTCCCCTGAGCTCTGAGACCTGGCTGCAGTTCCCCGTCTGTCTAACATCTGACCACTTCCGGTAACTAAATGGGCCTGAGAGACAAGTAGATTATATAAACCAAGCCTCTCCAGGGATGGAGGGAAGCTAATACTCCTTCCACACGCAGTGCCGGCAGAGTACACGTGGAACACACACGTGCACACACGCTCCTGTCCTGAGGTCAGTGCTTGTGGAAGACATGACACTGAGGGGCGGCATGCTATTGCTCTGGTTGCAAAAACATGTTATGTAAAATCAGCCCATTCCAGGGCAGGCTGAGGCTGGTATCTCACAATCCAGTGTGGTGGGTATTTCCGAGGGATTAAGGGCAGGCCCAGCAGAGCTCTGGCCCCAGAACATGAGCCCCAGATAGTTAATAATCCTAGGCTGGAAGTGCAAGGCCTTGCCCTGTGATGATGCCATAAAAAAATAATAATTCTTGAATCTGGGGGTGAGGGGATGGGGATGGAGGGCAAAACAAACAGTGAGCAGAAAGCATGTGTGCCAGGCGGCTCTGTGACCAGCTGACACTGTGATAGGAGTGACACGCCTCCCCTAGGCAACAGGCTCCCAGCCACCCACCCATCTATGCCTCCATCCCCCCATCCCTCCATGCACCTGCAATCTCATAAATATTGTTGTTTCAGGCACTGTGGATACAATACTGAAATAGAAAGGCAATAGGCTTGTTCTTACAGAGCACACATTCTAATGAAAGGAGAGAGGCAACAAAGTATATCATATGATAAAGGACTACGTTTTGCTATGGAGCAAAACACAAAGGGCAAGGGGATGAGAGAGGGAGGGGTGGAGGGGTCAGGGAAGACCTCTCTGTTCAGGTAACACTTGACATCCATCTACCTACCCATGTCCCCATCCATCCACTCTTGGCTCTCTCTCACTTGACAAATGCAGGAGGCCCGCCATGCAACAGTGCACCGGATGGAGAATATCAGGAGAATAAGACCCTGTCCCAGGCCTAGGGGAGCTCAAGGGAACACAAACGAATAAGCTGATACGTGCCATGTGCGATAGTTGAAGTTGAACGGGCGCCTCTGGCAGCCCAGAGGAAGGATCGAGGACTTCTTCTTGGGAGAAGGGTCAGGGAAGTTTCTGCCAGGTGGGTGATAGTTGAGAGGAGCCCTAAGGCATTTGACAAGGCACAAGAGAGGAGAAGAGGGCATGCCACAACCTCAACCTGGCAGGCCAATGGCAACAGCATCATGGGCTGAGTGCCGGGGTTGGGCTGGGCCCCTGGGCAGAGGTGAAGCCCCAGCATTCCAAGGGCTGTTGCTGGTGCTCCTGACCACAGTGCCTGGCGTGACCCCATCTGTAAAGTCCTCCTCACCCTCCGCAGGAGGTAGAATTGTGTTCCCCAGAAAGACTGGTTGGAGTCCTAACCCCGTGTACCTGTGAATGTGACTTTATTTGAAAATAGGATCTTTGCAGATATAATCAAGTTATGATGAAGTAAGTCCTGTGGGATTTGGCTGGGCCCTAAATCCAATGATGGGTGTCCTTATAGGAAGAAGTAAATTTCAACACAGAGAGATGGAGGAGACACAGAGGGAAGAAGGCTATGTGAAGATGGAGGCAGTGTTTGGAGTGAGGCAGACACAAGCCCAGGAGTGCCAAGGATTGCTGGCAGCCACGGGAAGCTGGGAAGAAGTGCAGAAGTCTCCTACCCTAGAGCCTTGGAAGAAGGAGCGTGGCCCAGCCAACGCCTCTAGACTGTGAGATGATGCACTGCTGTTGCCGTCAGCAATGGGTCAGGCTGTGCCCGTGGACATCCCCATTACCCCACCCTCCCTGAAGGATGAACCTGCTTCCCTGGAGACCACAGTGGAGTTACCAGTTGTCCAGCATAGCCCGATTCCTTCAGAGGCTGGAAAAGGCTCTTGTCTCCACCACTGCCTGCCGGGCGAGGTGGTCGGCATGCACTTAGGGGCCTCTGATGTAAAAGTTGTTGTCCCTAGCCAGTCCTCACATGGGGCCGAGATGTGCCCACCCTGAGGGGCCTGTGCCTCTCTCCCATGCTTCCTCCTTCCCCAGCCAAGGGTCCTCTGGGTGATGTCATGGGTTGAAGTGTGATTTCCAAATTCTTATGCTGAAGTCTTAACCCCTGGTTCCTCTGAATGGCCTGATTGGGAAAGAGGGCTACTGCAGGTGTAATTAAGTTAGGATGAGGACACGCTGGAGTGTGCATGTGTGGGGCCCCGGTCCGATATGACTGATGTCCTTGTAAAAACAAGGCCGCGTGAGGACTGGGGGGACACTGCAAGAAGCTGAGGGGCTACTAGAAGCTGGAAGGGAGCGATGGTCCTTCCCTAGCATCTTAGGGCGGGTGTGTCCCTGCCGACACCTTGATGTTAGAATTCTGCTTTCAGAACAGTGAGGCAAGAAGTTTCCATTCTAAGTCACCCAGTTTGCAGTCCTTTGTTATGGCAGCCCCGGGAAACTAACCAGGTGGAGTGGTGGGCAAAATCACCCAGGCTGGGAAGGGATATTTTTCTGAGTATATTTCCTTTGCCAAATTTCGAATTCTAATTTGAGATTTGAATTTGTATATGTTGAATGCTCACCAGGTAATTCCACTGTATATCCAGGCCATTTTTGTGGAAGAGGAAGAGAAGGCTTAGTGAGGTCAAAGAAGTTGCCCACAGAGGCCCAACCAGTTAGCAGGAAGCCATGAGGCACATGGTCCCAATGGTGATGTGACATGGCCTACGGTACCAGGGCAGAGACAGGAGGCCAACCACCCAGGAGCATCAGAGAGCTCTCTCCCACCCTACCATAGACCACGTGGTGCTCCGCCGTGCTCCCCAGGCCTCTAGAAGCGAGAGGGCGTGGACAAGAGCAAGTCCCTCCCTCATTTCTGTACTCAGAGACAGGCAGTCCCTCCCAGTGACCACTACGCTTCCCCCCCAGGCCCAGAGGTAGGAGAGCTGGTGTCTGGCAGGCACTGGTTCAGACAGCCTCCTGTGTCTGCCTGGCATAACCTTGCTGTAACTCCAGCGAGGACCCTAGCCACAGCCCTTTTGGCAGGCTCGCCTGCTCGCCTGCCTTCTCCTGTCCAGAAAGGGGTATTCCTGGCCACCAAGCCCACCCTGCCCTTCACTCCACAGGCTGGGGAGTGGTGGTGGTGGTGGAGGGGGAGTCCCCTGGCTGCTGCCCTTGCCCCAATGAGGTTTTGAAGTGCCCCGCAGAGCTCAATTCCATGGCCTGCACTTTCATAGACTCCAATGCCCACTTAACCTTCAAGGAAAATCTTCCTGACAGTCTCATGATCTTTGACCTCTGACCCCTGACCACAAACCTAGGTCTGATAGAAATCATCCAAGCCTAACTATCTCTAGGTCTATTATCTTTCTCTCTCCCATACAGCAGCTTTTTGAAAAGGAAGAAAGCATTATACAGACACAAGAAAGTCTTCCTCCTGCTTTGTTAAAAACAACTACACTAAATGCTTGTCTTTGCAAGGAAGTGGTGCGGCCGTGCAGTGGTGGGGATCCTAGCCCAGGCCAGCGAAGGGGTGGGAGGTCCCAGGCAGGAGGTGGCCACACCAGGCTCCTCACCAGGCACACCTTGCAGCTCCAACCCTGCTCCCTCCCAGCTGATCACCTGTCTGCCCCCACAGTGCCTGGATATCCACTCTGCCCTGGCCTCTTGGAAGCTATAGTCCCCCTCCTCTTCTTCACAAGCTTCTATATTGATTACATCAGGTTTCTGTCACTCCCTGGGCATACCCAGAGAGCATGAGCCCCATGGAGGTAGGGCAGATCCTCAGGCCAAGTCCAGACCCTGCTAGCTCAGGACTTTGCAGACTCCCATCATCTCTAGCCCTAACCTGGGTAGACATCCCAAGGGGTGAACAATACAAAGGAACCACAGCACTTGATTAAAGGACCATAAAAATCCCAAGCACAGCTCCTCTGACAATAAGCTTGTCTTAACGGCAGAGGCTTCCTCCTGCTGGGGGTCATGGTTTTTCATGTTTTTTTTTTTCTAAGAAGTTATCCTACCAACGTCTCTCTCCACATGGGCAGGATGTGTGGGTCACGTCCAAGCAGAAATAAATAGGTAATGTTTCTAAAATTCCTGGAATCTCTAGGCTGCACAGCTATTCAGAGAAGTTGACCTGTTTCAGAAAGGAAGGTCGGGGGTGGGCAGGCTCACCCGTGCTTAAATTTGTGGTTTTCTAACTTTTCTTTTAATTTATTATTTTTTAATCAGCAGAGATCCTTTTAAAAACAATACCTTAGCTGAAGTTCCAATATAAAATCATAGACAATAAAAGTAAACATGGAATTTCTGGAAGCTGCCACTGAGCCCTGGCACCCCACACATCCTGCCTCCACCTGCCACACATTGGTGCCCTGGGGCGTGAACCTAAAACTCTACCCATTCTGAAAATCTCTGCTCTCAATACTATCCCAGAGGCTAGCTACACAATGAGCTAGACATTTTTCTAGAAGAAGGGCTTCACTCAGGAATCCTGAACAGGCTTCAGCGGATTCTATGACCCCCTTAAAAGTGCACGTGAATATTTTGCCCAGGCTAGCCTTGTGGGTGAGAGCCTAAGACATGCACCCTTTATCCAGGTGGTTTTCATCTGCACAGCACTGAGGTTCCAGAGGCTGGGTCGCTGGAATGGGCAAGACTTCCTTGGATGCTCCAAGGCAATAACCCCCCCTCTCCCCCTTTTCCTTCCAGCGGGGTTTCTAATTGTAACAGTCTAAAGAGTCCTGAATAATAAACTGCACACACCGTTTGGGTGACCCAGGTCCTGGCTGTCGCTAAGCCTGGATCACCATGGACCATTCTTTTAATATCCCATTCTGCCCTCTCCTCTCTCTTGTGTAAAATGAGGATGAAAATATTTGCTCTTCCTACCTCCTTTGCCACACTATTAAGCCTTTCTTTGATTTCATAAGCCAACAAATTCTTTTTACGTTTAAAATATTTTGAGTTGGGTTTCTGTCACTTGCAACCAAAAAAGTGCTAAATAATTTCACATGATACAACTTTAGGAGTCAGTGGGGCTGATCTTATTATATCCAGGAAGTCATGGAAAGCAGACATGGCCCCTCCCTTATTGCCCTCCACGGGTAGTCATGTCAGGAGGACTCTACCAGGCAATGTCGAATACAAATGACATTTACTTATTAATTTCTGAATAAACAGATAAAATAGGTGAGGACACTGATGCAAAGAACTGGGACTAGGGACCAACAGGAAAGTGTTAGAAGATTGTTTCTACATTATAGAGGGTAAAATGTACAGGAAACAATTACTAAAATGCCACTTCTTCAACTACCATTGTCAGGCTTCCATTCTGCAGCCAGCACAGTGCAGTGAAGGGAGGCCGTGTCTCCATGTGTGGTTGGGGGACGGAGGCACTGGAGGATGACTGTGACTCTCTGTGTCGAAGACCAAATGGGACCAAAAGGCTACGGGCCTTCTCCAGGTCATGAACCCAGGAAAGACTTGAACACAGGCCACTTAGGCTCACGGTGTTCATGCTGCTCATTGACACGGGACACTCACAAGAGAATGGAACTGGAGTGGACTGGCATGCTCCACTCCCTGGATAATGGATATCTATTAAGGGTCCTGGACACACTTCTGAACTGAAAATGGCAACGCCTTCAAGCTGCTGCAGACCAGGGGCAGAAAGAGGCCCAAGAAATGTGAGAGGTACAAAGGGCCATGAGGAATGAGAGTTTCTGTTCTGCAGCCCCTGAAAAAACCACCTGGGCATGATGAGACACATATGGCCTGTGTCCCGGCCCCTCACGAAGTGGTGTGTCTACGGCACAGATAAGACCCAGAGCCTCAAGAACTCTAGAGAGCAAGCTCAAGAGAAGGCAAAGCAATGTTAGCGTTCTGGCCTCTAAGGGGGAAATGACAACTGTTGAGAAGTGGGCAACATTGTGAAGAGTTTCATGTACTTGAGGAGGTTCAAAGACCATCAAAGAACTGAAGCATCAACCAACTCTAGAAGAGGAGTGATGCTCAGCAAACCCTCAGAGGATGCCCATGGTGCCCCGTGAGCACACTGTGTGCACAGACACAGGAAAACAAGACTCCACCTCTGTCTCCAAGAGGGTCATGGGCCCCTGGGGAAGACGGACACGCAAATTGAGTGGAGTCACAATGGAAGAACATCCAAGGTCCAAGGAACTGTGGAGGAAAGGATGCCCGAGGCCACCCTTCAAAGTGAACAGAGGCTCTGAGGTTAGAGTGAGAGAGGCACGGCCCATGCTTGAGGGGCTCTGCTCTGCTTCTTCTGAGCACACTCTGCTGCAGCTCATTATACAAACTAGCAGTAGTCATGTTCGCACAGGGCAGGGGCATCTGTGGGCAGCAGGGAGGGAGCCCCTGCCTAAACCACCCGCACAGCCATGCTAAGATTCTGAGGTGTACCCCGCTCTGCTGAGGGGAAGCCTCCAAGGCCTCACATGAATGAACAGGTTCATCACTGTCCTGCTGTCTGCCCTGGTAGGTCAGAGCTGGCTGGAGAGGCCACAGGCACATGTATTAGCCTGTTCTCATGCGCTAATAGAGACATACTCAAGACTGGGTAATTTATAAAGGAAAGAGGTTTAATGGACTCACAGTTCCACATGGCTGGGGAGGCCTCATAATTATGGCAGAAGGCAAAGGACGAACAAAGTCACATCTTACATGGTGGCAGGAAGAGAGCATGTACAGGGGAACTCCCCTTTATAAAACCATCACATCTCATGAAACTTACTACCATGAGAACAGCATGGAGGAGACCATCTCCCTTCAATTATCTCCACGTGGCCCAGCCCTTGACACATGGCAATTATTATAATTCAAAGTGAAATCTGGGTGGGGACACAGCCAAGTCATATCAGCATGGATAAGGAGGCCACAGTGAAGGCAGCAGGACCTGCCTCTCAGTATCTGCCAAGCCAGCGTGGAGTCTGCTCACATGGAATGTGAGAGCTGGGGGTTTGCAGCAATGCAGATCCAGGTGGCCTGAGCAGAGATCAGGCATCAAACGTTTGGCTAGATGCTGTCACTGCCACTTACCGCAGGAGCTGGCAGCAATGCCTACCTTATTTATGCTTCTAGTTTTCTCACCTAAAAAGTGGCGGTAATAAAGAAGCATACGCACATCAGAGGACCATTACGAGGGTTAAATGAGATGACTGGGCATGTATGGCACGTCAACAGCCCAGCTCAAGAATGCCCTGCTGCATGTGGAGCCCCCTGGGCTAGGAAGGCCTCCAACCTGAGGCTTCCTAAGCACTTGCATCTGTGGTCTTTGTGCACCTGCTGGGAAGCAGCCGCCCAAACCCCAAAACCATCCTAGAATGTGGTCATACCTATGTCAACCAACTAACCACCTGCTGAGCTCCCAGGCCCTGTCCAGGACACTCTTGAGCCAAAGCAGCCCCTGCAACCTCAGCTTCCTCCACACAGACCTGCACCACCTGGCTCCAGCCCCAGCTCCAGCCTCAGCCCCAGCCCCAGCCCCAGCCCCAGCCCCAAGCTGGCACTTCCCAATCCCTCCCCTCATCTCATCACAGGACTCCGGGCAAGACAGAGAACTAGAAGAGGGGAAGCTGCAAGGAGGCTCTGAAGAGCCAGGGAGGGGCCTGTCTCCCAGAGGACCAGCCAGTCTGTGAACCTGCTCAAGGGCAGAACGTTACTCAAAGGCCCTGAAGATTTCAGGCCTCGGCAGCCAAGAAACTCGACTGAGACACTGAGTCTGACTAGCCTGCTGGGGCCGTCGGGCACCAGGAGGCTCGGGGGTATCTAAGAAGCTAGCCACAGCACAGATAAGAAGAGTGGGGAAGAGAGGACCTCTCTCCTCAGGTCTGACCGAGAACCAGCAGGGGCAGCTCAGCCTTGGTGCTGGAGGGACAGAGGGTTGAAACGTGGGTCCTCCTCCAGGAAGCCAATCCGTGCTTTCATTCGTTCAGGCAACACATTTCCGCTGAGGCTTATGTGGTGCCAGCGGCTGCACTAGGTGCTGGGGATGCCACACCTAGGCCACAGAGAAGAACTTCCACTCTACTAAGGGGAAATGACAGTCCCCAGCCTGCAGCTAAAAACATCAAGGTCATTCAAACAGAAACAAGTGTGCTCAAAACCAAACCAAACCATAGGAAGGAGATAACGCTTTAGATTAGGGCATCAGAAGAGTCCTCCCTAAGAAAGGGACATGTGAGCCAGACCAGAATGACCAGGTTGAAAAGATCGGGAAAGATTCAAGGCTGAGAGAAAACAAATAGCGTATTCCTATTCTGTTTAGTCTTTCATATGTGAAGCTTAGAGTTTCTTTAAATAAAGTAGTAGACCTGAATTAGTAGTGCCCAACATTTCAAATTTCATAAACCAGTAAATTTAAAAATGGAGAATTGGGCTGTACACAGTGGTTCATGCCTGTAATCCCAGCACTTTGGGAGGCCGAGGTAGGAGAATCACTGGAACCCAGGAGTTCGAGAGCAGCCGGGGCAACACAAGGAGACTCAGTCTCTAAAAATAAGATAAATACATAGTTGCCTCCCCAGGATGGAAGCGAGTCCCATGCCAGCTGCTGGGCCCTCCTAGCTTGGCATGCAGCCGGGGCATCTCCTGCGACAGGTTCCAGGAGGGCAGCTCCTGCAGCTGAACCACCCAGCTGCCCAGCAGCAGAGGCCAGGAAAGCAGCATTTTGTCATTTTCCCCTTGTGTACTTGGTGTTCCCTTCAAGTGCTCCCTTCATCCATAGGGTTTTCAGAGGGGAGTTTGCTTTTTTTTTTTTTTTTAAATGATGGCTACATTTTCCACTGAGTTGACTTTCAGGAGGGAGGAATAGAGAGTTGCCCTGCAGGGCCACATGGTTCCTGGCTCTGGTCATACCCCATGCTTCACCTGGAAGGCCAGAGTGCATGAGCCAAGCTCAGGGGATCAGATCCTGTGCTTCAGGACTGCAGGACTGCAGGACTGCAGGGCTGGGATGATGGACTCAAGGGCTAGGATGCTATGGCAGGATCACTATTTCTGGCTGCATCACAGCCTCCCAACAGGGGAGGTGCTTTCTGGCTTATCAGGAGGAGGTGATCCCTTAGATTCTCACTACCCCCTCACATGTCATCTCTCAGGAGCAGCCCATCCAGAGGAAAAGCTTCAGCCACTGCTCCCCAGTCCCCTCTGGCCTTGAGAACAACTTTAAACTTCTATTTACAGCAATGCAGCAGAAGGAGCACTGGGCTGGGGGCCAGGATACCTGGGTTCCTGCCCTGGCATTTGGAGTTAGACTGGAGAATGGTCAGCCACTGATCTTTAAGGACCATCTGGGTCTCCCTTTCCCTGTGCACCTGCCATCCCATCCCTGAACACACACTCCTCCTTCCAGGCTTTGTCTCCAGCCTGGAACATCTTCCCACTTCTGTTTACCCCTAAAATTCTGTCAGCCTTTACCATTAGCACAAATGCCCCTGCCATGCAAAGCTGATCCCGGTTCCCATGAGAAGGAATCCATCTGGTCACACAGCACACTGGACAAACTTCCTAGTACTCCAACCTGCTGTCTGAATGGTCTAGATAGTTACTTAAATGCTTGCCTCCCCAAACAAGCTACAAACTTTCAGGAACTCAGGAGCCATGCTTCCTTCACTTCTGTAGGCCCCACAGTGTCTGGCACAGTGCCTTAGATACTGTGAGCCTCCATAATTGCTTATTGTATAAAAAGTTAAGAAGACCACTGTCCTGACAGGCCAGAGTTGGGCCATTCTTACTGGATCCACCATGGACCAAGAACATTCATGGGTGGCCCAGAGGCCCAGGGGTCTGTGGCCTTTAACCAGGCAATATCTCTTGCTCTGCAAGAGGCCAGGATCCTTGATGTCCTCTAACCATGAAGCTCAGTGCTTAGTGATTGCTAGCTCTCCTTCAGTTAAAGGGAAAAGGTAACAAAGACCTGGGTCCCCCAGGACTCAGTGAAACTGTAAGCTCTCCGAGGACCAAGGTGGCCATTCACTGGCTGCACAGTGACAACACACCACAGATGCTTAGACCCACTACTTAGCTCCACAGGCCCCCTGTGTGTAACAAGTGTCTCACTTCTGAGACAGCAAGGCAGCAAGTACATTGGCCAGGCATCCATACTGCTCATTTATCCTCTCTAAGCCTTGGTTTCCTCTGCCTGAAAATGGAGACACTAATACCTACCTTTCATTGTAGGAATTAAATGAGATGCTGAAAACCAAAGGAGATGACAGATAGAAATGCACCTGGCCAGTTCTGGATTACATGTTTGCTGAGCCCAAATGGGAAATGCTCAAGCCAGACCAGCTTGCAAAGAGAAGGGTCCAAGTGGACCCTAGGTCCCGAGAGCTCAAGCCAGACAGACTAGGAGGGGTGTCGGTACCCATAAAGAGAGTAATATGTCTGGCGGGGGTCACACAAAGTAACACAGGCCGGGATGGTGAGACCAGGAGTTCCACCCTGCGATGGATGGGCAGCAGGGTCCAAGGAGGTAAGCCAGCCCAAACTGTGACCCCAGTCAGCACCAACAGGGGGGTCCCACCCAATGGCCTCTACTGGGTTATAGAAGACACGGGCTTGCTGCCCTAGATTTGTGCTGTCTACTGATGTGAAAGGGCTGGAGGTGAAAGTAAGCTCTGGATCACAGCTGGGCCCATAGCCTAGGCAAAGACTAGGGGACTCCAGGGACTCCTAAGCCCCCCGCCCTATGTCAGAGCCCTAAGCTTCACCTCCAGAATTGCATCTTACACATTGCAGATGCTGATGAGACTGACAGCTGGAGAAGAAGTGGAGATGGTGAGTATCTGTGGGAGGTGGCTTGGGCCTTTGCACAAAACCTGCCAGATCTGTGACACTCCTTGGCTGTTTTCAAAAAGTTCTACTAGCTCCTCCTAGGATACCTCAGAGTGGCAAGAAGATAAAGAAAAAGGAGACAGCAAGACCAGGCTTGGGCATCCTTGAGCCGAGTCACATGCGGAGGAGCCAGCCCAACAATGGCAGGAAGTTCCCTGCTAACTCTTTCCTTCCCCTCCAGTCCTGCCCGATAAATATGCTCCCTTCTCCTGACTGAGCAATGCCAGTTTCCTGGAAGGTGTTCAGAAAGTCTCCTCACCATAGAAGGAGGCAAATGATGTCTACATGGATTATGAGCTATCATAATGATAGCAACGGGCTATAATGTATGGAGGCAGGTACTGAGTGAAAAGTTTCTGATACAGTAACCAATTTAAACCTCACAATAGCCCTGAGATGTAGGTACTACGATTATCCACGCTCTACAAATGAGGAAAAGGAGGGTTGGATAGACTAAACAGCACGTCTAAAGAAATGCAGCAAGTAAGCAGTGGAACTAGGGTGGCACCTCAGTTTTCTAACATCAAAGCCTATTCCCATGAGGCTCAGGATTGAACCATAATGGAATGCTCATAAGAGCATCAGTCATGAGACCCAGCACTGATGGCAGCAAGTGCCCATCCAGAAGCGTGTGCGTGGGTTCCCTTTCTCTGGCAATAGATCCCCAGATCCCATTATAATGACTCTGCAAAGCAATGTCACATAGCAGGTACTCAACAAATGCTGATTGATGGAGTGAACAAATGAATGAATGAATAATGAATGTGGCTTTAAACAAGCTACAGAAAGGGTTAGCCCCACTTGTGGTGGGCACTCACTCTGTAAACAATTCCAGCATTGAATGCATACATTTACAGGGTTGCTGTAACTGGGTTGTGCCGGAGCACTTCACTTCTTCCCTCTCCCTTCTTCCAAATTCAGACACTAATAGCTGTGCTGCTTCATGTGAATCTGATCAGTACCAGAAGAAGATAATAGATCTCCCTGGCAAGTGTGTGGTCAAAAATTTAAAAAGCATGAAGAACTTGCAGAAATGACAAAGGATAAGGTCTTACAGAGGTTTCCAATTAGGAAGAAAGATTAGATGGACAAAGATGAGTTCCTAAAAAGCTGCTTGCATGCAGAAAAATCTCTGTATGGAACTGTATTTTAAGCATACTAGGAAATTGTAAGTCCTGTTCCAAATATCTTTAGTAAATTAGACAATCGACTCCAACTTGTTAATTTTATAAGAGAATCCAGATACTTTAAGGATACTGGTTGTACCATTCTCTCTGACTATAGTGAAATTTATCATTTCAGAAATTCAATTACTTGTTCCATTCCCAGAAAGCAGCGCTAAGCTTTTGTTGTGTGGATGCAGGGCATTAAAGAGTCTGCACCACATAAAAAGGTCTTTACGAGTTGTCTTAAATTGGGCAGCCATTGGTTCTGGCCAGCAGGCTCACTAAGCAATAGTGGCCCTGCTGACGTAGTTGGTATCTCATTCTCACCATGGCTCTGTAGCAGACAGTGATCTGACCTACTTTCAGGGGCACAGCGGTGGCTCAAGAAGGAATGGGGGAGAATTTGAGAACCTGGACTCAGGATATTGAAGCTCAGTCTTTCGGCGCTTCCTGGCCATCCTCCACTGCCAGGGTTCCTGTGGCTCTGACTGAGGGCAGCTCTCATCCCCTCCCTGCTCTCTGTCTCCAGAGCCTCTGCCTCCTGCAGCCCTCCTCACCTGAATCTATTGTCCTTGGGCAGGAATGGCATCCATTCCTAGCCAGAGTGTCTAACTTCTTACATCTATTAGGTTTTGATGTGGGGCTTCCCAAGCCCCCGACTCACAGCCCGCAGAGAAAACAGTAACATCTGCCGGGCACCGTAGGGCAACCAAAGAGAGTGCTTGGGACCAGAGGGTGGGAGCAGCGGCACCTGCCACCCCAACAGCTGAGTGAGGGGAGCCAACCAGGACTTATTGTCAGCACAGCCACCAGGACACTGCTCTGTTTTAAGAGCAACTAAAAATTTACACAAAGTCCAAAATGTGGTTTTAAAAATTCCCCTCATAGGCACCAACGCATAAACTGCAGTTAGGGAGTCTATGCAGGGTCAACCCTCTAGAGCAGGGGTCAGCAGATTTCCTGCAAAGAGTCAAATACTAAATATTTTAGGCTTTGCAGGCCGTAAGGTCTTTGTCACAATGACTCAGCTCTGCAGTTGCATGGCAAAAACAGCTATAGAAGTGTGGCTGTGTTCTAATAAAGCTTTATTTATAAAAACCAATGGAGGGCTGGACTTGGCGCGTGGATCACGGCCGATAGACCCTTGCACTGGAGACACGTTGGAGACCTGGTGCATTTGGCAGCAGTATCTTCCCTCTCTGGGCGCTTCCCTCTACTCGCTGCTGGTTTTCTGCCTTGGATAGGTACCTAGCCTCCTCACACTCTCTCCCCACTCCTTCATAGAAGGACCTGACAAATTCAGTCCACCTGAGATGAGGATAAAGGGGTTACATGAGGTTGGTGGCTCTCAGCCCTGGCTGCTCAGTGACAGCCCCTGGGGACATTTAAAACATCTCGACGCCCAGGTCCCACTCCAGAGACTCTCATGCATTTCTGGGTGCAGCCTGGGCATCAAAGATGTTAAAAGCTCCCCAGGCAAGTCTACAACGTGATCGAGAACCACTGCCTCAGACCAAAAGGAGAAAAAGTGAGTATTTTCAGAACAAGCAGGCCAGAGAGGTAGAATTTCTTTTTCCTCTTGTGGGTGGGAAAGGGCCGAAAACATGCCCAGAGCCCTTGGAGCCTGCCACACAGGACAGCCTGGGCCTCCCTCCACTGATGCTGGCACTGGGTAGATTTCACCATGGTCTGCCAAGATCCATTTTTATTTCCCTCTTGATGTCTAGTACATTTCTCTATGGCAACACATATATGCTCATTAAAACCGATTCATCATCAGAAAAGCATGTAAGGGCCTAATATCCAATCAGTTGGCTCATCTATCAATGCTCAAAACAAAATGTTGACCAAGTCCTGCCTTAGAGAGGGCTGTAGTCTATCAAGGTCAAGACAAGGTAAGCACAGATGAAATAATAATAGGCTTAGCCTTATTCACTTTATGCAATAAGGCAGTGGTTCCCACACTGCACGGTATAATGACCTGGGGAGATTTTAAAATCCCAATGCCTGGGTCAAGCTCCATGCTAAAAACATCAGAGTGTCTAGGGATGGAAGACTAGCACCAGTCTCTTTCAACCCACCCCTCCACATGAGCCCATTGTGCAGCAAAATGTGGGAACCACTGTTGCAGGGTTCCGCTACTCAAAGTGTGGTCTGTGTACCAGCAGCATTGGCATCACCTGGGAGCTGGCTGGAGATGCAGAAGTTCAGGCCTACCCCAGTCCTCCTGAATCAGAAGCTGCACATTCACCAGATGCGCATGCTATTCATACGCACATTAAAGTTTGAGAAGTGATGAGGCAGGGTACCATGCTCTGAGAAAGCAAAGATTCTAGAATGTCCCAGCAGAATGGTTAGGAAACACTTCTTACAAAAAGGGGGAAGTGAGAGAGATTTTGAGGGATGGGAGAATTAGAGGCAGAGAGGTGGGGAGGACAAGATCCAGGCAAGAAGGAAACTGATCTTCATGTATGGTGAGCCAGAAATAGGAGTAAGGGTGTTTTTTTGTTTGTTTGTTTTTGTTTTTGTTTTGTGGGCCATGAACACTCAGAGTGGCCCTTGGGCACAATCCCTTTGTTTCCAGACCTCTAGAAGTCAAGTGGATTCCCAGTTGAGTCGAGCAAGGGTTTTTTTTGTCTTGTTTTACAAAGATAAAAACTTAAGTCTCATTTAGTGAGACAATTAACAAGCTTAGGTTTTTGAAAAGGATAAAATCTGAGGTCGAGTTGGAGACCAGCCTGGCCAACATGGCAAAACCCCATCTCTACTAAAAGATATAAAAATTAGCTGGGCGTGGTGGCACACACCTGTAATCCAGCTACTCGGGAGGCTGAAGCACAAGAATTGCTTGAACCCGGGAGACAGAGGTTGCCGTGAGCCGAGATCACACCACTGTGCTCCAGCCTGGGTGACAGAGCGAGACTCTGTCTCAAAAAGAAGAAAAGGATAAAATGGCAGGTAAACAGGATTGTCCTGGAATACCTGGGGCAGCAAGTGAGGGGCGGTGGAGGATAAGAATAGATGAGGGAGTGAAGAAACATTCCAGGGCTTCAGATCTGTCTCAGGCCAGGGGAGAGCTGGTGTCACCACTTGGGTCTGTGAGGGAGAGGGAAAGGGGAGATGGGAGACAGAAGCGAGCAAAGATGCTTGGACAATTTCTTTGAGGAGGACAGACTTACAAGAGAAGCAGTGGGGAGACAGGAAGACCAGACAAGGATTGGGGACATGAACACCTATTCCCAGCTAGAGAAAGGAAGAAGGAAAGACCCTTCAGGAGAGGACTGATTCTATCTGGTGCAGGTGGCAAAGAGTCACTGAGCATTGGGAGGCCTCGAATCTGGGACACTGGGCTGTGTGACTGACTGGAGGGAAATTAGAATCTCAAGTGTATCCTAACAAACTATTTTGGTAACGACCCCTACAAAGTTATCTATGGGAAAACACAAAGCCCTTCAGCAAATATGTCTCCCAAAGGGAGGGAGAGAGGAAGAGTAAGCTATACACAGGCCGTGGAATTGTCTTCAGCACCAGAGGGCCACGAACACCCAGAGTGGCCCTTGGGCACAATCCCTTTGTTTCTAGACCTCTGGAAGTCAAGTGGATTCCCAATTGAGTTGGAAATGCCGGGAGACTTTTCCCATACTACAGTGGACTGAAACAATGCCGGCAGAGTGGACGTTACCACAATTGTTTCCACTGAAGTTATTTTGGGGGAGTTTAGGAAGATTGTCTATTCCAAGACATTTCCTTCGCCCGATTCCCTTTATAAAAATACCGAAGGAAGAAGCCTGTGTTGCAGCCACTCCATCTGCCCTGCTCGTAGGCACGTGCACCACTCTTGTGGTGAGTGGCTCCCAGTGGGCCCCAGGAGCTGCTGTGTGCAATACCTATTTACTGCTGCCCTCTCAGAAGCCCTTAGATTTGACTGGCACTTCAATGTTTTCAAAGAAGTTTCTCCATTATTGTCTTGCTTGATTCTCACTACAGCCTTCTGAGATGGTGGTTTGCAGGGAGGAGGTTTTATTATCTCCATCCTAGATAGGAGGAAATGGGGAAGTAAAGGTGCTTGGTCAAGTCCATGCAGCTTGGAAGAGGTGGAGCGGGGCAGACTCCTGTGTTCCAGCTCTGGGAGGATGCCTTCTGGGTCCTGTGTGTGTTGCAGGGTGCACCAGGGCTGCTGTGAGAGTGTTCCTTAAGTGTTTGTGGACTACTTTCCACAGCCAATCCCCGAGCCAGGTCATGATGGATCAGCCAGGAGAAGACAGACCTGGCCCTTCTGTACTCAGGGCTCCACAGCTAGTCCAGTGTGCTGTTACATGGGGTGCAAGATAGGGAAAATGTGGGATGCAGGGTTGGAAGGAAATGCAGGGGCTGGCTTGGGACGACTGTGCATGACAGGAGCTTGTCTTCCATGTGATGGAAGGCAAGGACAGGCTTGAGCAAATCAGGAAACTAGCTAGATGTGTGCACTTTGTACGTCATGCTAGAGGTGATTGGATTTAGGGGATTTAAACCAAACCCAGGGCAGACTGGTAAGGGGCTGTCACAACAGCCAAGGGGCAAGGAGGACTAGCGGAGGAGTTAGGGAAGCCATAGGCGATGGAAGGAGAGTCTGTAAACTCCCAAATAAAATAAAATTTAGAATGAAATTGATGAGTTTTGGTGAAGGATGGTGTGGGGTGGAGATGGGGGATAGAGCGTCACCTGTAAGAAACACAATGGCAAAGAAGACATGAACCCTGCTCTGAAGAATCCTACATTCTTATATAGGACAGGGAGAAAATAAGGCTGGGCATGATTAATTTCAAGATGACAGAAGCTACTGAACTAATGTTTTAAAAGTTAGGATCAAGTCCTGGCTAACTGCTTATTTTTCTATGATGTAAGTATCTCACAGATTGGGGAAGTGGGATAAGTCTTTAATACCTTAGGGAAGAGGGGCTCAGCCACGACTGCAAGCCAGATTCACTCGGGGAGCTTTAAAAGTGCCCCATGCCCAGGACCCATTGCCCAGAGAGTTAACTGTGGCAAGGGAAGGTAGTGACCTTTTCTTCCCTGAAAGTCACCTTTGCACTTAGCCCCTCCTGGACAGCAGGAATCTCTCTCCTGTGTATAGTGACCTCTGACTCACAACAACCTTGAGAATTCAGCTCATCTGCGCTGGCCTGGGGCTTGAGTTTGGCTCAGTGCAGACTGAAAGGCGCTGTGTTATATGGACAACCATGAAGGCTCCTTTCAGGTCGGCCCTCCTATGACCTTGTGACTCCATCCTCCTGAAGAAACAGAATGGAGGAAACTTGCCTTCTTGGCTGTTAGACGTTACCCTTCAGCGGAGGGTTCTCTGTAGCTGAAAGGTTCTCAACTCAAAGTTTGGCTTTCTAGAAAATGACTTAGTGACCCAGCCATTCAATTCAAGCTGCTGCATGTGAAATCCACTTAAAATGAGAGCAGGCTGCTGCTTCTGCATGCTTTGAACAACCCCGGGAGGTGACTCGGCCACTCTGTCCTCATAGATTTGAGTTATTTTTATGATAATATCAGACAGAGGCTGTGCTGAGGAAGGGGCACCTCTTTCTAATTTGCAAAAAGTTGCCATGTGGCTAGTGGCCTTCTTCACGGACGAAAAAGGAAGCCACAGGCCTGACACACAGCCCAGTATGCAGAACAGAGACCAATGAGGACAGGGCACAACGGCCAGTGCGGGGTGCCCAGATGCTGTGGCAGTCCTCCTCCTCCAGGGTGTGTCTGAAGGCCCCCAAACACCATCGCATCTTTCGGGAGAGCCCTCACCTCTCTGTGCCCTGGCACGGCGGGGCTGAGGAGTGGGGCCCCGGGAGCCTCTGGCCATTAGCATCTTATGTGGCCTTGCAGTTCTCACTTGGATGGAAGAGGGGAGTGTGTGCAGAGACAGAGAGGCAGCTCTGATTGTCATTCCTTTCTTTTTCTCCCCCTCTTTCCTCTCTACAGAACATTTTCTGTGCAGATGCTTTAGTGATGAAGCCTTTTCAAAGACACCTACTTGATGCTGATCTCTAGGAAATTCTAGAATACATTATTAAACAGATGTCCTGTGAGCCTTGTACAAGGACCAATCATTCGGATTCATTATAAAAGAAACTGCAGGACGTGTAGGAAGAGCAGCGACCAAGGGACCCTGGGCCCCAAATCAGTGGCTGAGTGAGCTGTGTGGCCTCTGGCCCAGCACTTCCCCATTGGGAGCCTTGCCTTCCCTGTTTAGAAGGATGTGTTTAGGATAGTTTAGAATGGTGACTAGGTGCTTCTCAAGATACATGCATGAAGGACATTTCATCTCTTTGTTCCTCCACCCAATGCTGGCTGCTCCTTACCCTGGGCACCATGGTGAGACAGCTAAGTCTCCTGTGTTCTCTCTGGCTGGTCTAGGCACCCATCCTTGGCACCCCTATACCTAAGCCTGCCCTCATCTGACCCTCTTTTCTTCACCAGCCCCATCGCAAGTATACCCAGCTTTATCCTCCACATCAGGGGCTGAGGTGACAACGTGTTGGTAGGAGGAATCCTTGCAGGTGATCTGCTGGAAAAGGAGCACTTCCAGGTAATAAGGATGCACCCAGAGCCCTTGCCCTTCAGGCCTTAGTGTTCTTGAGAGGAGGAGCAGCTGACAAAACCGTGCACAGACTGGCCTCGCCTCAACCAGACTAAGCTCTTAGATTTCTACCTCTTTATCACTAGGATGCAATGTATTATGCTGGAAAAGCTGTCTTGACTTTCCTTAAGGGTAGACTTGCTTATTTAAACATTTCCAGAAATGAGCAGGAACTCCCAAGTAAAGAGATTAAAGCTACCAGAAGTTCTACACACGCGGTTTTCAGGAACTGCAGAATGCGTGGACTGTTGAAATGTGAATTGGCAAAAGGCAAGGACAGCTTGTACTTTATATGAGACCTTCTGGGACTGGGCTACCACTAGGGGTGGGGGCCACATTTCTTAGTAACAGCAAAGGACAGCGGGACTCAGGCGGCTGCAGAGACAGAGGTGCCAGCAACGACCCGGTGCCTTACAAGTTCTTAAGGGCAATTTGAAGAGGCGGCTTTCAGGCTCACCTTTGCACACAGTCGGCTTCACATTTGCTCTGGCAATTTCAGCAACGATTCTCTGGTTCTGTGATTGACGGAGCTCCAACTGGGTACCAGTGCTGTCTCAGAGGTGGTGTCGGACAAGAGCCCTGCTCCCAGGGCTCTGGAGGCTTGCTGAGGAAGAGTCTTTCCCACCAGGAAGGGACAAATACAAAGCTAGGCAGGGTGTGGCTGGAATCCTAAGCGGGGGGAGGACAATAGAGCCTTATCCTTGAGTCCCAGAGCACTTTTGCCCTGGTGGCTCTTGTGTAGGGTCTGAATCTTTGTAAGGTCTGAATCCAAGCAGAGATTTTCCCAGGCCCCTCAGACGACTGGCTGGGGGCTTATACTCTGCTCACTCTGCCCATCTCCTGGTTCGTAAGCTTGGGGTGTGTGTGTGTGTGTGTGTGTCCCCTCCTAGAGTTTTTTGAACAATAGCAAAGAAAAAAATCTATGTACTGGCATTCAGGTACATCCTGCACCCCCTTTATCCTCTCTATACAACCTGTCCAGGGCCTCAGCCACACGCCAGTTCTCCTGCCTGAACTCTGAGGACAGATCGCTTTATCCCCGACTCCCACACGACACCATCTGCTCCCGTTGCTCCTCTTGACAAGCACACAGAGCTCAGTCTTCCAACCTTCTTCCTGTTTCCCTATTTAAATCCAACCACATTAGACTTCTGACTCGACAGGATTGACCACATGCATTTAATTCAACTCCTGCTCTCTCATGAATACAAAAACTTGTAAACCTACGTAAGCACAGAGATCAAGAAAGGAGATTTCAACAAACTTTGCAAAGACAGAAAGTAAATGGAGGAGTGGGCAACTTGGCAGTGTGGGAACAGGTGCAACCTAAGTTATGTGCAGAGAGGAATACTGATGAGAAATGCACGGATGGAGGCTGCAAATCTCCGAGGACTCAAAGCTTGCAGGCCCCAGGTACTAGGAGAGACAAGGCTCAGGTGTTGGCAGGAAACAGCAGAACCAGATCGAAGTCTGAATATGAGACTCCCCAAGTCCCCTTCCCATTCCACATAGCCAGGAAACTACACTTCGGTCCCCGCCACCAGGCAAAAGATTCAAGGTTTATTTCTGGAGAAGCAGAATAACAGAAGCTGTGACCTGAGAACCCAGGCACTCAGGGAATGAGGGAGGAGAGAGTAAAAAACATGAGAACTGAGCAGCAATGAGCACACCTAGGTCCCGATCTTGGCTTCTAAGAACCATTCATTAAAAGGTACCAGGGCTCCTTAGATAACACTAGATTCCAGGGCTGGGGCAGAGAAAATACCAGATAAGCCCAGAACAACTTCTCATGCCAGAAAATCAAGAAATGCTCAAAGAATAATGGGGACATTTTAGAAATACACAGAAGCCAGTTTGTAAGGGCTCCCACTGGGACGATTTGAGCATCAAAATAAATAATAGTAATGGATTATAACCCTTAGAATAAAATAAAAATCTATGAGCCAACACATACATAAATAAACAGATAAAAGAAAAATAGAGAAGGAAAGATCTTTATAGCAGAAAGCCAACTAATAAATGCAGATGGAATTTTTTAAAACCACAATTTGCGGATCAGCATGATGACATTTCAGGCACGAATCATTAAGGAATGCTAAAATTTGTGAGTGAAAGTATTAGCAGAAACAGTATATTTACATAGTCTCAACTATCTCCTTGCAAGATACTTATTAATTACAAAGAGAAAAATAGTAACTTGGGGCTGGGGCGCAGTGGCTCATGCCTGTAATCCCAGCACTTTGGGAGGCCAAGGTGGGTGTATCACCTGAGGTCAGGAGCTTGAGATCAGCCCGGCCAACACAGCGAAACCCCATCTCTACTAAAAATACAAAAATTAGCTGGGTGTGGCGGCGGGCACCTGTAATCCCACCTACTTGGGAGGCTGAGGCAGGAGAATCACTTGAACCCAGGAGGCAGAGGTTGCAGTGAGCTGAGATCGCACCACTGCACTTCAGCCTGGGCAACTGAGCATGACTCTCTCTCAAAAAAATTAAAAAAAGAAAAATAGTAACTTTATAGCAGTGAGGCCTGGAAGCTACTACCTTAACCAGTTGGTCAATGTCAACATCACGAAATCCCTGTGCCTCTTCATGAGCTGCACGAAGGGGGACATAGCGCCATTTCTGTGGTATTCCCTTAAAAAGTGCCCATACTCAGCCGAGAGTGGTGGCTCATGCCTGTAATGCCAGCACTTTGGGAGGTCGAGGCAGGTGGAGCATCTGAGGTCAGAAATTCAAGACCAGCCTGGATAACGTGGTGAAACCCCGTCTCTACCAAAAATACAAAAATTAGCCAGGCGTGGTGGCACGTGCCTGTAATCCCAGCTACTCAGGAGGCTGAGGCATGAGGATCACTTGAACCCGGGAGGTGGAGGTTGCAGTGAGCCGAGGTTGCACCATTGCACTCCAGCCTGGGTGACAAGAACAAAACTCCATCTCAAAAAGAAAAAAAAAAAAAGTACACAAACTCAATTACAAAGAAACATCAAACAAAATCAAATTGACGGACATTCTACACAATAACTGGCCTGCTTGTATTATTCAAAATGACAAGGTCATAAAAGACAAAGAAAGATTGAGGAGATAAAGAGATACGACAACTAAAAGCAAAGTCTGATCTTGTATAGTTTCTAAACCAAAAAAAAAAAAAAAATACAAACAAACAAAAAAACAAAAACTTTTTCTTTAGCTATCAAGAACATTAGTGGGACAATTAACAAAATTTAAATGTCTACAGGTTATGTAATAGTATTCTATCAATGCTAGTTTCCTGATATGATAATTACATTGCATTTATGGAAAAGAATGTCCCTGCTTTTAGGAAAATATGCTGAAGTATCTAGGTGTAAAGTGGCACTGTGTCTGCAACTTACTCTTCAAGGCATTAAAAAAATAATAAAATTACATAGGGAGAATGATAAAGCGAGTATGGTAAAAAGTGAACACTTGGGGAATCCGGGTGAAGGCTATACAGGAATTCTTTGTGTTATTTTTGCAACTTTCCTGTGAGTCTGAATTTTTGCATAATAAAGAAAAGGAAAGCAGGATTCATTAATGAAGTAATCATCTGATTAAACATTTAAGTAAAATTCGGTATAACTATATTAAGAGGATGGATTATAGGAGAACAAAATTCTTCTCTATCATAATAAGAAAATCAGCAGGAAATCGCTAAAATTGATATACTTAAAAAGAACAGTATAATAATAGTATACTAGATATTAGAAATATTAGAGATTAGATATCTGTATTTGAAATAGGGTGGTACCACCAGAATAGTAAAAAAAAAGTGAAGGTATGTAGTTGCTTTGAGGAATGGAACGGGTCGATTGAGGACGCAGGGGGTGGAAAGCTGCTATTTTCTGTCACAGGCCTTTCAGTATCATTTAATTTTTGTAAGTTACAGACAGGTACTATTTTGATAAAAAATGAGTAGATGGTTCAAATGTTTGGGGCCCACCTCCCCATGAAGGCATGAGGTCGCCCCAGCCTACCTTTTCCCTTTTCTGAATCCCAGCTGCACCTGTGGCCCTACATTATACTACGTTGGAGATGAATGATCTAATCAGAGCCACAAAGCATGCGAGGTGCAAGTGGCTACTGAGGTCATTTGCTCCAATAGTCACCTTAGCAATGAGGACACCGCGCCACAGCAGTGTCCATCCCACCTGACACTTTAGCACCTCACACGTAGGGGAACCCCAGCCCAGGCCATGGTGGCCACTCAACATAGAACTAGTGGCCAACAGCCCTGGGCCTCATGGTGCAACTGGGCCCCCATGAGAGCTTGGGAGCCTGGGCCCCAAATTTTCAGGGCTGGTGGCCACAGTGGTGCTGTGCTTGTCTCAGCAGACAAGGAGCCACCATTTACCCTCCCTGGATCCCGGCCAGGCTGGCAGACATCTGGGATCCAAAAGAGACACACTCCAGGAAACCCACAGCGAAAAGCAACCCCAAAGTCCCCAAGAGTAATGAAAACACTCCTCGAGGTTTTCACTCTGGAGACAGAGCAGGGCCTAGACCACTAGAGGCAGAGCTTCCTCCTGAACCCTTTGGGGGTGGGGTGCCAAAAGGAACAAAGAGGGTCTTTGGAGAACACAAGACTACATCTAATGCTTTAATAATCAGAGCTCTTTCCTCCAGGAGCACCCCAAAAGTGGGTAAGGAGGGTGAAGGCTTGGATCCAGAAGGAGGGCAAGGCCAGCACTCCTATTTCACAGGAGGAGGGTGAGGCTCGGGGGCAGGAAATGATGGCCTGTCTCTTGTGCCCCCTGCTCGAAGTGAGACCACTGATGCTCGGAGGGACAGTGGTCTCACTGCAAGCAGGGGTCCAAGGGACAGGCCGTCATTTTCTGTGGGGTTCCTGGAGTCCAAAATTGTTTTCTAGACACAACCACAGTATGTAGCCTTTCCAGGGCGTGTTCAGCTAGGCCTGCTACTCCCTTGTTGTTCCTACTTATGGTCGATGTAATATCAACTTTGGATTATTCTCTTTGTAGACAGAAGTTTGTGTTTGTTGCTTTATTCCCAGGGAGGCTTCCTCCTGCCACCCAGTGTGCTTCGGTGTCAGCGCCTGCCGCTGCAGAAGCTCTGCACACGGGGAACAAACTCCTCTCCCTCTTGTCCTCTGCCCAGCACACTGTGGATGGTTCATCTGCCACACACACAAAGCAGTGCGCTGGAAGGAAAGATCTGGAATGCTGAGCCCAGGGCTTTGCCCCATCTAGGTGGGTTGTCCCCACATCTCCACCCCAGGTGTTGCTTTGACCACCTGGAAATACGCAGCATCACTGAGGACTCTGCTGAAGTTTCTATCCTTGGTGCAAAGGGAATGAGCCTTCCAGAAACCCTAATCCCCACTGACTTGCCCAGGGCTGTTGGGACCCAGGGGTCCTCTGAGGCATGACCACTGACAGGAGCAGGCGCTGGAGTCTGGGGGACCATGCTGTCCTTGAATCACCCATAACACTTTGCAAACCCATGTCCTGGGTTGTCAAACACGGCACAATTCTTTGTCCTTCATTTGAGCAAAATAATGGTAAAAAACAACCAACCAAAAATCTCAGCAGCAGATAGAAGGGGATAGGGGAAGGTGATGTCAGTGACTCCCTGAACTATCCAGAAGTAGTGAAAAGCCAGTGGCCTGCAAGTATGTCGTAAGGCAGTGGTTCTCAAATTGTTGCACGCATCAGTATCACAGACGGCTTGTTAAAATGCAGACCACTGGGCCCCTCTCCCAGAGTTTCTGGTTCACTGGGGTGAAGATAGAACACAAGACTTTGCAGTTCTAGCAAGTCCCCAGGTGATACTACTGCTGCTGATCAGGGGCCACACTTTGAGGACCTGTGCAAAGAGCTGCAGAGGTGAATAAGATACGCTTTCGGCTCCCGGGATCATGTGTGTTTCAGGGAGAGATGCATGTGTGGGAGAGGCATGCGTGTGTACCAGTGACATGGAGGGGCAGCTGTGCTCTAGGAATATATTAAGTGCTGGAGGAGCCAGGTGAATCAATAAACTAATGCATGGGAAAAGTCCCTTATCAGGGAGGGCTTCACAGAGGAGGTGACCTCTAAGCAGAGTCTTTGAAGAACAGGTGTGGGGCTGGGCACGGTGGCTCACACCTGTAATCCCAGCACTTTGGGAAGCCGAGGCAGGTAGATCACCTGAGGTCAGGAGTTCAAGACCAGCCTGGCCAACATGGTGAAACCTCATCTCTACTAAAGACACAAAAATTAGCCTGGTGTGGTGGCACGCACCTGTAATCCTAGCTACTTGGGAGGCTGAGGTAGGAGAATCGCTTGAACCTGGGAGGCAGAGTTTGCAGTGAGCCGAGATCGAGCCACTGTACTCCAGCCTGGGTGACAAGAGTGAAACACCATCTCAAAAAACAAACAAACAAACAAAAACCAGGTGTGGGGCAGGCAGGCAGGTGGATGAGGTGGGAAGGACACTGAAGGCAACTGGTGCTGCTGGATATCAGGGGCTTGGCAATTAGTCACCAAGTTGAGAGAACAGACAGACTCGGAGTCACAGGAAAGAAGCCAGGGGTGCCAGCAGGCCCTGGGCTAAAGGAAAGTCCAGGGTTTTTCATAGGCCCTGAGCATCAGTGAAGGATTTTTAAGCAGGGCAATGAGAAGTTTGGTACATCTTTTGCCTTTCTGGGTCTCTCAGTTTCCTCATCTGTGTAATGGGGTTGTCGGTGGGAGTTCGGGGTCTTTTCCAGCCCTGGCAGGCTATGAGCCAACGGGGAAAGGAGGGAAAGAGTGGTAGCATCCAGCTGGGGGCCCCACTCTGGAGGTAGCCCCTTGCAAAGGACAGGGACCCAATGGCCACTCACTCACTTGGTCTGTTTGGCCATCGGCTGCCTCCAGATCCCTGGCCCAGCCTGGGAAGTGGAGGCAAGCAACTGATGGTGTCACACACACTGTGAATCTCTCCTGGGCCTGGCCCCCCAGCTCCCCTGGCTGTGCAGAGCAGAGGGGCCTGGGATTGTGCAGCAGCTCACAATGGAAGGAAGAGGGTGTAGGAGGGAGGTCCCTGGGCTGACCCTGGTATTGTTCTTGGGCCAGAAGAAAGCTTCCTCCTGCCTGGCCACTGCAATGCTGGAAAAACGCCGTCCAGCCAGTGAGAGTCAGTGTGTCCTGGGGCGGGGGGGGCCCGCCTGCCTGTGGGTCAGCCTGGGAGCCGAGGCCCATTCACAAATGCCTGCTGGAGAGCACGTAGCCCTGTCCGTCCCCGCCCCCTCCACCACCACTGCTCCCAGTGACAGAAGCAGGGGTAAACTAAAATAACTGGGCTTCTCCGCCCCTAAACTCACCGCTGCCAGAAAGGAGAATGAGACCAGAAATGGCACATTGGCTAATAAAGGAATAATGGATGCTTCACACCCTTGGCGACACCTTCCTCTTCCCCCCAGCCCCGGCAACTCCTTCCACAAAGGACAGGGGAGGGAAGATGCTGAACCGGCAAGCAATCTCAATCAACCAGGCCTGGCCCAAGTCATCAAGGGCATCGCCAAATTGGCTCAGGGAGTGGGAGGATTAAACCAGCCCCTGGAAACTGCTGAAGGACAGGGACGGCAAGGCTGCGGGCCGTGTGGCCCCATTCATCAAAGCAGGTGGACGTGTGCAGTGTGGGTCTGCCTCTGGGCATCCGTCGACAAGGCCACTCAGGCCAGCCTGCTCACTGTGTACTGGGCACCCCTGCTGGCCTCTTCTCAACCCTGAACTCATTCCTCCAGCAGGGCTGGGCCAACAGCTCTTTGTCTGTGTGATGGCCTTGGCCCAGCTGAGACCTTGAGGAAGGCTGTCCTCAATCTGGCCTTCTTTGAGCCTACTGTCCCAGCTCCCTGTCCCATGCTGGCCTCAAGGCCCTACTCCCTGAAGGATTAAGCCCTCTGATACTCAGCAAGGGATTCTGGATATGGTCTGGCCCAAAGTAGGGCATGGACAGATGACCTCTCCACTGGGGACAAGTCCTACTTTTAAAGGGCTCTAGCCTTTGTCCCTAACAAATAACAAAACTTCTTCCCTGGCCCCTGGAGGGAGATCCTGGGAACTCCCTCTTGGTCTCCAGGAGGAGGGCATAGGCTCAGTCAGGTCCTGTCCTGCGGCTTCTAAATCCTCCTTCCATCCTGCATTTCCTTGCTGGAGAGCATTCGGCTGAGTCCCTATTTGGTCAGGTCCCAGGGCCTCCAGGGCCACCCCCAACTGCTCTCCCTACGTACAGTCTCCCCTCTCGAGGACTCCTGGACTCGCCCACTCTCAACAGCCTCCTTTTCTCCTGACCGTAATTCTCTTTCTCCCCATAGGTCCCCCTCCCCTCCCAGGCCACCCCCCAAGGCCCAGTTCCAGGTCTACCTCCTCCAGGAGGCACAAATGCATGGAGGGGCATAAAAAAGGGGAAAACCTCAAAACTGGCCTAGAATCAAGAGCCCCAAAAAACCCAAGAAACCTCTGTGGGCTGATGTCTGATTTATCCAGAATAGTTTCATGCAGGTGGTGAAATTGGAACAGGGCTATGAAAGGGGGGAAGATTTGAGCAAGAAAGAGGGAAGGACATAAGAGGAAAGAGAAATGGGTGAGCAGAAGACTCCCCCAACAATCTTTTCTGTCTAAGGTCAAGGGCAGGAAGACAGTCACCCTTTAGGTCTCAGTCTCAGGAGGAGCTGGGGAAAGCCAACAGTCCCTGCCCTCCATCTCCCAACCACCAAGAAACCCACAGAAGGAAGCTGTTGGACCATCTCCAAGCGCAGTTCTTATCTGCCAAGCTTGCCAGTTCTCTGCCTGCTTCCAGATGTGACTACCACTTCATGAGGCCACGTCACATCTGCAGAGTGTTTTTCAAGTTCAAAAATCCCTGTCATTATATGAACTGGTTTATTGTATTTTGACTCTTAGCACAGCTTTGCAACGTAAGTTGAACAGGTATATGACCCCCAACTTTACAGCAGAAGAAACGGAAGCTGGAAGAAAATTATTTTGGGTGAATTACACAATGTTCTGTGTGCGAAGCAGAAGGGCTCTTGGATGACTAGTGAGTGAGCTTTAGGATTTCTGCCACCTGTTTTAACTCTCAGGGGTTTCTTTTTTTTTCTGTTTATATTCTAGATCAGTGTTTGGCAAACTTTTTTGGTAAAAAGCCAGATAGTAAATATTTTAGGCTTTGCCGGCGATAGGGTCCACGCGGCAAGTGGCCGCAGCACAAATGCAGCCACAGACAGGAAGCCAGTGAATGCGTGTGGCTGCGTTCTGATAAAACTTTATTTACAAAAACAGGCTGGAGAGCTGGACTTGGTCTGTGGACCAGTTTGCCAATCCATAAAATCCTAGCCGTGGCCTGGATCATTGAGGTGGTCCTATAGGGTGGGCAGACTTGCCCAGGCCCCTTGAAGCCTGCCCCACACAGCCCTGAAAGTACTCGCTGCCCACAGTCCCAGCTCCCTGCCTTCCGCCCCGCATGGAGTGAGCAGGAGGAGGCCCGCGTGGAAACTCCATCTAGACGCAGCCAGTGGCCTCTTCCCGAGGAACTTTCCCAGTTGTCACCAACAAAAGTCTTCACCTCCAGAATAATCAGTTCTTTTTAGAAAAAAAAAAAAAAGACTCACAAATAACAAAAAATAAAAATAAGCTCGCCTCACAGAGCACGCTGCCCCTTCCCAGTGGACCTGCTACCTGGAGGCCTCAGACAGGAAACCACGGATTGGAGAACTTCTGGCCCCATTTATTGTATGGGCGCCTATTTTTGTCCTGAGGGAGGAAGCACTTGGGGGTGGGGAGGTGGCTGGGGAGGGAAAGGGGCTCTTGTTTGTAAGACCCCCTCCTTGATGGCTGCTACAGTGTCTTGGGGCAGCAGGGATGGGGGAGGCCACTACAAACCTGCCTGATTAAAAAAGAAGAAAAAAATATTTCTCTTTCAAAGCTGTCAGTAGAGGCTTTTCTCTTTTTTTCTTTCCATTTTTATTGCCTTTAGCAGTAGAGAGAAAAACAGAGATATCCACTTTCTTGTTCTTGCTTATTAAGGAAATGACATTCACCCCTAACTTGCTGTACGTGACTACCGTCTCCTGGAATTAGAAAATGTTTTTCCAGCACCTCTTCCTCCTCATCATCCCTCCTTAGAAAGAGGTACCAGAGGAATCAGGCTGCCTGGATTCCAATCCCCGTTCTCCCAGCTGTGTGATTTGAGGCAAGGTATTTGAGTTCAGTTCTCCAATCTGTGAAATAATAATAGAATAAACATTTCCCAGGGTACTTGTGAGACTTCAGAGATAGTATATGCAGCCCGCAGCTCAGACAGCACTCAAGTCATGGTAGCCTCTGTGGTGGAGGCACAAGTTCTGGACTAAGGTGCTGGATGGGAGTCCCTCTGGGGCAGGAGCAAGTCACTCAACCCATATTTAATGAGCCCCTAGATGTGCCCCAGGGGAACATACACTCCACTGGGAGAATACTGATGCAAAAGAAATAAAGCGAACATGCGACAGGCGCTGTGGGGAAGAATCGAGTGACAATTCTCAAGTGATGAGGGGGCATAGGGAGTGTTCACAAGCCCTTACTGAGAAGGTTACATATGACCAAAGACATCGGTCTGTAAAGTGAGGTCAATAACAGTATGTTCTCCATGGGACAACGTGAGGGTAAGATTAGGAAAAGCGAGGACCTTCTCAGTTCCTGGAACATGGAAAGCACTCTGTGAATGTTCACTAGTGTTACTGTTGCTACGTTATGCTCCTTGTTGAATTCTCACTAAGGGGACATTAGGAGAATACCATGTCCCCGTCTATGGGACAGGTACCAGCCCCTGCACTTAAACTCAGTCCATAATGGCTATAAGACAATGCCTGGGACACAGAGAGATGCCTGATCTGTAATGGTGGCCTGGGTGAATAAGGTCAGACCTCACCTCCGTGGGACCACGGGTGACATGGAGCAACACTCGCCGCTGCACAGGGCCTGGGGAGGCGAGGTGGGGCATGGTTTTCAGGACTCTGTTCCTGGGTGTCTCAGGGCACTTTACTAATCCTTACGCCTGTGAGTTAGCATGTCCTAGAAGTTTCCAGAAGACTTGGCAACAGCTAACACAGCCCTAGGGAACAATAAAGTTACTCCTTCCCATCTGGAGGGCTGGGAACCCGGCTACAGCGGCTTCAACCCCAGTGTGGGGCAGCCCCAGCCGCGGCCCGGCCTCCCGCCCGGGAACCCCATTACTAAATAGCAGCAGCGCCACCTGCTGGGGCTGCCAAGCCATTCCTTATCGGCCACCATTTTCACTCCTCCAGGAGTGAGGGACACCTGGGTGTCATTTCATGGGGCCGTGATTTTCATTTTGAAAGCTCATTTGTCCCTCAGATTCTTTAGAGAGTTGGGGTGGGGGGGGAATCTCTCTGTTATCATCTGGGGCCAAGCAGAAGAACGAGGTATTAATCCTTTTGACCCCAACTCTCACTGTCCCTTCCTTTAGCCGTCTCCCGTGGGAAGGCTGGACTTGCACACAGGCTCAGGAGGCCAGAAAGCCACTTTCCTTCCCTGGGCCTTCTGGGGACCCTCAGTGGAGAATGCTTTGGGCAAATCCCTAAGGCCAGAAATCCCACTTGACCAGGTGGCGTCCACTGTTGTGTGGGCACTAAGCCCCTTTCACAGCAAAGGGCCCCCGAGTCACACGCTCTGGACAAGGCCAGCAATGTGGGTGCAGGGGAGCCGGCCTTGCTAGGTTGGAGCCATCTAATGATTAACAGCCAACAGACACAGAATTTGTTTTCAAAATTTCCTAACAGAAAGGCAAAACGAGAAGTCAGTGGGTTATGTAGTTCCTATTGTCAGACCAAAGACAGCAGACATAATGTTTGTCTGGGAGAATTCAAGGATAATGACCAAAATATGTCCTGATAGAAAGCCCTGGGCAGGACACTGGATAATTCAACAAACAATGTCTTTCAATGGGGTATTGTATATGACACAAAAGCACCAGGCCAGTGTGTGGGATAAGGAGGTGGCATTTCCTCAGGGTGCCGAGGGCCCTGTGCCCGGGAACCTGAGGAAAACTAATGCTCACCTAGGGGCCATCTAGGGCACAGGGACAACATGCCCGTTAGACCGTCTTTCTCACACTGGTCGCGCCGAGTTCACACACATGGAGAAACTGCTCCCCAAGTTACACCTCAGGGTAAAGGGGTCCTGGGGGAGGGGGTGCCGGGGGGTGGTCTCAGACTAGAGATGAGGTGAAGGATATGCAATTTGGATTTCATCCCTTGCCTTCACATGGAACTTGGTCAAGTTAACTTGGAGCTTAGTCAAGTTAATTCAGAACTTAGTAAATTAACTCGGTTTAGACTATGGATTATACATTATGCAGCTCCATCTCCCCACTTAGCCAGCCCCCATCCTTCCAAGGGTGGAAGCCAACACTTTGTAACTCCCCCAGCCCCACCCCAGTGGGTGCCCCCTGCAGCCCCGTGCTGCTGCCCTCCTGGAAGCAGTGTGTTCCCAGGGGTCCCAGGGGAGGGGCGGGCCCTCTGGAGGAATGTCATGCCTTGGCCTAGCAGGGGACACATGGCCCAACAGGAGCTTCCCTACACCTTAGTGTGGCTGCCTCTTGCACCTCCCCATCCTCCCCCTTGCTGCAGGGAGGAAGGGCCTGAGCATTGTGTGGGGTCATTTTCAGGACAGTGTGCATGTGCAGCGCTGACCAGGGGGCATGGCTGGTGAAGACGCCTTTGGCTGCTGGCGCTGGGACCAGGGGACTTCCCACAGCAAGCGCCAGGCTGGAGCCTGCAGAGCGGTGCGCTGGTGCCCTCTAGTGGGAGTACACCGCCATACAGCCACTGATCCTGGCGAGGCCTCAACTCCAGCAGTCCTCAACACTGGGGCCACACTCAGAGCAGAACTGTTAATGATGGGCCTGGGCTGCCCACATCACTGACAGAGTGGTAGCCTGGCCAACCCCTCCACTCCTGTGATAGAGACGCCAAAAATGCCACCAGGACACCAGCCTTGTGGATGAAATTTGGGGGTGCCCTAGAACTGCAGTCTGAGCCCAAGTGTGTATCTCAGTGTCTGCCCTGCCCTATGGCTTCAACGCTCAGAACCATGACTGAACCCTGAATCCATGGCCCTGTACTCAGAGCCTTCTGCTGTCCCCCATCTCCCACCCCCGCCGACCCCCCGCCGCTCCATCGGTGTTCTTAGAGAGCAATGTCAGTCTCAACTGGCCTGAGGCTGCCATGGTATGGCATGTCATGCCTTGGTGTGGATGCCATAAAACCTGGCTATTGGCTAGCTCTTATCCCAGCGTACCTGCTCCTTTCCCTCCAGCCACCAGTGTGGGAAGGAAGACCTTGGGGACAGTTAACACCACCAATAGACCTTTACTTAACTAGCTCACTAAATGCCTTTTCAGAGTACAGAACTATTCCTGGCAGCAGGGGTTCACAGAGGTATAGGGTGAGCCCTGGACACAGACACCTACTGTCTACCCTGTTGCCCCACATCCTTGTGGGGGCTCCAAGGGCCTGAGTCCAGCAGCCCCAGAGATGAAGCTCCCTGAGGTCAGCACTGCAGTGAGACTCACCCCTGGATTCATTGCCAGTTGTGGAAACACAGCCAGATGGGGTCACCAGGAATAGGGGCCTTGGCTTTGGCTGGAGAGGAGCTTGGCCAGATGCCTAGGGGTCAGCATCTGACCCCCAGAGGAGGCATCACCTCCTAAGACCACTCATTGTGGCATGCGCTCTGTGTGTGACCCACTGAGAGATAAGCTAGGGCTCCGAGGAGATCAACAGGCATTCAGTGTTGGAGCCCATGGGGCCCTCTGCTTTGTACTCAGCCACACATTCATGGCCCAGACTGCAGGAGCTGCAGCAGCACAGGGGAGGAAGGTGGGGTGTGCTGGGAGAGGACCCAGACTTTGCCCTTCAGGGACTGTGACCTGGGCAAGGCACCAGCACTTGCTCGGTCATTTGCAGCTTTGAATACATGTGGTAATCTGTGCATGTCTCATTTCCTCTACTAGGCTGTGCCTCTCGTGGGGAACTGTATCTTATGTGATCAATTCTCTCTCTCTAAAAGGCTAGGGCAGAGCACTTGTCCATGAAGATGAGTTAAGTGAGCAAGTGAAGGAAAGAGGAAGATTTGGCAGAGGCACTTGCGGCTTACAGAACAGCCATGTGCTCCCCTTCTTCCCGCTCCCCTGCAGAAGTGTCAGCCCTTGCAGTTGGGGCAGGGGCATGTGACTAGTTCTGTCCAATGGGCTCTGAGTGGAGCTGATATTTCTGGGCCAAAGCATTTAAGACCTAGAGCAGGGGTGTCCAATCTTTTGGCTTCCCTGGGCCACACCGAAAGAATTATCTTGGGCCACACATAACATACACTAATGATAGCTGATGAGCTAAAACAAAAAATTGTAAGATACCTCATAATGTTTTAAGAAAGTTTACAAATTTGTTTTGGGCCATATTCAAAGCCATCCTGGGCCACAGGTTGGCCAAGCTTGACCTAGAACACGACCCTCCAGCTCTCTTTGCCCCTGTCAGGGCCACTTGGATACCATGGATTGAGATGGCAGGGCCACAGAACACAATCCAAATGGACCCTGGAGTCCCCAAGGAGCTGCCCTGGAGACCAGCTGGACCCTCAGCAGAATTTCAGAAAGTTAGAAATAAAATTCTGTGTGTGATGCCACTGAGATGTGGGGTTTGTTTAGTATTATGCCATAGCCTATAGTGTCCTAATACAGGAGATGATGGAAAAATCCTGTTTTCTTTAACAACGACAACAAAAAAATGTGTCTCAGAAATCACACCAAGAAGAGCATAACCAGGTTCATGCTGAATTTCTGCTGGGAAGTGGTGGGAGAAACTCGGAGGCAGAGGGACGACTGAGTGTCAAGACAGACACAAATCCTGCCTTTCTTGTACACTCTAGACAACACAACAGCATATCTAGAAAGGAGGTTCTTCAGCAGCATTCACTCTAGAGAACCTGGTGCTGGGGCTATGAGGCTGAAGGAAATGGCCCAGCCCTCAGGCAGCCCAGAGTCCACGAAGGGAGTCTGGCAGTTACATAAGCAGGTGCAACGTGGTGAGAGCCATGCCACAGAGATGGGGGCAGGGGCTCTGGGGAAATGGCAGATGGATGCTGGACTCCATCCTGTGCATCTGAGAGGGCATCAGGGGAGGTGTCCTGAGCCAGAAAAAGGACAGGCAGAGAAGGGGTGAGTGAGATTTTAGGCAGAGGAAACCGCCTGCCGGTGAGAAAGCAAGGAGAGATGGAAGATCAGAACAGATCGGGGGAGGGACTGACAGGGCCACAGGATGGCAGGGGGAGCCCAGGACAAAGGCTGGCCAAGGGTGGTGAGAACATCACAAAGCCTCCTGCCTGCTAAGGAGTCCAAACAGGGACAGAAGGGGCCGGAGATGGGGGTCTGGGCCTCTGTGGGTTGAGAAGATACTGGGGACACAGCTGGTGGGACCTTTATGCCCCTATTCTTCTGGGGTGCAGAAGTGGAGGGCAGACAGGCAATGGGCTTCAGGCCAACCTCCCTTTGTCACCCTCTTTCCTTCTTGCCTCCGGGTGGGGAGGGGAAGCCAGCCCTGATTTTTGTCTAAGAAAGTCTCTAGGAAGCCCGCCTATCTCTGTATAGGCTCAAGACTCCCATAGGAGGGCTGGAGGTCCTCAGGCTAGAGGTGGGCTTTCCCTCCCATTTGGGGGTCTTCAGCTGGATGCACAATATCTCCTAGGTGAATCTGGAAGTAGGAGAATGTTTTTGTTGGTCACTATGCCTGCCCCTCTCCAGTGACTGCCATTCAGCGGTAGAGGCCAGGAGTCTTAAATATCCCACATTGTATTGGACACGTCCATACTACTAAGAGTTGTCCCCACCATATATGCTAATAGCTATGCCAGCTGACCCTCAGGACCCAAGGCCAGACAAGTGAACCAGCCAGCCCTATTTATGAGGGGCTTTGAAGAACACTAGGAAAACTCAGATAAGTCATCCCATTGTGCTCTCATGGGACTGCAAATTCCTCAAACACCAGAAGTCTGTGTTTGGGGATCAAGAAGCCTGTCTACCTTGTTCTAAGGGTACCCATGTGAATTGCAGATACTCCAAGGAGCAGTCAAGCCAGGAGCATTATCAGCCAGGACTTTAAGTTTTCAACTCTTGCTGATAATCAGAATTTCCCACAATGCTTTAAAAATGCAGATTCTAGCTGGACACAGTGGCTCATGCCTGTAATCCCAACACTTTGGGAGGCTGAGGTGGGCAGATCACTTGAGGTCAGGAGTTCGAGACCAGCCTGGCCAAGATGGTGAAACACCATCTCTACTGAAAATACAAAAATTAGCTGGGCGTGGTGGTGGGCACCTGTGGCACAGCTACTTGGGAGGCTGAGGCACGAGAATCGCTTGTACCTGGGAGGTGGAGGTTGCAATGATTCAAGATTGTGCCACTGCACTCCAGCCTGGGTACCAGAGAGAGACTCTGACTCAAAAAAAAGAAAGAAAGAAATGGATTCCTGGGTGTGATTCAGTGAGGGTGTTCTCCAGCCTCCAGGAGCCCCCCATGACTCCTGCCTTCGGGGATCTGCACCTCTGTGTAGGCCCTTCCCATATTGTCCCAGGGTTGGTCTGTGCAAATGACACAGCAAATGGCAGCGTGAAGCTCTGTCACTTCTGAGATCAGGCTATAAATGAGTGTGACTTCTGCGATGGAGTCCTCTCTCTCTTCCCCCGTCACCACTTGCTTTGGGGAAAGACAGCTGCCATATTCTGAGAGCACTCAAGCAGCTTATGCAGATCTCGTGGCAAGGAAGCCAGGGAGGAACCCAGGCCTCCTGCCCCCAGCCAGGGAGGAACTGAAGCCTCCTGCCTTCAGACACAGGAGGGGGGTCTTCCAGCCCAGGTGTGCCTTCTGATGGCGGCATCCCTGGTCATCAGCTTGACTGCAAACTCATGAGAGACCTTGACTTGAGCCTGAACCACCAGCTAAGCTGCTCCCAGAAAGTGTGTGGATCATAACTCTTTGTTGTTTTAAGCCACTAAGTTTTGAGCAATTTGTTACACAACAGTAAATGAGGAACACTGTGGGCAGACAGTGTAGATTTCAGCGCTTCCCAGGCAGTTCCGACATGCAGCTGAGCTCCAGCACCCTGGCCTCAGATTCATCTGCTGATAGTTCACTGAGGGCAAAGCACATCCAAAGTGTGTGTCATGGAAACGTGTGGGGGGTGTGTGTGTGTGTGCTGTGTGTATATGGGTGTATATGTGTGTGACGTATGTGTGTGCATGTGTAGTATATGTATGTGTACGTAGGGTGTGAAGGGATGTGTGTGATGTGTATATATGTGTAGGTACATGTGTGGTGTGTGGTATGTGCAGTGTGTATGTGTAGGTGTGTGATATGTAATGTGTATGTTTGATGTGTGTGGTGTGTGTACGTGTGTGTGTGTACATGCGTGTGACAGATGGTGTGTAATGAGTGTGTGTGTGCGCACACGAATATCCAAGCCCTTCTGCTCCAGCCTGATGGTGGAGATGGTGGGTGAAGGCCTCCACTACCAGCCGCCCCTAAGAGCTTAGCATCACATGTGGGCCCTGGAGAGCCCAGAATTCTCACTGATTCACCGTCCCTTGAGAAAAAAAAAGAAAACTCTAGAATGTGAAACCTCAGAGGACCTTGATCTGATGATGTTCAAAATTTGTTTAGTAGTAGAATTGTTTCTCCACATGAAACCACGTTAGAATCCTGATTTAGAGGCACCGGCCAAACAGTTCTGGGTGGGCCCAAGTGGGGGCCCTTGGAGCTGGCTGCTTCCGCCTCCCCACTCCCCCCAGTAGCACCCAGGGGCACCCCAGGAGAACCCTGAGGGCTTCACAGTTTGCAAACCTCTGATCTAATACAACTGTGTCATTATGCTGATGAGTAAACTGAGGCCCACAGAGGAAAGGTCACACACACGGCTCTGGCAGATGTCCAGAAGTGGATTCTTCTGACCTCTAGTCCAATCTGTCTCCAGTGCTTGGCAGGCCACATAGGAGAAGAATCAACCAGGGCCTTGGTAACCTATGAGCCAAGGTTCATCGTCCGAGCTTTTGCCCAGCAGAAATGCCCTCTTCACCAAGAAACAACTCACCTGGGGGTAGGAGCAGGAAATCACCCCCTCCTCCCTCTTCTTAACAGACGGGGCCCCCCATAGCCTGGTCCACCCTCAGAAGGTGGGGCTTGACTGGCAGTGTTGAGTCCCAGGAATAATTACAGCAGAGACCAACACAGCACCCACTGTGTGCTGGGCATCACCCTCAGCGCCTCAAATGAATGAATGTGTTTGATCTTCCCAGACGCCCCATAAAGTAGATATGGTTATTTCTCTCATCTTACAGAGGAGGAAACTGAGGCAGAGTGAGAGTAAGCAACTAGCCCAAGACTCCTGGGCTAGTCAGTGGCAGGGCTGGGATTCCATGGGGACTATGCCTGGGTCCAGACACCAAGCCCTTGACCGCCAACCTCCCACCCAGCCAGCAGCCCAGCTCTCCTTTCTCTTCTGAGCAGGAACCAAAGGTCCTCCATTTTGTACCCTAGAGGAGTGAGGAAACAGTCACCAAACAACACAAAGTGTCAGATCTGTTACTTTTCCAGCCATGACTCCCAAGCTTCTGGCTCAAAGGGTACGGAGTGGTCAACACCCCACCTAGGGCAGGGGGCATCTGGTTTCTCACCTAGATCGGGGTCTCTCAAATGTACTTCTTCTATCAATGATGAATGCTCTTGGCATTTAGAAATGGAGTGATAAGGTGGTCACTTCAAGTACCTTACCCTTTTTTCCCTTGCGTCAAGGCTGGCTTTCCATTAGCGGTGATAATTTAATATAGATCCAGCTCAAGGGTTGTTTCATGAGCTGATACTCTTCCTGTGACTTATACATCACAGCCTCGGCCCTACTGATTGATTCTTTTTCCTGTCAAATTTATAGGAAAGTGCAAGAACTGTACAAAGAACATCCACGTCCTCCTCACTCAGATTCCCCAACTGTTAACACCTCCGCATGTTTGCCCTTTCTCTCCCTCTGTGTCTACATACTATTATCATCAATCTCTTTCTAAACCATTTGAGGAGACGCTGCAGACACCAGGCCCATATCCCTCAAACATCATAGTATGTATTTCTCAAAGTCAAGCACACTCACCCACATGACCAACACTGCCTCCAAGTCAGGAAACTGACATCAAAGCAACACTACTGTCCCACCCACAGACCTAATCACATTCTCCAACTGTCCCAGCAAGGTTAGGATTTCCTTCTGGTCCAGGATTTCAGCAAGGAACACAAGTTGTATTTAGTCATTTGCCTCTTCAGTCTCCTACAATCTGGAAGACTTCCTCAGTCTTTCCCTGTCTTTTGTGTCCAAGCAGTTATAGAGAGTGGTCCTTATACTGATTTCCAAACAACCAGACTCAGGCTGTGCTTTCTTGGAAGGAAAACCCAAGAAATGATGTTGGGTTTTCTGTGTGGCACATCAGGGGGACACAGTGTCCACCCATCCCATCACTAATGATATTCCCTTGATCACCTGGTCATGTTGGGGCCTGCCAGTTTTCTCCACAATAAAGTCATCATATTTCTCTTTGTAATGAGGTGACCTCTATGTGTGCCCCGGTTCATTGCCTGGAAAGTTTCCAGTCTGCAACACAGGGAGGGCAGTCCAGGGCCCAGTGGTCTCAATGAGCTAAGATGACAGGGTTCAAAATCCACAGAGTCCAAGACAATTTGATTTGCAAGGCAGAGTACTAGAAAGGAGAAATCAACATACAGAGAGAAATCCAGAAATCTTAGCCTCTCAAGTCTTTGGCTGAGTATTAATTTGTCCATGTGTAAGGAAACTTCTGAGGCAAGGAATAGATAGAACAATCCACTGAGATAACATAGGGCTGAAAATAGTTTGTGTTTCTCCAGCCAGGGGGGAAACACCTCCTGATACACAGAGCATTGGGTGGCAATCTCAGAAGGGTATTGATTCAGCAGTGGAGCAAAATTTGCCCTACGCTAAAATCTTCCCACCCTAACAAAGCCTGAAAGCAAGTCTTGAAAGGATCAAACTGTTTTTATGTAACTTAACTGTGATCCAGAACAAAACCCAAAATATTTAAAGGGATACAAAAAAAAATAGCACTCAATAATGTAAAGGTTCTAACATAGGACATTTAACATCAAATTACCAAGCATGTAAAGAAAGGTATGGCCCATAACCAAGAGAAAAATCAATGAATAGAAATAGACTCAGAGATTATATGGATGACAGAATTAGTAGAGAAGGACTTAAAACAGCTATTGGGAATAGGTTCTATATACTCCAGAAAAGAAAGCATGAGGAAAGGAAGAGAGATATATATATATATATATATATATATATATATATATTTAAAAAAGCACACAATGACCTTCGAGAGATAAAAACTACAATATCTGAAATGAAAAATATACTGAATGGGATTAACAGTAGATTTGACACTGGAATAAAAGATTAGTGAACTTGAAGACATAGCAATAAAAACTATCCAAAATGAAACACAGAGAGTAAAGAAAGACTTTAAAAAACCAGGCAGAGCTTTGGTGAGCCACGGGAAAAGATGAAGAAGCATAGAATACATACAATTGGAAGCCGAGGGTTGAGGGAAAGTGGGAGGAATAGTGGCTGAAAATTTTCCAAATTTGATGAAACTATAAACCTACAGATCCAAGAAACTCAATAAATCCCAAGTGGGAGAAACATGAAGAAAACCACCACACCAAGGCACATCACAATCAAATAGATGAGGTCTTAACTGTATGCTCTATTGTCTCTCATTGATAGGCCCAAGGCATGAACAGGGAAGAAACAAAATGATAAAGGCACCAGGAAGAGATGAACAGATATAGGTAAAATAGCAACAGAAGAATCAGGAGAGAAGGGAAGGGTGGCACAGTGGAGTGTAGTGGTAGGTCATGGTCACTGGCAGTGGCAGGCTCAGTCACTGTGGAAGGTCCACTGCTTTTACACCCCTGCAGCAGGCCCAGTCTCGTTCCTGAGAGCAGCTAGACTCCTGCTGTTTCCACCAAAAGTCCAGCACTATAAGTATCTAGAGACCTGGATTCACTGAGTGAATCCTCTTTGTCCTGGAACCTGGCCCGATTCCAGGAAAGAGGCCCAATCAATAAAAATAAGAGCAAGCATAGCAGACACCTGGAGACCAGCAGGGCAAGTCCACTGTTCAAAAGCCTAAAGACAGCCCCAGCCACATTAGGATCTCTTCCAGTCCTGCCAGTCCCACCTGAACACACCACAGGACACTTCACCTGCAGAGAGGTTTCAGGCCAAGGGACAAAAACTTCCAAGTTCACTGAGTTGCCAGGACATGGTCTATTTCATCTCTAGGGCACATCAGGCCTGCCAGCAGGGCCTGCAGCATCACTGAGTAGGCTGTCCCACACACTGTCACAATGGGACACCCTGGAGAATGGCAGGTAGCCAGCCCTGCCTACCTATTACTACCATACAGGCGGTTACACCCCTTGCTGGAACAAGGGACCGGAAGGAGTGCTTCGGTTAGGTCCTGCCCAGGAAGAAGATCAGGACTGCAGGGGTTGGGGGGTGGGCTGTTAGAGAACCCGCCCCTGCACCTACCTGCCAGGCTGGAAGGACCTTCTCGATGTCATTCAGGTTGATGCCATCCCCATCTTCCAGCTTCCCTTTGCCACACCTGGACCAGAAAAGACAGAAAGGCATTGGAAAGATGGCTCATTCGTGCCTCCTGTCCCATCCGGCCAGGAGGAGAGGAGAGGCAGTTAGCAGATGCCTGGTGCTGCCCACCCTCAAGCCCTGCAGAATCAGCTGTCCCACCTAGAGGAAACAGCCCTAGAGATGCTGTGTTTTTGTGTGTGGGGGGGTCCTCCCCTAATGCAACAGCCAACCTGGAGGGAGGTGGAAGAGGAACCAGAGTTCCCCTTGATCCTTCCAGGCAGAGAAGCTAAGCTCCTTACTCATCACAACTCCTGTCAAAGCCCACCCACCTTGCCCCATTACACTGAACAGAAGATCAGTGGACAGAGACACCAAGCAACTTTCTCAAGGTCATACAGGCTGGCAGGGGCTAGCAGAAAACCCAACAGGGCTTCCTTCCTTCTTGGCTTGACTCTGGGTCAGTCCAGCAAGCCCACTCAGATAGTCTGTGCTTTGTCTTCATATCCTCTGTGAGTGGGTGTGCCCTCGGGCCAGAGAGGCTGGCCCCAACTCCCTGGCCAGAGGTCTGAATCTTTGGCATATTTAAGGGCGCAGATTCCGAAACCAGACTCCCAGGGTTTGAATCCCTGCTGCATCCCTTACCAACTGGGGACCCTGTACAAGTTGTTTAACCTCTCTGTACTCATTTCATCAAATGAGTTTCCTCATTTATTAAATGAGGATAATAGTGCCTAACATCTTAAGGTGGCTGGAGGATTAAATTAATTAATGTATCTGGAGTGCTTAGATGCTTAGAACTGTGACAGCACACAGTAAACAGTACATATATACACACACATATACAGTCTAGCTTATATATATATAATGTTTAGCTTGTTTGTTTATATATTTGTGTGTGTGTATATTTCTTGTGTATGTATTATTATCTGTATTTACCATTAAATATATCTTAAACATACACACATATGTTTAATGGTAAATAGTGGTAATAATAACAAAATTATAATAAATAAATAATGAAGTAAATATATGACTAATACTATGACTACTTTCATTACCGTTCATATTGTTTTGCTGTTATTTGGGCAAAGAGGCAGGAAGGTGATTAATTAAGGACATAGATTCTGGAGCCAACCCAGCCTCATGCAAATTACTCAATTTCTGGGTCTTCTAGTTGCTTCATCTATTGAAGTGAAGATGATAACAGTTCCTCCCTCTCTGGGTGGTGGCGAGTTTTAAATAAATGAGGCAAATACTTAGAACAGGGGCTGGAGCATGGCCGGTGCATAGTAAGTATTGTCAGTTACTATTATTACTGGTATTGACTGAGGAATGGTGAGAGATGTCCCATGAGTTGGGTCATTTTCCAGCTGCAGAGTTCATGCGAAACTCACATTTCAGAGTAACTAGTTCATTGTTTAAATATTTACCAAGCATCTCTTCTGTTTTGGGCCTTGTGAACAACAACAAAAAAAATCAGTTTTGGTTCCTGCCCTCAGAGAGTGGATGGCTCTTAGAACAAATTCTAAACTCCTCTAACAGGGCTGGGTGCCTGAGCACCATTAGGGGGCAGCACGAGATCAGTGTCGTAAAAGTCCTATGGCCAGAGGCGCCCTGGAACCCAGAGGAGGAGAAATTGGCTGCAAACACCAGCAAAGGCCTGGGTGGAAGAGAACAGGGGGCTAACCCAAGCCCCATTTGATGGCTCATTTCTCCATTCACCAAACGCTTCTGTGCCAGGGTCCGGACAGGGTCTGGGACCCAGGTGTAAACAGTGCACAAAACTGGCCCTCTTGGTGTCTGGCGGGATAATCAGCCCCCACAGTACAGCAGCCAGTGCCCCGTCGGGGACAAGGGAGCGATGCAGGAACCCCAAGGAGCAGCGTCTAGAACTGTCTTGGGCGAGGGGTAGGAGGAAGGTGAGAGGTGAGCTGGCCAAGCACAGGGAATTTGGGAGGATGTCCCAGGCGGGCCTGGCACAGGCAAAGGCCTGGAGTTAGGATCATGTGTGGTGCCAGTTTGCTGTGGCTGGAGCATGTCGAGGGTCAGGGTGCAAGGGGTAGGCAAGGGGCATGGTGGAGCTGGGGTGGGGAATGGTGTGCAAGGTATAACAGGCATGAAGGAAAAGAGAAAAATTTCCGCCGGCCCCAGGCTGTCCCCACAACTATGATGTGCTGGGGCTACAAGTGAGCAGGTGGAGAAAGGCCTGGAACATCCAAACATCTCTTAACTCATCAATCTGCCTGGTGCAGACAGGCTGGCCTGTGAAAGCACCAACTGCGTGTAGTCTTCTGTGTTCTGCACCCACCTGGGCCATAGGGGAGGAGGGCACTTGGGGACTTGGCTGACACCACCTCCCCAGTGTCTCCTGTGGGTAAAACACATCTCAGGACTCTCCTGTGTGCGCTGAGCTCCAAGCACACGCTGGGCACCAGCCTAGCATACTCCAAACACAGCCTTCTGTTCTCACCTCAGCGCCCCTGGGGGTGGGCAGGTGGAGGCCTGCAGGGAGGGCTGCTGTCCCACGAGGCCTGCCCTCATCAGGGCTCAGATCTCCCCAGAGGCCTGCAGGTTTGGAGGGCTGAAGGTGGCTACAGACCAGCTGAGTCACTGCTGCCAACAGGGTTTCCAAGGCAACAGCCCTCTCTGATTTCTGTCCCTCCATGGAAACACAGGCTGCAGGGAGCCTTGGCAACTGAGTGGTACCTGCATCCCAGGGAGGCTGCAGTGGCTGGCACATGGAGTGTGTCCCCACTGCAGCAGGACTCTAAGGGGGACACAGTTCCTGGTCTGGCCATGAGGTGGCCACAGATACTGCACTCAGACTCCCCGGGAACCTGGGAGTGACAGGCTTTGGCTAGTGAGCAAGATATCCATGGGAGACCCCAGGTGACTCTCAGCAAATCTGGAGGCTCTTGGTGAGAAAGTGAGACTGGCTGAGGAATTCAGGCCCACAGCTGGTGACAGAGGTGTGGCTGGTTACTCCGGCTTCAGAAGGAACAAAGTCCCTCGGCATAAGGGGAATTCCTCTCCTTCACAGTTATTCATTGCTTTTTTTGCTAGGAAGTTAGTTCATCTCTGGGGACTGGTGAGACACTTTGGGCAAGCTTGCCTTCAACATGCAGGCCCCATTGGGCACCTGTAGTCAATAAGGCAGCACCATCGCTTCGATCACCCCCAGGCCTCAGTGTCCCCACTGACTTCACCAGCTATGTGCTCCTGGGGCACACAGGAGAGACTGGAGCTGCCCAGGGAAGTCTCCCTCCTGAAGCCTTTTCCAGATGGTTCAACCTGTAAAGTGCTCTCTTTTCTAACTCCTTTTGCATTGACTTTATTTAACCCTGCACCAGGCATCACACTTTATACCTGTCTATATATGTCTTTATAGTGTCTATATGTCTACACTGCATAGTCTAGTCTGTATGTCTACACTGCATAGTCTAGTCTTTCTTCCCCATACACAGTCTCCATCATGAATAGGTTCATATTTCCTTTTCCCAGTAGAATAAACAGTCCTTCTGGGCAGGGACTATATTGTATACTCGTATGTGTGTGTGTGTGTGTGTGTGTGTGTGTATCTACTTTCCTGGCACCCAGCACCATGCAGGGTCTCAGCAGGTCTAGTGACAGACTGGCTACACTGAACTTGAGAAAAGCAAAATCCTGCTCCTATTCCTGTGGCATACCCAAGCTCCACTACACTGCTACAACAGGACACAGGGCAAGTTCCTTTGCTCACAACCCCTTCCTGAAGCTGACCCACTGAGAAAGGTAGGTAAGGCCATCCTTCCTAAGCACAGAAGTGTGGAGGCCCACACCTGTGCAGCTCAGCAGCCTGGAAGGAGCACGGCCTCCCTGCAACTGAATGAGTGGGCTGAGCAGGCAGTGAGCAGGGTGGATGGGGTAAGGCAGGGTCGGGAGCCTTGCGGCTATGTCTCTCCTATGCTCCATCTTAACCAGTGCCTCCACGCGCAAAGCCATCTCTCCCTCTTCACCCAAAGAGAAATGGAACCCACAACAGGCAGGGCAATGAAAAAGAGGCGTGTGAGAGGCTGGTGTCTCCTGGGAGAGTCTGATGCAAGTGATGGGCCTCTTCCCAGCAACACACATGTGTGCATGCACACATACAAATTTGCAGAAAATTTTAAGGAGGTTAAGAATACCCTGATGTGGTGAACTAGGGGTTGGATGGTGTCAGAAGGCCTGGCCTTAAATGATGGCTCTGTCCTGTTATTCAGGCAAGTTACTTTGCTTCTCTGAGTGTTATTTTCCTCATCGCTAAAGAAGGAATGAGCCCATTTCTTTCCACGGGTTGTTGCTCGTTACACTACGATGGGACCAATATTGCCAAGAGGAGAGGTTGGGTGGGACAAATATAGCAGCAGGAAGACATGTGAGATGTAGGATAGTGTCCAGTAAAGTCACTAATACTTAGATCTGAAGTGAAAGGGAGACAAGAGTGAGCAGGGGAGGGCTGGAAGGAAAAGTAAGGGTTATCAGTATCATAATAAAACACAAACAAACAAAAACCAAGAAAGAAAAAAAAGTGCAAGTGCTGGTGGGGATGTGGAGAAACTGGAATCTCATACATTGCTGGTATGAATGCAGAATGTTCAGCTGCTATGGAACACAGTTTGACAGTTCCTCAAAGAGTTCAACAGAATTACCATACAACCCAGCAATTCCACCCCTAGGTATACACCCAAGTAATTACAAGCAAGGACTCAAACAGATACAGCAGTATTTTTGAGAATAGCCAAAAGGTGGAAACGACTCAAGTAAGGATTGACAGATGCATGGGTAAACAAATTGTGGTATATCCATACAGTGGAATAGTATTCAGCCATGAAAAGGAATAAAGTTCTGATACATGCTACAATGAATGAACCTCAAAAACATTATGCCACGGGAAAGAAGCCAGGCCCAAGAGGTCACATATGACTCTGTTTCTGTAAGTATGCAAAATAGATCAATTAATAGAAACAGAAAGCAGATTGGTGGTTGCCAGGGGCTGGGGGTGGTGATGGGATGGGGAATGATTGCCTAGTGGGTATGGGGTTTTATATTGGGATGATGAGAATGTTTCAGAACTAGATAGACATGGTAGTTGCACAACAGGGCGAGCATACTAAATGCCAGTGGATTGAACACTTTATAATGGTTAATTTTATAGTATGGGAATTCTGCCTCATTAAAAATTATATAAAACTATAAAAGAAGCAGCAGGCATTTGTCCCACACCTCTGTGTCTCGCTGGAGTCACATTCCTGTCCTGAGGTCGGCCCAGGCCCTGACACCACCTTTGAAAAGGGAAGGCAACCCTGACACACAAAGTCATAGAGGGTGAGAAAAGCCAGTGTAAAATCAGGCATGACACCAGCGGCTCCCCAAGTGTGGTCCCTGGACCAGCATCAGCAACCGCTGGGGAACTTGTTAGAAACACATCCTCAGTCCACACCTACAGAATCACAGACTCTGGGGTGGGCCTGGCCTCTGTGCCACCGCCCAGGTGATTCTGCTGCGCTGGCCTGGATTACTGACAAGCAGGGCCACTGTGGGTCATCAGGAGCAGGTGGGGATGGCATGGCAAGAGGGGGCTGGGCAGAGGGAAATGGAGGGATTCCGGGAGAAGCCAGTGAGCCTGCAGCTCTGGGCTGCATAAGAAGAGCATCCCGGGGCATCAGCCACCTGAGTCCCCTGTGCAGCAGAGCAGCCTCCCTGTGGAGGCAAAGGCCACTCCCGTCCCCTGCCCCACCCCACCCTGGGTAAGAGCCCTGGCACCCCTTACCCTTCGCGGTCGATGTGTGGCAGGGGCTGCTTGGGCGTGTGTCGGACTTTGCGGTGGAACTGGCTGAAGTCCAGCTTTTCCGGCTGCAGGTCCCAGGTGGCACCACTAGAGGACGAGGGAGGATAAGAAACGGAGGCAAGAGGGCAACAGCCCAGTTACTGATGGAACCAGGGGGCCGGGCTGAACCTGGCAGAGCAGATCCGCAGAAAGGGGCCGCCAGGGGCCAGGCGGGGAGCCCCACTCAGAATGGAGCCCCAGGTGCCACCCCTCACCTTCCTCACCCTGCCGTGGGAAAGTGCATGCTTATGAAACAAGTGTGGGCCTGATGCCCATTGCACAGCGGCCTCAGCAACACCTGAGTTTGTTTTCGTGCCCACATTTGAGGAAGGCCGGGGAGAGCAAGGGGCCAAATGCCGGTCTCCAGCCTCTGACAAGCAGCTCAAAGTGACGACCTGGCCACCCTGAGGTAGATGAGGCAGGCTAGTGGGAAGCGGGGCCCAGCTTCTGCAGCCCCATTCCGGGGGCCCTCCCCATGCCTCCACTGTCTCCCTCTGACACTCACCGCCTCCTCTCTCCGGCCTTCTTTCCACCCCATCCTTCTTACGTCCCCTTACTCTGCTTCTCTCTGCCTCTTGCTCATGAACCATCGGCGTTCACTCGGCCCCCAAGGAAGCTAGTTTCCCGGCTGGACCTCACACCACAGGGAACGAGGAGGAGGAGGAGGTTACCTGAAGGAATCGAAGGTGTTGGCCGCCCAGATGTCCGTGCCCAGCATGTCCAGAGAGTTGTCTTTGCTGCCATTCTGGAAGAGATGGGGGTGAAAGGGCTGACATTAATTGCTCGGCCAGGATGCTGAGAACACGGGGCCTGGGCCTGAGAGGGCAGCAGAGGCCTCCCTGTCTCCCTGGGTGGCTGCGGGGCTGGAGTGAGCCCCCAAGTGAGTATGGCGGCTGGTGCACCCAGTCGGAGTCGGGGGACTGCCTGGGGGTCTCCTGGCCTCCCCCCCAGGCATGGGCCCTCGTTTCACTGAGGTTTTATAGATGTATACAGAAGGGTCCAGGGCCCTGCTGCTCCCAGCCCATGGCTCTCTCCTCAAAGCCTCCACACCCAGCAGGGGCTCTGTACCACCTGGAGCCACCATCACCACTGCCAGCCTGATGGCTGAGGCTTCTCCCCAGGGAGGCGCTCTGCAGAGCCAGGCCCACTGGGGAGCCCATGGAGGCTGCCTTCCTTCACAGTTCAGTCCTACTCCCCAGAAGCCCCCACCGACCCAGGCTACACCAGCAACTGGATTTCTCTGAGTCAAGCCGATTCTCCAGTGTTCCCTATGTGACCCACCCCAGAGACAGAAACCTCTTTACTCAGTGCAGCTTCTATGATTTGGTTTCTCTGCTCTCTGGCTGGTGAGCTCCTTGGCAAATTCTTCAAACCCCTGACTGCACCTGAGGCCCTCCAGCCCTTCTTACCCCTGCAATCTGGTTTCCATAGTCACACTCTTTAAGACAATACTTCCACATCCACCAGAGCTGAACGTGTGCATGCCGTATGACCCAGAAATTCACTCCCAGGTATAAACACACAGAAATGTGCCCGATGCTCACCAAAAGACACGTACATAAAGACACGTACATAAAGACACGTACATAAAGACATGTACATAAAGCATATACAGCAGCATCAGCCATTACAGCTCCAAACTGGAGACCACCTACATGCCTGTTATCAGTTGATTCGATAAATAAACCGTGGTATGTTCATATATTGGAGTATTACACCGCAGTGAGCACAAAGTAAAATAACATGCAACAATATGAATAAATATCACAAGCATACAGGGAACAAAAGAACCCAGATGCAAAAGAGAGCCAATTATGTTCAGGAACAGGCAAACTAATGAATGTATAGTGAAAGAACTCAGATAGTAACTGGAAGGGGAAACCAATCTACTTTCCAGAGAGAGAGACAGCGACAGAGAGTCAGCAGCTTTGATTAACTAGAAGGACAGGGCACAAAAACTGGAAAGGCTGGACAGTCCAGCCTCCAAGCAGAAGAGGCCAGGAACTCCAGCCCCCACAGACAGGATGCAGGAGGTAATGAGAGCCTGGAGGAGAGGTGGAGGGCTTATGGAGTCGAAGGGACAAGGGGACTGTCTGGGGAGAACCACCTGGGCTGTCTGACGCTGGGCAAGTCCCTCAGCCTTCCTGGGTCTCATTGATAACATGAAGACTGGTCCCTCTCTCTGGGCACCAACAACCTGCAGCCTGCAGTTCTAAGTAACTTGAAACTTCCTCATTCCAGGATGCCCTGAGAGCTTGCACAATCCTTTCTAGCAGATCAGCCACATTTATTCAGGGCCACCATGGCCCTGGGTGCTTCCTCCCCATGCCTTTCCTGTCCCATCCCCGTAATCCCCTTTGCTCCTGACCGTGGCCTGTCAACTGGGCCTTGCTCCCCTCTTGCCCTCTCCAAATGTGCCCCATCTGTCAAAGATTGGCTCAGCCAGGAAGAGCCTCTGGCCTCCCAAACTGCAGTCACCTCACTCTGCCCTGAACTTGCCATCTGTGTGGGTGACTTACAGTAGCAGAGCCGGCCTCTTGCAGTTCTCACTTCTATTTCCTGTAGTGACCTCTCTCCCGCAGGAGATAGCGGGCCCTTGATGGCAGGGACCTCCTGGGTCCCCCAGAGCTGGAAGCTCAGTGCTCCTGACATATACTGCAAGAGATTTTCACCATCTTCTTTAAATATGTGTTTTCTTTTTGCCTCAATAAACTGTGTGACCTCGGCAAAGTCACTTCACTAGTCTGGACTTCAGATTCTTCATATTTAAATAAAGAGATCCCAGAGTGAAATACCATGCCCTGTAGATGGGCTCCTTCTGACTGGCACTTGTGCTGCTACTATCTCCTCTCCTGCCAGTGGCAGACATCACTAATCAATTACAGCATGGTTGCCAGTCCTCCAAGCAGGTGGCCCCTAATGTTCTAGGATCATCCTCTCCCTTTTCTTCAAGTTGCCTCACATCCTCCCCATTCCAACTCCTGGGGCCCTGCTTGCTCCAAGTGCAACTCTGAAACTCCAGGTCAGCTAGAGACACTCACCTTCTATAGCACAACCCCCAAGGGGACAGCCCCTGCCTCCCGAGACGTTGACCGGCTTGTTCACAACCCCCTCCTGGGCCTCGAATGTAATTATCATTGGGGATAGCAGCCAAAAATAACATCAAAAGCAAAGATAAAAAAAAATCATACATGCAAACAAAACTCTTGCTTCCAAAGCACCTATTGCAGACCTCACTCAGCATGCAGTTCATTTTCCTCCTTCAGCCCAGTGGCCTGAAGTCTTCCCTAATCCCTGATCTGTTAAATACCCAATGTTCTCTGGCGCCTATAAATTCAGCTTCAGTGGATCACCTCTTGGTCACTGCTCTCTTACATGAATGTTAGACCTTCCCCGAGTAGACTGTAATCTTCTCCACTGGACTGCCTTTTTCTCTTTGTGCCCCCACAGTGGCCAAGCCAGGCACACAGGAGGGCCAGCTTGGATTCCTGCCAACTGATTGAGGAGATGCCAATTTGTAACAGGAGGAAGTATGCTCCTGCTGCCTCTGTGACTGAAAGACTGGCTGTCAAGAATGATTTACCGTCCTAGGATCCGAGGCCCTTAAGGCCCCTAAAGAGTAAGAAACATGGGTGGAGAGAGAGAGCGCAACTATGTAGAGAAGATCATGGCCAAACCTAGAGCAAAGCATCTTCCAGGAAAATGGTGATTCACCTTGAAGGCAGTTGAAGAGCAGTGCAGATGGGCACGTAAATCTCCCTCCTGGCCTGCAGGTTGGCATCTTGGCTACTACTCCTCAACTGGCAGGGAGGGAGGACAGGTCACAGCAACAGTCACTGGCAGCAGCTGTGAGGGGGCCGATGCCCCTGTGCAGAGAGCTGGTGGAACCTCTCTGCCTGGAGGAGGGGGCACTACCCTTGGGCTAAGGGAGGTGACTGGGCAGGGCAAACTTGGGCATTCCCAAAGCAGTATCCCTGGCAGGGGACCCACCAATCTCTGGACTTCCAGATTCTTGGGGTCAGGGAAATGTGCTCCCGGCTGATGGGAGGAAAAGAGCCAGGGCAGAAGCTGTGCCTGCATGTGTGTGTTTATTCTTTACAGAGGAAGCCCACCCTTCCGTGCATCTGCAGAACAGCCCTGTGATCAGCTGCTGCCATCTCCGTGTTGGGGGTGAGAAACAGGAGCCTGGGGAGAGGGGCCATGGCCCAGCTGGGGAGCAGGTGGTAGAGTCACGTTGGCAACCAGTGCTCCTCCAAGAGTCATGGCGGACACGCAACCAACACACGTCCCAGGTGACAGACTCACACATTTTCCTCATTGAATCTCCACAACTTCTTACAACAACTCAGGGAACATATCCCTGAATGATATCAAGAGCCTAAATCCATATTTAAATGACAAGAAACCCAGCGATATCCCTGCCATTCCCAGCACACACCGTACTTCTTCAGCCACCCCCGCCCTGTGGCTCAGCCTCCTGACTCCTGTGTGAGCCACGGGCCGTCTCCCTCCCCAGGCTGGAAAACTCGGCACCAGGCTGCTTCTCCTTCCTCTCTTGCTCTGCCCCACAGGTCTTTGCCCCACAGCCCACCTTGGGCCTTTGGGCCGGGTCTCACCTCTCCTTTGCCACAAGGCTTGAGTCTTGTTAACTCTCACACTGACAGGCCTCCTGCCTCATTCCCTCCCCCGTGATGACTGCAACTCTGATTCTCAGAGCTGAAGAACAAAAGTGCCAGCAAGGTGAGCCCTTTACAAACCAAGGAGCCGGACCCCATCTTTGCACAGCTCCAGGGAGCCCTGGGGGTGCAGCTCCAGGAACAAATATCATATGGACAGCACCCCCAGAGCTGTGAAGCTCAGCAGCCCTGGAAGAGGCAGCAGGTGGAGGTGACAGCACTGAGAAGAATGAGGACCCCAGCCGCTGAGCTGGACACATGGAGGAGAGCAGTGGGCAAGGCATCGGGCCTCTTTGTCTGAATATCAGGAAGGAGATCACCATGAAGACTCAGGGCCTGGCAGACGAGAAGCTGAGTCTCTGGAGAAGTAGGTATAGGGCAACACCTTGGACACAGGGGCCGCGCTCCTTATTGCCACTCTACTTGATACAAGAACTGCAGTGCATATCAATAATCTGGACACCTCCTTGGGGTTTGTTTCAATGGCACGGGACAGGCATATAACTACTGAAGGCAAACTTTCATCAACAGGGGCTGGAGAAATAGCCTGGCACGTGGAGAAGACATCCATCTTCTTCCAGCCTCAGCCCAGAGCAGGAAGAGTCTCACCGGCAGAGCTTTCCTTTGCTGTCCCTTGATGCTGAGGTGGTGGCCCAGGCAGTGCCCAGGGGGCCAGGCTTCACGCAACAGAGTTATTAACTGCCAAGCTAAACTGGACAGCCAGGAGCCCAACGGTTTCACGTGCCCATCCCCAGGGCCCACTTGCCCTGGGCTGAGCACCCAAGTGGCCACTCTGTCACCCAGCCCTGCCATGTGGCTCCAGAGCCAGAAAAATGCTTACAGCCATACAAGTGCCACATATGCATACATGTACACATGCCACAGGGCCGCATATGCATACATGTACACATGCCACAGACACATATACACACAATACTACACATGTGCATATACATACTAGACACACAGACACATCCACACAATACACACCACACATGCATATACATACCAGACACACATACATACACACATGCACACATCCACACAATATGTGCCACACATACACACACACATACGCACCACACACATACATGTATATACCACACATATACATGCATATATATACCACACTTATACAATATACACATCCATCCACACACATCCACACCACACCCATATACATACACACCACACACCAAACACACATATGTGCACACACCACATATATACATGTGGTATACATGTATACTACAACTGTATGTGCACATCACATACTACATGCATATTATATACACCACACATACAGGCACATGCCACACACAACATGCATGTAGACCACACACATATACATACAAGACACATATACACAGCATGTACACAGGCATATACACACACACACATATCCACACCCACACCATGCACACATGCACACACATATACACCTCACACATACACACACATCACACACAAACATACATGTACAACACACACATACACATACGTGTGTCACCTGTTCAACAAACCCTCGAATGTCCAAAGAAGCCAGAGAAGTCAGAGAAGCAGGAAGGCAGGTGCCTGCAGGCAGACCCCTCACAGGCAGACTGTACCTGAGTTCTGGAACTTCTCACCAGGAAACAGACCCACCTCTCTCTCCCACCACCCTCACCTCTGGCTCACACTGAAGACCCACACAGAGAGGTGGCTGTCAAGCTGAGGACAGAGAAGAAGGGGACCCAAGCTCGGCTCATCCCAGGCAAGCATTGGACTTGCCTCTCAAGGGCACACGAAGCTACAGCATGTATGGAGTTATATTTCACTTTGGGCTACTATACTCTTCCTGGACTCAGTGAAAACAAAAGAATGTTCTCTCCACACCCTCCCACTCCCATGAGTCTTCCTTCCTGCTAGGATCTAGTTGGGGACTCTTCCTCTCTGCAGCTCTGCAGCCTCCTCAGCAGCCCACACCCCATGAGCCTCATAGCACACGCCGTTCACAACACGTACCCTGCACACTCCCGTGCAGAGCTGATTCCTCTCGTCATTGTTCTACTGCAGAGCTCCCCAGGGTGCTCTGGAAGCACCAATCCCCTGGCTCTAAATGTCAGTGTGCATCAGAATCACTGAAAGAAGGGAGGGTTGGTGGTTTAAATTTAGTGTAGCTGGGATGGTTCACAGACGATGCTTTCAGAAAGCCTCATTCCTCTAAATGGTCCTCATTCCTCAAAATGTTCAAGTTTTAACAGGGAAAAAATTCAAAAAGATTATATAGTCAAATGTTTGGTATATACTGAATGATAAGACTGCTAATGCATTATTAAAATGTAGAAAATTGTTACGATGTTGAAATTTTTATTGCAGAACTTCAGTGGATGTTAACTCTTCACATATGTGGAAGTGGAGTATGCAATATTTCTTTCCCAAGGTTTTTGGCTAGAAATCTACCTCACTCTTTCTTTTCATTCCACAGAGAATTTTGCAGGACTAGGGTTCCATGGAACCCCCTTTGGGAAATACTCAGCTAACACACTTTCTGTTAACTCTCTCCCCTTTCGATGGTGGGAACCATGGCTCCACTTCCTTGTTGTATCTTCCTGCCCATTCACCCCTCGTCCTAGCCTTGGGACCCAGAGTCGTTCATTAAATATTTCTTCGCACAGACTCAGTGGCCAGGCACTGTCAGCTATCCATCAAAACCTCAGTGGCCTCTTAAAGAACATTCTCCAGTTGGCAATTCCATGGTTGGCCCTGGTAACCACAGCTTCCCTCTGAGCACAGCATCCTCTCCAGCCCTGAGAGCACCCAGGCCCTGCCCCACCGGTTGCTGAAATGCCAAGGTTCTGAGAAGCCTTATCAAAAACAATCATCCTTTTCAGTGGGTTGTTCTTAGCACTTAAACACTGCTGAATCCTTTGCGACAGCCCCTTTTACTGGCAATTAGGGGGCCCCATACCAGGGTGCACCATATTGCTGGCAGAATAGATCACAGAGGGATAATGAGCACTTTAAGTCATGTGGAAAATAAAATGGAAACAGCTTGCTTGTGGGAAGGGAAACTGAAGTTGTCTCTGGGAAGGCCTCAGAGACATCCCCAGCTCAGGGGAGGTCAGACTCCTGAAAGGGCCAAGAATAAAGATGATGACAATAGGAGATATTGACCCAGCATGCAGTATGTGCCAGCACCGCCCAAGCGTGGCACTGTTACTACAACTCTAAGAAGCAGACGACATGATCACCATCCCCATTTTACTGATGGGGAGACTGAGGCACAGAGCACCTGCCCATGTTCATGGAGCCAGTTACCAGGATGGGAGCACAGACAGTGTGGACCAGAGGCCACGCTCTAACCACTGTACACTATGCATGCAGTTATTCTATTCAGTCAGGTAAACTGACCCCACTGCAGAGATTTCCATAAAGCAGGAACGTATCCCTCCCCTGCAAGCATCTGGATTCTCCACACCTATCTTTGTCAATGATTGGGAAGGCAGTGCTGGTGGAGGAAGTGCATCATCTGCAGTGAAGAGAGAGGGATTATGGAATGTGAGTGGGTATGCGATGAGGCCGCGGTCTCTACACATGCATGAATGCAACAAGGTGAGGGTGAGTTTGCTGTATGGTAGAAAAACATACAAAGTCAGATGCAGTGAAAACAACAAATCTTCTAGCTGCTGGCTTTTCTTTATGAATATACAACTGCACAGTGATTTTTGCTGTGCAAGTGCACATGTGGGGGCATGTGTGTAATGACAATTCCAGGCTGTGAGTGTTTAGAAACTAGGCTGAGTGGGACAGGACAGCAGGAGGACGCTGTCTATTGTTGGGACAGTCATGGGGGAAGTTTCCCCTAGAGAATTCTAGGGCAGGCTGGTGTGGATTTCCCTAGCAGGCCTGCTACATCAGGTGACACTGGGGCAGAGGTGGCCAGCCCTCAGCCCCGGCCTCCTGAATGGAAACCCCTGGATACAGTGCACCCTCAGTCACTGAGCAGCTGGGCTGTGCAGGACCCAGCTCTGGGCATGAGAGCGATAAAGGTGGTGCAGTCTCTGCTCTCCAAAGGACTCCCAGTCCCAGTCCACACCATTCTCAGTGCAGGATGTCCTTCCATATTCCATGAGGGCAAGAGGCAAGCCCGACCATAATACGGTTCTCTTACTTCACGGACACGGGATTCCCCGGGGAGCTAGCTGTGGGACAGGGTGTCTGGTTTGAGCTGAGAGTGAAGAAAACAGGATTCTCGGCCTGCAATCTGCTTTCTGCTTCCTGCGGCCTCATTCAGTCACTCTGGCTTTTTTTTTCTTTCTTCTTTTTTTCAGTCTTGCTCTATGGCCCAGGCTGGAGTGCAGCAGTGTGATCTCAGCTCACTGCAACCTCGGCCTCCCAGGTTCAAGCGATTCTCTTGCCTCAACCTCCCAAGTTGCTAGGACTACAAGTGCAAGCCACCATACCCAGCAAATTTTTGTATTTTTATTATTATTATTATTATTATTTTTAAATTATACTTTAAGTTCTAGGGTACATGTGCACAATACGCAGGTTTGTTATATAGGTATACATGTGCCATGTTGGTTTGCTGCACCCATTAACTCGTCATTTACATTAGGTATTTCTCCTAATGCTATCCCTCCCCCTGCCCCACACCCCACAACAGGCCCTGGGGTGTGATGTTCCCCACCCTGTGTCCAAGTGTTCTCCTTGTTCAATTCCCACCTATGAGTGAGAACGTGGTGTTGGGTTTTCTGTCCTTGTGATAGTTTGCTCAGAATGATGGTTTCCAGCTGAATCCATGTCCCTGCAAAGGACATGAACTCATCCTTTTTTATGGTTGCATAGTATTCCATGGTGTATATGTGCCACATTTTCTTAATCCAGTCTATCACTGGTAGACATTTGGGTTGGTTCCAAGTCTTTACTATTGCGAATAGTGCCACAATAAACATACGTGTGCATGTGTCTTTATAGTAGCATGATTTATCATCCTTTGGGTATATACCCAGTAATGGGATCACTGGGTCAACAGGTATTTCTAGTTCTAGATCCTTGAGGAATCGCCACACTGTCTTCCACAATGGTTGAACTAGTTTACACTCCCACCAACAGAGTAAAAGCATTCCTATTTCTCCACATCCTCTCCAGCACCTGTTGTTTCCTGTCTTTTTAATGATCGCCATTCTAACTGGTGTGAGATGGTATCTCATTGTGGTTTTGATCTGCATTTCTCTGATGACCAGTGATGATGAGCATTTTTTCATATGTCTGTTGGCTGCATAAATGTCTTCTTTTGAGAAGTGTCTGTTCATATCCTTTGCTCATTTTTTGATGGGGTTGTTTTTTTTCTTGTAAATTTGTTTAAGTTCTTTGTAGATTCTGAATATTAGCCCTTTGTTAGATGGGTAGATTGCAAAAATTTTCTCCCATTCTGTAGGTTGCCTGTTCACTCTGATGGTAGTTTCTTTTGCTGTGCAGAAGCTCTTTAGTTTAGTTAGATCCCATTTGTCAATTTTGGCTTTTGTTGCTATCACTTTTGGTGTTTTAGTCATGAAGTCCTTGCCCATGCCTATGTCCTGAATGGTATTGCCTAGGTTTTCTTCTCGGGTTTTTATGGTTTTAGGTCTAACATTTAAGTCTTTAATCCATCTTGAATTAATTTTTGTATAAGGTGTAAGGAAGGGATCCAGTTTCAGCTTTCTACATATGGCTAGCCAGTTTTCCCAGCACCATTTATTAAATAGGGAATCCTTTCCCCATTTCTTGTTTTTCTCAGGTTTGTCAAAGATCAGATGGTTGTGTATGTGTGGTGTTATTTCTGAGGCCTCTGTTATGTTCCATTGGTCTATCTCTCTGTTTTAGTACCAGTACCATGCTGTTTCGGTTACTGTAGCCTTGTAGTATAGTTTGAAGTCAGGTAGTGTGATGCCTCCAGCTTTGTTCTTTTGGCTTAGGATTGTCTTGGCAATGCGGGCTCTTTTTTGGTTCCATAAGAACTTTAAAGTAGTTTTTTCCAATTCTGTGAAGAAAGTCATTGGTAGCTTGATGGGGATGGCATTGAATCTATAAATTACCTTGGGCAGTATGGCCATTTTCATGATATTGATTCTTCCTATCCATGAGCATGGAATGTTCTTCCATTTGTTTGTGTCCTCTTTTATTTCATTGAGTAGTGGTTTGTAGTTCTCCTTGAAGGGGTCCTTCACATCCCTTGTAAGTTGGATTCCTGGGTATTTTATTCTCTTTGTAGCAATTGTGAATGGGAGTTCACTCACGATTTGGCTCTCTGTTTGTCTGTTATTGGTGTATAGGAATGCTTGTGATTTTTGTACATTGATTTTGTATCCTGAGACTTTGCTAAATTTCCTTATCAGCTTAAGGAGATTTTGGGCTGAGACGATGGGGTTTTCTAAATATACAATCATGTCATCTGCAAACAGGAATAATTTGATTTCCTCTTTTCCTAATTGAATACTCTTTCTTTCTTTCTCTTGACTGATTGCCCTGGCCAGAACTTCCAATACTATGTTGAATAGGAGTGGTGAGAGAGGGCATCCCTGTCTTATGCCAGTTTTCAAAAGGAATGCTTCCAGTTTTTGCCCATTCAGTATATTGGTTGTGGGTTTGTCATAGATAGCTCTTATTATTTTGAGATACATCCCATCAACACCTAGTTTATTGAGAGTTTTTAGCATGAAGGGCTGTTGAATTTTGTTGAAGGCCTTTTCTGCATCTATTGAGATAATCATGTGGTTTTGGTCGTTGGTTTTGTTTATGTGATGGATTACATTTATTGATTTGCATATGTTGAACCAGCCTTGCATCCCAGGGATGAAGCCCACTTGATCATGGTGGATAAGCTTTTTGATGTGCTGCTGGATTCGGTTTGCCAGTATTTTATTGAGGATTTTCACATCGATGTTCATCAGGGATATTGGTCTAAAATTCTTTTTTGTAGCGTCTCTGCCAGGCTTTGGTATCAGGATGATGCTGGCCTCATAAAATGAGTTAGGGAGGATTCCCTGTTTTAATTGATTGGAATAGTTTCAGAAGGAATGGTACTAGCTCCTCTTTGTACCTCTGGTAGAATTCAGCTGTGAATCTGTCTGGCCCTGGACTTTTTTTGGTTGGTAGGCTATTAATTATTGCCTCAATTTGAGAGCCTGTTATTTGTTTATTCAGAGATTCAGCTTCTTCCTGGTTTAGTCTTGGGAGGGTGTATGTGTCCAGTTATTTATCCATTTCTTCTAGATTTTCTAGTTTATTTGTGTAGAGGTGTTTATAGTATTCTCTGATGGTAGTTTGTATTTTTGTGGGATCAGTGGTGATATCCCCTTTATCATTTTTTATTGCGTCTATTTGATTCTTCTCTCTTTTCTTCTTTATTAGTCTTGCTAGCAGTCTATCAATTTTGTTGATCTTTTCAAAAAACCAGCTCCTGGATTCATTGATTTTTTGAAGGGTTTTTTGTGTCTCTATCTCCTTCAGTTCTGCTCTGATCTTAGTTATTTCTTGCCTTCTGCTAGCTTTTGAATGTGTTTGCTCTTGCTTCTCTAATTCTTTTGATTGTGGTGTTAGGGTGTCGATTTTAGATCTTTCCTGCTTTCTCTTGTGGGCATTTACTGCTATAAATTTCCCTCTACACACTGCTTTAAATGTGTCTGAGGGATTCTAGTACGTTTTGTCTTTGTTCTCACCAGTTTCAAAGACCATCTTTATTTCTGCCTTCATTTTGTTATTTACCCAGTAGTCATTCAGGAGCAGGTTGTTCAGTTTCTGTGTAGTTGTGTGGTTTTGAGTGAGTTTCTTAATCCTGAGTGCTAATTTGATTGCACTGTGGTCTGAGAGACAGTTTGTTGTGATTTCTGTTCTTTTACATTTGCTGAGGAGTGCTTTACTTCCAACTAGGTGGTCAATTTTGGAATAAGTGCGATGTGGTGCTGAGAACAATGTATATTCTGTTGACTTGGGGTGGAGAGTTCTGTAGATGTCTATTAGGTCTGCTTGGTGCAGAGCTAAGTTCAAGTCCTGGATATCCTTGTTAACCTTCTGTCTCGTTGATCTGTCTAATATTGACAGTGCAGTGTTAAAGTCTCCCATTATTATTGTGTGGGAGTCTAAGTGGGAGTCTACTGTGTGCTCCAGTATTAGGGCCATATATATTTAGGATAGTTAGCTCTTCTTGAATTGATCTCTTTACCATTATGTAATGGCCTTCTTTGTCTCTTTTGATCTTTGTTGGTTTAAAGTCTGCTTTATCAGAGACTAGGATTGCAAACCCTGCTTTTTTTTTGCTTTCAGTTTGCTTGATAGATCTTCCTCCATCCCTTTATTCTGAGAGTATGTGTGTCTCTGCATGTGAGATGGGTCTCCTGAATACAGCACACTGATGGGTCTTGACTCTTTATCCAATTTGCCAGTCTGTGTCTTTTAATTGGGGCATTTAGCTCATTTACATTCAAGGTTAATATTGTTATGTGTGAATTTGATCCTGTCATTATGATGTTAGCTGGTTATTTTGCCCGTTAGTTGATGCAGTTTCTTCCTAGCATCGATGGTCTTTACAGTTTGGCATGATTTTGCAGTGGCTGGTACCGGTTGTTCCTTTCCATGTTTAGTGCTTCCTTCAGGAGCTCCTGTAAGACAGGCCTGGTGGTGACAAAATCTCTCAGCATTTGCTTGTCTGTGAAGGGTTTTATTTCTCCTTCACTTGTGAAGCTTAGTTTGGCTGGATATGAAATTCTCGATTGAAAATTCTTTTTTTTTTTCTTTTTGAAAATTCTTAAGAATGTTGAATATTGACCTCCACTCTCTTCTGGCTTGTGGAGTTTCTGCCAGGAGATCTGCTGTTAGTCTGATGGGCTTCCCTTTGTGGGTAACCCGACCTTTCTCTATGGCTGCCCTTAACATTTTTTCCTTCATTTCAACCTTGGTGAATCTCACAATTATGTGTCTTAGGGTTGCTCTTCTCAAGGAGTATCTTTGTGGTGTTCTCTGTATTTCCTGAATTTGAATGTTGGCCTGCCTTGCTAGGTTGGGGAAGTTCTCCTGGATAATATCCTGAAGAGTGTTTTCCAACTTGGTTCTCCCTTTCACTTTCAGGTACGCCAATCAAACATAGATTTGGCCTTTTCACATAGTCCTATATTTCTTGGAGGCTTTGTTTGTTTCTTTTTACTCTTTTTTCTCTAAACTTCTCTTCTCACTTTATTTCATTAATTTCATCTTCAATCACTGATATCCTTTCTTCCACTTGATCAAATTGACTATTAAAGCTTGTGCATGTGTCACGAGTTCTCATGCCATGGTTTTCAGCTCCATCAGGTCATTTAAGGTCTTCTCCACACTCTTTATTCTAGTTAGCCATTTGTCTAATCTTTTTTCAAGGTTTTTAGCTTCCTTATGATGGGTTCAAACATCCTCCTTTAGCTAGGAGAAGTTTGTTATTACCGACCTTCTGAAGCCTACTTCTGTCAGCTCATCAAAGTCATTCTCCATCCAGCTTCGTTCCATTGCTGGCGAGGAGCTGCGATCTTTTGGAGGAGAAGAGGTGGTCTTGCTTTTAGAATTTTCAGCTTTTCTGCTCTGGTTTCTCCCCATCTTTGTGGTTTTATCTAACTTTGCTCTTTGACATTGGTGACCTACAGATGGAGCTTTGGTGTGGATGTCTTTTTTGTTGATGTTGATGCTATTCCTTTCTGTGTGTTAGTTTTCCTTCTAACAGTCAGGTCCCTCAGGTGCAGGTCTGTTGGAGTTTGCTGGACGTACACTCCAGACCCTGTTTGCCTGGGTATCACTAGTGGATGCTGCAGAACAGCAAATACTGCTGCCTGACCCTTCCTCTGGAAGCTTCATCCCAGAGGCGCACCTCCCTGTATGAGGTGTCAGTCGGCCCCTACTGAGAGGTGTCTCCCAGTTAGGCTACACAAGGGTCAGGGACCCACTTGAGGAGGCAGTCTGTCCGTTCTCCGAGCTCAAACACCATGCTGGGAGAACCACTGCTCTCTTCAGAGCTGTCAGACAGGGATGTTTAAGTCTGCAGAAGTTTCTGCTGCCTTTTGTTCAGCTATGCCCTGCCCCCAGAGGTGGAGTCTACAGAGGCAACAGGCCTTGCTGAGCTGTGGTTGGCTCTGTCCAGTTCGAGCTTCCCCAGATGCTCTGTTTACCTACTCAAGCCTCAGCAATGGCAGACGCCCCTCCCCCTCCAGGCTGCTGCCTCACAGGTCAATGTTAGACTGCTGCACTAGCAGTGAGTAAGGCTCTGTGGGCACGGGACCCACTGAGCCAGGTGTGGGATATAATCTCCTGGTGTGCCATTTGCTAAGACTGTTGGAAAAGTACAGTATTTGGGTGGGAGTGTCCCGTTTTTCCAGGTACCATCTGTCATGGCTTCCCTTGGCTAGGAAAGGGAAATCCCCTGACCCCTTGTGCTTCTCGGGTGACGCGATGCCCCACCCAGCTACGGCTTGCCTTCTGTGGGCTGCATCCACTGTCCAACCAGTCCCAGTGAGATGAACCAGGTAGCTCAGTTGGAAATGCAGAAGTCACCTGTCTTCTGCGTCAATCACGCTGGGAGCTGCAGACCGGAGCTGTTCCTATTCGGCCATCTTGGAATGGGTCCATGAGCAATTTTTGTATTTTTAGTAGAGACAGGGTTTCACCATGTTGGCCAGGCTGGTCTTGAATTCCTGACCTCAGGTGATCCACCGTGCCTGGCCTCACTCTGGCTTTTCGGACCTGTGTTTCCTCACTGGTCCCACGACTACATGGACTACACTGGGGACTCTACATTGGAATATATGAGAGACACCATGAGGGCTTTTACATTACATGAAATGTTCCTGGACCAGAGGACCCCAGACTCATCTCCTGGGCCAAAACAGAGGCTTCCTGTGGGCCAGATCTGAAACCCCTCTCAGGCCCAAACTAAAGCAGACTTTGAGAATGGTTGGATCTTCTCAGAGAGAAACTAAGGGGGAAAGCACAGGGGGCGGTGGCAGGGGGCAGAACCCGAAGAGAAACAGGCCTATCATGGCAACACCGTGTGTGTGTGTGTGTGTGTGTGTGTGTGTGTGTGTGTGTGTGTGTGTGTGTGTGTGTTCAGAACAAAGGACAGCAACCCAGACGCAGCTGGGAAAGGGAGAAATAGACCCCCAAGGGGCCTTTGAAGCAGGAGAACAGCAGGGCAGAGCCCAGCAGAGACAGCTTTCTGGGTGGCACTAAAGCTGAGTCTGGGAGAGGGAAAGGCCATTCCTTTCATGCTGGGACATCTGTGTCTGTCTGTCCATCCTGTCTTTTCCCCCCGTGCTCCGTTTGTCTTTGAATTAAGACCCAAAGGCCAGAGAGAGATAGGAGACAATGATAATGCCTGTGGCCAAGTATATTTCTCCTAGGCCAACCCTCTGCCCACTCTCAGCTAATTAGGGTTGTGATTTAGGTTTTAAATGGACCATGCTATTTGAGCCTGTCCTGGACAGGGCCACACCAGAGGCCATTTCTGTCTGGCTGCCTGTCCAACACCCGCTGAAATAATGGGATCCTCCTCAACTGTCCCCAGCTCCTGCCAGGGAAAGGCTTCCAGGAGATGGGGAAAATCAACACTCCCCATTCCAACACCATCCCATCCTCCAAGGCTGCCTCACAGGGAGGCCTTCTTTGAACTCCCCAGGCCCCAAAGATCTGTCCTTTTCTGCCAGTACCAGACTCAGAACTACAGAAGGTCATGACAGGAGAGGCTGAGAGCTCATCTGGTCTGGGGGGTGACCTAGGAGTCCTGCAGAGATGTTCTAAGAGCCATAAGGTAGGCGGGTGGGGGAGAAAGCAGGCAGGGCTCCTCCCCTTGCCCCCCCAAAACAGTTCTATCCCTTTCCTGTTTCTGTGTGGAATCTCCACATAAGGTTCTGAGGGAACAGAAGTATTTTTTACAAATTACTTTTTGTATTTTGTAAATTACACTTTTTATACTTTTTACAAATTACACTTTTTATTTTTAGATGGTTGTAGATTCATACATACTTGTAAAAAATAATACAAAGAGACCCCTTGTGCCCTACACACAGTTTCCCTCCATGGGGAAAGTATAGTTCAATGCCACAATGTAACTTATCTCTTCATCCTCTTAATACGATCCTTCCCAGAGCAAAAGTTTAATTATGATGAAGTCCAACTTAGCATCTCCGGGTATCAACATTGATACAGTGGAGACACAGAACACTCCCACCATCACAAGGCCGCCCCTTATAGCCACGTCCACTTTCCTCCTGCCCCTACCCCTTCCCTCATCCGGGCAACCACAAACCTCTTCCCAGTTTCTATTACTTTGCCCTCTTAAGAATGTTATATAAATGGAATTGCAGAGTATGCGACTTTGGAGGACTGGCTTTTTGAAAATCACTCAGCATGATTTCCAGAGACTCCTCCAGGCTGCTGCATCGTCACGCATTCATTCCTTCTCATTGCTGAGTGTTTAACCATTCATCTGCTGAAGATCACCTGAGCTGCTTCCAGGTTTCTGTCTATTATGAACAAAGCTGCTACAAACAGTTGAGTACAAGTTTTTGTGTGAACATAAGTTTTCATTTCGCTGGGATAAACACGCAGGAGTGCAATTGCTCAATCAAATCATATGGTACCTGCAGGTTTCATTTTTTTTTTTTTGAAACTGCCAAACTGTTTTCCAGAATGGCTATACCATTCTACATCCCCACTACTACTGTAGGAGTGATCCAGTTTCTCTGCATTCTCACCAGCATTGGACGCTGTCATTTAGTTTTTCTTTTCTTTTTCTCTCTCTCTTTTTTTTTGAGACAGGGTCTCGCTCTGTTACCCAGGCTGGAGTACAGTGGTGTGATCACAGCTCACCGAAACCTCCACCTCCCAGGCTCAAGTGATCCTCCTACCTCAGCTTTCCGAGTAGCTGGAACGACAGGTGTGTGCCACTATGCCCAGCTAATGCTTGTATTTTTTGTTGAGATGGTGTTTCACCATGTTGCCCAGGCTGGTCTCGAACTTAGGCAATCCACCCGCCTCGGCCTCCCAAAGTGTTGAGATTACAGACATGAGCCACCGCTCTTGGCTGTCACTTTTTTTTTTTTTAATGCTGCCAAGTTGAAGTGGACATTGTCACTTTAAAAAAAATTATTTTAATCATTCTGATTGGAGTGTAGTGATGTCTTATTGGGGTTTTAATTTGTGTCTCCGTCATGGCTAATGATGTTGCATGTCTTTTTGTGTGCTTACCTGCCATCTGTACATCACCTTCAGGGAAAAATGTCTTCAGTGAAAAACGCTGCTTTATTTTGTCCATTTTCTAATTGGATTGTTTTTTAATGATGAGTTTTGAGAGTTCTTTATATATTCTAAATACGAGCCCTTTGTCAGATATGTTTTGCAAATATTTTCTCCCTCTCTGTAACTTGTCTTTTCATCCTCTTAATAGGGCCCTTCCCAGAGCAAAAATTTAATGATGATAAAGTCCAATTTAGCATCTCAGTGTTAATATCCATTGATTATTTCAGTCAGTTTGTGGTATGACAAATGATTTTTAATTGAAACCAGGACATTTTCATGTTAGCTCATGAGACAGTCATATTTAAACCTCCTGCTTTAACTCGTGTTTCGTGGTACCACTCTGGCAGGGGAAAAGGGCAGGGGACAGCCTCATTATTGCCAGGCAGAAGTGGAAGTCCAGGTTGCCCACTCAACCTCCTCTGATGCCCCAGGGGTGCTTGCTGTCACCGCTGGGTGGAGATGGGAGTTCCGGATCCCCATGAGGTCCCCTCTGACACTGCAGTGGGGCTGGCCTCATCATCCCTGGGCATCTGTGAAGTCCGACTCACTATTTCTGACACCACCCCAGCAGGAAGGAGAGGGACACCTCGATACTGCCCAGTGGGGGTGCAAGTCAGGTTTCTGCTGTCTCCAGTGACACCAAGGGGCCTGGGTAGGAGCCTTCTCACCAGTTGGCGGGGACGAAAGTCGCAGCTCCCCACTGGCCGTCTCTGACACTACTCTGGTAGGGGGTTGGAGCCCCTCTGATAGCCCAGCAAGGGTGGGGTCTGAGCTCCCACTCGGTCTTGGCTGGGATGGATGGGGGTGGGGATGTGTTCTGTGGTGTTTGGCTGGGGTAGAGCAGTTACTGTCGAAAAGTTTTTTGTCTTGCTAGATCTTTTCCTATCATTTTCCTTCTTCTCTATCCTATCTTTTTCTCTTTTCTTAGTCCATTTCCTGTAGAAAGCAGCTTTTCATTGGGACTTTTTTTTTTTTTTTTTTTTTTTTTTTTGCCTGTGTCCATTAGCATTTCCTAGTGCCAAGTATGGGACACATGAGGCAAAAAGAAAACAAGCTCCTCACTGTGTCATTCCTCAGGTCCTGGGCACCCTAGCAGGTCTGCCTTCTTCCCTCCACCTCTCCGAGTCTTCTTATGTTCATTTTATACAGAATGTCTTGAGTTTTTAGTTGTATTTAGCAGGAGAAATATAGACAAGAACATCTATTGCATTTTCCAGAAGCAGAAGTTTAGGTCTATATTTTCAACAAGACATTTTGATGGCCTTATATCTAGTTCACCTCCTCATTTTATAGAGCAGAAACTGAGGCTGCAGTGAGATAATGTATCTTATCCATGATCCAATAGTAAGTTTGGATCCAATAGTAAGTTGGAAGCACAGCCCAGGCTGAAAGCACATCTCCTAAACCCAGGTGTAATGCTGCTTCCGCGACATCATGGCAGCTTCCACTTTGCCTGTATGTCTCGCCTCTCCTGCTACAATGCAAGGCCCTGTGCAGACACCAGCCTATTCCTCCCCATATTCACATGCTGCCATCTCCTCCAGAATAGCTTATTTCCCTAAGCAGATTCTAGCTTCCCTGAGTGCAGAGACTAGGCCATGTGGCTCAGAATGTATACAGCAAGCACCCAATACATGGCTGCTGATGGTTCGCCCTATAGGAGCTAGTTGTCAGCATTGTTTAGTAAGTGTGGCATCCTGTTCCTCCAAGTGAGCTGGAGCCAGAAGGCACTTTGAGGATAAGGACAGATGGCATTTTCCGAAAGACAGACACACATGCTGGTGAGCACAGAGGTTGCGCCATGTTTGGTTCTGGGAGGAATGTTAAGGGGAATCACAGCACACACTTCCAGTGCTCCTGGGCATGTGACCCAGGCCCGAAGAACCATTGTGTCATGTCCCAGACATCTTCTCACTGCAGCTTGAGCGTCCGTTCTCTCCACTCTACCCTCCATGCAAACAGTCACCATGGCTATGTTCCTCACCATCCCAGTGCCCAGTGCCCAGCCTGGAGTAAAGCAGCCCTCAGTGATGACTGGCTGATTGGAGCCGATCAATAGGTGAAAGAACAAATAAATAAACAAAGGAATGACCCAATCACAGCAAAGGCAATTCCTCATGCATGAATGAGGATATTTAGCTTAAAAAGACTTGCCATGCTTGGCTGCTGAGGAAAGTAAGTAGGCAAAAGACACAAGCAAAAGAGTTAAATAAAAACCATCAGCTGGAGCAATGAGAAGGGGGCTTGCTGCTGAATCAAAGAAAGAACTTTTTTATTAACGGAGCTGCCTAACAATATGCTGAGATGCCTTCTGAAGTAGTGCGCTCCCTGCTGCTGGAAATGCTCCCTGCTACTGGAAATCAACCTTTGCTAACATGGTGGGGAGTTGGATCAGGTGACCTCTGAGCTTCATGCCATCTGAGAGCCCATGATGTCTTCAGAATTCACTAGAGGCCTTAAACTCCAGTGCATGGGAGTTTGTTGGGCCTCAGAAAACTATCCCAAAATGAAGCCCTCAGCAGCAGCCTCAGAAGCAAAAGTCTTTCTCTGACTTTCTGCCCTCCTGCCTGTCAGTCTCACTCTCCCCTGAAGCTAGCCATAGAAGTTAGACTCCCTCTTCCCTACCACGAGAAACCACAGCCTCTTTCTCCCAAAGCCAGCCATGAAACCTAAAGATAGAGCTCTAATTCTCCCTCTGCCTTTCTTTTTAAAAACTGGCCATAAATAAATTATCTGATCTGCTTTGTTTGATTATAGGTCATGACACCCCCATTCCAGAGAGGGTCCTGCCCCAACTCAGAAGGAAGGAATGCTGCACAGAGAGGCCAGGGAGAGTCTAGACAGACAGGCCTTGCTGCATTTCCCCATTTTGTCTATTAGCATTAGATCATGCCCTTTTGGTCCAATCCCATTTCTACAACTGTCCATACTTTGCTGAACCTAACCATAAAAATGGACAATTTTCCCTGTATCTTTGGGTCTTCATTCTGCAGCCTCCCATGTATACATGTTAAATAAATGTGTATGCCTTTTCTCTTATTAATCTGCCTTTTGCAAGTTGATTTTTCAGCAAATCTTCAGAGAGCTAAGGGTTACCCTAGGCCCCCACAAGTTTAATCCTTGAGTTCCATCAAAGATTTGAAGTGGTGAAGAAGAAGAGGGAAAGTAAAGTTCAGCCCCAGCCTCCGGAAAGCTTCTACTAGAGATAGGGCATGTGACAGTCATTCTAGCCAGTCACCAAATAGTTCTGGTTCCCCCCATTCCAGGCACAGAGTAGCGTTGTACTTCTTAATGTGCTTATGGTTGGATGAGGCCACATGACCCGTTCTGGGTAACAAGCTCAGAGTGGAAGTGACAAGTGTTGTATCTAGGCTGGAGCACTGAACTGCCAATGCATGATCCTCCAGAGCTCCTTTTTCTCTGTCATGGCAACTGGTTAAAATGGAACTCCTCCACCAAGCTGTGCCCTGGTTGTTTAATGTTACTGAGATTTGGATTGTTTGGTTGTTGGTTGTTTAATGTTAATGTTACTGAGATTTGGGGTTGTTTGTTACTGCAGCATTACCTAGGCTATCCTGACTGATACAGGGGAACAGACTTTGCCTGTATGGAACACCAGAGAAAGATACAAGAAAAAAGTTCAAAGCACACAACGGGGGCTGGGTTAGACAGAGGTTCCAACATCTGAACACACACACAGACCCCTCTGCATTCACCATTCTCAGTCCCCCACTTGAGTAACACCCAATATGATCCATCTCCTCTAGTTGTGCTGCCTCTTAACTATTACCCTAACATCCCAACACTGTGCCCTACTCAACTTTGCTAACATCATGTCTTCTCTCTTCATCTTCTTTTCTCTTGCCTTCCATCTAGTCAAACATCCTACCCATTCCCAAAGGCATAGGTCAGGCCTCGTGTCCTGCAAGACACCTCCCTACCCACAGAGACCAACTGAACCACTCCTTGGAATCACCGCAGTTCTTGTGGCCAGGATGACATCTCTTTGGGGATCTTACGTGTATGTTGTCATCTTGTTCTGTGTAAACTAGTTTTTACCCTACAAACTGGCAGTGATCCAGAAGCTCCCACTCACACACATCTGCTGGGCTCACAGCAGGGGCTCAATAAATACGAACTAAACAGAGAGCAGCACTATGAACATATACCTGGTATTTCTTACATATCCAAGGAAGTGCTAAAAAATGTAGGCACTTTTACTAAGATATCATTTGCACTAATTATTTTTTAAATTAGCACAGAACCAAACCCTATAATTACTGAAGGGTAGCAAGTTGACTGGCAGAAAACTCCTTCTACCTTTTTCTCGGGCCAGAGGTAATTAGTGTATTTGAGGGTCTCCTCCATCTACCATCTGTTATCCCCTGGGTCGGAGTCAATGTTGGTGCCCATATAGCTGGCCTGAAGGTTAGCACAGGTATCAGAGGATGGGGAACAATGGAGAAATTAGGAAGACCCAGACCTGCTGTGGCAGTGATTTGGATCCAGTTGGGTGTTTCATGGAGTTACAGAATGCAAACAGAGATTTCTGGAGAGACTCTAAGGAGTCTGTGTAGTTGTTTTGCTGAATAGGTGCTTGGAACCAGTGTCACTCCTGGGTCAACATCTGGTTCTCCTGGCCCTTGGGACAAAGCTCTTTGACTCTCTTTATGCTTCCATTTGCTACAGGGCATCAGGATGAAACAAGACAGTGCCCTTCACTTGTTCCAGGGAATGCTGGGATCATAGGCCCTCAGCCAAAACTCAAAGTCATCATTTGTGACACACCCCCATCTTTCCCAGGGCTTCATGTGAACCTGCCTGATAAGCAGTCGTGCTCATCAGGTTCCTAGCAAAGATTTCATCACCTTGCTTAACAGCCAACACGGTGGGCCAACAAGTCCTTCCGTCAAGGGAAGTCCTTCCCAAGGTCTAATCAGAGGCTGTGCTGTTGTGGTGCATATTAATTTCCTGTTCTTGGCACACCTGTGCAGATGGAAAACAGCTGCTCGCTCCTGACCCCACACAACCTTTCCCATGCCCTTGGTTTCTTTCCTGAATTCTAAATCCCATGCCAGCACCTTGAAAAGCTTTCTGAATGTACTGCTGCTGCGGTCTCTCATTTCAACAATCCCTATACATTTCCCCCATTACAATGAAAAGCTGGTAAAGTCTGACATCCTAACTAAATGACTAGGTGATGGGTGAGTCTTTCGGGAAGAGGATGCCAGGATGTCAGGCAATGCCAAACACAGCTGAATCCCAGTTGCCAGCAGCTGATCGGCCTCTTCTGAACTATCTGTAGCCCTTTTTTATGCTCTACACTCTCTGGGCTCTCTTCCTCCTCTCTCGTGGGACGCAATCTCTTCTAGGTTGCCCCCACTTTCTGCCTCTGAAAGGGTTCAGAAAAAGCAAGGTTTTCTTTTTGACATTAGCTAAAATAACAAACAGGATGAGGCTGGAAGCCTGCTAGGGATGAATCAATCATCCCAGTGTATGACTAATCTGCAAATGGGGCCACATCTGGGCCCTGGGCCCTGGTGCAGAGCATGGTCTGTGACCCACCACCCAGAGGTTGCTTGGCAGAATGCAGGACCTCTGCATCTTCTTGCCAACCCTACTTTACTGAACATGTGCAGCCAACGTGGGCAGTCAAGAGGAGCACCAGAGCAGCCAGCCACCCCATCTCCATGTAGCCTCAGTTTCTCCCTGAAACTAATTGTCCCCACGGGTAAAAATGGGTTAGCAGTGCTCTCCCATCATCCTGATGGCCCCAGAAAGGCCATCAAAGTTGGTGTGGCAGGAAGAAAAGGGCCCACTAGGGAATGACTGCACGGACTGAGCCTGGGCCAACTCAGTGCAGTCTCAGGCATCACTACTGAGTGCCTACTGAGTACAAGGCCCTAGGCCAGAAGTGGTTGAGGAAGTAGATCCGGCCCTGACTCCCGTCTTAGGGTTGACCAGCTGGCTGAGGCACAGGCAGATGTGCATGGAACATCTTCGCAACAGCATGAGTCGGTGTGAGGGTGTCTGCCTGGGCACATGGGTGCAGCAAGGAGCCAGCCGGAGTGCTCATGGGTGGTGTCCCCAAGAGCTGGTCCTGTGCCCTTGCCTCTGGTGGGCCAGGCTGAAGGGAGCCTTGAAGGATGAAGGGAACAGCAGCATCCCATCAGAGTGGCATTCAGCAAAGGTACCCTTCAGTGGGCAGCTGCCTGGGTCCTCCTCCATCAGAGAGCCCCTGCATGACAGGGGTGACAAGGACACTCCCACAGGCCAGCTACATGGGGCTTTCCTTGGGGTGCCGTCACTCAAAGGAAGCCGCCCAGCTTTGATCCCTCCAGTAGAGGGCAACAGGAGATGGCTGCTTCGTGGGCAGAAATCAGAAGTTCCCGGGAAGGAAACCCAGGTGGGTGTCCCCACAGGCAGATGCATGGACGTGGGTATGAGCCATCATGGGCCACATGGCCAAGGGCAACACTCTAGAGAGGGCAGAGCAGTGAGAAACAATGAGCCGGCCCCCACACTGCTGGGCTACCACACCAGCCCCAAATGCCCATCCAGGCTGGTGGCAAGAGAAAAATAAAGGTTCCTCTTGTTTATGCCACCCTGTTGTTTGTACCTAATAAGTTCAGTCTCTGATGTCTAAAAATAAAGCCTGTCATCACTGAACCAAGGTGCTGCCGACCACGGGAGACCTCATGTAAATTCAGGCCCACAGATGCTCCTGCCTCCCACTGCAGCACCCAGGTCTGAACCTTGGCCATCCATCCAGGAGGTGCAGCTCCTCCTCACCTCCTCTGTGCACCTGCCCAGGTTTCTGAACTCCAGGCTGCCCCCTGGGCCCCATCTCGTGCCATGCAGGGGGCATTTTTTTACACCTGTGTCTTGTCCTTCTCACTTAGCAGTGATGCCCTTGAAGGCAGGTTCCTGGCTTCAAGCCCACCCGGAGCTTAGCACCAGGCCCCTGCAAACACTCCTGGTTGACAAATCTCTAAGAAATTGCTCCTGAAAGACCCTCTCCAACCTTCGGAGGTTTCCTTGGCTGTAAGCAACTTCATACAACACAGGTGGTGCGTCCCATGCCAGACTCAGGCAAACCCAGCATTCTGACTGAACCTTCCCTTCTGTCCCAGCCGGCTCTCCAGGCATGGACGTCGCAGACTCTGCACCCAAGACCAACACAGCACCAGGCACACATGGCCTCAGTGGCCCAGCCCCTCTTCCACTTCTCGGAAGTAGACATCTCTCCCTCTTCCCTCTGAGATGATCAGGCGGCCACCGCAGGTCAGGGGTGATGGGAATGCCAGCGCCCCTAAGGCCAGTAGGAGGGACCTCCCACAAAACCTTGCCTCTGGGCATGTCAGGTGATTAGGTGGGGTTCTATGCAGAGACCCTGCCCTCCACCCTCCTTGGGCTCCTCCCCCGTAATGAACCTATGTCTCAGTTCCACCTGCCAACAAAGGATTTAATATGAGCTTTTCACAACTTCACTTTTAAGTTGAGTTATATTTCATTTTGTCAAACACTGCATACCCCGAGTCAACTGCTCAGCTGCTTCTTGAAGGTGGGATTGGGGTGAGCTGCTCCTTGCAGTGTCAGGGTGCCTGGAACAGGGACAAGCCCATACCTAACCCCACTCCACAAGCCCCCAGCCCTGCTCCATGGGCCCGTGTTATCTGGCGAACCCCTACACAACCTCCTGCAGGTGGGGAAGACAGACCCGAGAGGACAGCTGGGTGTGGGAGGTGAGGCAGATGAGGGGAGAAAGGGGGGAGAACCCTTCCTCGCCACCTGGAGACCCTATCAGGAGTGATGTGGAGAAGGGGACCAGACGGGAAAGGCAGCAGACAAGCCCCCAAAAAGATGGTAAAAGGGAGAGGAAAAGGGACTCTTCATTGGAAGATTGCAGAACCAGACACCTGCTGACCAAATAACAGAGAGTTCTCACTGACAAACCTCTTATTCCCCATCCAAGAGCTTCAAGCCCTCCCTGAAAGCCTCTCTCTGGTGCTTGAGTCCCCAAATCCAAGTTCACCATTGCTGCCATTGCCGCTGAAGAGTGAGGGGAATCTCCATTTAGGAGACCCCAGAATAACTGGCAGGAGCTAGAGACAGTGCCCCTGAGGACCAGGGCCTAGACCAAAAGCTAGGGGGTCAGGGAGCATAACATGGAGTCCCAGGCAGGGAGGCAGCAGAGACAGAGGCACCCCCTAGAAGGCCACCTCCTGCAGTTGGGCAAGGTAGCAGTGCCGTATGGGGAGGAGGGCAGACAAGTGTCACCTCCGTGGGACTCAGTTTCCTCATCTGTAAATGGCACGGAGATGTTAGAAGGACCCTCAGAGGCCATCGAGGCTCCTTCTGGGTTTTATGCGAGGGAGCTGAGACCCGAGGGGGAAGAGTTTGTCACCAAGTTTGTGGCAGAACAAAAACGAGACTCCAGGTCTCCCATCACCCCCCACCCCCGGGGTTCTTATTATGGCCTCCTTCTTAAGAAACAATTGGACATACAAGCACATCTTGTCACGTGAAAGAACCATCCTGGGCAGCCGTCCCTCCACACCATGGGGCAGCCACTCCCTACAGCCCAAGAAAGATCTAGAACCAAGGCCACTGACCAGCTTCTCTCGGGACAGAATAGAGGAGTTGAGTGAATCTGCCAGGAGACCGAAGCTGAACATGATTAAGTGGACTGAAGCTGAACATGAGCAAGTAGGCCCGGGGCAACCCATGACTGCAGCAGCTCTGAAACCAGGCATGGCCCCTCGCAGGAGCCTGCAGGGGCTCCTTCCGCTTTCCAGACAGGCATAGTCTGAGGCTGGACTCGGGATGGGGACACATGTTTTTTTCAGCCTCTAATCCCACAGGCTCCTGCAGGCAGGGATGAGGTATCAGTGAGAACAGCTGGACCACCGTAGGGTGTGGCGGAGGGCCAGGGGGTCACCAGGGCAGCTCTCAAAGAGCAGCTGCCTCCCTTCCTTCCCAGCCATGCAACCCACCCATGAACCTCTTAGGACCTCACGGCAAGCAGCAGGGAGAAAGGTGGCAGGCTCTGGCGGGGTCCCAGGACTGTTGGTTGGCTGGGGGGATGGACAGGTCTCTGGCAGCTCCCCCACAGGCTGTCCCTCCCAGGCCTTCTGCAGATCTGGAGCAGAAGTGATACCCAAAGCACCCACCAGCATCAAAATGCTGAGTCCCACTGTTTGTGGAGCTACAATGTCGGTGCCTGAACCCTCAGTGCAGTCATTCGACAGCCGTGTAATATTCCACTGTAAGGACGGATCCCAAGGCACCTCTCCATTCCCCTCAGTGAACATCTGGGCTGCTTCCAGATATGTGTTAGCATATAGAATGCAGCCACTAAAAAGAAATCTCATCAATCGATGTTTGGGGGAGTGGGAGCTTCCCTGTGGGCAGGGAGTTAGGGAGGCTTTCCATGGGACAGATGCCCCCTCCCCTCTCCCACCTCTCTGCACTCTCCATGTCACCACCCCTCAGGAGCCACTGTGGGCCGGCCCAGGAACCCAGGCAGACAAGACATAGGACACTCCCAGACAGAGCGCAGAGCTGGTTCCCTACCTGCTGTGGGGGGGCTCGCCCTCGGGAGAAGGAACAGCTGCTGTCCAGTGGTTCGCTGCAGTCCGCTGTCCACTGCAGAGCAGAAAGGAGCGATCAGTGACGGCAGGACAACCAGGCCCATGCTCACTCTGCCAGGCTGCAGGAGTTGTGCCCTGGCCTTCCGCATTAGCATGACTGTGGAATCCTACTTGGCCATTTCAATGCAAATCTTTCTCAACCACCAGACCCAGTTTGGCATCATCAAGCTCCACATCAAGATGAAGCTTTGGTGTCTGCTTGGGGGAGGCAAACTCACCTCCCTTCACCTGAGCCCAGCACAGTGACAAAGACTGGCTACATCCCAAAGTCAGCCAGATATGACAAAACTTATTCTGAGTTTGGTACAACCAGCACCATGTTTGACCGCCTGACCTGGCTTCAGCCACACTAACCCTCTATTACATCAAGGGTGTGGCCGGAGATGGCAGTGAGGCAGGTATGTATTAGTCTTCCTAGAAGCCTAGCTCCAAAAGATGATGGGTTTGGCACCAGGAAAGAGCCCAACCTGGCTATTAGAAGCATGGCTCAGACAAGCCCTGCCACTCACATCCCCTGAGAACTCAGAGGGCTGCTGTTTCCCAAAGTGTGGTCTGACAACCATCTGCATGAGAGTCCCCAGAGTCTGCAACATGGAGGCCCCTGGGCCCCAGCCTATACCCACTGAATTAGACTCTGTGAGGCCAGGGCCAGAGGATCAGCATTTTGACCAGCTCCCCAAGGGATGCACTGGGAGTCTGGGAGCCACAGAAATCCATGTGATCTCTCAGGCTTCATTCTGTCATCTATAAAATGAGGAGAGCCATGCTGGGTGACTGGCTGGGAGGCTGGGATGAAAGACCTTTATGAGCTAGAAAAACACTGTATAGATACAATGCAGTAGCAGTCATATAGCCCTTCCTGTAAAATGCTATCCAGGTATATGGTAGTGTTTTTACTATTGTATTAAACATTAGCTAGCTTCTGGAGCTGAAGTTGTTGAATATTGACCTTAACCTACACCCTGCATGATACATAAAGAGCAGAGGAGGGCCAGGCAGCTTACACCTGTAATTCAGCAATTTGGGAGGCCAAGACAGGAGATCACTTGAACCCAGGAGTTTGAGACCAGCCTGGGCAACATAGAGACACCTTGTCTCTACTAAAACTAAAACAAAAACAAAAACTAGCCAGCTATGGTGGCATGCACTTGCTGTCCTAGCTACTTGGGAGGCTGAGGCTGGAGGATTGCTTAAGCCCAGGAATTTAAGGTTGCAGTGAGCTGTGATCGTGCCAATGCACAATGCTCTTGGGTGACAGAGTGAGCCTCAAAAAAAAAAAAAAAAAGAAAGAAAGAAAGAAAAAAAAGAAACAGCAGAGGGAAGCCAAGTCTCTGTATGTTTGATGACATGGTCAGAGCTGTGAGTGTGTGCCAATGCAGTCCTGGCTTTCTAAAACCTTGGCTAGACAAACCCTCCTGAGCATGGCTCAAGGGTATGACCTTTGTCCAGGATGGATGTTATTCTTACAATGTTGTCGACATAGGCTGGGTAGAAGTATACCCTAGAGCAGCACTATCCAACTGAAACAAAATGAGAGCCACACATAGAAACCACAGGCGGAATTTTAAATTTTCTAGTAGCCAAATTTTTAAAAGAAACAGGTAAAATTAAATGAAATAATATATTTTATTTAATCTAATACATCAAAATATTATCACTTCAACAGGTAATCAATATAAAAAGTTGTTAATGAGATATTTTACATTCTTCTTTCCATACTGTATTAGAAATCCACATAGAGCACATCTCAGTTTGGATGAACCACATTTCAAGGGCTCAAGAACTACACGTGGCCTGTGGCTACCATAAGGGACAGTGCAGCCCTAGAGAAGTGGCAACGGTGTCAGAGGCACGAGGCACTCCTTGCCCATCCCCACGCTATACTTCAGAGGGGCTGACCCCTGCGGACCACAATTCCCAGGCTCCCGCGTCAGCTGGCTTCTGGCTGGGCTTGGCCAATGGGAGACAGGAAAAGGGCATTTCTCCCATCTCTCTATGCCTCAGGCAGCATCACCAGCAGTGCCTGGGTCTCCTTCCTGGCTCCAGCCTCACCAGACATGCTTCTATGCATGACCGGGAACCCTGGACTCCAGCAATACCTTCTTTCTTTGAGCCTCAGGTCAAGAGTTGGTACTAGCTACCTGAGGTTGCCATTTTCTGGGCTGTGGAGCTTCTCAGGTAGGAGTAATCAATTCTTTGTATTAAATTCCCTCTGCTTGGATCATTGCAGTCTCAAAGTATTTCCCCCAAGATATTTATTAATTATGGCTGGCAGTGGGGAGAGAAAAATGAGAAACCATCAGATGCCACTTTAGCCAAGTGATCAAGGTTAATATCACCAGTAACAAAACATATCTGCATCATGGACTCCCCAGTGAGGTGCATCGAGACGGGCACGTCACTTCTGGGGTATTCTTGACAAAAATGCACTCTCCACATAATCATGAGAAAACATCACACCACCCAAATTAATGAGCTTTCTACAGAAGCATTGACCAGAACTCTTCAAGTGTCAAGGTTGTAAAGGAAAAGACAAAGTATCAGATTGGAAGGGAATGACGAGATGTGGCAATTACATGTAAATTTGGATCCTGGAAGAGAAAACGGACGTTCATGGAACAACTGGTGAAATCTGAATAAAGCCTCTAGTTAAGAGCATTGTACCAATGTTAATTTCTTGCTTCTGATAATGATTCTATAGTTATGTAAGGCGTTCATATTACGGCAAGGTGAGCGACAAGTGTTTGGGAACACCCTGTTCCATTCTGCACCTTAGCTATAAGTCTAAAATAATTCCAAAACAAAAACTAATATGTATGTATTCATACATACGTAAAATACATGCATACATAACTATAAGTATATATGTACATTTATTTATTTATTTATTTATTTATTTATTTATTTATTGAGATGGAGGCTCATTCTGTCGCCCAGGCTGGAGTGCAGTGGCGCAATCTTGGTTCACTGCAACCTCCACCTCCCAGGTTCAAGCGATTCTCCTGCCTCAGCCTCCTGAGTAGCTGGGATTACAGGTGCCCACCACCATGCCCAACTAATTGTTGTATTTTTAGTAGAGACGGGGTTTCACCATGTTGGCCAGGCTGGTTTCAAACTCCTGACCTCAGGTGATCCACCCACCTTGGCCTCCCACAGTGCTGGGATTACAGGCATGAGCCACCATGTCTGGTCCACATTTTAAGAATAATGTATACAGATACACATAAACATATATGTATATGTATATATGTATGTATGTATAATGTTTAAAGTACTGTAACTATAATCCCTCTGCTTTATATATTGGAGTAGTTTCTGCTTCCCCAGTTGGAGCCCAGCTGACAGGTGGGAGACATCCAAGGCACACAGTGCCCACTGGCTGGAGGGAACATGAGGCCACGCTTGCACTCCTCATCCCATCCTAGGTGACCTCTCAGAAAAACACTTCTCCCCTTCCAGGCATCCTGAACATTTCAACCGCAGCTGCGTAGTGCTGGTGTGATATTCCACAGCACGGTGACTCATGGGGGACACACCTTCTCCAGGGTCAGCACAGGCCCTGGCAGGATGAGGCCTCCTGATGGGCACGCGCAGAGCAGACCCTGAGGCTTCGTGCACATCCGTATGCAACCCCACCCTCCTTGGTGAGCTTTCCAAGCTCCAACGAGACTGCTCTGCCTTGTCCAAGGCCATCCATAACTGTACATTTGCCAACCAAAAGCCACTTCCTGAGTGCCTTCTGTGTGGGACCCTCAACAAAGAGTGTCCCCACACAAGAGAGGTCAGATGACATGTCAAATAACAGCAATGAGAGAGGGGTGGGGACGGCACGGCTGAGATGAAGCAGTGCTCTCGGCAGGGGCTGTAAGGGAGGAAAAGCAGGCAACCCAGGGTTCCCAGAGAAGAGTGAGGTGCCCAAGAGGGGCAGCAGGCTCAGTAAAACGTGGCCAGCTTAGGGCAGAAGGCGGCTGTCAGGGTTGAAGGCTTCTGTTAGGGGAGGCTGAACTGGCCCAGGGCGGAGGTGGGGAAGGAGGGTCCCACATTGGGGTTCATTAGCAGTGGTGGTAGAGATGGAAATGAAGCAGTGGATCTCAGAGTGTGGAACAGATGAACAGCAGGCAAAGCAGGTGATCTGTGCACAGGAAAGCCAGCAAGATGATGGAGCCCACAGAGCCTCATTCCAAAGACCCAGCAAAGCTGGTGGGCACAGTCCCCTGCAGGGGGAGGGACTGTGGCCCTGCGTGTGACTGTGTAAACGGGGAGGAGTGAAGTGTGAATGATCACACTTAGCACAGCAAGCTCTACCCACTGGGCTTGTGGGGCTCCATCTCAAACCCCAGCCCAGCAGTAGCCCCAGGGGCAACCTGTCCAGGGCTGCTGCCTGAATCCCCTCCATCAGAGACACGCTTCTTCCCTGGACCTAAAGCCCTTCTGATAGCCCTCCCTTCCCTATTCCGAAGTTCCTCCCCATCCCTACTGGGATTCTGCTCTCAACACCAGCTTCTTGTGTCACAGGCACCACCACCTCCTGCCTCCCGTTTGCCTTCTCTGAGACACCGCCTAAGAAAATCTCCAGAAATGGACCTCCCCAGAACCTGTCCTGATCTATAGCAGATGAGTCAAGAATGAAGAAGGGTCCACCTCTCCAGACCCGCTCCTTAGTCTGGGCCAGGGCTTGAAATCCCACACATTTCCCCTTCAAGGCAAACAGGCTTACAGCTTTGAGCCTCCTGAACCTGCAAGTTCTCTTGGGGGTAAAGGTGGTGTCTTACTTGAAAAGGTCATCAAACAGAAAGGGTGGAAACGTGTGAAGTTTGTTAGATATGGGAACAATGAGCATCAAATTCACAAGAGTGGTTTGAAGGCCTCAACCACAGCTATTATAATTCATGTCTTAATTTAAAAACGTGGAACAAACATGACACAGGGTTAAGATTTAATAAACATGAGAGTACAGATGTTTGTTCTCCACTCAAAATACACGTGTATTTTATTATTCTCTGTTATCAGTCCATCTTAAGTATTTCACAATAAAAAACAGCTAAAATAAGCTATTTGTCTTTACATCCCAGGATGAACAGTGTTTTATTGTTTGTTTGTCTTGTTTTTGAGACGGAGTCTCACTCTGGCCCAAGCTGGAGTGCAGTGGTACAATCTTGGCTCACTGCAACCTTTGCCTCTGGGGCTCAAGCAATTCTCCTGCCGCAGCCTCCCAAGTAACTGGGACTACAGGCGTTCACCACCACATCCGGTTAATTTTTTTGAATTTTTAGTAGAGACGGGGTTTCACCATGTTGCCCTGGATGGTCTCAAACTCCTGAGCTCAGGTGATCTACCTGCCTTGGCCTCCCAAGTGCTAGGATTACAGGTGGGAGCCACCGCACCTGGCCAGTGTTTTATGAGCAGAGATTGGGAAAGATTGGGGAGACCCCAGGGTACTGAGCATTGGAGGAGGAGGAGAGAGAAGCAAGAAGCTCAGAGTGTGGGGGGCTGGAGGTGCTAAAGCTAAACCAGACCCCCTTTTCAGTGGTGCCTAAAACTCCCCCAAGAGACCAGCCCTACCAGACATCAAAGTATCTCATAAAGCCAGAGCCAGGGCTGGGTGCGGTGGCTCACGCCTGTAATCCCAGCACTTTGGGAGGCTGAGGAGGGTGGATCACGAGGTCAGGAGATCGAGACCATCCTGGCTAACACAGTGAAACCCTGTCTCTACTAAAAATACAAAAAAATTAGCCGGTTGTGGTTGCAGGCACCTGTAGTCCCAGCTACTTGGGAGGCTGAGGCAGGAGAATGGCATGAACCTGGGAGGCAGAGCTTGCAGTAAGCAGAGATCGCGCCACCGCACTCCAGCCTGGGCAACAGAGACTCCGTCTCAAAATTAAAAAAAAAAAAAAAAAAAAAAAGCTAGAGACAAACAAGCTGTTGAACCAGTACAGGAATAAAAGAGCAGATCAACTGATAAAACTGCACCCACAAGCAAATTAATGTACAAATGGGAACCTCATATAGGATAAGGATTGTGTTTTGAATTGAAGGAGAGACTCATCAATAAATACATAGTATTGAGACAACCACCCAGCCATTGAAAAATTGACCTTAGATATCTGCCTTGCACTATTCTTGGAAAACACATTCCAAGGTGATTAAAATCTGAGATGCGAATTTTAAACTACATCAAAATTTCAAACTTCTAAGCGACAAAAGAAATCATGAACAAATAAAGGCAAGTGAGAAGCTACTTGCAACATGCACAGTCGCCCCCCACCCCCCCCCCCAGCCGCCCATCCTTGAGGGATCCATTCCAAGATCCCCTAGTGGATGCCTGAAACCGTGGGTGGTAAAAAGCCCTACATCTGTTTGTGATCCTGTAACAGAGATGTCTGCTCAGTGATTCTGAGCTGGGCAGTGACGCACAGGTAGAGGATACAGCCTGGAAATGCTGGAAAAAGGGATGATTCACGTCCCGAGAGAGACAGCATGAGATTTCATCATACTGCTTGGAATGCCATACAATTTAAAATGTATAAATTGTTTATTTCTGGAATTTTTCATTTAACATTTTTGGACTGCAGTTGACCGTGGGTAACTAAAACCATGGAAAGCAAAACAGTGGATAAGGAGAGCCTGCTGTGTAGCAAAGAATTAATCACCAGACTATATAAAGACTTCACTTAAATCTAGGCACTGTTCTAAGTCCATTGCACTTACTAACATTTACTCTTCATGGCTACCGAGGCACTCTTATCTTCTCTAATTAGCAAACATGGAGACTGAAGCACAGGATGGTTAAGTAACTCACCCAGGAATACACAGCCAAAAAGTGGCAGAATGAGCAAAGGACAGAAATAGGGATCATTCAAAGAGCCAGGAAAAATGACTGATATTAAACACAATATGTAATCTTGGATTAGACAAAGATCACAGCCAATTTTTTTTCTTTTTTTTTGCTCTGAACAATATTACTGGGAAAATTGCTGAAAGAGCTGTAGGTTTAATCACAGCATTCTGTCAATGTTCATTTCCTATACTGTATCATGTTCTTGTTCTGAGGAAATACACACTGAAGTGTCAAGGGATACAGGGGCATCATGTCTGGAACTAACTCTCAAATGATTTAGAAAGAAGTTTTACATACAATTATATGTATAAATTATGTATATCATAAGATATATTTAGAGAGGGAGTGTGGGTACAAATGTAGTAAGAAGTTAATTGGCTATGCAAGAATTGTTTGCACTATTATTGTAATTTCTATGTATATTTGAAATTATTTCAAAATGCAAAATTATTTTAAAGGTCATCTTACTCAGGGCTTCTTAACCAAGGGTGGTGTCAGACCACTCAGGGGGGATTTTGGGGGTCCACAGGCCAGGTCTTCCCTGGTGTCTGAATGCATAGGTGGTGGTGGAATGTGACCGCTGTGTGTAAAACCTGCGCCGGGTGGGGGCTGCACAATGCAACCAGGGTTCTCACCAATGCCTTCATTTCCCTGAAGGGGGACTTGAGGCTGAAGGGAAATGGCTTCCTCCCAGTCTTACAGACCCCAGTCAGAATCCTGCCAGCCTGAAGACACAACTTCTCAAAGACAAGAGTGTGCATGACATCTCCCTTTATCCTGGGCACATGGGCTTACTGACATGGGGAGGAGAACCAAGACCCTGATGTGGGACCCAAGGCTGGCTGGCAGCTCATTCTCTATCCAGTGATATTCTAGAAAAGACCTGTGCTAAGAGGGACAGGATGATGCTGATGGCTGAGATTTGAGAGACAGAGAGAGAGAGAGAGAGGCTTTTGCTCCCATCTTTTCAGGAACAAACAACTTTCCAGTTGTAGAGAATGCTTGCGTGATTAGGAGCTTGAGTTCTTGAAGCAGAGAGTCCTGAGTTCAGATCTCAGCTCTGCCACTTACTCTATGACCTTGGGCAAATCGCTTCATCCCCAGGACTAGGTTTCCCCCATCTGTAATAATAATAGATCTACCAATAGCAGAGAGGGTAAGTGGATGGCACTTGGAGACAGGCTGCCTGTTTCCAACCCCAGTCTTGCCATGTACTTGCTGTGTGGCCTCGGGAAGCTTAAGTCAACCTCTCTGTGCTTCAATTTCCTCCCTTGTAAAATGGTAATAATAACAACATCTTCAAGACTAAATGAGTTAACATGTGAGAAACAATGCAAACAGTCTCCTTTGTTACTTCCTCCTCATCTTCCCAACTTCTTAAGTCAAGGCTCAATCTTTGATCCTCTCCTGTAAACTTCCTCACTCCCTGGGCTTAAAGCAGCATCCAGCTCATTCTCCTCCTCTGAACACCACCAATGTGCATCGAACTGGTGGACCAACATCTCCTCTAAGGTGACTAATACTATCCTAAACCTTTCATGCCCAAACAGGACTCTTGACCTTTGCCCCCCAAAGCTGCTCTTCCAGGGTCTTGCATAGCTCATTTCTGCAAAGTCTATGCTATTTGCTTAGGCTAAAATCTTCAGGGTCAATCACAGTGTCAGCACTTTCCAAGCATACCTAGACTCTGAAGGCATCTCATCACCTCCAGTGACCACATGGCCCCAGTCTCCATTGCCTCTCCGCTGCAGCAAGGAGACGGCTTCCTGGTCTCTGCTTCCTCTCTTGCTGACCCCCAACCATAGCCTATTCTCTACATAGCATTCAGAGGGATCCCATTTGACTGTGTGGCATGCCCCACACCAGAGCTTTGCCCTGGCCATTCCCTCTGCCTGGATACCCTTTCCCCGGTGGCCTCACTCTCACCTCCTTCAAATCCTCCCTCCCTCCCTCCCTGCCTCCCTCCCTCCCTTCCTTCCTCTCCACCCTCCCCACCCCACCCTGTCTTCTTTCTTTCTGTTTTTTGTTTGTTTGTTTGTTTTGACACAGGGTCTCACTCTGTTGCCCAGGCTGGAGTGAAGTGGTGTGATCTCAGCTCACTGCAACCTCTGGGTCCCGGGCTCAGGTGATCCTCCCACCTCAGCCTCCCCAGTAGCTGGGACCACAGGCATGCACCATCATGCCCAGCTAATTTTTTTATTTATAGTAAAGACTGAGTTTCACCATGTTGCCCAGGCTGGCCTCGAACTCCTGGGCTCAAGTGATCCATCTGTCTCAGATTTCTAAAGTGCTGGGATTACAGGCATGAGCCACCATGCCCAAATCCTCACTCCTAAGTGAGCCTTCCCTACTCACTTCCTGCCTCCCTCATGCATTCATCACCTTCTAACATCCCATTTCCTTCTCCCTCTATTGTCTGTCTTTCCCTGTGAGAAACTGAGACAGAGATCATGGTTGTTCTGTTCTTGACTTTGCCCCCTGAGCCTACAAGACAGCCTGAATGAATAAATGTTAGCTTTCATTCTATTGTATTTTACTACCTAGCAGAAAAAGAGCAAATTTAAATAGTTACACTTTATGCTAAAAACCACCACCAAACAATGTCTAGGAGATCATTAAAACCTACAGATCATAAAACTTACATGTATGCTAGAAGTACAACTTTGTAAAAGATGTTTAAAAAAATGATGCACAAAAATTATATTAGTTGCCATAAAATGATTTTTTTTCCATTTTTCACTTGCCTCTGTTTTTCCAATTGTTACTTTAAGAAAATAAAATTTTATCCTATTAAAAAATAATTGGTGGCCAGGCGCAGTGGCTCACGTCTGTAATCCCAACACTTTGGGAGGCGGGGTGGGGGGATCACCTGAGGTCAGGAGTTCAAGACCAGTCTGGCCAAAATGGTGAAACTCTGTCTTTACTAAAAATGTAAAAAATTAGCTGGGCATGGTGGTGGGCACCTGTAATCACAGCTACTCAGGAGGCTGAGGCAGGAGAATCACTTGAACCCGGGAGGCAGAGGTTGCAGTGAGTCAAGATCACACCATTGCACTCCAGCCTTGGCAACAAGAGCAAAACTTTGTCTCAAAAAAAAAGGGCCAGGTGCGGTGGCTCATGACTGTAATCCCAGCACTTTGGGAGGCCAAGGTGAGTGGATCACAAGTCAGGCATTCGACACCAGCCTGGCCAACGTAGTGAAACTCCGTCTGTGCTAAAAATACAAAAAATTAGCTGGGCATGGTGGCACCCGCCTATAATCTCAGCTATTCGGGAGGCTGAGGCAGGAGAATCGCTTGAACCTGGGAGGCAGAGGTTGCAGTGAGCCGAGAGCGAGCCATTGCACTCCAGCCCAGGTGACAGTGCGAGACTCATCTCAAAAAAAAGAAAAAAATAAAATAAAAAGATTGGTAATTCAATTTCATTAGAAATAAAGACAATGTGGCCCGGCATGGTGGCTCACGCCTGTAATCCCAGCACTTTAGGAGCCCGAGGCAGGTGGATCACCTGAGGTCGGGAGTTCAAGACCAGCCTGATCAATATGGTGAAACCCCGTCTTTACTAAAAATACAAAAATTAGCTGGGTGTGGTGACATGTGCCTGTAGTCCCAGCTACTCGGGAGGCTGAGACTAGAGAGTTGCTTGAACCCGGGGTGCGGAGGTTGCAGTGAGCCAAGATCGTGCCATTACACTACAGCCTTGGTGACAGAGTGAGACTCCATCTCAAAAAAGAAAAAAAAAAAAAGGAAAAAGAAATAAGACAATGTGAATTAAAATGACAAGATGTCTCAATACACTGGTGGCAGTGTGGATAATGGAAGATCTTTGGAGAGCAATTTAACAACAGCTATTAAAATTAATTTTACTTCTCAGCATCTAACTAAAGAAACACTGTTATTTGTGCAGAAGGAGGCATGTTCAACAGTATGTGTTGAAGTATCACGTATTTCCAGGGGAAAATTTAGAAGTAACCTGAGTGCCTACCATTAAGCAAATGGTTAAATAAATCCATGCTATGGACAACTGGGAAGCCACTAAACAGAACACAGCAGATGTGCAAGCCCAGAAGAATCTCTGGGGCATGTGGGCAGGTGAAAAATGCAAGTTATTGAACAATATATCCACTGGCTATGATATATGATTTGACAATATTGTATTTCTTCAAGTCATACATATGTCAGGAAAGGCATTAAAAAAGGCAAGGAAATGAACTCACTCATCTGATGGGAGGTAGGAGTAAGGGAGCAGAATGAGGTGGTGGCACAGAAGATTTTATTGTTAATATTTGAATTCTTATGTACCACGATAATGTATTCATAAAGGACTTGTATAATTTAAAATAATTTTAGCTCAGGAGAATTTAATTATTAATATTTGAATTCTTGTGCACTATGGGAATGTATGCATAAAGTACTTGCATAATTTAGAATACATTTTTTTAAATAAGGGGAAAATATATAATAAATCCCCCATGCCGAACCACCCCGCAGTCCTCCTATAAACTCACTTCTTCTGTTAAGCCTTTCATGGGTGGTTCACCATTGAGTGCTTCCTCCTGTGAGCAAAGACATCAGGGAAAATGAATTTAAGGGCAGAAGGAAATGAAGAGATGGGATTTTAGAAAAAGAGTGAGGGAACAGTGAACAGGGAAGGCAGAATGAAAGGAGAGATGTAAAGAGAAAGAGGAGAAACTTGTTAGGAAAAGCCATTGAGCCGATCTGAACACTCTCACCCTATCCTATTCATTGCCACTGCTGCACCCCTTTGTAAAGATCACTGCATTTTAGACGAAACCCAAGACTTCCAAGTGCCTGAAAGCATCAAAACAGGGCTATAGGAAGTGATCTTCACTCTCACTGGCTCTTAATTTGACCTCTTAACAAGAATTTACTGGAAACTATGCCATCATTAAATGTATCTTCATAGGGTTCCTACATGTTATCTTTCCAAGAGACTGGAACAGGGGCAGCACGCCACGGAGGGGGAGAAAGGAGACAGCCCTGCTCCCACTGTGGCAATCAGAGTCACGCACAGGCTTATGAATACTCCAGGCCCAGGCCCCTCACCTTTGCCTGCATCTCTAGCAGTGGGGCCTGTACATCAGTATTTCTCACAGCCCCCTAAGTGAGTTCATGCTCACCCATAGTTGCATACTGCTTCCAAGCTTTCTGGTGATCCACTAGATCATCCACGAACATCACATGTGCCAAAATTTTCATCCCACTTACAACATCCCAATCTCTTCCCCAAAAGGTTGGTGGTCAATGAGATTTGGAGTCCTAATTTGCTTTCTACAGGAAAGAAATCTATATTAACCACCCAACACCCAATCAGTCACGGCCTGTACGGAGCAGGAAACCAGAAGTAGGTGGGGTGAGGATGGGGCTCCAGGGCCCAGCTCAGCCACCACCCAGCAATGGCCATGCTCCATCTCTATGCCTCAGTTTCCCTCCTTTAGAATAAGGCTATAATCCCTCCTCCTCCCAAGGATAGAGTGACTGTGGGGACTTCCAATCTATTGGACAGCAGGTGCTCCTGAAACATGGGGGAGGGGTACGATGTAAAATACTGGGGAGGGGTATGATGTTAATAATGAGGAAAGGTGTGATGTTAAACATGAGGAGGAGTGTGATGTAAAATATGGGGGAGGGGTGTGATGTTAAGCATGGGGAGGGGTGTGGTGTTAAACATGGGGAGGGGTGTGGTATTAAATATGGCATCCAGAAAATGTTGGCAAACTTAAAACACACATTGTCTTGGTTATTCATCTAGGGGACAGGAAAACTGATCTATCTATCTATTATCTATGTGTCATCTATCTGTCTGTCTATCTATCCATCCATCCATCCATCCGTCCATCCTTCATTTCTTTCCAGTTGTTACTGGGAAGGACGAGAGGAACACAAGTGTACAAACATCATGACATATTTTCTCCCTTAGTGTCAACTGTCATTTCTCACATCCTAAAAAATGACCTCACCAGCTGAAGAGCAACATTCCTCTCCACTCCCTCAGGTCTTCTCAAGGTTTCCAAGATTCTTAACAAATTTCCTCCCCAGAAACATCAAAACACCACACAGGCAGACAGGAACATTCCCTGAGTGTTTGTTGTTTTTTTTTTTTCTTTTTGGCTTCCATTTAAACTAGTCATCAGATTTTAAAAAAAAAAAAAAAAAACAAGCCAAAGTGCTTTAGCAGAAATATTTCCCATAAAGCTGTGTTAATAGAGAATTTTTTAAAAAAGTATCTTATGTAGACACAGCTAACCCTGGCCTTCCTGAGAGTTGGCCACAGCCGTCCCTCTTCCAGAGTCGGTACCCCAGGTGTGTGTGTGACTGTGGGGAGCAGGGAGGCAGGGGCACGGTGGGGGCAGGATTGAAACATCCTCCCTTTCCGGCAGCAGCAGGTAGGCCTGCAGGCCCCGGAATCCTGCCAGGTGTCTGCATTCTTCGAGGAAATTTCAGAGCATGAAGAAAGTTTAGAGAATGCATCCAAATGTTACACCACACAGGTGTTCTCCACACCACACTTCACAGCAGACGTCAGTCTGAAAGCCCCTCCACAGCCTTGCCTTGCCCGCCACACAGATGGGGGCGTCCAAGCGTGAGTCAGGCGCCACTGATCCCTGGAGCTGGTGCCAGAAGAACAGGGCCCAGACTGAAAGCACTGGGAGGGCGCCTCCTTTCAAAACTATGTCCCCGCTGGCTGCTCTGGGCACAGAAATTCTACCATCAGCCACGCATTCCTCTGGGGTGAAGTTTCGAGGCTTCCTTGGCCTCTCCAGGTAGAGCAAATTTCAGCTGGAGGAACCTTTGGAGGATGCCCTGCTGCAGGCCCAGATGCCACACAGCTGAAAAGGCAGGCAGCCCACAACAGGGGGTACCCAGTCAGCCCATATGCCCATCCACAGGCCCTGCTCCTGGGGAAGTCAGCTCTAGGGGCTACCAGGAGACTGCAAAAGTTGGTTCACTTAGTTCTTGCCCTAGACAATCTAAAGAGGTTAATTTCCCTTATAATTTTCCGATCTATCCTGATCCTCGTCCTCCTTCCACTTCAGATCATGGTACTATTAGCTGTGCAATAAGCGTAGTTTATACATATAAAAAAGGATTATGCAAATAAGTTAATGCATCACCAGACAAGACCCTCCATGCAGTCAGCTGTAGACCGCCAGGCCACCCAGCCACCACCTTGCTCCCGCATTCCTCAAGGACTTTTCTCCTGTATCCACAGCCACCCTCTCCCACATCCTTTTGTCCTTTCTTGGTGATTTCAAGATCCATGAAGATGGATCTGAGTTTCATGACCCGCTCTCCTCCTGGCCTCTTCCTCTCCCCCACACACTCCCATGCGCACACCCAGCCCTCTCCTGACCCATGACTGCATTCCTCCACCTCTGATTTCAAACACTCCACTCCTGGACACACACCACACCCCCACCATCTTTCTAGCTCAGTCTGCTTGCTACCAGGATTACAATTCTTTGGGTGGCCTCCAATCCACCGACCCTACCACCTGTCAGCCTCCACAACCACCTCGGATACCCACTCCCGTCCTGGCCTGGCTCAGCATCCAGGTGACTCACCATCATCACTCCTGTGCCTCCCTCACCCCTCTCTCCTCCACTGTATTCCCTGGAGAAACCTCCATCCTGGTTAAAGTCATCTTTGTAACTCTGCCTCTGCACCTTCGTGGCTGCAAGTAGCTGGAGAGAAACCACAGCTGTGCTGCAGGAGTCATTTTAGATGCACGGCCGCACACCTGCCACTCCCTCCTGTTATTGTGGATGAACCGCTGGGGGCTGGGGATAGGTCAGGGTTCCAGCAACCCCTGACTTGCCCCTGGATTGAACACACAGGTCAATGCTCCTATTTTGACCTTATTTCCCCAAATACCACCACATGTCTCTCCCCTTTACAGCTAAACTCCTCAAAACAGTTGTACTATTCTCCTAGTCTCCAGGCCATCTCCTTCTGTTCCTTGAGCTGGCTACAAGCAGGCTTCTGCCTTCACCACTCAGCGGAAACTTCCCCATTACGGCCCGCTGCTCAGCCAGCCATTTTCAGCCCCTCTTACCTGGCCTGGCAGCAGCTCGCAAGACAGTCTCCCCATCCCACTCCCTCGACGCCCCTCCTGGGCTCCAGCACTCTGTGCAGCCTGGTTCCCTCCGCCTCACTGGTCTCTTAGCTCACTTCTCCTCACATTCTTTCTTCCTCATGTGGGGCCACTCCAGGGCTCAGGCCTCTCACCTCCTGATGACACAGTCCCCATCATCCCTCTGACTCATCTCCGCAGCTCCCCCTCCCTCACCCTCTGCTCCAGCACCCTGGCCTCCTGGCTGCGCCTGGACTCTTCTTCCAGCCCAGCCCTGGCACAGGCTGCTTCTTCTGCCCAGATGTTCCTCTCCGGATATCTCCACTACCCATCCCTCCCTCCCCTCCATGCCAGCCTCCCTGACTACACTACTTAAAACTGCAAGCCCCTCCTGCTCCTCCTCACTCCCCATTCCATTTTCCAGCTTTACTTTTCTCCATCGCAATGATCACCCACGAGTAGAATACACAGTCCATGAGGGCAGGGCTTTTTTGCTCAATCCTAGATACGAATCCTAGAATAGTGCCCGGCACAGAATAGAAGCTTGTTAAACACTCATGGATTGAATAACAAACAAATTATAAGCTTGCATTACTTGTGATTTTAGAACCTCAAGGACACTAAAGAAAGCATCACATCTATTTTTTTTTTCTCCCTCAGGGCTATTTTCTGTCCCTTGCTTCCCAGTGGGGACAGGGTATGGGATTACTGTGGCTTCAGCATTTCCCAGAGTGACTCCTGGTCTGAGTTCCAGGAAAGCCAAAAGTTTGTTCTGGCTTCTAAAAAGCTAGGGGTTCCACCCAAAAACTGAGCCAGGTGGTTGGACTCAGCCTTTTTCCAAAGCAGTGTGCACCCAGGTAGCTCACCTTCTGATCGTCCCAGGAGTCCCAGGCTTGGAGATGGGATAACATGCACGAGAGGTGGAACCCCAGAACCCTGACTCCAGATGAGAGAGGGGAATCTCCTGTACATGCTCGTGCAGGCAGCACTGATTCTCTGCAGCTTTTGTACTTCTTACTGTCTTTGACCTTCCAACATTCCCAAGGCAACAGCATAATCCCCATTTGCCAGATAAGAAAACTCAGCCCCACAGACATTGAAGGTTCTGCCCAAGGTCACACTGGCAGCTAGAAGCCAATCTGGAAGCAGCTCTTGAACAAAAATCTGCTGAGGATTTGTGGTGTTAGGCAAAGATATGCTTGATAGGGTCCCTATCCTTAATGCATTCATACTTTACTATGAATGCATTTCAAATCTCAGCCCACAATCTTTCAGATGAGTCCATCTCCCCTCCAAGGTCAGGGATGCCACAGATGGAGGCAGGAGGGGGCAGGACCAACCCACGACGCTGGTTGGATTGCCTCATATGTCTAAGTATGTCTGACATATAGAGCCCTGGGTGAGAATCCCACGAGACTCATTCCTTTGGCTACCAACAACTACTTGTATTTGAAATCAGAGAAAATATTCACAAGTTATAGTTCTTTGATGGTTGCATTATAGAGAAGTGAAACCTCCAGATCTCTCCTAGAACATAAGCTTATTGAGGACAGGGAACAGTGTTCAGCACATAGTCGGTACTCAAGAGACATATGTTCAAAGACTTGTGGGCCTGGCTGGGCCCCAAAGCCTCAGTGGATAGGGAGGAGTGGAGGTGGGTCAGAGGGACTGGGTGCACAGCCGGGGCACCTCCTGCCTGGATCCCAAAGCCCACCTGCCAGATTCTGGGTGCTCTGCTGGGTGGGACCATTCATGCCTTGGCAGTCTAGTGTCAGGCAACTGGATGCTGCCCAGAGTTAGGGGCCCCTGCATCACCTCCTGTGAATTTCCCAAGCTCCCCCAACCCCAGGCCGGTGCTCACCTGGGAGATGTGGGACTGGGTCCTCTCACTCTCGCCATCACCCTCTGTCTTGTCAGCCAGCAGCCCCTGCACCTGGTACTCCAGCACGTAGCTGTCGATGAAGCGCTCCAGCTCCTCGATCTCTTGGGAGCGGCTGCTCCCTGCCTCTGAGGAGGCCGACGCTGCAGAGGAGTTTTCCATCCCTCCAGCTCAGGGGCCCGGGCCGGGACTGGAGGGAAAGAGGACAGAGAACTCCGTGAGACGCTGCTGGAGGAGATGACGATGCCCACACCTGGGAAACACCCTCCGCTCCTGGAAGCATCTTCTTATCCATCATGGCATTCTGTTCTTCCAACAACCCTGAGAAGTCAGTGGGGGGCTGGCTTGCCCTTAGCACAAACGATGTGCTGTAATTCCCACTGTATGGGGTGGGAGACTGAGGCCCAGGGAACGCAGGCCACTCATCTGATTGGCCAGCACAGGCACTGTGCAGTGTCAGAGTTAGTGTCTACCTAGGCCATAATCCCTGGGAAAGGCAGAAGATGAACTCAGCCTACAGGCCAAGCCTCACTTCCTGACTCAGATTTAACAGAATCTATCACAAAGCAGGATGAAATAAACCACAGAACCAAGACTGAGGATGCACAATCGGGCCCGAGACAAACCTCTGAGGGGCTCAGGTCCTCCAAGAAAATGACTACTTATGAGGAGACTTTTTCTTTTCAGTCACCAGACTGTCCTCTAAATTAGCTGAAGCCTATGGGCCGTAACTTATAAGCAGGATTTTGCAGCCTTGCTCTGGTGCAGCTACTGGAACACACCTGTGATGAGTCTGCAGGAACGTGACTGGTTTTCACTGGCAGAACGAGAAAGGCTTGCTGCATTCTGTATGCTGATGTGGCCTAGCCACAGACACTGCCTGGTCACCTTTACAGGGGCATGACTAACCCATTAGCCCTCCCGCCCTCTCTCTGGGGCAGCGCGGCACAGATGACCAGCTATGGCTGGAACACTAGCTACAGTCCACCAACAGAACTGTAATCTCTGGAGCTGACGTGCTCAACCCAGCCCTGCAGGGGCCCAGGTCTGCTGGGACCTCCCCACCACTGCCCTCTCTGCTCCCCCCCTCCCTTGCTTATCCCCCGAAGCTCCCACCTGACCCACCCGGGAGTGAGGAAAGCTAGAACCTTTCTCACCTCCAGGCCAGGGACCCTCCCCTTTCTCTGATGGGCTCCAGGCTAGATGGGAAGGGGCTTTAAAGCTTGCCTTGTGCCTCTTTTATTATCTGGAAACCTGTGATCTCCATGGAAGATCCTGATCTGCCAGAGAAAACAGAGTCTGCACATGCTTTTATTATCACAACTGGTAGAACAGCCTTCTACCAAACCACTACCACGAGAAAGCACAGAGAAGACCTGAATCCTGCACACACAGGGCTCTGAAGCCACATAGAGCAGCATGAATGCTGCTGCCAGTAATAAAGGCAAGGTCCTAGCAGGTTTAATGGAGCATTTGAATTTCAAAACCTTGAACCTGAGAACCTCAACCTTGAGAACTTCTTTGGAACACAGTTATTTGCCAATAATCTAGGGTTTGTGGAGTGTTTTCACTGCAGCGAGTCCAAAGCAGGGCAAGGAATGGTGTGCTGGGTTCCAGAAATGCTGCTGAGAGCATGAATGTTGACTCTCCCACACCCTCACTGCCTTCTCCAAGGGTGAGGGAACAGAGAGGAAGAACTGCCTGGGGGAAGGAGAACTGCCCTGCTGCGCACACATCTTCCGCTGCTTTCCCAGCTCATTTTTAGGCTTTTGGCTGCTGCAAGGAGCCCAGACTCCCTCGGACCCCAGGCCTGCTGCAGGGAGCTCTGAGGTGCTGCAGGGCCTTGCTCTGGTCCACTGAGCTCAGTGACCTTGGAGTTGTGGGTCTGTTCACCCATCCTAGAGGGAGGAATCAGAGGACTGGAGGTTTCAGGCCAAGGTGGTGCTCTTTTCAGAATGAGAGAACGAGATGTGGAGGCAGGGATGGCGGCAGATCTGCAGGGAGTCAGCTGGGATTGGGCTATGCACGTCTGGTGGCAAGGGCCACAGGCAGGGGCATGGGGAGCGCTGTCCATTGCCTCTTCCTCCACCTGCCACTCAAAGCCTCCAGGACCTTACACCTCCCCCCACCACCACTACCCACCTTACTGCTCCTGCTCCACGGCTGCCCACACCTAAGTCATCCCCTGCTCCAGCCCCTGGCTACTCTGCTCCTCGTCCTGGGCACATGCTAGGTATGGTAGACAGAATTCTAAGACAGTCTTGGGTATACACCCTCTCCCAGTTACTCGCCAGGAGTCTAGATACTCTTGGGAAGGGATTTTGCAGACAGAATTAAATCCCAAATTAGTTGACTTTAAGATAGGGAGACTATTCAGGAGGGCTTGACCCAAGCACTTGAGCCCATTAAATCTGGGACTAGAGCTCAGAGATAGCAGAAGAAGCCAAAGATCCAAAGCATGAGAAAGACTCAATGCACTGTTGCTAGCTTGAAGGAGGAGAGACACACGGTAAGACACGTGGGTGGCCTCTAGTAGTTGAGAGCAATCCCTGGTCAACAACTGGCAAGCAAGTGGGCACCTCATCCTACATCTGCAATGAAGTAAATTCACCCGAGAACCAATGAGCTTGGAAGCAGACTTCTCCCCCAGAGCCTCCAGCCAAGAATTCAACTTGGCTAACAACTTGACTTCAGTCTCATGAGATGCTGTGCCAGACTTCTGACTTACAGAACTGTGAGATAATGAATGGTATTGTTTTATGCTGCTGTTTGTAGTAATATTTTAGGAAGCAATAGAAAATGAACACAGGATGCTTTTTCCTGCCTCTGTGCTTTTGCTCACACTGAACCCATCACCTGGAAGCATTTTCTCCTCCCCTCCACCTGCCAAATCTAGAGGTCCTTATATGCACAGAAGCCCAGAGCATTGCCTTGGTTTCATGGCAGGCTACTAAGCAAAAGATTCACCCAGGGTTGGCTATGGGTATGAATACTGCAATTTCTGCTAATAGTAGGAATGAAGAGTGTCTGCTGTGCCTTTATCATGTCCTAGACACGTCAGCACTTGATCTGCCTCCACTCACTTCACCTTCACAGCAACCCTATGGAATTGGCATAATTACGCTACTTAGAAGAGAAAACGGAGGTTCAGAGAGATTAAGTAACTTGCCCAAGTTCACACAGGAGAGCTCCAGGTCTGCACGGCTATGCCTATACCCCAACTGCCTTTTCTCCATCCCCCATCCTGGTGACCTGCTCAGTCCCTCAGGCCACCTCTAAGTTCCCCAATTCCATGCTGACTCTCCAGTGAGCAGTGAATTCTTCAAGTGCTGCGCATGTGCTTATTCCCCAGCTGGGCACAGGTTCCAGAGAGCTGGCCCCATGCAGTCTCCATGCCTGGCCCTGGGCAGCTGGCCTCCACTGGATGGGAATAACACCGCCGATGTCCAGAGAGGGCTGAAAAGGAGCCGCCGGCAGGAGAAGTCAATACGCAAGGCCATGCCCATTATTCCTTGAAGACTCAGATCTTATCAAGGGCTTCCTGGCACACCTAACAGGTGCAGTCGGAGAACTGGGATCTGCAAGAACTCTACACGGAGCCGTTTCCAGGAGGATTGAGTGCCAGGCCCTGCCTGCAGCAGCAGCCTCTGGCCGGCTCTGCGGGGCTCTCCCAAACACGCCCGAGTGTCTCAGGGCTGTGTCAGGGCCCCGTGAGGGAGCCTGGGCATGGTCATCACCCCAAACCCATAATAGTTGCTGAGAAAGGGGACAGGATTGAGACCCATCCCAAACCTGCAGCCTTTTGGTGCCCCGAGGAAGGAAGAGGACTCGCTCTGCGGGTGCCTCTTGTGTCCTCACATGCTCTCGGCCATTCCTCCTACTCTAGTGTTTGCTGCCCAGCCAGGTTCACATGGGGTAGCCCAGCGGTGCCTCACCTCAGCTTCCATGGGGTCTCCTGCCCAGGCTTCTTCTGCAGTCAGGAGATGCCTGCAGGAAGCCCCCAGCCCCCAGCACCTGCAAACCGGAGTATGAGGATCTAGCGCCCCATGCGGCTGCCCTCAATGGGACAAATACTCCCCTCTTCAGTGTCTCAGACAATTCCAGGCATGCTCCACGTGGTTCCTCAGCAACTCCGAGTTGGGTGAGCCCCTGTGGCCCACAGTGGCCACCAGATCCCTAGCCCCCATCACTTGTCGGTCCTCCCCTCCTTTTCACTCTCTCCCAGGGATTTCAGCTCCTCCAGGAACTCTCGTTTTCCAGGGGGAACAGGAGAATACATCACTTCCCTGTTCCACAGTGGGGCCCAGCGAGGGAGTGGGGAGGCCCTGGCTTCAGAAAAGCAGGGAACATGCAAAGCAGAAAAGCCCCAAGCTTTACCTCAGTCACAAGAGAAGAAGAAGGAGCAGAGAGAGGGAGAGAGCGTGGCCCTTCTCCTCTGCCCGTCCACCTACACAGCTCTCAGTCTGGAAGTACAGCCCGGCACTAAGGCCCCAAATTTTTTATTATGGTCAAATATACACAACATAAAACAGCATTCAGCTGGGTGCAGTGGCTCATGCCTGTAATCCCAGCCCTTTGGGAGGCTGAGGCAGGAGGATCACTTGAAGCCAGGAATTTGAGACCAGCCTAGGCAACATAGCAAGACCTCGTCTTTCCAAAAAATTTTTTAAAAATTAGCTGAGCATGGTCGCACACGCCCAGCTACTCACGAGGCTGAGGTGGGAGGATTGCTTGAGCCCAGGAGTTTGAGGTTACAGTGAGCTATGATCGTGTTGCTGCACTCCAGCCTGGGCAACGGAGTGAGTTTCTGTCTGAAAGCAAAAACAAGACAAAACCACAACAAAAAACAACCAACCAACCAAACAAAACAAAACCAACAAATCAAAACCTTATAATCTTAACCATTTTTGAGTACATAATTCAGTGGCTTTAAGTACATTCATAGTGTTATGAGCCATCCTCACTATATATTTCCAGAACTTTTTTATCAACCCAAACAGAAACTCTGGGCCCACTAAACAATTAACTTTTCCTCACCCTTCTCTCTATGAATTTGCCTATTCTAGGTACCTCCTATAAGAAGAACCATGCAATATTTGTCCTTTTATGGCCGATTTATTTCACTTAGCATAATGCTTTCAAGGTTTATCTACATTGCAACATGTATCAGAATTTCATGCCCCTTTATGGCTGAATAAGACATCATATCACAATAGTACACTGTATATCTAGACCACATTTTATTTATCCATTCATCCATTGATGGACATTTGGGTTGTTTGCACCTTTTGCTGTTGTGAATAATGCTGCTTTGAACATGAGTGGTCAAGAATCCCTCTGAGTCCCTGTTTATTCTTTGGGGTATCCACCTAGAAAAGTTCCAACACATTTTTAAGGCAAGAAGAGTGCGGAGGAAAAGGGTAGAGCTTTCTCTGGCTGGTGGAGACACAGGGCAAGTGATGGTCTCCTCCAGGCTTGTTTTGCTGCCTTCCTGCCTGAGCTTTGGGGGTTTCAGCCTGGCTCAGTGTCTCATTCCCAGTAGGATCCAGATGGGAAGTCCCCAAACAGCTGGGCTGCTGGCTAAGCTGAGAGAGCCAGCCAGGAATTTATGTTTTAATGATCAGTGAAAGTGAAGAAAGGATGGAACCAGAGGAAGAAGGAAAAGGAAAAGAGGAAAGGTAGAAGAACACAAAAGACACGCCTCTCCCCTCCTCTCCCAGCTCTGCTCCGATTCCCTGCCAGGTGATGGATGAGGAGGAACTAAAAGGCAAGCAGCAGGAGTAGGAAAAATGCTGAGGCTGCACTTTGCTGTAAAGGGCACCACAGGGGCGGGCAGCCCTGAGCCTACAGCTGGAGGGGAGGGCCGGTGTGGGCACGGCTTTCTGGAGGACACAGAGGGCCCGGGCTGCAGCAGGACCCGCCCCAGAGCTCCTTCGCCTGTGCTTCCCAGAGAGGACCCAGGGCCGCCAAGCTTGGCCACATCTGTGTCTGTCTGGGGAAAGGGATGCATGCAGGCTCTCTTTCTGGGTCTGCATCTCTGTTAAACGACCTTATCCAGCCTCGGCCACCAGCCCAGGGACTCCCCACCTCCTGCTGCAGCCAATCACAGTCCATGCTTGTCACCACGGCCCAGTAAGCCTGGCTATTTTTAAGGACAAAAATGAAAATCACCCATGTTCTTTGACAAAAAGGTGCCTCTCTCCATACTAGTGTCTCCTCCCCACACTACACCCAAACAAACTCCCCTTCCCCTTCCTCTCCTTCCTCCCCATCCCTTGCTGCTCTCAGCCCAGCACTCTGTAGCTTCCTTAGGAAACTAGTGCTCTGGAAGGGGTTTCTGTGAACACCGTGGGGCAGCCTGAGATGGTTGGGTGCCAGTCTCTCCCTCTTAACCCCTGGCCAAGTCTGACTTTGAGTCTGAACTTCAGAGGCAGGAGGTCTGGAGGAAAAGGGAAGGCTGACATTGGAGAGCAACCACAGGCCAAAGACAATCAGCGGAGCCATCCCAGCCCTCTCAGTATCCTTTCCTGCCCACCCAGTGACAAATGGCATGAGGAGCTATCAATTTAGCCAATCCTTTTAAGAACAGCCAGGCATTAGGGGCATTACCTCCTCCTCCAATCCTCAGGGATGAGTTCAGTGACCTGCAAACCAGATGAGACGCATCTGCTCCAGGGCCTACCAGCACTTCTCAGGGAATCCATCATTCGAGGCCCGCACGGAGGCAGCACTGCACCCCACACTTCTTCAGGCTCTTTCCTGTCTACCACCAGCACCCAACTCACTCCAGCAGCACACCCTTCTGACACCCCACCAAGGAGGCCCAGGAAGACCCCAATTTCTGCTTCCTGGCTCATCTTTTGGCTTGTGGCTGCTGCAAGGGGTCCAGCCTCCTATGGATCCCAGGCCCGTTGCAGGGGGCCCAGGTGGGGCTGCAGGGGGCTTGCTTGGTGACCGTAAGATCAGCAGCCTTGGGGTTCACAGGTCTGTCCACTCATCCCAGCAGGACAGCAAGTCTGCAGTGGGGGTGGCATCGGAGCTGTGGTGGGCAATGGGGCCCAGAGTGTTGTCCCTGCTCTCCTGCTGCTAAATCCACTCATCACAGCCACTGGCGTCTTCACCCCACCTTCCCCATGGCCGCTTCCCATGTCACCTGGTGCTGCACAGCACTGTGCTCCCAGGTTGCTCTCCAGCAAGCAGCTTCTGGTGACCATTACAGGCAGAGCTGGCTGCTGTCTTTCGGGCCCTGGTCCCCTCCATCCCCTCTCTCCTTCCCATCCCCACACAGTGGGAGCAACACCTTTACCCAGAGTGCACAATTGGGGCTAGAATTCTCCCTTGTAGGCCATCAGGTGGCCCCCAGGGCAGGGCCAGCCCAGAGGCCACGCTGCCTGCTGGAGTGGGGAGGAGAGAGGCCAGGCTGCCCAGGACAAACGGAAGATGCCCACGGCTCTCCCCGAGGAAGCCACGGGAGCCTGCTCACTGCCAACCGCGCCCCTCCGGCCCCAGTCCAGCCCACAGTCCCCTTCAGGACTCCAGCGAGAATGTACTTCCCCGACAGTCTGCGGCCCTGAAGCTCTGGCCTGATAATTCAACCATGTTGGTGTTTGCCAAAGAAAAGCGGGAGGAAGCAGAGGCCTCCATGTGCAGGAGCCCCAGGTCCCCAACCCCTGGGAAATGGGAAAGGTCAGAAATGCATGAAGTCAAAGGCAGGTGACCTTGGAAATTGGCAACATTTTCTGTCTCAGTAGTCAAGGACATCTGATATCCTCTAAATGTCTGATCCCCTGTCACCCCACCAAATTAACCCTTTTGTCACTCAAACACCCAATAGGGTGTCAGCTAGCATGGTGTTGTTCAAACTGCAGGTCTCAGCAGTTTCATGGGCTGCAAAACAAATTTCCTGGGTCATGATCTCAGCATTAAAAAATGTATAACTAAATTGAAAATATCAGCATGTAGCACACATTGTAACTATCAATTTGTGGGACTTTTGTTTCACCTACCCATGAAAAACATGTGGGCCACATGGAAGTGGCCGGGAGCACTGCTTCCCAAACTTTAACGAGTACGCCAATCACAGGGCATCTTGTTACAATGCAGATTCTGGTTCAAGGATGGGAGTTGGGGCCTGAGACTCAGCATTCTTAACATGCTCCCAGGTGAGGCTGCTACTGCCAGTCAGAGAACTACACCTGAAATAGACAAGATCTAGAAAACCTTGCATGTCTCCTTTATCCATTATTCAGATACTCTTGCTCTGGCCAGAGCGCTAGAAATGGGTGGAGTCCCCAGGCCAAACTTCTGGCCAGCTGGTCAGCTATCTGGTGAAGGGGCGGCTCCTCTTATGGCCCATGCAGGACCCAGGGCAGAGCTCAGAACCAGGCATGACATCCACAAGTTAATATGATCAGCGGACGCTGGGGCCACCACCTCCACACTGGACTCTCAGTGCCAGGCGCATAACATGACAGCACCTGCTTACAGTCCTGCAACACCCAGCATGGAGCTCAGGCACATCTGCCAGGTCTGAACAAGTTGGAGGTGGTTCCTGATATCTATGCTGTCTGACCTCAACAGCCCTTCAGCTGCTGCCATGCAGGTGAGGACACTGGGGCCTTGGGGGCTGATGGGGGAATGATGTACTGGGAGCCACTCGGGTATCTATGGGTAGACCCAGGCTGCAATGCAGGATCCAAGCCCTCACGTCCCTCAACAGCCTGCCTTCTCCAGGGACCTCTGCTGAGAGTCACCTCCCTTCCCCTAGTGACTCCTAACCTCTGTGGACCCCAAGCACAGTTCTGGGTTACAATCATCAACATCAGGCAGTTAGTGACATGACAGATATTCCTAAATAACAGATGACACCAAAATCATCCCATTGTCCTCATACCCTCCTGAGCCCCCACCCTGTGCAAAGCCCTGGACCAAGCCCTGTGGTCTCATCAGAACTTCATGGAAACAGAGCTGGGGCTTGGCACTTACTCCTCTGTCCCCAAAAGCAGCCTCCATGAGTCACTGAGGAGCTGGACCAGTTTTCATGGGGCGGGCAGGGCATGGCTGGCCGGAAGGCAAGAGAGATGCCATGGATTCTTTTCTGCTCAGCAGGCCTGCAGGGCTGGCACCCAGAATGGGGGCTGAGATCAGAGGCCCTGGGGAGGGAGGAAGAGAAAGCAGCCCACAGGAGTGTGAAAGGCACAGGCCTCAGTCCCCCGGGGGTGCATCATTAGATTCCTGACTCCTGATGAGCACTTCCTCTTGGAGGAAGAACACTGAAACAGCAACCCACCTGGGCAGGTAGGCCCAGCCCAACAGGGAGGAGGGCATCCAGGTGGGCTCTGTGAGGTGCAGGTCCTGCTTTATCCCTGGGTGCACCTGTTTCCAGGTCTGCCCCCAAGGCCCACAGAAGTCTCCACTGGGCTCCAGCACTGACCACCCACCTGCTCCCCTGGCACCAAACCCAGGCTGCCTGGTGACACCTTCTCCACCTCTGCACTGCTACCCAACTGTTGCCCTGCTCTTGAATTTTTTATAGGTTTTTGCCTGGTATTGATAAGACTGCATGATCCTTGAGGGCCCTGCTCCATCCTACACCTGCTTCCATTGCAGGCCCAGAATGGGTAGACGGGCCTGTGGCTCCCCCAGCCCTCCCACGCCCTCTCCAGCACCGTCCTTCCCTCAGAGTGGGCCTCCTCAGCTCTTCCGCCCACTGCCAATGGGCCCGGGCTTTCCTCCAACCCCACTCCCAGCTCCTAGAATGTTAAAGCCAATGGATGCTGGGAGTTGACTTGCTCCAGCCCCCCGACACCCTCAAGGTCACCCAGTCCCAGAACCAGGACTCCAACCTCTTCCCATGACATTCAAGAGCCTCCTCGAGACAACTCTTCCCAACTAAGACATACTGAGCACCTGCTGTATACCACATCCTAGAGGCACCAGGGACAGGGAAGTCATAACTGAAACAAACCAAAACTGTGCAGGGCCACCGGACAGCTGGACAGCCATATCCCTGGCTGGAGTCAGGTGGCTTCCTCACTGCCCCCACTCATAAAATAGGGTGACATCATGCTTATGGGTCCCGAGTCTGGGTTCCAGTGCTGGCTAAATCACCTTTTCACTGCGCGCTGTTGGGCGGACTCTGGGCCTGCTTCCTCGTGTTTAAAGTAGGCTGATGGTGAAAGTGCCACCTCATGAAGTGCTGTGAGAATCACGTGAAAGAATGAATGAGAAAAGTGCTCAACACAGCTAGGCATACATCAAGCACTCAATTATCAGTTGCAATTGTCACTCGACTTCACAACTTCTATACCTCACTCTGTCTTCTGCATTCTCTCCTACCTCTGCCTCTCCAAATCTCCCCTTTTCCCTCAAGGCCCACCTCTGGGCACACCTCCTCCATGAAGCCCTTCTTGACTACTCTGGATATCAATGACCAGTGCTATCTCTGAACCCCAGATCTCTGCAGACCTCACCACTCCCTAATGCCTCCCAACTCTGAATACCCTGAGTCCTCCTTGGGCCTCAGTCTGGCTCTCTCCTATATTCCAATCCCTGGGTTGACCTGTTTTGCCAACCTGCAGGAACTCACAGAGATCCATTCTCTCTTCTGTGGACTCTGAAGGTAGATGGGTGAGCCCCACCACCAGCTGTCAAAAGCTTCTGGGTTTATTGGCCAAGAGTGAAAAGTAACTTGGAGCATGCTAGGAAGGGAGACCAATAGTGCCCTGCTCTGAACCCAGTGATATATCCACAAGCACCTGGGGTTAAGGCCAGAAAGGGCATCCAAGTGTGGTGGCAGCAGCGCTCCAGGCCTTCCTTCTCAGGCAACGCTCTCTCTGGCATCTGTCTTGGGGTTTCCAGGGTCCCCAGTCAGCTTTCTCCCTCTTGGCAACAGCTCCCTGAACTACAGCCCAGCTGGAGCAGGGACAGTACCGAGCTGTTTCCAGAGCCTGGTGGGGGTATCCACAGCCCAGAATAGGCTGTGCACAGGCTAGGGCTCAGTAGGCTGTGGCCTTGCAGGCCTGTCCAGGTGGTCTTGTGCTATGGCTACAAGGCAGAACTGGCTCACGTTCGAGAACAGCATCCCTTTCTCTCTACTCATCCTCAAGAACAGCTCAAGCCCACCTCTTAGATGCCACCTTGACTGGCCCAGGTCACAGAGACCCCTCAGAACGCTCATAGCAGCCACTCACTGGGCCGTTGGGCTTCTGCCTGCCCCCCCCCCCCCAAAACTTTCGATGACCGCCTTGTCCTGCAAGGAGCACAGCCACAAAGCAGAGATTGCTACCGCCTGTGCTGCGGCCACGTCTGGACCATGGTGTGTTCTGGTTAGCCAGTTAGATATTTTAAAAATATTTGAGCTAACATAAATCAAAATATTTCACATAAAAAGCCACAATTTCTGACTTTTCTTGAAAAAACTGGATGATCAAGCAACACTGGCCCACCTTCTTGCACTGTAACCATCAGCTAGAGCTAAGAAGTGGTGTCCCCTTCAGACCAAGCAATCAACCCCAGTTCTCTGCAGACCCCTACACTCTCTAATGCCTCCCCGCTGCTCACAACCTCACGCTCACCTGGCTCCCTCACTCACACATGTTACCTGCCTGGCCCCCATAAGGCATCCAAGTTTGCGAGCCCCCTGCGAAGGAGCAACTAACTGGAAGTGGTCTATGCCACAAACAAAAATGAGGGGTCCCCCTGAGAACTTGGAAATAAATCAGGACGAAGGATTGCCCTTGGGAGTTACACTGTGAAATAATACATGATAGTCCAGGTCCAAAACAGAAATATGCAAGGTCATTGAAAGGAGAAAGAAAAAACGGCTCCAGACCAGCAGTACTCAACCATAACCTGGCTGAAGATAGCCACAGCTATTATAGGAAGATGGTGTCACTCAGCAGAAACTGGACTGTGCATACCCAAGCTCCTCCTAGGGACAGGGTGCCCCTGCTCAGTGTCTCAAGGGAGGAAAGGACAGCCCAGGGATGTCCCACTGCTCCTGTAATGCCCCCACCACCCTCCAGCTCAGCCCTAATGTGAGCTGAGTCGCTGCCTCCTTCCCCAGCTAAACTACGAGCTTCTGGAGGCTGAGGACCTGTCTGTTCCTTTCCTTGGACCCCAGGAGCCTGAGCTGACCTCACCATAGACATTCAGTTCCTCTTTGACAGTTTCATGATGGATTCCCAGAAAGTAGAAAATGGTCAGCAGCAGGTAATAAATGCTCTACCCACCTTGGTATTAGCAGACGGACAGCGGCGGGCTGCTGATGGGCAGAGACAGGTGGCACATTACAAGTGGACCCAGCACACACAGCTTGGGTGTTAGAGGGCAGGCCCCTCTTCTGCCAGGGAGCCCTCATGTATCCCGCACAAAGCCTGAAGCATGCTGGACAGCAACCACAGGAATCTCAGACTTGATCCAGTGCCCAGCGCTCCTACAGCTCTCCCTGAATTCTCTGCGAACCACAGGGAGGCAAAGAAATGGGCAGCAAAAGCCCAAGGCCTCTGATTCCTGGAGTGGCCTCCGGGCTCAGAGACAACACTGCAAAGCTGCCTCTGCCTTTGCTTGGAGGACCCGAGGGAGGGAAACTCTTGCTCAAAGGCAGCTGCCCTTTGACCTTTCCTAAAGCAGGAAAGCAAATCATCAATATTGTATTCCTCACAGATTGTTGGTTTCCAAACTATTTTCCTCTAATACCATACTTGTTTTTCAAACGAAATCATAAACGACTCTCCCCAAATATAAAAAATATAATAAATACTTGTGTTTATTGAGAATTTAGTATGTGCCGGCCCCTGTGCTAAATGCTTGTCATATATTAATTTAATCCTCAAGACCATCCTATAATGTAGGCATTATTTTTGTCCCCCTTGTACAAATTAGGAAACTGAGGACACGAAGGGTTGCTCAAGGTCATCTGGCTAGGAAGAGGCTGGCTCAGAACTGAAACCTGGACAGAATGGCTCCAAGGCATGGATACTCTGACCAAAGAGACTGAGGGTCCCAGAGCTCCACTCCTTCAATTTGCCAGCCCTTGCCCAACATCCCCCATAAGCTGCTAGACCCCCTGGTCCCTCCTAGAGTGGGCCTTGGAACCTGCTCCAGATCAAGCCTTTGGGTCCTGTCCAGGGTGCCAGCAGTTATGAACTCTCCAGGGAGTCTGAAGTCATTTAGGGAGGTCTGGAGGGTGGCACTGGGCCTCATACCCCTGGAGTCTGCACAGCTCAGCATTGTCCTTCCTGCCAGTCAGCTCTTAATAACCCTGCGGCTGCAGTTAGGCAGAGCATGCATCACCACCCAGTTACCCTCCCACATGGGGACCCTGGAACAGTATGCCAGTGGCCCAGTGACAGGGCAGGATGATGACTCAGGCGTCTGACTGCAATCCCGAGCATTTGCCCTGGACTAGCAATATCTCAGATTCCCACTGCCTTGTGGCATGAGCCAATGAATCACTGAACGTTCCCACCAGGTTGAGCTGAGATAGGGTAGGAGCTCTGAGGAAGGGGGAAAGGGACGGATGAGACAGGTGCAGCCCTTTTGAGCTGCAAAGTCTTCTTCTGGTGAGAGGGTATGAGAAAGCCAAGCTCTAGCAGGCCATACATATTTGCAAGCCATGTCCACTACCTTGTAGAACATAAAGCCCGATTACAGAGGTCTCCCACAACAGATTGTCAAGCCAGGGACAAGAGCTCTTGGCCAAGGCCACATAGAAGGTTCAGGTATGGTTTCCTGGGTTTGGTTTCCTCAATTATTTCTCTCCGGAACATGATCAAGTAATTGGGAAAACAGGCAGCCAGAAAAATCTAAGTTCCAGTTAATTCCATCAGGAACCCACTCTAGTGTGCGTGCTTGAGAACAGGGACCTTTTCGTCTTTCCCATCATTGTATTTCCAGGACCTGGTATGAAGTGGGCAATCAACAGAGGCCAGAAGGGAGGCTGTGGGCTCCCTCCGAGAGGCCCATGGTGGGCCTCTGTGACCTAAGAGCTCCTCCCACAGGCTAGTCTGGGACGGCTGCAGTGAGGAAGGACTCCCAGGTGCAGCCAGATGCCTTGCAGCAGAGAGCCCACAGGGGGCAGATCCTGATGGCTGTTCTAATTAGTCCATCAGAGTCCTTGGTCTCTACTTCCCATTATTTCTGTGGTTAATTTCACCCACTAGAGCATGGTAGCAGCAGATAACCTCTTCACACACACAGCAGGAGAAGTCTGTAGCCAGATACAACCGCAGGGAGCAGGCTGAGTGGTTAACTGGCAGATAATTAACTGAGAAATCCCCCACAGCCATCTGCAAACTCCACTGAGACATGGAGAAGGAGGGGATATAAGGCCAGAAAGGAGCCTCCCATAGCCTCAACTGTCACTGAATTTCACCCAGAATCCTAGAAGCTTAGAAGTAAAAAGACCTTACAAAGTATCGACTCAAGTGTTGGAGAGGATGTGGAGCAACTGGAGCCCTCAAACACTGCTCATGGGAATTTAAGATGGTGCAGCTGCTGTGGAAAACCATATGGAATGGCTTGCAATTTCTTGAACCATTAAAGATAAACCTTATGACCCAACAATTCCACTCCCAGGTATACACCTGAGAAAAATGAAAACACATGTCTACATAAAAACTTGCACACAAATGTTTTTAGTACCATTATTAATAATAGCCAAAAGGTAAAAGCTACACAAACATCCATCAATTGATGACTGGATAACAAAATATGAACTATGCATGCAATGGAATATTACTCAGCCGTTAGAAGGAATAAAGTGCTGATCCATGCTACCACATGGATGAACCTTGAAAATACGAAGCTAAATGAAAAAAGCCAGTCACAAAAGATCACATAAGTTTTCATTAATATGAAATGTCCAGAATAGACACATCTAGAGAGACAAAAAGTAGAATGGTATTTGCTTACAACTGAGGCAGGAAGGAGGCAGGGAGACAAGGGGGTGATAGCTAAAGGGTTTCTTTTAGAGGTGATGAAGGTGGTAAAGGTCACACATATTTATAATTAGACTGAAAACCATTTAATTGTATATTTTAAATGTGTAAATTATAAAATATATAAATCGAATCTGAATAAAGCTGTTAAAAAAGTAATGTACATGGGTTGGCCCCATGATTATTGACTTGGGTTGGAATCTCTGGCTTAGTAGCTTGGAGGCCTCTCCAAAAAAAAACCATAGTTGTTAGAATCATCTAGGACCAAATGAATAAAAGAACATCAATGAAAAGCCTTAAAAGGCCGGGCGCGGTGGCTCACTCCTGTAATCCCAACACTTTGGCAGGCCGAGGCGGGCGGATCACGAGGTCAGGAGATCGAGACTGTCCTGGCTAACACTGTGAAACCCCGTCTCTACTAAAATATACAAAAAATTAGGCGGGCGTGGTGGTGGGCACCTGTAGTCCCAGCTAGTAGGGAGGCTGAGGCAGGAGAATGGCCTGAATCCAGAAGGTGGAGCTTGCAGTGAGCCAAGATCATGCCACTGCACTCCAGCCTGGGGGACAGAGCAAGACTCATCTCAAAAAAAAAAAAAAAAAAAAGCCTTAAAAAAAAATCACTGAGTCAGCTGGGCATGATGGTTCACGCCTGTAATCCCAACAGTTTGGGAGGCCGAGGCAGGCAGATTGCCTGAGCTCAGGAGTTTGACACCAGCCTGGGCAACATGGTGAAACCCTGTCTCTACTAAAATACAAAAAATTAGCCAGGCATGGCGGTATGTGCCTGTAGTCCCAGCTACTCGAGAGGCTGAGGCAGGAGAATTGCTTGAATCTGGGAGGCGGAGGTTGCAGTGAGCCGACATTGCACCACTGCTCTCCAGCCTGGGCGACAGTAAGACTCCATCTCAAAAAAAAAAAAAAAAATTCACTGAGTCTAGGCTCCCACTGAATCTGGAGAACTTGTTTGAAGCTTCCTGGAAGGGTATCTGTTGCCTCACCGAAGATGAGGGTGCATCTCATGGTGCAGCTCCAGCCAGCCAGCAAGCCAGCCACCCATCTATATCTATTCGTCCACCCATCCACCCAGCAATCCACCCACCTACCCGCCATTCATCTATTCATTCCATCCATCCATCCATCCATCCATCCATCCATCCATCCATCCATCCATCCTTCCATGCATCCACCCACCCACCCATCCATCCATCCGTCTATCTACCCAGCCAGCCCTCCACCCACCCATCTATCCAACCATCCACACATTTATCCATCTATCCATGCATCCATCCAACCAACCACCCACCCATCCATCTGTCTATCTACCCAGCCAGCCATCCACCCACCCATCTATCCATCTATCCACACATTCATCCAGCCATCCACCCACCCATCTATCCATCCACCCACACATTCATCCATCCATCCATCTATCCATCCATCCATCCACCCACCCACCCATCTAGCCATCCATTAATCCATCCATTCACTCACCCATCCATCCATTCATCCACCCATCTAGCCATCCATCCATCAATCCACTCATTCACATATCCATCCATCCATCCATCCATCCATCTACCCACCTATCTAGCCATCCATCCCAATCCACCCATTCATGTATCCATCCAACCATCCATCTATCCATCCATCCACCCGCCCATTGATCCACCCACCTGCCCATCCATCCATCCATCCATCCATCCATTCATCCATCCATCAATCCACCCACCCACCCATTCATCCATCTATCCATCCACCCACCTAACCACCCACCCATCCATCCATCCATCCATCCACTTATCTAGCCATCCATTCATCCATCCATTCTCCTACTCACCCATCTAGCCATCCATCCATCCATCCATCCATCCATCCACCCATTCTTATCCATCCATCTATCCATCCATCCACCCATCTATTCATCTACCCATTCATCCATCCACCCATCTATTCATCTACCCGTTCATCCATCCATCCATCCGTCCACTCATCTAGCCATCCATTCATCCATCCATTCACCCACCCACCTGTCTAGCCATCCACCCATCTGTCCACCCATTCTTATCCATCCATCCATCCATCCATCTATTCATCCACCCATTCATCCATTCATCCACCCACCTATCCACCCATTCATCCACCCACATGTCCATTTAAAAAACACTAACTCAAGCTTGGTATTGAATGTTACGGACACAACAAGAAGGGCAGAGAAGCAATCACGCAGTTATGACATGAAGGGTCAAGTGCTACAGGGGCCCAGAGAAGCAGCACCAACATAGGAGAGAAACACCAAAAATGTTATTTTTGATCTGCTTGCTCCACTTGACAGAAAAATGAAAACACAACTATTAGACATTAGAACTGGAAGAGACCTTAGAAAGCAAAGTCATCACCTGTAAGGCTCACCATTATTTTATGAACCACAAAGAAAATATGCTGTCAATTAAGCTATGCCATAATGCCTTCATGATAGTCTTACATGTAGAAAAATTGCTCACGCAGGCCTCACCTGGCTCTGAGACTGTTTCATCTCTTCTGAGTCAACTTCTGGCAATTTCTTCCACCTTTGGTGGCATTGTTTAGCATGCATGAGACTGACAATTCTTACTGTTTTACAGGAAAGTATGAGATTGCAGTCTTTCCTCCAACAATATTTGCTTCTCTAATATTAAATTGGTGCCCCACTGCTCTGTCTTCTGGCCCGTCTGCTAATAAATCATGATGAGACCCTTTTGTAGATACCTTTAATGATATTCATACTCAATATGTGGATAATCAACAACAAACCTTCTTTAACTGAGGATGCGACACTATGAACAGTAGGCCCATGTTCACACAGGCTCAGGCCATGACGACTATGTCCTGCCTGTCATCTGGCAACAGCAAGGGTGCTATGCCAGCAATAATAAGATGCACCCTGATTTAAGAAACAATAAGATGTGAAATGAACATGCCTCCTAGCATCAATGAAATGAGCAAGCCAATTCTTCATATTATAGGTGAAGAAACATACTCACAGAGCTATGATACGACACGCCCCAAATCCCAGAGCCTGGACTAAAATCCTTGCTTCCTGAGATTTGTGCCAATGTCTTTTCTTTCTCCTCCCTCGGGCTGCCTCCAGGAGACTGCCGTCCCTAAGCTTGTCTTCCATTTTCTTGCTTCAAAACAAAAGTGTTTTAGAGCATACAAGACAGTGAGTTGAACATATCAGTATATGCAGTCTTGGTCCAAGAAGCTGGTGAGGGTGGGTGATGGGGGCCCTTGTCTCAATGCCATCTCAGAACCCCGCTTCAATGTGTGAGTAAGCAAGAAAGACCATTAGTTTATAGCTGTCCTGAGACTGCATTTCCACTCCCGACAGGCTGGTCCCCAGGCTATCATTCAATAATATTGTGCCATGTTTACAGATGAGGCTGGCCAGGTGTTTTCTCAGACTCACATAACTCTCCCTCAGGGAGACAGCCTCCCCATCAGATCGCCTATGAGAAAGTCTGGCAACGCCCTTGCCAAACCCAGTGTTAAAAATCATTATTCCTGTTGCACACACACAGAATATACAGAGATCAGAAGGCTGCTAAGTTGATTCTCAGTGTCTAAACATGCCACTCACATCCGGGCAGTACATCTACCTCACAGAGCAGTGGATCAAGGTGGGGGAAAACACATTTTTCTTTTGGGAGCCTGGAATTGCAGGGCTGGACCCTTGAAATTAATACAGATTAACACGATCAGGTCCTCTTTGCTTCTACAAAAGCTCTTTTTTCTTTTCCTATAGCTGGATAAAGAATTGGGCCTAACACGTTAGTGGTAAGGGCAGATCTCTGTTCAACTGAGCTGAGATACCCTTCTCTGCAGGCCAGACCAAAGCCGGAAAGGACCATCCTCCAAATTGGAAATGTGTCTACCCAACACATAGGAGAGCAGTGGCCTATGGAAACATGGTGTCTACGTGGCTGAGAGAGCAAGGAGGCGCCTCTCAGATTTCAACGAGCTTAACATTCTCACCAGGGACATGCCAGTGTAAAATGTCACCAATATGAGACAGGCTGCACTGGGACTGATGCAGCAGGATACCACTCAGGGCCAGCTGGGAATATTGCAGGGAAAGGGAAGAACTGGTTTGGCTGCAAAAGATAATGAAGAATTTGTCTATCTCATCCAGCACTATTCAAGAGAGGGGATGGAGAGACTGCCAGGAAAAACCCCAGCATTCCAGTCTGATGTATAGTGACAAGCCAAGAACAGAGCTGGAGACACCGAGATGTCAGAGCTCAAAAGAAATATCCCTTCGGCTCACCCAGTAGCCTTTGCTCTGGCTCTGTCCTTGACTCAAAGCGCAACAAACGCCTGTCACTTCCTCGGTGTCCAGGCACTGTGCTAGACCTTGGGATACCAAGGTGAATGAGAGACGGGCTCTGCTCAAGGGCATCCCCAGAGTGGCAAGGAGAAGACAGAGTATGAAGTGACAAGGACACCATAGGAAATCCTGCCCGGAGCCACATCTGCTTGCTCCAACTGACAGAAAATTAAAAACACAACAGGTACGAAGGTGCCCATGGAGAGTGACACACAAATGAAGCAGATACAGACACAGAGTTCGGAGCTCATCGCCTCCACCACATGACCTTCAGGAAGTTCCTGAACTCTTGAGGCCTCAGTCTCCCCAGCGCCAAGTCACTCTTGTTACTTCCTGTGTCAGCCCCAGCTCCCCACCCCGGGAGCTCCCTAGAAGCAAGCAATGATGGGGCATATCTATTGCATGCCTGGGGGGTTGGGGGCAGGCTCTGCACACACTCAGGTTTGATTGCTTTTAGTGCTCTCAACCCCATGGGGTGCATGCTATTAGTCTCTCCAATTGACAGTGAGGAATCGGAGGCATGGAGATTATTAGACACGTTGGTTGGCAGCTAGGTGAGCTGTCCCTTCTCACCTCACGTACTCAAAGTGGATTGGCCACTTGGAGGGTGTCACAGGTGGGAAAGCTTTGAGGTCACTGGGCTGGCTCAGGGAAGCCCCGTGACAGGCCAAGTAAGGCTGGGTCACGGCACCCTCTGTTAGGGCTCATCACATCACACTGGGGGCCTTGTCCATCTATGCAAGACACAGGGGTCGCCCTTTCGCCTCCTAACTCCAGCACCTGGTACCCGCCCTGTCGCTAGAGGAGATCTCCTTCTAATCCTCTGGATCCTGTGAGCACAGGACATGGGCAGTGCAGAGGCCAGCTGAGCAGGAAGGTGCTGGCATGAGGGGGACAGTCTGGTGGGCACTAAGACATCCCCACACTCAGCTACAGACATGGCTTGCTAGCTTATTCAGCCCTCAGGAATTATTTACGAAGGGCTGTAATAACCTGGGATTGCTCATGGCACCATGATATGTAGGAAAGAAAACACAATTTTTAATAGACCCTGGAATCTCAACTACATGAAAATACATAGAAATAGGACTGTAAACTACAAATATCCAAAGACATCTTTCAGAGGTGGTATTAGGACTAACTTTTCTCCTTTTGCTGTTTCTGTATTTTCTTTTTATCTCCCCAAAATGAGATTTTGGCATTTTTATGAACAAGAAAAAAAAATACCTTTAAGAGAAAAAATGTAAAGGTTGGCTGTTGACCCCCCTGGCTAGATCACTGGTTCCGAGGGGTCTGTGTCTTTTCAGATCCGGTCACAGTGTGAGGCCCTGGCCACACCCTGGGCCAACAGAACCATCTGCTCAGACTCCTCCAGCAACACTGCTTTACAATTCGCCAGGCCTTTCCAACACCCATGAGCTGATCGGCAGAGAGGAGATTTTCTGCTCTGTTGAAGCTTTCAGGCCCCTGTGGGGTGGGCAGTCCTCCCATGCAGAGAGGCCTAAAGTCTTCAGGTCGGAGGTGGCAGCATCCTATCCATTGATCACTCCGTGCACCACCATTGAATCTGGAATCTGCTCCACTCGTATAGGGGCAGGGGTGGGAAGGAGTCTTGCTGGGATTGTCCCCTGCTCTTCCCCCAGGAAAAAGGCTGGGGTTGGAGGTGGAGACTAATCACAGTGTCTCCATTCTGGGGCTCTTGCAGGGAAGATAGTCCCCATAAAGTACTTTTGGCCCATGCTGAACATTTCGCTACATTCAAGAAATGCCATTGCCCTTATTGGTGCTATCATCCTTGTTCTTGCCCTGCGTGTTGTTATAGAACTGTCTCTGTTGACCACAATGGTAAGTACAGGAGCCTGCCCGCCCACACCACCATGCCGTTTCACCGTTTCATGGCCCTCCAAGCAGCAGATCCTTCTGGCCGGCAAATACCAAAAGGTTCCCAAGTTCTGACCTTAAATTTTAAATGCACAGAGGTGACAACTGCCATGAGCTTATTGCTGGCTCCCCTCAACCTCAGCAGGCCCTGCTGCATATATTCTGAGTCTGTGTATTGCTGGAGGCAAGACAGGCTTCATGCACTTCTGAGTATCCTTGGAAGGTGCTACCTTGGCCTCAGAGGTGAGAGGTGCCTGCCACACCTTCTCTCCTTGCTAATGACAGCACACTTCCAACTTCCTTCAGGCTGAGCCTCTGAAAACTTAAATATGAATGAGCAGAAGTTCACAGGCTAAGTTAGGTGGTTTTGATTGTTCACCTGTGACTTATAAAGCAACTATGGTTCAGGGGATGCCTGTGATGTTCCCTAGGTTGCCAAGTAGGAAAAATCTGGAGTCCTGGTAAGACCATCAGAGCCTCCCCCAACTTCCCAATACCCTCAGCTGGGGTTTCCCTGCCCACCCAGGCCACCTACCTGCTGTTTCAGGGTCTGGAGCTTACTGCAGGCCCACTGGAGCTGGAAAGGCTGAAAGGGCAATGGAATAGAGGGCGATAGAGGCTCCCTCCTGGGCCCTGCTGCAGGCAGAGATCTGTCCCCTGCACTGGCCACTGGGTCTTCTCATCTGAAACAGTCCAAGTTCTCAGGCTGGAGAATAGAACACCCAGCATTGGCCCTCCTCCAGACAAGGGGGCTGGAGCTGCATGCCAGCACACAAGCTGCTTCCTCGGCCCATTCTGCCCAGACAACTGCTATCCACCTGTGTTAGGCCATTCTCACATTGCTATAAAGGAATACCTGAGGCTGGGTAATTTAAAGAAAAAAGGCTTCATTGGTTCATGGTTCTGCAGGCTGTTCAAGCATGGCACCGGCATCTGCTTGGCTGCTGGGGAGGCTTCAGGGAGCTTTCACTCATGGCAGAAGGCAAAGTGAAAGCAGGCACGTCACACGGCCAGGGCAGGAGCAAGGCGGGGGGTGCCGCACACTTTTAAACCAGGTCTCATGTGAACTCAGGGAGAGAGTTCGCTTATCACCAAGGGGATGATACCAAGCCATTCATGAAGCATCCATCTCCATGATCCAAACACCTCCCACCGGGCCCCACCTCCAACACTGGAGACCATATTTCAACATGAGATTGAGAGGGGGCACATATTCCAAACCTATCACTACCCTTCAAGTCCCAGCCTGCATGCCCTCCTTCCCAGGGCTAGCTTTCTGGTGAGTGTCAGCTGACTGGTCATCTATCTAGTCACAGGTCTGTCTCCCGTTGGAGGCTGCGGGTCCCTTAACTCTATGTCTTCCTCCATTTCCTGCTGCCTCATGCAAGGTAGGCAGTCAGCAAATCGATGATAAATGAATGAGGCAGTGAACAAAGAGGCCAGTTGATGTTACACTTCTTCGTTCACTGTTGTATCCTATGTTGCACTAGAACTTCATCCTCCAACATTTGCCCCTTATTCCACCCACTCAGCTCCCCCAGGAGACCCGGAAGCTGGGGCAGGGCCCACATGATGCAGTGGAGGTGGAAGATCTGGCTTTACACCTTCAGGTTGAGGAGACAATAAAAACAGCAGTCACTGCTAGTTGAATCTGGAATATCCATTGTCTCCTTCTTCCTTATTAATAGAATCCTTATAACACTGGGGGAGAAAATGTACCTAGAGAAAAACTACATTTTGCAGCCTCCCTCACAGATAGGAGTGACCAATGAGGTGTAAAGGGAATTTACTGAACCCTTTAAAGGGACTGATTCCAGCCGGGTGCGGTGGCTCACGCCTGTAATCCCAGCACATTAGGAGGCCGAGGTGGGTGGATCACGAGGTCAGGAGATGGAGACCATCCTGGCTAACACAGTGAAACCCCATCTCTACTAAAATACAAAAAATTAGCCAGGTGTGTTAGCACACCCCTCTTGTCCCATCTACTTGGGAGGCTGAAGCAAGAGAATCATTTGAACCCGGGAGGCGGAGGTAGTGAGCCGAGGTCGCGCCACTGCATTCCAGCCTAGGTGACAGAGCAAGACTCTGTCTTCCAAAAGAAAAAAAAAAGAAAGAAAGAAAAGGAAAAGGGACTGATTCCATTGGCACATGCCTTTTGCTCTTCCCACTTTCTCTTTCTTGTCTGGACTGTGGATGTGATGAATGGAGATCCAGCAACTCTCTTGGGCCATGAGACAACTTTGAGAATAGCATTCAACTATTACACAGGGCAAAGCAGAAAGACAGAAAGAGCTTGGGCCCCTGTAATCACAGAGCTCTCACGCAAAGCCTGAGCTGCCTGCCTGTAGACATAAGAAAGAAATAAAGGAGTATGTTGTTTAAACCTCTGTTCTTTGGATTTTCTGTTCTATGTCACCGTGGTAAGCAGCTTTCTAAGACGGTGTTGAATGATCCTTGCCTCCTCCCATTCATGATCTGTGTAATCTCCTCCCTTGACTGTAGGCTGAACCTAGTGACTTGTTTCTAACAAATAGAATATGACAAAAGTGATAGGATGTCACTTCTGTGATTCAGTTACAAAAGACCATGACTGCCACCTTGTTGACTCTATTGCCTCCTCAGCTTGCATGATTTGATGAACCAGCTGCCATGCTGGAGAGGAACTGTGGACAACTCAGTCCAACAGCCTGCAAGGAACTGAATCCTGTCACCACCCACACACATGAGCTTGGAAGTGGCTCTTCCCGCAGTTGAATATTGCCTCAGCTGACACCTTGATTGCAGCCTCAGAGAGATCCCAGAGCAAGGGAGTGAGCTAAGCAGAGCTCCAATTCTTTACCAGCATAAACCATGAAATAACAAATGTATGCAGCTCAAGGCTGGGCACATGGGCTCGCGCCTATAACCACAGCACTTTGGGAGACCAACGTGGGAGGATGGCTTGAGTCCAGGAGTTCAAGACCAGCATGGGCAACATACAGAGACCCCATCCCTACAAAAAAATAAAATATTAGCCTAGTGTGGTGGTGTGCACCTCTGGTCCCAGCCATTTGGGAGGCTGAGGCAGGAGGATTACTTGAGATTGGGAGGTTGAAGCTGCAGTGAGCTGTGATCACACCACTGCACTCCAGCCTGGGTGATAGACGGAGACCCTGTCTCTCTAAAAAAAAAGTTAATTAAAAAATAAATGTATGTAGTTTCAGCTAAGTTTTGGGGTAATTTGAGGGGTAATTTATTACACAGCAATAGACAGCACAACCAACAATCCTAATCCTAATTGAGACCCGGAAGGGTGCCGCTCCCACTCTCCCCTTTGCTCTCAGTCCCCTCGTCTGGATAAGAGGCTGGGCTGGGTGAGCTCTAAGGTGCCTGCCACCTTTAAAATCCTAGAATCGTATGACTTACCCAAGGACAGGCCACAAGAAGCCCAGGTGCCAGGTCCCCTGACCCCATCCCTTGGGTGGCCAGGCTCGGGGGTCCATTTCCTCATGCCTGCTTAGTGCTGATTCTTTTGTTCATTGTGACTTGATGCTTCGAGACAGGGAAGGGAAGAGGGATGTCAAGATGACCTTTCCAATGCCTGGCAGTGGAGACTCGGCACCACTCAGCCCACGGCCACCTCCCTCTTGGCAGACCAGAGGCCTTCAGGGCCCAGCAAGCCCTGACAGCAACTCTTGCTGTTCATCAAGACAAGGGCCTCAGCTCTCTCAGCCTGGCCCCAGGGACTTGCAGCACATGCTCAGGGCATGCTGCAGCCTGACTGAGCGCACCAGGTGAGGAGGAGGCCCAAGTGGGGCAGTCCTCATTCCTTGGATAGTTCTAGTCTTCTCAATCTATCAAAAATAAACTCCTGTGGGGAGCTCAGATTGGGCCAGCTTCAGGATGGGCGCAGGAGGGGGACAGTTATCTGCTGTGGGCGCGTGGATTTCCAGCACCTTGCTTTTTGCCAACAAGGTCACAGCGTGCACCTGGTGTTTCCAAGTGAGGAGGGAGGAGACAGAGGCCGGGATGGAGGGAGGGTTGGAAAGTGGTAGCTGGAGAATGTGTGAGGACTCATTCCAGAAATCCCCAGGCTGCCCAAAATGCCAGGCCCCACAAACAGCTCAGGCCTCAGCCCCTGGGCCTCTGCCGGCTACTCCATAGCCATTAGGCCAGCTCACAGACCTGCCACGTGGCAGTCAGGAGCACAGATCCATGCTTCAACAACTATGGGGCCCGGAGCAAGCAGGACTGGCTATATAATTTGCGAGGCCCAGTCGGGGCGGGGTGGGGTGGGGGCGGGGAAGAATGAAGGGCTTCTTGCTCAAAATAAAAATTTCAAAACAGTGACTATGGAGTATTAACCAAACATTAACCCTTCTGAGTGTGGGACCCTGTGCATCCGCATGGGGTGCAGGCCCAGGAAGCCAGCCGGTGAGCAATGCATCCCCCAGGACCCGCCGGAAGAGGGTAGGCAAGACTGCAGCCACAGTTCACGACACCAAAGAAACTGTCCGCTGCACATTGCAGGAGTGGGAGGAGGGGGGCTTGTGTTCATAGGAGGGACCTGTGGCACAGGAGAGGTAAAAATTCACCTCTTTGGTCCATGTCATCTGGTTGATAGGAAACAGTCCTCTAAGAAATTGTTCAGGAGCCTCTATCACACACAGTGCATAACTAAATGCCAGATATTCTGAAAGAAAAGGATCTGAATGGGTTCCCAGTATCACTGGGCCTGGCCCTAACGCCACCTAAGGCAAAGGTATATCCTCACCTTGGCCTGCTCACCTGAGCCAGTCACCTTCATCTATAGGCCTCATTCCTATACCTATAAATAAGAATAACATATTAAAAAAAAAATCCCAGAGTTTAAGAACATAAAAATCAGCTTTAAAATACAAAAGAATTCGAATTGGCCAGGCGCAGTGGTTCACGCCTGTAATCCCAGCACTTTGGGAGGCCTAGGCGGGCGGATCACGAGGTCAGGAGATCGAGACCATCCTGGCTAACACTGTGAAACCCCGTCTCTACTAAAAATACAAAAAAATTAGCCGGGCGTGGTGGCGGGCGCCTATAGTCCCAGCTACTCGGGAGGCTGAGGCAGGAGAATGGCGTGAACCCGGGAGGCGGAGCTT